>NC_059500.1:60408242-61638094 GCF_018139145.2 Gymnogyps californianus | reverse complement strand
TTACACATAGCTCCCATCATTTTAATAGAATTTGAATATCTATGGGAAAAAATGAGTCCAGGATGCATTAGATTCCCAGAATCTTACAGTTTCTTGTATGAAATGGTCTCAAAGTCTTATTCTTTCCTGTGTCTTTTTTTCTAAATGATGTGTTTATACATTAATAATGTCTCAGAATAAGATGCATAATACTTTAATGCTTATAACCTACATATTGTTTATTCTTACCACAAGCCTATTTGGAAGCCTTGAAGAAAAACCTACAGTTCTGTCACTGTTATTGAGATGTGTGGGCCCCATCTGACTTGTATAAACATAGCTGAGGGCAGAATGATACCAGCACTAACCAGAGTGGTAGGTACCTGAATACTTAGGTAAAAAAGGGAAGAATTGAGTCTTACGGGAAAATCATGTGTGCATACTATGGACAGAAAACAATAGGCTTTTGTGATGTAAATTCAGACTGAACTAATTCCTGCATTGTTGGTACATCAGAATGATACCAAATCACACATAACTGTGTATTGTGTACCATATGAGAAGTTCATAGCATAATTTTTGTTTTTCCAGTATGTGTTTTGTGACAACAACACATATTTCCTTAAAATAGTACCTAAAAGCCTGTGATAGCTTATATTACAGATTACAAAAATAAACCCTCAATTCAGTGAAGGGATGTTTGTTTTATTTGGCTTCGTTTAAATTACATGCTATTTAGAATTTTGAAGGAGAAAGGAAGGATTGTTTAACGGATGTGCTACAATCTCAGCATTCTATTTAAAGACTGGTAGATATGTGTAATTACTTACACATATTACTTACACAAGAGGAGTAAGATGTGAGAGAGAAGAGAAGTACACAGGTGTGGAGAAACAAGTACTTAAAAAATCCAGAGAATCACAATTCTCATGTGGACACTGTGGAGAGGCCAAAATGAATAGAATAAAAACAGGCATGGAAGGAGGAAAACACAACTTCTACCACAGACTTGTTCCTATTGCATTTTCCTTAATAATAATATTTCCAGTGAGACGATCTCTGAGTTCTGCAGGTCTCAAATGTAAGTCAGAAATGAAGTTCATCAGGCTGTTAGCCATATTTGCCACATTTCTTTTTTACTTCCTACACGATTCTTTCCTAGTCCACTTTTTATCGTCTTCATTTACTTTAGCTGTGATCTATAGCTTGTGCATTTATCCTTAATTGCCAGGTTAGAAGCCTGATGCAAATGCTGCCTTCTTTTTGACAGAGGGGCTCTCTCAGCTTTGTTAAATTCTGTTATTCCCCTCAAAGATCTTTCCCACTCATCTGCATTGAAATCTAACTAGCTCTGAGGGACCTATAATACATGTCTTTTTCATTATGTAAGTTTCTCTGCTAAGTAGGTGATGACTAAGAGTAGGTGTGTATGGTAGCACGACAGAAGCAAACACAGAGGTCACCACAGAAGCAGTAAGGAGCACAACAGGTGAGACACATAAAGCACAGTGGTCACGGATGATGTATGTAACCTTACTGAAGTGATCATTTTCTACCCTCTTAGTTATCCTCACTCAAGTTTGATCTTCAGCATTATTTAGTTCAATGAATTTAATTTCATAGCAAAGGTATTTTCTGCTTCTTAAAGTAAAAAAAAATGCTGAATTAGAGGCTAGAAGACAAAGAATACATCACACTTTATATTAAAATTTCACAGTAAAAAGAGCCTCTGTCTAGTCAACTGGCAAGAACAGCAAGTGTATGTGGACACCTCTGACAACACTGTGTGCATGGTCAAACTCCAACTGAAATTAATGAAAGTCTTTCCACTGACTAAATTGAAAGTAAAATTTAGGGTTCATATTCCTATTTTAAGAATGTGTAATACAAAAGATATCCTTGCCACTGCTAGAAGGATGAGAAGATTAAAGAGCTTTTGTTTCTCTACAGGCTGTGCCATGTAGTAGAAATGTTAAGCCTGAGTCATATACATTATTCAAGCAAAGTCTTTATTATTAGCTGACTCTCTAACTTTTCAACTGATTGAGCAGATGCTCTGAAATTCAAGAAAGGCTTCATGAAATGTTCACAATACAACAGAATTACTGGTAAAGAGCTCTTTTCAGTTGAAAAGAAATCTGTGCGGCTCATTCTGCTAAATCTGCAAGAGCTTGCCTTTGTGCTAACAAAAAGAACATTACAGTTTCAGTGCTTCGGTTCTCAAGTTGCGAAAAAGAACCTTTACTGTTATTTCATCTAGTATTGTTATTGTTTCCATTGAAACACCTCTCACATCCCTGAAGGATGCATCTGTAGACAGGGTTGTTCTTGACAGCATGTCACCAAAGGTCAGGTCAGAGTTCCAACATAACACTTCAAAATAATGGGAGAATTAACTAATACCCAGTTCCAGCAGTAACACCTTGTGATATCGGTCGCAAATTAGATGGTTTCCCTGGGGCAACCCTCTTTTACAAAGAAGTGGTAAGGGAGATATTGGTAACAGTATGTTGTGTTATGGGCTTCTTGTAATGGGAAAAATAATGAATAATGAAGCTTTCACAAATGAATAATTAAAATTGTACAATATGAACTACCTTAAAATAACAGCATAAGCTGCAGTTAAGAACTAGAAAAATTTGAAAGTTATACCTACAGGGTGATACAGAGTAAAACATATAATCTGGGAAGCAGGCTTAGGCTGCTGTTCCACAAGCAATTGAGTCAGCATAATAGCTTGTTACCACCAGAAAGATCTTGATCCCTTCCTTTCTATCTCCCCTCCCTTATCATGCCTTCACTTCTTCCTCCCTTGCACTGCTTCTGGCCATATGATCATCCTCCTCCTCTGGCACTTGCTCTTTAACATGTAGGGTTCTTTACTCACCTGACTTAAATCACTGCAACATCAGAAAACTTCACATTTTATTTTTCCTTTTATTGGGGTAATCTTCTACCATTTGATGGGTTACAGTGGCTCACAGAGGGATCTGGCAAAGCACAAGTTAGCAGTGGATGCCAAGTAAGCAGCAGAGAAAAGACACAGGACATCATTCTTTTATAGATGATAAAGTTCTTATGTCAGGTCGTGCAATCTCTTGGAATCATAGTTAGATAACTTAGTTGGGGGGGAAGCAGGGAAAAGGGCTTCCTACTGACTTAAAAGTGTAATGAAAACATGAAGCAAGTATCTTCTGTAGTATAAGTAATGTCTAGTTTGACATTCAGACAAGCTAAGAATAGCTAAGAATATTTTTTTTTTTTGGCAAAGGAATAATTTACCAGAATACAACAGTTTAGAGAATGTGCCCAAAAAGAGTTTCTTAAGATCCAGGAATTTCTAGTTTTAAAAAAACAAGGTTACAAGCCTGATAGTGGGGATACTTTTTTGTGATGTGGAAGAGCATGGTCTGCAGCCTTGGTCTCTAGTGTCCCAGAAAAATGGGCTAAATGACCACTGCTCTATTAGCTGTTCTTGTTCCTCCTGTTCTTTGTCAAACCTTACCGGAACTAGTTAGGTTTGTCCTGATGTGAAAATTTTTTAAATTGCAAAAATTCTGAGATGAAAAAACATTTCCTACTCAACTCCTCATACCACTGGTTTAAACATTGACATTTTTGTCTCTATTTTTAGAAAGTTTTATTTGTTTCTTTCTGAGATTTTTTACTCCATTTCATGAGAGAACTCGGAGGGGGAAAAACTTTAACTTCTCAATAACGTGTCTGGGATGCGCTCCAATTTTAATTTTCTTATTTAAATGTACTTGGTGCCAGGACTGTACTTGCCACTACAGAAAAGGAATACCATCAGAAAGTCCACAGGAGGTTTGCAAGGATACTGAAAAATCCCACCAGTACTTAACTCTCTTGCTTGCTCCACTACCATGGTCCACATCCTTTGTCCTGTTCTCTCCCTGAGAAAAGCCCTGGCAGATCTGTCATGAAGCCCCCACTCAATTCCAACACGGCATTTCATTTTCATATAGTGAGCATGAATTAGGCAAGTGTAAGCACGGAGATTCAGAATATAATGCATATTGGGCTATGAGTGGTGGCAGCTATGTATTGCTTTTAAAATTACCAAGTACAAAACTGCACATTTTTGTCTTTTGTTTTCCCTTAGTATTGCTGTAATTCTAGGAGACACGGATTACAATGTTTGTTAGTGTCATAGTTTTTGAAGTTGCTTTCAGAATGTATGCTGTAGTTTCCTGACTTATTTTGTTCTGTTTTGTCCTCTGGCTCTTATTTTGTGTCACATGTGAGCCACTGGAGTTTAACTGAAACCCTTCATAACAGTCACTATGTAATATTCTAAGCTCCACACATGCCCGCCTGGGACTTCTCTTAGTTTGGTTTGGTAGGAGTAACGTATAGCAGCACTCTGATTAGCAGATTGATGTGGTCTGTTCTCTTTCTGAACAGTTCTTACTCAGAGTTTGCATTCACCACTCTCTCTCTTCATTTATACTGTGCAAGACCAAGCTCAAAACATCAATGATATAATCTGAGTATACATTTTAATTAATATATAATGGGGTTATATGTTTTGTTTAAATATTTTAAAGGAAAAGAACCTTGTGCCCCAGCTAAGATCCTAGATACTAAAGTGGAGGAGAGTTCCGAAGTACCTATTTTAGAAGACACGTCATCATCACCAACAGATGTTCAACAGCATTTATGGCAGGTTTCCACAGATATTGAAAACACTGAAAGGTATGTGTAGCACTTCATTCCTAAACAAAACAAATTTCTGTCTAGAGTTTATTTAGTCTTTTCCAATTAGGCAGCCAGTGTTGCTACTATAAAAGGTATTAGTAAATTAAATAACCTGTTAACATTTCTGTTACATTTAATATATCTGAGAGCAACTCCTAAAAGAAGGGCAGAGAGAAGTGACAACCTTAATTAGGCTAATTACCAGAGGGTAATTGTCAAAAACAAAGGGTGAGAAATGATGTTGCTAGTGGGCCAGGTTCTCTAAAAGAGGCAGCTTTTGTCTCATCTTGAGTGGTTTCTGATTTTGTACCTGAAATCTGCTGGCCTGCAGTTCTGCATTCATAAATCAAAAGCACAGAATCTAGTTCATTTCAGTTGTTTCTGCCCATAGTTACGACTGTGGAAGCCTTAGGAGGGGAGGGGAACATCATCCACAAGTTTGTCAAAGTGGACTTCTCTTACCCTCTTAACTATGCGGTTGAAAGACAAAAATGAGACCCTTTAGTACGGACTAATCCTGATGGCTAACATTTCTTTGCAAAAAATACCTATTTTGATGGCTTTGTATATTAAGCTGCTGCTGAGATTTTAATGGTTATCATGTTTATATAAAACGAAGTTCTGTTCTATTGAGAGCGTAACTTGGAGAGTAAAACTGAGCAATTTCTTATTAGTCATGCTGCTTCATTTCTAAGAACCATTTTATATGTAGATGAATGAGGCAAGACCACATTGTTTTTAAATCCTGAAAGCCTTAAGACATTACAAGCCTGCACACAAAATTGCTGGTCTGCCATCTATCTGTAAAACAGGAACTTTTTTTGCAGCTTCTGGCCTCTCTCAAAACATATCCAAATGTAACTTGCTTTGTGAGATGATATTTTGTTATCATACTTTCCATCTTCTGCCTTTTACAAAATTTCATGCCAGAGTCCTCCTAAGAGGGGTGACAGTGACAGCCCTGTTTGTAAAATTTTCACTTAACATGCAGGGAGCTTAAGTGTCATGGATTAGCTACATGTATTATAATTTCCTTCTGAACAATGAAACGCATTCATGGCACAAGCTACAAAATGCTGATAAGAGGTATTAAGTTGACATTAGTACTAGTTTGTGCTAATTTTAAGGCATATTGTGTATTTTGCCACCAGGATCACATTGTGCCCACCAGCTCATTTAATATGGAATACTCAAGTGCCAGAAACATAAATTTGGACCAGATGCAACTAATTAATATCAGACTGGCTTAAAAGTGCTCCCTTATTAATTCTACTGCCCTTTATTTTGGTATGCATCTTCTGATACATGTATGTGAACCAAATGCTTGCCCAATAGATTTTTTTATTTATTGCTCCATTATTTCAGCGTATAAAGCTATACTGTGAGCCATTCCCGATTCAGTCTTCAACTGCTATTTTATTGTATCTCTTTCAACTTTTGTTTCCACAGAGATATGAGAGAAATGAAAAACCTTTTAAGTAAACTCAGGGAGACTATGCCTTTACCACTGAAAAATCAAGGTACGTTTTGTATTTTCTTCATGTAAGGAAAATTAAAATAATTAAAGGGTTTGCCTTCCACTAGATCCGAAAAATCTAGGGTTTTTTTATAGAAGTTACAAAAAGAAAAATCTAGGTGAAGTCTCTTCCCTACTGATTCAGTGGAGCGAGAATTTAGTATGTGAACTTCGGCCTCTCGAGTTTCACATGAGGTATTCTGGAATTTTATAGATGTGGTATCTATAGATAAAATAATAGACTTTTCCTGGTGACGTGAAGGCAGCAGCACAACTAATTCCCTGTGTCAGGAGGCTTTCTTTTTCAAAGGTAATGAAGGTGTAAATTGCACAGACTATGATAGGGATCCTACTGAGTGATGGGGTTTGCTTTACCCCTACAAGGCTTGTAGCTTCTGTGACATGACACTGACTCTATGCCGAAATGATACTTGCCTTGAGTCTGCTAACAGCCTGCTTTTCTCAGTAGCCAGCTATAAGGCACCCCATACAAATGCACAGGGGGGCATGATCTACATCCTATGCATGTATTTAGCAATGGGCCTTCATTTTGTGGCCCAGCAGTGTTAAATATTCCACATCTACAGGGGCTCTCTTTCTTCATGTGAACAACATTAAAAAGATAATAATTTTCCTTTTTGATTTCTTCTTGATAATGTGTATTTCTTAAATGCTGTGTATTCTTTGCACAGTGGCAGCTCATGAAGTATACCTAATGTGTCCTAGATCTTGTCCCAAGTAACTAAGCAGTCTAGCATTCATCATAATATGGTAAGAGATGAATATAGAATGGATTAATTCATTATACAAGTAAGAGTTTATGGCAGGATGGCTTGATGGAAAACTATGTGAAAGGAGAAGGGGAATTGCTTATGATACATGATACAGATGTGCCATTGTAGAGACTGGAAAAATGCCATAAAGTCTATGCCTAGCCTAAGAGAAAGGAGCATGGTGGAAATAAGGAAGGAAAAGACAGATTTGGGGGATATAAAGCATATAGAAACTTGAATTCAGAACAGAGATAAAGGGATACAGAGTTCTTCTCTGCTGTCTGGTGTCTACACTGCCCTTCAACACTGGCCGGAAAATCACTGATCACCTGTGCAGCAGGATGGGAAACATGTCAGCTAGAGTTTAAAGGCTCTGAGACATGTCCCAGGAACAGGTAATCATAAATGGTGTTTTTGCAGCTCCCACAGACTCCAACTGTGATCATAGTTTACAGATGACCTCTGAGAATGGATGCCTTGGGAATGGACAGTCATACTCATTATTCATACAGCACTTAAAATCTTTGAAATATTCCAAGACCTTAATTAAAGCTAGATAACAGTAGAAGTAAATAGAAGAAACAGATAACATTATAGGTAATTAATGTGGTCTGAACTGTAACTTTGACATGTATATGAATTACAAGCACTGTTTAAGAGAATGATAATGAGGTGAATGAATGCCATTGAATGAGTTGATCTTTACAAGACCCGATCCTGCTTTCAGTAAATGAGTGTTTTGCTGTTGATTTCAGTGACAGCCAGAATGGAGTTAAGATTGCAAGCCCACAAAAGCTTTACATGATGTTCCTGACTGCTCACAGACCTGTTTTTTTGTATGGAATTCTCTTAAGTAACAGCAGGAAAGTTACTATGCTAAGAAACTTAGTTGATGTGGTTCGTAAGCTTGAATCACAATATTAAATGATCTCTTACCTATGTTCTTATAGTTAAGTATTTGTGTTACAGCAGTGTCTAGAGCCTACAATCAAAACTAGGTCCCTGATGTAGCCAGAATAGGAACATAATGAGGCATAGCTCTTAGCCTGAAACCATCCTGAAGATGGCTCAAATTCAAAGTGAATTCTAAAGATGTTGCGAGAGAGCTCGCTGACGGTGCATGAGTTAACACAAGTGTAGACACTAATACATACATTTGTATGAATTTAAAAGGACTTAATATAAAAGACAGAAAGCTATCCAGAAACAAGGTAAGCATATTGTGCTAACTTTCCCAGACAAGTGCTTTTTCTCTTGATGTGCCAAGATGTTCCAGTGTTGTAGTTTTAAATGGGAATTCTCCCTGATGTGCACAAACGGCCACCCAGTAATGGGGTTTTTTAATGTTTAAATTAAGCCAGAATTTAACCTTAGGATTGACGTTTCCAAACTTGCATGTCTGCAAGATCTCAAGCTACTTATCTTTAGGTTTTATTTGGGACCCTAACTTTATTCATCCGTGCGGGAATATTGTGGCTTAGGTCTCCCAGTACTGGAGGTGTAATTTCATTTAGGTTTCATCGTTGAACTGGTATTCTTCTTGCCAAAATTTCTATTGCATTATCATGGAGATCCTGATAATTAGCATTGCAAGACTTTTATATACAAAAATCAGGTTATTATTTGCTCTATGCCTAGAACAACGGGATCTATTACTCGATCATGTAGGTGCTGTTAGGACACATAAATGATATAAACTCATTTGTGTGTGTGCATGTGTACATGTTTGTATTAAAATGTGGGTTTTTTCATCACAGATGATAGCAGCCTCCTAAACTTGACTCCATATCCATTGGTAAGAAGACGGAAGCGAAGATTCTTTGGACTGTGTTGTCTTGTCTCAAGTTAGAAGATTAAGCACAGAAGCACCAAGAAAATCATAACTTTGATTAAACCACTATTATTTGACCACTGAAAAGATGAACATTGCTACTCTTGATTATAAAGTACATTTTCTACACTAGCCCACTACATCCCCCTTTTCAAAATAAGGGTTTTAATAGTTTAAAGTTATGATGGTCAAAAACCAGCTGTGGAATAGGTCTAGCATAACTAAGAATGTTTTTAAAACTTTTTAAAATATGTTTTGCATGCTTACTTTCAACCACTCAGAGAAAAGACACATGAATTATGGTTAATAGATAATTTTAAAGTTTTTTTATTGTTTGAACTGCAGCTAAAAGTTTGTGCATAGTACAGTACACTTATTAGTATCATATTAAAATACTTGATCATATTCTAACAGTCTTTAAGCGTAGAAAAATATTTAACAGCAAAAGTATTAAAGTTCTAAAACATTTAAACAATATTGTAACAGAATTTGCACAAAATCTCCAGTTGCTTTTTGTGCTCTCATTCATATTTAGTCTTCCACTATATCTCAATTTAAAAGCTTCATAGAAAAATATCTTAATTTATGATACACAAACCATGTATGAAAATACTTAGAACTTGTAAATACAGAGAAATCATAGTATCTACATACTGTACAATGCATAGAAGCAACAGATTTCCTTTTAAGCTGATAGTATCTCTACAGGCTTTTGGAAAAAATAAATAATTTATTAAAAGAAGGTGTATTAAAATAAACAATGTAAAACAGAACAGTAACCCATTTTGTTTCCAATAGAATTCAAAGCATGGTGTCTGCATATCACTAAGTATTAACTCTTATAGGGCATGCCACAATTATCTGAGACTGTAAGATATTAAACGTTTTACATTGTTAATAAAGTTTTTTATTTAAATTAAATGTTGTCTTCTTTCTAGTTATATTGCCAGAATATGTCTTTTTTTTCTAATTTTGTTGTCAGAGTACTACACAAAGTTTTGATAATTATTCCATTTCAAGAAGTATGTTTACAAAGACAGATAAAAAATTATGATGAATATATAAATGCTAAAATGACAGCTAGTAGCAGCAATAGATATGAATAGGTCAGACTCACTGTACTGATATTTCAGTATGATAAGCAAGACACCAGAACTAAACTTGTGCTAGACTGCAACGCTATGAAACCCATAACAATCTGTAACTACTGTATAGAGCAGGTCACCATACCCTTGTAGTCAGTAATACACGAGGAAGGACTATGAGCCCTTTTGCCATTCCGCCATGATCCAGCACATCAACAGGAACCAAATTCCTTTTTACTGTGTAAGGGTTTAGTGATGGCTAAGGAGGTATTGTTTTCTTGTCACAGGGAACACCCATACAGTTAAATTCTCCGTGGTTTTTTGGTAGGATATTAATACACTCCCCAAAGCAGTTTGTTAGGAATAGCTATTCACTGAACTATATCTGGCACCTACAAAGTTTGATCTGACTGATTTTTCTACCAAGTTTTTCTCCTGGAATGCTGTTTGCTGAGAAAAGAAGGAAACATCCACATTGTCAGAAATATTAGTGTACTGTCTATAGCAAGGACCAAAAATTCAGATCTAATTCCCAAGAAGGGAAGGCAGGAATTTTTCTTCCTGAAGAGCCACAGGACTCCTGTTTTAGGTATTCATGTAACTGAGCTTCTAGCATTTCTCTGGAAGGATATTTTCACTCAGATAAACCAGAGTGTTTTGTTTTTTTCCAGGTTGGACTGATCTGTTCACCTTTCACCTTCAGTCTCCCAGACAGAAAATATATTTTTGAATAATCAGGCCCCCAAATAAATACTTTAAATGCAATGAGGACAAATAAATCTAAAATGCCCTCATGGAAATTGTGTGTTTCCATAAGCAAAATGAATTCCATCTGAGGAATGCATGACTAAATTCTTTAAATAGCATAGAAAAAGGTAACTGCAATGTGTTTTAAGATTTCAGGTCACAAACTGTTCTTCAGCCTACACAGCACTTAGCACGGGGAGATGCCTACAGGCTCACAAAGCTGTGTGCTTGTGAGCACGAATGCATTTTTAAGAAGAATGGAATCAAAGTCCACAGCAGGACGTTTTTTCGAAGTCAGTTCTTTGATGTTTTCCCCACATCCCTCAAGAACAATGTCCTCGTTAATCAGATTCTAGTTTTCCTTAACAAGTAGTTAAAGAATGTCCAAAAGATGGCAGCACTGACATGTTTTCAATAAAAGTCTACAAACCAATAGACTTGCTCTGAGACTCCATCCCCACAGATAGAGGAGGTTTTGCAACTGTTAAAACTTTGGAAAAACAACTCCCGATGTCTAATGGCTATAAAAAAATATTGTCTGGGAAGATGATCTGTAATTACAATTAACCAATTAATTTTGATTCAGCATAAGTTAAAAAGACAGACTGATACTATTTTATTCATCCTGTAGACACTCATGCCAAGAAAAGTGTATGAACTTGAGACCGAATATGCAGCGATGCTACAAGAGAGAAAGGGAGAAAGAAAATTTCACACAAGCAAACTGTGTTAATTCTTTATAAATCTTGTTATATTGGTACACACAGAGAAATTGCTGTATCATCAGGTCAGTGTGATGTCTTTTTTAACAACTACTTTCAAAGGAAGATGGGCAGATTAAGCAGTAAGCATGTCTAGGGCAGTACCTGCCCACATATCACATGGAAGTTAACGTGCCAAGTTACATGACAGCTCATATCTCTCTATTTTTACCACATCTACTGCAATGGAATATACATTAGTGAGACAAATGTATACATGTTAATTAATTATGCAAAGCTCTTGACATCAGTCATATCACAGTGAGTTGCACAACTTTAGCACATTCTGTGATGGAAACAGATTTACATGTGTTGTCTTTAAAGTCCTTTTGTTTGCACTGTTTTAAAGTGTACAGTGATACGCACATCCTTGTACCTTTTGTTATTCTGGAAACTTTAGTTGTGTCTCTTCTTCCTGAACTAAAGACTACTAACATTTCAGTCTTTGCTCATTTTCAAGCCTTTCCATACTTCTAACCAATTTTGCAGCTTCTCTCAAACCCCTTGTATTTATTGTACATTTTACTAATCCTAATGGACACATGCTTTAATTCCCAAGCTTTATAGCCACTTAAGGAATATTGGTGACCAAGGGTGAATGGAATGTCCTCCAGTTATCTTTTAACAGATGGTGGCCATGAACCAAGGCCTGGTAAGTATCTGAATTGAAGAGGCGTTAAGGGATAAATTGGCTTACTTAGGAATGCAGAGGATTATCTTTCACTAAAATTCAAAAGGAAACAAAAGAAACTTTTTTTTAAGCCCCAGAACATCATGTAGGCCCAAGAAGGATAAATGTTAATTATATTACTATATTTTAGTTTAATGGAATAGGGCAATGTGGGATCAAAGTTAAAAAGTTTCCACAACAAAATGATATACAAATCACTTAGAGATGATTTAGAACCATTCTTTTATTTGTTTATTTTCCAAGTATAACAAAAAAAGACAACTTTACATTGATATATGCCTGAATGCATGGAAACAAGCAATTTAGGGAAAATACTGAGGAAAACAGTACTTGCTTTCTAAATCCTTAATGGGGTTTGAACATTTTAGTTGAAAATGCTATAGGTTAAAAACACCACAACTCTTTTGCAGGGTAAGGAACAAGAAGCAAAATTTCTGTACCCACCAAATATGTCAAGTTCCACCAACTATTTTTTACTAAAACATTGTGCAGTTCCGGCTTTTCAGAGCAAACTATATTTTGCAATTAAATATACAATTTAAGCATTTCTGTCATTGAAGGAAGGTCTTTCCACCTGAATTTAATACAACTTCCGAAAGAAGACAACAGGGTATTGGAGAATTGAGAGGTATTTCTGAATAAATTTCCTACCAACTCATGGGTTTTTGGTAATTTCTAAGGAAGGCTACCATCTGATTCCCTATAGATGAAACATTTTATATATAGAATAAGGGGTGGATATTGTCCTGATTTCGGCTGGGATAGAGTTAATTTTCTTCTTAGTAGCTGGTACAGTGTGTTTTGGATTTAGTGTGAGAATAATGTTGATAACACGCTGATGTTTTAATTGTTGCGAAGTAGCGCTTAGGATAAGTTAAGGATTTTTCAGCTTCCCATGCTCTGCCAGCAAGCAGGTGCGCAAGAAGCTGGGAGGGAGCACAGCCAGGACAGCTGACCCGACCTAGCCAAAGGGGTATTCCATACCGTATGACATCATGCTCAGCATGTAAAGCTGGGGGAAGAAGAAGGAAGTGGGGGATGTTCGGAATGATGGTGTTTGTCTTCTCAAGTAACCTTTACGTGTGATGGAGCCCTGCTTTCCTGGAGATGGCTTAACACCTGCCTGCTGATGGGAAGTGGTGAATGAATTCCTCGTTTTGCTTTGCTTGTGTGTGTGGCTTTTGCTTTACCTATTAAACTGTCTTTATCTCAACCCACAAGTTTTCTCACTTTTACTCTTCCGATTCTCTCCTCTATCCCGCCGTGGGAGGAGTGAGCAAGCAGCTGTGTGGTGCTTAGTTGCCAGCTGGGGTTAATCCACGACACCCTCCCTCTCGGTGCCCACCCCTTCCCGCTCCTTTTCGCTCCCCATATTTGGTGTGGGTAGCCTTCACAACATTAACGAGGCTGTAACAAACTTAGTGTGATTAGGGAAATGCAATAGGAATAGGTTTCTGTAGTGATTGAATTTAGGGGCCTTAGCAGACTTGCACGTTGCAAGGCACACAGAAGCTGAAGGCAGCGCGTATGTTGGTGTAGAACTGGAAACTTTGCATGCTGTTAGCATTCATTCTGCAGGTCATACCCTCCTGTGTTTCAGTTTTTGTTTGCCAGTCTGCAGCGCCAGGTCTTTCAGCAACAGCCTTTAAACAGGTATTACTTCCATAACTTACCTAAGTGCTTCTTTGCAGGCAGAATCACAGCGCTGTCTTTGGCCTAGCTGGGAACAGGCCTCTTTGTTGGAGTGCTTTACGTACAGCTGTTTGGGACTTCAGCACTATTCTGTTACTGCTATTTGGGCTTTTTGTGTTTAGATTTAAAAACACTGGTGTAGTTCACCCAAAACTAGGTGTGATATTTGTTGTACATCCAATCACATCTGTTGTTATCTCAAACCCTTCAAGCCCCACATTGGGCGCCAAAGAAGACCACTGCGGTCACAAATCTAAAACACAGCACCGTATGAGCTACTTAGAAGAAAATTAACTCTATCCCAGCCAAAACCAGTACATCATGCCATTGTAAGGCAAGTTTAAAATTACAATTTTAAATTATACTTTGATCTTGATTTGATGTTCAACTTAGAAAATCTGTGTCAGAAAATGGGAAAAATACAATAATCAACTTTTATCCCCTTTCAGGAATAAATGCACAGTGATGCACTGATGTCTCTTTTTAAAATGTCTACTTATGTCAGTGTAAAAGGGAGATTCCTTATTATTTATGTAAAAGGTATCCTACCTATTGTCCAGCTTCATGGACAAGAGGCAAGAGACGCTAAGGAGACATCTATTTCTGCTCCCGCTCAGTCCTGAGTTGTGTCAGTCACTGAAGAGATTTGTAGCATTATTTTGGGAAGTTTGTGGTCCTGTTTAAGTTCCAGGACCTTGAAGGCACTGACTGACAGGCAGCAAAACTTATCCTTTACCAGCAGAACTTTCAAAATGCTGAGCCAGGCTAAATGCAGGTGGACAGGAGATATTTTCTAGGGATCACAGTGTGGCAAAGGTTGAAACTGACTTTAAACTGTTCCACAGCTGAATCATTTATATTAAATCTAGAAAACTTTTCCCTGAGATTCTATTTCCTTGTAGTATTTTTAAAATCTCAGTTACTGTCTCAGTCATATCTCAAGTAAGAGGCATACCTTTACTGCTTTGTTGGTCGTTGTACGCTCTACTGTGTTTTTTTCAACTTAACCCACTCCCAGCGTATGGATAATCTGCTATCCAGATCTAGCTTCATGTTGCCAGTCTCAGACATTTTTTGTTGTCCTGTCTGAACTCGTCCAGTTTTGAACTGTCAGTCTCCTCCTTACTAGTACTTGAGACTTCACCTTATTTCCTATTATCTGTAAATTTTCTTGGTGTGATATTGATATCCCTTCCATTCTTTTTAAATGTATTTAAGTACCAGTAATAATGGGAATTCTGGAGTCCAAAAGAACACCTGGTTCTATTTGTCCAGTCTGTTGCTGTCTCATGCAACCACATCTTCGTTTGAGCCATTGTATGTACCAAGCTTCCTCTTTCAGAAGTTCTATTTCTTGCTCTTCTGGGACTGCGGTTCTTTGATGCATAGAAAGTTTCTGCAAATTTCCAGCCTAAATCTGCTCCTGGACAGCTAATACCAATTTGTTTGTATACTTATATTATCTTTTAAGTGCTTTCTTTGCTGCTGTTTATATCTTATCCCCTAATATTTAGGGAGGACTGTACCCTTATCAACTTGCATTTTACTAATTGAAAAGTCAAGTTTTTCTAGTTTCCTGTAAACATTCCTATAGCAATATCTTTAGAGTGAAAATGCCTTCCTCCTCAAAGACTGAATAAATACCAATTTTATTCTGGTTCCTTCAGTAACAGTTTACTGCAACAAGACTTAATACAATGCACTTATCAAATTTAAGAGGGAAAAAACTTACTAAATGAAGGCTTTGTTTAGGAATACAAAAGATTTGTTTAAAGCATCCAGAAAGGAGCAAAAACATCCTTTAATAATATGAAGTGTGCAATTTTTTTCACTCGTATTAGGAATAGCTTATTCATTTTTAGCCATCAAATGAAAAGTAATCTACACATATACTCATTTCACAATGGAAGATAAACATTTATTCCTCTCTGCTTTTTCTTCCTTTAATTTACTTAGCTGCTATATTCTCTGCGTTAACTTGGATAATTATTTTTTAGACATCTGGGAAAATTTAAAGAAATAATTTGTACTGTCAGCATTGAAAAGAGGCTTTTTAATCTTTTCTGTGCTGCAATTTAGAAGAAAAGTAATAAAGCTTCTGAAGCTGGGGTGGGAAGGGGAATGTGGGGGGAGGGGAGAGAAAGTTGCCGATCCTGAGAGCAAAACTCTTTTGGCCACCTTTTTCCAGATTCAAACCATTAATCTCTTTCAGTCAGAAGATACAGTAACAGCAGAAACAGCAATTGCACATGGAACAGATCTGGCAGATGTTCTAGAAAGAGAGCACTATTTAAGATTCAGAATATTTCAGAGATTTGGAAAGGTTTGGCAAAGCAAATTTGTAGAATTTAAATGTAACAGAAGAGATTTCCTTAAGGAAGCCAAGGTTATATATCTAAAAAAATGATATCATTCAAAGGATTAAGAGTCTGCTTTTTCTCCTTTGAACCAAATATTCAAGTTCTCATCGGTACAAATCCACAAAAAGACTTTTTTGTTAGATCCCAATCTTTCATCCTTCTTCCACTACCATGCATTCCTAGTCCCTGGCACAAGCAACCTAGTCTCTTAGACAGAAAACTTCATCCTCCTCATCTTCCCTACTTCTTTCACTCTGAAGTTGGGCTTAATATCACAGGAACTTCTTTAATTTCAATACCTCACTAGAGAGCTGATCTGAATTGAGGAAGAACCTCAAAAGGAAACTTAAGCATCCCGTAGTAATTGTTTGGCAAGTTAGCCTTTCTACAGCAAACCATCAATGTACTGGTTATCTAAATACAGAAATAAAATTATTGAGTCAAATGTCATATTAAGAAAGTCTTTAAGATAAATGCCCAGATACTTCTGAGGTCTGTGAAACACCTACCTGAGTTTCTTACATTTTGTTTTAAAAGATTTCTGTTACATATTATCTGAAGCCTATTTGAGACAGCTCATTATTAGTGTCCAGTATTGGACGCTTCCTGTTGTCTTCAAAAATAGATTACTTTCCAGGTAACGGTTACCTCATTTAATTCTTGAAAGTTTGTAGAAAACAGGGGTTTACAAGCGTAAATATCCCCAGACTCCTTGCATAAGCCCAAGTCAAGAGTTTAACCCATACCTTTCTAAACATAATATGGAAAACTGAAGCCTGCACAGTGAATTTCATATATCACGGAGTCCCATATACCCACATTTCTTACGTATATGGAAAAGGAAAACTTTGCTTTAGTGTACTAGTTTTTACAAGTTTGTGGGGTTTGTTGTTGTATTGCTGACGCCCTTTTTTTTTCTGTAATGTTTCAGAATTAATGTTTGTTAATGTAAAATTTAAAAAAATAAATTATTTGGATCAAATAATTAATTTTGAGCTTAATCTTTTTTCTTAACAAGTAGAATTAACCCCTGAATCACAGAAAACTCATACTTTTCAGACTAATACAGGTCAACTGTTTTGGAATAGATGCTTTCCCTGCAAATGGAACAGAGATAAGCATGAAAAGAGTGACAAAGTAAAGAGAGAGAAACAGGAGGGATGTAACAGCTGTAAAGTATTCCTTGGTGTCGTCCTTTGGAATGCATACGGTCCAGGAGCACTTAAGGCTTAATTGTCTTAATAATTTCCATTGGGTTCGTAAGTCTGAAAAGTTGTTCACACCTGGTTTGGCTAAAGAAACAGCTGGTTTTTATGGACTTTGCTGACCTTCCTGTAAGAGGACAAATGACTTACAACAGAGGAAAATGAATAATCAGTAGGAATTTAAAATAAACACTACAAGCACGGAGCATAGCTTAAACTAGTATTTCTGTTATACTTAAAACAGTCTTGAAACTCCCTTCTCCTCACATCTGGGCTGCATACTATGATCAAATATTTTGAAATAGATGTACATATAAAAATGGGTTGCTGAAGTTGATCAGCTGTTCTTGTTTGCATTGTCTTAGGACCATTTGTCTTCAGTTTTAAATTACTGTAGTGGAGTTGTCCCCAAAATAAGCTACAGTTTTGTTTTTTTAATTAAGTATAGGAGTTCTATACAGATAAACATTGTAATTTGCGAACTGTATCTTCAGAATATCACTGCATACTACTGTTGTGGCTGTTTGCAATAGAGGATCCACAAAGGTGGCTTGTAACTAGTAAGCTTTAAAGTGCACTGGGATGAAAGGATGCAAAGGCAATATTCATATACTGTTATTATACAGCGTGTTTCTTACAACTCAACTTAATTCTTTGTTGAAATTCTCTGATGGTCAAAATTCTGCCAGAATATTTTATAAACTATAACATTAAGTTAAAGCCTCAGGAATACTTATATACAATACAGATAAATAAGGATTACTCATTCTTTTTTACAGTACACTTTCTCAGTGGGATGAATATTTAGCTTACACAGAAAACTGTAAACAATAGTTAGTCACATTTTGAATACTATGCTAGAGTTTAAATGAACTCTACTAAATAGCCTGTTTCTATTACAGACTTTTCTCCTTTATTGCTCTTATTTAATCTACAGTATTTTAGGAGAATATTTGCATTTCTAGACAGCCATTTCCCTCCGATCTTCTTTCTCAAATCTTTTATCGATTTTTTAAACACATATATCATATTCTTGACAGGAAAGGATTTTCCTGTACTGGATAATCATTGGTTTAGACTGCTTGTATCTTTTCCATCCTTGTACTTGCATTTCTCTAATCCCTTTGGTTTCTTCATTCTTGTACCTCTTCTGCAATTCCTTATTTTCTGCTACCAGCACCTCATCTCATATTCTTCTTTGTCCCCTAAATTCATCTTTATGATTGTTATACTAGAATTTCTTGTGAATAGTTTCAGCGTTCTGGCATTTTTATTCTAGAAGCATTTTTGTCACATTTTTCTATCCATCGTTGTTCTTATTTATTGTGGTTTGCAGCTTAGAATTTCCATTAATGCCCTTCTCGGGTACTACTACCTTGAGGCAGAGGAATTGTTGTAAGAGGCACCAAGGGTGTGTTTTGCCTAAAAGAGTCTCTGATGTACAGTAGCTTTGACAAGTTAAGACAGGTGAGTCCACAAGACATGGCAATGTCAGAACTGCTTTCTAACAGCTTCACTGCTGGCTCTACTGTGGAGACTGCAGGGCACTACTGAGTAATCAGCTGAGTTAAAAGGTTTGTGATATTTGACATTCTGTTCTGCACACATACAGATTGCACCGTTTTTTGACTGGGGAGCAAAGATGTGAGGAACTGCAAAAGATGAACTGCTGAAAATGCAGCTCAGAATTTCCTGGAACTGATTATTGTATGAAACAGACAACAAGCACCGTGTCAGATTCATTACTCTTGATACTCCTTGGAGTGACCTGCAGCTACAACTTGCTTTGTTGTTGTCAACTGAGTAAATACAGAGTTCACTATGCATTGATTATCTCAGCAGCTTTGATCTCCTTAAAAATCAAACCTGTAAGGTTACTCAGTCTGTTCCAAGTTCATAGACACTGCAATTTTTTTCTAGCTGTAATTTCCTTGTTGCAATTCTTAGCTCTATTATGATTCTTCACTATGATTTATTGCTGAAAGAAAAAAGAAGACAAAACCCTTCAGCTGTAGAGCTGTGTAATAATACTGTATCACTCAGAACTCATTTTTCTTTTAGTTTTAGTTCCACCTCTTGGGTACCTATGGCTAACACTTTTGTTTGTCCCTCATTTATGCTCCCTTGCAGACTGCCCAAGAACCAATGCAGACCATTCAAGAGAGCTCAGAATACCACAAAATCAGTATCTGACTAACCTGCAGAAAACACTCAGGAAAAACTCTTGGAAATAACACAAGCTGACACTACTGAATGCCATAATCTAAAAAATGTAAACTTAACGAGTGGTGGTGTAATATTCATACAAATTTTGATGGAAAAGGAGCATGTAATGGTAAAACAGAAAACTAATACTAAATTGTTAAATGATCAGTGATGTACACATCACTTTCCTCACGCCTCAAACTGATGCTAGTAGCAACTTAAATACTTTGGAAGTTTAAGAGATCATGAAGATAGCAAGTATGTTCATATTGATAAAATGCCTCTAAAGATCATGAAAGCTACTAAGCACTTTAGCAAAGTCTGAAGAGAAAGATAATTGCATTGTTGTTCAACCCCTCTGCCAATCTGATAGGTATTCAAATTAAGTTAAAACATGTTATACAAACTTATTTGATTGTGCTGAAAATAACTTTCCATTACTCTAGGTACATAAAAAAGTATATACAGTATACATCATGAAAAAGACTAAAGGGTTTTTCATGGTGTCTCATGCTGCAGAGAATGGTGAAGCTGTAATTTTTGTGCTGTGAATGTGTATTTCCTTTAGCTATTTGTAAAACAATAGCTTAATTCAGCTTTGATTCAGTGATTCCAGCCTTGGGTGCATTTTACAGCACAGTCTGTTCCCCAGCTAGTAGGTGGATTGCAGATGTGCACGTTTTTCTTCCGCTACCTGGGAAAGAAGACTGAAGGAAACACCAGGTATCACCTACTTTGTTTCCTGGTGCCTATTGATAGAGGTTGATTTGCATTTCAGAGCTTATTGTAAGGCGTATGGAGGTTGTTGACTCTTCATTTTTCTATCCATTTGGCATGCTCTTGCCTTCATTTCTTTTCTTCATCCCATCCCATATACCACTCATGCATTATTTTTGTCTTCCTTTCTGAAAATAGGCATTTCATTCTGTAGCCGAGGTAAGCTGACAGGGAATGACAGTCCTTGCTTGTACTGGCATCACCTTCATATTGTAAGATCTTTGGTGCTTGTTGAGTAGCAGGCATACCATCAATATCTTGGGCCTGTACAACAGGAGCAGTTACATCAGACATTGCCCTTGAAAGTGTGATAAATGAAAACTGAAGCTAATAACAACTGACAGGAGTGAAGAAATAGCTGAGTTTTAATATTAGAGGTCTTGTTTTGATACCTAAATCTGCTGAATGTCACTTCTTTTTCTGGAACCAGAGTAGGCATTTTGGTTCAAGCTAAGACTCAAGCGAAACAGTAACATTTGTTACCAATACATCAGACTCACTAAAATTGTGGCTAAATCAAATAAGAAAAACAATAATATTTATTTTTATATCACTTTTAAAGATTAGCAAATATTAACTTGGCAGAGAACTGTTCATTGCAGCATCTCCTTGATGTATCAGTTAATATACGTGAAATCTTGAGCGCTTCAGTGGCAAAATCTATTGACTTTAATGTACGTCTTTGTAAATAAAATGGGAATATGGCCTGAAAAATAAGCTGACACATGACATTCTCTGTTACATAAATGCATGAATTGAGAAAATAGTGATATTTAAATTGTTCAAATTAGAAAAGCCTTTTTCCAATATGAAAATCTATGTACACTAGTAACAAGTGGCAAAACAGGAACATCGAAATTCATGCCTTGCACTCTTGTACAAAATACCATTGTAACTACCATAAATAGCTGCTGTAATGCTACATGGAAGGTAACTAACTGCCCTATCATTTAGATAGGCAATCTTTTGATTTCAATAGTTAGAACTAGAATCTAAAATGGCTATTTGAAACTACACAAAAGCGTAAGGAACGTTACTAAAATATACACCAGTTGCTTTTCTGAACTTTAAGCCTCTATCCATTCTCTAATTTGTCATTATTGACGGATAAATTATACTTATGCATAGAGATGATATACTAACTCTAATAAGGGTTTTTTAATAAACTCTTCAGCCATTCTGGTATAGAAAGCTCAGTAAAATTTCCCTTCAGTTCCTTGTCTTCAGAGGAAGCTTTCAAAAATCACGAAACAAATAAGGTACAAACGATTCCCCAGAGTTGGCATCATGGGGTCATCAGGAGATCATGGGAAGATCATGGGAGAACTACATACAAGTTCTGAATTCCCCTAACTCCAATAACCCTTTCAATCTCATTAAGTAAGGAACATTTTAGGGGAAAAAAATCGCAGAGTCATGTCTTAAGCTGTGGCTTGATTAAATATTTCCTTTGGCAACAGTACTGGCTTAAGTAGACCACAATTCCCCTATTGCTCTCTACAGAAAGACTGGTTTAGAGAATTAACCCAGTCAAAAATAAGCTCTAACAGCCACAGCAACAGTAAGGAGACTAGCGTGAACAGGGTGCCAGAGTCTGTTAAATTAGTACTTATGAAATAAAGGTTTCTTATACTGTGCACAGGTATCAGCTAATTAAGGAGTCCAGTCTCTCTTCAGTTATATTATCCAAGCCCATCCCTGAAATCATTATATATGACATGAAAAATTAGATTGGACCAAAGCCAGTAAGAAAAAGAGCAGATGCAAGGACTCTTGCCATCCTCTACTGAGAGACCTACACAGAGGGTTACAGATTATTTCTCTTTGCTCTGTGGCTTCCATGAGTATTTTGATCTTTAATGTTCCCTAGCACAGCAGCTACAGCAGGAGTTGCCCAATAATAAGAGTACTGGTCTGAGACATTAAAGTTTGAAAGACAGAGTTAGATCTAGGTATCTCACTTTCAGGCCAAATGCAGTAACTATTAAAATACCCTAAATTGTACTGACTCAATGCTCTAACCCACTGTAAAAACATAGGCAACGGATAGTATTGTTAAGAAAGCTTAGGTGTTGCTCTTCCTCATATTTTGACTCCCATGAGACTTACACTGCAGCTGTATGCCAAGCTGCTCAGGTAGTAGCAGTTCTGTGTCTAAGCAAAAAGAAACAAAACCACAGGCATGAAGAGCATTTTCAAGAAGCTGTAAACATAGGCACTTTGAGGTTTAGGCGTTTCTAGGGTAGGATTATACACCTCAAATCTGCTCAAAAGTATCAGTCTGTCTTGAACCTGTACCCTACCACGGTCCAAGATATGAATTGGATACCCCAGAATCCAGTTATAAAATGTTTACATGCTTAACATTGCTCCTGAAAGCAAATGGTAAATTTTGCTACCAACTTCAACACGATAGATTGCTTACATTCCACAAGAGGTTTGTTTGTTTGTTTTTTAACTTTTCAATGGGAGTTTCATTAGCATGAATGGAGGCTTCACGATTCTTGTCAATTGTCAGTCTTTGAATTGCCTGTTTCGGTTCATGTAGGCATTAATCACTACATACTGTATTAACATGGTTCTTAGAACTTTGTAAACAATCTTGCTGGACAGTCATCTAGTGTTAGGAAGAAGCACTTCATATCTATGTCAAAGATGAAATGGCCATAATTGTAAAAGAACAAAACCTAGGCAGAAAGAAAGGACTTCAAAAATATTAATAGCTTTTGTTTGGTTTTGTTTGTTTTCAGCTTGCTCACAGTGATCCTGCCAAAAGAATGTGTAATTGTGTTTCACAGTCTATGACTAGGTCAATTTTAGAAGATAATTTTGAAGGAGTAATCTCTTTTAGCTTCTCATTGCCCATTCTTTCCCTTCTCTGGACCCAAACACTATTTCATATTTGCACTTACTGATTAATGTATGTAAGTAGAAAATGTTGTGCAAAACATACATTTATTTAAAGGATAACATAATAGAAAATCTCACTTGAGTTTGTTTCCAAGTTTGATTTAACCATTCTGACATTAAGCATATTTAAGTCCAACTCTTTCCACACAAAGACTTGTAAACTGAAGTTTACCATATCCTAGTGTAAAGGATTCCAAACACAACTAATCACAACTGAACTAAGAATAGGTCCATTTAATAATGTGAAGCACTGATATTTGCAAATAGATTTTTTAAAAATATATATATCTCATTTTAAAACAACGGCATTGCAAAGCATCAATAAATTTGATTTGAAAGGAAAATTATCTTCTCTGCAGAAGTGAACGCAAAAATAGGCCAGCACCTCAGTCACTACTAGAACTGTCTGAACTATCAGAAGATGAACTTTTTTCCTTTCGTCTCTTCTTTTTCTCCTTCTTACGATGTTTTCCTTTCTTAGATTTATTCTTTTTTTCCTTTTCTCTTTCTTTTTTGTGTGATTTTTGTTTTTTTGACTTTGGCCCATCCTCTTCAGCTGCACTTGATGAGGAAGATCTAGTAAAAAAAATAAATATATATATACAGATTGATAAGTAATTAAAGAAGGAAAATGCCACAAGAATAACGTGGGGTTTTTAATTTCAGTATTTATATAATGTCACAAATCAAATTTGGTGTAGAATTCGTACAGTAGCATCTACTGGAAAGCTTATGATATCTCAGTCTGCATGTTCAACTGAATGACGACTTTTCTAATTAGACTATTGTGCCAGAAAAGCAGTATGTTTATAATACAGATTAATTAACAATGGAATAGGGAAGTTGTGTGTTTTTCAGCCTTCAGTAAGAAAAAAGACTTAAGGGTACAGACTGACAGAAAACTGAAAGTATGAGAGTAAGATAGAGCTTCCAGCTTTTAAAATATCACATGATCAATAACAATGCTACAGTAATGCCTTCAGACAAATCTTAATGTATTTCTCTCATGCAAAAATCTAAGAGAAACGGGTATGACAAATTTGGATGCTCTTGCAGCTCATAATATTGGTCTCTAACCAGCAGTGGTAAGTGATTACATACATACAAGAATTAAGATGACAATAAAAGAAAAGTCACGATTATTATACTCAAGAGGGCAGTTTTGTGCTATTGTTTACATGATTAACTATTAATTACTTGCATGTAAAGACTACAGCCAGCAGTCTGACTCTTTTCTACTGTCTTCATAAGTGTAAGTTAGAGCTACACTATGTAAATAAGAAAGGGGAAAAACACCAATACAACCAGTGTTAAATCCTGTTTCTTTATTTCTGAAAAACATCTTATTGTGGCCTCCAAATACAATATATATTTCCTAGCTCTCAGTGCAGTTCCTGGGATATTGTCTCATCAACAGTCCTAATGACTAACCAGTCTATAGTCTCATCTAAAAAAAAAAAAAAAAAAAAATCAGTCAGCAGGCCAAAACTCAGATTCACAATAAATTTGGGTATTATGACATTTTCCATTGAAACTGGAGTAACACTTTCTTTAGGCCTCTACAATAACAGGAACATTAAAACTCAACACATGCTAAGTAAAACTACAGAAGTTTTCCTTTTGATAATTTCATGTTACTCAGAGCGTGTGTGTGCATGTGAGTGTGTCTACACATGCACGTGTGGACGCAGGGAATCTTAGGGTCTGAACAGCAAGGAAGCTTCTCCATGCGAGCTAAGCTGGGGACCAACCACATAATCCTCCTGACTCCTTGTTCTTTTCCCATCACATCTTGCCTAGTGTTGGATAGTCAGAGGGCGCATTGCTTTTTCAGACCTGCAGACCTCCAGCTTGCTAGAGCTTTCCAGACTTCCATGGTCCTAACTCCACAGCAGAAAGCCTGTGGCTTTACCATTACTCAAAGAACAAACAAGTTCTCACTGGAAAACAGGAAGCTTTTCAAACCAAAGAAGTACTTGCAAATAAAGTTGCATCAAAAGAAGCAATGTTTTCTGAGAAACAACCCAAATACCAGAAATATTTCTGAAGTTCTGTTTTGAAATTAAAATAGGTGTGTGATAGATTTACCTTTTCCTTGGTCTCTTTAATTTTGTTTTTTCTTTGCTTTTTCTTTTTTGTCTCTTTTTTTCTTCCTCCTCATTTAAATCTACGGATAAAAAGTTACAGTTTACAAAACACTTGTCTGAATTAAGATCAGCATTAAAAGAGTGGCTTCAATAGCAATGTAAAGTTACTACAGAATTCTTGTTAAAAGTTTTTCTTTTCCTTCCTCCAAATTCTGGTCTAGTATAGTAATTTCTCAAATATTTTGCAGAGTAGCAGAACTTTTTATACAACTTACATTCTAATGACTTTGATCTAAGCATTAAGAATGAAGGCCCGTAAAACGTAGCAAAAAGTTGAGACCTTTCCTATATGCTCACATCTGTTCTTCCATATTTTAAAAGACTTGCCCAGGTCTGAAAACAGATCATTTAACTAGAATGTACAAAAAAAAGAATATTTCCTTAGGCTTACCTGAATTACGTTCACACATCCTCATTTCACACTTCACAAATAGCTATGCCATAACTAAGATAAATTTGAGTTAACTGTCAATATACTGTCTACAAAAATTGGCAGAAGAGTCACCCCTCATCTGGTCATGTTTGCTTCCTGCCCTAACACCGTATAGTATTGTATAGTATCTTCACATTTCACTTACAAGCAATATTTTATCACACTGGATGAAATTTCTGACCTTAGACTTTCCATAGAGTCTGCATGCTAGTGTAGTTATTCATTTGCTACCACAAATAGAAATTACGGGTCTGTATGTTCTGGAGTGAAATTTTAAAGAATTCAATACGAGTTACAAAAAGCAAATTACTTTTGGAGCAATTAAAAACCATGAACAAGAATGTGCGAACAAGCACTCACTATTGTTTTTTAAAAAAAGTGCAAAAATCTAAGAGCAAACAGTGCAAAAATCTTAAGAAGATGAGGCCATTTGAAAATGGCAAAATCCTGCCTAGATTATTGACAGTTAAAGATATGTATCTCCTTACAGTACACATAGCAGCCACAATTTGAGAAAGAACATATAATAAACAGGGATATTACAAGATCAAGTAAACAGCTGTTTTTCCTGCAGATACCCATCTTCAATCAGTTTAGGGCCAAAAAAATCCCTTACATTCAAAAGTACATAATAAGTGGCAACAAGTTTTTCCAAAGAGACTTGTTCCAAGAAAGGACTGTTGCAGTACCAATTCAGCACTCCTGACAAGCAGACTATCCATTTCTTTTGAAGTGTTCCAGCAAATTACAGGGTTCTATCTATCCCTTCTCCTTCCTAAATAGCATCTTCAGTAGGAACTGAATGTCGAGTCTGGAATGTGAGAGCGACAGAACAAAACATGACATTTCAAGGGGCAGAGGGGAAGAACATTCATTCATTTAAAACATGCTATGGTAGAACAACCTCCCCTTCTTACTTAGGTGAACAGCCTCTTTGGAGTCCAAATTCAAATGAACTCAAGTATCTGCTAAATAACCCATCTATTCTCTCTCTGACAAACAGTTGATGCTCAGACCTTCCAAACAGAGAACAGTACTTCTCCAAATATGAATGTTTAAATTCAATTCACTAGCTATTTCAGTCAAAACACTACTTAGAAACTGGAGAGAAATTCAGCTGTTGTATTTGTCATTAGTTTTAAGAGTTACTATCAACTTTAAGATATTTAAACTACATGCCATAATCAAAAGATTAACTCAGAATATCCATGTCATTTTCTCCTATGCAGCTTTTTAGTAACAGTCTTACAATCTTTTATATTTAGGAGCCCTTTTTGAGATGTTCCAAATGGGTACGTTATTAATTTCCTATGACAGGAATTAATAATAATAAAAAAAGATGTGGGTGTATCAAATCACTGAAGTCTGAACACATGAAGTAAAAGACCTACTTAGGAAGCACAGGCTAAAAGAACTAATAGTAGTTACCAAAAAGGATAAAACGAGAGTTCCAGTACTTCAGAAGACCATTATCCAATTCACTCTTTAAGAAAAAAAAAACAAATGCCTTACTCTTTTTTTCACGCATGGCTTGCAATCTCTGTAGTTCTTCTTCCTCACTGTCTTCACTGCTAGTGCTGCTAACATCTAAAACAATATCTCTTTGAGGATCTACTCGGAGGAAGTTTCGACATTCAAATGTCAGATGACCAGCTGAACAAAACAAATATTCAGAAAGAAAAATTACAATTTACCAAAAAATATCAGAAACTAAAGAGCATCCATTTTAGTATTATTCAGTTTTGAGAAGTGAAAAAAGTCTAGGCTGCAATCTGTAAACGAGGAGGGAGAAAGCTTACTTTGAAAAAGCCTCAAAGAATTTTGACAGGTTGTGCAATGTTCTTTCATTTAATAGTGCTTTATGACCTCTCCCTTATTTCTGTTAATTTAAAGATTTTGTCCAACCTTTACTTTTGACTTTTTCAACGGTCTCAGATCCTTCCTGAAAAAATTACCTAAAAGCATGAAGTGAAATATTTAAAAAACTACAGCAAGTGTGTTATATTGCTCTTTTTGTCTCCCTCTAGTGAAACACAAGAACCCTATTTGCTTATGAGACATAATCTTTAACAACCAGTACATAATACTGACTAAGCTACTACTTGACTAGTATTTTCAATTTTCTAGGTTACATCTCAATAATCATGACCAGAGTTAGAAACCGTGTGCCAAATACACCTATTGGAATAATAAAGAGAAATAAAAAAAATTGAAGATAAGGTTTGGGAGAAACTAAGCTAAAGACACAGGAATTCAAGTAGCAATTGAAATAAACTCATCTTCGTTGTATCAAAATACCTACATCTTGAAAACAGAGCTTTTAGGAACATAAATACAGATTGTGTGATGTGACTACAAGTTTCATTCTCTTCCAGAATGCTTCTGATACTTACTGAATGTACAAATGAAGCACTAAATCTATACTGATATTCATGTTCCTTTGGAAGAACAGATACACAAGGCAATTCATTGACAAAATTTGTTGGAGACAAAGTCTACAGTGAAAGAACGAAGCAAGCTTTTTTCCCCTTCACCCCACATAACGCTCATAAAAAAAATAGATTAAATCACTCTGTTAAAAATCAACACAATTCACTGCAAAACAGTGTCCACCCCTCCACTGTTCTAAAAGTCAGAGTTAGTGATTAACAAATTAAAATCTTCACTAAGACCTGTCTCCATTCATCAGGAGAGTAGCCACAGTTATGCTTATATGATCAGAGCATAATGCAAAGCCTGAGCTAAAGGCTAACTAAAGAACTTGTAAGTAACAAAACTAAGTGTTTCTTGAAATACAGAATGCACAAAGAAGTATGTTTTCTTAGCGAGATGATCATACAGATTTTAAATTATTTTTTCTTTTAAAACAGATTGAACTTAACTTGAGCTGAAATGCCTGCCTAAGTTTGCAGTGAGACTCAGAAGAAGCACAAATGCTAATCTCAGTAGATATCAAAGACCATGCTTTCAATTCAAAGTTTCTCAAGTAATTGCATTGCAAATGTAGTATATATGAATACAATAGCATACTTTTTTTTTTCCTGAGAAACTCAAGGGATTTCAAAAGCAGCAATAGGTGTGAGGAGCCAGAGAATAAACAGGAAATAATTAAATAAATAAAATTATGGTAATTTAAACTGACAAATGTCTGGGCAACAAGGGAGAACACTTCTTTTTTATTTCCACCCCCCTCCTCAAAACGCAGTTCCAACACCATAAATTGAAGAAAACACTGTAACTTCATATTGCTTACTACAGACTTACGGTAGCCGCACTTCTTGCATCCTGCTCTGATGTTATCCTTATTTCCACCTGAAAGAGAAAATTGTATCAATTAGGTGTTGCTAAACATAACTCTCAAGTTTCTTTTAAATCGGGCTTGACAATATCAATACATAGACAGGAGTGATCACTCCTCAGAGTATTAAGTACACTAAGATCTCTTAAAAAAACTTAAAGCAAACCAGTGCATTTCTAAGGTCACTTTTCTGTGCAGTAATCTATCAGAACAAATTTGGCTAGTATAAACTGCTACGGATCATTTTGTTTCACATAACTTATTGCCAAATCCTAATTTGATTTATTATGACTTTTCCATGATAATTTTAATAATTATTCCACTTCTCTGGAAGTTTATGCATTTGTTTAGTTAAAGTATGAACATGGTAATAGCTGTCTGACATTCCAGTGATCCATAACTGCGCACTACAAATGTACTTATAAATTCTAGCAGTGCATGTATGTTGACAGACATTCACTGGCAACTCTGAAGTAATTTATATTTTAATTACAAGAACTGTCTTAAAAAGGTAATTATAAAAAAAGAAAGAGAGATAATCACTCCTGAAAAGTGACAGAAGACAGATTGAAGTGATTAAAAAAAAAAAAAAAGCTAAACAAATTGTTAAATGATTCTGAATCCAGGCAACATGGCACCAAATACAAAGAATTAATGGGTGCAAGAAAGCAAATGTGGAATAAAGTGAAGAGAGTAACAGAAAAGTCCATAGATGCTATGCAGGATGGAGGACCAGAATAGTGCAAATTTTAGGTATAGAAAGTGTGTGATTTTCCCATCTGAGCCCACAGTTAAGTTAAATAGACATAGCAGGACATGACTCAGAAGAAGAGAAACCCCAGAGACCTGCTCCCCAAAAACAGATCAGTCTTATTTTTAATTGTTTGAGCCTATTCATAATGAAAGTCACAACTGAATTTCCAAAATCAAAGGGTGCCCTTCTATCTTCCAACTGTACAGAGTATGAAAAAAACAGTGACTTGAACAGTTATATACAGTTTTCTGAAAAACTAGGTCATTTATTTAAATAAATAATTAAGCAAACATAACAAGAAATCCATGACAGAAATTAGAGAACCAGAAAGGGGTACCTCAGCTCCATGAATTTAAACTTTGATTTACTGAGAGAAGCATTGTCTTTAGAAAATTCTACTAAAAATAACAGTGAAACCTTCAAACCTCAGGTTGAAAAACTAACTTGGAAACTTGGACAACTCACTGGTCTATGCCCTGAAGAGTACTGGAAAGCTAAGCAATAAAGATACATGCATTCCGTTATGACACATGGTTTTCTGCAGATCCCAAAACCTTAGTAGTACATATCCCCTTCGAGGTCTATAAACTCAGCAGTGTTTAGGTGCCTGTTTTATGACTATCTTTTGAGGGAAACCCACAAGAGGTAAGGAGGTAGGCAACATGGAAGAAAGTGTCAAGAAGCAAGTAACAAAAGTATACCTGTATCTTGCAACGTCATGTCAAAGAAATACTCAAAACAGCATCTGCTTGTTCACTACACCTTGGGACTAGAAAGCAAGATCGCCCAAGCTACCTACTTTGTCTCAGCTTTCTGAAATACTCAGTAAGCTTCAGCCCTACTGCATAATTGACCTGTAGGTGAAGAAAGATTTGGTATTCCATGCAAGGGAGGTCAGTACAGTCACGCACATGCTACAAAATCTCCCGTAACACGTGCAGGTGCCATTTGTCAGGATTTCCAACAGAAACACTCAGCAGATGACAAGACTATTGTCATCAAATACTCTCACCAAATTCCTGAGACTGAAGCTTTATTATTATTTTTGGCTTTAAATAATAACGTTAGAAGCAGGGTTTTAGACTAGATGAAGTTTCAGATTATTAAAAGCAAACAAATTACTAGAAGCTTCCTTTTCTCACTCCCTTCTTCCCAGGTGTTAAACCTCAAGAAAAATAACAACTGACACAGCAGCAACCATCACTGAGGACTTTATTCATTCAGTGGAGCACAAGGCTTCAAAAAATGCTGTGGAAACCTCTGAACGCAAACATGAGATGTCTTCCTCAAGAACATCTTCTAGAATGGGAACAAGCGTATTAAGGTCTTCTCTTTTCTTTAGAGAAGAAACTTACCAAAGCTCAGGCTTGTTCAGCTGTTCTCCAACCAAACACTTCTCATGTCTCAGGATCAAGAAAAAATTACGAAGCTGTTTGGCTAACATAGATCTAAATACATTGCAAATAGTGCAAGCATTTCTGCCTGTCCTGTCTCACCATCACTCTCAATGGGTCTACTTAGACAATAACCTAGCGAGACACAAGCGTTAATCCAGAACAAAAGATGAGGAGGAAAACCAAGTCTGACAACAACCATTCCTTGGATCTAACTTTAAAGAAGATGGTTTATACTAACAGACGACAGGAACATAGCCCTTGGTCATCACTCATCCAAAACGTTGCGGAGAGGCCCCGCAGGCCTAAAAGGAAGCGACTGCATGGCTGCGCTCGTCAACGGCTGCCGTGACACCGCCCGGCCCCCTCCCCGGCCATCTTCCTCCCTCCCTCCCTCCCTGCCGCTGCCCCCACGCCAGCTGGTTTAGAACACCGGCTGTGCAGACCACAGCAACGTCTCTCCGCCGCCAGCCCCTGCGGCCTCAGGGAGATGGGCCACCCCGCCGCCCTCCCCGCCTCACACTTCCCACTGCGACGCGCGGTCGCGCGCCCTCCCCCCGTAACTTTCCATCAACCCCCGCATAACTTTCCATCAACCCGCCGCTTATTTCCCCTTCCCAACATGCTGGCCCTGGGCCCAGCCGGCTATCGTCCCTTCTCTCCCCGCAGACCCGGCTGGGAGCCCCTTACCCGGCAGAGCCATGGCGCCTCCCGCCGCCGTCCTCGCCGGCCCGGCCCGGGCCTGCAGTGGCGCCTCTCCCCGCCGGAAGGCTTTGCCCGGCGCACTCTCGGACCGTGCCACTCACAGGGAGGACGGGGGACCTCCGTACCAGGCGGGAGGCACGGGAGGGACTGCAGGTGTCTGGAGAAGGCTCCAGGTCTTTCTGAAAGGAATTTATTCCTCAGTTACTCCCGTAGAGACTTCGGCCGGGGACTCCTCCCTTCGTCCTTCCTCCTGGCTTGGGCAACCTCCTCCCCACCTCCCTGGGCTGCATAGAGGTGCCCAAGATGGCGGGAGGTTCGGGGCAGTAGGGAGCGTTAGAGGGGAAGCGCAGCCGAGTGTCGAGCTTGGGCGGTTAGTCGCCTGCCGGGACGCTCCTTTCCTGACCATGAGCAACATCTACATCCAGGAGCCCCCCACCAACGGCAAGGTGAGGGCGCTGGGCTCGCTGGGGGCAGGGGCTGCGGTGGGCGAGGGGCAGGCCAGGGCAGGCCAGGCCGTCGGGTGGAGGGGAGCTGCAGTGCAGCGTGGGTGAGGGGGCTGCGCGTGGTGTGCGGGCGGGGAGCTGCTGCTCCTGCTGCTGAGGAGGGTGTGCGCTCCTCGGGGGGGTGCGAGTGAGGAAACTCTGTGCTCCGTGGGGGCTTTGCAGGCGAGGGGGGTGCGCGCTGTGCGTGGGGAGCGCGGCTGAGGGGGCTGCGCGGCGTGCGTGCGGGGGTATTCGGGTGAGGGGGGTGCGCGCTCTGCGTGGGAGGGGTTGTGCACTGCCGTTGCTTTTGAATGAGGGGGCGTGAAGAAATTGTATGTTGCGGGGGTAGGGGGGACAGGTGAGGAGGATATGGGCTGTATCTGTGTGGTGCTGGTTTCCGTGTTGTGGTGGTGGTTTGGTTAAAGTTAGTTTGAGGTGATGTAGCCCTTAAAGACATTACCTGAGTCAAAGCACGAGGTGTGCTGTGTGGATACATAACACAGAGCAGTCCTTGAAGCATTTAATTTCATTTCTTCTGTTCTTGACTATATTTTAGGTTCTTAATTTTATTATGATCTCTCACTGAATTTAGTGGTATTACTTGTTGAATTTAGTGGTATTACTTGTAAGAGAGGTATATGCCCTTGGAGATTTATGGCATAATTATGTATTTTTTTCCATGTTGTTTCATTATGGAAGTGATAAAGGTTATCTAAGTTTCTGTCATGTGTCAGGTACCACATCATGGGCCTTGAAGCCTTATTATACATATTGCTTCAGAACTGTATCTTAAGTTCCAGCAATACTATCCAGAACTAAGTGTAGCTACCTGGCACATTTGAATGTCTACTACTGTTACTAATATAATGAGTTCAGAAGTATTTTTTTAACTCAGCAATGATATTCTTTTATCAATGACTAAGTTACAATAAAACTAATGGTGTATTTATCTATGTTTTTATAGGTTTTGCTGAGAACAACAGCAGGAGATATAGATATAGAATTATGGTCAAAAGAAGCACCAAAAGCATGTCGAAATTTCATCCAGCTTTGTATGGAAGGTAATGACTGAATGGGATAGGAGTTGTTGAAATTATTTCATATGCAATCTTTGTGCCTTTTTTGTAAAATAGAGGTCATAACTACTTTTTAACTTTAATATGTTAACGAATTTAGTTGTATTTAGAAAATATTAACTAACACTGAGATAATGTTTTTCAAGGTTATTAAGGAACATGGTGGAAAAAAATTAAAAATTTTAGGTGGTTTTCTCCAATGTAGCAGATGATGTAGTATTACTGAAAAGTTGTATGTCAGAGGCTTGGGAAGGCTTGTTTTCAGCAAGTCTGTACAAAGTATAACTATTTCTTTAATGTATGTATGAAATGGCAATGATGCAATATTGGACATCCTCCAAAATTCTCATTTCTGTATCACCATCTTTACTACCTTTTCATTTTTTTCATGAGTGCTTCTAATGCTTGATTTGCTGTACTTTTTTGTTGATGGAAGCTCTGTAACACTCTTCACTGAAGTAGTGGGTACCAGAATGAGAAGCTCCCTGTTGGGAAAACTGTAACAAGAATTTGTGAAGGACCTGGTGCCTTTATGTGTTTTCTGGCTGCTGCTATTATCCCATTTATGTATTTATAGAGTGGTTAAGAGTTCTTTTAGCCCTCCTCTGTTAATGAAAAACAGCAGTCTAGGATTTGTGTCTCCAGCATGGATCTAGCCTGTTCCATGTTCTTACACCTAATGTGGAGATGTGGAGAGTTTTTGCAAAGGTAAATCAATTTCCTAGCCCTTGGTAAGTCCTAAGAGTTCAGTTATCCTCAGTGTAAAAGAACTGGACTTTATTTCCTTTCTGAATTTCTCTGACTGCTGTGTAGGTTCCTATGCTTTGTATAATGAATTTGAGTATTTCTCTTGTGAGTATCCTAGTGTACAACCATCCATGAATCTATCTAGCTATGCTGCAACGTTTGCAGATTCTGCTTTGTCTTGCAGCGTGCTGTAGATTTATTTTTATTTATTTAAAAAAAAAATCAACTGGAAATATATGTAAAGTTAAGTTTTCATTCCTTTTGTTTTCTTATGATCTCATATCCCTTGTCTGATAGTTAAAAGAAGATAACTTAGAGAGCAAAATGTGCCCTGTATTTCATTCTGTGAAAATGACCAGCTTGGGTACAGTGTAGGTGGTGAAAGGGGTGACACCTGTGTTCCATGCTTGTGAGTGAAAATGCTTATCATTTGGTGTGTGGATATGGCTAACAAAGTATGTGAGATGTTGGCTTGGACAGAGCATAGTAGTTTTAGTTCTCCTTTTAAATTGATGTACGTTGGTAGTATCATTCTAGTGATAAAACTTAAAAGCTGAAAAGAAAATAATTCATCAATATCATCTTGTTGGTGATGTGCAGTGTCTTTTGCAACGGAAACATATGATACCATGGGGTTTTTTTCATAAATGGCGTCAGCAATACTTTATAGCTGAGATACAGTCACACTGGGCAAGAGAATGGAAGAGGAGGGAACCTGGTGGAAATAGCAGAATCCAGTTACAGTACTTGTTTCTGGAGCTTCAGTCTCTGGACATCTCTGCATAATCTTTATGAAAGTTTGATTTTGAGACCACTTACATGTCTTTAATATCCTCTTCGTTTTCTTTTTTTTTTTTTTTTTTTTTTTTTTAGAGTATTACAATAACACAGTATTTCACAGAGTAGTGCCTGGCTTTATAGTGCAGGGAGGTGATCCCACTGGAACTGGATCAGGTGGAGATTCAATCTATGGAGCTCCCTTCAAGGTACATATCTGTATATCCTATGCATTAATTTTTGGTTATTCTCTATCAGTTGTTCTTCCTGCTGTGTTTAGGTTGTGAGAAAACAAACCTTATATTAGAAATGCAACATTATACATGTACAGTAATTGCTTTCACATGTTGCTTCAGTATTTTTGAATATGCCTTTTTGAATTGAGAGTTCTTAAATCTAGCTGTTCTGATATTATGATAAATGTGTAACCTTACTAGCATGAACTTCACAAGGAAAAATAGGGGAGGGGAAGAGTGAAGAGTAGGTGTTGATACCTGACAAACTCAGATGCAGAAATGTACATTGTTTACGTGCATTGTATCTCATTTAGGAAAGGTCTCTGAATGTTGTATATGCGTTCACTGGTATTATTGATACCAGCATGGCTCATCTCTTAACCGGGAGGCTTAGATGCTGAGTGAAGCTACACATGCACGGCAGCTGTATTCTGTTCTGCCTGATTGTTTTATTTCAGATGGGGCAGGCACCTTTAATTCATGACTGAAGCTGCATAGCCTGTCTCTGGGCCTTCCATCTCCCTGCTGCTAGAGTAGACTCGTACATATAACACAAATGTGAAGTTTGTGGAAGGGATTGGTACCTGAGCAGAGAACAAAACAAATGTTACCAATATTGTAGTAGCATCGCTGCTTAAAATTAGTGGTATCTCAATATTGCAGTGTTTAGAATTGTGATAGTACCATGGTATTAATATATTACTCATCGCTTTCACCTTGCTTTGAAAGTAGTCCTATTCTGTCTTCTTACGGTCCACAAAATATTCTTCCTATGGATTTTTGCAACACTGTACTATTACAACCTGTTATTGAGCTTCCAGTTATTTTACATGAATTAGGATTTTTCCCCTAAATACAGTGGTTAACAAAAATGGTAGTTTTACAAGAAATGTATGAAATGCAGTTACTTTCAGAAATGCTTTGGATTTTCTTAATATTGGAGGGATAATAAATTCCAACAAAAATAATGAATAACGATTGATTATTAGGCAATGATTGGAAAAAGAGAAAGTTAACAAGACAAAACTTAGAGTTTTTATTAAATCATGTATCTTGCAATTATTGATATACTAGTTTCTAAATTTTTTTCTTTCGGTGTTTGTTGGTTATGTGTTTATGGTTTCTTTTGAAAGAAGATTGTTCACTTGTTTGCATTATTATAGGCACCAAGAAGAAAAAACATTGACTAAAAATAATCTTTTCTGCTGAAAATAGAAGCTTTTAAATACAATTGTGGCATTAAGTTTCAAAAGACTTTGGTTTTATTACTGTCTGAATTGAGAAGAAAATTAACAGCATATTTTCCCTGTGTGCATATTGATGTAAATAAGCCGTAGCTAAAGAAGTGGAAAAAATAGTTACATACTTAAATCGTGTTCTTTTCTCTTCTGTCTTTGCCAGGATGAGTTCCATTCACGATTGCGATTTAATCGAAGAGGACTTGTTGCTATGGCGAATGCTGGGCCTCATGATAATGGGAGTCAATTTTTCTTTACGTTAGGTCGTGCAGATGAACTTAATAACAAGCACACAATCTTTGGAAAGGTCTGCTACACGAACTAGAGTCCCAGTTTGCGTTTGACAGAAGCTACTATAAGTTTCTCTGTATTCAAAGGCTATTTTAGTGTTGTTTGCTGCTATGTACATTAGAAATTTATTTCACCGCTTTCTAAGCTGTCTCCGTTCTCTTTGTTTCCCATGTCTGGTAGAAATGTTTCTATGGGTTGTTCCTATAATTATCTACTTTGCTGTTGTTATTCTTCTAAATTATATTTTCGTGTTGTGCTTCCTTTGAATAATCTTACTAATATTATTATGGCTCTGTCTTATTAATCAGTTCATCTAATACTAGTGACATTTTAGAAAACTGTTTGTAATTACCCAAGCGGAATCAGGAAAATGAAAAACATAAGATGAATTTACCACTTTCATGATTTACTTGAAAGAAAATAAACCAATGATTTTATTATTTCACAGTGTCTTTTGTTTTCCTGTTTCACAGCTCACAGTAAGAATTTGACATCTTCCCCTGTATACACTCTCAAAAATGCAGGTTTAGCTACCTGTATTCCTTCAACTTTTGCTGTTTAAATTTAAAAAAACCAAACCTTTGTACATTGTACTTGCTGTCTTTTAGAAGTCTTACATGCTTAAAGTATTTCCTGTATCATTTGTATTTTCAAAATTCTTTACATAATAATTGCCTTGCATTTTGCAGAATAACTAACAAAAATTATAGGCCAGGACTTTCAAACCTTTTATAAATTTGACAGGTTACAGGGGATACAATATATAACATGTTGCGTCTGGCTGAAGTAGAAGTTGACAAGGAAGAGAGACCTCTCAGTCCACACAAAATAAGAAGTAGTGAGGTGAGTATGTTCTGGTTTGAAATTTGAAATTTTAAAATTCTTTTGTTCATAGTGTTCAGAAAACTGTGTTCTAGTATGAAAACTTGGCATGTCTTTTGAAATTTTGAATTTATTTTGAAATTTTGAATCATTTAATATTAACAAAATACTTATTAAACACTTTTTTAACAGGTGTTGTTTAATCCTTTTGATGACATCATTCCAAGACCAAATAGAAAGCTGAAGAAGGACAAACCAGAAGAAGAAACTAAAAAATCCAAAGTAAAAGGCACAAAGTAAATATATGCAACATAAGTGGTGGTTAATTTTCTTTCACCTTTAATTTGCAGCTTGGTAATTTTCTATTTCTGCTTTTGAAACACAAGGCTTTACCAAAATGCACAGAGGAATGTTCTCTAATCTTAGCAAAACCTACTTCCCTGTTTTTGAAGAGATCGTACAAATCTAGTTGCTCTGACTGAAGTGAGTGTGCATCACCTGAGCTGTCACTGTTTCGTGCATGCTAATAGTTTGTTGCAAAACAGAGGTAAGAGGTAGCTTAAGCCTTTCCCATGGGCAAGAATGTGCAATCGTTCTTTTGTGACCGAGGTGACACTGAAGTTAACGTGTACTACTAACTAGGTTATAGCTCAGTTGTTTGAGGTTTTTGAAGTTACTTTATCAGCTACCACTTCTCTCCCACTAAAATACTTAGCAAAAGGCAGGCATTTTGACATGGGAAATTTCAGTTTCTGTGAATGAAATCTGGTAGTCATAAACATGCAATGAAAAGTAATAGAAAATCTGAAGTGTGTGTATGCTGTCAGTTCTGTTGGACAGAAATACAACATGTTGTGACTGACTGGTTCCAACACAGTGTAAACAATTAATTTTGAAAAAAAAATAAAAGATCATTGTTTCCTTTAATTACATTCTGTGAATGTGTGTGCATTTGATGCCTTTCTGAGCTGTCACATCTTGAAAATTTGGTGTTTGATACTTGAATGTTGCTCTGTTGGGAAAAAAAAAATTGAAAAAAATGCAACTGCTCTGTTTTCAGAGCTGTCAGCATTTAAGAGTCTGTGAAAGTTACTCAAGGCAGAATTTCTTAAATTTCATCTTACCATTTTCTAAGCGATGCTTAGCTATCCGGATTGTTTTGTCTCAGGAATAGAATAGAACATGCTTCTCTAAATATTCGTGGTTTATTGCAAAACAACATGTTGTAGTTGTTTGAAATTGGTGCATTTAGCAGGACAAAACGTTTTTTTTTTTTAAATCTCATAAAATATGAAAGTAATATGTTTAGAGTTTATGGAATGCTAATAAGACAGTATTTAAAGTTTTACTAGAAAATGTGTTTTCTCTCTTAAAGAAATTTTAACCTGCTTTCCTTTGGGGAAGAAGCTGAAGAAGAAGAGGAGGAAGTCAGTAGAGTTAGTCAGGTACTGTACCAAATCATGCCCATTTTTCTTTTCCACTTAAAATTACGTTTTTTGCATGTTTGTGAAAAGCTTTAAAGTTCTTAATCTTGTTTTTATGTTTGAGTTTTGAACAATAGTACTAGAAATTACTTCAGTTTTTATGATTCTGCTATTTTAACATGTTGAAAAAACAGAGCTTTTTGACTTTTCGAACTTTGAAGGTGCCTTCAGTTACTGCATGATATTTTTACATTTCCATAAACATGAAGTTTCGTACTTCATAGCGTAGATCTATGTCTGCTTTTAAAACTCATGGAGGTGATAGGTGCTTTATTCTTCTTCACCTCCTTAAATGTAGGAGTGTGATTTGATGGTAAAATACTTGAGGTTTGAAATAGATCAACTTGTTCATTGCCAGTGCATGCTTAGCTCCATTTTCTGATGTATATCCCTTCTGTGTGCAAAATGAAGTGGGGTTATTGTCAGGAAAATAGTGCGTTATCGTAATTAAATATTGCACTATTGTGAATGGTCCACATTCACAGAACTAGAGTGGCATAGGTAGTCTTTGATCTAACGTTTCCGTACCTGACTTAGCCACTTAAATAAGGTTAGTTTAAAAATTTCTTTAACAAGTTGTCATTCTCATTTCTACTGCTGACCAAATTATTTCTCTAGAGCCCTAGGCTTTCTTGCTTATTTGTACAGTTCGGGTACCTACCTGCTTCAGTTAGTGATCAGAGTACATGGTGCTGAGTCCTGTACCACGTAAGTGAAAAAACAGCCCTCAGTCCTCAGGATTCAGTTAAAATACAAAAGACAACGGTGAATAATGATGGACAATATTACAGTGAGATGGTGTCAGTCAGGATGATAGTAGAGGTTTATCACAACAGTAGTTTTAACTTTTTCTTTCTTGTTTCAACTTACCAGTCAGACTAATTATACTTGTTCACGTTAACATACTCATCTGCAGTTCTGCTCTTGGTATATGTCTGGTTTTTAATATTGCATTTATCTTGGTTGCTTTGATGTTCTTCCCTTTCACACCAAATACTCACTTTCCAGTTTAAAATGATCTAAGTAGAACACCTGTTTCATGACAAGCCCAGTTTCAGTGTTATCACGCTGTCTTCAACTCAGTCTTAAAATCTCATCCTCTGTTTGTCCTGACTAAATTCTGGACTAGCTGTAGCTGGGAAAATAACCAAATCAACTGTTTATGAAGAATTTCTATTCATTCTTTACAACAGAATGAAACCTTTTTTCCCAAACCTCATTGCTTGTTTCTAATAGGTCTAGATCAGTATTTCTATAGTTCTGGATATTATCTTAATCTTGATTAAGTTGAAGTATGTGAACTTCAGCACCAACTTTCGTTCTCTGTTTTCAATAAGAAAAATTGAAGGTCAAAATTAATAATGGGATTCTTTGACATCTACAAATTCAGAATCCTGTGAACTCTTTTTGGTTGCTAGATGTGGTAAGTCTTGCTTGTTTCAGCATAGGAAGGGTGTACTTTTAAGGACTGAGGTTGAGAGGAAAGTCTGCAAGTAACTGAGGAATCCTCTAACAGATCTGGGAAAAGGGAACATTTTCTATTAATTTTTAGTGCAGTGAGGCTGAAGATAAAATTACGTAAAGAGTAAATGAAAACACCATGTATTAGGATGAAATTTTTACAGTATTTAATGGTTTCATGTTTATGTGTGAAAAATAAGAATTCTTGTCTTAGTCACATCATATTAACCAAGTAAATACTGAATTTAAGAATGCCTCCCTAAGTCTTTTCTCCATCTTCCCCATTATGAACAATTTTCTACTCTGGACTTGTTCAGCCTGCACTACACTTAATCTAAGTGAGGGAATGTATTTTGCCTTTGCTGCAATGCATCACCAGACTCGTGTTCCTGAGACTGTACAAAGAAGGGCACGAAGGATAACTGGGAATATGGATCATGGTAACTTTAAAATAAAAAGAAGGGGGAGGAAGGGAAAGATGAGAATGATTATTCTCTATTTCTTACAATATGAAAGTTGAGACACAAAGATAAATGAGCAAATAAATATACAAAAAAAAAAGTATTTTTTCCTCTTGGAATTTAAGTTGTGAACATTTATGCCACAGAACGTGATTTAAGTGAGAAGCATAAATACTTTTAAAAAGAGATTAACCAAGGGATTAGGGCCATTGGTGTCTTTTAAATATGGCAGGTCAAATTGTGTCTTCTGTTTCAGGAGAGTCTCTAAATGGTTATATTACAGAGAGTATGAATCTTAGAAAGAAAATCTGTGTACCCCAGAAGGTTATAGAAGGCAGAGATCACAGGATTATGGAAGTTTGTGTCAAGGAGTGGCAAGAGCAGAATGGCGGAATGAGGGAGGGCGAGCGAGGAGGCAAGAGTGATTCTAGCACAGGCAGTGCGCTCACCAACAGGGACACAATCCCACAGGGTCTGGATACAGCAGGCAGAGTTGGTTGCTGATAACAGGGTTCATCAACGGTCCTGGACACAGCAAGCAATAACAAAGACCAAGGTCCCCATCCAGGGAGTGCAGTTAGGAGCAGCAAGAGATGGGACAGGAGACAAGGCTGGAGACAAGTCTACAATGTGGGTCCAACAGGCCCATCCAGAAGATGGGGTTAGACACAGGTACACCTCTGACATAGCTCAGGCAGCGAGTAGATTCTCAGGCCTGAGCCGAAATGGTGCTCATGGGCAGAGGAGCTCCAGGTAAAACTTCTCAAGGCCACTAAGGCTATTCGTGCACTCAGGGACCTGACAGTGGGGTCCCCACTTGTTTTTGATTAGTGTTTAAACTGAAGCTTTCAGTGTCCAAACTGCTCATTTAATTGTCTGTGCCTGTTTGGAGCAGTTTACAAAGGTGATAAGCACTTGTCTTATGGGTCATCTAGCTCCTGAACACACACACAAATTACTTGTTGAAGGAAGTAATTTTTCATGTTGCTGAATGTGTTAGTCCTTTTTTCTACATAATAAAAAATTGAAGTTGTGTTTAAATGAGTAAGATCTTATTATCCACACAACTACTGTCTTCCTGAAAGGATTATAAAATGTGGCTGAAATGGAGACATTCAGGTCACAATACAGACTGTTTCTGTAACAGAGATTTTCAGTCTGATTGCAGTCTGAAATTTCAGTGTACTTTTTGGATTAGCATGGGGAATGCTTTCTTACTGCAGTCTTTCTGCCTGAAGATCTTATGTGTTGTTAGATTTACTTGACTGCTTGCTTCAGTAGATGATTCCTGCATGATGTAGTGCAGGTTGATGTATTGCGTGTTTGTTTCTTTTTTTTTGCTAGGGGTCTAATTAGTGTTCTACCAATTGATAAGTACTGCTTTGTACACGGTAGTTCTTTGAGTTGTCATATGCCATTATTGGAAAGTGAAGTTCTTACCTCTTCATTCACTCAAGTATATATGTGCTAGACCATGTGTCTTTATGATGTGTAATGACTGTGATGATTAAACAATCTCTTTTTTTTTTTTTTTTTTCCTTCCCCTCTTTCCTTTAAAATTCAGTGCATTGCTATTGCAAAAATACTTTTTAAATCCATGGGGTCAGTTTGATGCTCCTCTTTCTGGAACACCTTCTCTGTTTTTCTGCTATTAAAAGTGTTTATGCTTACTGGTTAGGCTAAAGCTAACAAGAAACAAGTTATCTTTTTCTTACCGTTGTTCTTTTTAACCACCTATTCTCTCAAACACTGAAATTTATAATACATTTTTTCTTTTCTCTTTTAACAGAGCATGAAGGGAAAAAGTAAAAGTAGTCATGATCTACTGAAGGATGATCCACAGCTAAGCTCAGTTCCTGCTGTCAAAAGGTTAATATGTGATTTCCAATTTCCAGAACAGATTTACTTTCAGGATGTTAGACCTGATTAGCATCATGGGTACTCATTGTTTGTCTGTTACTCTTTAAGAACTTAAGAATGGCAATGCTGGATCGGACCAAATGTTCCTCTAACCCACGATGCTATCACCAACATTGGCCATCAGTGGATGCCCAACAAAGAATAAAAGCAGGGCAAGCATAACATTTACCTGAGTAGTCTCCCAGCCTCTATCTACTTTCAGTTCAGGGGACTGTCAGAGTTTGATGTAGTTCATCTATTTAGCAATCCTTAATAGAGCTCTCATCAAAGTACTTATTCAGTCTCTTGTAATATTGTTTACATTCACGCCTTCCTGTCTGCTGCAGGAAGAAGTACCTCCCCATTTTGTTCTGAATCTGGCTGCTAGTGGTGTCATTTGATAAATTCTAACTCTTACATTGGAAGAGGCAGAGAGCAGTCAGTGCCTTTATACCTCTCTTGACCACAATCCCTGCTTAGACCATCTCTTTCCTAGCCTAAACTTTTAAAGCCTACTCAACTTTTCTTCACACAGAAGTTGTTCTGTACCTGTGGTTATTCTTGTTGCTCTTCCCAACCCTCGTTCTGTTCTAAAATATCTTTTTTTTTTTTTCAGATCTAAACAACATATTAAAAATGAGGTGAATCATAAATCTGTATGCTTGCATAAAGATAGTCTGTTTTCTTCTCTATTTCTTTTTAATACTTCTTAACTTCTGATTTGCTTTTTTAACCACTGTTGAGTATTGAGCTGAGATAGTTCCATGAAAATCTATCAACTCCAAGAATATGCTTGTCATAGAATAGTTTGGGTTGGAAGGGACCTTTAAAGGTCATCTAGTCCAACCCCCCTGCAATGAACAGGGTCATCTTCAACTAGATCAGGTTGCTCAGAGCCCTGTCCAGCCTGACCTTGAATTTTTCCAGGAATGGGGCATCTGCCACCTCTCTGGACAACCTGTTCCAGTGTTTCACCACCCTCATTGTAAAAAATTTCTTCCTTATATCTACTCTGAATCTACCCTCTTTTAGTTTAAAACCATTACCCCTTGTTCTATCGCAACAGGCCTTACTAAAAAGTCTGTCCCCATCTTTCTTATAAGCCCCCTTTAAGTACTGAAAGGCCACAATAAGGTCTCCCTGGAGCCTTCTCTTCTCCAGGCTGAACAACCCCAACTCTCTCAGCCTTTCCTCCTAGGAGAGGTGTTCCATCCCTCTGATCATTTTTGTGGCCCTCCTCCGCACCCACTCCAAAGGTCCCTGTCTTTCGTGTGCTGAGGACTCCAGAGCTGGCTGCAGTACTCCAGGTGGGGTCTCACGAGAGTGGAGTAGAGGGGCAGAATCCCCTCCCTCGACCTGCTGGCCACGCTTCTCTTGATGCAGCCCAGGACATGGTTGGCTTTCTGGGCTGCAAACGCACCTTGCCAGGTCCCGTTGAGCTTCTCATCAACCGACACCCCCAAGTCCTTCTCTGCAGGGCTGCTCTCAATCCCTTCATCCCCCAGCCTGTATTGATACTGGGAGTTCCCCAACCCAGGTGCAGGACCTTGCACTTGGCCCTGTTGAACCTCCTGAGGTTCACATGGGCCCACTTCTCAAGCTTGTCCAGGTCCCTCTGGATGGCATCCCATCCCTCAGGTGTGTCAACGGCACCACTCAGCTTGGTGTTGTCTGCAAATTTGCTGAGGGTGCACTTTATCCCACTGTCCTATGTCATTGATGAAGATATTAAACAGTACTGGTCCCAGTACAGATCCCTGAGGGACACATCATGATCCATGATGGTCAGCTGAGAGCTCCTTGTTCTGTATGTGGGACTTCTTTTCCTCATATGCATAACTTTACTTTTATCTACATCAGATTTCATCTATCATTTTATTGTCTCATCAACCAGATCTGTCTGCAATTCTTCAGTCTGCTCTTGGCTTTACTATCCTGAGTAACTTAGTATTATCAAAAAACTCAATGACCTAGCTGTTTGCCTGCTTTGTTACTGAGCTCACTGAACAGCTCAAGCCCCAACACAGACTACTGTGGAGATACGCTCGTGATCTTCCTCCATTGCAAGAAGCGTTTGCTTCTAACTTTTGTTTCTGGTCTTTTAACCATCTATTTATTCATGCGTGGACTTTCCCATCACCCCAGGACTACTTAGTTTCCTTAAAAACCTTTGGTTAGAGATTCTGTGTGAGTCCAAATATATCGGAGAGATCATCCACAACCACGTGTAGCCCCTTCAAAACACTCCCAGAAGTTGGTAAGGCAGTTCCCTTTATAGCCATGTCACAGATCCCAAGTAGGTCATTTGACCTCTTGCTGTGGTTTTTACTTGTTCAGGACTGACATCAGAATTACAGACCTGGATGCATTCTAAATGTTTTCTTTAATACTTATAAATTCATGTGGTTTGGGGTTTTTTTTAATTATAATCTATTAAGAAATAATTCCACAGAGAGTTTTCTGGATTAATTTTTTAAATGGAATCAATGTCATTGATTCCAACAAATTTGTGGTTTCTTTGATGACCTTGATTATTTATTGATGGCTCAGAGCGCACCTCAAAGGCTTGACTTTGGGGACTCCTTTAATATTCCTTGCTTTGTTTCTCTAACATAACTTCTTTTTTGAATTGTGGGATGGAAAAATCTTCAAGGGTCTTTAGTTTGTGACAGTTAACAGTGGATATGTTAGCCTTGGTATATTCAAATACATTCCTTTTTTAATACACTAAACTGTAGCTGTATGACAAATGAAAATTTTGATGTTAAGCTTAATTATCAGTATAGTGCATGTCAAACGTGCCTATATAAAGAAGGCTTTCCAAAATATAGACTATTTGCAATGAAATGCTATAAATGGTTTGATATGAGATCAAAACCGTCCATCTTAAGTGAGTTTTGTTGTTTCTTTTTTCTTTTAACTGAATACATTAGTGTTTTGTCTGGATAGCTCAAGATATGGTTAGAATTTATCCATTGTATGAAAGTCTGTGTTTTTATACCGTGTTTTTAAACATTTCCAATTAGAAAGGATTATGACAGTCAAATAATAGAAAATACTATTAATGGATACTTTTAAGATGAATATGAGGGTGATATAAATGACTAGGTTGACTAAAATTTCAAGTAGCTAACCAAACAATTCTTTTTATTTAAGAACTGGGTTCTTTTAAACAGTATTTTAAATCTCCCCTGATACTTCAGAGTAGTTATGATTATTTTTCTTCTTTTAGTGAAACAGCAAGTGAAGAAAGGGATTTGAGTGAGGTAAGTAACATTTTTTTACAAATAAGTCTTTGTTTTTTACTGTGTGTGAATTAGATTTTCTTAGGGGAACAAATGCTACTTTAGAGGTTTTTGAAAACTAGCTCAAGTCAGATTCCCAGCAAAAGGCTGGAGGCCCTTTCAGAGCTCTAAGGTTTGACCATTGTGAACATTCACAGCAGGGTAGAGTTACTACTGCATATTACCTACTGCATTTTATAAAAACTGCTTACCAGATATTTTGATCAGTAGATGAGGTATATGGGAGGTTATGTACCACAGAGTACACAAACCATAATAAAAGCCCTGAAACTGCTTCTAAAAAAAAAAGTTAAAATTAAGTTTGTCATGAATAATGATATAACTCCAATGTCTGAGGGGAAATTTGTGTATAAGTGAGAGTCCTGTTGGAAAGATTTCTTCAACGAAACAAAATTTCAGTGAATATTTATCATTTAAATTGTATTGATAAAGACTGTCACCTCTGAAAGACAGGAAATCTGAATAACCAAGGTGTGACGTTCAACCAAACATGGAGGCTATTTTAATTACAAGGAGATCGTCACACATGATGCAAAGTAAGGTTGCCAGCTGAAGTATGTCTTTACCTCCAGCCGTAGGTCATGGGGGTACCCCTTTGAGTTGCTGTTTAGACAAGGGTGTAATATTTGACCAGGAATGTAATCTCCCATTCCCCAGACTGAATCCTGAAAAGTACTGTTTTCTCTATCTACCACCATGCACAGGTACTGCATTGTTAATTGATGCACTATGGAAGTGAAGGAAAGACACGATCTATGCCATTCTTGTGCCTAAAAAAAAAAAAAAAAGAAAACAGTCTGCTTCCACGCTGTTTCCTGTTGTTTTTTCCACTAAGCATAGTATGACTTCAGGTTCTTGGACTCTTCCCCTTTGTAATTCCTGCTGCACAGGAGCATTTAAGTGTTAGAAGCGTTCTGAGAATAGTATTTAATTAACAATTCTTCAGATGTTCAAATAGCCCTTTGTTAAGTGTACTGGGTTCAGGGAATATAGAACAGGGACATATTAGGTATATTTATTTAAATTTTTATTTTTCAGCCTGATTAATCTGAATGCTGTTATAATAGTGTCATGAAGTAGGAAATAGAAAGACTTTTTTTTGTTCCTGCAGGTGCTGTCCTTAAATTTGATTTAATTGAAAGATCTTAGCTAGAATCTAACATTTCAGGCAGTTACCTGAGCCTTGTAAAGTGGTACTAGTATTTTATCATCTCTCTTGGATTTATTTCAGTTAACACATCACAGGATCACTTTCACATTTACACGGCTGCAACATGTTGGTAGTTTTATAGCCATCCCATGAGCAAATAATTCTTCCAGATCTCCCTACCTCCCCCAAATAACAAGTCCCTAGCGTGTAAGAGAAACTCTTGTTATTATTCCCTAAGCGCCTGACCTTGCTGTTCATGTTATTAAATATCATCCTGTTTCTCTTACTGCAGTCCTTAAGGTCATACATTTCATGCTTTGAGAGTCGGATCCTTTGTCTTACCAGTACCTCATTGCTATTTGTTAAATCTCTCTTTGTGCCTAAGTCATTAATGAAAACATTATATGAAAAGTGTTCACAAGACTGAAATTTTTTTTTCCTGCCAGTGACATTCCTCCATTTCCCCTTTCTGCACAACTCTTTTTCCTCTCCCTATTTGTCAGTTAGTTACTGAACAGGAAGTTTCGTGTAGTACTATGGATAGATAAAGCTTGATATCCGCCCCTCAATTCAATAATCTTCTGAAATGGCTAAATCATATTACATACAGTAGCCGTTAGTCATTCTGACACAAAATCTCTCATTACATTTTTATTTCCAGAGCAAAGAGAAGAATACGGCAACTCCACCCAGCTAACAACAGCAGCAAAAACTAGTACAGCTTCCAGGCAGGCAGTTCTGCATTTCTGTGTCACTAGGGGAACATCATCATCCAACTGAACAGCTGCTTCCCTCCTGAGTTGTCATGTAGCCCACTCTGAGTGGAAATGTGTTAAATCTATTAGTTGGTAAAAAGACTTCAGAAAAATGGGAGATACGAGATCAGATGAAGTTAGTGAGACAGAAGAGGGACTGAAGGAGGAGACTGGACAGGAGAAAAGAGTAGAGTTGCAGGAGGGAAGGGGTTGAGGAGGAAGGTTATATCCTATTTTGTCAGTGTTTTTCTAGAAGAAAACTGGTGAAATCCTGTGCAGAGTGAGGGGAATGGAAAATTCGAGGAGATTCAGCTGAGCTGGACAAGTTGAACCATTTTGTCTCTCCCATTTTAAAATACCATCCATGGAACCCCCCTCCTGTTACTCAGATTTCTGTAATTTTTAATTAGCTTACTACTTAGCAGTTGCAATTTGTCTAGAGTTGTCCATTTTTATTCTAGAAACTCTCCTATCCACCTCTTTGTGTTTCAGTGAAATGCTCGTACCTAAGCCCTAGCCAAATCTCTCCCAGGAGTCTGTCTTTATCCTTGACTGTTAAACACCTTGAATACAGTCCTGTCATGTTGCTTTTCTGGATTCTGCCCCCTGCCATTGAGGTCTGTTGTCATCCCATCTCCTTGATCATTTATCAAGTAAGCAAATCCTTTGGAAAGTTTCATTATCTCCTCTGTCAAGCAATAATTTTCTGTGAAATTAAGTGAAATGCTGATTCTGTTCCACTTTTCTCTTTCCCCTATTTAAAAAGAACAGACAAAACCTCCACAACAACCTTTCAGTTATTTCACTGACGAAGTATTCAGCTATTTTACTCTGCTGAATATTCACAGATTTCGTTTTTTATTCCTGACTGGTCTTCCCTTGTCTAAATCTAAAATCTAAGCATGGTAGTCTGAAGATTCCTAAACAGTGTCTCAAATACAACATCTGAAATCCAGCGCTTGATTTTTCTCTTCTATTCCCAAAATTGTGCCTCTTGCTGCTTTTATTTTTCTCCCCTCTCCCCCTCCATGTTTATGGACATGCTCTTCATGCTACTCTTCCTCCTACCTGTCAGTCACAGCCAGGACATGTACATTGTCTTTAGAGTGGTGCTGTCCAAGTGCTGACATCCTGGCAGTCTCCTGGATACAGTACAGTACTTTGGAAGACCATTTCTAAGTCTGGCCTTTCTCTCTGTGTGGTTAAAATTACAATCATGTAGCATCTTACGCTTTTGCTTTAGCTAATTAGCATCACTCCAAAATAAGTATAGAAAGGTGTGCCATCTAGTCTTTGAGCTGGCATCCTTCCATTAAGATTCATGCAGGCTTCCTTCTTCAAGGAAGGAAGCAGTCAAACTTAAATCTCTTGGTCTAGTCAGGCTTCTTCTTCATGACTGAGAGGAATGACTTATTTCTCCCTCCAAATGTCTTTGAACCAAGGTGGTTTATCCCCTTTTGCTTTCCTCTGCTAGGCCTGGAAGCATAGTACCTCTGTAGCAAGTCGGGATGATTGATGCTACGGATTTTCACAGCCTCTTTTGATCAATGTGGTATTTGTAAATTCCCTCATGGAGACCAACGGGCAAATCTCTTCCATCCCGTCATGACTGTAGTATAGCCCTGTGGCAGGAAGTTCTTAATAAGTTTTGTTTTTCTTTTATTGGAAAATGAAGGAAATGTTTAATGTATTGCCTTGAACAGATTTTGGATTTATGAACAAAGATGAGACTACTACCATGTTGCTATGAGGTCTCCTGCAGACCTGTAAGGGTTTACAGTCTGGAATAGACTGTTTTAGTTTTTTAATCCATACAAAAAAGATGTAATTTGTGTATGAAAAAATATTTAATTATCATATTTCTAATTTTTTGTTTCCTCTGAAGCAAATAAGGAGATATTTGATTGAAAAGTTTGCTTTGAAATGAAGTATTTTTCTTTTTTTTTTGGTAAGGGTTTATCTTTGTAAGAAAAACTTTCCATATTCAACATTCTGTAGTAAAAAAAAAAAAGCTAAAGGAGAACTTTTATCATTTTAAATCAATAAAGGAGGAAGAAGAACATGATGAAGATGCTGATAGTGTAGAAGGTGAAGCTGCTAGCAATGAGAAATTTCAAATAAAAGAACGCATTGCCAAGAAGTTGAAAATTGATACAAATGAAAATGCTAAACAGCAACCTCAAGAGGAAGAAACTAAGACAGAAAAGAAAACAACTAGTCGCAGGTAAGTATTGTGCTTTTTTTTTTTTTCCTTCAGCTTGTTGGCAGTTAGATTTTCTGCTCAGTTCCAGTTTTGCAGTTACTACATTGATAGGTTAGTATTACGTTAAAATTATTCCCCCCTGCCCCCCTCCAACTGTGGAAGATGAAATTGCCTATTGCTTTCTCATTTCTTAGTTTCATTTGGCGGTTTGAGCCAAACAGTTAAGTTACATTTTGTTACACTGACCACTTATTGATACGTTTTATGGGAGTTTTATTTTTCCCTGTGAGTTATAAATGAAGAGTATTTATATGTATTTATCATGCTTTACTTTGTCTTTCTACACAGTTGTAAGATTGAGTTTTGTAGCTTCTTTATCTGTGATAACACATGGCGGTCATCCACCACTGAGACTTACAGAAAGTAAAGGCTTCCTAGTCATCCATTAAAGTCTGGTTTAACACACTAGTCATTCTTGCAGTGTACCAGTTTTTCAACACTGCAATTGATGCATCAGTTTTTAAGTACCATCTAGGACTGTTCCTAGAGGGCTGGAATATGTCTGTGTTTAGTAGTGTAACACTGTATTCAAATTATTAAACTAGCTCTAGACAAATTGTTATGTTTCTGTAGCAGTGTTCAGCTCTTTACAGACATAAAAGCATGGGTTCATCATGTAATATAGCTGTGCCAGCCTTCATGAACATCAGTACTGATTAGCACTCAGTTTTCAGTGAGTTAATTTGTTTTCTTGGAACCTTGTGTCTTGGCAGTCTTTCTTCCAGAGCTGGTTTGGGAATTTCTGCCCGATCATATTTATATTGCCTAAAAACTTTCGTCATGTATGCAAGTGATGTGTAGTGGACCTGATGGCAAACTTACTAGGAATTATTGTCCAGTATTTCAATAAATGTGGGCTCCAGAAGTTACTGAACAATTAAGTCCTTGCAGTTCTATATTTCAATGTGTAAATTTACTTATTCAGTGAAACTTACTGGAGGGTAGAGGGAGGAAGCATCAAAAAGGCAATTTAGATTTTGTACTCCAACTCTGCACAGTTGTCATAAATAACTGCCTGATGAAATTATTTGGGCTTTGCCTATGCTAAATTCTGCATATGTAGTGGCTGTCTTAGATTCTGTCCCACAACAGTTTCCTCTGAACTGAACCATTCCTCCTCTTCCCCCCCCGCACCCCCCTTTTTTTTTGTGTGTGTGTCTGTTTACCCCCACTGCAGATATGGTTTTATATGTAATGGCCAACGCATATTGCCAACATGGAAGAATCCAGGACAGTCTGTTTGTGACAAAAGAATACCTGGTAGTCAGTATAAACGTTTCACAAGTTCCATAGCAATTCCTGTCCCTATTAATAACTGGGAAGTAAAGGATTTGGGTCAAGACACATGAAGATAAATTTGTTTTAATAATAATACACTTTGAGATAAGCTACATATTGAAACTTTGATTGGAAAGCAGAAGGAATAACTGAAACAAAATCAGTTGTTGTTTTACAGTCATCAGAAATTCACATATCTGACGTGCAACGCTTGCAGGTTATTCTGGTTTTATGTGACTAAATATACCTGCTAAAAATAAAAACAACTATATCTTATTGAAGAAGGGGCTGTTGTCAGTTATGGTGGGCATTCAATCATTATCTTAGTTGTAAAAGAAAACTAATTATTAAGAGAGAAGGGAAATCACACCCTGACATTTGCAACTTGATGGATATTGATCTGATTATTTTTATTGAAAGAATTTGATATGATTTTAAAAGCAAGATTAGTAACTTCCATGTGAGGTAGTATTTTTAACTCTGTGTCACCCATATGTTTAGAAGCAGGCCATGCTTTTAGAGTGGTAGGAACACTTGCATTATTTTGGATAATCTTTTAATATTGGTATATTAAAATATACCAACTGTAAGTGTTGCTGTTTTCTACCTTTTTTGGGGCAGTGAAAAGCCCAGTGAGAACATTGACAAGAAAACAATTTTTATTAACTGCTTCAGTAAGTTTGAATAGCTCCAGAAAATAAAATATTCATGGGATTTAAGCAGGAAATTCAGTGTCCTTTTCTACATGTTCTCCAGTATTGATTTGAATCTGAGAAGCACACAAGGTACAGTACAGAAGCCTTTGTAATTTGAGCAAATCTGAGTGGGTTCCAGTCAGGTTTTTTTTCAGGCCTAGAAGATGTTACTTCCAAAGTTCCTCGTAATTTTGTGTTTGCTGAAGACCCAATGTACTTAATAGCTGGAGATAAATAAGCAAGAGCATTTGACATCAAAAATTCAGCACAGTAACATAAAGGGATATAGTAAACAAAATCTGTAATTTAAATGGACATTAGTTTTTCCTGTCATATGATTTTACTTTTAGTTAGAGGCAAGGCAACTAACTTTCCTGCTTTGGCAAACTTCATGTAGTCAACAAGATTTGTGTGGTCAGATCTGTAAACTGATGTTAATCCATTTCTTTTGGAACCGTACATAAATCTGATCTCTTTGTAGAACCATGTAGTGTTAGTATACCAGCATAAAACTCTTATTTCATGAACATTGGCTTTCTGTTTTTCATTCTTTTCTAAGAGCACGTAAATCACAGTATGTGAAATTCAGTGCCATGTTTCATGGCTGTGCTAGATATAACTAGGTATTGTTTCAGAGGACATATACAAGACGTCTTCAAAAAACCTCTCCCCCGTTTTTCCTTTCTGCCATATTTGAAGTTGTGCTATGTGGCTGCTTTGGAAATTGGTGGCTGTACTATCTCTGCTAGACAGCTGGTCCATAGAAAGTATACTGAGATCAAGGAGGATGATGGATAACTTGGATCCCAAAATTTGGTTACTAGTCCTACGGTTGAGATCGATGCATAATCCCAGTGATAAATTACATGAATATTTGTGTCGATTAAAATGGTTGTATGTCAGTATGTGCGAGAAGAGTACGTGAGGTAGTTTTCTGTCTCACATCTTGCAGAAACATTGTGCTGAAGCAGTTTCCTGACTGCAGAAAAGAGTAATTCCTGGTTTTCAGTACTCTGCCTTCAGTGGTTGATTAATCCTGCAGCCTAATAATGTTTGTGATATTACCCATTGTCCTGGTTTCAGCTGGGACAGAGTTAACTCTTCTTAGTAGCTGGTACAGTGCTGTGTTTTGGATTTAGTGTGAGAATAATGTTGGTAACACTCATGTTTTAGTTGCTGCTAAGTAGCGCTTATCTTAAGCCAAGGACTTTTCAGTTTCCCATGCTGTGCCAGCAAGCAGGTGTGCAAGAAGCTGGGAGGGAGCATAGCCGGGGCAGCTGACCTGAACTAGCCAAAGGGGTATTCCATACCATAGAATGTCGTGCCCAGTATATAAACGGGGGGAGTTGGCCGGGGGGGACAGATCGCTGCTGGGGCATCGGTCAGCGGGTGGTGAGCAATTACATTGTGCATCACTGGTTTTTTTTTTCCTTCTCCCCCCTCCTTTTTTTTGTTATATTCCTTTTCATTACTATTATTATTATATTTCATTATTATTATTGTTAGTATTATATTTTACTTTAGTTATTAAATTGTTCTTATCTCAACCCACAAGTTCTGCCTTCTTTCCCGATTCTCCTCCCCATCCCACCAGGAGCCGGAGGGGGGGACGGGGAGTGAGGGCGTGGCTGTGTGGTGCTTGGCTGCTGACTGGGGCTAAACCACAACACCCATAATATTCCCCAATACAGAATAAGTATAAGCTTCTCGGAGTCAATGAACTGTTCTGGATCATGGAGATTGGACAAATACACATTAGTGTTAGATAGCTGCATGGGTTAGTGGAGGTGAGAATTCAGAAATTTAAAAGTTCTCCAAGAACAGCTTTTTCTGAAAAAGTACCTTCAAGTACATGGCAGCCAGATAACATCTTTAGAATAGCAAAAGACATTGGACTCTGTAAGTACTTACTACGTACCAATCTGTTTAACTGTCTGTTGGGTCTTACAGGGATGGCTGCTAGAAACAAATTTCCCTAAGGTATGATAGCAGGTCTGTAGCATGAAGGGAACACAAAACTAGAGCATACCCTTAGGAATGAGATACTCTATGCCCAAGCTTGCATGATGTTTTATCACATTTTCAGAGACATTTGTGTAGGCATTCTGTAAGCTGCTGGCTCTGCATGTGGATGGTTAGTGTGCTGTGTTTGTGGTTATTCCACTTTTTCAGGGCAGTAGCAGTAGTATTGTAGCCAAATGGGTTATCTTAACTCAGAAGAGGGTTTTATTTGATGTGTTTTTAGCAGTTGCGAGCTATAGCCTTGGGAGGCACTGCTTAGTACCACAAGTAACATCGATTTCTAGACTTACTGTTTTCCAAATAATTGTCTGGCATACTCTGGCACGAAAATCAAAGGCATGGTATTGTTTGTAACAAATAAGGTGTTATTAACTTTGAGGTCTGATGAGATAAAGTAAGATAAACATCAAGTTTCATTGTCTGGAATAGTGACTTTTTTGTAAGTGTACTGGAGATGATTGATAATATTCTCGCGGAACTTCACCACCCACTATAGTCCAAGTGTGTGTTGATCAGAGCAGGCAGAGATGTGGCGGCTGCAAATATCAAACAAAAAGTTGGATCCACCATATATAGCTTGAAGGGTAGTGTCTACTAGCATATCAGAGGGCCAGGAAACGTCTGATATCTATCAGAATTGTTAATCTTATCAGATATTTAAATGTACTAATAGAATAATTGAACTTCTAAAAATATTTTTTCAGAGTACTGTCTTTTAACATGCATGACTTTTTCTACAAATCTGTATTCAGTCCTGTTTCTTTTAATACAAATCCATTTGTGAAGTCAGAAGTTTGCACATCTGTTTCAGAGAAACAATATGGAAACAATAGACACCTTCTCAAATTCATGGTACTGAGATCCAATACCACTTCTAAATGCAATCATACTTGGAGTGCTCAAATGATGAAGTTGATTTGAGTCATTTCAGTCTGCATGTGAACCTTTTGTGTATGTTTTAAAAAATAAATTGAGACACTTTTGAATTTTGTATTAGATGGGAAACCTCGGGAAAAAGGATTTCCCACTCATTCTGACAAGTTGTTAGAGAAATTCCACAGGTCTGTTGGTTTTTATTAGAAAGCATAAACCTAAACTTCAAAGTATAGAACAGCTGTTTACATGAAGGAATGTATACAGACAGAAGAAGTGTTTGCCATCATTGCAATAGTAATCAAGTATAGCAGCATTACATCAAGTTTGTAAAATGGCAGTGGCTTGAGATGATCATCTGAAGGTTTCAGAGTAAACAGTCCTCTTCTAGTTTGGTAATTAAAAATAGTGTTTTTACATTTGTTTTCATCCTGTAGGTGGAGCTCGGGTGCTACACATTTCTGGTTACCAGCTTTTAAAAATTTTCACTGCTGTTTGTTTGCAAGACATGCAGTGTGCAAGTAACGTACAGTTGACTGTACAGGTTTTCACTGTACAGTCAACAGTTTCAGTTGTGTTCTTATAATGGATGTGCTATTAAATAGCAATATGAAATAGGTTTCTAGAATAGCTGAACTACTGAGAAAGAAAAGCTGACTTTTCTTTTTGAGTAGTTAGCATCACTTGAATTTAACTCCATGTTTCTATTTCCTGTTGTATATTTTTCTCCTAATAATGCTATGAATTCCAGTTGAACTAAGTAATCACATTTCTTTTGGCTTAAAGCCATCACTGACGATCATAAGGAGATGAATAGTAATAGTTACGATTAACTACTATTGGAATTAATAGTAGCTATATTGCCACTCCTTTGCATTCCTAGTTTTTCTTACATGCATGTTCCTTGTCATCGGTAAAATAAATCATCTCATGAAGCTTTAGACATCTACTGTGTGTATATATAAGAAATTACCTGCTTTGTCCTCAAAGCAGAAGTCTGTAACACTTTTTAAGGTGTAATTCCTCTGACTTCTTTTTCTCCATTTGTTAAAAGACAAGATGAAATAAGTAGTTTACTTGCAGATACCTGCACTTGGTCAAATGACTTGCATCCCCACTGTCATTTTGTCATTGTCGTGGTTTAACCCCAGCTGGCAACTAAGCACCATGCAGCCCCTCGCTCACTCCCCCCTGGTGGGATGGGAGAGAGAATCAGAAGGGTAAACGTGACAAAACTCATGGGTTGACATAAAGACAGTCTAATAGGTAAAGCAAAAGCCGCGCATGCAAGCAAAGCAAAACGAGAATTCATTCGCCACTGCCCATCAGCAGGCAGGTGTTCAGCCATCTCCAGGAAAGCGGGCCATCACGCGTGACAGTTCCTTGGGAAGACAAACGCCATCACTCTGAACGTCCCCCTCTTCCTTCTTCTTCCCCCAGCTTTATATGCTGTTCATGACATCATATGGTATGGAATATCCCTTTGGTCAGTTGGGGTCAGCTGTCCCGGCTGTGTCCCCTCCCAGCTTCTCATGCACCCTCAGCCTCCTCGCTGGTGGGGTGGTGTGAGAAGCAGAAGACTCTGTGTAAGCACTGCTCAGCAGTAACGAAAACATCCCTGTATTATCAACACTGTTTCCAGCACAAATCCAAAGCACAGCCCCATACTAGCTACTACAAAGAAAATTAACTCTATCCCAGCCAAAACCAGCACAGTCATCTAGGCACGGTAGTAATAAAAATAGTTAATAACGCTAGGCAGACATGCTCAAGTTCATGCTAAGCCCATTTCAGACCATGCAGTAAAAATTGCGTATAGTTAAGACACCATAATATTTTCTCAGCATCTGAATAAACGTTGACACACAGCATGCAAGATTGCTTTCCTAAAGTGCTCTCATAGTACTGTGGTATAGAACAGCCAAAGGTAATTTTATGTGTGATCTCATGGAAGTCTTTTAAAAAAGACCTTTAAATGAAAACTTCTTTTTCTCTTTGTAAATCTGCAATTGTTATAAATGAAGAATTGGATATTTTTTGTTCATAAATTAATAATATATGGTAGAGTATTTTGTTCTAAATGCATTTACTGTGCACTTATTACCTTGTGCTTATAATGCAGGCATTATAATGCAAAGAAATAAAAATAATTTTGGAGACTCACATAATTCTACAGTGGAAGAATTCCTGTCATTCTTGTAACTATTGAAAACCTGTAACTCCTTTGTTATTTGTAACAGTTACATTTCTGTGCATTATGGAATGCATTCAAGGGGGCTGAGACTGATGTCACAAGTCTGCTGTCTATAATCTTCATTGCAAGGTGGCTGATGTCATTGCAAGGCTGCTGTCTGTAATCTTCAAAACACTGTGGAAGTCCTCTGAGTGGAGGATGTTGCAGATGTTGCACTCATTTTCAAAAAAGGCAATCATCATAGGGATGATCCAGTTAGCCTCACTTTGGTCCTTGGGCAAATCATGGGGTAGGTCCTCTTGGAAGCTGTTTCTGGGCACGTGAAGGAGAAAAAGGTGATTGGAAATAGTCAGCATGGATTTGCAAAGGCAAGATGAGGGGAGAGCAGTGGATATCATCTGGTTTGAGCATGAGGCTAGGGTAAATGAGTTTTTGAGGTTCCTTCCGACCTGAATGCTTCTGTGATCTGTTTGGGGGGGTTTTGTGGTTTTTCTTTTTTAACCCCCCCCCCCCCCCCGACTCTGCTGGGGTCTGGAATAACAAGTCCAGCAGCTCTTCAGTTGTGGGGTTTTTTTAATTGTTTTTAAGTTACATGTATATATATTTAGGTATTTTATTTATGCTTCTACTTATTTAAATTTAACCCAGAATCTCATCTTGTGTTCAGGAAGCTACTTTTGTTCGTAAGTAGTGGCAATGTGATGTGAATACCACATACTTAGAGCTACTTATTCACTTTGGAATGTGAAGTTTATCTATTTCTGTATAGAACTGTGATATTCTTTCTTCACAATAATTACTATTTCCAATTTATTAACTATATTTCTAACTCTACTAACATTTTCTTAAACCAGGTATGACTGTTACTATCAGGCCTTGTCCAACAATACGACTTGTCTCTTTGCTTTTCAGTTAAGCACCAGGAAATATAAATTGTATGTTAATAGGACTGACTTCTGAGTTCTTGAGTACAAACTCTCTTTGCAACTGACTTCAAACTTCCCTATACCTAAAGAACTGCTGCTGTTTTCATATAGCAAATTCAGGTATTCTGTTAATAGTGTTTTAAGCCAAAGGAGACCATTAGATAAACCGTGTATCTCAAGGCATAATTTACTGCCAGTTACCCCTGTATTGAGCTCACTGTTCGGCTACAGCTGAAAAGGAAAGGCATTCAAACGTAATTTGTAGGTATCAGGATAGTGTAGTTTGGTCCATGTGTAGTCAGTGAGTGTGATCTATTCCAGTATTTAGATACCTTACCCCTAACAGTACCTCATCCAGTTTTACATTTTAATTTGTCTGGGTTCAGCTTGTAGCCAATGAATTTTTTTGCTGTGCCTTTTTCTGAAGTTCACTGCAGTATGCTGTATTTTCTCTTACTTGAACTACTTAAATTCTAATTGAGTCCTTTCTGTCTTTTTGATAAGCTGTACCCATTGAGTTCTTTCAGTCTTTCACAGTAAGACATTTTTTCCAGTCCTCAAATCACTTTATGGCTTTTTTGTTCCTTCTGCAATTTTTCAACATTCTTTAAAGAGCTTTGATCAGTAATCTCTTATTAGCCTTACTAGTGCTGTATACAGAGAGCAACTTTTTTTTCTTACTTCCACCTCCCTGTTTATTCATACAGTGCCCACATCAGCCCTTCTTACTGATATTCCACTGAGATTGCTTATGTTGCCAGGTTATTTTCAGTCATCACTCTCCAAGAACCTAGTTTCCCATTTTGTACACTTATTCTGTTTTTTACTTCCTAGATTTTGGCAATTAGCTGTCTTTGGCTTTTGTTTTATTTAGCAAGTTCAGGTTGCCCAGCAATCCTGATAGGAGAATTTGCTACTGTGACAGTTTGTGTGATTCACTAGTAGTGGATTTAGTACGAGTTCCCTGGAGTGAATAGATACATTTCCAGTCAGTGGTTAATGTCTCACTGGCAACTATTTTAAGCAATAAGTTTGTAACGTAATTCTTACTTAATGAAGATGTTCTTTCTGCCTGTTTTGTGTTGCTGATGTTTTTTTAAGGACTTCCTTACTTGAAAGTACTGGGAAGCAAGTTTTCCTGATTTCATATAATAAGAGGGGTTATTTGGGTTGACTTTAAAATTAGCCAAGTTAGCAACCAGTCAGGAACTCATGTTGAATTCTACTAAAAAACTCTCATAGCATTATGTCAGGATCAATATGCTACTTTGAAACCTTTTTGGTTTTGACTAGTATGCTTTTTCTGTGGGGAAGTTTCATTGGATTATTGTATTCTAGCTTGATTCAAGAAGTACTTTTTTGTGTGTATGTTATCCAGTACCAGATTTTTTTTAAAAAAAGAGACATTGCCAATAAAATTGATGTAAAAGTCATTTAACTGTTAAGATGAGCGCATGTGAACTGATTAGTTTTCATTTTTGGATATGTAATGAAACTAATAGCTTTAGCTGCAGCTCATTATAATACAGACAAACCTATTGCCCTTTTATCATGACCTCTTAACTTTGGATCCAAAAGTCTTTGCTGAAGTCCATAAAGTGCCAGGTTTTAGAATAATGGAAAACATCTGTTGGGTGGTAAAAGAATAAAAGAGAAAAAAAAAACAAAACAAAACTGTCAAGTGGAACCAAACAGAGATTAAAATCTATCATTAGATATACTGTACTACTACAAAAGATTATTGCATGAGATTGCCTTGACATTTGCAGTCTCTCCTGCTCTTGCGTTTTTTCATATTATGGTACCTTCAGGTCTTTGTTACTATGCTGCCTACATTTTGAATTTAATTTTCTTAGAACTTTTGAATTCTTACGTATTTATAAGTGTTAAGAGTAATGCTTGTGTTTCATCTGACAGTGGAAGCTTAATTATAAATATTTGTATTTTATTCAAAATCATTCATTCCATACTCATGAAATAGAACAACTGCTAAGTGAGCGATGACATGAAATTAGACTTTTTTCTATCTCCGCTTTGCTAGATACAGGACTGTATTCGAAGTACATTGTCTTGATTTGAAAACAGAGTGGGTAATGATGGTTACATAACACATGACAAAGTTAGATATACATCTGTGTAATATACTTCTATAAAACAGCAGCTATAGAGTTACAGCACTTTTTGTTTGACTTCATTGTGCTCTGTGTAGCCTGTATTTCAAATAGGATGGTAACTAGAGATCTGTAATCTTTTCTTGGGGCAGGGGGAGAAAGTATTTTATGGCCAAAAAAACCCCAACTTTCCTGCTGAATACTTCTAATTCGTTCTTCAATGCTTCGTTATATTAAGATACCCTGTGCTATGCTTTGCAAAACTATGTTAAACGTAAAACTTCCACTGAGTAGTCTCTATGAGCATTCCTCACCCTACCCTCTGAGTTCTGATTTTTAGGTATAGCATAATTAGCATAACATTTCGGAAATTTTGCTGGGTACTTAGCTAGATTTTACCATCAGCATCCCCAGAGCTCCATCTGTTAGAGTACTATAAGTTGTATATTAAAATATAGTCTAATATATAAAATATTTTAATATATAATGTTAGAGTGGAAGCTAGATATTGAGAGGCCACCTATACATTCTTGACCTTATAGCTCTTGTGGCTTGCAAGAGACTGAAAAGTATTATGGGAGAATCCTATGTACTGAAATTTTTGCAATCGGAGGTCAAAGAAGTTATGTGTTACCTTCTGTAATCTCACCTCCTTCTATGCAGTTTTGTCCCATAATATGCTGACAGAAAGGTCTGAAATTATTGTCTGGAAAACAGAGCCTATAAACTTCCCAAGGAAGTTACTTTGCTCTTCAGAACTGCCCCGCAGCTTTTCTCAAGTAGAATGCAGCACCTATTTCATAATCCATAAAATTCTAACCAGTATTTCTGGAAAAGTGCAAAAGCTCGTATAATGCTGAATTTCAAGGGAGCATGTAAGCAGCAAGTCTTTCCTACTAGTCCTGTTTCAATGCAGAATATCAAAATGTGTCTCTTAAATCCTAACCTTCAGTGGCTTTCATTACACTAAACATACTTAGGACTGTTCTAAGTGTTCTACTGGTTGTTCTTCAGTAGTTCATAGATTTCAATTTCTATTTTTGCTCTTTCCCTCTTGGCTTCAAATGTCATTTGAAAAGCTCCTTGGAGAAGCAATACCTCTCTGATGGAAAGTACTAGGCATATGAAATATGCTGATATACATGCAGGGCAGCATGGCAGTATTTCAGTCTTCCTCTTTTTCTGTATCTTGACCTGTGTCCAAGCAGAATTTCATTAGGTTAGTCATTTGCCTTAGATACAGTACATCACGAACACTAGCTGAATTAGACAATTGATATGCTTGATATGCTATCAGACAAGTGAATTGCTTGTTCATCATATGAATTCTCGAGAAGGTATTAATTCAAGCATGTGAACTTGGCCGCGAAGACCTGGCAAGGACGTAGGAGATATAATTTCTATATTATGCAGGTAGTACCTACCTAAATATTTTCAGTATGCGTGAGGACAGTGTTCTTTCACTAGAGGAGCACTTTGTGGGAATCTGGACAAGGCTCAGCCCAAATAAAGAGGTAAGAGTTTGGAGTATTAACTGTGAGGGAGGGATTAAGTTATGCCATTAATTATGAATTGACTTTACAGCATAAGAATACAGAAAGCTGCTGCGACATGTCAAGATCAACACATTTTCCTAGTTTTACTCCATAAGCGTAGGTGCTTCTACATACAGTCCTTGCCATGCATATGCCAAACTCAGCTCAAACTCAGAGTTGTGACATGGTTTAAGTGGGGCACTACCTTTGAAGAATTCAGAGATTATGTCAGAAATTAAGTAGACAAAATAATGGTCTATGAAATGTTGTTGACACTGAAAGTGCATTGTACTGGTTCTGATTTACACATGCCTCCTGTGGTTTGCAGGTAGAACTCTCTTGAATCCTAAATACTTTTAAGTCCGTGTTACCTGAGAGAACATGTCTGTTGTTCTTTATTGCCACAGCTATGGTAAGCAGATGTGTGTGAGCTGGAGCTACCTGATAGAAAAGGGAAAACTTTTTTTTTTTTTTCACCTGTGGTGTTGAGGAAAAGCACAGACACAAATTGGTGGGTATTCATTGTCTAGGTATCAAAAAACAGTGGGAATGGTGTTGGTGTAAGCTAAGTCAATGTGACTTTCATGAGGAAATCTGAAATAGGAATTTATTTTGATGGATTCTTTTAAATTAGTGCTGAAAGAATTAATTCTTTTAAATTCCAGTTTGATTGAGTGCGTGTCTGATTAATGTAGTAGCTGTTTTAAGCTTCTGCCTTTTGAATAGTATAAACATACAAACTTCCCCAGCTTTATAATTTATAAACTGAACTTTTTTTTTTTTTAATCTATTTGTGGAGGTGTCTTTATAAATTAGATCCCCAGAAAAAGAATATTAGATATTTTTGTGGTACCTTGCTTGATCTTGACTATGGCTAATAGAAAATCACACACACAAAAATTCACTTCAGATATATGAGGAAAAATAAAGAACGAGATTTAGTCCTGTATATTTCAAGAGTGTCTGAAAGAAGGGAAGTGGTTTCTGAATCTTTTGTTTTGGTATTGATATCCTAACTTTGTAATGATACCATACACAGACTCACCCACAGGCCATATAATATCTTACAGTCATACCTACCTACATGTGAGATGTTTCTTTTGATAGACTTCCACATTAGTTTGTGTGTGTTTTATATGTTTTGAGTGACTTATCGTGGCATATAAATTCAATATGGATTTGAAACCAAAGTGCTAATTTATAAATTGCCATTTATCCACACTCATATGGAAATTACTCACTTCTGCAAATGTTTACATGACTCAATGATTCCAATGAAACTAATAATGTAAGCAAAAGTTCATAGAAATAAGCCTGAGAACCACTGAAATTCCTTTGGACTGGAATTTGACAATCATTGTATTACCATATGAAGGATAAAGGAGAGGAAGGAATATTTTGGCTAAAATGACAGAAAAAGTCCTTACCCTTGGGATTGAGTAACTTCCCCCCCCCCTCCCCCCCCCCCCCATAAGGCTGTCTCAAGAGATCGCCTTCCTTTCCTGTCCCCTTGGCCACTTTTTCTTGCCATTTTTTCCTCAATTAGAGTGTTACAGTTGCTTATGGAGTTCCTTGTAAAACAGATCCCTTATACAATCCCAGTAAATCAAATTAAAAAAAAGTCAGCTACAAAGCCAGGGCCAGAAGTAAGCTGTGAAAGATAAGAGACTTTTAAGCAAGTTTTAGTGCTGTAGAAAGTGTGCATGACCTTCTGCCCACAGCACAGTGCATAAAAGATACAGACATCAATCTTGGAGAGAAATGGGGACGGCATCTTGCTGAGACTAGCACCTTGAATGACACTCACTTTTGTTTTAATCCTTATATACTTTATCAAGTCATTTGGTTATTAGGATTTTTCTCATCTTCTCGAGTAAAACCATAATACTAATGCTTTTAAAGCACACTTAACTGATACTCTGTTTTGCTTTACATACTTCTTTTCCTCAATGCATGAGGGATCACTCACTTCAGTCTGACTGATTTTCTTTAAGGAAAGCAATAATATTTGATTTAGCAATAACGTAAAATGTAAATAGCATGATAATGTAATGTTTTAAATTTTATCCATTCTTCTTTAAAACTGTTGATCAGTTACTTTTTGACTGATGAGGTTCTCTTTGTAATTATCTCAGAAAATGAAAAGAATTATTTTCTTTTCCTTTGGTAAAAATGAATCCTTAACTCAGCCATAAGTTTAAGAAGCTAGTGTGTTCTTTTTCATTTGCATTTTTATATTTTGTTCAAAAAATTCAGTATTTCAGACATGTATAACTGACACACAGGAAAGAAAGATTGCTTCAGAATTGGTTTTAGAAATACTTTATTTTTCTGAGTAAGACCATTTACTTAGTGCTAAGGATTGCATGATTCATTTATTCTTTTCAAAATAATGTAGATTTTTCGGTATTCTTTACCTTAACATTCATTGTAAAGAAAAAATAATCCCAGACATACTCTTTGTAGAGTTAATGATTGGCAGTAACTTAAAAGCAGACTATACTATATTAAACACAAACCCAGATTGTTTGGGCACAAAACCCAGAAACCCAGCACTGAGATTTTTCTTGGCTAAGCATCAAAGCGTGTTAATAGGTATAGTGTTAGCCTGGGACAAAGACGGGATTGTTACTGTGGTATACTTCGTCCTGCTGCTACTTGGCAAGAGTCAGTGTATTTTTAGGTAAAGTTTGTGTGTGCATTTGTCTAGTCACCTGGAAAAAAGGATACATAAATGACCCGTGAAAATGCAGTTAGCATGATGGAAGGTGAGAATGTGTAATCCTTATTACACAGTGAATTGTTAGCACTATATTGTGGGTAAGATATCATTTCAAAGGGCTGGAGTGTTCTCAGTTGTTTAGCTGCACATGTGATTTTTTTCTTTTTTTTTTTTTTTTTTTTTTTTTTGTAATATAACAAGATGGATTTAACAGTGGTATAGCCATGTACTTTTTAATTGCTAAATGTTCATGCTCCATTTCCTTTCTTTGTTTCAACAGAGTTGAGTACCATGGGAAGGGACATTTTGAGATTTTTGTTTCTATTATAGAATACATTTTTTGTAAATATGAGCAGTACATCTTAAAGTGGTACTGCAGTGAAGGATGCTATAGTATGTTCAACATTTGCTTTATTCATCACATCTGCTGTTTGTCTCTAGACAGTCAATTCGTGGTATAATTAAATATTTTTATTATTTTACATGCCTTACTACAGAGCCAAATAGGTAACAGGTATTTTTAATACAGTGTAGAACAAGTCATGTTGGTTATCAGATTCTAGTTGTGGAATCTTTATAATTAATAATGTTTCATGGATAAAAAGAAGTGAAATACAATTCTTGCCTAAAATGTTAAGTTTTTCATAGTAGTTAATAGTAGTAGTTTGGTAGTAACAAAACAAAATAAATCACAAACCTTGTGAGGTGAGCAGATTTGATTTGGAAATCTTTCAGATGGTAAAGATAACTGCTACTAAATTGATTACTACATTTTTTTTTTTTTGCCTCCAAGATTGTAGCTACTACACTGTCTTAGATAAAAAGCCATATTTCATATTATTTTCCATCATGTTTTTTGGGAATAATCTTAACAATTTGTTGCCTTTCTAAGCCCTTTTTCTCTTCAGCCTGAAATATTAAATTTCTAATCGAAGCATGATTAGCATTACAGTGTTATCTTAGTGATGAGCTTGATGTAAATTCCTATATAAATCAACAGTGGTATTCAAGATTTCTTTTTTCTTCCACTTTGGTCAACAGGGGAGCTCAGCTCTCTTTCTCCGAGAGCTGTGCAGTGTAGGGTAATTAACTTTTTCTTTTGCATCTTTTATCTTTGTTGTTTTGGGTTTTTTTTTGCTGAAAGCACTCTTCCTCTTTCCTGTGTTGTTCTTCCAGAGGTGTATAAGCAGTCTTTCCCAAGCAAGCCACTTTACAGGCCCTTTTCCAGGAGGACATTTCCTTTACTGCTGTATATGTATAGCAATATCATTTTCTGATTCTTTGCCACTAGCAGAATTTTAATCAACCGAATTTTTAGTCCTTTCCCTACTGTTCTTAGGCTTCTACTCTGTTTTCATTCCACTGTCACTTTGCTTTAACAGTTGGGCCTATTGAAGATCACTTACGTTCCCATTTCCTTTGTAAATTTTTCATTTTCAGTTTCTTTGCTAGCTGTTTCTCACAGCAGTTTACATTAGGGGGGGGATTGCTGCTGGCAGTCTGTTATTAAATTAGAGTTGAATTCCACTGCAGAGTATTTACTCTGATTAAAAGATTTTTGCACAGTAAAATGGGGGTTATTTCATTTGTAATACACCAACTTTTTTAAATCACTTTGAAATTTTTAAGATAAATTATGTCTGTCCTTAAGTACAATAATAATTTGATTTTCTGCATTAAAATGTTTAATTTTTGTGCATACATTTGTATGGAGATAATTCCCCTTCTTAGTTTTGTATTTTTCTCATATTTCTTCTGAATGTGGGCATAGAATATTTGAAGAAATTTTGAAGAACTATTTTTCCAGTATGCTCATGTTTAAATCTGTTTTCTTTGAAATTTGTAAAGGAAATAATTTGAGAGGAACTTCAACAGCTAATGATGGTGCTTGCGTTTAGTCTGCTTCTTTTATTTTAAGGGGGCGTTTTCAAGATTTTTCAGAGATACATTTATATTAATTATAGATTGTTAGCTGCATTGCTGCCTGCATACTTCTGGTGGATATTGTATGAATCTTACAGATGTGATTTCAGGAATGCTCTTTCAGATTAAACGATTCTTGATACATCTTTCTTCAGTGTTTCTAGCAATCAAATTCAGAATTTTTTTGAAGGCATTTATTCTTCTAGCTTAATAGACAACTTGATATTTATATTTAAAAGCAAAAAAGCAGTGGTATTTTCTAGAACTGAAGACCAGAATATACTACATTGACCCTTGCTTTTCCAAGCAGATGCTTTGTAAAATAAGCATTTTTAGTCTTGGAAATCTATTCTCGATGGTTAATATTTCCAAAGAAAAAAAAAAGGGGAACAAACCAAACCCTGAGCATTGCACTGTTCTTTTGATCTTAATCTTTAACACTGTCAAGTGTTTCTGAATCGGTCATTGTGGACCATACTTATAGGTTAGCATTCCTGGACTAAGTTCTGCAGTGAACTTTACAAATCCAGGCTTGCAAAAGTCTTCCAGTTGTTCTTTCTGATTTCTTGCATGATAATAGTACAGTTACCTCACAGTTGTGAACTCCCAGAATGAGAAGGCTATAGTTGTGTTTTAAGATGAAATTATATAGCAGATTCTGTGGAAGTTAAAGCAATGTGTGTGTTCTGTTTCTCCCATAAATAGCCTAATTTTTGTTATAAATGGTAGTAGTTGCAATTTCAGTCTGTGTTTTGTTGATATTTTATTCTTGGTTGATAGATTTTCACAAACATTGTTAAATATTTATGTGCTGCTTCTGCAAAATCTCTCATAAAGAAATTCAAGTTACTTTAATTTTGTTTGGGGTTTTTTTTGCATTCGTTTTTTTTGTAAAGGGTGAATGTGATTATATGACATGGTGTTTTGCTTTCCACATGAACAATTTAAACCTTTATATAGGTATCTAAGAAATAGTAATACTATTAGTAATATCCTTCAGATTCAATCATTTTACCATTATTTGTTAAACTTCACAGTTTCAAATTTATTTTGGATATAAATGACAACTCTCTGGTTGCATACTGTCCCGGTTAAGATTACATATACTTAATCATAACTGTCCCAGTTAAGATTACACATACTTCACTTAAGCAGTGAAGCATTTTACTTGCAAAGCATGTGTAACTTAATTTTTTTTTTATTAGTTGATCAACTGTGTTTTTAACATAGACATGCAGCCAGTGATGGTATGTATTGGTTTCTGCTTCGTTGTGCTGATCTCTTGAATTTTATATTGAATGACACTAGTGTAAATAGTATTAAATCTCAACGTACTGTACATGGAGTTTATGGTCATAGAGACAACAAAAATTATTACCTCCTTTTGAAAACATGCCTATATGTGCTGAAAGGCAGCCTTACTGAGAATATTGATAGGATAGTAAGTATGACTAATATTCTGCTGTAGTGTTGTAAAGTGATATTTTTACATTTATGAATTACATGCTCATAAACACACCTCAGTGCCCTGTGTGCTTGTGAGTATAATCTATGTTTGTCATAGATATTTGTGCAAAATATTTTCATAGTAAAGTATCAACAATTTTAAGATTTGTGTGTGTGTGTGTGTGAATGTATCTTTACTGCTACATTTTAGTATGGAATTTGGAATTTGTTTTCTTTCCCCTCCGTTTTCTTTCTGTGAGATTACTTGCTTGAAATGAGTGGTAAGTTGGATAATTTCTTGCAGCTCAAATTTTTGTCTCTTTGAGGATACAGGAGTTTATTTGAGAACAAGGGAGTGAAACATGGCACTTACAAGCTAGATCCTCCAACTTTTTGCTGCAAGTGTCATGATTTCTGTAATTAATAGTCTTCTAGTTCACTGAGTCTGAATTCAGTAAAGCTGACTAAACATGGTAATAAGTATTACAATAAATTTTAGGAACTATGTTTTGAGGAACAAACTTTTGAGGTTCATTGCTGGGCAAACTTTTTGTTGGTCAAGAGTGAAGAATATGTACAGACTGAAATACTCCCTTTTTGATCAGAATCCTTTGCACATAATTAAGGCAAAGCTATGTAAATAAGACGAATTGTTTTTGAGAAAAAACACTTGTTGTCTTATTCAGCAACTGTAACTAATGAATTTCAGTGCATGTGTTCCATAAAAATTGTATACAAACTGATTTCTATTTCTTATGGTCACTTGACTTTAAAGTAAATTTAAGCATGGAGAACATAGTAGAGTTTCCTAATAATTATAAGCATGAAAAACTATTTTAGATGTTTTATCAGAAATGTTTCATGAAAATTATCATCACAAGCATTTGCATTGATTATTTCTGCAAAAAGATCTAAGATGTATTAATCAAGATTCTGAATAGAATTTCTGTCAGCAGGAATAAAGAAAACCCAACTTGAGTCCTTATAAGGGTATATCTGCTTCTAATGAGGAGAAGCTGTTTATCTAATGAAAATGGAAAACATCCAAAAAGCCTGGACTTTGAGAGGATAAGGCAGAAAAGACTGCTATGATCATTTAATCCAGTGTTTTACCTAATAGAGCACACAAGACTCTCTTAAATTCTTTTATCTCACTCTTATCTTTTGGTGGGAAAAAATCCCATTTTAATGTAGAGATTTATGCTGAAAGATAGCCCACTAAAATTTTCTTTGGTAAGTGCCTTTCTTGTTAAATATATAAAAATGCTGCTGCTTTTCGATCCGCCTTTTTGGCTCATCTTAGAGCCATTAGACCTTTTTTCACTCATCTGCTAGCCTTCTGCTAACACATTCGTCTTCATTTGCAAATTGTGACCAAATCACCCTTGAACTTTGTTTGATAAATTAAGTTGATTGAACATTAGCCTTTCTTTTGTGGCATTTTACTGTTTCCGCAGTCTTTGTTGTGTGTAAACTTGGTCAGAAATTATGCTGTGTTTTCTTCCTTCACACAAGGTAATTTGACAGTCTGTCTTTTCTTTATGTCCACAAGTAGTAGAAATAAAGTAATTTTTTCATGGTTCTAAGTTAATGGTTCTGTTATTTTTGCTCAAGAACAGTTTATCAGTGTCAGGCTTATAATTATCTGGGTTATATTTTCTCTTTATAAACAGTGATATAACATTACGGTTTCCCCCCTTTGTTCTCCTCCTACTTCTCTAGAATTTCCCTCCTGTGTTATTCACAACCAGCGTTCCCCAGGGCACAGAAATCTCTTTAAGCGTCTTTTAAAAAACACTTGGATGCAAATTGCATGGCCCTGTTGCTTTTTTTTGTACTGCTTAATTTTTAGTAGCTGTTCCTTCTGTTTCGGGGCAACTCAAGAAGACAGAAAAATATATCATCATCAGACGTCATATCTGGCTTTCTCAGAGAACAGAAAGAGCTATTGAATCTTTTCCTACGTTGTTAGTCCTTTTCCATTTTTTAGGCTTTAATCCCGAAGATAAGAAGAAAATTTAGAAATGTATTTTTTTTCTGTATGTGCTCAAAGATGCATGTCTGTATAACTTTAGCTGCATCTATTGTCATAAATAAATGGACAATGGTTATTTAATGACCACTTTTCTATTTAAAAGTATTTTTACCTTGTTAAAATAATGTCTGAGGCCAAGTTAAGAAAAAAAAAAATTTTTCCTGTTTGGTACCGTTTTTTATTCAGGCATTTGGGCAGCAAATTACAAATAACCAGCTTCACCCTTTTCTCTGTACAGCTGTTTATTCTTTGTATTTCCCTGGATCTTGAATATAAAATTAAAGGTGCTGGTAAAATCAACGTATCAAGGCCAAATATCATCTGGTTAGGGCATCTTTTTAAATAAATTGTTATTAGAAAGTAATGTTTCTTTTGTATTCTAATATGTTAAAAGTTTAAAATAGGTGTCTCTATGAATGAACCCCTGACAGAAAACTGATTTGGTGAATTCATGTAGTTTCTTCTTGTTTTGCTGGAGAATACCATGGTAAAATGGTCTTTGTCCCAAGCTACCTTTACTAATAACTAGACCAGGTATTGCCATCCCCTATAGAGGATGGTATTTTGTCGAGACTGCCTATATTACCAAGAAGGTGTTAAAGGGCTGGACTCACACTACAGGATGGCTCTCCAGTCAGCTTGTTACTCTCAGTGATATTAGGATATTAGTGCATCTCACATGAGGGAAGAACTCTGGTAAAACAGACAGTACTATTAATTGCAGTGGGCACAGCGGTACAAAATACACAATTTCACAGAGCTGGCTCTAGCCTGTGAGTTTTCATTTGTGTCTTACCATTAGCTTTTTTTCCCTATGGTATGTTTCCTAGTTCTCTCAGGTCCCAGAGCTCAGACGATTAGTGGTACTGCCTCTTCCCTTTCCAATAAATTAGGGGAATTGCTTTGAGCCATCAGAGGGATAGGGGTCATAAAAGTGGGCAGAAGAGAGTAATATAGCATGCTGCCGTGCTGCATTATTCTTATCTGCTCCTTTCTCGCTAAGGGATGTTACAAAAGAAGGAAGTATTGCTGCAAGAGTGGGTGAGAAGGCAGTCTGAGTTTTAGTGGATTTTGTGCAGTGCTACAGAAATGTGCTTTAACTGTCTGCAAAGAGACCTCAGTTTTAAAAGTTGTATAAACCATGTTACTGCAATGTGGAATCAAAGTTAGTACGTCCTGCCCAGCCTATCAAGTGACATGTGGAGACAGCTTGTGTATTCCTCACGTGTTCTTAGAGCAATGGAGTTGACCATTCTGGACCATATGGTGGTGTGTGGGGTCAGCATGGCTTATTGAGTCTGTTTCTGCAACATCTCGGCTGCACCCAGCCCAACTTCTAGAAAATTACTGGATATTTCTGCATAGTGCTCATAACCCTCCAGAATGTCGAGGCTTTATTGGAACATACTTAGCCAAAGTGGGATTTATGTATTTACCTGGAAAAAACCCCAACCAAAACCCATGAGAAGCCCTCCCAGAATACTGGCGAATATACTACCAAGGTATGCAAGTGTCTCGTTGGGAGTCATCCTTGGTCCAATATATCTGATGCTGAGTTAGACTGGTAGATGATGTTGGACCTTAGTTGATAACCATGAAGTTAGCTGTCTTTGCACCAAGTTTGTGTGCTTGGAACACAAGGGAGGGATGACAGATCTTGCCTGGGAAAGAACCAGTTATTGTTAGAGTTTGTGTCTGGTTTTATGTCTCATTAAAGCAATCTTTGCCCTTTTTAGACTCCATCTGTCTCTGGAGATGACTGTTACAGGTAAGGCTTGTCAGCCTGCTGTCTTCACACATGTATGTCTGGCTAGATGCTTTGTGATCTGCTGCTGGATTCATATGGTTCTTCAGGTCGACAGTGGCTGATGCTGGGTTAGACTAGTAAATCACGCCATGCCCCCAGCTCTCTCAGTGTTTGAGTGTCTATATGGTCTTCTGTTGCATCTGTGTGATAGGTAGGGGTGGATTTTGTGGCATGTCTCTTCCTAAGCCTGGACACAAAGAGTACATATCTGCAGCTTGCTGCTACTGTGACTTTGAACGAGATCCCAAAACACCATCTGTCCCTCTGTACTGAACTGATTGTACCACTCTGCGTTATAACTGAGTTGTTCCAAGTGGTCATCCATTGACTGCTATGAGGTCTTATAAGTAGTTTATGGAACTACATACTTTTTTTAGTATATTCAGTTAGATGTGTGATAACGATGTATTTGTAGTCTACAGTTAACCTGAGGGGTTGTTTATGGTCCAGAAAATCTGGTAACTGCTACCTAGGCATTTTGTATGGTAGTATTCTTTTTTTGTGAGAAATAATGGATAAATAAAATAAGTATCAATCTCAGTGAAGTTACAGTTTAATATATACTCATCCATTAAAAAGACATAAGACAGAGGTTAAAACATGAAACAGTAATGATCTGGACGGGCCAATTTGATAGTGGAATACATCCACAGATAAGCAGACCTTTAATGCTTTCCTACACATTCTGCCTCAACTTGTAACAGAAAAGACAAACCTGGGAAAATTTTAATCACTATAGATTATGTGGTAACTAACATTACGAAAGGACTATTGATAGGATTATAGATTGATTTAGTTTTGAACTATTTCTAAAAACGGTTTGGACCATCATGAAGAACTGAAGTTGAGCAAACACTGTATTCCAAATTGTGATATCAAAATATTTTGTTCGTACTCATTGCTTGGCTATATTGCAGCTGCTTAGTTTCTTGTATCCTTTCTTGAGAGATTTAAACTGACATGAAATTCTTACCACCGTTTTCATTAGTTCTCATTTTGACTCATTGTGTACTTGAAAATTTGTGATCCTATCAGTAAAAGGGTTAATGCACATTGTTTGACAACTTCCCGTGTTGGAGAACAGCAAAGCATACTATAGTCACAGTTGGATAATTTCACAGCAAAATCACTTTTTAATTAGAAGTATATCAGCAGTACAGACTTTTTGAAGTTCTTCTTAAGTTTGGCTGATAAGCAGCCATACTGAGCTCACTGATGGAAAAGCATCATTTGCTGAGCAAGCCTCATGCTTGAGACTGGAAGTTGCAGTTACGTCATTGCTTGGTTAATTGGCTGCACCTGTCACTTGTTAACAGCTCTAATCCAGTAGTCTCTGAACCACGTGTTGAAAGGTCAGCAGGAGCAGGAAAGAGCCTGGTGCACTGGGAAACATTGTTAGATGTAATCTTAGTTTGGCAACCTGTTGTGCTTGTTAAATTCAAATTGTCACTTTTCAGCTCATGACATGAGCTTCTCAAAATGAGAATGTTGCAGATAACTTGGAAGTGAAGTACGTGGTTCTTTTCCTTCAAGGCAATGCTTAATTAACTTAAGAACACAAATTTTTTTACAGAATGTATTAATTTGTGGGTTTGTTTTTTGTAATGAAAAATTCTTTGCAACTTTGTTCTCCTTGAAGTTGGAGTGTAATTAACAAATATGAATATAAAATTCATATGTAGCCAGGGAAAATATATCTAGATATCTCTATATACACACACACATGCATATGTATTTGTTAGTATTTAGATGTCCCTTCGATGTTACAGAGTGTGAGTCCTCAGCTGTCTCAGGTGCTTGTCATTGTGCTACCTTTTGTGACATAATCCTATTTGGGGGATTGAATTTTCAGTATAGTTATTGTATATGAGTAATTATGTTAGTGTTTCCTGCTATTTATATACTTAAACTGTCTTTTAATTCTAATGTACTTTTCAGCTAGTTAAATAGTTTGAGTTCTTCAGTACATCTTGAAAATACTGGCTTTCTACATGTGTTTGTATTGTATGTGAATTTTAAAAGTACATCTGAGTATCTTGGGCACTAGAAGTTATAACTCGTATGCTTTGCAATTTTTGTACATTTTATAATGAGCAAGTTGCTAAACTTGTTTAGACAATTAAGCTAATTAGCTTATTCTGGACATAAGAGCAGAATACTGGTGCATTATCATCCTTTGCTTCAGAGGAGCAATTCTCATACCATTTAATGAAACTTAGAAATTTAGAAACGCTTTAAGTTTAGAATTTCATAACATTTTGTGTTGTAAGTATTTTGCTATTTATTCTACTGCAAATTTCAGAAGACTACAAGTACACAGAAGATGTGATAAATCAGAATTTTGCTATTGATGGTTGTTGCTAAGAAATTGAGCAAGTTTAACCAGTGGTACTTTGGATTACTTGACTGATTCTCTTGTAACGTTCTTTATCAAATAGGAATGTTTTTGCTAAAAATTATGGTGTCATAGAATCGTAGAATGGTTTGAGTTGGAAGGGACCTTTAAAGGTCATCTAGTCCAGCCCCCCTGCAATGAGCAGGGACATCTTCAACTAGATCAGGTTGCTCAGAGCCCCATCCAACCTGACCTTGAATGTTTCCAGAGATGGGGCATCTACCACCTCTCTGAGCAACCGGTTCCAGTGTTTCACCACCCTCATTGTAAAAAATTTCTTCCTTATATCTACTCTGAATCTACCTTCCTTTAGTTTAACGTTGTTACACCCCTGTCTTATCGCAACAGGCCCTACTAAAAAGTCTGTCCCCATCTTTCTTATAAGCCCCCTTTAAGTATGGAAGGGCTGCAGTAAGGTCTCCCTGGAGCCTTCTCTTCTCCAGGCTGAACAACCCCAACTCTCTCAGCCTTTCCTCCTAGGAGAAGTGTTCCATCCCTCTGATCATCTTTGTGGCCCTCCTCTGCACCCGCTCCAAAGGTCCATGTCTTTCGTGTGCTGAGGACTCCAGAGCTGGCTGCAGTACTCCAGGTGGGGTCTCACGAGAGTGGAGTAGAGGGGCAGAATCCCCTCCCTCGACCTGCTGGCCACGCTTCTCTTGATGCAGCCCAGGACATGGTTGGCTTTCTGGGCTGCAAACGCACCTTGCCAGGTCCCGTTGAGCTTCTCATCAACCGACACCCCCAAGTCCTTCTCTGCAGGGCTGCTCTCAATCCCTTCATCCCCCAGCCTGTATTGATACTGGGAGTTCCCCAACCCAGGTGCAGGACCTTGCACTTGGCCCTGTTGAACCTCCTGAGGTTCACATGGGCCCACTTCTCAAGCTTGTCCAGGTCCCTCTGGATGGCATCCCATCCCTCAGGTGTGTCAACAGCACCACTCAGCTTGGTGTTGTCTGCAAATTTGCTGAGGGTGCACTCGATCCTACTGTGTATGTCATTGATGAAGATATTAAACAGTACTGGTCCCAGTACAGACCCCTGAGGGACACCGCTCATCACTGATCTCCATCTGGACATTGAGCCGTTGACCACTACCCTCTGGAGGTGACTATCCAGCCAATTCCTTATCCACCAAACAGTCCATCCATCAAATCTATATCTCTCCAATTTAGAGAGAAGGATGTTGGGGGGGACCGTTTCAAAGGCCTTACAGAAGTTCAGATAGATGACATCCATAGCTCTTCCCTTGCCCACTGATGTCGTCACTCCACCATAGAAGGCCAGTAGGTTGGTCAGGCAAGACTTGCCCTTGGTGAAGCCATGCTGGCTGCCTCAAATCACCTCCCTGTCCTCCCTGTGCCTTAGCACAGCTTCTAGGAGGATCTGTTCCATCTGGTCTTCCCAGACATGGAGGTGAGGCTGACAGGTCGGTAGTTCCCAGGGTCCTCCTTTCTACCCTTTTTAAAAATGGGTGCAATGTTTCCCTTTTTCCAGTCACCAGAGACTTCACCTGACTGCCATGACTTTTCAAATGTCATGGAGAGTGGCTTGGCAACTACATCAGGCACTTCCCTCAGGACTCTGGGATGCATCGCATCAGGTCCATAGACTTATGTATGTTCAGGTTCCTCAAGTGGTCTCAAACCTGATCTTCTCTTACAGTGGGAGGGACTTTGCTCCCCTAGTCCCTGTCTTGCGTTCCATCAACTCAAGAGGTGTGGGAAGAGAGATTGCCAGTGAAGACTGAGGCAAAAAATTTGTTGAGTACCTCAGCCTTCTCCTCGTCTGTTGTTACCAGTTTGCCAGTCTTGTTCGTCGGGTGGGTACGCTTTCTTTGACCTTTCTTTTCTGGCTGACATACCTGTAGAAGCCCTTCTTATTATTCTTTACATCCCTTGCCAAGTTCAGCTCCAGCCATGCCTTGGCCTTCCTCACCCCATCCCTACCCAACTGGACAAAGTCCTTATAGTCTTCCGAGGACACCTGTCCCTGCTGCCACTGCCTGTGCATTTCCTTCTTGCTCTTTAGTTTGACCAGCAGGTCTTAACTCGTCCATGCCAGTCTCTTGTCTTCCTTTCCTGATTTCTTACAACTGGAGATCGAGAGCTCTTGTGCTATATGGAAAGCGTCCTTAAAGATCTGCCAGCTCTGTTCTGCTCCCTTATCCCTGAGGGCAGTTTCCCAGGGGGTCCTATTGACTAATTCCTTGAACAGCTGAAATTTTGCTTTCCTGAAATTCGGGGTCCTGACTTTACTCTTCGCCTGTCCCATATCCCTCAGGACTGTGAACTCTACCAGTGCATGATCACTGCAGCCCAGGCTGCCTCCAGTCTTGACATCACCGATTAGCTCTCTTGCATTGGTGACCAACAGATCCGGTAACGCATCCCCTCTGGTAGGTCTGTCTATTACGTGGCTTAAGAAGTTATCTTCAACACACTCGAGGAGTCTCCTGGACTGCCTACAGCATAATAGTGTAATACATATTAATAGGTATGGGATGTTATGTCTAGCTCACTCCAGACAGTAAGTCTAGTGACTACTGTTTAGGTTCTCGTTCCCTTTTTTCTTCTGTTTTTGAATATATTGCATTAATGGCTTCACTTGGTGTTGTTCAGAACTCACAGAAGTTTTTGAAACTACAGTATGTGACAACACTTTAATATAGATGGCCTACAGTAGATCATAAAGAATATGAGGATATATATGATATATATGCCTTATTATATTTAAGTAATGTATATAAGTTGAATCAGAGTGGTCTTCAAATATTGTGCCTTGGCCACCTCCCTTAAAAATTTAATACAGTGCTGTTAGGCCACTAATTAAAAAGTCCTGCATGGATGAACAAGTGAATCTGCAATTTCTTTTTAGAGGATAGGACATGATTTGTCCTTTCTGTGGGCCCTTTGCAGAATCTGAAATCTTTCCTTAAGCTTTTCAGTAGGAATTTATGTGGGTTTTGTTCAAATTTATGAAGCTTTATGGAACAAGATTAGCTGCTACATTCTGTCACTGTAAATAATATTAAGGCTATAGCCTGATGTGACCAAAATGGTCCCCATTTTCCTTTAATATATGTAGATAGTCCAAAAGAAGATGCTTCAAGTAAAAATGTCACCTGTCTTCCCTGTGAAGTTGAAATGACTTCATCTTCTTACAAAACAGGAGAGGAGGATGGGTGGGAATGACAAGGGGTAAGGGATGTCGATAGAAATAGGCAAGGAAGGGAAGAGTCAGAAGAATATGGTAGACAAAACCAGGAAGACTGAAGGCATGAAAAGAATATGAGGATCAGGTCAGTGAGGAGCACATGAGAATGGCAGGATTGGACTCTGGTGGGTAGGGGCTTGTGAGAGAAAGAGAAAGGAAATTCAAGTGACTGGCAGGATAGAGTGAGAATGGATAGATAATGGAGAATCTGACTGAAGGCAGGATGAGTTTATTCTCATTCTTTCTCACATGCGCAGTTCTGAGATGAGTCTCATGACCCCAAGGGACACAGGAACCATGTTTCTTCAGAGAAGGGTATAAGTTGGTAGGGTTTTCATGATGGGAATAACATTTGAATATTAACTGTGAGATCATAACATCTAATTTGGAAGTGGTTGGTTGTATATGGAATGGAGAATATTTCTGAATGCATGTACATTAAATACAATCCTAGTACCAGTGTTTGTGATTCATTATTTCTGAAAAAATCCGGCTGGAAATAGCAGTGACTTTAAATATAGCATGTCATTGTTACAGAAATAGCATTATGGTAATATTCTCTTTAAAAGTATATGCATACTGTAATTCACTGTACATGGAATAGATGATAGTGAACCAATCATTTATTGCTGCTTTTGTTGTGGTAGAAGCTAGGGTCCATGCTAATTTTTATGGATATATTTGTGCTCTTTAAGATAGCATCTCAAACAAGTAAGTTGTGTGGCTGTTTCAGTGACTAGAACACAAAATGGAAAAAAAAATACTTTTATTGTGAATCGAGGTCAGCAGTTGCATAATCACCTCCAGGAAAAGAGGATGGACTTAATATGTTCACCTTACTCTGAACTGCAATTATTTTATTTATTTATTTATTTTCATTTTTAATGCATATTATCTGTGAAACACTCAAACTGACAGCTTCTTCAAGACTTACTTAGGGATATTGATTACAATTTACTTTGGAGTATTCTGATGACTTATTTTATAATGAAGATGTGATCCAGGTTTCAGATTGTTTCATAGATGCTTTAGGTACTCATTTTTTTTCTTACAGTTCAACATTGAGCAATTTACTGTTCATTCACAGTAACCTAAGACAAAGAGTTACTAAACTATTTCTTAGGTATGTTCAGGTTGCTATCTGTTTTGATTACAAGAAATGGTATGTGAAACTAGCCATTTTGTTAAATTGCCCAAAGAAAAACAGATTGTGAGATTTAAAACAGACAAACAAATCACTTCAGCCCTCTAAAATGTGAATTTGTATATCGGGACTATAATATGTTTGACGTTAAAGTAACCTTTCATCAACAAAGCATGTTTTCTCATTTGCAAAAGTAACTGCTTAAATGAAAAATAAATCTTTGGCTACTTAAAATAGCTGTATTTTTTATGTCATGGCCTCTCTTGTATTTCATGCTGAGGAAAATATCTTTATGATAAGTATTTTTAATAGAAAATGTCGTTGACTTAAATGTGGCAATAATCTTCAATTACTATAAAAGTGTAGAAATTGCATTAAAAGCAAATTATTATTTTTAAAAACAAGTGTATGATCCAGTGAAAACAATCTTTTTAATTGAATCTTTTTAATACCACCCCTGCCCAGAAAAGAGAGTTGTAGTTGGTGGAATTCTATCAGGATTTTAAAGCAACATTGAGACACCATCTTATACCCTTCCTGTATAACTGAATTCAAACCTCTCTGAAAAAAAGACTTATGCCTACCAAGAAAACAGTATTTATGTTGCTTTATGTATGAATGAAAATCCAATGATACTTTTAAAGGAGTATTATTACTATTAAAACTGTTATAATCTTCTTATTTTTGTTTGGCAATTATTCAACAAAGACGATCAAAATAATATGATTATCCTTAATAGGAGATGATTTTTTAGTCATATATCGCTCTACAGGTCAGTTTTATGGGCTGTCCCTCAAATCCTGTCCATAATTTGTATGATTAGAAGTTTCTCCTGCGAAATTTCCAGTGGCTGGATGAAAGAGGAACTGTTACTGACTGTTACATAAATAGTTTAACTTGTTCAAAGGCATACAAAATAGTTCTATTTTGCATCTGCAAAATTGTATCTGCAGTCTGTGCATTGCAGATATATTAATAGAAGGCTATAGCAAAGCTCTAGAGTTGTAGTTGTAGCCATTTTCTGATGGGAAGTTTAAAGGATTAAGCAGCTGTTTTCATAGCTGTCTAATCAATACAGTTGTAGAATATTGGTGCGGGAAAAATGCATTCATGGGTGTCTGTTTTCATTCAGGCACTTCCTCCACAAATTCACTGCCCAGTAACCTTTAGGCTCACTGTGTTGTTTTTTTCATTGACTGCTGAAATGGTAGTTGCAGCCTGTTGGCAGAAAAGGACTCTTTTGAATGGTGGCTATTGTTCTATTAACGTTAGAGCCCTCTGGCTAGAGGATCAGCAAGAATGCTTGCTAAGATAAAGTGACAATATTGTCTCCTGTTCATGGGAATAACTTGCTGATAAACTATGACAGCACAAAAAGCCCTGAGGGCTAAGGGTGGGAAAAGCTATATTAAACTTCATGTATTGCTCAGCAGAACTATTTGCAAGCTAATTCATCCTTTAGTACCTATTAGGAAGTACGAATTCGAAGTGCGTCTTGCACAATAAACCTTACTTAGTTGTACTGTTATCATTTATAAAATAATTCTTGAAACAGTGACAAATCATGAGGTTCTATTTCTGTCTCTCTGCTTTCATGCTATTTTTTTGATGCCAGAACATTTAAGGCATCATCTAATCCTTACAGGGCAAGGAGTTATGTAATGTTTATTAAATAAGTATATTTCCAGTACTCTTATTCAAACTTGTGTGCCAAAAGGCTAAATAATAACTTCCTGTCTCATACCTCCAAATCTTTGAGTAATTTTTACATTCAGGCTAACTGTAGATAAGGATTGGTGCCATCATTGTTTCATCAGGCTCTGCTAGAATACTCCAAAAGATACCCAGCTTGCTTTAAATACATGTATAACAAATATTATTTGTGATTAATATACTGTTATAAAGATGCATGCTCCTAAATACCTCTGGAATTGAAATGTTCTGTGGTTCTTGAAACATTTTAGTATGTACTGAAGATTGGAATTCTCGAAGACTGGTATTTCATCCTTACAGTAATATATGCTTTTAGAAGTTTTATAACAAATATTGAAACTGTTAACTTAGAATCATAGAATCATTTAGGTTGGGAAAGACCTTTGAGATCATTGAGTCCAACCATAAACCTGACACTGCCAAGTCCACCACTAAACCATGTCCTTAAGTGCCACATCTACATGTCTTGTCCATAAATACAATGATGCACAACCAGCATGAGATAAAAATCCAAACTCATAGGAACTAAGATTTTAACACAACTCTTAAGGATGTATTTCTAGGATTCATATGTATTTGAAGAAGAAAATATGGTAAGTATCCTTTTATTTCCCCTTTTTTTTTGTCTTGAGTGATGTTTCTTACATAAAGTCATCACATTGTAATTATTGTTCCTTCATTTCTATCATCATAAACTTTAAGCGTATATTGTACTGAAGTTGGTGAAGTACAGATGTTCCCTTTGTGGCTGGACAGTTTTTCAAGAGTGAAATTGTCATATGGAATGAATAACAGAATTAATGTCTTACATTTTAAGTTCCTACTGTGGTTGTACAGTCAGTTTCATAGCCATGTGTTTGGTTACATTTGTGAAACTCCATCAAGTTTGTGAGGCTATCCCTTATTTTGAGATCCAAATAATGTGTATTGTAATCTAAATAAGTGGAATGAAAATGACCTTTTTAGAGTACTTGCAGGGAATGTGTTTTAGAGTTTCCATTGTTGCAAATATGCTGGGTTCCTGGATAACTTAGTCCTACTGGAATCTCAGGACCCAGTCTTAAAGTGTGTGGGTTGCATACCTTTATTTTATTAAATACTAAAAATTGTTCAGACTTGTACCTGAAGGTTTAAGTCATTCTTAAGTCTTCTGCTTGAGGGTCTGCCTAAATGGGTAAGTGTAAAGCACAGTATAAATATAAAGGGATCTATAATTCCTGTATGGTTACTCTCACTCTAGTAAAACTGGTTTTTGTGGCTTAAGTTCCTTGAAATTTATTTGAGCCTTACCATGACAAAATTTTTTTTATTTTCTGAAAAATGAGTGCATCCACATGGGGAATATACATTGTTGTAATAGTAGTGGTCAGTTGTAGACTAAGCCCCTGTTCTGTGCATAATCTTTTAATTCCCTTTTTCTACCTATGCAGAAAGAAGTTCTAATACAGTCTTTCTTTGACTTTTAAGACTAATCTGAATGCAGTACTCAGTAAAATACTTTCTGCTATTCTCTCCTTTATGTGACCAAAATGACATCACCCATTCCTTCTTTGCCCAATGAGTGGAGGAGGTCTGTTCCGTGGCCCAAAACTGAACACAGTATTCGAGGTGCAGCCTCACCAGTGGCGAGTACAGGGGGACGATCACTCCCCTATTCCTGCTGGCCACACTATTTCTGATACAAGCCAGGATGCTGTTGGCCTTCTTGGCCACCTGGGCACACTGCCGGCTCATATTCAGCCAGTTGTCAACCAACACCCCAGGTCCTTTTCCACCAGGCAGCTTTCCCACCACTCTTCCCCAAGCCTGTAGCATTGCATGGGGTTGTTGTGATGCAAGTGCAGGACCCGGCACTTAGCCTTGTTCAGTCTCGTACAGTTGGCCTTGGCCCACTGATTCAGCCTGTCCAGATCCCTCTGTAGATCCTTTCTTCCCTTAAGCAGATCAACACTCCCACCCAACTTGGTGTTGTCTGCAAACTTGCTGAGGGTGCACTCGATCCGCTGGTGAAGGGTCTAGAACACAAGTCTTACGAGGAGTGGCTGAGGGAACTGGGGTTGTTTAACCTGGAGAAAAGGAGGCTGAGGGGAGACCTTATCGCTCTCTACAACTACCTGAAAGGAGGTTGTAGCAAGGTGGGTGTTGGTCGCTTCACCCAAGTAACAAGGGATAGGACGAGGGGAAATGGCCTCAAGTTGTGCCAGGGGAGGTTTAGATTGGATATTAGGAAAAATTCCTTCACTGAAAGGATTGTCAAGCATTGGAACAGGCTGCCCAGGGAAATGATTGAGTCATTATCCCTGGAGGTGTTTAAAAGACGTGTAGATGTGGTGCTTGGGGCCATGGTTTAGTGGTGGACTTGGCAGTGGTAGGTTAACGACTGGCCTTGATGATCCTAAAGGTCCTTGCCAACCTGAATGATTAAGATTCTATGATCTGCCAAGAGAATCTCTCAAAAGCTGCAGTTATGGGAACTCTGGCCTGTTTTCCTCAAATCTGTAGGTTCTTGCATTGCCAGAGGATGAGACTTAGAGTTGTGAAAACTTTTGCATACCAGCTGATATTCTTTGTATGAAGCATCCTCTTCAAGGGCAGGGTCAATCATGTTAAGGTTTGCAAGCTCAACAATATCTACTGTCCATACCAGTGAAGATTTTTGCCATACACAGGCTCCATTCCCCTCTAGGACAAAAGATCCGGTGTCGTACCATGGGATCTTTAATTGGTCATTCTGATACTATAGAAGAGATTTGGTACTATAGTTGCTAAGCCCTTTTCTCCTTTTTCTAAGTATGCTCTCTTGCACTCTCTTTTCATGCTTAATTTCAGTCATGGTTATATTAGTTTTCTGTTTCCTTGGCAACTATAAGGCTTCAGAGAAAAAACTCGTGTTCAGAATGGGTACTTAAATGGAGTTATGGAGGACTAATGTTGTTGGAAGTGTGTGTTAAGGAGTTCTGAACAGAAGCAAAAGTTTTAGCTTCTGGGGTTCATATTTCACAGTATAACAATGTATTTCATATCTTAAGGTCTCTTCTTACAATCTGTCCTTTTTCTCCTCATAAATCAGCCAAGAAAAATATTTTGTGCCAGCACTGATGTAAAGAGTAAAAAAAACTTATTCTTGCATTCTTAGGGATCTAAGATAAAAGGAAATAGGTTTTCCATTGACATGCAAGGTCATTTATATTTATTGAAAAAGAAAAGAGAGGATTTTTTCAAAAACAAACTTATTTTTCATCATTAAAATAACGATGAAAAATACATGCAATTAAGTGAACTTCTCAATAGCATGAATTCATTATATTAAGTATTAATCACACATATTTCTTATCTCTGAGTCTTGTGGTTGTATGCTAAAGGTTATGTTCCCTCAATGTAGGTACAGAGAAGCAGAACAGATAACAAATCTGGCCAATGCCATAAACTAGCTTAGTGATGATGAGTATTTAAAGAATGACCTAAAAACCTAAACAATAGAGGGGTGATCAGATTACGTAGTGAAAATGAAAATTCATTTGGGAATTGCAAATAATAATGAGCAGGTCTGCAGTTTTGTAGACAGAATTAATTTACCTGTCTCTTTTAAATGACTCTCTTTTCCCTATACCTCCAGCTCCTACTTGCGCATTTTAACATCTACTGTGTGCATCTGTTCCAGCCCTCATCAGAATCCCACTGACTTATTTCACTTTCCTGTAAGAAAATTAACTGAGCAAAAGCCATAAAAAGTATGCTTTTGGAAAGGGAGTAAGGCTGCCTAAATTAGACGTCGTGGTAGAGGAAGGAGCAGCAGATTAGGAGGGAACAGTAGTGCAATACCTTCTGTTTTCAGTGTCAGCAGGCTATTAAATCACCTGAGCTGTTCATGTGACCATCTGTGCATACTGGTAAATCTCAAACAGTTTCTGTAGTATTTCATGATGTTAGGTTCCAGCTGTCAAATTGTATTAAAGAATATTCAGTATTTTCCTATTTTCTAAACTTTACCTTTCCATTAAATCTTTGTTATAGTTACAGGTAGAGTTGTTACTTAACTGTGAATGAGAAATGTAGACTGTTGTGATGTTATGGTAGAAAATATTTTTTGAAAAAATACGAAGTAGCGTGATTTCTGTAGAATTGGCACTATTGGAGCACTCACCCTGGAAAAGAAGAGGAATTCCAGACAAGTTATTTTGGTACGGAAAAACCTAATTTAAGATCAGATATATAGTTTTCTCTACCTACTGTGTCTGCCAGTCGTGCAGTAGTAGGATGTAATAGTATGTCCTGGGAAAGACAGGAGACCTCAGTTTCTCAATAGAAAGAAAGTGTGTGTAGGAATAATATCTTTCAATGCTTTTAAAAATTATTTCCTTATTGCCATTAGAAATTGAAGGACATACTTGTAAGAACCTGAGGGGCCTTATATTCTCTCGTAGCATGTTGCCGATAAGAAAGTTTTCTACTTCAATATGAATGAAAGAGTACATCAGTGAAGCTTATATGGTCAATGTTTTGCCACTTCTTCCGTTAGTACCATTCTTCCAATAGTGAGGAGGATAGGCTGATGCAGAACAGCAAGTTTCTTCCCACTGTTTCCTTGGGAACATACTTTACTTGATGAATCTGACGTGGAATTCAAATACATCATCAGATGCTTTCTCTCCTTCAAATGTGTTTTCTAGGACTTACATGATACTGTTTCTGCTCACTTTGTTGGGTTCAGGTGAAATGAATTGAAGAAGAGGAAATTTTTTTAAGTTGATTTCCCTCTCTGCCTGAAAGTTTTTGAACAGATAGCTAGAGAAACTACTGATTACTTTACAGTTATGTTTTCTTTTCTGTGGCATAGCTACTACTGTAGCAATCTGCCACTGTGAGATCTTCTTACTCTGTTTTTCATATCTGCATAGTTCATTTCTCTCTCCCAGTTTTTTCTCTTTCCTGTTTAATTTTTGTCTGATTTACTTTGACCTCATGTTGAGCATTGTCACAAATTAGATTGATTTTTTCCTTTCTCGCTTTCCCTCTCGCTTTCCCTCTCGCTTTCCCTCTCGCTTTCCCTCTCGCTTTCCCTCTCGCTTTCCCTCTCGCTTTCCCTCTCGCTTTCCCTCTCGCTTTCCCTCTCGCTTTCCCTCTCGCTTTCCCTCTCGCTTTCCCTCTCGCTTTCCCTCTCGCTTTCCCTCTCGCTTTCCCTCTCGCTTTCCCTCTCGCTTTCCCTCTCGCTTCCCTCTCGCTTTCCCTCTCGCTTTCCCTCTCGCTTTCCCTCTCGCTTTCCCTCTCGCTTTCCCTCTCGCTTTCCCTCTCGCTTTCCCTCTCGCTTTCCTCTCGCTTTCCCTCTCGCTTTCCCTCTCGCTTTCCCTCTCGCTTTCCCTCTCGCTTTCCCTCTCGCTTTCCCTCTCGCTTTCCCTCTCGCTTTCCCTCTCGCTTTCCCTCTCGCTTTCCCTCTCGCTTTCCCTCTCGCTTTCCCTCTCGCTTTCCCTCTCGCTTTCCCTCTCGCTTTCCCTCTCGCTTTCCCTCTCGCTTTCCCTCTCGCTTTCCCTCTCGCTTTCCCTCTCGCTTTCCCTCTCGCTTTCTCCCTCTCTTTTCTTTCTTCTGTTTCCTCCTTCTTCTTTCCAGTTGGTGATAAGTTGTATTATTCACTGCCTAGACTGATTTAAGATTTTAGAGGTATGCTACCACAAATTCTAAATATTTTCAGTGTTTTAATTTTAAATCTTTAATTTTTTTATAGCAGGATGTTTTAAAATGTGATTTATTTCATATTGATTTCTTGCAAAATATGCCAAAATGGAATTCATGTGCACCCGATGCTCTTTTCAGGCTTTAAGTGCTTCTAACTAATAAAACAGGAAAAAATTTCCATAATGCAAAATGAATCATATTATGCCCTCCAACTCACCCTCCACAGAAGAGTCTAGGGTTACATAAACTTTTTGCCGACCCATCAATAAAACTGCATTTTTGTCATGGCTGTCATAAGAGTTACGGATTCCATGATTTTCATGTTTTTTAAAAAATGTCTATGACTTTTGACATTGTGGTTTTTTGCATGTTTGTGGGAGGATGTGATGGTAAACAGTTTGAACCATTTTCAGTGAGAACTTTCAGAGCTGCCAAGTTAAGCTTTGAGCTCCATGGGAAGCAAGTGGAGAACAGGAGCTCAGCAGCAGTTCTGCAGTGACACACAGGATTAGGCATGTGAACTCTCAGTGAGAACTTCTAATTCTTCCAGAGGTAGCTATGCTTCCACTTCCTCAGGAGGGTGGGGGGGGTTTATGCTGTTACTTGGAAACGTCAATAACTGGATAGCGATTCCTGTTTGAGATCACACTGTGGTTCTCGGAGCAAACTCCACTCTGGTTTTTGAGGGGTTTTTGCCTTTTTTGGTGGAGTCGAGTACTTGAACTTCTTGGTGTAAGAAACCATGGCTTATGACACTTTGCACTGCATTTCTATAATCTTTAACCTTTTACTTCAGCTCATGCTCTTAGCTTTTAAAAAATATCTAAGGAAGAACTCTTACACACAGTTGTTGATTGTAAACACTTAAATCAATTTCAATAAATGCTATTTTCTGTTTTGCTTTGAAAATATGATAAATTAAAATAGCAAAAACACTCAGTTTGTGGGTTTTGTGGTTCCTGAATTTGGCTGAGACTAAGGTTTGCAACTAACTTCAGAGACATAAATTAAAACTGCATTGGATTAAATAACGGTTTAGAAATTTAATCTGTTTTTACCTTAAATGCCGCCGTCTTTTCCACTTGTCTATATACATGTGCCAGTGCCTCATAATTTGATACCTAACAGATTTTTGGATGACAGATTGGCTTTCAAAAACACACAAAAATAATATGCAACTAAGCTTTGTACTACAGATTGGTCTTGAAGAGAGATACTTACATTCATGTATGAAATGCTTATGTTAAATGCTGTTTGCTCTTGGTAACCTGTGGCGCTTTGTAATCTGTCTCAAATGGTCTAACCTTATGATTGAAAAGAGATGTAAACCAGTTGTGCTTCATCAGGAAGTATTTTAACCCGTGCATGCTTTCTTTTAATGAAGGGGTCCGTTTTGGTTTTTTGTCTGTCTAGGTAAACTGAGTTTTGCAACTGTGTTGCACAGCAGAGTACAGGGAGCTTGGGCCAGGCAAGCTTCTGCTTGATGACTAGACCCAATATCATTGAGGCACCATGTCCATTCAGAGAAGACCACTGTTTTCAAATTTTAATTTTGGATCTTTTTCGCTTCAATGTATTAAATTAATGGTTTTTGGTTTTGTTTTTTTTTTTTCAATGTTCTATCAGTACAGCATATATAGATAACATATGGGACTGTATTGTGTTAATGTCAGAAAAATGTGGGATCTTCAGATACTTGTCATAAAGCAACATGAATTAATATTTTCATTCTTGGTTTTTGAAGGACAGAAGGCATTATTAGACTATGTAATCTGACTTCTTTCATACCACTCATTCACTTCCACAGTTACCCAATACTGAAACTAATTATGTTTTAGTTATTAAGCAGTTATTGTTAGTAAATTGTTATATCCCTAAATTGTTATATGCCACAGCCAGAGGGTTCTAGGGAAAGATATATCACCAATACTCAAACACATAGTATACTAGAGAAAGTATTAAGATTTGCCCATACTAGTGGGCAATCTGTAGCAAGAAGGTGAACTCCCAAAATTGCATGTCAGCTGGACATGTGGAGAAGGTCCCTTGTGATACTCAGACATTTTGATTCTTTATCTCAAGATTTTACAGGATTTTTTTTTAAACTGTCTGAGAAGAGTGATGTAGCCCCTTTAATACTTTATCCCCATTCTTTTTCAATCACTGATTCTATGAAGGAAAGAACTCCAACAAATTGTATAGAAGTGGGATAAAAATCTTTCTTGTCCTTGTTTGTGTGGTATCATATATGATTTTCATTACTGTCTTAATTCAGAATTGCTCATGTCATGACCGTGTTAGAAGAACTGCAAACCTTATGCTTTTCACCATTATGCTTTTCACCATAGACTGTAAAGTATGTGCAGGGAAAGTGGGGCCATTTGTTTGTTAATAAGTAATAAAAATAGATCAGAGGCAAATGTTATATTCTTAAGACAGAAAAGTTTGTGCTTATTGTTTTGTCACGTGGGAGGTGATTTTAATAAATATGTGCTTACTGCCAGGAAGTTCTTGGGTAAACAAAGGCCTGTTCTGTTCTGCTTGCAGAGGAGCATTTAGAAATCTAGGAAGAGAGGTATAAAAGGGACCTTCGAGGGCACTCAGAACAGGCCCCTGCTATCACAGGTACCAAATTATATAATCCCTTTCATGAATTTATCAAGATTTATTTTAAGAAAGAGTGTACTGTTTTTTTCCTTAATTTAGATAGGTACTACCACATACATGTATTTTTCACTGTTATATTTGGATATTTTTCTTTTTGTCATGTCAGAGTTTTACCTGGACGTGATTTTCTGGAAAAATGTGAGACTACTCTCAGAACCTAGTTGTTAACATATAATTAGGCTTTTTCAGAGTTTTTTGTCTAGAAACATGACAGCTGGCTACATTCCCTTTCCCTAAGGTGCTTACAAAGCTGTCTTTTATTCTGCTACTTCTCTCCTCACTTCTGTACTAGACCTGCTTTTCTAAATACATCCTTTGCTACCTTGCTGCCTAGGAGTCTACAGTTTTTTCAGAATGTCTGAAAAAATAGACTAGGGTTTTATTCCGTCCTTGTCATTATGTCCTTCATTTATATGACTGACATCCATGAACTAGGCTAGAGATACAAGAACAAAAAGAAGAAAAATAAAAGCAGACATATTTTCTTCTCAATTTGCTGCTTATATGTTGGAGATTATCTTCATTCTTTTGTTTTACAAATACAATGACTATTTTGTTTTCGTAAAGTCCAGCAGTACTCTTCTGACTCAGTGTTACGATTAGACAGGAATATTTCTGCCATCAAATATGTCAGATTTGTGCAGAAGAGGATAGGAATTTTATCTGTTTATTAAAAAGATTGTATCTGTCTTTTAAAAGGTCTACCATGCATTCATAAAATGTGTAGATCAGGAGTGAGATCTAACCATTTAATTTAAGAAAATGAAATTTATTTGCAGTCATCATTATAAAGCCAAATATTTTTCACATATCTCTTGTAGATTACGCAGAGCCTGGAAGAGACTAGGAAGAGAGTATTTCCTTGTTGGTCTGCTTGATTCTGGCATTAACTCAGGTAGCCAGGGGGTTTATTAAATTTGCCCAAATACTTGAGCTCAAATATTCTAAAACAGCTTTGGAAAGTACAGTAGATCCAAAGGATTTTCACCGTATTTTCTTTCCAGTTCTTTTTAGGTAACTATCCAAAATTACAATGTGAGAGTAGACCATGCTGTCTCCGTGTATAAGCGAGTAAATGGTGCCTGATTCTGTCACCTTCATGCTAATGATTGTTCAAAGAGAATAGTACGTGATGGAGACTTTGGTCAGAAATCTACAATTTGCACATTTCATTTTTATACAAAGGTCTGTGTTCTGGTCTATAAATCTTAGTTAACTTTGGGCACTATAGATTTTTGAATGCTTGGCAAGGAAGTGTGTTTATTTTGGCTAAGAGTGTGGAAACATGTGAAACTTACCTTTTTCCCATCATGTAAACTAGAAATAGAAAAAAGTAGCATGGATTTTTTGAGCTATTAGATCATCTAGTCTGACCAGATGATAATAAACCCAGTAATCCATGTTTTTTGAAGGCAAAATTTGTGTTCAGTTGCAGAATATATTCTGGAGAAGCGGCTATCTTGATGCGAAGACAAGAAAACGTGGAGAATGTACTGCTTCTTTTGGTGGTTTCTTCTAGTGATTGGGTATACCTTCTGTGAAACATTTGTGCCCAATTCGGTACCAGCAAATATGTCTTTTTGCTTTTCTCTGCTAAGGTTAGGTCCTCCTCGATTCTCAGTATTATTTCCTCTGATTTCATTTGTAGGCTTATACTGTCTATCTTGTCAATTATTTTTTTTCTTGGAAAGACAGAATAGGCAGTCTTGCACTCTTTGTACAAGGTATTTGGTCCAGTAGCTGAGCAGTTTTTTGGCTCACTTCCGTGTTACCTATGAAATTGCACTTGTTAGACAAGACCTATTTTCCATAAACTTCTTTACTAATTGAAACTTTACCACTTTACTATTTATGAAATACGTTTTTCTTCCTCTCATTTTTTGTATTTAGTAGTTTGTTGATACCAAGCTAATTAGCCAATAAACCCCCTGGATAATCCTAAATTCACTTGGCAAAGATTGGCATGATATTTTCAGTCTTCTAATATTCATGTGATAAATTGAAAGATGAGGAGACAGAGAGTCTCTCAACTAAGCCTTTTAGAAATTTAAATACAAGTTGACAGATTAAAATGTATTTATTATTCCATTAGATGAGGTCTAACAACTTCCTTTACAACTGATGGCCTGAACAATACTGCAGCATTTTTGTGTGGTATCATAAGGCAATCTGGGATTTTGCCAAAGAGGGAGAAATATTTATTTATGTTTTCATCTCTCTCATTGTTTTACATGGTGTTTTTCAATTCTAGTTGCTGCCTTCACTTTGACAGTGAACCTGCCTGGGTTTTCTACCAGTATTGTCCTTTTTCTGTGTTGCAGAATTGTGATTTTGGGCGAACTAAATTGCTGTCTTCAAGGGTTTTCAATTGCAATCACAATTTCTTTGCATTTTAGTATTCTCAGTTTTGTAATAATTCTACAATCCTATAGTTTTTATCAGTATTGGAAAACTGGCTCAAATGTCACAGTTTTCATATGGTTGGGAGCCAGTTTGCTCTTATTTTCTCTTTTGTTTTGCTTTGTAATCAGTGGTCTCTAAGCAGTCGCTCACAATTCAGTAACTGACTAATCTTCATCTCTCCTAATGAAGCCCAAAATAATTACTTTGTGTTGGATGCAATATCAGTGATGTTAAAAGGTCATATGATACTCCTTAAACTTTGCTTTCATTGGAACTCCCAATCCAATTTCTGTTTTTTCTCTCAGTGTCTCATTAATGGGTAATTTTAAAGTATTGCACTTTTTTTATTTGTGTTTTTGGTTTTGTTTTGTAGACAACATCTATAAATAATCTTTTTTCAGGATGTTCATTTTTTATTAGCTATCAGACTGCTCTGCAGGCCTGAAGATTTATTCAGCTCCAAAAGTATTTTAAACTAATTTCACCTTCCTAACCTTCTTTTACTCTGCACTATCTTTCTTAACTAGAATTCTGGTTGCTAATTTCTACCCAGAGTTTTCGACACTCCAGCCGTGTGTATTGACCCAGTAGGCTTCAGTAATGTCAATTATATCAGTTAGCCAATAATACCAATTAGTGTCATCTCACTAAGTACTTGGAATGTGGGGTCATTCCTGCTAGAAAGAAGGGCATTATAATAAATTCATGTAATCTAAAGGCAGAAGGGATATATTAGGTCATCTTGTCTGTCATCTCATCAGTGGGGGATTATACTCTTTCATACTTATCTAAAACTGTGTTGAGGACAAAATGATGAGAGTAATGGTACTTCCATCACTTCTCTTAATTCCTCCACAGGCAACTATGTTTTCCGGCAGCAAAATTCCTTTCTTTTTTGTGTTTCCTACTAGATTATTAAGTAACTGAACGTTAAGGTACTAGCAATTGCCTTGCTCAGGCAGAACTGTTTCATCAGTATAGTTGTGTATTTGTTATTTTTATGCCCTATTCTTCTTTTAGATTGGTGTGCCTTTTCCTAAAATCCAGCTTATATGGATTCTTCTAAACAGGAATCTTTTGTGCAATTCTGATAGCTTTTTCTAGTTTTATGAAGAGTGCTTCCATAAGTGAGTTCATGTGTCGTAGCCACTATATTTTGACTAGAATGTTGAACTGTACTAATTTCATTGCGTCTCTCACTGTTGATCCTTAATTCTTCTTACTGTACTGACTTTTTACATCAATATGTAATCATACTCCTGGAGAGGAAGAAGAGGGTCATGTACCTATCAGAAATACCATTTCCTTTAAAAAGGTGGAGTTTTAATGTCATGTGGTTTTTTTGAAAAAAAATTTATTTTAATTCCTATATGTTGTGGATAAAAGTTGTTTCATATACCCGTCTTCGGAATTTTTTTTCTCTCCCTTTTCCCTGCAGTCAAATCATAATTTCTTCATTTAGTTGTTGATCCAAATTGTTTTTATATATTTAAAATACCTAAACAATTACAATTTTTATTGTTAAAAATTATTATGGATTAATCATGAATGGTTCAGTAAAAATCCTTGGCATCTTGTAATGAGAAGTTATATAGTCGGTCATTATCTGTTTCTCTCCTTTGATGCTAGGCATTGAGTTTGCTTAAAGTTGGCAGTTTCTATGCATGTTTTATTACTAGCTTGTACCCTGGCAGCAGGTAAAAAATTGCAACAGTGCAGCTGTAGTAATCTGAGTTCTAAAATTGTTTTAAATATTCAGTGAGCGTGAGTGGAAGTAGATAATGACTCTATTTGCCTTTTTTTTAATTTTAATAGTTGTTTCTACATGTAGTGTATACAGTTTGCCTTTTGGTGGAGACCTAGAATGCTCTGCAAACATTTCGCTGGAAGATAAAAGCTGCTGACTCATTGAATTCAAGAGGCTAGGCTCTGGGTTATGGGGTAAGAGGAGAGGCTTGTGAGAACTGTGAACCAGGAGACAGACAAAACAGTGTCCAAGTCTTAGAACTTCTTACGAAATACATAAACATGTAGCACAGAGTGGAGGTGGGAGAAGGAGTTTGGAGGTATCTGAAGGAAATGAAGTTATAGGGAAAGGATGCATTTTAATGAAAACTCACTGTGTGTGCTGGAAATGTCTTTTATATGCCCCCCAAGCAGATGAAAGGGTGCTTTTTTCTTTTCATGAATTGAGACCAAAACATAACATCACTACTCCACTGGAGACTCCTGTGGGACAGGTGTGGTCAGAAAAAGACTGCTAACGCTGTCTGAAGGGAGGGAGTCTGAGTGAGCAATGGTTTGAGACAGTTAACATTCACTGTTCTGTTTCAAGTTTTTGCACATATTTCCAGATCATTTTTTATAAAGCTTACTTAAACAGTGAACATAATAAGAAAGACAAAAAATTAGTCAGATTTTTCGGTTTGCTATGTTTTAGGTTATTGACTTGAAGTTCTTTGTATGTAATTCTTGCCTATCTGCATTGAAAGATAGCATGAAAAAAGTATGTGATACTAAGTTAATTTAACACTGGCATGAAAAGGAACATGGGCAACCCAGAAGTTACCAATTACAAGTAGTTTGATCACCAAGAGAGGCAAAGGCACATTTACTCTATGACCAAGAAAATAAGTATTTCAGAATTGCAGATGGGTTGTTGAGCACAGTGAGGTATATGTCTGTACTGTAATAATGTTTTGCATATATTATTCTGTGGGACAGTACAATGACAGTTGAATGTTGTCTTTAAATCTGTGGTCGTACAGTATATATTACCTATTTTTTTAAATTTGCATAAATATTTAACATACAAAGGGTAAGCTACTTCTGTATCAAATACAAGGACAGGCATGTCTTCAGTATAAAGAATCTTAAAGTACTTGTGTTTAGTTGGCTAAATTGCAACATTCTCGTAAGCCTATTAATGTTATAGGAAGAAAAAAACGCACAAAATATACAGAGGTACAAATATAATAAACATTTTGTCATTAGATCAAACTATTTCAACTGTACAGATTATTCTTTTCTATGGGAGAATAAAAGAATTGTCAAATAGTACATTAAAATGTCACTGAGATCAGCCTTTTATTTATCCTTCTTCCTTCTTATCCTTCTTAAGAAAAATGGTAGCTGTCAGGAAATTCTGTATTTTTGGGTATAGAGCAGGGGATAGGCATACCTTTTTGACAAAGTTCTTTTCCTCTGATTTTTCTTTCCAGATATTTAGAAATTAATTCATTCATGTATGAAGCAGGTAAAAATACAAAAAAACCAAACTTCCTGCAAAACTTGCTATCCTAACTGCAAAACTTAGAAGTTGCATTAAGAAGATCATTCCTATAAACTCCAGCCAGCTGACACAGAACAACATGGAATTTTATTTTCATGTCAAAATGCTTTTAAGTTATGTCATTGTTTCTCAGACCATAAAATCAGGTTGTTCAGTTCTATATGATTTAACATTCCTAGCCCATTCATGCAATGTTAAAAATGTCAGAGCAGCACAAATTTCCATTTCGGTGTGATACCAGAGATACTTCTGAGTTTGAGATTTGATTTTTAATTTTTTTTTTTTTTTTTTTTTTTGAGTCAGGATGAAAAGAATCACCTTTACATCCAGCAGATGACTCTTCCTTTGATCCCAGCACTTCACATGCTACTAATCTGTACAGTAGTGGTGCAGCTTCACAGCTAACAACTAATCACTTTTTATGTGTTCGCAATGTGTCTTTTGGGGACTTCAAAATATAGTGAACAACAGAACAGCAAACGTTTTGTTTTGTTTTTTCTATACTTAAAAATATTAAATATGTAATAGCAGTTTAATTCAGTTTAAGTTTTTGTTTCTGAGTTCAGGAACAGAGAAGACACCAAGCGGTAAAAATTGCCTGCAAGTGGTATCATGGATTGTGAATTATTCATGAACAAATGTGTAATACCTGTAATAATACTGCTACCAAATGTAAAAAAAACCACCCAAAACCGAACCAAAACAACACCCACCCAAACAAAGCCCTGAAACGTGAGTCAAAATGCATGTGTAGCAATATTCTCAAAATATTTTATGGAATCCATTCTCCATGCATATTTAAAACTCAGACTGTTCAGTAAGGAAGTACTATTTAATGAATTACTACCTTTTTTCCTTGATTTTCCTCTGCCCATCACTTAATATGTAAACATCTGCAAGTGTTAAGTATATATGAGAGAGCGTGTATACCATCTCCTCCTGTTCTTCTGGCTTCTAGCCTGTCTGATTCGATGTCGAGCTGTTAACTAACCACCCTTGCAACTGATAGTTTCGCAAACAAAATGATTACTGAATTTCTCAACATAGCAAGTGTGTCTCCACCCCTAACTCTCTTAGGGGCTCAGAAAAATATTCTGAAGGAAATCAGTAAGTATTTTAAGGTTAAAGGGAGTGTATCTTTTAGCAAGGGTGCTGCAGTTGTGCACCATCTCCACCCTTAAAACACTGGGAGTTTTTTTCCCCTGCTCCAGATCTATGGCAGTGTCATAGATCTGGTCAGATCAGGATGTATACAGCAGAATAGGAGGGAATAACTAAAGAAAGAGTACCATCAGTTTGGTTTGGCCAGGGTTTAGGCAAAGCAGGATGCATGTGGGTTGGACAGATGGGTGGAGTAGCTCACGAAGGCTGGAAAAAGAGTCAGAAGAGTAGAGGGGGAGGGGAAACGTAAGAATTGAGATGATATATATGATAGCATTCACAGTTTCAAACCAATAATGAGTGTTTACAGGTTTTGCTATTTAATTACTGGTTGTGATTGCATGCCAAAATTGCCATGGCTGAAACCTGGTTCTTATGGTTCAAGTGAAGAAGGTTCAAGGGCTCAAGAGGCCCTCGGTACTGCAACTTAGACATTCTGTATGTATTTACTGCTCTCTAAAATGTGGTGGCTTCATTCTTAAAAATAATCAGTATAATAATCTGCTATGCAGGTTTTTTCAAAATTACTTTTTTTTTTCCTGCCCTCAACTAGAGTAATGTTATAGGACTCCTAAAACCATCATTGCCTGCATAAACCAGTTTGGCTTGCACTGGCATGGAAAGCAAGATTGCCACTTATCCCAGAAGTAGTTTCATGCAGACTAACACCATGAGCTGTATTCAGTTAATGTTCCAACATAAAGGTTTGTTAAGTATGAAGTTGACACTGCACTGAATTTGGTCCCTGTAATATTCTTACTTTTGTGGTGGGTATTTGAACTACAGGGGTTTTTTTCCATTTACATAGTCACCTCTGTAAAAATAAGTCTTTTTATTTGTATTCATGTATGAAGGCTTTTGGCAATTAAATACTGCAGAGAAAAAAAGTTACTTTTTATATGTGTATATTTACAGATAAAAATTCAATCTGGTGATAGATCATGCTTATTTTTAACAATAAAACTGTAAATTGCTATTCTTTGTTGCCACTGGATGGTGTTGCCCATTTGGAAGATGGTTTCATGATAATGATTTTTAAAATAATGTTTAAATACTTTAGCTGATCTTGAAGCGCTCAGCAAAGTTGCTGGTAAAAAAAAAAAGTAATTTATTCTCCGTTACTTTTGATAGTCTTGATGGTTATTGACAGTGAGGGTATTGATGCCACTGTATGTAACTGGATTTAGGTAATTTCAGACTGGATTCTGTGTTAGCATGGAAAGGATACAATCTTTACTAGTGTACTTCCAAGCTATGGGCAAACAGAAAAGTGGGGATTAGGGGGTATAGATATAACATACGAATACTGAGCACCAAATCATAAGATTGTCTTTAGAAGGTTATGTAGTTCCTCTCTTCTTGTTTACTGTTTTGATAAGTGAGAGTAGAGAAAGATTCTGGGGAAAAGTAAAGAGGACGGAAGGTGGCTGTAGACTGGCATCTGTTTACCTGTGGTATCAGTCGGGGTTTTGTAGTTATTTTGGCAGAGGATGAGTAACACAGGAGGCTTTTGAGGAAGAAGTGTTAGTCTCTGTCTGGATTTCATCACAGAATTTCAACCCAGACAAAAGAGGCAGTAAACGAGAAAGCAAAATAATATTTACGGGAGGAGCTGACAAGTATTTATGTACAGAGCTACATACAGCTATTACGGGAACCCTGTGAGAAAGGGGTTAAGTGTATCATTTTACACCATAGTAGGTACCTAAAAGCCGGTTGCCTGAAGTCTTTTTACTTGTCTGTAGTAAACCCAAATTTCCATATTCCTGGTGCTTATATGGTCTGATTGGAGTCCAAACACAGCAGTTGTGTAGGACTGATCTCCTGTTGCACAAATGTAATCAACAGTGAACACGTGCTATTGCCATATTCAATTTATGAGTACAGAAAAACTTCCAGGACAGCGTTTTGAGCTAGTAGTTTGTATTACCTATACCCAAGGCAGTCTCTGTATGTTTCTGTAATACCAGTTAGCACATCCTTGGGAAGAAAAACAGTAAGAACTGACATTATTTTTTCATTTCGTATGTTGTCCTTTTTAGCACAAAGGAAGACAAGATTTTAATCATAACTTAGTGTAAACTTCATTTTGCAATTCTTTTACTTCTCTCAAATCCAATATAATGTTTCTGTATACCTCTGTAACTTCAAGGCATCAGTCCTCTCCAGAAGCAGTAAATTCCATTACTTTAAAAATACCATTGTAATCCACTTTCTGTTTTAAGGAGGCATCTTGGAAACTTAAGTTTTAAAAAAATGTATTCAGATTTGAATATACCCACTCCTCTCTGCTTTCCTAAGTGCTCTGGAATGTGTTTCTGGAGAGCTATGAACCTAGGCCCTACTTCTGCAGCAGATTATAAGTAAATAGTCTACTGAACCTGGAGGTAGCACTTTACCATATACTACCAGAGGTGTGAGATGCAGTTAATACTCATGCTTCTTTCCAAGTGCGTTCATTCTCTAGTTTGTTTGGGGTTTTGATAGATCTGATACTTTATTTTAGTGGGATTTATATGACATCTGTTCCTGGTTTAGCCCTTACTGCCTTCCTTTGCTTGCTAGAGAAGCTTACCACCTAAATTTTTAAGGCAGTGTTCTCTGCTAGTATCAAATCCTTTATCTAGAAAACGCTGAATATTGTAAACTGCAGGAAAACGCAGCAGTAATCAGAAGACTATACTTTATAAAATGTATCTAAGAAATTATATTTAAATATCCCTCTATAAAAAGTATTTATTAATTTTGCCTTAGCTTCTTAAACAGTTTTACTGCTTTCTCCAGAATGTTAAAGAAATTACTTTCATTTGTCATAGGGTTCTGGCATATATGCTTAGCGTCAGGGGTGGGTAGGAAGGGCAGATATGAAGCCTGGCAAGAGAAAGGCATGGCTATACTTCAGTAGGACTCACTACTGATCCTTTTGTTTTCACTCTTCCACATACCTTAAACTAGTTGTGGAAAAAATTGTTGTTAATGAATTAAACCTTCTTTTTAACCTTTGAAGTAGTTTTAGTAAAGTCATTGATAAAAGTATAAGCAATATGGCTCTTCAGTATCTCATATACCAATCATAAATGTTAAATGAATGCATTCTCTTCTTGTCTTATGTTTTATACCACACCACACATTGTGCAATAATTTGTAAATTTAAGATTGCACCATTCTTTGTAATAAGTGCTTAATCTTCTTGCAAGAAGATAAGGCAAATATATAAAAGACAGTATTTGGCAATAGTTTGCGTAAGGGTGAATTGTTAAAAGGAGAAAGTAGATAGTAGAACAGCCTGAAAAGAAAAATAACCGATAGAAAGGCAGGAAAAACTGTTGCAAGAGTAACTACTGGAAAACTAATGAGCCACAAGCCAAAACTGGTGTCAAACACATTAATGTTTGACTGTGGTGAATAACCAAGTAAGCATCAAACACTTTTGTACCTAAAATAAACGCTAGAACTAGATTGACTCAATATTTAATTTTTTCATGGTTTTTTTAGGCTCTTAGATATTTGTGTCAAAACTGGTCTAGTTGATGTTTGTCTTATCTAGTAACACAGTGAGACAGAAGAGTTGGGCAGATTCTTGCAGTTGCACTGACGCAGAAGACAGACTGTTAGAGACAAGACAATCAATGTTACTCGTGTGAGGAAAACAGGATAGTTCTTTTTGTGCATCTGAGCTGCACAAAGCTGATGTAAAGTATCTACAGAAAGAGTGCATGAATGTAGCTGGCTAGCAGCCAGCCTAGTGCAGGGTTTATTATCAGGAAAAAATACATTTTTGAGGAAAGAAACCCTGCAAAATAACTTGTGAGCAAACTTTAAAAACAAAAACAAAACAAAAAAACCACCCAACAGCAGGTGGAGGCAACCTACATAAAAGATGGATTTATGCAACTGTGGGACATGAACATGTCAGCACAGCAGCTTCCATTTTTCTTTATTTTCTATACACACTTTTTACATGGAGTGTACTTTAGAAATGCTCTGAACATGCAATTAGTAGTTCCATGTTTTTATGGGTTTGGGAATACTTTGATCTTGTTATGCGTACCAAAATCCAATACACTATCGTTGGTTTTTCAGGGCTTGTATTATATGCAGTTTAAAAAAAAATACTTGCCAGATTTTAACTTGGAGATTTCCTATTAGTGCTTTCTATTATAGTATTCACTTTACTGTATCACTTGAAAACAGTATTGGCTGTTATGCAAATCCCTTGTTGAGCAAGATTCTGAAGTAGGGAAATTCTTTGGAAAGTAACGAGTTACAAGAGAGTTTCTGCATGTATTGCTTGCTTTGTCACTAAAATTTTGTTTAACAGAGTTTGGTTTTACTAATTGTGAAATTTCCTGCAATATAAATGTCAGTAATATAAATCATTATTTATCTTTCCTTTCTCTGTTTTGTTCTTGTAAGACTTATTTTAAACAAAATGTGCTATGGTTCATGACTGTTTGGTCATTTCTGAGAACAGATATGCAAGTGAGATTATTCTTTTTTACAGGGCACTTAACAAATATGTGTAATATTTTACTGGTAAAACAATTATAGGCCTGTAGCCTGTTTATTAGTACATTACTTCAGAATACCATGAACACTGTTTTCCTCACCTAAATTATATGAAATATGAATGCCAGCCTTGTTTTTGAAGTCAGAATTTTAAGGATGTGATGGCATAAATAGTAAACTCATTTAGGAGTATGTTTTGGAAGGCATTTATATAGAATATTAATCAGCTACTTGCAGAGTACTAGGCTTACAGATATGTAATACTGTTTTTTTACTGGTTTCGTCTTCCAATGGCCATAACCACCCAAAATTGTAGATCACGAAACTTCTCTTTTTATTCACTAGAAATATTAATTGCTTTATAACCTCATGAAAATAGCTGTCTAGCTTTTCTTTACAAACTGCATTATTTATTTATTTTTTCTTCTTTGAAAAGTACAGTACCTACTAAGGGATAAGGAAACCTCAAAAGGAGCCAGTTATCCATTTGAATCTTTTAATGCATTTTGAGTACTAATCTGTCTAAGTATCTATTTGGAAAGTACATGTGCATCGTTTGGTATCTCTTGGATTCCATTCAGTTTAGAAATACAATTGAATATAGTCCTAACCAAGCACATTCTGTATGGCTTGGCTTACCAAAAATGTTAAGAATTGAATCAATAAGGTGCAACTATAAGATTAAGTACCTCGAGTAGCTGTAATTGACATTTTAATTTAATTTTAAGCTAATATGCTTTATTTTGTATTTGTGATTGCCTGAGTGTATATACAGTTATAACTGGTCAGTGGACTCAAGGTCACTTCTAAAGCTTTGGTATCTACTCATGGCTGAGGGTGTAAAATAGCACGTTACTTATGGGAGTTTTAAAAGAACAAGAACAGAAAAGATTCAGAATGCTGAAAGGAAGGGGGAATCAGAATATTTGAACTGGATATCAGAAATATTTTCCAAATTATGAAACATAAGGAAATGATTGTTTCAGATATTTAGAGTACCAAAAAGTGGTATGTGTCTTGTAGAAATGAGGAAGCAGATAAAGTAAGTAACCTAGTAGATCTTTGGCATTTTCTTCCTCCAGTTTTAAAAATTGTTTGCTACAAATTCTGAAGTACCCCTTTTTAGCTGTTCCAAAAATCAGTTTAACATTTGTCATGTCATTCTTCACAGTGAAATTTCAGCCAGGACTGTTATGACCAGAATATTAATTCCACAAAATTTTTTAAAGGGAACTGTGAATATAGCCACAACACTGGCTTTAATTAGGTTTGTTTCCATTGTCTGTGGGTTTCATGTTACTACTTAGTTCTTCCCATTGACTATCTGTACTTCTAACCATTTTTTCCCAGATGTTTTTTGTTGCACTTTTCAAGACAGTTCATTTCTGTCCATATTTTAATTTTTATAAGTCTGTTAATGCATTTCTGTTTTCTTACTGGAGGTAACAATTATTTAGTGTCTGCAGATTTTATTAATGTGCTGTTTACTGTCTGATTCATAAATTGGCCAAGTCAGTTCACCCATCTCTAATAGCTAGTGAAGAAACACAGAGTGATGAGCAATACCAACAAATTCAAAACACAGATGATCACTGAAAGGTAAGATTTGTGATACTAAAAGCATGGCAGACTGTGTAAAAACCAAAAGAGCAAAATCAAATATTTCTGAAGTAATCTGGCCACATGGAACAAGCTTATCTCATGTATGTTGCATCAGTATAACTCCAGCTCAGTCATAATGTGAAATGAAACACTTTTTACATGAATAGTATTTAGTCTGAGCATAAATGTAATTCAGTTTGTGGAAGTGCAATGCATCTGTATTAGCAGACACACAATGATTTTAACAAAAAAAAAAAAAAATCTGCTAGCAGATGGTGTCCAACAAAGACCACTATTGTTTCAGTGTGAGATGCTTCAAATGTTCTGGGCATTTAGCCCAGACAGAGCCATTTTTCCTATAGTATGTGACCAGGCAATAACAAAAAGAATGAAAATAGAGGTGTCAGTCCATATAAAAATATTTTTATAACTTAATATATCTAACAAGTCAGTGACAATTATTAACCAAGTTAAATTAACAAAACTGATAAGATCATTCTTTTTACATTTTCATGTCTCTCCAAACAGTTATTTGGCATTCTACCTTCTAGGAAAAATGAGTTTGGAAACTTAAGCTACCTGCTGGTACTGTTTAAATGCCCACAGATAACATAACTCAAGCTGCCTGGTGCCTGAAAGTGAGTGTTAGGGCAATCAACAGGAACAATAAAAATCTGTTCAAACACAAAATCCACAAATCCCAAGGATTTGGAGCCTCCCTATGGATTTTCCACAAATTTTGCTGTTTTCAGCAGAATCTAAGCTTTTATTTTAAAGGTGAACTGCAAAGCTGAAAAGAAAATTGAGTTAATAAAATATGTGCTGAATCCCCTGCTCTCCTTTTGCAGCCTCCTAACTGGGGCCGTCTGCCACATATGTTTTAAGTTTTTCTTTTTATAAAAAAAAGCAACAACAAACTCCCTCTTTGAATATCATCTAATACTTGTTAACTTCAAGAATAAACTTCTATTCTTCTCAATAGTCTATTAACTCTGAGGTATTTCTTAAATCCATGAATTTGTTTTCTTGAAGTCAAATGACTGCCATCCCTCAACTTAGTCTTATCCACTTTCTCTGTCTGCATTTAACTCTTTAGAATGTGAACTCTTGAGCATACAGCTGTATCCTTCCATTTATATCTGATATCTTTTTTAAGATGAATGAGGTTAAGTGTTTTTGAGAAAATGGAAGGACATTACAGATATAAGTTTAGAATAAAATTTTGGTACAGATAGCTTGAATGAGGATTGACAATTTTAGTTTACAACCATCAAAGTATTTTTAGTTTTAAAAAGTAAAAATCAGATGAACTCTCACAACTGTTGTGAGAATTTGATTTCTGGTAACTTAAGAGCCGTGAGAGAGTTTTATATAAAACATTTCAACTGGCATTCCTTATTTGAGAATATTTAGTGATAATCATTAGTAGTTCGGTGAAAACAGGAATAGGATTTTACTGACTGATCAGCAAATGAAAACCAGATCCCAAAATGCTGATAGTGATAAAAGAGAAGTAGCTAATACTCCTGTTAGCAGCTATGCATTTTTAAGTAAAAAACCCTAAATTACTGTGCATGTATTATTTTTTTATTTTATTATGCATGTACTTTATGATAGAAAGGGGAAATCCTATTAAAAATGCCTTTTTTTTTTTTTTTTTTTTAAATAGAAGGGAGAAATAGTGTTGAAGACTGTGGGACCCATTCTCTGTGTTCCAGTGACCTTTGTTATTCTAGCAGTGAGTAACAGGTGCAATGTAAAAACTAAAAGAAAAGATGCACCCTAGTAAAAAGAGTATCGGCAAAATTTTTAATTTTATATTGTTCCAGTAAGACTACTTTTTGCTATGATCACTTTATCTTTTTCTTTATAGTATTCTTTTTCTTCTTTGATCTTGACTGGCAATAAATGTTCTTTGCCAGTAATTTTAGTAAGAAAATGAAAAATTTTAAAAAGGAAAGGTCATCCTTTGATTTCTAAGTGCAGATATCATCATTATTTCAACTGTCTGTCTGACTTCTTAAGCACTGAGTTTTATTGGTGTACTGGTAGACTTTAGTATTTTTAGCTGATTAAATAAATGTAAATTCAAAGCAGCTTAGAGATAATGTATAGTTTGATGCTGAGAGCTTTTTGGACAAATAGACTCCTATCGACTGAGAATTTCTCACAAAAGAAAGTTGACCCTTAACGTTAAGTCTTTAATAAAAAACGCTATTGAAAGCATTGTTTATGATGCCACGCACCTATTGTGTTCCACAGGTAGGGATGCACTAGTCCAGTTACTAACTTTTTGTTTCTTAACCCAAATGAGTGCTGTCTTCAGCAGGTCATAGAAATATTTCATTAGTGTTACAGCTGAACTGGTTTTCTTATCTGTTTAATGGAACTCGTCTGTACTAAGAATAATTTGCGTTACTTTATAAAGTGTAAAACGTTAAAATGTTGATAGTGTATGAGGAGTATTATGTAGGGAGTTGATCGTATATGAGGTATATTATGTAGTATATTATTTAAGCAATAGTAAAGCAGTTGCATTATTCAGAAGATTTTTTTTTAATCAAGTACTGTATTTACACATGACAAAAATATTACTTTACTTACATAATAAAATTTTTATATTTGGCAAATAAGTGCCCTCTACAGCACTGATCAAATTAATGTCAGTGGTGGCATTGTAACAAGAACTGTTCTTGTGATACTAAATGTAAAAATATTATCTATGTCAGCTTAAATATAAAATTTAGGGAACTGTTTTATAATAAATTAGACTAGTAAGTACAAAAATTTAATTGACTGAAACCTAAAAAGATGAAAATTGCAGGATACTTGTTGATTGAAGTAGTTGTACATGGGATAAAATGCATGTCAACTTGCACCTGTCTTACGAATGCTCAAATATAAGCCTAACTTTACTTGCATGCTTACAGCTAATTGTTTGGAAGTGTTTCAGCCTCAACATTTTAAGTCTATGTAATACATGATTAATAGTCTTGCCAAATTTTTTTTAGCATTTTATTTCATTTTGAGATACAGGTATAATAAATGAAATTGTACTTTGAATAACAGTGGAATTATTTACATGTAGAGCAAAATACAGAAGTGCAGGATTGGAGACTGTACTTATAACAGAAATTATTACCTTGGTTAATTATGCCAATCTGTTATCTCTGTGTTATGGCTACTAGAATAAAAAACAATGTAGAGCATCATAAAATAGATTTGATACAAATAATATTCATTATTAGTCAATTACCTGCTTTGCGTTGTAAATCAGAATAAATGTCTTCAGTTACATCTAGGGGTGAGATGATAATCTGAAGTGGACTTTTATACATCATATGATTCAGGTCCAGTTTGAGATCTACTGCAAAAATAAAACATCTCTGCTGTTTGATTTGAATTTTTGAGACTTGCTTTAGCTCAATTTAAAGATACTTTTTATTCAGTCTAAAGAAGTCTCAGTGTTTTTTCTGGCTCACATATAGTCCATGCTTAATTGATGTACAGATGTGGAATAACAATGTAAGAGGCATTTTGGAGCCATTCTTTCTTCACATGAGAAGGGAATGGGTGAAGGGAAGAGATTAGAGATGGAGCTGCTTCATAAGAATGTGAAATCCATCTGGGGCAAGGAGCAGATCAGCTCAAATATTCTGCTGTAAAATAACGTAGAGCTCAGAGTGTGCTGCTATAACTCTGAGTTAATGGACCTTACTTTTTGTTCTTCACAGAGTTCACAGATTGTAATAGTTGCTATAGGAACTATCACTTTAATTTGCCGAGTTCTTTTCTAGTAGTCTTACTGTGACGCTAATATGTTGGTGATTTTTGTGACTAATTTTATAGTTGAAATAAAAAAATCAGTTGTACAGAATATACTAGGCACACTGAAATACATGGTTGATACACTGTGGGAAGCTGGGGGAGTTTTTCTGATTGTGCATACGTCAGTGTAATTAATTCTATAGTCTTCAGGCATTTGCTGGATAACTACATCAGCTGTGGCTTCAAGGTCGTGCGTTAACTGTTCAATATGGAAGAAGTTCACACAGGTCGTAAATACTGAGTCGGGCTTTGATTATATTTTAAAATCCATCTAATGATTATTTAAATGCTTTTCTATTTAACCATTCATGCATTACGTAAAAATTAGAAACTTTTTTACTTTTTATTTTACCTTTACATATTTCACAGTTGTTGCTTTCAAAGTTATATCAAGCTTTTCCAGTTACATAAAAAAGAGGATGGTCTTTCTTAGAGCTGTGAAAAAGCTTACTTTCCCTCCATTCAGAAACAGAAAATGACAGATTGCTTTCTCTGAGCAATATTTTTACATAAGAGATATTTCATCCAAAAATCAAGCAAAAAACCCAAATATATTTGTGGACCTTTAGACATGGACCTCTCCAGTATGGAAAATATCACTCCACGCTTGTGTGCTGCTAAGTCAAAGTAATAAATGTCAGTTTTTTAGAAGTCATAATTAATTTAAGAATAAACTATGCTGAATTAGATCAAAAATCCATTTAACCAAATATCCTGTCTCTGACAGTGGCCAGAAACAGGGTAGTTCTAAGATACTACTGGGGAACTTTTCCTGTTTCCAGCAATCTCAAGGTTAAGGCTTATTTAGTCAGAAAGTTCATTTGGCCTGTTGTGTTTAATGCTCTTTGGTGTATTTTTCTTCTGTAAATAGATCTAGCTGCTTTGAACCTGTTCATGCTTTTGGTCTGTATGATGTCTTGTGGCAATACATTCCTCAATTTAATTGTAAGCAGTGTGGACAATGTTTCCTTTTGTTTATTTTAAATCTGCTGTCTTACAGTTCATTTTATACCCTCAAGTCCTCGTCATATGAAAAATAGTGAATAACACCTGTAGCGTACATTCTGTTGAAGACATTTCTTTCCGGTATTTGTTTGTATATCATTTTCAGGCTCATTCAGATCTGTATTTACATTCTAATTCACCTTCCATATGAAATGTCCATATCCAGCATCTCTAATCGCATCCCATCTCTAATGTCTGGATTCTGAATCATGAACAAACTTTGGAAGTGGTGAGACATGAGGGATCTTTTTTCACTGGACAGCCAGAGGGACTTGGTGGCCCATTCTCACTGAAATCCCAATTGAAAGTGGTCTGCTCCTTCTGTCAGCATATTTAGATGGAAAGGATCATAAAAATAAGGCAAGGGGTTCTTAAAAGGTCGTCCTAATCGCCTTTGTGTTCTGATACAGAAGCAGTTGTAGACTGAGCTATGGTGCTTGACTGATGAGTGAGCTACATAGTTTTTCCAGAGATAGAGAATTCCCGAAATATTACTTGGCTTATTGTGAATGCATTGTACAGTGCATCTCTGAAGATCAGTTCCGTGAAGTGCTGTATTTACTGTGTATGCCTGTGTTTTCTGCCTTAAACAGGAAAAGGGAAACAAGGAGCAAGATGCTGCTACCATAGCTTCTCATCCAGCCCCTACGTAGCACTCTTGTCTTCCAGGAGCCCCTCATACCTGGACAAGAAGTATGATGTAAGCCAGAGAAATTGTTCTCACAATGGAAATTCTGGCTTTTGACTTTCCCAGAGTCCTGCATCCCTCCCCTGTCACATCATGTACGTGTGGTCCCTTCATGTGACAAAAGAGGGCTTGGGAAAGGCAGTGCTCCAGCTAGGTTTTTTTCCTTGCTGCCAGAAAAATTCTCTCCTGTCTTCTCTCTCTTGTCTGGATCAGAGGAGCCCCTAGAAAAGGGGCAACCAGGAAGGATCCTCAGGCTGGATGAATCACCCTGTTGGATCCTTTGAGGCTCAAATAGTACTATTGGAAAGAGGAGGGTTTTGTTAGCTTTGCATGAGGCTCAGTGATTCCTTCTAGACTTGAAACATTCTGCAAATGAGTCTTTAAACTGACATTAAGTTGATGACATTTTTATGTATAGAAAAGCAATTTTAGGAAATGTTGAGGTTTTAGAAGAGTTATCTTGTTTCTCTTCAGAGATCTGCTCATTTTGAGTCTTAGTAAAAAAAGAGAATCTGTACTTGCTTGTGGAGGAATACAATAGGTAGATTGAATAGAATGTTTAGCTGATCTTTGAGACAATTTGGCATTGATCCTGCAAGCACCTCAGCACATGCTTAACTTCGAGCCTTTTTTTACATTATCAGAACTACTAACTACTGTGTACTCAGAGTTCTCAGTTGTAGTGTGCAGTAGGAGAGCATTTGAATATGATTTGTTTGTTTAAAGTATGCATTATATAGAGACTGCAGAGCAGACTCGCTTGGGAATAATGTTGCCATTTCGTAATAGGGAAGAATGCTAAAATCTAGAAATGTCTAGGCCAGCCTACTCTATGAAACATTTTTGGCAAGGTTGTCTTTTTAGAATCTGGCTTTTCAGTATAATTACAAATGAAGTAAAGTTGACTATTTGTTTTTGTTAAGGCTGCTCCTATGACAGAATTTACTATTTTGTATAGACAGGTGATATGGTAGGTCAGAAAAGGATTCTGTATGTCTGTGGTGACTATATTTTACAGTGTCTGATAGGTCTTTATGGAAGCCATTTGGTGATCTCATCAACAACAAGACTATTGTTTCATTATTATCAGATTCAGTGTGTTTGTGATTAAATCAGCAGAATGGAGAACATGAAGGGAGTGCTGTTCACTTTGCAATCATTTCCATCTGTTATAAATTTTTATCAGATGTTGGGAAACAGCAGGCAAAATTCAGAGCAAGTGTTTTATCCAATTTCCAAGAAACAGTGATATGTGATTGGTATATATTGTGCTCTTAGTTTAATCAGTCCATTTAGATATTTAAAATGTCCTATGGTATACTGGTATTAATAGAGTATATAGAAAGCTATTTCTATCATTCCTTGCATTGTTTTCTTTTGAAGGCTCTGATGCTGATATAAATATTTTGGTATTTAGTAATCGTGAGCACTGATGACACTTCTCATAAAACGGAGAGTCAGAGGGAGACTTGGAGAGGAAAATCTTCATTAGGCATATGCTGCTGTCCTAAGTGTCTTTGCATCCATTAATGATACAGGAATCTGCAAGTGGAATTGGCTGGCCAGTGGCCAGTACCATTTGCCTCAGGGAAGTGAGAGAGGAATCCATCAGCAATACACATAAGCTGATTTATAATTGGATGGTCTTAAGAAATGAAGTCTTATATTTCTTCTGAAATTCATTTTTAGCATTAATTGTTCTAAATAGATGTTGCTGGTTTCCATGTAAATGTCTGAGATACTTTTAATAATGTGAAGGTTTCTACTCCAAAGAAATTGTCCGCGAAAGAATTGTGTGGTCTCATCTGAAGAGTGAAAAATATTTTATCCTTTTTTCTAAATTACTGATATTTTACTGAGTGTCCCCTTGACTCAGATATTAGAAGTCTGCACTATTTGTGTTTTTCCTACCCTTTTTCATGTTTCCTCTGTCTCATTTTCTTTCTGAAGTGAATAATTCCGTTTTTCTCCATCTTCATGTCAGGGGCGATTTTTCATGGTGAAAATAATCTTTGTCATCCTTTCTGGAGTTTCCTGTATTACTGTGTTGGCCATTTTGACATGGGATTTCCAGTTTCATTTATAGTATTCTAAATTGAGCAATACTGGCTGTCTCTCATAGTGGCACTATAATACTTTTTGTATTATTCTCCTTAATAAGTGTACATTTAATGTTATTGTTTTCCACAACTACATATTAGTAGAAGTCTTCACTGAGCTGTCACTAGTAAAGTTCAGAGGCTTTTCATGAACTCATTCCGTTAGTTTAGAGCTGTGTAAGGCATACAAGGATTTCCCTCTGTGGAGTCTCCTTCAATTTTGTAAAAGAATTTAATCAGAATTTCTGAGAACCTGACTGTGGCCATTTGTTCCATTCTCCACTCCTGAGTTAAAACCATGAGAAATCACCATTTTGTCAGGGCTTGACTGAGCTCCTGATTTTGGATCTTCCAGAAATGTTACTGTCATGTAACTCAGTTTTTTCAGAGTATTTAACTTGAAGTATTAACTTTGCCATATTGAAAGGTAATTGCTTATTCTTGTCTCAGTTTGGCTAATTTTTTTCACCATGTGCTTTGTTTTCAATCCATTTCTCACCATTTGCTTTCTCTTTTTTAAAAGGCTTATCATAAAGGTTTTTTGAATATCTAAAGCTGTTCACCTAGTTGTCCATTACTCTGTTCATCCACACCTTCATCAACACACTGGAATGAAACTACTAGATTAGTGAGACAACATAGAGACTTACTGTTCAAGATGGTGGTTTTTTTATTAGTTACTTAAAACTAGTCACCAGAAACTGCCATGAGGTTTCCTGTGCTTTCCTTGGTCATCCCTTTTGTTCTAAAGTTACAGTGTTTGTTAACTATCTGGTCATGTCATACAACATTGTTTTTAAGCTGAGTTAGTGGAACAGCCATTCCTGAGTTCCTTCCAGAGGATGTAATCTGGAGCTTTATCACACTTTAATTGGTTGATATCTCTTCTTCGGACACCCCTGTCTCTGGTCTTGTCTCATCTTTATGTCCAAATTAGATCAGGTTCTTAGAGAGTTATCTCCTTAGCATCTTCTTTGAGAAAGCTGACACAAATCAACCATTTATCTTATCAGCAGTGGTTTTGTTTTACTTTATTATTCCCTTTGATCCCATGTGACCTGGTGACCTCTTCCTTCTTTTATGTTTTCTTGTTTTAGTTAATTCAATCAGCTTAGCATTAATACCTTCAGCTGTTTGCTCTTTAGAACTCATCATAGCCCCTTTTATACATCTGCTAACATATGACCTTCTACAATCTATTCTAACAGCCCTAGCTTTAGGTTTAGATACAAAATTATTTGGTTTGAATAACCTCTTAAACCTTGTTGTTTAGTCACACTGTTTAATTCCTTGCCTTTCTGGTCACTTTTTTGTGAGCTTTGCATTGCATCTAATACTTTTTTTGTTCTACAAGAAGCATCCATGTTACTTCTAAAGCATTTAGTACTTTTATCTAAGACATTAGAACTTGTCTGACTTACCTGGTGAAACCACCCTTTAAAATTTTCAGAATGACTTATAGATTCGGTTTGCTTCCTCTAAGATGATAGAACAATATAATACAATGGTCTAGATTTGAAAGTAAGAATAAAGACAACAATTAGTGGCTAATAGAAAAATATGTTGAATTGGTTTACTAAAAGAGATTCTGCTAAACTAACCTGTCTTTAGGTATTTCCTGAGCAAAAGTTCCTGAGCCTTTTTTCTAGGCTAAATGTATATGATAAAACTTACTCTGGATTAATCTGGAAGAAATGGTTAAAATGAAGGAGAGGGAAATATAGAACAAGAACTGTAAAATAGGTAAGAAGTTGGTTAAAGGAGAACATAAATTATGTTGAAAGAGCAGCTGTTGATTTGGGTCAAATTTATTAGGATAGTTCTTATTTCAGGTTTTCAGTAATACTTTAAATATGAAAATAAACCCCAAAGTTTGTTAAAAGAAGCTTGTAGGTAGTACAAAGTTGGAAAGTAATGTTAATGAGATAGGAATAACTTAGATAGGAATATCCTAATGGAAAATTGGATGATCTCAAAAGCTTGAATGATAGAAATAGGGTGAAACTTAACAGTCATAGGATCATGCAGTAAGGAACTAAAACAAGAATTCATCCTGCAAGCCATCATTAGGAAGTGATAGAGGAGGAGGAAAACCTCGTAATTACAACAGCTGTGAATGACCAATGTGGTGTGCTATTACAAAAAAGAAAAAAGGCAAATGCATTTCTATCAAGCATTAAGCTAGGCATTTGCAGTCCAGATAGATATACCATTGATCTGGATGAGAGATGCTGGCAGTCTCCTCCAGTTTTTCTGTTTATTTGTTTTAGTTCAACAGTGTTGACTATCTTACATTAGCCAAAGTTACGTTCTTCTCTTACATTGGGAAGATTTAGGTTCTATCTGTTCCAGAATCTGCTGTGAACATAGAAGTACAGATAGTGCATAAAATCAGCCTTAAGCTAAAACTATAATATATGCTTCTATACCTGCCCTAATGCATACATCTGCAGTTTCTGGCAGTGTAACTGGTGGCTGAACAATGCAAGCGAAGAAAGTTTGTAGGGAAAGCTAATACCTTTTATTAAGCAAACTGTGGAAGAAAAATAAACCAGCTGAAGAAGAACTCATGCACCCTGAAACCTGTGGCGTTTTTTTCCCTCTCCGTCTGTCTTAGTTGCCATAATGAAATATATTGCTTCTCCCTTAATATCTTTCTTCTTCTTGCGCAAATTTATACTTCATGCTTCAGTCTGCAGGCCCTGCTGTTTTGCTAAGCTTCTCCCAACAGAGTAAAATGGTAACATTCTTCATCAGTCTCAGCCTGTGAGAATTCATTGCTCAGTACTGAGACTGCTGACATACAGTGTAGTTTATAATCCAGTATGCATAATTACATTAAAATAGAGTGCCAATTACCTGATGCTTTAGTTATGTGATGCGCTTATTTACACTCAGGTTTATGGAAATGGAAAGACAGTAAAGGTTGCCCATGTAGTCTTTAATAAACATGCCAGTCCTGTTAGATTTCAGCATTGAAATCTTTCAGTAGTCCTACATAAAATATATAAATACTGGCAATTCATCCATAAACTCTTTCAGTGCACAAGTTTTTTAAACAAAGAGTTACAGTACTAATTGCAAACTGTAATATACCAAGTACTGTTAAAGTCAAAACCAGCATTAATGTGTTACCATTAGCATTAGCACAGGTGTCCGTACAGGGCCCAGCAGCTATATTAAAATATTTCATTTACAAGTTTCCAATGTCAAGACCTGCTGAATATGTCTTCCACCATTTTTATATCATCATCTCATTTGAGATACGACTGCAATGTACCATTTGCAGAAGACAGACAGACATATGTCTGACTCCTATAGCAAAACCAGGCTGGCAAAAAGATACAGTGCGTATTCCAAGCCCATAATTTTCGTTCTCATTTTTACAGTTGTAAAATTCTTGCAGTACCAGAGATGAACAGTAATGTAATCCAGACAAAAATAAGATTCTTGAACCCTAGAAAAGTCTTAGATCTACATGCCAAATGGGGGAATTTGCTATCCATTCCAAGAATTGTATGTTCTGCAGGTACCCCAAGGGGCAGAAGGGGGAATATCAGAAGAGGCTTCAAAACTGACATTGTAGAGCAGACATTTCCCTTGATTCTTCCACACATTCTGCAAATCAGTTAGTTGTACAAACATGACATTTTATATTGTTTCGTTTTATCATTAGAGTTCTCTATTTAGAAATACTGTTTGTATTTTAACTTAGAATTGGAATTTTCAAACAGAATATTATGCATTTTCAAGACTATCTAGCAGAAACTGAAAGCTGTCATCTGAATAGGGATTCTTCTTCATTGTCCCCGATATTATTAAGGTGTCGTCTTGTCAGTTCTAGAATGACCTTTCTGTATAAATCATGGGTGCTAATGATAGAATAGGCGTTGAAAATGATCATTAATAGATTTAAGAAAGAGAATATGGAATGTGCTTTTTACAGAATTAATAAATTTGGGAAAAGAAATGTGACTGCCTGTAATAGGAGGGGATTGAATCCAGGACTTTTTTCCAGGCTATTAGCTTACATTTTAAAGGGATAATATTATACTACAGCTTGATTTTTATTTGGTTTATCTAAACTAAATGAGAATCATCTATTCTGCTATGAAATTAACATGAGTGGTGTTAAAGTACTTCAGTATTCATTTTATTAAGATGTTAAAGGATGCTGCTCATGTAAATTAAACTTACATGACAATCTTGACATGCTTTTATTATTTATAACTTTAAAATGACTTTGTAAAATGAATAAGAGTATTTCTTTTTTTTTTCTTGTTCTAATATGTTTACTTTGAACGATACTTACTAAATAATGTTACCATTTAAGGATAGCAAGTTAGTAATTTTCCTCTGATCGTGCTGAATGAGAAGACAGCAAAAGCAAATTAAAGGAAATGGCCTTTAAAAAAAATAAAAACAATGTAATTATAATACCATAAAAAGAGGAAGGGAAATAACATGCTATGCCATCAAAAATAATTTAATCTAATACTCATTATTACAGAAAACAGCACTTCCCTGAGTTAATTCTTGTTTCAACTACAACATACCTTTTAGAAAAACAGCAGGTCCAGTGATGCAGAATACACCATAATCTTTCAGTTGTTCAGTAACTGAATAGTTCCTCCATTATAGATTCACATTTATCTGAGTGAATCCTCTGACTGTGAGGCTATCTGTATAGTTTTGGCACCACCTAAGTACTTAAGTTTTGAAAGAATGTTGGCCTTGTTTAATATTGTTTGTATGAGGATCAGTGAATGACTGTGTGCTAGGGTAACCTCAAGCAGTTTGGGCCCCTCTAGGGGCTTAGGTGGAGTTTAGAGGGGGAGTGGTGAATACTCTGAATTGTAGTGAAGTTTAGCCTGGAGTTGGGATAAATTTGGAAATGCATAGAAGGCAAAGTTTTCAGGCATTTTGTGATCGAAATATAGGCTTCAAATGAATTTTAGCATCTACTGAGCTTTGTCATCACTCAATGGGGAATATCTAAATTACAGTTTTGAATATATGCAACCATCTTTTCCCTAAATCATAACTGAATAAGGTACTGTGCCTCTCTAGGTCTTATTGTGTCTATGTATCATATATATTTTATTAGTTACAGATTTTATATGCTTAAATAAATACAGCCAGTTATGGTTTATATACATGTGTGCATCATGAGCATACAAGTACAGAGACACATATAGGTATATAGAGAAAGAGGGGTGGTTTTGTGTTTGTGCATAGCAAGTATAATCATATGTGTTTATTTCTGTAGTCAGTTCTCTTTTCTTCTGCCAAAGTGAAGTTGAATAGAGAAGTTTTCCTTTTTTCAATTAAGAAGTTACTTTGTAAATTCAGAAGACCCCTTATTACTTGCAGCGAGACACCTTCAGTACATGGCACTTAGAAACAAGTTTATTCATTTAACTTAGAATATTTGGCTAAAGTTCTAATTGATTTTATTCCTTATTAACTAAGTATTAATTCCTGATTTAAAATACAAAAGAAAAATAAAATAGATTTGTTAGAAAGATGAAGCATGGAATATATGATGTTATAAAGATAACTGCAGAAAACCTTACTATTAAGATAAAAGTATATTGAAATATAAAGCTTTAATACTGGTACAGATAAAAGCTGACAGATGGAAGATCTCCTGTAGTAAACAAGCACTATAAGTGCATTTTGCAGGCACTTTAACCAAGCCAAAAAACAACTGAGCTTGAATCATTAAAATGGCTAAGGTACTGAAACTCCATACCATAGCAATACCATCATGAGCTTTTGGATCTACACTTGCTCACAGCTCATCAGCTAAGGGCACAGTGTAGCAAGTGTGTGCTTCTCACTTGTGGGTTAGATCCTTAGTGACAGAACAAAGATAGGAGTTATGTTATTAACCTTTAGTCTTGTGTTCAAGCCACTGCTTCCCATGGCATTTCATAGGGATGGAATCTTGATCCACCAAAATCTGCTTTCTTTCAAATTCAGTAGGAGGATTAAGGTCAAGCAGTCTCCATCAGATTGTGTGTGGAGTCTGTCCAGCCATATGGATGTCTCTAGGCTTCTAGGGTATTCTAACTTTATATGACTTGTGACATTAATCCCTGAAACAGTCTTAGACTTGGAGTCAAGAAACTTTTGCAGCTTCTGTATTGAAACAATCAGTGAAAATAATGTTTTAACCTTGGGATCATAGAAAACAGAGGAAGATTTTCCAGACCAATACTTCTTTGTGTCTGAGGCCTGCTTAGCCATGAAGTACATAAAACTGCAAATAAATCATGAAGGTACTTCTGCTGTGTTGAAGTTAAGAAAAGGTACTTCTCAGTCATTAGGTGCAAGCTGAATTGTTTGAGATATGTTGATCCAATTTATTGCTGGCTTAGAGATTAGCAGTCAAATAGTGTTCATGATTGAATCATAGAAACATAGAATGGATTGGGTTGGAAGGGACCTTTAAAGGTCATCTAGTCCAACCCCAGGGACATCTTCAACTAGATCAGGTTGCTCAGAGCCCCATCCAACCTGACCTTGAATGTTTCCAGGGATGGGGCATCTGCCACCTCTCTGGGCAACCTGTTCCAGTGTTTCACCACCCTCATCGTAAAAAATTTTTTCGTTATATCTGCTCTGAATCTACCTTCCTCTAGTTTAAAACCATTACCCCGCCGTCCTATTACAAGAGGCCCTACTAAAAAGTTTTTCCCCATCTTTCTTGTAAGCACCCTTTGAGTATTGAAAGGCTGCAATAAGGTCTCCCTGGAGCCTTCTCTTCTCCAGGCTGAACAACCCCAACTCTCTCAGCCTTTCCTCCTAGGAGAGGTGTTCCATCCCTCTGATCATTTTTGTGGCCCTCCTCTGGACCCGCTCCAACAGGTCCATGTCTTTCCTGTGCTGAGGACTCCGGAGCTGGACCCAGTACTCCAGGTGGGGTCTCACCAGAGTGGAGTAGAGGGGCAGAATCCCCTCCCTCGACCTGCTGGCCACGCTTCTTTTGATGCAGCCCAGGATATGGTTGGCTTTCTGGGCACATTGCCAGCTCATGTCCAGTTTGTCATCCACCAGTACCCCCAAATCCTTCTCCACAGGGCTGCTCTCAATCCCTTCATCCCCCAGCCTGTATTGATACCAGGGGTTGCCCTGACCCAGGTGCAGGACCTTGCACTTGGCCCTGTTGAACCTTGTGAGGTTCACATGGGCCGACTTCTCAAGCTTGTCCAGGTCCCTCTGGATGGCATCCCATCCCTCAGGTGTGTCAACTGCACCACTCAGCTAGATGTTGTCTGCAGATTTGCTGAGGGTGCACTTTATCCCACTGTCTTATGTCATTGTTGAAGATATTGAACAGTACTGGTCCGAATATGGACCCCTGAGGGACACCGCTCATCACTGATCTCCATCTGGACATTGAGCCGTTGACCACTACCCTCTGGATGTGGCATTTCATTTAATTTGTATGACTGAATTGGAAAATTAAAGACAGAATGAAGTGTTATCAAAATGTAATAATTGTTCAGGGATATTCAAATTGGACGTGGAATAAAGTCACAGTGGGAAGGAAATATTCTGGTTTAAAAGAAATATGAAATCAGTGAAAAAGAAAAATGATATGGCTAAGAATGTGTCAAATTAAAATACAGATGCCAACAAGAAAGGCCAAAAGAGTCAATGAAATATTGATGACATTACCATGATGCAATAGGAATTTATGTTCTGGGTGTGGAAAAGTGGAATAAAAAGTTCACATCTATTAAAAAGCATGAGGTTGGGCAGCATCTTTTAAGATTAAGGATTTTCAGGCCTAGTTAACTTAAGTCTAAGAACTTTGGTGAAAATGCAATCCTTTCTGCTCTACTAGTGTTCATTTTTAATAAAAATTGGAACACTACAAGAATTCCAAAGAGTAGAACTACTATTTCAGAGTCTAATCATGGCAAAAAGTATGATGTAGAGAAATGAAGACAGGTTAGCCTTGCTTCAGTCCTAACCAGGTATAACAGAATGCTTTGTTTGGTACACTCTTCAGCAAAAAAAATAGACTAAAGTTGTAACTAATGCTGGTTAGTGTGATTTTGTAGGTAGTAGAAAACTATGTTGCCTTTTGGGGAAACTGTAGGGAGGGGATGATACAGGTTTAAAAAGGGTTGACTTTTTTGATTTATAAAAGTAACTCAGTTGGTACAGTGTTTATAGTACAGGTAGATTTGTGTCAAACATTTGTTTAAAAGCCACTGACATTTTTATTTTTAAAAAGTCTTTATAAGAAAATAACAGGCTACATGAGAACAGACTTGGTACTTAACCAATTTCACTGAAGCATTCTTCACAATCTGTGGAGATAAAAGATTAGCATTTAAAGAATGAGATACTTTTCTGTTTTCAAAATACGAAATTTAGTAAGGAAATACTTTTTGATTTTGTATGCAACAATGGCAGTGCCATTTCAGGAAGAGAAAAGCAGTTGCATGTTGTTTGTTTTCCATTTGTGCATTTTGGCCCTTCAAAATGGTGGTAAGTAGGCAGGGGAGGGGATTACACCTGCTCTGGAAGTACCTCTCTGTGTTGAGGGAGGGAGGACAGCTTCCAGGCTGCAGGAAGTGGCAAGAACAGGAAGAAGCAGGGAGCAAGAGCAAGAGGAGAGCCTGTAGCGTAGCAGCGGGACTGAGAGAGCAGTGAGACAAGCATGGAGCAGAAAGAGCTATGCCTCTGTAGTGACAGAAACTTTCCAGGGACAGGAGGCAACGGCATAATTGGCTACAAGCCAACAGCTATGTTATAGGAAACCTGAGTGCAAATTTACTGCATGCAAAGACCTGTCTTCAAAGACGTACATGGCAGGTACAGACTGATTTGTAGTCCCTTATTTTGATTCTGCTCTACCTCATCAATTTGACATTTTCCTGTTTACAAGAAGTCAGTTATTTGTAGTTCTGTTCCAGTAAATCTGGCTTGTGAGTATAGCCTGGCTTTCCTATCAGTCAGTTCTTGTGGCTTCCTCTTCACTATGCAGGCTTTTTGGATTATCTTTCTCATCAACCTAACTTGGTAAAGTGACCCTAGGAATAAAAAATGTAGGAAGCGTGGAGTGTATAAGGAGCCAAGTATCAAAGTCCTTTGTTGACCTAGTACTGATCATCAAGGGAGCTTGAAAAAACATTTTAGAATTAGGATCTCTAGGAATTAGGACCTTCTGTGTTCCGTACAAAAACCTCTTTCCATTAGGAAAAAAAAAGGGGGGAGGAGGCTGAATAGTTGTCACTAGCTAGCTCATTCTTCGTTCCACAATAGCTTAAGGTAACTAAGAGAAAGAGTAAGTGTGTCCCTCTTACAGGAAAACATCTGATGTGGTAGGCTCTGTTACTCATAAGTGCCATTTGTAACCCCCTCTTTCTGTGTTGCTGTCACTATGTTCTGGCACTCTAAATATTTTAAAACATACAACTTTTATTGACATGGATGTTGTTCCTGCTGTACAACTTCTAGAAGAAAATGTTGCAGTATACTAGATTAGTATGGTAATGCAGCTTGCTTATTATACTGTCCCTAATTTATATAAAAGCAATGGAGTTACTTGGGTTAAAAATGTCTCTTTATCCTTCCCCTATGATTTTCTTCTCAGGATAGAAAAGTAGAACTGTAGTCTTATGTAAAAGCCTTTAGTCTGGCTTAGTGTAGCTTCTGCCATGCTGTTGAAAATTAAGACCTACTGCTGTAGTTGATTGTTTGAATACCTTTACAATGGCAGTCTTCTTTTTCTAGTGCTTTTCACAAGCTCTGTATTTGTGCATACATACAAATGAAAATGAAGTTCAAAAGAAGTCATCACCCCACAATTCCAAGTCTTTGCTTAAAGAAGGCTGTTGTGTTGTGAGTAATGGTATTACGGATGAGAATTGAGGTACATAAAACAGCTGCAGGGAGATGCTTGCATGCCATGTTTCTGCATTGTAATAATTTCTGCTGTTCATTGACTTTGATGAATACTAAATCAATCAGAACTTAATTTTTTTATTTTTTTTTTTTTTTGAAAACAAGTGGGAAATACAGGTTCTAACACCAGAAAAACTTGAAGCAGTTATCAGTTCTTTTCCACTGGTAACCGTTAGACTGGCACAAATAGGCACAAGCTGAAATTCAAGAAATTCTATTTAAACATATAAAAGAGCTTTTTTGTGTTGAGGGAGGTCAAGCAGTGGTTGCCCGGAGAGGTTGTGTAGTCTCCATCTTTGGATATTCAAAACCTTGCTGGACAATGCTCTCTGCAACCTGCTCTGTTTGGACCTGCTTTGAGCAGGGGAGCTGGACTGGCTGATCTTCAGAGGGCCCTTCCAACCTGTGATTGTATGAAGACAGGTATTTCATTTCATATTGGCACAAAGACTTGCAAATTTTGGTTTCTTCTTTCTAGTGTTATCACCTGATTATTTTTTTGTCAAATTTGTAAAATGAAACAAATTTTCATATGTAATAATTTATGCTTACATACATATCATGTCTTTTGTCACTTAACAACTGCATTGCCTGTCTGTCTAAGAAATCCAGGATGCTAAGATTTATTACTTCAGTAAATGGAATTTTATAACACATGTAATATTTATTTGGCATTGCCTCTGTTTCAAATTCTCTTTGTGTGGTTCTCATGGTTAAATATTACCATGTTAAATTAAAAATACAAATCGGGGTTCTTTGTTTTATTATTCATGTCCTTGACATATTTCTAATGGGGTCTTAAAATAAGTCATCTGTTCTGTTCTTTTGTTGTCTCTGCTAATGAAAATATGGACTTTCTTAGGTTCTAATTGATTTTTAAGCCATGTTCCTAGCATCAGTGAGTCAGTCCCTTCCCTTTGTTTATATCAGAGATTTACTGCTCATTAACTTTGATTCTGTTTCTCCTGAGTGGCTTTACATTCCCAGAAGATTAAATTCTTGTAAATGTTTTTCTCTTTACAGTGAGGAGCTACGGAAAGAAGCGCGACAGCTGAAACGTGAACTGCTGGAAGCAAAGCAGAAAAAAGAAGAAAGAGCTTTAAAACCCAAAGAAAAGGAAGGTAAGAGTATATTATAGCAGGTGTTGTGTAGATCTCTGGTTAACATTCCAGTTTTAAAGTTTTTTAGTAGTTTTGTGTTTCATGTGGATAAATGTGGACACTGTATTGTTGAAATGTAGATTTCCCCCCTCCCCCCCAAGAAAATTAGTTTTCCTTAAGAATGGTAGTAATGTAAGGATGCCAGTATATAAATAAATTGTACCGGTAACATTCATTCTTTAAAATGAGGTTGTATTTGTCCTTCCAAGCATTCTTTAGTTACATCTGTGTAGCTGGGCAAGCTTCTGGATTTGAAATATCATGGCATATGATTGAATTCTTTGGTGGGGACATACCTGTTCTGACCTCTAACTTGGAAAGTCTTCTTGACATTCCGACTTGGAAAGGCAGTTAAATGGAGATGGTTAACTTTGAACTCAAAGCTACTGACTTCAAACTTTTATGCATCTTATGACACCAGTGGAACTCAAATTCAGAAAGTCAGTTCCATGTTCATTTTCCATAAACCTTAACCAAATGGGATCTTCAGATGCCCACTTCTTTGTCAGACAAATTTTATATTCTATTTCTTTCTAAATGTGCTTAAATTGCTAAGTTTATAATAGTAAGTAAGGTGCGGGTTTTAGTGTAGGTGGATGTAACACCATTTATTAGCTGAACTGAAGAAAAAAAAGAAGGACTGGTTTTTAAGCGCTCTGGAGTTGCTAGACACATTTCTGGAGTGGATTCTTGGTCCAGTTCTCAATACCATAAGAAATCTGGAAGAAAATATAAAATTATTCAGAAAAATTTCCAGATGACACACAATTTAGAAGAGTGGTAGAAAGTGTAACATCATTTTTCGAAAAACTCATGGACTCTCTTGAACAACAGGTGGGCTTGATCAGCAACCAGTTTGGCAAAATAAAAAATACGGTATCTTGAACTTGGATATGAAATCTGGCACCAAATTTTACAAAGTAGTGGCTCTGAAAAAGTTCTAAGAATCATGCTCAATCACTGAATGAACGTAAGCTCTCATTGGCAAGACAATGAATGCTGTCACTGGCCATGTAAAAAAAGAACTGCAAGTAGTAGTGTAGAAAAGGTAAAGAATAGTCCTTATGTACATATATGATAAATTATATGGAATAGTGCCATGTATGGCAGTTGTAATACTATTGCTTAAACATTATCCCTGGTCTGGTGCCAGTTAAGTCAGAGCCCTTATTGCGGAGTAATTTGAGTAAATCCACCTTTACAGTGACATGCTAAAGTAATAGTTGGGCAATACTCATAGTAACTACTACAGTACAGTTTTGAAGGATAACTTTTATTCAAGGAAAGTGAGGTTATATACCAGGGTTGTTGGTTTTTTTACTTTCTTTGAAATAAATAGGTGGGAGATAAACCTGTTGAAAATCTATAGGTAACAGCTCATGGTGAAAATAATCTTGAATAATCTTGGTTTTCCTTTTTGTGATTACTGTCAGAGCACAGGAAGGGGTCTGTTCCAGTACCTGTTGAGTAAGATGTATGGCAGGAAAGAACCTATTCAACAAGTGCTTGGAGTACCTAACTAAAAATTCTAAAAATAAACATGTTCTAAAATTTAAGACAAAATTAAAAAGACATTAAATGAGATGCAAATGGTGAAGGGCAAAATGATTAATGAATATACAGTAACAGGAGACAAATGAGCAAGAAGAGAGTTGGTTGGTTTTGGCTAAACAAAGAGGAAATAAGCTTGAATGCTTGTTTCCACTCTGTCGTTAGCATAGCGGTCAACTTTGATCATATGGTTGCATATGATCAGTGACATAGAAGGAAGCGTTCAGGTACAGAACAAGCAACTAGAGACTTAGATAAGTTAGGTGCATTAAAATAATTTGAACTTGATGGCATTCACTGAAGCATATTAGGGAGTTGACTAAAGCAGTCCCAGAGACATTAACATTAACAAATGTTAACAAAACGCTTTAAGAGAATTGTTTGTATTCAAACTGGAAAGCAGGATTCCTGGGAATCTGTTTCTTAGTGATCTGGAGAAAAAAACAGATTACCTTTATTAAATTTGCAGACTAAAAAAATATATGGGACAGGGAAGAGGAAGATGAAAGAAAAAAATAAAGGAAAATGCAAACCTGTGTGCTAAGGTTGCATTTTCACATGCAGTTGTTAAAAGTGAAGAGCTGAGTGGCTCACTCTCTTCCCTTCCACTAGTCTATGTGGGAGCTTTTACTGATCTGATTCAGTTTAAATTGGAAGAAAAGTGTTCCTTTTTTTCTTTGGTAGGATAGTTTTGTGCTGGGTTGGTAGATTGAGTCAGTTCATAGAAGTTAAAAGCCAGGTCTAGGTAAACAAAATATGTTTACCTTGGGAGATCTCGGGGAAAAAAGATGATTATAGTAAGTGGTTTGTATGTCTCTCACAAATTACAAGTTGCACAAACACAAGATGTTAGGTAGCACTTAGGCAGCTTAAAATCTAGGAAACATAATAAGTAGATAGCTGAGAGCAAGTTAATAGTGCCATGCTATTGAAAAAGACTAAAGTGTACTGTAAAATATATAAAATGGACTGTTGTATGCGAGAGAGACTAATTTTCTATTCAGCCTGAGCAGGTCTTCATCCTGAATCCTTTCCCCAGTTTTGGCGATTGCACTTGAAAGAAAGATACAAAGCCTCTTAAGGGAGCACAGAGGAGAGCAACAAAGGTGATTGATGATCTGGAAAGCATAGTATTTGAAGATTGTAAGAATTGGGGCTGTTTAGTTTAGAGGAGAGATGACTTTGTAAAAGGAGACATATAAATGATCAAGAATGTTAAAGGCTACCATGGAGAGGAAATTATTTTGTGTAATCCCTGTGGAGAAGACGGGAGATAATAAGCTTCAATTGCAGCTAAAGAGATTTAGGCTAAAAGTTAGGGAAAACTTCCTAAAGATAAGTATTAGAATAGGTGACCTACAAAGTGGAACTTTTCAATGCAGATTAGGCAAATGCTTCTTAGGACTGATGTAGAAAAGGTTGATCCTGCCTTTTGGGAGGGATGGGCTTAGATGTTCTGTTTTTCAAGATTCTGTGAAGCACAACTTAATCAAAAGAAAGGTAAGATGTGACCTGGAAGAAGGTTTTGATGGGGAGGAGAAACTAAGCATCTTGTTAATGGTGATAGTAGTTAGGTGGAACCATTACCAAAGTTGTATTTACCATCACTGTGAGTCTTTAAATCAAGCAGTTAAAATAAAGGCTTGGTTGTAGGTCTGCCAAAATAATTCAGTAAGGCAGTAGTCTCTTTACATTTTGTTTTCTCTTCAAATAACTTACTCTGGTTATCTAGTGACTTATTTTGCCTATACTCTGAAAACAGAAAGTCCATGTCCTAATGATGTTTCCCTTTTTGAGGAAGTCTTGCACAAAGAAATGTAATTCACCGTATGATCAAAGGACATAAAAAATTTTCTGGTGGTAGACAATCTACCATTACAAAATCCACACCCAAAGAATAAATGTAAAAAACTCATTAAACGTAATTGATATGGTCTTGCAGGAAAGGAGACTGTTCCTACATTTAGCTAGAATGAACATGTAGTGCTTAAAGGGTATGACTGAAAGGCAGATGGGAGATTTACTGTATAACTGGCATATAGTTTGGATTATAAAGGATTCTGGATTAAATATAAGAACAGCTTTAATTAAGAGATGAGTTTATGATGCTAGATATTTAAACATGATCAAAACACCATTGTGAAATATCAGAATTTACTGAGCATTACCATATGGTCTTTTCAGTAGACATTTAATTGAAAAATACATTAATGGTCCTCTGTCTAGCTGTGGATGCATATTGACACTGGTAGCATAAAATAGCCATAAAGTTGCCATAAATACCATGTATTTTGACACCAGAATTTAGTGAAACCAATATAACAGATTTAAAAATGTTAATCATTGAGGGAAAGCATGTAAACAAAATATGTAGTTGTGATTATATTCTGTTCTGTGAATAGCTAGTTTTGACAAAAGGGATGGCCCTGTAGGATAACCACAAGTAGCCTTTGGGAAAAGGTTTTGTTTATAAATAAATAAAATCTGTAATCTCCCATTCCTGCTTCTAAGGGATTTCTGTGGTGTCTAATAAAATTCATATATTAACAGCTAGGTAAATAATCAAAACTTAATTTTTGTTTTCTTCATCCATGCTTTAATATTTTTTTTATACCTCTAAAACCTTTTCCAGCTCTCAGTGTGGATATTTTTCCAGGGCCAGCAGCAATCAGAACAAGGCAGAGATTCAAGCTTAAGTAAATTTTTTTTAATCTGTCCTTAAAAGTTCAGGAGTCAGATTGTCTTTGCTAATTTGTCAGGACAACAGCTTACTTGGCAGTATTGCCAAAATTCAGACTAAGAGGGAGGAACTGAGCTTTTAAATAAAGGAGTGATTTAATAATGTAGGGTAAGTGTCTTTTGCAGCATTTTACAGGTCACATTGTGTATGTCATTTGAAGTTTCATCTACTGTCTTTAGTAAGTAGATTATTTAGTAAGGCAGTAGATTTATATAGTAAATAAACTTACTGTCTAAATTTGTTTAGTAAGAAAGCTTTCTAACTTTACAGAATCAAGAATAACAATAGCATATTCTGTGCCATGGGATGCTGGGTCCACAATTGTGACATATAGGAAAAACTAAGATTCTAGAAATACGTTTTTGATTTTTCAGGGAAGAGGAAAGTGTGTTGTTTTTCTTATTTAAAAGTAAATAAAATGTATCAAAGTATCAGCTATACCAGAATCCACCTAACGTTCTCAAACATTAACACTTGATGATTAAATAACATGCTTAAATTATTTGTAGTACAAAAATAATTAGGTGATGAAACTATCCAACTTTTTCCTGTTGGCTGCCTTTGTCTCAACTTCAGCTGATGTCAAAAAGTATCAAAATGCTGGCAGCATCAACTGGCACTTGCTAAATATCTCTTCCTATAATGCTGTCTTTCTGATTAGTTACTATGATTTATATAAAGTTTGTTAGTATGAAGTTTGAAATGGTCAATTTTCACTTCTGGATTCTACCCACTGCATTTTAGAAATCATTCTCCAGATGTCCTTCACAAGCCTATCAATTTGTTGTCATTTGAATTGTACAAAATTTCTCATCTGTATGGAAAGAACAAGTACAGTTGCATGATAGGTACGTTTCTGGTAAAGGATGAAAGAACTTGCAGACTTCAGGAATATCTGAGGAAAGTTGACATTTTAATAGGAATTTTAAGTAAAAGTTTACATCTACAATGGCGTTTTACCGAAGACCAGATGTGCGCTTTTGGATGAAGCCATGCTGGAAGATGCATTCCAGGAGCACACCTGATGAGCTCCAACTGGTAGTCTAAAATAGAACAGCCCCGAAAATATATAGCGAGCGTATCAGGGCCTCAGCACAACAGTTTTACTCTTGTTCCATGATATTGTTGGGTAATGTTGAAGTAGCCAAAGTTTTCCTGTCTTTTGTGAATTTCAGCCTTGTAACTAGGGGTGACCCGAAGACACAAAAGTGATCCAGAGCTAACTGCCTAAATTTTTAAAATGTTTGAGTCTGTTTGCACTTATGACAAAGCTTTTATTTTCATCATGGTTTGTATGGAGCTAAAAGCAGTTTTCTGAAGTTTCCCTTTTTCACTCTAGCCAGATACTCATATTTTTTCTCTAAAGTCTGTTGGAACATTTCAGTTCAGAAGCATCAGCTTTGAAGAAGATACAGATTAAAATTTAGAAAATATGTTAGAAGAATTAAGTAGCAGGTTAGACTGCTAACCTAATAATACTGCTATCTTGTAGCGATGTTGGAATAGTAATTTAAGAAGCATAATTTCATTAAGCAAAGGCCTCTAAACTTTCTTAATAATATTAATTGTGAAAACACTTAGAGTTGTAAGTATTTGCAAGTTTTTATAAAATTAGCGTGGTGTTGCATTTTAAACTTCACTTTGGTCTGTGTAACATCACCTCACTATATTGTACTTTATGGCTGCTGTGTTATCAAAATTAAAACAGGACTGAATATTTACACTGGATCTTTTGACTATTGGAAAAACATTGTTAGAAAACTATGAATTTATTAATCATCAAGAAACAAAAGTAAACGTCACTAAATACTAGATACAGGAAGCATAGATTGGGGTAGGGAAGAAAAGGTGTGGAAAATCTCACTGAAAATAAATTGAGAGTCATGTTGGGCTGTTAAAAGGTTATTTCCTTAGTATTAAGGAAAAATAATTTCACGCACAAACTCATAAAATAAAGAAATTGGGAAAACCACAATAGCAAAAGATATTTCAAGTTTGTACTGGAAAACAAACTGAACATGAATTTACATTGTGATCTGGCTGTGATTGTGTGGTTGTTGCTGCAAAGACATTAACTGTAAAAGCGCAGCTGTATTATTGCACTCAGTTCCGAGTATTGTACCACCAAAAAAGATACTGAACAGTTGGATACAAATGGACAAAAAAACCCCAAAACTAGCAGAAGACTAGGTGAACTAATTTATTAGGAGATACTTGAAGATATGTCTAATTTAGGTAGGGAGTGGGATGGAAGGCTGGAATCTTAGGTATTTAAAGATGGTAAGTGAAAGGAATGAAGGCTACCTTTACTGTGAAACAGCCATTTATGACTGAGGAATAACAGAAGAGACTTTAGAAACACTTTGAATATAACAAAACACAGTTTGAATATAATGAAATCTAACAGCAGTAGAACAGTGTTGTATCTGAGCAAGTAATTTTGCCCCAAAGTTAAAAGCATTTATTATATCTTACTTAGTTCACTTAGTGATTTTTTGTTTATTGGCCTGAATTTTCATCAATGCAATAGAGCTGTCAACATGCAAGACAGTCTGCTAAATGTATAACAGTTTACCTATTCCACATTAGTTTACATGTAAGAAATTGCATATATTTAAAACAGACTACTATCAGGAAATGAATGTGTATGTAGCAGGAGATTTTCCATTGTTCCCTGCCTATCCTCTTGGGGAATGTGGGATGGAGAGGGAGTTGTGTCATGCTGTACCAGGTATGTCTATGCAGATGGTGCAGACACTTGCACAGTGTCTGCCTATGCTCTGAGCTGGCTGCATTAGGAAAAAATGCTAGTTCAGAGGCTGTGTAACTGCATTAATATGATTCCTAATAAACACTGTGTCTCAGCCAAAACTTGCAACCATAGCGGGAGAAATTCACTGAAGACCACAGAACTGTGAGAAAAAGGCTTAGGTCATACTGGACTTTTTGCAGGATTAGGGCTAATTCTGAGAGAACGCTAATGAACAGGTGGCAGCACGACACATCTATTTTTTGTCCACTGGCAGATCTTTATTAGTATTAGTATCACATTTAGTATCACTTCTTCAAATTGTTCATGTTACATATTATTCCTACCTAATTTTTTTCTTTATTCAGAGATTAGAGTAATTAAGGAAGATTGGGGGGTGAAAATTTAAGTGTTTACATTGTTTCAAGAGGACAGAGAAAAAAGCTAATTCCCTCCGTACATGTTTGATTATAACCAGCCTTCCAATTTATGAATAAGATTGTTGACTATGCCAGACTGCTGTCAAGACCTTACTTTAAATAAGATGTTTTTCTTTTATGTGACATTTGCTGTAGTGATGCCAGAAATTACATCAAACACTACAATTTGAGTGCTGAATTACTTCAGCATTTTGAAGTACTTAATCAAATATTTGAAAAAGATACACTTTTCAAAGTTCTGTAGTGTAAACCTGTGAATATACTTCAATGAAATTTGCTTTAGACAAATACCATCTGCCCAGTTGTTTAGCTATAGTTGGATTCAAATAGTAGTAGTATTTGAGAAGTAGTATTTTAGTTTTTCTTGTTAGAACATTTTTGTGAACTGTCTGATAATCTGTAGATGATGAAATTTGTCACACATAAGAAAACAGAAAAGCTACAAAATACTATCTGAGCAGAGAAATCTAACAACTAATGTAAAAACCAACATTCAAGTGTAGGAATTCTACTGAAGCATGAAGTATTTTCTGCTTTGTTTTTAATTATGGTAATCAAATGATTGAAGTATTTGTAAAACTCTCAAAATGTAGCAAGGATGCCAATTTAAGATTATGTTTTATTTCTGTTTTATTATTAAGTTTGGGTAGTGTTAGTGGCACTTAAAGATTTAAGTCCTGTCTTACACGGAAAGATGCTTTCTTGAAGTCTGAGACTTTAACAGAATTGTGAAACAACAAAATCCAAATTGTGGTGGTTTGGGAATTATGCAGCATAAATACGTTAAGTATGAAGATTTTGCAGTATATACAGTATAGCTGCATTGTATCAAAGTATGCATCTTGAATGTGTCACTTTTGCAAACCTTTATGTTTTTTTCCACTATTTACATTTTTTTTCTCATTTAATCTCATAAAATAATACCCAGCATCTCTATTCAGTCTCTTCCCTGCTAAAGTGAATGCTTTTTCCTCTTGTCTCTCTGCAAAAGAAAAGAGGACAAAACCTCACTGTAAGCCAGCTTTGATTTTAGTAGTAATCTTAAGCATGTGCCCAAAATCAACTGACATTAGAAAATTAACCACGTTTTAGACTGGGACTGTGTGCCTAAAAGCTACCAAAGTTCAGAAAAGATTCACTAGAAACTTCCACTGTTGCATATTAAAGTCTACACTGTTTTACTAATCAGTGGGCTCTGCTCTTTCAAAGAAATGTTTTGAAGCTGTAGGAATTACTTCTAAGATTTTATTATTTGAGTTGGCTAAATGAACTAGTGAGTTTCTTCTAGAACTGTTGCTTTTTTCACTGTAGCAAACTGAAAATCCAGTAATCAGTCCAACCCTGGAAGCTCATTCTGTAAGCAAATCCATTCAGTTATTCACGATTACTAAATATTTCCTGACTCTTACCTAACTTGTAAGCAAACAGTGGCTCTTCAGGAACTTAGGCAGGCCAGAGTGTAGTAACAATAACTGAATAGTTGTTAAAGGAGCAAAGAAAACCACAAGTAGAATTAGTCCTAAACAAAAATATACTGGAGAGTATGTTATAAGTTCTTTCAAGCATAACATTATTTCATATTGTATTTTCTGATATATTCATTTTTATACTACTTTACAGTAATTAATGTTTTTTATTTTCATAGACATAGTACTTAATGCTGGAAGAAAATTTTTTCCTGGATTCTGGAAGAAGTGTGTTATCTGTCAGATCTTAATTATAGAAAGTGGCTTTATGTTCTCCATCTGTCATTTCTGATAGGAATTCCATTTTAATTCATGAAATATTAAGGCATATCAGAATTTCTTTTGTAATTCATAAGGGGTTTGTTTGTTTTGGAACAAATAGTTTTTCTTTTAAAGATTGATTCTCATAAAGATTTTTAAAATCAGTACTGCATATCTCTATAATTCCAGGAGAATGCAATATAAACTGAATATTGATGGATAGCTGAAAGTGGAATGTACTGCACAAATACAGGAATGTGTTTTAGGCCTCATTTTAATGCACAAAAACATTCAGTCATAATTTCTTTCATTTCAAACAATGAGTTGTCCAGGGTTTTTTAGTTTTTTGTTTTCCCCTTTGGTATTTAGTCTAGCTATACCATGCATTTCTTGAAATTTCTGTCCAGTAGGTTTTTTATCATATGAAATGTGTCATCTGAGTTGCTAAAGGATGCATTTGAGATACTGACAAAAGTTAATGGGTCCACCACATTTAAAACATATACAAACCCTGCTAAATAAACTGAGGTGCCTTTTAATACAGATTTCTTTGTACAGTCTCCTTGTTATCTTACCTCGGTTCTGCATGAACTCATGATTGTATATGCAAAGTGCATTACAAGAGTTAATGGGATTACTTTTGTGAAGTTCAGCATATCAGGAATGTTTTATAATGTAAGATACTGTCGTGGTTTAACCCCAGCCAGCAACTCAGCACCACGCAGCCGCTTCCCCCTTCCCCCTCCCAGTGGGGTGAGGAGGAGGAAAGAGGGGAAAAAAAAAAAGTAAAACTCATGGGTTGAGATAAGAACAGTTTAATAACTAAAGTAAAATATAATACTAACAATAGTAATAATGAAATATAATAATAATAATAGTAATGAAAAGGAATATAACAAAAAAGGAGGGGGAGGAAGGAAAACAAACAAACAAACAAACAAAAAAACCACCAGTGATGCACAATGCAATTGCTCACCACCCGCTGACCGATGCCCAGTTAGTTCCCGAGCCACGATCCGCGCCGCCCAGCCAACTCCCCCTGTTTATATACCGAGCATGATGTTCCATGGTATGGAATACCCCTTTGGCTACTTCAGGTCAGCTGCCCCGGCTCTGCTCCCTCCCAGCTTCTTGCACACCTGCTTGCTGGCAGAGCACGGGAAACTGAAAAGTCCTTGGCTTAAGATAAGTGCTACTTAGCAACAAATAAAACATCAGAGTGTTATCAACATCATTCTCACACTAAATCCAAAACACAGCACTGTACCAGCTACTAAGAAGAAAATTAACTCTGTCCCAGCCGAAACCAGGACAGATACTTAAGTCTATTTGTGTAAAAATCTTCATGCTAGCTCATGCATACCTCATCAAAGAAAAAACAGAAACCAAAATTCTTTCATTGGTCCTTGTCAGTACTATAGGCTCTTTCTTTTTTATGGTGACATTAAACCTTCAGAAACAGCATGTATTTTTCTCTGTCACAGTATGTATTTTTTCTACTCTTCTAAAGATTAGTGTGTTTCTGGTAATACTTTCAGCAAACCAAACTGCTTCTTTTTCCAACAAATGTTTTATGCGCAGCTTCATTATCTCTTTCTGAAAAAGGAAGCAAAATGTCTAGATTTTATACAGATTCTACCTCCTTTATTACAAGGTTTGTAGAGACTGATACAAATAACAAAATGGTAAAATAACAAAGTTTGTACTGTGGAAAACTGTATGCATACTGTCAGAAATACATTTGTCTCAAACTGTACCTTATCTGTGCCACAACTGGTGTACATGCTAAGCCAAAATTACCCCACCTGCAATGCTCGACATGAAGCCCAGTCGTTCAGGCCAGTATGAATGTGAGCATAAGCAGTGATTGCACTTTTCTGATCTACCACAGTCAGCGGACCTAGAACTCATACTTCTTGGTTTTCATAAGGTGGAAGATAAAATTCAGTTGCAGTTTCCAAAGTAGAGCAAGTCTGATGCAACTTTTGTTGAGTGTTTATTATGCTATTAAATTTACCAGGTGCTTTAGGAGTTAAGCTTAAAACTATCAAGCTTTCTCTTCTGCTCCACTTCCTATTTAGGGATTGATCCAAAACCATCCAGACTGCCATTCAGTTCAGTTCAACACCCTTGGATCAAGTTCTCCTGTCTTTGTTATACTTCTGCAATTTTGAAGTTAAAAACTGAGATCATTTGAACTGTTCCTAATTTAAGTGTGAGCAAAATAAACCCTTCTGTATTTTTTTTAAATCAATCTCTTCCGTTCTGTTTTAAAGACTTCTGAATCTCCTCCTTAGTTTTAGGCTATCATTGGAAACCATGTCCCAAAACCAAAGTTTTGGGTTAGATTACACCATCAGGTTGGCATCTGTTACTCCTTAAAGGAATATTTCAGGATAGAAGAATCTATCTGAAAGAAAATAAATTACTTAAATGCTAAAGTTTTTGTCACAGTAAGATGAAGATCTCTTGGCAGTAACTCAAGCTAGCTGAGGTAAGTAGTAATGTACTTACAAATTCTGTTAAAAGTAGGATGAAGTGTATTTTCAATAAGAAAGGCTGTTTTTTTTCTTGTTTTTTCCCCTCCCCTTCCTTACTGACAGAATGTACACAGCAACTTGTTCAAACTAAGGAAAAAAAAATCTTTCTTTGCCTGATGCTATTTACATTTTGTGATGAGATGCTTCTAGGGCACAAGTGTGCAAGATCCCTGTAACTTAAACTAGCATCTTCTGCATCCTGTAATACTTAAATAAGGCTAATTGTTATTTCACTGCTGTGCATCCATGTCATGTTTTATGCATTTTTGTCTGAATAAATCCTCTTAGATTAAGGAGTTTGGACCTTAAATGTTTGAATACTAATGTAATGATCCTTATACTTTTGCTGGATCAGCAAGCTGGACCTAAGTTTGTCAAGCTTGATGTGAAGGTCAAGTCCATCATACAGTGCTGTGGTTCCTCTTTTTTCCAACCCTATTGCAAAAGATTTGGAGGGGCTCTGGGATGCTGACTGGGAGATACGAAGTATCTCTAAGTTGCCAGCAATCTATTTTTACATTTTAAAAGGGTTTTTGCATTTTAAAAGGGTTCTTCCCACCAACAAATGTCTTTTCCAGGTGTTTCTTTTGCTTGCTAATTACCTGAGTTTATTCATGCAGACACAAAATAATTTCATCAAAGAATTGCTACTTATCAAAACTGAATATTTTATTCATGTTAAAAAATAGACACTGTTTCTGGTTTTGAAATAATTGTTTGGCGTTTTCAAAAGTTTTAAAATGTGTTAGAAACCCATTGACTCAGGGGCTCTTGAAAATCCCTCCTGTTGTATTACTTGCTTTTAATGTGGAGTAATAGGTTGTAAGACCTCATGGGGAAATGCAAGCATGTCTTTAAGTCACTTTAATGAAAGGTGCAGAAATATGATGCATACAAGTGCATAACTGTTTTGGTTGACTCACTCTGAAGTTAGTTCAGGTGGATCTGATTATCTTTTTTCTGACTTATGAAAAGGCTTTCTTAGGAGGCAGAGAGAATGAAGTTGAGGATTAGAAAAGCTCTGACAGGCAAAGACTGAAGAAAACAATAATCTCAAGAGAAGGCTTAAACTGAAATTTAAATTATTTGTGTTAACAGTGACAACCGTATAAGTGTGATAAAAATGCACAAACACACAACTGCAAGGGAATTTAACCTATTTGTATGAGAATTATATTTGAGCTGCACTAGATTAAAATCTTAGTCAAAAGGCATATATGGCTAAGGACCACATCTTTAAATTCAGCATATGTATATTGACGTTTGGAGCACAGGTTTAAATGTTGATCACCAGCTTGAGACTGGCATTTTCGTAAGTTTTCAAGAACACTATTCTCAGTTCTTTTGCTTGTCATAGCTGGGCAATTATACTTATCATCAGGTAAATGGGATTCATTTCAAAGCACCGCTTTAGGTAAATGTCACCTGAAAGGTTGTTTTCTGTTAGAAAGCAGATGTTTTGGGGGTTCAAGTTATTTATCTAGAGGCTAAATGTTAGTAAAACAAGGCAGTATGTTTTTTCCACACAGTCAACAAGATTGATTGGATACATGCATTTATGCAAAAACTAGTGTTTTGGCTTCGCAAGGGGTTGGTCTTGAATCAAGAATGGGATTTTTTTATTAGTAGAATGAAGAATGGGGTTTTTTATTAGTACAAGAGACTGAGGTAATAGGAGGAAAGATGGAGCTGAGCTTTGTAGTTTTATACTGTACTTCATTCTCTTCAGTTCATCTGATATTATGCTGCATGAGATTTTATGGCAGATTTGATTTCATTCATTCAGCTGTTTAATCATCCCTAAATGTCTGTGTATATGCATTTATCTTTTTTGGTCATTCTAGAAGATGGATTTTTCTTTCTTTATCTTGCTGGTACCTGTAATCCTCTGTTCTTCATTATATCCAACATGTCAACTGGAAAACAGGAAAAAAACCAGCTCTGAATGGTATTGTGTATGTTTGACTGTTTTCCCTGCTATTCTTTAAATACATACATGCAACGTATGAATTAGGATTAAAAGAAAATAAGATATTTTATTTGTAGAAATATATAAACAAATATTTTATATGTAGATATACCATTACAAATTTATTTCCTCTTATTGTGAAATGCTGTGTTTGTAAACTTTATAGAAAACTTTAGGTGAGAGAGAAATTTAGTTTGGAATCAGAAATTTTCTCTGTATAGCTATCAGCAGTCATCTAAAAAAAACTGATACAGAGTTTGATTTAGATTTACAGTTCATCAGGCTGTATATCCTGAAATTTGTTGAAACTATTTCCTCCATAAATATTTTCTATTCATCATTTGCAAGGGAGACCTGGAGGTTTTATTGTGCTGTTCCTCATCAGGAATAACAATCCTATAAATATGTGTAAATAAATTTCAAGTATACTAAATCAATATGTGAAATGTCTTAATGCTATTCAAGAGGAATAAAATATGAAAGGATGGTGTTGATCAATTTTCAAATTGAGCTTTTGTCCTGTTAAATTATTAATTTGTCATGGCAGTGAATATTCTGCAGAGAAGAAATTGTTAAAAAAAGACGAAGGAGAGTAGCTGTTGACTAGTCCAGATATTACTTTGTTACTACAGAGGTTTTTTCCTGATTGACAAGAGGGACTCTGTTGAAAATAAAAATGTTATGGGTTTTTTCCCTATTGCAAGATCAAGGATTTGATTTGTGGCTACTTCAGCCTACTAAACAGGAAAACTGTGAATTTGGCTATAGGCAATATTCGTCTATATTTGTCTACTCAGTAACAAATAGTCACAGAATATTAATACACATAAGACTTCAGCTGCCCCAAGAAGGATCTTCAAAAATGAAGGTAAACTTGTTAAAGAAATGTAACAGTTTTCATTTCTCATCTTAACATCAGAGTTTTTATTTCTGTTACCCTGCTTTCCCTGGCTCCATAGTAAAACCAAATTGAAACAAAAATTTTTGGACTCGTTGTCTGCCCAGTACAGTGTTGTGTTTTTCATTTCAGCAAGTAGCAAATCATTCTACTTGCTGAGAAAGTAATACAACTAAAACATTTTATGGAAGTGTTTTGTTTGGTATTTCAGAAGTCACAAATGAGCTCCAAAATGATACTAAATCATAAAACCAAATTTAATTTGTTTAACCAAATATGTTTCCTTATTCAGAGGAGGAACCTGCTCCAAACAGTGTTGTTGAAGAATACCTTCAGGAGAAGAGAAAATATGAAGACAAGCGGAAGCAGCAGCCAAAGAAAGGGGTTTCTCGCGAAGATCAGGTAATAGTTTGACAACCTGGGGAAAAAAATACCAGAAAAAGTTCTGAAAATGTTTCTCTCTTCATTTGTGTAAAAATAAAGTTTTAAAATCTGCTATGTTTCATTTTCCATTAAAAGAATCTTATTATTTGTAAAAATAAATATGTACTCTTCGATCCCCTATTTTGATTACCCAGGTAGACAGGTAAGTGACGTTTCAATGTGTGTTTGAAAGTGCGATCAGTTTAGTCACTAAAATCTTTCAAAAGGAGATGCTACCCACACAGAGGTATCCTTGATTACATTTACAAGAGTTTGCATTTCTACACAGTGCTTTCCTTGGCTCTGCAGCTTGCTGTAAGATAACAGTGGGGCAGAAGTTTGCATACTTGGCATCTGTCCAAGCTGGGTTTTTTAACATTTTAAATTATATTTTAAATTATGTTTTAAAGAGATTAAATTCACCCATACCTTTTGGTGTTGTGAAATTAACAGAAATAGTTTTTAACTGTACTGTAAAAAGAAAACTCTTTTTAAATATAATGAAAATTATTTTTCAAAATTAGTTAGGATGTATGTACACTTTAGTATGCAAATATAAGCAAAGTAAAGTTTTACATAAATATTTGTTTTTTCTAAAATAGAAAAGTTTGAAACTGTTAAATGTATGAAACTGCCTGTGAAGTGGAAAATACCGTTAACTTAAAATCTATGCAGTGCATCAAACACATTGGTTTATAAGTGCATGTCAATTCAGCTACAAAGATGTTCATATTCAACTGTTGAAGCTAGAAGAGATTGGAAACTTGAGGCTTAGTAACTTCAAAGCAGCGGTCGGCAAACCTTTATACATGCAGCAAGGTGATTTAGCTCTAAACTAAGAAGTTTATGGAAACTTTGTACATCCAAAAGCCCAGTAACTTTGAATCAAAGAGTACTAAAGCTCTGTTGGCAATGCGGATCAAGGGACTTAAAACCTCTTCTAATGAATTTATATCAGCCCTGTCCTGGACATTGTAGGAAAACAAGATGAGATGACAGGGTTGTATATTTTAGTAGATCTTAATTTTTATTTATATAACCCTGCTGGGAACTATTCAACAATAATTAATCAACTTCTTTGTAATCCATTTCATTTGGGAGAGCCTCTTCTAGCCTTGCATCCTTCCTACCTGGTCCTACAGCACAATACCATTTTCTATCCTCTGTACAAGAGTTAAAGAGGAGGAGGAGGAAAGGTATGTGTCTCCTTACAATACTAGATGTTGGAAGTCCTAACCTTATAATTCTACAAGGGTCAATTTATAAAGTTATTTGATCCACAGTATGGCATCATCACTCACTGCAAAAATGCCTACTAAGATATTTCGAAATTATTTCTATCACCAGGTCTATTAACAGGAGTGCTGGCACCAGAGAAAATTAGACAAGACACAAGGAATGTGGCCTTGATTGGTCACTATTTCGTGTAAAAAGGGCTAGTTTGTTTTCTTCTGATGGCCTAGGCAGATATTTGCTGTCTCAGATGTTGCAAGTATGGGGTTTGTTTGCAATAGTATGGAAAGTTATAGAACTTGAATGATTTGCAGGCCCAAATATCTTTGAAATTTTCCTCTCTCCCATCTTAAAGAGAAGATTAAACAGAAAATAAAGAGAACAAATGCAAAAAAACCTCCAAAACCTGCCTTTGGCAGTGCTAAAATATATTTTTGAAAGAATTCAAAAGCCAGGAAACTCCTAAAGTTAAGATTGCTTCCAGAAGGAAATTTGATTCCAGTGAACACTTCTGGTATTTCCTATTTCTGTTTTCTATTCTTGTTTAGTTTTTATTCTTTTAAATTTGAAAAACTTGACCAAACAAAACTAAACAGCCATACAGAGGTGTTTTACAACATAGGTGGCCATCCTATCACCTACAGATCAAACGTAGCCTGCCACATAAATTCAGTCAAGCGCTTATTCCCTGATGCGTTTCTTTCCAGGAATGTCTCAAATATCAGCAAGAAATAAGCTGTGGGCTGTGCAAATTATTCTTATGGTGTGCCCTTTTTTTGAAGAGCCCCTGCTCCCATCACAAGACTCAAGCATACAATTCTTCTATAATCAAAATCTCATTCCAGGTGATCAGAAACAAGACCTGCAGTATGATCTGCTGATGTCACCTGAGATTTGGTGACTTCATTGTAGCTGACAGACAGGGCAATGTCAGCTGAAGAATAAATACCAAATGTAAATCAGTATGAGCTTAATGTATGCAGCATAAGAACCTGTATCTGTAGAATTAGTTAAGGTGGTTCATTGTATTTGAGTCAAAAGCTTTGAATTTTTTTCAATGTCAGTACATAATTTAAAAGATAAGCAATATAAAGTATATAAATATCAACTAAACTGGTCTTCAAAGCTTGAATGATCTGTAATTTATACAATGGTTTACTTTACAAGAAGAAAATAGCAGGTTCAAACAGTAAAATTCGTTGTCAGCAGAGTTGTTTAATCAGATATTTTATTCTGTAAGTAGCCACAAGTTTTAGTTCCTTAAATATGCATTTTGATTTCACTGGACAGCCAGACAAATGCTCTCTCACACATGCGGGGCGACCTCCCTGCTTGCTCTTGCTGCCTCAACATTGCTCGCTTGCTCTCACTTGTTCTCTTGATTGCTGCTCTCAATGCATTCTCGCGCTCTTGCCCTGCCCCCCCCCCCCCCTTACTCTCTCATTTGCCTCTCTACAGTGTTTCTTTCAAATCCACATGACAGATCTCTCTTCCATCTCATTGTACTGTTTCTCAAAATAATAATAGTTTAAAGATGTTGTATATAGCTGTTGTTGTGTATAAATATATATAACTTCTCTAAAACCATGTATTTAATTTCAGACACTGGCATTGTTGGACCGATTTAAATCAAAGTTAACCCAGGCAATTGAAGAAACTCCTGAAAATGAGGTTTCTGAACCTGAAGTAGATAATGATGAAGGATGGTGAGTTTTTTGGATTTGGATTTCTGTGTGTACTGCTGGAAATCCTATGGCACTAACATAGTCTCACTGTTAAGCGTAAATTTAAGGAGTAGCAGAAACACCAAATGTGAAGAGAGCTGCTGCAGCAGGAGTCAGCTAAAATGTACTGGTTTAGCACTCTGGAAAATAAGGCAGGAGAGTAGAAGACATTTTGCTTTGTGTAGTTGTAAGTCCTACTGAAACTCTGTGTTGGGGGTGGTATTTTAAAGACTGATGGAGGAGATGAAGACAGACTGATGGACTCATCTGAGCGTAGGGTGACCCCAAGGAAGCAGGGTAGCACTGGAACTGATAAAGCACTGCAGAAGTTATGACCTCAGCACCTCCCAGTCAAGGAAGCAACTTGTACCATGTTATCTCATGTCCATCTTCCATCCAAAGAACCCACCTTAGGTAGGGAAGGGGATAAAAAGCAATATGATTTTGAAGTGTGATCCTGAAGTCCTAGACTGCAAGCTGTTAGATGATAATAAAAATAGCTGCATAACATGACTAGAAAAAAAAATAGCAAAAATGTTTTGTAAGGACAGGTCATCTTTTTTTTATAAGGCGCTCAATATAGCTGGTCAATATAGGCTGTCTCTGCCTACAACTTTTTCCTTAGTTGTATGCATAAGCCATCACAGCTACAGCAAAACTACCACTGAAATAGAAGCTTTAACAAAGTTCTTGGCAAGTATTTTAAGACAACCAATATTTCTGTATCTCAGATAACTTAAAATTATTAAGTGAAAATGTCAAGTGTACCCTTGTGATCTTTCTAAAGGCTCCCTTCTTGGGACAGGGAAAACTAATAGGATACCTACCTGCCCCAAAATCTCCAAACTAGCACCAGTAACTAGACCTGAAAAAACCTGAATTACAATAAGGAGAAAAACTAAAATATACAAAGATGTACATTAGACACCCTTTTTAAATAGAAGATAAATGATGTAACTAAATGTGATTAAAGCATCCTGTGTCTGTTTTGAGAGGACTCATACAAAAATGTAAGATAACCATGTTAGTGACGTTGTTTTTCTCAGATGAGAAGACAGTTAGTATTGGTAGGAAATGCAGACTGTCTAAATAATTTAGTTATTTTTACTGTCATTCTACAAATGAAAAAGATGTACATACTGAAGTGAGAAAAGACATCATAAAAAAGGTTGTGAGGGAAAATAATATATGGAAGGAAAAATGTTTTTTACGTCTTACCTTACATTTTTTTCCCACATGTTGATAAATGAAATTCTTCAACTCTCTGTAAATTACACATCAAGTTACAGTAAGCTATATTATAAAAATGTTTGGGTTTTTGTATATTGAATCAGAATATCTTAAGACTATTTGAAGATACATGCCATAAAAATTTAAAAAAAAATTAAAAATCGTAGGTCATGAAAGGTAAACTGAATTGCAAATTCTGAGACCGGTTGTGTAAAATTCTGAGACTAAAATTTTAGATCACTTTTAGATAACTTTTCCTTTCTTGTTTGTGTCATATACATAATGATTCATTGCATATATTTTAATTTAGTAAGGTAAAGCTACACAGATTCTGCAGCTTTACCATCACACCTTCTTGCTTTTCACTGAGTTGAGCTGAGACCTCACAAGGGAAATTCTAGGATTTGCAGAAAACTTCAGACACATGCACTGGCAGAAAGAGTAACACTAGTAGTATAGCACTAAGCATAGAATTCTTGCAGTTTATAAAACAACATTTTTACATAAGTAGTGTGTAATGAGTGCATTTATTTTTCCAGTGTTTCTTTGTGGGCATTAGTGTAGTCTGCTTTCATCTTAACAGATATCTTGGCATTTTCATCACTAAAAATGCACTTAAGTGTTACTAAGTAGGCTATTAAAAATCCTGTGATTCTTTCAAAACAATAGCAATTCAAACATTTTGCTTTTTATTTTATTAATTATATTCTTTATTTATTTTTTTTTTCCCCCCAAGGAAGAACTGAGCATTTCTCATAGCTTTAGAATCTAACCAACACCCCCTCCTGCCCTCGCGCTCTCTCTCTTGGCCGCCCCCCCCCCCCCCCCCCCCCCCCCCCCCCCCCCCCCCCCCCCCCCCCCCCCCCCCGAAGAGTGGAATATGGTATTTTAAAATACAAATGCAGGTTAGGTTTCTTAAGTATAAGTTTTCTTTCTGCTTTCAATGTTGATTCCATTATCTGGAAATACAGCCTTGCTTTCTTTGGTTATATTCTTTGGCTATTTTAACAGATAAATCAAAACACAAACATCTTGACTTTGGATTATTCTTTTTGAAACAATAGAGAAAAGAATTTCCTAAATCTTGCCCCTTTCAGGATAAGTCTTATTGCTAACTTGCTATTATTTTAAGTTTTCTCTTGTCACCGTCTATTTGGCTGCTTCTTCAAACCACGTAGTCTTCCTTCATTGTATGTTTTCCTGTCTCAGGCTCTTTGAGGATGAGGGATAACATACAGCATAAATTTTGAGGTCCTTGGATTTCACTGATATTTTGAGATCTTTCTGAGCTACCAATGTGCTTCTAAGTTCTCCAAGAATTATAGAATAGGCTATTTCAGTTGGAAGGGACCTACAATGATCATCTAGTCCTACTGCCTGGCCAATTCAGGGCTGACCAAATTAAAGCATGTTACTAAGGGCATTGTCCAGCTGCCTCTTAAACACTAACAGCCTTGGCGCATCGACCACTTCTCTAGGGAGCCTGTTCCAGTGTTTGACCACCCTCTTGGTAAAGAAATGCTTCCTAATGCCCAGTCTAAACCGCCCATGTCCAGTCTAAACCTCCCTTATGCAGCCTTTCCATGAACCTGAAGGGCTGGTCTTCATGTCTGATATTGTCACAGTAATATAACCAGTCTTTTAAAGACTTAGAGTCCAATCACTATCTTTCCTATTCCTTTCTGAGTAACTACTGACATCTAATTGGCAATAATTCTTTTCTCTGTAAGTAATTCATACTGAATGAAGAAGAGTGTTGCAATTTCAGATTATGAAGTTGTATTTTTGTTCAGAAAATAATAATAGAATTGCACTAAAACAAAGACTTAGAATAATTAGAATCTACATAGTAGACTAATAATTAACATGATATTATTAATTTTGCAGCGCAGTGAATGTGCACGTTAACTTTACAGACAGATGAGACAGTCTATTTTCAAAGAATTTACTTCGAAGCTAAATAAATTGTAAAATGTACATGTTACACAAATTGGCTATAAACACAACATTAACAAACCAGTGAAGTCTTCTAAAAGCTATTAATGATTGTTAGAATTGCTTGGAAAGTTAAATTTTGTATTTTGGGATAAGAGTTTACATTTTCAGTGTCTTTGTTGTATTGGAATATTTGAGATAACTAGTGACTTTACATTTTAAAATTCTTTCTTAATTCCAATCTGCTCCTCAAAAGACAATAATTCTACTTTATTTGATTTTTATTACATATAATTAGTGTATGGCATATGCATACATGATATGCACAAATTATGTGATTCCTCCAAGCCATTTTGTAGGTCATGGTTGCTGTTTTTATGGGAAGTGGAAGCCTGCCAGTATGCTTTGCTCTACTGTCAGGGTGTGTTATCTGAGGTAAAATGATTGCCTCTAAGACATTTTTATGTGTCCACATGAGTGGCCACACATTGAGGTATAATTTTCATTTTCTGTCAAGATAGAAACCATTACCAATTTGTTATGTTTTCTTTTATTTGGCAAACTTCTCTCTGCATATTTGGCTGAGCTGCTGTATTGGCATGGAGCATAGCAGACGTTTGGGCACTTTACAGCAGCATTCTACTTTTTATGCAAGAAAAAAAGAAGAAATATGACTCTATTGTAAACAGTGTGTATGGTGTTTGATAATTATTACCAGATTTTACTGTCTAAGAAGGCATCTGAGGAAGCGTTGTGAAGAGAGCTGAAGAGAAATGCATAATACTAAGTTTTAACATGAAATAGCAGAATCTATTGCAAACTCTGCTGCTATGTAAGAACAATTATAAGGATCTGTCTGCAGCAATCAAAATCCAATTTTCGCCACAGAATTCAAAAGTATCAAAATAAACATAGTATCTACTTTCAGAAAGGGTACTCATAACAATAAAAATGTCTGCAAACAAGTAGGCAGACACATTTTTACAGCATCTGGGTACCTCAGAAAGATGTGCTTGATCCTAGTTCTTCCAGGCGAAAGCATTATTGTCCCTATGATTCCATACTGAGAACTATTGCTTATGCTTTTCTTTTAATAATTTGTCAGATGTCTTCAGCACTATTTGATCATTAGTTGTTCTTTATTTGCTTACAGTCCAAGTAAGAAAGAGTCAGATGCATGACTTCATTCTTCTCTTTCACAAAGGTTGTACAGAATGCAGCAGAGGTAGGTAGAGATGATCTGGCAGAGCTCAGTCACTCATTCTAGGCTTAAAGTCTTACCCAAGAAGACTTTTCCCCAAAATGTTGATGAGATCCATTACAGCAGTAGTGAGGTGTCATCTGCTTAGAGACTAATAGTATGAAAACCAAATATGTCACAGCAGAAGACCCAGCTGGAGTAATTCATCGACTTGATACTTCCCATCTGGATTACTGGATGGGCCTGAATCTGAAAGTGAAAACACTGTGCAGGCTGCACTTTATACAGAACAGTGCTGCTCCTCATCTTCTTTAGGACTTGGACTGCTGTATACATGTAGTTGCATGCATGTGACACCCAGTCAGGTTGTAGTGCCGCTTGAGGGCTCTGATTATAATATCAAATAGTTACAGCTATAGTAAACCCCAAATTTCAGTCCAGAAGGTGTTATGGCAACTGCATATAATGAAACTGATGACGCAGATCCTGTGAACATGGCATAAAGTATTTTCTGTAGAGAGAATCCAGCTATGGAAGAAAAAAAATCCGGATGCAATCAAGTATATTCAAAGATTGATTGCTTTAGTTAATCTGTGCAAAATACTCCTCTTCAAATAGGATAAGAGTGATACTTAGTACTCTGAAACACCCTCCCATCAAGTAATTCTGAGAGTTCTGAGTGGTTCATCTCTCTTTCAAAGCGTGAAATCCGAGACTAGATACAACACTCAGCTAAGTCTTTGTCAGTGTTGAGTGGAAGGATTACTTTGTCATTGTTTCTTTCATGCCTGGTTTCCAATCCCTTCTAAGCCACAAATCTTTTCCTACTGAATGGTTGCCTAACCTAGCTCTGTCCTGTAACCATGCTGTTGATTGCTCTTATTGAAATTCAGCCATTGCACTTTCTGAATTTTATCCTATTTTTATACTGCTACTCCTGTTTGCCAAAGTCACATAAATTCTAAATACTCCAATAAACTTTCAAAACACATCTTCACAAAACTTCATATTATACATACGTTCTGTAATTATGTTCTTCTCCAGTAGTCGTAAGTGGAAGTAAACTAACCAACCCTACCACATTAATCTTTTTACTTTGACATTAAACTATGGCTGTCTACTCCTAAAAATAGGGTTCTCCAGCTGAATTTTTACCAGCCTTACATCCTTACGTAAGAAATATATAGCTACACTTTTCCAGGTGGAATACTGGTCTTTGTGGAAGGAACAGATTCTCTGCTATGAAAATCCACCTGTCATATCCTTACCCAAAATTCTGGACTATCTTCCACTCTTCTCTGTCTGATCTTTGAAAACAAGCAGAGGCTTCCTGAAACTGCTAGATTTATTGACATACTGAAGTATTTCTATTCCTATGAGAAATTTTACAATTCTGACAATTTTTGAGCTGATGGAATTTTCTGCAGAAAAGAACCCACCATTTTCCTTTAAAGCTCACCTGGTTCCTAAGTCAACTTACCATATTTCTATGAAGGGTCCCCACTGTTTGTGCATTCTCACAGATAAAATGCACAAGAAGGTTTACAAACCAACTCTGGTACCATTCTTGAATTTAAAGCTTAATTGTCATAATGAAGTAACCCAAAACTCAAAAGCAGCAGCGCTCCATACCACTGAAAAACCAAATACATTGCACACTAAACAAATCAAGTTTACAGTGCCTTATAAAACCTGGAAGACACATAGGCTAGTAAATCATGGTGATGTTTTCATGGATTAATTGAAAAGATACACCCATCCATTCACTTCTAAACAAAGTTCTTAGCTGAAGGACATAATAGCTAATAGGCAGCAAATACTAGAAGAGCACCACAAGGTATTAGTATGAGCATTGCAATGAGGCAGTATTCTGTTCTTGCTTGAAAACTGTTTCCATGGTGGTAATCTGAGTCCTGATAAGTATGGTTTTACATTATTGTTACTTCTTCAGTTTGGATTTGGTGGAAGATGCCCAATTCATCCTGCTGGACATTCAATATTCAGTGTAGAAACTCAAACATTAACATGTGAAAGCTCTTCCTTAACAGATGAACATGATGATGTGAAGTACATTTAAACTATTGTTACCACTAGGGAAGCAGCCCAAGTTTGTATCATCCTCAGTAGACGGTTTGGTCTATTATTAATCCCATCAATTCACAAGTCAGGGCTGCAAGTAGACCTCCAGCTGATTTTAGAGTTTGTGTTACGGTGGAGTTCCTTCATTCTGCACCCGGCTAGAAGTTTAGGATTTCTTCTTCTGCATTCAGATCTCATCACTGGCCTCTATCTGCTCTCAATAATGCACTCTCCAGCCATTTAGAATTTGACTGTGACTGCCAGCATGCTACATAGTTCATTTAATTAATAGCATGTGATGCCAGTGCTTCATAACTGAACCACTGCAGTGTTTTCTGGGTGAAAAGTAAGGTGTTGGATGTGAACTACAAAGCTTCTTAATCTTTAAAAGAGATCAACTTTTTCTTTCTCCATGAACACTGTCATAGCTGTAACTAAGCGACAAATGTAAATGAGACAGTCACTTAAGTATTTTTGGGAGCATGTCTGGACTCTGAAACGTACTCTTTCTTTTTATGTGAAATAACATAAATCCATTCAGCTTTCAGATATACTGTGGGACAAGAAAGAATGAGTAAAATGGGAATTTGGAATGAGGTGATGGTTTTTCACATGGTTTTTCAGTTTAAAATTCTTATGGTTAGTTACCTTTGTTGAGTCTGAGCTATTCTGAATGTTGGTTAATTTGAGGGATAGGAAAAATGGGTATTTTTTTAAATCAAAATGAATAAGTCAAGGCCTGAAAATACCTTTCAACTTACAGTCAAAGTTGTTGTGAAAATTATGTGAGAGTATAAGTCTTCCATCTCAAACAAAAAGGCATTTCAGATCTTGCTTAATAGATTGTTTCATGTGCATGTTGGTTAATTACTAATGTTGGCATGACTATTGTCATCTTAGTTATTGTGACAAACCTCATTTAAGATAGCGAGGGTTAAAAACAATCCAAGTGGGAATTTAATGGCACTGTTCACTTCAATAGACTGTTTAAAATCTTGTGGCTCTTAGAAGGCTTTTAAAGATACCTTCTTGGTCACAAAATATTATTTTGATTTGCACAGTGATGCTTGGCATAGATCTGATCACCTGATCATAGCAAAAAATAAAGGGAATGGACCCATGTTTTTATTAATTGCTTCTGTGGACAAAAACCTCACTGAAGTTCAGTGCTAACCATTTAAAGTGCAGCGTGGTTTATATATGTCAAATTCTGTAATCTGTTCTCAGTTCTGAATTTTTCAAAACTACTACTGAGGCCAGTTAAATATTGTGACAACACTGGGTGCTAATGCTAAGCCCTTCCCACCAGGACATTCGTTGCAATTTGACTGTATAATTTTTTACCCAGTTTGTAAAGATAGTTATATTTTACTCCAGAACAAACAAAAAATAAATCTGCATATTTCATGAAGGTATTCTCTATCCAGCATCAATAGTTATGTCCTTTATTGTCTTTAAAAAATGTTTTTGTTGATAATACAAGGAAAACTTCTCTCAGAATATTTGGCATTGGTTTCAGTAAGATATCTGGTGCAGTTAGGAGTGGGAACACACAGTATTTCATTTATTTTGTATTCTCCCAGTAAAAGGCTTTGTGGCTGAGAGACAGAGACTTGGGTCTAAAAAAAAGTATCAAGGCACCACCTTTCTAATGTGTGTTGTAGAGAGTAGGCTAGAATTGGTTTGGGTTTGGGGTTTTTTTTAATTGAAATAGCAATTTCAGAATCAGGTAAATGTTGAAGTTAGCCAGGCTGCTTTTATATTGCAAGATTTCATTTATATTAAGAACGAAATCATGATGCATACTGTTAGTATCAACTCCACATAAATTTGATAATGTCTTCCACATTTTATTTCCAGGATTTCCTATTTAATACAGCATCTACATCTATTTGCACAGTGAAATTCTTCTGGATAAACACCTAAAAATATTGGTTATATTTCTTTCATAAACCTACCTTTATACATGTTTTCTAAAATGCAGTCTCTTTCTTTGCTATAATACCAATACCTCAGACTGAGGATTATGAAATATGGCTTCCTCAAGATTAGCACCAGTCTCTGCAGATTCAGTTGCAGAAGCTTAACTGTGACAAACACAGTAAGCTCCTGAAAACTCAGCAGCAGTCTTTTTCACATGCCGATGCTAGCTTGGGGAACGAAAGAAAAAGTGCTGCTGTAATTTATGCCAGTGAGGCACAAAGATGGATTAAAGCCATGTTTGCTCCCCTCCTCCCATCCAGACTTGAGCCAACGTTCCTCCACTAGTCTGGAAAAACTGGCTCTGTATTAGGTCTCTCCTGCTAAGGCCATTGGTTTACTCAACTACATTTTTAAAAAGTTGACAAAATACTTGATTGTTACAAAGGATAAATGAATGCCAGAGGTCTGTATTAGAAACACATTGGAAAGAGGGGTTTCTTTTCTGTTTGGCAAAAAATTAATGTTTGTTTGGGTTTTAGTATTGCCACTGACATTTAAAGGAAGAAAGGAAAAAAAAAACCCTTCTGCTGTAAATGTTTTTTTTTTCGTCCAATTTTCTCTCCACCCTCACCTCTCTACTGCTAGAATGTGGTCAAACCTTGATATGTAAATGCTAGCTGCTAGCCCACTGCTTCAGTCAGTAATTTTGTATTAACGAATTGTTCTTCTGCTGAAGTTGTATATTTATTGCTTCTAGCTGTTCGGCATGCCTGAGAAACTCAGCATTTGGGGTGGGTTTTTTGTTTGTTTATTTTTTGTTAATTCCTCCATGTCTAAGTTTATTTGGACTAGGCATCTGGGCCTGGAATCGACTACTGTTTGACTTAAATTCAGAGATGATCCATGCTTTACTCAAGGGATATCTAGTATTACATTTACTGTCTGGAAATCTTACATTTTATTTATTGCCAGCAAACCAAGTGAAGAATGAAGAAATAATCTTCCAAATCTTTAATAGCCTAGTTTAAGCTTCCTGCATATTTACACACCTTTTCAAGCACCCCAACTTCATCTCATTCAATGACATGTTTAAACAATAAGGATTTGGAGATATTCAGAATGGGGAGAGGGAGGGACAAAACAGAAGGGAGGGCATCCAGAGAATGCTGAATGTTATGAAAATCTGAGTACTTTTGTGCTAGAAATGCTCTCCTCTCCTTCCCCTCCCTCCAGCTCTGTGTTCTGGTGATACAATACTGCCTGACTGTGTTAACTTGGGGAGGCTATTTGCTGACTTTTAGAGTATTAGATATTGTACAAGCTATTGCCAGACACAGGATGCTAGACTGGATGGATCATTGGTCTATTCCGGTATGGCAGTTCCCATGTCCTTATAGTAAATGCTGTGTAAAGTTTTTCTACACTGGTACACTGTCTGGAACAACATCTGGAATTTGCATTATAGTCTTCCATACCAATCTACTCTACCAGCAGTAGTTGTCTATTTAAAGCATCCAGCTTCTTTCATCAAACTACTTAACATTTTTGTGAAGGGGACAAGGGTATAGTGTAAATATACTATATATGAATTGTTACCGAATAGATGCACTATAAAAATAGGATAACTGAATTTTTAATAAAAAAATATTTATTGCTTAAAATCATAAGACATAAGGGGTTTACATATTTCTAATTCTGATACTATGAGAACTAATCACATTTTCCCCCAGTGCTTTGATTATCTTTTGAAATGGATGAGCTTTTTCATAGTTAAGTTGATTTTCCCTTTCTCTTAGAAGGTTGCTTACAACTAAATTTTCTTTCAAGAGAAAAAAAAATGCTTAGTACTATCTTTAACAATGGAAGGATACTCTATTACGTTAGTCTTCACCAAAAATAGTTTGCTTTGTTGTTAGCTTTGCAAAAACTGAATATCTTTTGGGTTTTTTTAACCTGGATATCGCATACTTAGTGAAACTATTAGTTTCTTATTATTATTGCAGTTAATATTTTGGGGTAAAACAGCATATAGCATTCGAATAGAATATCTCAAAAAAGTATTATGTTAGAAATATCTGCAAAAGTTCTGTTCTGATCATTTTATGCTGTAGGCCTACACCAAGAGAAAATATAAACAATTCATTCTTTGGCCTATGGAGGACCCACAACTTGCTGGTTATTCTGAAGAGGTTAAACCAATTTCTTCCTCCTCTAGTACTTGTAATACAATTTCAAAGTGCTAGTCAAAGTTAACAGAAGTGTACAGTCTGACTTTGTATAATATTTTTTAAAGCATATTTTTATCAGTTTTGCTTGCTTAGAATTGGGGAGATTTTTGCTCTGTGCAAGAGCAGCAATAATACGTTACCTCCATTGTTAACATCTGAATGCTGAAATATTGTAGGCTAATAATACTCTACTCATCCAAAAGCTAGAAAATACCGCTTTCAGGTCTTGCAGAAATGAAATTAACCTCAGGACAGTGCTTGGGGGTGGGGGTATTTATAGCAATAGTGAAATCTTAAATTTCAATCTAAAATCTGTGCTCTGTACCATATTTACTATTATGGATTGAAACAGTATTATTTTGATGTAGAATTAAATACTTAACCTGTGAAGTTGACTGCAATATGGCAAATATCTATATTTATAGCAATTTTCTCAGTACTCTTCTAAGCATTTTTTTATATTAGAAACTTCTATGGAATAACAATGATTTGAATTTGGCTAGACCTGAATAGCAAATCTTATTCCTCTTTTTAAATAGCAAGTCAATAAATTTGAAAAATATAGGGGTTTATGAAAGCACAAAAAGTTGGAGGGACAAGTGGTCTGATCATTAGGAAAGGAGATGGGGAAAGAGGAAAAAAGGAATGTGGAATGGTGGAAACAAGCAGTGAAAAGAAAGTGAAAGAAAAAGTGAAATCTCGTAGCGGTAACTATCACAGCAGAAACCTATGACCACCGATTATTGCTAGGAGGCATTATAAACTTTGTTAAAGTGAAATCAAACCCAGTTTGGCAAACTAGGCTCAAACAGGAACAGTGTGTGATACAGTGGAAGGTTTAAATACCAAACGCTACAGAAGAGTACGGGCTTTCATAGGTAATTTAGCACAGCTCTGATACTATGAGGTAATGAGACAAAACATACTCAAGGAAGTATGAGGTTTTTTTTTTCCTGCACACATTTTTTTGTGATAGCAGTGGCTGTGTGAAACAGTGAGAATTAAAGAGATGAATCCAGGTTTCAGACTGTATCTATAGCAGTACTTATGCTATCAACCCTCATTGCTGTAAGAATCAGAACCTACTTCAAGTACTCGGGAAAAAATTATTTTTCTTTTCATGATCTGTAAGAGAGGGAAACTTGGATTACAGGACTCCTTTGCGTGAAAAGAGGGATGATGGGTTATCTCTTACACGAAAAGAAAAACAAAGCTGGATGGTGAGATGGGGCAGACAGAAACCAGGGAACTTGCCTGCAAGAATTGTGTTACACAGAGCACTTAGTGATGGTTGCAGGTTTCATTAGAGACATAAACGTATTTCCTCTCCCCTGCTGCACTGTGTTTACAAAACTATTTGTAAAGCTCTTGGACACTCATATGCAAGGAGTGGTGACAGCAGCCTGAGCCAAGAGGCTTGTTTTGGTTGTAGAATCTCAATTCTGAAAAAAGGTGGAAACAAGATTAGATGTTATTAAAGTATTTCCTCCTTCAAAATTCCCATTGTTTTATGGTTTTGACATTTTTTTTTGTCTTGTTCATACTCACGTTCTCGTGCCTTGATTCAAAATTTTTGCTTGTTTTCAATTGTCATTTGACATTTTTCTTCATTTTATTTACATTTTGGTCAGTCTCTTCTTCTCTGTTTTGGTTTCTCATTCCTATCCTTTTTTTAGTCTTTACCTTCTTCAATTTATTTTTCTTTTTGGTCTCTCAACTGTCTCTCAGTGTTTCTCAACTGTCTCTCCTCTTCCTGTGCCACCCGCTACTCTGCTGGAAGGGAAAAGAGTGCCAGTGAGTTCATTCTTCCAGAACAGCCAAACTTTTTTTCCTTGGGAGAGAGATCTCATTTGCTTTGATCTGTGGATTCACTCATCTGTTTTCTCATCTGTTCACATGAGCTACATTTCTATCCACTGCCTACATATCACGAGGTTGATGGGAGCAAAGTGTTATAATGTTTCCTACGTTAATGCTTGTAGTTCAACATATACATTAACAATATTTGAAGGAAAATGTTAGTGGCAAATAGAATATAATTTAAGGAAAGCAGTAGTGCTTGAGTACTTCTCATTATTTTTCTTTTAAATATATGGTGCATTGATGATAATTGAGAAAAGTGGGTAGCATGTTAACTTGCAAGCAATGTTGAACTTAGAAACGAATGGTAGTACTAGTAGTTACGGTCCGTATTGGTCTCTCTTTCTTTTTTTAGACAGCCTGTACAATGCAAGAAGCAGCACTGAATTTCTTGACACGGATACTTACTCCTGCTTTGTTCATTTTAAGCATCCTGATGGAAAGAACCAATAACTTTCATAAAACGTAGCAATAATTTGCAAAATTCTGATGTTGTAAATTTTATAGCAATGTGATTAGTTGCTTAATTCATTTAATCTGCATTTAGAAGCGGGATGTAATTTTTGCTGATGTTCTGAGCACCAGTTTAGATGTACTGTGTACATCTGTAGTGTGTATTTGTCTGTAAGTAGTGCATTTTTAGTAACATACAGTTCTGCATCTGGAAAGTGAAAAGCTGTGTGTTACTTTTTCTTGGTGCCTGCTGATTGCAGAAACAGAAGATGTATGTTTTACAAAGCTGCCATGTTTTATGCAGGCACCTCCAACTGAATCCTGGCTAAAACTGCTTAAGAAGTTACTGCCTCTCTGCCAAAAGCTACTACCCTCACAACAGAGTTGGCAGAACATAGCTTTTGTCCACACCTGTTGATTATTTACTGCAAAGCTCAGCTGTTTAAAATGCTGACATAGGTAAGTGTAAGATAATGTCCCAGACTCTCCACTGAAGTGGTGGAGGCACCAGAGGGCATGCTGTGTAGAGTCACTTGTGCAAGGAAGGCTGAATGGGCAGCAGGTGAGCTGGTAACAGCCAACAGCTGTGTCAGGTTGATAAGCAAATGTGGAATTACGCAATGCAGCTTTGCACTTTCATTCAGTTAGTATAAAAATCACTGATGGATGCAGTGCATTTGTACCTGGAGATCCGAGCTTCATCACTAGTGCAAAAGCATAGTGCTTCCTTGCTCTTGCTGAGATTCAAAATGATTGAGTTCACTGACTGCCACTTTAGTTTCTCCTAAAGGGCAGTTCTGGAAAGGCCAGAGCTGTTGTGATACCAGACTTCTGTTTATGTCACACTTAACATGACTGCCACCTGTCAGCAGCTGGCATATGGTTCAGATCCAGGGCATGGCTCACACATTTCAAAATCAGAGGGATTACCGTATATCATATCTTTTCATACAAGTACCATCTCATTAGAGTAGTTCAAAAGAACATCATCTGTCTCCTGAATAAACTGGTTGAGTCTGCCTGGAGAGCACTGTGTAGGTGGGGTTCGTTCCTTGGTGCACAGCTGGCCAATACGGTGTTGCCTATGCTAGACTATTGGACACACAGCTTAATCGTACTGTAATAGTTCTTGAATGCTTTCTGGTGTGCTGAAGTTTCTTTTCTAGCTTCAGTTGAAGCCAACATTCTCCCACTTGTTACCTCCTAGAAAGTAATCAAACTGATCACCAAGGTAATGTGTTAGTTACCACAGCTTATGGACATACAGGAGCTACTCTGCTAGTAACTGTGAAGAAGCAGTCTTGTCTGCTGACTGTTGCAAAAATCATTATCTGAGAATATCACTAGGCCAGGAGAGTATCCATGTACCTTTGAAATCCTGTGCTGTCTCTGAAACTGTCTTAAATGAATTCAGGTATTTCAGTCTAATGTTTCAAGACATTTCATTTTTGGAATACAAAAGAGAGCCAAGTACTGAAGGTCCTTTAGTGACACTGTGGGAAAGAAGTGCAGTACAGCAGAACAGCTGCTCCCCGTTTACATGGGATAGGACGACGGTTAAACTGTAGGATGCTGTCACCTGGCTGGGGTAAAAATCAACCCTCTCCAGCAACAAACCCATGCTAAGATAGGTGATTCTGATTTGCAGCACTATCTTAATAAAAGAGGTTAAGAAAATAATTTTGTGGTTACTACTGCTTCTAAAGAAAGTCAACAATTTGCACACCTAGGTACATTAAACCCAGAATCATCAGTTTTGGCAAGCTATTTTATTAAAACTAGTTTTGAGCAAAAAAACCTAAGCTGCAAAACTTTTTTTTTTCTTTTGAGTTTTGCACAGGAGAACTGACAACCTTTCATCCTTTAAATTTTGAAGAAAAAGTGTATTTTAAAGTTGGATGTCTCACTCGTTTAAAATGAACTGTCAACAAGGGGTGATAAGCACAAGTTAGTAGGTTCCTGAAGACCAGAGATGAAGTTAGAGCTTTCAGCAGAGTGACTGCAGAAGCATGACTGGGTAGCCAGCTCCCCACTGAACCCAGGAGCATGCGAAAGGGAAGAGAGCTATAAACCGAACAAGGAAAAGTCTCATGCAACCTGTATTTGTGGAATTGCAGCCCTAACTCCGCACTTGGAAAATTATGCAAGTGCAAACTTTTGTTGGAGGAGCTTGAGTAAGATTACTGTAAATTGAAATAATTCATATAGAAATTACTAAATACTTCCCATGTTCCGTAAAAAAGAAAACAATTTTAATTGTTTTTGGAAAATAGTATTAAGTGTGATTTACCATTTACATTGATGCAAAACAGGTCTACCTGTGAAGATGTGTGGCTTGCAGAAAATAAGCTTAAGTTCACATCAGGAAAATATTTTTTTAAATCTCCACCGCAGTCTGTGTTTATTTTGCTTTACCTATGAGATGCTGCATCTGAAATTGATTCTGGGAATATCAAAAAGTTTCTTAATATGGGCTTATTTTTAATCACAGCTGGGAACACCTCAGTGGAAAGTTATGAATAGGAGTCAGAGACTATGACTTCTTTCAGCTCTTGGAGAGAAGTAAACATTGCTTAGTTTGAATCTACTGCATCTAATTTGCAAACTACGTGGGACGCAGTATGGCCTGACCCAAGAATTAGAGATGTATTTATTTTTAATTCCTATTAGTTGTATCCTGCAAGTGTGCTGTGGCATTCTTTGAAAGCCTGAGTTGATTAAATGGCTAAGTGTGACTACACTTCCACATACACTAATATAAAACCACTCACCAAGGGATGACTCCATCTCTTTAGGCCTATATTTTAACTCAGCCTAGGATAGTGTGATTTGGTATGTGTTCTTAAAAATATATTCAAATGCTCATCTTTAATAAGTTGAGAAGAATATGACAAATGCAGAAAGCATGTTAACTAAAATAAATTACTTCAGTCCCTCCAGTGTGAGACAATGTTTTTATAATTAAACTACAAATACGCAATCATGAGTCACTCTGATGGTGCATTATGTTATTCTGAATTGTAGATGTGACTAAAAAAAATAAGTTTTTGTGTTAGTAGCATGTACAGGGTTATAAACTACTGAAGTTTTATACACTGGAAACAACTCTTAAAGTATTTCCATAGGACAGGGTAATATGCAGGCATGCTGACAATGCTGTACAATAAGAGATTTATGAAACCCACATGTCAAGAATCAATTGTGATGAAAAGTCTCACTTTTTGTTTTTAAGATTTTTCTAAAGCTTTCAAACAGATCCCATATAGTCTATAGCTTTGAATTTTGTCTGGTTTCTTTAATAGTACTGTATTGCAATCTACAGTAACTGAGCTGGTTCTCCCTCCTTCCCTTTCTTTATGTATGGAGATTTGCACTAGAGCTCTTTGAAAAAACTGTTTAATTCAGGACCTCTTACATGTTGCAAGAGACTGATAAAGCAGTATTTCATTGGCCCCAAAACTGTCATTCTGATACTGACTTATTTTTCCTGGATTTTCTGTCACAAAGACTGTAGACAAAGACATCTAATGCTGTAAAGTTGATATGCTTAGATTCAGTTCAGGATAGTTCTTATTATTTTAAGTTGTCCCATCAAAGACGTTTTTGCGATTTGTTAATACAGAATCCAAATGTAAGTGGGGTTTTTGCCTAGGCATGTTTTTTTTTGCACTGACAAATCTTTTAATTCCATTTTGGTGGTTAATTGAACATAGGAACTTTATACTTGTTCTCCTGGGTAATAAGTAGCAGCTTTACTACAACTGTATATTCAAAAGTCTTGCTAACTTGTCCGTAAAGATCAATAGGTTTACAATCGGTCATCCTGTAAGCATCTTTGGTTTGGTTTTCTTCTCTTTTCCTTCCACCTCTCTTTTTCTTTAAGTAGAGTAAATAATTTATCTTTTTGTTTAAGATTTTGTTTGTCCAAGCTAAGACTTGTAGTTTTCTGACAGCTTCTGTATAAATTCTCACCTCAGTGACACCTGCTAATAAGGCCGTAGTTGATAAGCTCCAGGCTTTCCCACCACTGACTACAGCTAACAAACTACTTTTGACTCCAGGTTATCATAGAATCATAGAATAGTTTGGGTTGGAAGGGACCTTTAAAGGTCATCTAGTCCAACCCCCCTGCAATGAACAGGGTCATCTTCAACTAGATCAGGTTGCTCAGAGCCCTGTCCAGCCTGACCTTGAATGTTTCCAGGGATGGGGCATCTACCACCTCTCTGGGCAACTGGTTCCAGTGTTTCACCACCCTCATCATAAAAAATCTCATCCTTATATCTAGTCTGAAGCTACCCTCTTTTAGTTTAAAACCATTACCCCTTGTCCTATCGCAAGGCCCTACTAAAAAGTCTGTCCCCATCTTTCTTATAAGCCCCCTTTAAGTATTGAAAGGCTGCAATAATGTCTCCCCGGAGCCTTCTCTTCTCCAGGCTGAACAACCCCAACTCTCTCAGCCTTTCCTCATAGGAGAAGTGTTCCAGCCCCCTGATCATTTTTGTGGCCCTCCTCTGCACCCGCTCAACAGGTCCGTGTCTTTCCTGTGCTGATGACTCCAGAGCTGGACGCAGTACTCCAGGTGGGGTCTCACCAGAGTGGGGTAGAGGGGCAGAATCCCCTCCCTCGACCTGCTGGCCACGCTTCTTTTGATGCAGCCCGGGATACGGTTGGCTTTCTGGGCTGTGAGCGCGCATTGCTGGCTCATGTCCAGTTTTTCATCCACCAGTACCCCCAAGTCCTTCTCCACAGGGCTGCTCTCAATCCCTTCATCCCCCAGCCTGTATTGATACTGGGAGTTGCCCCAACCCAGGTGCAGGACCTTGCACTTGGCCCTGTTGAACCTCCTGAGGTTCACATGGGCCCACTTCTCAAGCTTGTAATGGTGATGTTTTCAGATTACTGGGAATTTGCTGAAATGGGAAAATATCTAATGGGGGGGAAATTTCTAATCAACAGTAGAAAAAACATTGGATGGAACAAAGCATTAGTTTAGTCTGGTATTCAAAGAATTAAAAAGCATGATCTGAACCAAGTTAAGGTGGAGCAGCAGGACGTGAAGCATTCCCTTTTTGATCTTCTGTGTACCTACTTCAAGCGTTTTCCATGCAAGCCCTTCCCCCCGTTTCGTAAAACTCTAACGGTGAAAGGAAGTCCGAAGTGAGTAATAGGAAAACTTGAGAAACACTCCCTTTTCCTGGGAAAATTATTCAGTATGTTTGGGAAGATATGTTAAGTAGAAAAAGACAAGACAAGAGAGTTCAGTACGTGAAATAAAATCCAGCAGAGCAAACTCTAGCTGTATTTTTCAAAATGGATCTTCACAAAAGTGGTTACCCTATAATATTAGGGTCTAATAAGAAAGAAAAAAACAAACAAAAACAACAACAACAACAACAACAACCGAGCAAAACTGGGATCTTTTTTGCTATGCACAAAAATAAGTCACAGTGCTAAAATCTTGCCGTGCATATCATAATTACAAATCATAACTTTCCGTTCTTTCACTGAGTTTGAGCTATGTTTTTTTTTTGTAGGATGACACATGTACTTCAATTTGAAGACAGAAGCAGAAAGGTGAAAGATGCAAGCATGCAGGATGAAGACACTTTTGAGATCTATGATCCACGGAATCCTGTAACTAAGAGGAGAAGAGAAGAAAGCAAGAAGATAATGAGAGAAAAAAAGGAAAGGAGATAAAAAGAATGTAAAGCTAGCCAGAGCTGCCTTGAAAAGTGACTGCAATAAAGCACTGGCTCTTTTGTAAGCTGTAGTTCCTAAAAATATCACTGGACAAGTGTGAAAAGGAATCTCTCAAGAACCTGTCATGCAGTTTTGAAGCAGAGCTATCATTTGTTTCTTAAGTTGTGCAGTCAAGTGCTCTCAGCGCATTCACTATCCAACATTTCTAAAGGTTTTTAGAATTATGTATTTAATAAAACAGCTGAGTTGACTTTTGTCTGTACTTTAATTATGATAGTCACCATCATTATTTAACCAACATATGGTAATCAAAAAGTTTTCAACGTAATGAATGACCATTTGTCTAAGTAAGGGTGAAATTAGAAGATAGAAACCCCATTTGCAGGCTTTTAAGATTTTCTGAAAGTATGATTTCAATTATCTTTATTACTTTTTTAAAAGGCATATAAACATTATAGCAGTAAATGCTGCCTGCCTGAACCACTCTGTTGCAGAATTAAGATGATGCACTTGCAGAACTCCTTAGAATGGTCCCAGCTTTTTTGAAACAAACTAAGCTTATTTTGAGAATTTGGTTATTTTCTCCTTCTTTTGAAATATGTATTCCAATACAGCTCCCAGCGTGGGAAGCTGGGGTAGTACACAATTTGAGGAGTGTTATTTCACTATCTGTGAACATGAACACACATGAACAAAAAGAGAATCTGAATGTACTGTAGTGGTTGCTTAAACTGTTGCAAGACCAGAAACATCCCTCTGGTAGAATTTTCACTGTAAAGTAGCTGGTAATGAAGATTGGTTTGTTAATTAGTCCAGTACAGAAACGAAAAAAATGTGATCAGTCTCATTAAAAACATAATCCTGTTTTTAACAATTATTTTACCATCTAAAAATGAACAGCTCAGGTTTCCAGCTTATAGACTTTCCAAGATTTTTCCCCTCCAAGTGCTAATATTTTTACAGAAAAATGGGAATTTTCAGTGTTCCTTCCTTACAGCATTTCTGATGCTGCAGAAGCATGGACTACCCATATGGGCAGTAGCTAAAGAAGAGCGAGCACAAAGGAGCAAGGTCATTAAAAAGTGCAACCAGAGGAGTATTTTGCTGATGTTGTTTTTAGAACAAGTTCAGTAAGGTATGGTGTCCTTATCAAGCTGCCACTGCCAAATTTCTTGATAGGGTCTGAGGTGTGAGATACATAAACCTGCATTGGTGGGTTAATATGGCCCAAATGTCAGAGGTTAGATTAATACAGACTATTTCTTTAATGTGCGGTACAACCTTTGAGATAAGAAGAAAACTTGGAGGTGTGATGTGAGATCCTGTATAAAGCTGTCATTATCCTCCTCTTAGGCTGAGTGAACTATACTGTACCATGGTGTAAAGAAGTTAAGAGGGGTTACATTCTTAAACAAAGCCATTCACGAACCAGTGAGTCAAAGTTTTTTAATCATTAAGTCATTTTCTGTTGGGCTGCTAGTGGCAAAATCAAGAACATTTAATGTCACATACTGTTATCTCTATTCATTGCTTTGTTTGTGGAGAAAATTTTGAAACGGTCATTACAGGAAATGAGCATATCAGACCCCCATTCTGACGGGGACGGGAGGGAGGTAGAGAGAGTGAGTGTGTGTGCGTGTTGGCAGAGGAGGTCAGCATGGGAAAAGTGAGGGCTTGAGCTAGAAAGAAACTTGAGCATCAATTCCAGGAGACTGCCCCTGTAATAGAAAAATGTTCTAATTACATATTTTTCCTGTAAGCTAAAGTAGGATGCGTGAGTCAATGAATGGACAAGTTGACTAACACCCCTTTTAGCTGACTCTTTTTGCTGACTACCTGCAGCAGCTCTGTGTGTGCTGTGTTAGATGATTCCCATTTTTAAGCACTAGACAAGCACAGGGAGAAAAGCGGAACTCTGGGTTTAGGGCTCTTCTCAGTAGCAAGAGGTTGAAAGGCTGGACCTTGCATAGACACGACTGATAACGTCACAAGAACAAGAGACTAACTATGCTGACGTTGTCTTGATAAGCTAAGTGTGTACTGAAAATCAGTAAACATTTTTCCAGAGATAATATATCTTATGTAATTAATGCTACAGTTGAAACCAAATGTGTTGCCTGTTTAAGCTAATTCTCAGTACTACACTGTTATGCTTTGTGCTAGGAGAGCACAAGGGCTGGCCCCAGTGGAAGGATGCTTACCCCAAGCAGCCATCTTTCCTACGTCTAATGAGTATCACTTCAGGTGTAATGGACACCTACTGCATTAAGCCCAGGTTAGTGAGCTGGCAGTAAGCTCCCAGTAGTAAGCTGGCATGTACTTTGCACAAAGGCTGGCTATCTGGATACAAAAGATGAAAGCCTTTTGGAAAGGAAGTGGGGTTTGGTTTCGGGGTTTTTTTAAAATGAAGGTTGGGACCAACTTCCCTGGCAGTTTGCATTTTGCTCTGTACCAAACCCATACATAAGGGTAAGGATATTTGGATTAAAATCCTTCAATTTTATTGTGACTATGAATGGAAAACCCACTTTACCTTGATGGGGACAAGCTGGAAGTGCCAGGCCCTGGATGCTTTGTGAAGATATTTGGACTACGTGTGTCTGAAATCACTCCTATGCCACAGGGGCTCGGCACGGAGCCTTGTGCAGGCAGAACTCGCCATGAGGGAGCATCAATGAGAAATGCTACAAATCAATGAATTCAAGCATTTTTTGGTTATCAATTCTATGTGATAAAAATATTTTATAATACTTATTTCCCAGAAACATAGACGTTCTAAACAGTTTTTAATAATTACAAGTGATTTTTGCAAGTGATACTAGTCTTCAGGGCTAATCAGCCTTGCATAGTATTTCACAGCATTCATTGAATAAGCTGCTCTCAGAGTTCTCAGTTCACCTGTATTAATGCCAATCAGTATTTCCTCAAGAAAAGAAAAGGATCTGCCTTTATTCCTTCCCTAGGGAAAGAACAAAACTGTGCTTGTAGGAAAGAAACCACACCTATGCAGTAAAGTTACCTTCCATTTTTAAGGAAGGCAATTTTAATAGGCATCCCTGTTCTTATTTTGTCTTCATTCAACCCAGTGACAAAACTTCCCTAGCACTAAGGACTGACATACACGACACTATGAGAACATTAGAAATGTGTTAAAACTAGCAGATAGATGATCTCAGCTAATCAAGTGAGAATCACTTAGAAATGGGCTAAGGTGTCTAAATTTTACTCATTTCACTAAGGCAAAAGTAGTTCTGTGTTTCATTTAGGAGACGTCTGGAGCGAAGTTACGAAAAGCTGATGTCAGAAGCACACTCTCAAGTAACTGTCCTTAAACCCAACACCAAAGAGTAAGAACCTTGAGGAAAGAGGTTTAAATGATGACAGTTCTCTGAAACAACTAGTTTGCAATGTCACAGCTAGCTCCCATACCGCTAGTAACAATCCTGCCTGTTTCCCATACTGCTAGGCTAGCAGAAGCATCTTTTAACTCAAACCTATTACATTCATCATCTGGTATTGCTATAGTTACATGACATGTTGAATGCTACAGGATTGCAGTATTTTTCATAGACTATGAAATACATATGCTCAGAGTTACACCTTTTATTTGTCAATACTGAAAAGCAAGTGGGAAATGCGATGTGGGCAGGTGTCCCCCTCTCTGTGAAGCAGAAGTCTTGTGCTAGGTTAGTGGCCGAAAACTGAAGGAACCATCGGTTTTGTGGCTGTAGATAGAATTTGTTCTATGGTAGTGAGATTTTTCACTGAGTACATTTTTTTTAATCTTTTTTTTAAGATGTTCCATGTTCCACCCTGGTGGCTAGCATCTCACCTATCTGTATAAACGTGAGCATAATTTCTACGTAGTTGTAACATATAGCTAGGAATATTTGTCTATGCACTACTAATACAAAACCATTGTTTTGACACTTGTGAAGTTTTCCTTCCTAAAAGATGCTAATTATGTGCACAGATCACCCAGCTTGAAGATGCACACCACAATGCTGGTATGTAAATAATTTCTGTGAAAAAGTCACTGTTTAAAATTGCAGGGTATCCTCCGCTTCCCCACCACCACACCACCACCTGCTTTTTTGGTTACTCATTTCAATAAGCTAAAAATGGTGTAAGTAAGTCCAAACTATGACTGAATTTTGAGTTAGAGCACAAAGGTCAGGGCTACCTATTTTTAGTGGCAGCTAAATTGCAATTTCAATACATCAGCTTTGCTGCCAACATAGTGGGCCAGTGTCGACAAACAGTCTGTGAGACAGAGTCCTTCCAGTCATGCCTGCCTTCCGTGTAATAGGGCCTTTCATTTCATTAGAGGGAATTTAACTTTCCTAAATGAAAAGAGAGTGTGGGGGAAAAGTCTTAGGTCCCTGCACAGAGCATTCTGTTGGTAAAGTTGACATTTTTGTTTCCAGACCAGCTGGATTTCGAGTAGATAAGGTCCTTCTAGGCCACATCTAGCAATAGCAAGATCCTCAAGAACAGCTTAAAGGCCTGCCTCACGAATCCTGTTGGTGACGCCAACAGCTAGTACAATGTGCCCTTTCTGCTTTGGAGCTAAAAAAACCCTGAAGTACAGCTGAAGCTGGTTTATTTCTGCCAAATAGCCACTACGCCTAGGCTGCTGGGGGTGTAGTCTGCAATGCCACATTACGTAGCTTTCCCTGAGCTGCTGGCTTCCAGCATGAGCAGGTTTGGGAAGAGGTTGTTCCCGTACTGTCTCCCTTCCCCAGTAGAAGGGTGTCTGAACTCTAATGGTTAAAATAACTGCACACTAATGTTGTCTGCTTTCGTCCAGAGGACCTGCAGTTTGCGGGAGACACAGTTATGTTTTGGCAACGTAAAAACTAGCCTCAGACAGAATGGATAGCTCCAGACTCTGCCTCATTCTGGCAGAGACGTGTGCGTCTGTCATTACTTAAATGATGACAGACTTGGGCCGTTAGAAGATGAAGGGACTCCTACGTGTGTAGTCTCAGTAAAAGATGTAGATACTTGCTTACATTTTTCACTGTAACAAAACATTAGCTGATCATACAGTGACTACACTTATAAGGTTCCTGCTGAAGTATATACAGCACAGAGGATGTAAACTGGAAAGTGAGACCACGTCTCCTGATGCTTCTTATGCTGGTGTAGAGTGTTAGACCAACCATGAATACCTACCAAATGTCGCCAGTTAAACACAAGAGGCTGAGCGCATTATATAGCCAGGACGTACATTGGAAAGAGATGATGCTGAAGTTCCTTGAGGAGGACTGGGAGCACTGGTGACAAGTATCCATCGCTGCCCTGAAGTGCAGCCTCCAGCTCCCTGCTTCTCCCTGCATACAGCATACATGTGAAGCCATTCAGGCTGGGTAGGAACTGCCTTACCGCAGTGCTGTTGCTGCTCCCGTGGCCTCCGTTTACAGCAGCTACATTACCCAGTCTCAGCTCAACAGCTAACTTACCTTCCTTCTCAGGCAGCACCTTGGACCAAAAAGTCCGCTGGTGAGTGCATGCTCATGTCCATGAACTCTCATCCCATTTTTGAATGTAGATGATCATCCTTTGATAACACACTCCGGCCCTGCCAGTACCATAAGCTCGCCATATCCCAGCCTAATGCTGTAAAGTGATTCCCTTTCAATTATCCTGATCAGACATGCCACACTCCAGCTTGCTAATCACAAATTCTTCATGCAGACAGACAGAAACCTCGTACCCACGGTGGGGCTCTCTGATCGATAACCTCTGGTCACAAAATCTGCGAGGCACCCAGGGCAGGTGGCACCAGCCTGTCAGCGGCCAACAGCCTGTGCACCTCAGCTGCTGCCGTAACAGAATAACTTTCTAAATTCATTTTCTTTTTCACAGTACTGTGAAACAAATACTTATTTTTCTTGACAGGATTTCTCCTCCACTTCAGTATCCATCACAGATGGGCTTTGCCATTTGATTTTAAACATTTTCTTTTTTTTTAAGAACCTCCTCGCATGGCACAAGTTTAATTTATAAGACACAGATTGGAAGAGTATGTTTAAAAAGCTACTGCACACTTGTGCAGGTCTTTCTTATGCATCTCACACAGATGTGTAAGAATTGCTTTTTGCCTCCTCAGACTTCACCAGCACACTCTCTTGTCATCATGCCTTTCCTGTCAGCCACTATTACTGAAGGGCCAGAGGAAGGATTTGTAGCCTCCTCCTTCCCCTTTCGAAATGGATAGCTATTACATTTATAGCTGGGCTCTGCCCCACTGTCCTCTCAAACTATCTTTCTGTCTCTGTGTGCTTGGCTTCCCAATGCAGAGCTGGAGAATCTGTACACCCAGATAAGCCACACTTAGGCTGAAGCTGCATTTTATTTTATTATGTGCATGTGTAGTTTCTGTACATACTACAAATGCAAAAAACCTGAAGTCAAAGCTTCAATGAGTAGACTTATAGTTGATATTTTAACTTTATTGTGTTTAAAACACTTTCTCTGCATATCTCACTTTTTTATTCCTGAAACACATACCGAAATAGCGTTGTACCAAAAGTGCTTTCTCTGTTCACTCTTGATCCTACCTTTAAGTCATACATAAAGGATGAAAGCTGGAAGCTGCTAGAAATACCTAATTTGCCAGACTGTTACACTGAGCTGACATTACTTGACTAAGTATGAAGTGTCTGCTACTCAGAAAAATCTGACCACAGAATGAGGATCTTCTGATTGTAACCTACAATTGGTATCTGGTACTCCTCCAAAGCAGTACAAAAGTCTGAAAGCTAATTTTTGGGAAAAAAATTCAAACCTATCATTTTCCATTTTTTTAAATATAAATTGGCTGATAGTAGTAACCTTCTACTCCTAAAGCACCGTTAAAAAAAAGCACAGGGACCCTACCTTAACAACTCTAAATTTACAGACATGAAAGGAGACTACAAACAAGACAGCACCTTCTCAAAAAAAAAAAAAAACCAAACCTATTCTTAAACCTCAAAGCATCAGAAAAAAAGTTGAATTTTCTGTGAATAAACTCTCCAAATCTAAATGAAGGAATTTTGCAGTATGGGGAAGGTAGAGGGAAAATCTGCTGTCCTTGGCTTACTTAGAAGATCACACAGAAGAGGAAACAACTCCTGATAGAAAGAGCTTCTACTATGGTTCCTATTTTTAATTTATGAAATGCACTGGCTGTGCAACAGAGCAAGATACAACAGTCATATTCCTCAGGCAATGGGAGTCACAAACTTGAAAATCCAGTCCAATATTCATAAGGTTATTTAAGCTGTACGCTTGCTGCCCTTTATGATTTGTTTGTAGTAGTAAAAGGGCACAGTTACAGAATAGCCCTAGGATAGCCTTTAGTTTTGGCAGCTTCATTTTGGCAGCAATAAAGCATTAAAAGCTGAAGCTCTTTATATTGAACACAGTCTGGAAGATCACTTTTTTGCAGCAGCTATTGAAAACTTGGCTCCAAAATCATGTATGCTCTTCTTCAGAAGTAACTTCTGAGTCAAACAGATTTTAATACAACATGGCACTCGAAGGATACTTCTTTCACCTGCTTGGACTGAGTGCCTCTATGTTCTTGGCAAGCAGTGAGATACGCTGATTCACAAGTGACCTTGTATTTTTCCCATTTCTTCTTTTTTGCAGCTTCATGGTGTAAATGGCCTGTATGACCTGACCTGTGTTATCAGGTATTGCACCCTTCCGTCTCTAAAGTCATTTCACTGGAATGGCAGAGAAAAACAGTCAGTATATGTATAGTCATTTTAAAAAAGATTTCCATTACAGCTACACTATACACTCCCTTACGTTTACAGAATATACAAAGCAAAAACTTGACACATTAAGCACAAAAATTATTTCAAATGATAGAGCATGGGTTGGTCCCATTTGTTCTTGTGAACGAGAATAGACTTGGCAACGTGGTCTAGTAAGCATGAACATCTGAATAACGAGTCAGGGGGATGAGCTGGTAAATGGGATAGTCAACTATAATATCTATCCCTGCCCTACAGACTAGGACGACAGTTTTTAAGATGATTGACCCTTGAGGGGAAACAGAAATATGTGTGTTTTAATAGAGAGCAAGATATTGTCATCTAGAGCACCCAAACAGTCAAGTTATCCCTGAATGTCACAGAAAAACATTTGAGAGAGCTGTAAAAGAGAGAGGAAAAAATAATTCTGACCCAAATATTCCAGACTTAGTTCTATTTATAATGTAGGCAGAAGAGTCTCCTTCCACTGTTTCATATCATTTTATTTTACAAAGATTAAAATCATCAGACAGAAAAACCACAGTAAGCAATGTTTGCCTTTGCCAAACAAAGAATTTACATAAACGTCTGCAACTAAAAAAAAACCAAAACCAGCTTACTTCAACCTCTAAATCTGATGCACACTACTGTGTTTTTTTTAATTTCAGGTGGTTTCACTGCTACAAGATGAGACCTCATATACCAGAGGGACCAGAATATACTACCTCACTGTCATATAATTTAGGCTCAGTCATACCTCAGACAATATTTTTACAAGGTCACTTTGCAAAAGTATGTCTAGCCTATCCAAATGACAATATTATTTATGCCAAACGTTTCACTTTAGGGATGGAAGTATTCCAAGTCCTGTTTAATAGGCTATATGGAGAGGCTAAGAAAACATCATTTGTTGCACACACAGCTTATGTATATAATATAGAACTAAAGAGTACAGACTGATCATTGGCAATACGGCCTAAAACTGGCCTCAGTGAAAAAAGCCACAAAAGCAATGAGCTTTTGAGTTTTCCTCTCTGATATTATTTTTGGAATTCCTGAGCTTAACCAGAAATATGAATGCACAAGTGAGAAATACATCTGAATTCAGTAGCTACCTGGATATTCAAAATGTAAAAGATAGGTATTTTTCAAAAGAGATTTTGTAACACAGGCATATGACTTTTTACAAGCAGACAGTACAGCATATTCTCAGCTACAATCTTAGAACAGGGAATGGACAGGAGCGGAATGGCAGGAACTCCAATAAAAAGTTTTTTAGAAATACTGAGGTGAAGGCAATACACTTTTCACAGCCAAAGTAATTAGTACCAGACCAAGTGTTTCAGAAGGTGATTAGAAGGTAAATAAAACAAGCATGTTTCTTTCTTCTCAAGCTCTGTTCTTAGAAGACAAGCTTTGTCCATGGACTTTATTTCTAGTCAATTTGTAACAGTTTTTCTGGTAAACTACACTTCTTCAGGGGCTGAAACCTGGACTGCAAATTCATCATTGTTACTGACTAAAATTATGGTGAGGATGCAATATATTTTTATGGTGTGGAATCTATCTAGATATTAGTACTGATGCTTGTAACCTGTGCTGTTTAAAAGGCTAATTTATTCAGGAAGTACGGTGTTTTATTGCAGTAACAGGAGTTCTCATTGAATACTTACCTGTTCATAAACCTCAACACTTAAAAACTGGAAAAGATGTTTGTTCCTGTGACTCTGCTATTCTTATCAAGGACACTGGCATTATTCCTTAAGGAAAGCCACTTGCCAGCTGTCAGAATCTCTTCAGTGCAACAAGAAGGATCCTGATTCTCATGCTGTGAGTGACTGAGATTACAAAATCCACACCAGACAAGCACTGCCATATCCACCAGAATATTACAGCACTTGAAAATCAACTGTCATCCAAACAATCCCAGTGCATCAGACTCATTAGGATAGTGCAAGTAAGATTTGGAGGAACAGAAGCACAAGAGGAGACCCCACAGGTTGAGGAAGGAGCTGGAAAAATACTGCAACTGTGTAAGGATCTTAGCCGGGTAACGGTGGTTCACAGGAATGGGAAACCCCAGCTAGGCATTTTGAGTAGAAGCGCATGGCATAAGAGGCTTCACAGTACATAATATATCCACTACATAATATTCTACGATAGTTCTGCTTTCAATATAGAAAATTAATGTTTATTTACCTTACAGAACTGTGGAATAGCTGCCATTCTTCCTCTGTTATGGTGCCATTTAAGTCCATGCTTTTTGACAGCGCCAAAACATGCAGAAATTTGGGGCTTTTTACCATATGAGAAAAACTACAGAAGGGTAAGCAACCATTTTTTGTTTGTTTTGAGAATGGTTTTTGTGAAGTGTTAGTCAAAGCAGCTACATTACTGAGACTGGCAGCAGACAGTGAAGTGTTGCTCTCCCACATCTGGCCATTCTAGTGTTTAGGTCTGATCTATATTTCACAAATATCAGTTGGCCTTTCAGTTGTCAGATCACAGGTTTAGTTCAGGTTGCAAACAGGAGGGGGAGAGGCAAGTAAAGAGCTTGGATAGTGACAAACTGTTTGCTATTTCCACAATAATAGCATGTGGCTTTTGGAGTAGTGGCCCTCTGTGACCACAGAAAACCACAAGCATTCAGATCCATTTGAGCAAGCCAGTATAATATCACTCAGCTATGGACAAAAAGCATGTGGCTCCTGGTCACCCTGTGTGGAAGGCAGTTTTAGAAGAAAAGCATGTTAAACTACTCGGCTGAAGGGCAAGTCCGAAGACATCTCGCACAAAGACTCAGTGCCTCAAGTTATCTATTGATTTCTACCTTGAATGCCTAAAGCACACATTTTCTGAATGGTATGAATGCATCTAAAAAGAGAGCTTGGAGGCTGAGGTGGTATTTAGTCACAGACTAGTGAATAAATATGCACTATACCCCTCAGAAATACAGGCAACATTAGGAAGGGAGAATACAGGTAGCAACTCTAATCATAGAAAAAAGGATTATATTGTACAAAGGTCAAAGCTGACTGAACAAAAGTTAAGTCTAGACTCATTTAACAGTAGTGAATTAGTCAAGAACCTTTAGTACCAGAGCTACACCAACAGCGAGCAGGGCTTCGTATGACACAAACATTCCTGAAGCTTCTCTTTTCATGCTTTCTTGGCTCTATGCTTGTATAGATGATCCTCTTTTTACTGAGTTTTCACAATAACGATTACACAGCCTGTAAGTGTGATTTCAGGTCAGAACAGACAGGACATAATCAAATGTACCTACATAATTTAAAAGAGAGGTTTGTCTAACCTCTCTCCATCAATACTCCACACTTCTCCAACACAGTCTTTTCCAAAGCATGACCATTCTTGTCTTCAGAAATATTTTCCTAAAATCTTACCTAAATATCCCTTACTGTACTTAAGCCTATAACTTCTTGTACCACTCTGAATGAATAACCTTTTCCTCTCTGCAGCAATATTTTATGTAATGGAAGATTTATCATGTCTCCTCTCAACTTTTTCTTCTCTAGAATAAACAATCCCAAATTTTTAGTTATTTCCTTAACAGTCATGTTTTATTTATCTCTAAATCATCCCTAATGATCTTCTCTGGCTTTTCTCCCAGCTGGCCTGCATTCTTCTTTACCTGTGGTACCTAAAGAAGGCTGGACACAGCAGTCTAGCTAAAGCCTTACTAGTGCTAAGAAGAGAGGAATGAATCTTAACTTACACCACCCCTGTCTATTCATCCAAGCATGGGCTTTGCTTCCCCCTTCTCCATTGACACAATTTTTTAAATGATGTTCAGCTTGTGAACCGTTATAATTCTCAAATCCTTTGCTAGTAACCTACTGGTTAGCAGTTATTTTTTATTTTAGCAATTGATTATTCCCAAGAGTGGTATTTTGTATTCATCTGTATTGAACTGCACCCTATTTTTGGGGGATGTTTTTTCAATTAGTTGCAATCTTTATGAATTCTAGTCTTATTCTCCAGCATGCTTGCAGGCCCTTCTAGCTGTAGTTTCACCTGGGCAATACTTCCTAGATTGCTTATCAGAATGCCATATGAGACAGGTCAAGTTATCGAATAATTAAACTTACATTACTTCTCTGCTATCTGCAAGCCCTGTTACCATACACTAGAGGGATATTAGGTAATCAAAGTAAATTCATGCTATCATCAAAGCTAAGTATAATTTCATCATGTTCTGAAGAATAACATGAAGTGAAAAAATCTACTCCTTGGAAGGAAAATATTTGCTGAAATGCTATTTATCCTTAATATGATGTAGTCTGTGTAAGATAAAGAATGCTTTTCATAATTCACTAAATCCAGCAACATGAACGAAGTTAATACAGAGCTGAGGCTTAAAGCCTGATTAGCCATTCAGTCACAGGCATTTCTTTTCCCCAGGTGTGTCATGAACAGTAGCAATATAATATCTGGTTGCAAATTGTAAGAATATGCATACCCCAAGCCTCAAGTCCTTTAAACTGGCTGGATGAATGTGCGAAACTGAATCAAAAGCCAGCTCTGGGTCTGCACAGATGGTATGATGGAAGTAAGCACTACCAAGCTTTCTCAATCTTTTTATGTCAGCAAGGGTACAGAGCTCCTTCTGAAAAAAGGGAATCTGTAGAGGCTTCTTCCTTGTGTTGACATGGCAAATTGTGTCATCTAGACACAGTAACTAAAACAATTTCATTTCCTATATGTCCTCGTGTGAATGGTTGTAATCCCTCTTACCGAGGAAAAAGGTGAAAAGGCAAAGAATTGAAATGTCAGAACAACTGCTCTCATCTGTCATTTGATAACTGATCTGCCATGTCTACAAAAAGGAAGTGAAACGCCTCCAGCAGTTGTTTTTAGACTGATTTCCACACAGTTCTTTACACTTTAGTCAAGTGTACTGCCACTGAGAGGAAGCCCATGCGCTACAGAGAAGGAAAATAAGGGAGATGCTAAGTGTGTGAAATAGTGGTGACTGTGAATGTAAAACAGCATTTCACATTTGTGAAAGCCAACTGGACTTAGGGTGAGATAATGGAATGTTCTCTAAGAAGACCCCCAGCCTTGCATGTCAAAACAGAATCTGTCAGTGGTCAGGCTGAGGGTGAATCTCTTGTCTTTATCTTCTGAAATATTGGACACATAATCAGGATGCATCTTCTATTTGAATTGTTGTAACTAAGCAGGTCCAAATACATCTGTCCTGTGCAGTGCAGTCTTTGCTATCATCTAGCCCCTGATTCTGGCACCTTGATTTTTCTCTGCACATCAGTGAGACTTTGGATAACTTGATTTGGCTGTCTTCTCAGGATCAAAGAACATATTTTTGTGAATGGGGCCTGGTAGTTCATTAAACAGAATCCAAGAAAAACAATACATGTTGTCTTGAAAAGTCTGTTGAACTGGGAAGCAATTGCCTTTTCTTGTTCCTGCTGGCATACCAGTACGGTTTAGGGGAGTAATGTTTCCATATACTGCTCTAATCCTGGGAATTAGTAGAGCGATCCTTTACAAGGTACAAGTGAAAAAGAGTGACAGTTGTTTCCTGGGAGATATTGGTACTAGAATGTGGTTACTTATTGGTATCAACATAGTCCTTAATGCTCTGCTGTTGATGTTTTCTGTAGGACTATCCCAATCCCATTTAAGAATTTGACCATTCTTAAATCAGACACTTCTTGAACAGAGCAACTGCTTTCCTCAGATCCAAATACAATATCATCTGACTAAATGAACGCTTCTGCATTTCTTCAACAACTCTTTTTGAGTAAGTATTCCCTAATCAGAACAGATGTGGCTATTATAAGAGTAGTTTGTGCCTTAGGTCTCCAAATTCTTGTTCCCAGGACAATAAGAAACAGCTGGTCAAACAACAGTCAGGGATGCATGCCCTAGAAAAAAGGCACACACTAGACTAATTTTTCTGAAATGAGAAGATTTTTAACATGACAAGCAAGGCTGAAACCCTCCACAGGAGGATCCACAGAAAGAACCTCTTTTCAAGTCTAAAGAGAAAGATTAAATATTCATCTTTTCATAATTGAATGAAAGCAGTCCTGCATCAGGGTTGAATTGGAGTCAGACTGTACCACCAGCCTCTCCCCTTCCAAGCAGAGCTGAGAACCTGTCAGACAAAACACGGCCACAACCAAGCACTGCAGTCTGGGTTGCGCTTCTGAGAAGCACATTACAGAAGCTCAGTCTGTCTTAGCTGCAAACACTCTCATGCTGCTTCAAGCACAGTGCTAACTTATCTCCTCTATCTGCTTGCACCTCATTTCTGCTTTGACGCTGTGCATTAAAAAAAAATTGTTTTCTTGTTAGAGCAAAGCACTAGGTGTCAGAAGTAAAGAGCACTACTTCTTTATACACTGGTTGCACCAAAACAGTTGCTTCTTTTTTACCTAATATGATATTATTTTTACTTACTTGATATTAGAAGTTATTGTTACCAAGTAGCTACATTTGTTTTGGGGTTTCTTTTTTGGCCAAAAACTGTCTTGGAGGAAGACCAAACAGAAAAGCATATTTTAAACCTTCCATCTTATTGCATGGATTTTACTAATGTGACATTTTTCTCTTTAGAAATGTTCTTCCATAGCACCCATGCCAAACTTACTCTTAGGCTGTAGGGAGGCAGAAGATAGACAAGGACAATGCTATTTGAAAGCAGTTCAACTCACCTCCAAAATAATGCAGCTGTAGTCTCTTGCTACATTGGCCCGTGCTCACAAACAAAAATTAAATGAAGTGCTTGAAGACAGCACTTCATTCCTCTGGAATCCAAAGAGAACATATCCTTGCTCAGTACTTGGACCCTGGTTGTTTTTTACATCCAGGTAGAACTATGGGAAGTCTCAGGTATTGAGTACTGACCCAGTGTTTCAAGGAGACCAGCTGTCAAGCTGAGGACTTTAATTTTAAACTAGTGAGAGACATAAAAGCCATTCTGAAGTACTTGGGAGTTTCAAGACTGACAGAGTCTTGAAAACTGTAAACATTAAACTACACTTTTTAACCTTGAGAAAAACTATAATCATGCATTATCATGGTGTTTAGAGGTTGTTTTCTGAATTCCCTTTCAACAGACTTCTGGGAAGATTCTATGGAGCAAATCCATTTGATACATAAAATGGATTGAAAGCAAATACCATTAAAATAGATTAAGATGGATTTGCTTCGTTCACAAACTATCTGAAAAGTATCATCAAACAGCAAGCTTGGAGGTTGCTGAAGAAAGAGTCTCTGCGCAGATTACAGAAAGCTTTTTCCTCCTCTCCACAATCAACATATTATGGCAAGATCACAGTGTTAGTACTCAGTATTGCACAAAAATTAATTTTGAACTGTAAGGCATGTGAATGTTTTCGCATGTGAATGTTTTCTCTCTGAAGTGAAATAAAAGCATGTTTAATAAAATAAAAACATGTTTAAGAGCTAATGGTACAGAAAAATCCCACAAAGGATTCACACAATGTGTCCTCATGTAAATCAATCTTCCAGCTATATTTGTGCTAAAAAAGATATTGCTTCTGCAGAAAAGACTCATTCTCTCTCTCCATCTTATTAGAAACTGTTGAATGGAAAGTCAGCTCCCCTCCAAGGAGTCACTGAGGAAAATCTTCATTCTTAGTCTTTAAACATAATTACTGCATGAAATAAAAAAATTACCATATGAACTAAGTCTTACTCATTCTTGCAAAATAATTTTCATCATACTCTCAATTCTGCAGTCATTACTGGATCTCTTTATAGTATAAAAGCTCTACTTAGAGTTATATATAGCACTCAGAAGCAAGAAAAGGAATCAATATGAGGGAGAAAAACCCAAATAGATTACACAGCTCAATTTCTCCTTCATTTTCTCTCTCTCCTTCCACCTTTCTAGAGTTTCTTTAAAAGTCCCTTTCCCCTCAGTCTTCCTTATTTTCAGATAAGTTTCTTCTGTTTCTTCTTTCAGCCACTTTCAATCATTTATCAGCAGTCCTGGCTAACTGGGGAGGTCCCAGTTGACTGGAGGTTAGCAAATCTACAAGAAGGGCCGAGAAGGAGGATGTGGGGAGCTACAGGCCTGTCAGTCTGACCTCAGTGCCAGGGAAGGTTATGGAGCAGATCATCTTGAGTGCCATCACATGGCATATACAGGACAACCAGCTGATCAGGCCCAGCCAGCATGCGTTTACGAAAGGCAGGTCCTGCTTGACTAACCTGATCTCCTTCTATGACAAGATGACCCTCTTAGTGGTTGAGGGAAAGGCTGTGGATGTTGTATACCTGGACTTTAGTAAAGCCTGTGACACCATTTCCCACAGCATTCTCCTGGAGAAACTGGCTGCTCATGGCTTGGAAGGGTGTACTCTTTGCTGGATAAAAAACTAGCTGAATGGCTGGGCTTAAAGGGTTGTGGTGAATGGAGTTAAATCCAGTTGGCGGCCGGTCACAAGTGGTGTTCCCCAGGGCTCAGTATTGGGGCCAGTTCTGTTTAATATCTTTATCAATGATCTGGACAAGGGGATCGAGTGCACCCTCAGCAAGTTTGCAGACGACACCAAGTTGGGTGGGAGTGTTGATCTGCTTGAGGGAAGAAAGGATCTACAGAGGGATCTGGACAAGCTGAATCGATGGGCTGAGGCCAATTGTATGAGATTCAACAAGGCTAAGTGCCGGGTCCTGCACTTGGGTCACAACAACCCCATGCAATGCCACAGGCTTGGGGAAGAGTGGCTGGAAAGCTGCCTGGCAGAAAAGGACCTGGGGGTGTTCGTCGACAGCCGGCTGAATATGAGCCAGCAGTGTGCCCAGGTGGCCAAGAAGGCCAATAGCATCCTGGCTTGTAACAGAAATAGTGTGGCCAGCAGGACTAGGGGAGTGATCATCCCTTTGTACTCGGCACCTGTGAGACTGCACCCCAAATACTGTGTTCAGTTTTGGGCCCCTCACTACAAGAAAGATATTGAGGTGCTGGAGTGCATCCAAAGAAGAGCAACGAAGCTGGTGAAGAGTCTAGAGAACAAGTCCTATGAGGAGCAGCTGAGGAAACTGGGCTTGTTTAGTCTGGACAAAAAGAGGCTGAGGGGAGACCTTATCGCTCTCTGAACTACCTGAAAGGAAGTTGTAGCGAGGTGGGTGTCGGTCTCTTCTCCCAAGTAACAAGGGAGAGGACGAGAGGAAACGGCCTCAATTTGTGCCAGGGGAGGTTTAGATTGGATATTAGGAAAAATTCCTTCACCGAAAGGATTGTCCAGCATTGGAACAGGCTGCCCACGGCAGCAGTTGAGTCACCATCCCTGGAGGTATGTAAAAGACGTGTAGATGTGGCACTTAGGGCCATGGTTTAGTGGCGGACTTGGCAGTGGACTCAATGATCTTAAGGGTCTTTTCCAACCTAAATGATTCTAAGAACCTCTTTCTTCCTCACCTTAAAAAAGGTAAAAAAAATCCCAGGACACTGCTGGGGCAAGCAATGACTCTTTGTTAATCGTAACTGGATTCTCATATCCCACTTCACCATCTGTCAGACCTTCTCCCTTAGCTGTATCACCACTGTAGCTCCTGGCCAGGCGCTGTTTCTTAAGAACAAGCCAGCCAATACACCACACACTACTGAAAAGGCCAAGTAAAGACCTCTGGACATTTACCCTTCCCCTGCTTCACTGGCATACAGCCTCAGCTGGCTTCTCTTCTATGGGAGGCTCCAGGCTTGCTGCCAGTTTGGGGACAAGACAAGCTGGATGATACATGTGTCAGGGTACAAGCATATTCAGCTTTCCTTTAAAAGAATTAAGTGAAGAAATCAGACGCACATTTGCACTTCAGCATGTGCCGTCTTCCAAATTGTTTAGTGCAAGCTAAGGGCAAAGGCCTCACACACAGCAGCTGCTGTCAAGGCAGATACAATATAATTCTATAAATTTTGTTTGTAAAACAGACAAATTGGGAGATTTTTCATTATTTACAGCCCAACCTTCTCATTGAGACTAATTCACATTGGTTAAAGTAGCACCAAAATACATAAGGGTAGGCCAGTTTCCTTCTAGTTAAGCCATTTCAAAATGGGAAGAATTCACAGAACAGAATTGTTCCTAGGAGGACCACCCTGGCTTATGAGGACCAGCTCAGGTTAGGTACAGTCCAGTCGCAAACACTGAGAGAAAGGTCCCTTTTTATGGGATCATCTACAAACCTTCATCATTCATCCAGAATAAAGGACATCTACAGCCCCCCTAATGGATTTGGGCAGTGGGAGATGACTCAGAAAAGACACAGAACATAAAAAAGGACCATTAGACACATCTGAGAAATAAAAGACGCCCCTTTAACACCAAATGGACTACAGAAGTACAATAAACCAGTCAGGGCCAAAAGCCGTTTTTGCTTTTTAACTAAGAATCTCAAATCCAGATAATGGGCTGTCTGCCGAGGAGATCAATGAAATCTGTTCATTATCACAGTCTCCAGAGTGATATAAACAAGGTGTTCCATCTTTGCAGAGGGGAGGGAACAACTTCTTTTGAACAGCAGAAAGCAACAAAAAAAGGAGACATAACTTCCTGTCCCTTAATGCTTCTGCAGGTTTCTATGACAAGCAGCTACTTGCTCCCACCATCTGCAGGTACCAGTCCAGCGACTTCACCCAGTCTCTCCTGGACTAACATAATGGATGCAGTAGGTGCCACCTTCTCAGGTAGCCTGACTGGGTTTCCACGTGCCAACGCTGGTAGGACAACTCACCCTTTCAGCTGCTCACAGGAGCATGAACCCAAAAATGAGATGGTGGGACAGCTCTCCCAAAGAAGAATGCTTGCATTTGACCCTCTGCTCCCAATCCTGGGTGGTTCTTACACTCCCCACAATCTTTGTAGAAGCAGCAGAGTTGCTAGATTTAACACTTAGCATAGGTTTTCTCCCTCAGAGAGAGATCATCAACCATGGCTCAGCTGACACAAGGTCCTTGGAGTGGTCTGCAAGATGACTCTCTGAAGAAAACATGGAAGAGGTCTGCTTTGTGATTTTACTACAGTGCCCTTCTGGCCAAAGGGCCTTCCTGCACACACATGCAGTTGCTGGGAAAGGTAGTTTGCTGAAATGTATAGATGGTCAGCAGTTCCCATGCTGGTGGCCCTGTCCTATACCTTATCCCTACCCTAATGCCCAGCGGATGATGAAGGTCACTGTGAAGTTCAATCTCAGGTCTAACCTCAAAACAGCATCTGCCCTGTCTGGGCTACAGCAGGATCCTTGGAGTCCCCACTGAAACTCCCCAAACGCCCCATGGCAGGTGTCTGGCAAATCCAGTCGGAGTCTGAGTGCTCACAAAGCGAGTAATGCCTACTGCCAGACAGCCTTAAAGGAGGGGCCTGTGAGTCTGTGAGGTGGGCAGTAACCCATACCAAATGCACCTAATTGGAAGAGAAGCCATCCTACTACCACCACAGAGTAATCTTAACACACAACCAGATCATCAGCCTAGGTAAGAGGCAGCAGCAAGTCTCACCATCACCCATGCTGGAGACTGCATGAGGATGGAGGCATGGATGTTCTCTTTGAACTGCTTTTCCTCCCCTCCCCAGCAGGTGACGACGGATTTTTCTCACCCCACAAGGATGGTGTTTCTCAGAGTCACAGGGTGAGTAGTGACATTCTTCCTCCAGCCCTCCTGATGCCATCACAAGTCTAGAAGGGCAATAAGATGCTACTATTCTCTACCTTGTAGAGACTGTTCTTCAGTAGTTCATTTTAGACTTTTTTTCCAACAAAGTGGTCTCCAATCCCAGCTGGGCCCTCCTGGCAGTGGTGTACATGCCTTCCTGAAATTGTATATTGGCTCTGTATGGCGCCATCCTGTGCCTCTCTTTTCTCCTCACCAAGCTGTAAGTGCATGAACACAACAGGATGGGCACTTCAGGACCACATTAACCAAAGAAGAGTCCTCTGCATTATGTCTGTGCCACTGACTTTGAAGAGGCGTGTTATGAAGTGCTGGCAACACAACATGTGAGTATACTGGTGCAACCAACCACATGTGCCCTACACTGTGAATACAGGGAGCTCTCCAGTGAAGGCTGCACAAACTGCATGTGGGTAGACTTGGTAAGCAGAGCCTGGTTGCCAAGGCTTCATCCTTGCTCCATCCAAGCACAGAGGTGCTCTCACAATGTCCTAAGGTTGGGACAGGATAAACAGACAGGAAGATTAAACCTCTGGGAGGCGATGTCAGTGGCCTCACAGGACAGCTCACCCATGGTCAAACTTAGGTCTCTCATGAGGAAGAGTATAGGGATTGTAGGATGTCAGTCCAAAGAGGAGTACGATTACAAAAAAATCGCAATAGAAGCTGGAAAAGCAAACTCTGAAAGGGTGCAGAACATATGTAGATGCTAAGCACTTATGAAAGGGGATATATTACTGAAAGTGTCTGGAAATCAAATAATTTTGTTTCATCTGCAAGTGACACATTACTATTCATCATTTGATAGATCTCAGAGGGAAAGGGCAAGTATAACTAAACCTTTTACAATTCATGCTTTTACCTGTCATTCATTTTCATATGCCTAAATCAGATCTCATCAGTTAGATTGATTTTGCATTTCCCAGTCTCCTGTGGGATTCATTTGCACTCAGCCAATTTTCATTCCATTCCCCCTCCCAGACTGACAACATGCTACGACACACAAAAAAAAGCACCGGTGCCACTGTGAAACTAAAAAAACAACTCCAAAAAACCAAAACCAAACAAAACACACCACACACCAACTTTAGAGCATGCTGTGAGAGCTTTTAAAATTGCAAGCAATGTGATTGTCTTTTTGTTGGATAGTGATAGGAACAATAGGATTTTGGGCTAAGCCCTACAGTTCTAGGCAATTAGTAAAGAGAGATTTTAAAACATAGCAACAATGTTCAGTTGGCAAGGAAATGCATATTTAGAATTACTGAAATAGCTATAGGTGAAATTTTATAGATCCCCATTTAGTTGCATGAGGAGAAGTTGCCTTTATGTGTGCTATTTTGCAAAGAACATGCAGCAGTGAAACTTAAAATTCTGGAAAAAAGCAGAATCTGCAGGAATAGCAAGGAAGAAGGGGAGCAGGTTGTCAGAAATTTGTATTTCCCAGAGAAGGAAATGAATAAAGAGATATGGGACAAAACCAAAACAATGAAACATGTAAATAAAGACAGTGCTTAAATGGAAAAACAACAGAGAAAGGATAGGGGGGGAAAAAAGCATACTATTAAAACAAAAAGAAAAGATACAGGAGGAATACTAGAGGATAAAAGAAGAAAACTAGTGATAGGTGGTTAATATGGTGCAGGTCTAAATTATTTTTTCATGACAGTACACACAAAAGGAAAGAAGATAACATCCTGGGGACTGAGGCATGTTTTCCTAGGCTTGGGGGAGTGAATCGTTGAAAGGCTTTACCCTCATCATAAAACAGATAAGAAGGCAATTAGAACTACTGAAAGCCAACAAAGCACTAGACCCAGATGACTTAAATCCCCAGCGGAAGAAAGGGGAACTGGAAACCTTATAGAAAAGATTTATGACAGCTTACTGAGAACAGGGTATTACTAAAGGGCTGGAGAAAGAATTGATGCAGTTACCACATTTAATAGAGGAAAGAAGGAGCCAGGGAACAAATATGTTCAGCTGTAGGCACCGATATAAGAAGTACTCACTAGGAAAGTTAAAAAATTTGTATGAGGCTGAGATAAGATATGGAAATAGTAAGGAGAAAGGGAGGACAGGGAACACACATTTGCAAAACTCATTATTTTTGGTTTCTTTGGATATCTGTTTGCCTTCCGTATTGATCATCTAACACTAGGAAAGGGCACATGTAGTAATGGCCATTTATCTGGGTTTGAGGGAAGAATGTAATGTGCAGCCAGAGACAGTGTCCCCCAGATCTGCATTCATGGTTCTTAGTCGAAGAGAGCAGTTCTTCCTGATAAAGGATCCAGCACAGGCAGCTGCATCAGTCAGTGGAGTATAAACATGTTCATTCCAGCAGCAGGCTCCAACCTCGCAGAAGCAGAAGTTAATTGAATAACCTGGCAGACACATCTGACCACTTAAGAGCAATTTCAAAAGTGCCACAAGGCATGAAGACATGTAAATAATCCTTCAGAGACTACAGAGCAGCAGCAGAACACCACTGAAAGACGTATGAGTCACAACTCAACACTGAAGGGACACTTTCAGAAGTGCCCTTAATAAGTAAGCACTTTTGTAAGTGCAGACACCACAATTTGAAATTATTTGGATGGTCAAGGCAAGATATAAGGGGAAAACATTAAAGAGATTAATTTGATTTAAGGTCAAAACACAAAAAGCAGTAAGTGGATGCTTGTAATCCTTTCTCTTTCTCCCCCAAAACACTCTGCCAAATTCATCCCTCTAAATTATGCTGTTAATTTACTCTGGACATTAATTTATACTTTTAATTTGTACTTTATAAAGAATTACTAGCTTCAGAAAAAGAAAAATCTCTAGGATCAGAAGGTCAAAAATGCCTACTTACATCTTTCTGGTTTTGCACTTAGCTTCTTGAGGACAAAACTAGAGCTGCCAAATTTAAAAATACTCCAAACACTAATTTTCTTGCCGTAATGTGACTTGGCACATGGAGCTGAGAGTCAGGTAGTCAATTAGCCCACTAACTCTTTTAAAAATCTTCTCACATACCACTTCACATTACAAGTTGAGAAAAGTACTATACAATCAATACATTGAGGATATTTTTCAAAACCAGAAGTATGAACAAAATGAAGCATAACCACAGTTATGGGAAGAGGCAGAGCCACAAGACAGCCTTTATACTTAAATAAATGTACAATCTTCAAAGGCCTTCACCTTTCTTATCAGCAAGCCTGTGCACACTCTTGTCCAGTGTTTGTCACGCAATTTATCTTTTCTAAGGGGGGAAAGAGTTTCTGTGGGAAGTGCTGTTAAAAGACTGGCGCACTTGATTGGTGTGAAACAGTTTAAAGAAATACTACTATTTTTAGTTTCAGTGAGATGTTTAGTTCATTAAGTAGCACTTCTAGCTGTCCTAATCACCATGTCTACCTCTTCTTATGGCCAACATTTCTGATCATCAGAAACCTAAAAAACACTTGCAACATATACATCATCCCCAGAGTAACAACAGGGATGAGAAAGGGCTGGATTCACTGAGGAAAAGAAAATCCAAAACTGAAGAAAGATTTACCATGCAGATCAAAATGCTCATAAGAGCACCAATGAATTAGAACCTGGTACCACACTGGAGTCAGACATCATGTTTTACTTGTCTTCTAAAAAGTGTCTAAAGTATTTTTGTACTAAATCCACGTACCAAGGTCACAGCAAGAGATTTCATAATAAAGTCACACATCAATTAACACACAAAATCAGCAGAACTACATTTACCAAAAAGAATTCTTGAAATATAGGATAGCAAAAGCAGCATTGGAAAAAGGATTAAGTGCAATGAATTAGGAAAGTTGGGATACATGGGTAAGAGGAATGCTGGAAGTTCAAAACAACTAATTTTTAAATGTAAAGACTGTGAGAAGAGAAACAAAAAAATAGCCATATTAGCATCTCCAATATTTTATAAGGACAGCTCTTTGTAGCTTCATTCTGAATAGTCATCATCTGTCATTTAATATCTGTGTATTCACAACTACACAGTTAACCTTACTAGAAGCTAAGAATCTAAGGACTGGCTCTCCACTCTTTATTCATAGCATTTTCTCACCGCCTTGCAAAGCATCAATTGGACAAAGAAGTTAACACAGCTGGCATTAAAAGTGCTACACAACAGTCAGGAGCACACTTGCTGGTTATATACAATAAGATCAAAACCAAATAAGAGCTGTGATGTATTTTGACTCAACACAGAATAGTTAGCTGCTAATTCAACTTCTGACACACCTTCTCTGCACAATTTTTCTTTGCTCTTTTGTTTTTACCTGATATTTTGACTTTTCATTTTACCAGGTCAGACCGTATCATCTTGGACAGCCTCAGGGGCCTCTGAGCAATCGATGGCACAGAGTACAAAGGTTGAAGAAGCAACTGCAGGTGCAAACTCTGCTATGTCTGATCCCATTTGGTGCACTGTAATCATCCATTGCTTAAGGCTTCAAAAACTCCAAAGCTGACCCTGTGCTTTATAAATCATGCTACTTTTACAGAACTATCCCCTTCAGCTATTAAATAAATTGTTTTGTGTAAACATGCATCAAATCTTATTGTTCCTTTCCAAGCTTCCAAAGTGCATAGCTTGCCCCAAAGGGGAGAGAGGCTGAGAGAGACTTGGAAGATCATAACAGAAAAAAAAAATAAAAAAAGAAAAAAGAGGAAAAAAACCCAGCTACTATATTCTGGCTAGGGAAAAACTATACAAAACAATGCTTATCCTCAAGATTTATCCTTGTTAAAACAGTTTCTGGCATTATTTTAGTGCAGCATAAGTTTCCCAAGAACATTCAGCTCTCCAATAGAGTAAAACAGATTTTTTTTCTCATTCATAATCTCATTTAATTAGCATAAGCACAGGAAAATGCTATAAGGCTGATCTTCAGGCAAACAAACAGAAGTATTTTATGGCTACTGTCAGGGCAGGGGAAGTCAATATATTAGGCTCATAAGGAAGCTCAAGACTTGCATCCATTTAGATGCCCATCAAAACCTAATTCCTGAACCCCCCCACCTATGCCTGTAAATAACTAGTTAGCAAAGTTACCAAAAAACTACACTTAGGTTTAGGTATGTACCTAAATGCATACCACTTTAGATGCATTAGGCAGAGGGGGGCTAAGTTATTCCTTATTTGCAGAATAGAGATGTTGAGTCTTTCTCACTTGTGGGTATATGCACTCAGACCACATATATGTCCAAACAAGACACAAAGGAAATCTCATCATTATCTCCTACCCTGTGATTAAGACTGTCATCCAGGATGTGGGAGACCAGGGTTCAGTGCCCTTATCTGCCTTGGGGATTAGAATCCGTACCTCACCTATACTTTTCTTCTTTTTTTTCCCCAAACACCAAGCTACGGAATACCTTAAGCAAGGGGTGAAGACATATGCCACTAAAGGGAGATATCCCATTACACTGACACAACATCTTCTTGTGCATCTAGCCATTACACACTCTTGGAAATTCCCCCCATAGCATTTGTTTACATGGCATTTTGCAGGCAGGCACATGAAAATTCCACCCAAACTGAGCCAGCAGGACACATGCCAGCTCTGAATGAAAAGCCATACTGTTGCATTTAGCACATCATTGAGCCTCAAATGATAAACTCCGCTCAGCAGTAAGCAACTTTAAATCCTGGCATTTCTTAACTTTTCACTGTTTAACTATATTAAAACTAAAAATGCCTGTTTGCAATATATTAAGTAGCAAGATTAGGAATTTTCCTTTGTAGCACCTCCCTAGGACTTGAGCTATTGGTTGTAATAAAAGACTGGCTTTCATTTTGCGGCCCTATCTGTAGGGGGAAAAGACACACACCTTGCCAATTTGTTTTACAGCTTTTTGCAAGACAGTAATGCAATCTGAGATCTGGGAGGAGCAGTTCTGCAGGCAAGCAGGCCATAGGTAATGTGGCAGTCAAAATGATCTAGCTGCTTCTGAGAAAAAGGTTAGAAAAAATGCAAAGCTTAAAAAAAAGTAATGATCTTAATGAAAATATTTATCATCTTTGAGTTTCTTGTTCCCTTGCTAACAAGATCTACGAAAACCACTGCTAAAATGTCCAAAATTCACACAGAGGAGAGCAACCTATTATTGCTGCCAGTTGCTTGCTTACTTCAAAGGATTTGCTTTGATTGACCAAAGATTTCAGTCTGTTTAGAACCAAAAAAGCACCTTAAAGAAAGTAATATGATTTTTAAAATCAAGGACTCAAGAGTAACAAAGAAATGAAACTAAGACCTGTTTATGCAACATTAATTCAGATACGTGTTTACATATACTCAGGTCAGATCTAACAGCGAAGGGAGCTAAAAGGACACCAGCCTTTTATAAAGACAATTCTCAAAGCCAGGGCTAGTAATATTCACTGCAAAATGATTACCATTCAGAAAGTTACTTAAAACCATCCTGTCTAGTTTTAGTTAAGAAGTAGCAATGGTTTGTGCATGCTTTTGGAATTTTCAGTTTGCCTGTATGAAAAATAGGCGTAAAGTGCACTTAGAGCCAAATCCCAAACCACCAGCCCAACATTCCCCTCACAACAGGTTAACAGTTTGTATATATTTCAGCAGCAGGGCAGTCATTAAAAATTTCTGCTTACTGTTCGGAGTCTGAGCCTTGCCCAAGGGTCCTTCTAGTTTAGGGCAGGTGGGGGCTGTGAACAATCCACCAGCAGAAGCGTGAAGCCTAACATTAAATTATGAATGTGCTTGTATTAGTAAAAGAGGGGGCTGAATCTTAACAAAACCTCAGGAGAAGTTCAGTATTAGATGTATCATTTTATATCCAAGACAGATTTTGCAAGAGGATTGGATCTTAGTCTTGATGTGAAGTATGAAAGTCCTCACCAGATGAAAGAGGAAAAAAGTCATCAGGGGTTCATCTAAGTTAACCTTGTAACTACGGGGTTAATACTGAGTTAATACTGAGGCTGGGTAAATAGCTATTTACTTACTTGTCTAACATTTTCTTGTGTAAATGTTGATTCCAGTCTAAGAGACCAAACACCACTGCATTCCTTTCCTGTGAACGTGGCAGTTCCTAAAACTGAGGGCAGTACAGCATTTCAGCAGGGAGAGCCTGAACCTCAGGACACTCCCTATGAGTCTGCAACACTCCCTTACTCCCCTCATCTGTCCATGATGTTATGTTGCATACTTTAATGATCACAAAACAATTTTTCTTGAATGACCTCTGCCCCATTCTGTATGTTCCAGACTTGGAGGGTGAATCAAGGCTGCACATGCAGTACAAAAGGCTGTCTTCTGCAAGTGCTCAGTTTGGCTAAAAAGCTGGAAGAAAAATTCGAATGAAGCCAGAACTGCAGAAAGAAGAGTCTGGTTTCATAGTCAAGGCTGATAAGTGATAATCTGGAGCATTTTTCTCTGGATCTGTCCCTGCATAATACTTTTCTTTTAATTTTAGTTAATGCTATACAATGCCAAGGACATGGGGAAAAAAACACAGAAAAAAAATCATTCCAAGTCTTCTGAAGCTGGACACCCAAAGTGGGCTATGGCATTGAATTCCAAGATATAATTCTAATCTATTAAATCGTGAATTATGGGGCCTTTTAACCTGCTAAAAGTGTTCTGAAAATACTAGTCATACCTGACTAATATTTGAGAATGCTTAGATGCCATTGTGGCAACTTCCACATAAGAAACCACCAGGAAGTTAATAAATCTGTTCACTTAGCATAATTTTAAGAAAGCACAGTAAATATGGTCAGATTTAGACATTGAATTGCGTGTTATTTCATGATCAGTTATGGTATACAGAAGTAGCACAGCAAATAAAGGTAGCATAATATATTTGGCCCTCTATGCAAAACTACTACACATTGCATTAAGAACTTGTTTAAAAATGTTGCATTTTGTTAACAACAATCCAGAATTCTGAAGTTTTGTTGTTGCCACAGTCACCCTGGTTAGGCATGATTAAATTTCAAAAATAGAAAAGCAACGGCAGATCTGGGGAGGAAGGTCTTATTTTTTATACCATCATTAACAAACAAAGTGTTAGAGGAAGATGAGAAAAAGCCCACTTTCTCTTATTCTGTGCAAAGCTTCTGAAACTCTGAAGCATCTAAGATGACCTTCTTTATCTTAAACATAGAAAAATACATTTACAATTTTACATCTTGTTCTAGAACTTCATTAATGAAGTTGCTCACACTAAGGAAATACTGCTTACAGGCCTGTTTCTTTTCCAAGGATTCACTGAAAAAGTCTTTAAAACTTCCTAAAATGTAAAACTTTTTAGAAAAGTAATGTTGAATAGAAGGAACTCAGCAGTTTGCAGTAAAGCTTATTTCTCAGGACAGAAAGTACGTTCCTTCTTTGTGGCCTGTAAAATACAGAGAACTCTATTACAAAAATTGACAAGTAATTACAAGGTCAAAAAAAGATTTTTTTTTTTTTTCTTTTTCTTTGTTATAAACTGCCTTCAGCTGATACTGGTTTGACCACAGGACTTCAGGCTACATATACTCCAAAATCATTGCAAAATACTAAACAATTAACTTGTGATTTTTCTCCTCTTCACAGACAAATGGTGGTTTTCCTACATGGACTAATCTTAAAATGAATTATTTTCTTCTCCTGCAATGTTATGCTTACTTGACACTTCATACCTTCCTTGCTTTGTTTTTTGGACCAGATCTGGGAGGAAGAATGTTTCCGGTCTACACTCCACGCTGCCCAAGATTCAGAAAACTCTCCCTAAAAATGGAGAGAAAGTGAAGTGTGTCTTGTTTGCTTTTGTTACTATGTCTGCTAGTGGTAATGCTTAAGATTCTGAGAAGCTTCTTGCTGAGTCTAGACTGAAGTACATCCTAATTACCATAATCGTACCAAGCAGTAAAAAAATCAAGCCCCCATACCCATGGTCAAGAGGAACAATCATCTGATACATATAAGGTACATAAATTACTTTTTCTGGGTGAATATCATTGTTATGGCTTAGATTAAGAGAAAAAAGTTCTTTTAGACTGCACATAATGACAAACTTGTTCCAAGGTTTATGAGATTATTTACTATTTAGGATGTTTCTTCATTGCTCAGAAGTTGTTATCATATACTCAGAAGCCTTTGAGCATATGCTGGAATATGACATTTAGCATGACAGTATTTAACTGGCATATATCCATATTTAATATTTGAAAGTATCTTATTTGTCATCTTCTTTTGAAGATCTGAGATTAGATTTGACTTTCTAGGCAAATGACAGTGCATATCAATTTTTTTTTTTTATTTCCAGAAAAATCCATTACAAATTCCATGATACATATAAATTTGCTTTGAAAAAGCAAATCCATTATGTTTGTACAGATAAACTATGCACATATCTTTAATCCTGTTTCATGCCAGCAAAAGGAGACATTTTAACCATAGCATGGAAATATTTTGCAGGTGCTGAGAATGAAATATAATGGAATAGTTTAACTGTTGGAAACATCCCATTAAAAATTCAAGGAACTTAATATTAAGAAAAATAACATTCTGTCACATTTAAGATTTTGTATAATCTTTTTAGTTTTTGTCCAAATGTGTTGTCAGGAGAGGATTCCTAGCATTACACAAAAAGATAGTCTCAGCTCCTTCAAACCTTTTCCATTTACTGTGTAGCAAGTACAGTCAGGAATTCAAGAATGTAACCTGTGTGGCATATTTTGATGGATACACCCTGGGGCTGCAGTTCCATAAGTGATTAACAGAAAGGAAACAAATGCCTCGTTGTCGTCTATTGGCTGAAGTAATTGCCATCATGGCTGTCAAAGAAAGCAGCAGAAGTTACTGAAAGGAAGAAGAAAGGAGCATCCCTCTGGGCATCAAGTTTACAGTGCTAAGCTATTTCACCGCAATATATAGAGTAATTCAAAGTCAGATAATTCCTCACAGCATGAACAACTGTATAGAATAACTTTGCACACTAAAAGGATATTAACAATTTCCATAAAGTATTATTTAATCCCTTATTTTTTCCTAAAGTAAAGAAAACTGTTGAGAAGAGTCTATCATTAACTAGCAGGTCATCACACACAGGTTCTTTTGTGACTGTTGAAAATGGAAAGGAAATGCAATTTTTAATGTCTTCATCAGACTATTGTCCTGGTTATTGGTACTGATCCCTTAAAACAAATACTGATAAATCAAATGAAACATCAACAGAAAACCAGCCTGAAAGGAGTTCACTTTGTGAGGGAAGATTAGAAGAGCTACAGATTATAGCCTCTCTTCCTACACCTCTTGAGTGGATGGACTGCAAGACAGGCACTGGGGGAGCAAAGTCCCTCCCACTGTGAGAGAAAATCAGGTTCAAGAGCATCTGAGGAACCTGAACATACATGTCTATGGGACCTGACAAGATGCATCCCAGAGTCCTGAGGGAAGTGGCTGATGTAGTTGCCAAGCCACTCTCCATGACATTTGAAAAGTCATGGCAGTAAAGTGAAGTCCCCAGTGACTAGAAGGGAAACATTGCACCCATTTTTAAAAAGGGTAGAAAGGAGGACCCTGGGAACTACCGACCTGTCAGCCTCACCTCCATGTCTGGGAAGACCAGATGGAACAGATCCTCCTAGAAGCTATGCTAAGGCACAGGGAGGACAGGGAGGTGATTCGAGGCAGCCAGCATGGCTTCACCAAGGGCAAGTCCTGCCTGACCAACCTACTGGCCTTCCATAATGGAGTGACTACATCAGTGGACAAGGTAAGAGCTATGGATGTCATTGATCTGGACTTCTGTAAGGCCTTTAACACAGTCCCTCCCAACATTCTTCTCTCTAAATTGGAGAGATATGTATTTGATGGGTGAAGTGTTTGGTGGATGAGGAATTGGCTGGATGATCGCATCCAGAGGGTAGTGGTCAACGGCTCAATGTCCAGATGGAGATCAGTGATGCGTGGTGTCCCTCAGGGGTCCATATTCAGACCAGTACTGTTTAATATCTTCATCAATGACATAAGACAGTGGGATAGAGTGCACCCTCAGCAAGTTTGCAGATGACACCACGCTGAGTGGTGCGGTTGACACACCTGGTGGATGGGATGCCATCCAGAGGGACCTGAACAAACTTGAGAAGTAGGTCCATGTGAACCTCAGGAGGTTCAACAGGGCCAAGTGCAAGGTCCTGCACCTGGGTCAGGGCAACCCCTGGTATCAATACAGGCTGGGGGATGAAGGGATTGAGAGCAGCCCTGTGGAGAAGGATTTGGGGGTACTGGTGGATGAAAAACTGGACATGAGCCAGCAATGTGCACTCGCAGGCCAGAAAGCCAACCGTGTCCTGGGCTGCATCAAAAGAAGCGTGGCCAGCAGGTCAAGGGAGGGGATTCTGCCCCTCTACTCCACTCTGGTGAGACCCCACCTGGAGTACTGCGTCCAGCTCCGGAGTCCTCAGCACAGGAAAGACATGGACCTGTTGGAGAGGGTACAGAGGAGGGCCACAAAAAAGATCGGGGGGCTGGAGCACCTCTCCTATGAGGAAAGGCTGAGAGAGTTGGGGTTGTTCAGCCTGGAGAAGAGAAGGCTCCAGGGAGACCTTATTGTGGCCTTTCAGTACTTAAAGGGTGCTTACAAGAAAGGTGGGGACAGACTTTTTAGTAGGGCCTGTTGTGATAGGACAAGGGGTAATGGTTTTAAACTAAAGGAAGGTAGATTCAGAGTAGATATAAGGAAAAAATTTTTTACGATGAGGGTGGTGAAACACTGGAACCGGTTGCCCAGAGAGGTGGTAGATGCCCCATCCCTGGAAACATTCAAGGTCAGGCTGGACAGGGCTCTGAGCAACCTGATCTAGTTGAAGATGACCCTGTTCATTGCAGGGGGGTTGGACTAGATGACCTTTAAAGGTCCCTTCCAACCCAAACTATTCTATGATTCTATGATTCACTGTCTCAAGTAGCAGAGCCAAATCCTGACTAAGGAAAGAAAGTCTGTAAATACTTTGTAATAATTTGTGATACAAAATTATATTCATTCACTCAAGGTAGACCGTGAGCATTCATATTCTTGCTTTTTCCTTCTTTCACATCCTTTCCTTCAGAAATGTACATGTGACCATTTTTCCAATGTGGGTCCTAGCTGTTTGTTAAGTATGGTCTAGCCCCACAGCTTGGATAATGTGAATAGCTTTTGTCCCAACAAAATCCCAGAATTCTAGGAATAACAAAGCATAAAGGCTGGTCATGTTGCCTGAGGGGCTGCAAGGTCCTTGCTACAATTGTTTGTTCACAGTCTTAGAGATGTTGGGTCTCTCCAGCCAAAATAGAGGGAGACTTTCATTAAGGATCAGTTGTAACCAAGATCTTCCAGGTCTTCAAGGGATCTTAGGAGGCTTTTTCCACATGATGGAACACAGTGAGATTTCTAAACATCCCACAGCAAGAGTGAATGTTTTTCTAACTTCCTGCCCCCCAAGACTCTGCTTATCAAAGATTAGATAGAGACCCCAAGATGCAATTAAGCGGAACAGTCAGGCCCACCAAATGGAGGAGAAAGTGTAAGCAATCATCTGTTACTGTTGTACAACTATTTCCATTCCCACTCCTCCTTCCTTTCCTACTTTACTTTCTCAATTTATAAAAGAAGTAGAATAAGAAAAGTTTGTCATACATTCAGTTATCTCCAGTGGCTTACACAGGACAGCATCTAGCAAATGAACAGTTAAACATTTTTGTCCATACTGTCAAGCTCTCTGAAGGTAATAATAAAAAAGCTTGTTCTTAATTTTTTCTTCTGTTTTAGGTTAAGTATTACCTAAATCCTCTTACTAAAGAAACATGACTATCTAATCATCTCAGAGATGACAGTAAGAATCAACCTGATATATCAATAAACAAATCTGGATCCAGGATTTTTTCTTCATTTTGAAAATAACAAAGTCATTGGCTATCCAAATTAGACCTGAAATTCAGGTTTTACTTAAACAAAAGGTGCAATAAATTAAATAATTTCTTTAAAACATGAAAGTTTGGCCACGCAACTACAACATCCTGTGCTAATCTAAGAACAGGAGGGTAGAACTATTCTAACAGTGAAGATTGCCAAGTCTCAAAGCACAGAATACAGCCTGGATCCAGACTTGGAGCAAAAATATTAAATCAAGTGATAAGTTCATTCTTCCTTAGTCTCTTTATAGTTCAAATTTTGTATAACCATTGAAAGAACTTGTGCAACCTGATGCATGCTTAATGCAGGTACTTCCAAAAATAGTATTTTTATAAGACTGCACTTTACAGAACTTCAAAAGCTGTTTAATTACAAAGACTCTTCCTGACTCATTATAGTCTCATTGACAGTTACAGAGTATTATTTTCTCTATTAGTTAAAGCCTCAAATTGCTAGAATGTTTATATATGATCAAAACTACATCAGTATAGTCAAAGAACACATTTCACTTGTGCCAGGCTAGGATGGAGGATGAAACACACCTTGCAGTCTAGACTTTAGTGAGATACTGAAAAGAGGACTCTCTGTTATAAAGCCCTTATTTTGAATAACAATATAACTTCATTGTACTAGTCATTTTCTATCCATTAGATTACTGTGGGAAACTTCAGCCAGAGCAAAGAGAGATAAAAGTGATGGGTCAAAACTCTTTAAAGAGGAACAGAGAACTCTCTACAGTGTTGTCTGCTCAAATCAGGTGGGATATATAGGAAACCTTTAGGGTCATTTGGGGAAGGAGTGTTGGCCATTTTAGGTGCTGACATTGTTTTTCCACTAACAAGATGATTGAGGTTGGTTAGCTGGACTACTGAATAGTTTTAGTAAAGAACTAAAAAAATGTAATGCGCACTGATTACACCTCAAAAACTAAGAGCCATCAGATTCCTTTCTAATCTGCACAGAGCTTAAAAGTCATCCAGTATTGGTATATTTTAAACTTCACCTTTACATCAAAAGACAAATATAAAAACTGGGATGTTTTACTTGGGTGCCTTAAGCCTCTGGGTTAAAGTACAGGTTAGTTCTTCAATTTTGGTGGTATAAGAAACTTGTACAAAGCATCCCTGACTAAGACATGGCTCTTCATCTCTCAATTTTGTATGCTTTGGTAATTGGTTTTAATCACAGGACTGTGTTTTATCTGCAAATGTCACTTCATAGCATGGAGGTAAACGTCTGGCTAATAAGGTTGTGCTGGACTCATTTTTTGTTCCCTCCTATTCCTCAAAACCTATGTATCTATGTTTGACAGTGGGCTGCCTCCCTTCCTCAAGGCATAGGAAGGAAACATAGTAAACAAATACGTAAAAAACCCAGGTGCCTAGTTCTGAATGTAGAAAACTGTATTTCAATAAATGCTCCTTAAATGGAAGCTTTCTCCATGTTGGCAATATCAGCAATGCTACTGCTTTAACTTACGGAGAACAGTTCTAAAATATATAGTAGACAGATTATTTACAGATGTTCAGTCCCAAAATATGTCTTGATTCATAACACAGTGTAGTATGTTATAGAAGTATTCATCTTGGTCCAAGGTAAACAAGAAGTACAAAATAGGTGCAATATTTGTCACCAGTTAAGAGTATCTGCATATATAAATCACAAGGTAAAGAGAAATAAAATAAAAATAATTTTGTTCAAGTTTTTGTCTCTCATTTACAAGTGAAGTAATAATATTGCTACTTCATCGTCCTTGTCCTGGGCATATCTGCACAGCTTTTTTCTCTCTAAACTAGAAGCCAAACATCAAAAGACTGTGCTAGACCCAGATATACAGAGGTTAAATCCCATCTAAATTTTTGTGACATATTTCTTACTGGCTAGGTGACTACCAAGGCCGCAGCAGTTGATCAAAGGCTGTACAAGCACCAGGTACAGGCATCAAGGTGGAACACTTAGGTAGAACACTAGGTAGGCATGTAGGCATTTAGGTAGAGGCCCAATGAATCTGCACACAAGAATCATATTCAAACAGATCTCGTCTTGCAAGGGAGCCACCTTTTTATGAGGCAGCTGCTGAAAACACACCTTTGTCTAATTTTCACAGCTCTGAAATAAAAAACTCTCCCTCCAGTTTAAGCTAATATAAGAGAATTTCAGTTTAGCAGAAGCTTATTAAGAGTGTAGATTTCCACTTCATCAGGAATAATCCAGAAAAGTCCTGTTTTTCTGTCTGCCGTGTTTGAACATGGAAAATTGTATCAAGCCAAACCACACTGTGAGACTACTCTTTACATAGTTCTGGTCCTCCCCTTCCACTTCATTTTTTCCATTTTTTGGGAGGGGACCAGACAAGGTGGTCATTCCTCAGGAGTCCTTGATTTGGGTTCCTGCCTGCCATTGTGCGTCCCTGAGCTCCTCTGGGCTTGTGCAGATGGGCCTCTAGTGAGCTGCTGGCTCCTGTGATGGGCTTGGCAGGATATTATTTGGCCTCCCTCTCCTACCATTGTCTCTCTGAGCTCCTTTGTGGGTGTTTTATCACATAACCTACCACTTAGATTTAAAAATAAAGAAATAGACAAATGATTTTGGAAAAAAACTTCATTTTAAGGATGCTATTCAGAGTGATAAGACATCTAGAAAATGGTTATTTATCATTTAAGCTTTCCATTTATCCTTACAGTGTCAAGCTGTAATGACTGACCGTTAAAAAGCACTGGTGCAACCAAAGGAAGTAAAGTGAAGATAAAGTAGTACTTAAAAACAAAAGTTGCATCTGGTTTTGCACCTTTCTTACTTTTTTTTTTGGTCCCATCATAGTTCTGCCTTGCTCGGCAGATCTTAGAAGACTTGTATTTTGAACACACTCTGAGCTGTATTTCTCCTGAGCTTATCTTATGCTTAGCTTCATCTTTTCATAAAACTTCTGCCTCTTTCAACATCACATAGCAACTGACAGATACATGGTGATAAGTACTAGCATTAGATGGGATAAATACACATTCTGATTGTGGGTTTCAAATACTGCCATTGTGAAACCACACTTGGACACAGAGAGTCTGATTAGAGCCAAGTGTTTAATTTTTTTTCTAGCGCTCACAAATTCTGGCAAAAACAGCAGGTACCTCAGCTTCTTCTGTTGCTTTTAGAATAAGACAAAGTTCAGTAATACACTATAAATTCAGTAAATATAATACCAAAGGATTTTTGGCTTCATATTAATAGAGAGGCCAATGAACAGACTGTAAACAGGCAAGGAGGGGAATCTCACTTTACTGACTTTGGCCTAAGATTTCCTGAGATAGGGAAAAGAGAAACCATAAGTGCTTTTTTCTAACCAACACAGCATAAGCTTGACTGGTACCAATGCCTGTTATTAAGATTACTAGATTTTCTCTTTTGTAACGCCCTGCTCCTCAAGTGATTAGCTACTCAGTAAGACAGCAGCTTTAAATACTTCTCAGTTTCTTTTTACCATCTGGGCTTGCAGCATCTATAATTCTTTGACCACCAAGAATCCAATAACTGAGATTAAACCTAGCAACATTCAAGCTGCTGCTGTTTCAATTTATTACCAGCTAGTTAAAAAAAAGTAATTTAGTATCTATATGAAAGCAGAGTATTAGTAGAGTTTCTGTCTCTCTATGCCTGCTAACAGGGCTCAAAAAGCTAATCACACAAATGCAGGATCTAACTCTCCTAGACTGTAACAATGCTCAGTGATGACCATTTGAATTGCCTCTTAACGTGCACACATGCCAGAGCACTGCTTGATTTCAAAGCAAAGACTCAGTCAGATTGACACTGTATCTTCTGAAAGCAGGCATGCATCATCAGACCTAGTTAGTCAGGTCAAGAGACCAAATCTCTACTTATTCTTACCCTGCTAGTGTCTGCATGAGCTACAACTTCTGAAAGGTACATTTTCACCAAATTTCCAGATACCAAATACTTGCTGCCTCTCACAGCAAAGTGACCTCCCTTGCCACCCTGCAAAGCAACATCAGTAAAACTGCACCACCCACCTGAAAACCAAGAGTATTTCAGCTCTAATCACTGTAGTGCCAAAGGAGTTGTTGGCTCTGACTGCTTTGGCACCTCAGCACTGAAGGTCTTCTGACTGCTGGCAGGCTTAGTAATGAGTTCCCAGTACTAGGGGATTATCAGAGCAGACCTGTTGTACTACATCTTTGTTCTAAGCACATATCTAAGAAACAATTAACTTGCTAGGGAAAAAGTGTTACTCTCCATCAGTGATAAAGAACTTTTTCTTCTAACCTTTGAAAGGGATTACAAATAGCAACCATCCCCTATATCTTAACCCTCTATTGAATGCCCCACACGGTAAGACATTAATTGTTAAAATTTTATCTATATATATTTTTATATACATCTATATCTATCTCATAGGTTATAAGACTCTGTGACACCATGGCCAGCCTGGGATCTGTCTGTGTGCCTTCCTGTTTGCCCTCATGCAACTCCATTGAGTAATACAGAATGTCTAGCATTGACTAAACGTGGTCACTTACTCCACACAAATCCCCATGAGCTCTGTGGATTTGCTGCTCTTCACAGCTCCAGATATCAGGCAACCCCTGGGAAATCCAAGCATCCCTATGGACCACTTTATCACTTCAAGAAATCAACTCATGAGAGCAGCACAAAGACTTCCCGAAAAAGATTTGGGCGCACCTTCCTATTCACTAGACTTGTATGCTGGGAGGGAGCACAACCAGGAGAGCTGACCCGAACTAGCCGAAGGGATATTCCATACCATAGAATGTCATGCTCAGTATATAAATGGGGGGGAGTTGGCTGGGAGGGGCAGATCGCTGCTCGGGCATCCGTCAGTGGGTGGTGAGCAATTGCACTGTGCATCACTCGTCTTTTCTTGGGTTTTCTTTCTCTCTCTTTTTGTTAGATTCCTTTTCATTACAATTACTATTACAATATTTTATTATTATTATTGCTATTATTATATTATATTTTATTCTAGTTATTAAACCATTCTTATCTCAACCCATGAGTGTTACTTTTTTTCTGATTCTCCTCCCCATCCCACTGGGAGCAGGGAGGAGTGAGCGAGCAGCTGCGTGGTGCTTAGTTGCTGGCTGGGGTTAAACCACGACACTTACTCTTTAGAAGCCTCCCAATGGGGACAGCCACCTAAAGGCAGTTTTGAGAGGAACTGTAAGAGCCGTGGATCAACCCACTTCACAGCCTGACAGCTACTTCTGTTAGTTTTAGACAGTGCCTGGGGTTACCTAGTACTAATGGTTTCTCAAAGCTCTCGGTAAAGGGTTCACAGACAATTTCCAAACTCTTTCAAACCTTTCTGCATTTCTAATGCCTAGATGGAGGATGAGTGATGATGATGAAGTCAGTTCCCTAATACACCTAAAGTAGCAGAAGAAGCACCTACAGGACCTCAAGGGGAAGAAACTCTAACTCTGCTTCTGTTGCGCAAGCATTTTGGAGTCTCTCATTTCCAAATGTACAAGTACTTGGCTTTGTTCGTATACAGTCCAAAATCCAGCTGTATATGGCATTTCTTACAGCTGCGATGACAGCACCAAACCGGGCAGAGTAATACGTCAGAGAGACTATTTCAGTGCAACATCTTAAGTGTTTGTAAATTAAGCAAACATGGCACTGCATCTCACATATATTATCAATTCACTTCCCGTATGCCTTTTGGGTTAGTCACACAGAATCATGAAATAGGAAAAGCGGTTTTATGGTGAAACCCCTCCACTGCAAGCCAATTCAGCAAGTGCATTCCCTCCTTTCTGTGGTGTCACTGCCCCTGTGTCTGCCTCTGCTGCCTTCTATACATAAGGAACATGGCACAACTGCAAGAGTTATGCCTTGCCTAGAGCAGGTTCTTCATAAAGGCAACAGAGGATTTGCTGTGGATTACACAGAACAGGAAGGTGAGCTCCATATTGATAGAGACCTTTTAAAGCTGCATCAGGAGTGAGATTTGTTTCTTCTTTAGGGAGAAGGAATGATCCAGAGTTGAACTTGAAAGCAGAGAGGAAAAAAACTGTCCAGACATAGGAACAGGCAGTCAAGTGTGTGACCCAGTCTGAACTCATTGATTTGAGTACCTTGAGATACATCATGTGGCACAAAGCCCAGAATAGGTAAAGGACTATTTTAAAATGAGCTCATTCTGTGACAAAGTAGTTCTGTTAAAAAATATTTGTCAAAAAATATATATTTCACACTAACCAGAAAGCAGTGTAAACTCACCTTATGACTATTGGTTCTTGCTAATCACCAGGAAACTTGTAACTAGTCTGAAGAGAGGAGACTGTTAAAATAAATGTCATAACATGCAACTTATATAATTTGGCACCTGGTTCCAGGTACCAATGGAATAAAATGCTTGTAACTTTTAAGGTTTAAATATGACTGCTAGGGGCCAGTTTTCAAAAAGGGAGTGACAGGTAACTTCTGGCACAAAATCATTCCCAAGCTGGTTTTCAGAAAATTACTCTTCAACAGAAAAATATACCTGTGACAAGGTAGCGTAAGATACAGCTGGAAATTCCAAAGGGTTGTGTATAACATGGATGCAATGCTTATGTGATCATCAGTGAATAAATACCTTCATGCCTCGGTAAGCTCATTTACACATGATCTTGAGAATGCTGGTGAACTTTCTGAAGCATTAACTGATTTCTGTAAAACGCGTCAAGATCCACTAAAGAACAGAGTGAGCTAAGAGTAAAATTGGTGACGGAGGAAAGAAGGGGGGACAGAAGGGAGACCCTAAGTGGGTTTTACATTTTTCTGCTGTCAATAAACTGCAATTGCATGATAGTTATGCAATATATGGGTCATGGTGAAAAACTTTTCATTTCAAAATTTTTTCTCCAAACAATGCTTTGTGAGTATTTTTCCTAGTGCATGTACATATTTTTAAAGGAGACTGCTAACAGCTTTTAAAGACTTACTTGTAATTTTAGTTCTGAGTCAGAAATGCTGTTTGTGCTCTTTTTTTTGAAATTTGAACTGAAATTCCAAGACATTCTTCAAATCTCCTTAACTCCATCACTTCTTCAACAGCTGCCTATCAGAAAAGTATATTCACTCTGTAAACACATGGTAGGTTGCAAAAGAATCTTAAGCAGAAGAACAAGGAGACAAAATACTTAATTTGGGAAAGATGTCTGTCAGTTTGTAACTAACAACACTGAAGAAAAGTCAGTCCTTTATCTAAGACATTCACATATAAGATAAAGTGTTCAGTATATTCCTTTTTGTTAAGTTTTCAGAAAACTATAAAAGTAAATAAGCCTTCCAACTATTTGTTAATCATTTTGGATGAATCACAGGAGCACCCAGATACCATCATATCAGCATAGTCCTTGATCAAATACTTACATATGAAAATGGGTCAGACTATCCACCCAGAAAAATCATACTCTTCCTTGTATGTTTACTTCAACATTGTTATGTACTTATATGGAATTGTGAAACTAATCATATTTTTGCCAAACTGGCTATAACATAATCCACCTACGACTGACCAACTACAGAAGAAAAATTAAACAAACATTTTGCTGTTAAACTTTTTTCTGTGGGTTTGAGCTTCTGAAGCCAGAAGGTCACTTGGATTATGTATACAATGTTGGTAATTGCATTCCTTAAATCTACAAAATGCCACGAAGCTCACTATTTTCCAAAATAGCTTTGCAAACAATGACAATTACTGCCCAGACATTTTCAAACACAGCAGGTTATTGGCTTAGGCAGTGATGGAAACCCTAAAAAGAAGATAAATATTTTGAAATGCACTGTAAATCAAATTTGTGCACTGGACTAAGAATGGATTATCTGCCTCTAAACAGCAAAAGATGTTTTAGTTTGAGGGGCTTTTTCCATGCTTTTTTACTAGAAATGATTTTAAATTGTGTCTTTGTGATTTTTTTTTTATTTTCTCAAGATTTTTAGTAGTTGCATTGTAATAAATACTCTACTATAATTAGTTATACATACTTTATTCATTACATTTACTGATGTCCAAGAACTCACTGTTTCTCAATCTTTTAATAAAAAGTACATTTTTCAGATTAAAAATTGATTGGGAACAATGCTATGTCGGCTTCATGCTGCTCTGCAAGTATTTATAGCAGATGTATCTACAGTCTCAACTGGGCAAATTTCTACGATGTAATTAACTGAGCCCTTGACTAAGAATGAGTCTGTGAGGAGGATTATTATATTGTGATGTGTTATATTCTGATACTGTGGTACCAAGACAAAGGCAGCCATCTTTTGCATCCTTCATTTCCGAAAGTAAGTATCCGGACAAGAAAAAAAGACAGCCCAAATGGGAATTCATACAATTGACTGTCCAAGCAGCTTTGGCTAGTATCAATAGAGAGGCAACATCAGGAAGCCAAAGGCACTGGGTTTATGTATGTGCACTCAAATCTGGTTATGAATTATCAGGTTTCTGACTTTGTGCCAGATTCACATTCTCTGGCAGAGCAAGACTGTTGTAGGATGAAGACAACATTACCTTCATGCTCTCCAAGGAGTCCTTCAGCAGACCACAAGTTCAGGTTCGCTGGGCACCTTCATGAAAGAAGTAATATAAGTAAGACAGGATGCTGCTAGATTGTTGTTGAGGGTTTACTAATTAGTATAGAGCTGGCATTGCATCCTTCTCTTTCCTAGCAGATCACAGATGGTAGAGACAAAGAGAATGTGGGCAGAATACCGCTGGGCTCTGGCAGTTTCCAGCTGGAAGACAATCCCTTGAAATGACCCAGAAGGAAGCAGCATTTCACTAAGCCAGGTCATTATTTTTATAAAATGGGGATCAAAGCTTAAAATTTTATGAAACAGTTGCCTTCGCTGAGAAAGATAAGTATAACTGACACTTCCTAAAAAGTGTAGTAGACATTCCATTCTTAATCAGAATGGGATATTTATCCCACTAGCCCTTGTAGTTTTATAACGTCTGAAAGTATTTGTGTTTTCTACTGAAAGACTACTGCAATAACAGCTGTTGAGTTCCCTACCTTTCCTCTCACTCTTAAAAAAGTAATTTCCTAGCTTTCCTCTAGTATACAGAGGGAAAAAAATGTGAAACAAGTAAACCATAAAGCTTAAAAAAAGGCTAATAAGAGAATAGTAACTCAGAAGTTTGGGTTTGGTTTGGTGGGGTTTTTTTCCCAAAGACAGTTTCATGATTTTTTTCAAATCCTGGCTCAAGATTTTTGAGCAGTAGGGCTGACTATTCATCTGTGCATCCTTTTCCAAACTTCCATAGACTAAGTCCAGGTAACTACAGGCCATTAAAAGCAACCTCCAAGAACAGCAGGGACTTGATCAAAATAAAGATAAACATACACTGTTGAATGACATACATGGTATAATAAGGAAAACACAAGCAAAACCAAGCTGACATTCTACACGTAACCACAGCACTCCATTGCACAACTCTGGACACCCTATGCAAGGTGACTGCTTTTGTAATCAAGTTGCTCAAGCCACAGAGGAATGATCAAAATTTCAGTCCAAAGTTTACCAAAGCATGTTACCACTCTCTTACCCTTTTATTTTTAAAGGAGATCCAAGGTTTATTGTTTTGAAGGCTTTAAGTCTCAGCCTGTTAACAAGCAACATACCTCTTGGCAGCTCTTCACTATCCTGATGACCAGCTGAGAGTCATCACACGCTGTAAGCGTTACTTCATCAGCTCAGCAGAATTACACGGGACTCAGCGAGCATCTGGCATTCGAGAACACTGCTGTCTTTGCAGCAGGCAGATTTATGGACATCATTTTTGCAACTGCTACTTTTCGTGATCATTTGCAGTTCACTCACCTGCTAAATACAGCATAGCCAATTAAAACAGGCTATCCAAAGAGGTATAGAGTTCAGCTCACTGCTGCAAGCTACCGAGAAAGTCACAGCTTCTTTCTTTTAATAGTATATATGACATTTCAGGAGTTCACTGAAGGGATTAAACTGAGCAAGGGTCTCTCTGTCTCCGCAGTCCCTGCGTGGGCCCTCCACTCTCCATCCTGAGGACTGAGCTTCTGCAAGAAGTCCCCTTGGCCTCTCCGAGCTCAAAGCTTTTCTACAAGTTTCTTGCACAATCTGTGTACCTGCAGGAGCCATCTCCTCTTTGCTGTAGGGGCACCTCTGGCTGGGACCTGTGGTCTCCATCAGTTCATCCAACACTTGCCCCAGGATCCCCTCGCTGTGTGAGACTTCCTCAGCCTCTCATGCCCTCTCAGCTCCCCTACTCCATCTGATGGCCCCACTCTCCCTCCCCACTCCCTGGTCCCCCTGCAGCTTTCCCAGCCCAGCAGCATCCCTCCCTCACTGAGTGGCCCTGCCGATGCACATGCCCCAGAGCCGCAGCCCCAGCGTGGCTCCCCCAGGCCCACTGTGGCCGTTGGCCTTCCACCTCAGCTCGAGCCATCCTGCTGACATGTGGGGACTTCTCCCTTTGGAGCTGTGAGGCTGCTCACTGCGGCATCCCCTTCACTTCTCCAGGCGAGGAGGCAGCCGCTGTGAGCTGGAGGCCAGTCGGTGGTTGCTGCTCAGCCCGGCCCGGGCAGCCAGCGAGGGCCACGGGCGCTCCTTACCCAGGGCCCTCCCCAGACCCCAGGGTTTCCCAGTGTGAAGCAAACCCACGGCCAGCTCTCAGCCTCCCCTCAGGTGCCAGCTGCTGGTGGAGGACACCCGTCACAGCTTGGAGCTCAGCAGCTCTCCACACCACACACAAGCGACCAGGGCAGCCCCCAGCCCCAGCCAGGCCCCGTGACAGGCTTGCGCACACCAGCACTCTGTCCTGGCTGCGGCTCTGAGCTGCCATGGGCCACAGCTGGGCTCCCAAAAAGGGAGCCTTGAGCCAGTGCCATAGGCAGGAAGGCTAAGAGGAGGCTGCTGGCCGAATTTGAAAGATGCCCTGTAAAGAGCATGTTTCTTGAGTGCAGCCTGTTCCCACCATGCATGCCAGGTGACAGGAAGGCCATGCCCCACGGAAACAGATTTGATGCAGTGCTGCCCAAGGCACCACAGGCAGAGGCACCTGCAATGTCTGAAGCCACAATCATGCATTTTACTGAGCGTCTGCCCACAGCCTGGGAATGCTGAGGAGCAGCCAGCAAGTCTGTGGCACCAGAAATGTGTTTTGCTCATACTGGGGGAAGAAGGGCCACATGGCAGAGTTTTCCATCTAGAGGAGAAAGGGAGTGAGGGGACACATCCAGAACCATGAAACCAAGGCCCCAAACCCATAGTTCTCAGTAGTTTTTCTTTCATTAAAATTTGTGATCATCACGACTGCAAGAAGTGGCAAAAACAGCATAGCAACTTCACAAATCTGGGGGGGGGGATACTTTACAGAATGATGTTCGTCTTAACGCTTGAGACCTTTCTTAGGCTGATTAGGATAAGAAAGTTTAAAAAAAAAATCCATGTTAATAGAATTCAGGCCACCCTCCTTTAGCTTTACAAACATTTTACCAAGGATTGCAGTAAGCAACCAAAGCTGAGCCAACTTCTTAAACCTCACTGAAAATCCCAAGATGGAATATTCTTGTGTTTTCCCTTTGCAGCTGGTCCAAAATGCAACTTAAATTCTTTTCCTTTTATTTAAATAGGCTGTTCTGCACTCTATTTCACAAGGACTCTGAGCAAGATATAGTTAATTGATACGTGTAATTATAGCCGTCATACCTCCCCTCTTCCCTAGAAACTCAGCTACCAGCCCTATCCTTGACAAAATGCTTGTGAAGAATTATACATCAGAAGTCAAATGTTATCTGCTAATTGACAGGATGGTTTCAACAATGTAACCTTATCTTAGGTAAATAAACTTCTAAGGAAACTTTGAGCCTGAAAGGCCAAATGAGATGTTTGAGATTCCTTTTTCCTGCAGAAGGTCTTGTTTTGATAGTCCGTGTCAATAGCAAAGGCAAAATGTGAAAGAGAATCTGAGATACCAAAAGAGAGGCTCAGTTCCCTCTCTTTATATTTGCTCCTAACTCAGTGTTTTTCATAATAGGAAAAAGCATCTTGAGGGGGTCTTTAATTATTGTGGTAGAAAAAACATGAAAAAATATCTTTATCTGGTATCTTATTTGAAAAAAAAAAATGCATCTCTAGCATTTGTTTCTTTAAATTCTTATTTAGATTTTATATTAGTTTTTACACTTCAATAAATAATTCACAAAACCAGCCTAAAATTAGCATTTTTAACATACAAGTGTTAAGTTACAGATGTGAAAACTCTTAATAACATTCACATTAAAATATGAGATCAAAGACAGCAGTACTGTACACCGAATATGAGAGCCACAGACATGTGAAAGCAGTGAGAAAGAGGAGAAGCAGTCACCAATGGGGAAAAGATGATGGAGGGAAGAGAAGTCCTGTCCCAGTGTGTGGATTCTGAGGAATGAGAGCATCCTGGAAATGGACTGCAAGCTCTTCAAACACACATTGTCGGGCGTGCGCGAGGCCGTGACCCTGTCTCTGATCAGTATTCAAAGATGTTAGAAGGCAGTGACCCTACTGAGTGCACTGCTCTTCTGTAAAATTATTTGCTTCATAAAGCATAGCTGACCTCAGAACAAATGTGGCAATAATAACTTAAAATGTATTCTCAACTTAAGTTTGTCTCCTGAAATTCCAGTTAACTCGAGGGTCCATATCTTTCCATAAAGATATAACTGGAAGAAGTTCCCACACGCACAGAACTGTTACCACAGCTTACCTGCACACGAAGCGTTACTCAGTACCAATCTGCTTCCAAGGAGAGGGAGATCTTGAATCCTACACAGAAGACTGATCTTCATTGCAAAAGATAAATCATATTGCAAGAAGGGTTTTCAAACAATATGAATGATAATTTTGTTATGTTATAAACATTGCAAGAGTGTGTACAGTTATAAAGACTTTGATGTCAAGGGGGCTAGGGAGAAGAGTAAACAAATACACTGATTTTGATGTGCTTAGCATTGAAGAAATCCAATTTCCAAAAGCCATGGCTTATCCCTTATCAGCCAGGCCAAATCTGATCCCTCTGGGTGGTCATAGCAACCGAAGCCTGGAGCACTCTCTGGCTGAGCCTTCACTTCTAGCTTCCAAAACACTTCCTTTTCTATCTCAAGCTGTGATCCGATGACTTTGTTCCAAGCAGGATTACTAAAGAAGTGAGATTATTTATCTAGTGATCTTGCTAGGTCTTCTCTGAAAAGGCCTTCCTGTTTGTAGAAATGGCATCTTCCCACTCTTAATGCAGAAATACATACTTATATCCTTTCCAGGTCAGATTTCAGTAATTTTCTGACTGGCAGCTATACGACCTCTGAGCATAAACTGTGTGTCCTGTAGCCTGTCCAGCTCCATGAAAATGTCAGTCCTGTGCAGAAACAGAAGAAAATAAATGACGTGTGGTGCTTAGGTGATATGCCAGTTTAAGGGATGCAGTGTCCTTAAATGCACACCATACCGCATTCTGAGTGGCTCAGTTTCCTAAACTGGACATGAACTCCCCCTTTGGCTGGGCCAAATATACTTGAGAAGCTACGAAGGCGCTAGTGCTGTAGTGAACCATGTTCTGTGGCTGACTGAGCCCTTATAAATCTGTTTGCGATTTCATCCTGATTCCTGCATGCAAATGCTCTTACACCATTCTGTCTAGGACAAAGATTGGAGGGACCACACAGAAGCAATTATCCATCCCTTCCACCTAATTGTTGTTTGTGGTGAAGGGAAGACAGCCAGATAGGGTGTCACTTCTTGCAGAATGACAGCCTCAGCTTAGTAATGGCCTTCTCTTAAGACTCTTAGATTGATGACTGACTGACTCCAGATGAGGCTCACAGGACTCATCCAAAGTCTATTGCAGTAAACCTCCACAGAGGAGTCCTGGATCTTAGTTCCTAGTAATAAAAAATAAAAATAATAAAAAAGTCAGCAAAATAACCAAGGCCTGTTCAGCATTCTACAGAGGGTATTTAAAAGTGCTTCTTGTAGATCAGATAGCTTCAGAGAGAACAGGGAGTTTACTGATGAAGGAACAGTTGTGGGGTATAGCAAGGGAAATCAGAGAAAGGAAAAGCAAGTACCTATCTCAGGTAAAAATGGTGTCCATTTCTGAAGAAATAAACTGAAAAAGTGTAACAGAGAATTATAATAGCAGGGTTGGCTCCAGAATGAAGTTCAAGCGCAGGAAGAGTGCATTTTAAGAAGACTGAAGGGAATTTTGTGTGCCAGGAATTCTATAGTCAGCATGGGTGATGTTAGGTTTAAGGCAGCAGGAGGAGGAAAAGAGAGGGAAACACAACAGCATCTGTTTCGGTGCACCCAGTTTGTCATTATAATCCAAAACACAAACGCTCCAGGGGGGAAGAATAATACTCGAAACCAAACAGTACTGGGAAACCTATCAGGTAATAGGTTGTAGTGTGAATGCATGGGAGGAAGGTCAACAGAGTTTTGGAATGACAGAGAAAACTGTTATTAGAGTGTGTTATTTTCTAAGACTACTCCATCTTTAACTTCTGATCTGTAGGGCAATAAAACTTTGTGATAGAGCGCAGGTAGAAATACCCATACGTTTAAAACAGGTAGTTGTTTTTTGAATCCTCATTTGTAATCAGAATAAAAAAGAATAACCAAAATTAGTAAACGCCTTATCAAAATATTTAAGGTTCTCTATACTTTAACATCTTACTCGTAATAATAGAGTGATTATTTTCATTAAACCAGAAACCAGATTTTAACTGAGAAACAAGAAATATTTCATAGGACTTGATCAGAGATTTCCATACAAGATATTTTTACTGTACCAGGTAAGAAAAGAAGCATCTCTCAGCAACAGTGACCTAAGCACCAAGTCTTCTGAAATTACTTTCTTCTTTATATTTAAAAACATCATGGCTTCAGATAAACTTCAGATAAAACCTTAAAAGCTCAATGCAAGAAGGACACTTTATTGTTATTATTGACTGGCTGTTAATGAAATCATTCCAAGAAGTACAGGACATTTTTGCTGCCATTAATTTAATTCTTGATCTACATTATTGCTTAGGCTAAAATATTATCTAATAACGTACATGACCATGTTCTTGACTTTTTCTTTTCCTTACTGTTTTGTTTATATATGACAAACATCACTGCTGCCAAGGACAGGATTCTAGCATAACATATAGATGTTACTTGAAAGAAAACATCTTATATATATTTTGATGCATCTGACAAAGCAAACGTTAAGCATACAGAATTCTAGTAACTGTAAGTCAGGGAACAGACAACTGTACCATGGGTATCATTCTTAAAAGCTGCAGTTTTATTTTACTAAATTATCTATGTTAAAAACAAATCTGTGCCTGGTGTGGAATTTCACTGCATCAAGTGTTACAATATTTTTGTTTTCATTACAAGCAGGAGAATGCATGTAGAACAAGTGTTAAGAAACATGACAATAAATTAGAATATAATTTACAAAAGCAAAAATAATAATAATAAAGTAACAGTGTACCACATTAATACTGAGTATAAAATAATAAGCAACTAATCACAATAATACAAAGGTAATTTCAGTCTGTATTATTAAGGATATCTATGTGACATTCACTCCATTACAAAGTTCCTAATGAAATGGACTATTTTTGGGTGTATACACCTTGAGGGGTTAATCTCTAGATTTTTCTTTCTGTTTTGATCTTCTTCAGCTGATAGTATTGCTCAGTGGAAGTACTGGTACCAGATTGATTTCTGCTTTTCGTATCCTACTATTTGATTCTAGGCCTGTCATATTTATAGCCTATACAAATAGTCCTTTTGTCACTATTTAGGAATATAACACTATTTAGCTTAGATTATATAGATGGCTACAGTGTAGCAGCAGCAATGAACTGTGCTGTGGAAACCAATTATTTTTCTTTGAATCAGGTTTCATTTTTCAGTCTTAGTCTGAAGCGTTGCTTGGTTTGTAAATCCACATACATTCTGTGTTTTGTTCCCTTTAACAATACAATTCAACGTTGCTCCAGGGAGTTCTTTAAATTCCAACCTCAGTGCTGTTATGTTGCAGAGTAAACATCAGACTCCCTAGTGTTCTAGCACCAGTAAGAGAGCAAAATGTGTCTTTGGAAACACTCCTTACAACTTTAATGTCCTAACTGAGGTAAAGGAAAAAAAAGGGTTGCTTTTTGAATACGTAGAAAACCCTTTTCTTGTTAGCTGAAAAGACACATTAGCTGATAAACAAAATCATGCCCTGGAGAAAACCCGACCCTGATACAAAGAGGCCTCTTGCTTAGGGAATGCCATAGCAACCTCTTTCCCTTTCATCATATTTTTGACCTAGCCAGGGCATGCTAGCACCACGGTGTTTTGTCAAAAGGATACAGAAAGTCGATTCACTTAACAGAGACGGACTACATACTGCCCTTAATCCCTATGTGCAGCTCCCAAAGATTGGGGTTTTTTTATCTACTGGTGTCAGTTTTAACAGGAGTTGTTTACATGGTGATGAGAGCAGCAGATAAGCATATGTGAATACACGCAAACCAACTGAAAATGAATTCCACTGGTCACAGGCGTACGGAAGTGGAAATACTGGCAAGAGGTAGCAGATGACAGGAATTTGATGGTCATGAATACGTGGGCTACACAAAACCCCACGGACAGATTGTCAATATGTTGGGGGGATTTCATAGTATGAGTCCTGTTAACAATATCTATTGTTCCATGTTAATTCACATTAGTAAATAGTGTGCAACACATTTGGCTTGTTATTGGTAAAATACACTGGTACACTTCAGTCTCATGATATTTTGAAATTATTTTTCACTGAAAAGAGTACTTTTTTTAAAAAGTGCTATTTGACTTAGAATTTGTAACACATTATTGTTCACATAATTTTAATTGCACTACAACAAAGGAGGCATAGTTGGACAGAAAAGCACATTCATCAAATACCTGCTGCAAAATGCAAGTGTTCAAGTACAATATATCAATATAAACAAGTACCTACTTTCCTTATCTCCTTGTTGAGTCTGTTACTGAAAAGTGAAGGGGAAGAGGAGCACGACAATTAAAATTTTTATGGTAGATTCTTGACTGTGACTTGCCTAAGTAGTTTGGTTTCACATTTAAAAATGCGAAGTATTTGGTGAATATTAAAAATATGGTAATATGAAATAAGTGGAGTATGGCAGCAGAATAGTTAAGACATCTAGCTACTAATCCAGAGGCATGAGTTTGTTCCAGTCTCATGCTGAAAGCTGCCACTCACTTTAAATATGGTCCAGCTTTAAATATGTACCTGGCTGTTTAGGTGAAGGTGGCCAGACTTCATTCTAGCCACCCCTCTTCCAGTGTGCCTTACTCCTGATAGTCCAACAGGCCTCTTGGCTCAAGCACACTTTTGACTGCTCATTTGAACAGAACCTAGATACCTCCACGAGTGATTTATTCTTTGGTTGTAATCCTTGCCCACTTGTCTATGGTCTCCTGAACTACACATTCACATATTCTTTCTCATAAACAAATGCCCTTCTACTATGGTATCAAAGAAGGGAACATCTGGAATCCATTTTGACTTTCAGCTTTGCAAAGGATTGTTGCTATTACATAGTAGGCTTATCTTTTGCACTGGAATTCCTTGGTTTTGGAGAATCAAAAGTAACATGTACACCAGATCTAGATGCCTACAAAGTTGTTTCTTCTTTGTGGCTGGTGTTGTAAACAAAAGTGAGCTGGAGTCAAAGTGTAAGTTCTAAGCAACCTGTAAGGTAGTAGTGAAGGAGCTGGCAATACAGTCTTCACCACTGGTGGAGTCTGCCTCCTCCATGATACTGAAATGTTCCCTTTCAGTGGAAATCTCAGCTTCACTTGTACAATGGTAAGATGGCTATAAACCTGCAACACAGATTTCATTTTGTTTCTTAGCACACTTGTATTTCATGCACCACTGCAATAACTGTTGCACCTCTTAAAACTAAGTCCCTCGTGGCTGTTCTATTTAGTATAGCTTTATATATGGCTCACAGCAGTGTTCAGGAAATATGGATTACTCCAAAGGGAATTAGGTGGAATGAAGGAAAAATACATTTTTTTTTTTTAAATTTCTGCTCCTTAAATAACATTTCCAAGCTCATTTTATAATTTAAATTGTGGTGCTGTGTTGTGAGATAAAATAGTTAACATTTTTAAGCTATGACTTAACATTTTTTTGATTCTTCTTTACTTCCATAGTAGACCAAGTCATAACAGCTACATTTTAAACAGTTTTAAATACAAATGGATTCAGTGTCATTGCTAAGTCCATAATAAAAATTATTTTAATGGTTCAAGGAGGTAAACAGACTATTGGATTTAGTCAAAAGAACACAAATGTTCCACAGTAAGCTATTCTATATGTGTTGTGTGGATCTTTCCAATTTGGCATGCCCTCCTTATACTGTGTCCAGCACTTTGGATTAATAAATCCCACTTCACAGAAGTTAAAATAATATTGAAATCCTGTCAGCTGGGGCTGACCAGTGGTTACGTTTTCCACAGGGTAATGCATTTGCAAGGACGTCAATCTCATTCCGCTGTGTCGCTCTCTTTGATGGACACTCTTCCACCATGATAATAACAAGGCACATTCTTGTGCTTTCTGTGGGTCAGTGTCCTTGGCAGGTCTTGCAGCACATCTGTCTGAAGTATGCTCGACTGCAGAACTTGAACTTCAGCACCAGTGGGCAATATGCCACTTTGTTCACATCTTTGCACTCTAATAATTAAGAGCATTAAAGAGAAAAAATCAGAAATAAAAATTAAAGTACAAAGAAAATTTGACACTTAACATGCTGCTTCTCTATCCATCCACCTTGCTCTCTGTAACTACTCTTTCTAGTCCAGCCTAGTGCACACAATATATTTTAAAAAGCCATAAAAATGTTTGCAGGGCTTCTCTCCCAGACACTTAGAAGTGTGCCCACTTTGTCTTGGAAGTATTATCATTTATTGGGATAAATGATCACTTTAGACAGCTAGGAAATGTAAGTTGTTTTTCTTACAATACTTCATAGCTTCTTTCTCAGGAGTTATTTTATCCATCCATGAGAGGTTATGCAAAACCTAACACGATTCGCACTATTTGGTACCATGCCTCTGCATTTGTAAAAATCCTTGAAATAGAACGTGCATTGCAGCTAACAGGGATGGAGAAAACGAGTGTTATGAATAAAGGCACAAACAGTGTGAGTTCAGTGACTGGACTGAATGGTGGATTATACTTTAGGCTTGGTTCCACACATCCACAATTTCTTTTATGCAGGAGGAAAAGCCATTTTTATGCCTGTAATAGACATGTAAGAGCTTTCTTTCATAGTTGTGTTTTTCCCTATATGCTGGGCTTACTGCCTCAGCAGCCCTTGTCATACTGGCAGGTAACTGTCCCAGGAAGGGAGAACAAGAGCTCAACCACACCGAGGAAGGATTCCTCCTTTTCCATCCCACACAGGCTGTATCTAAAGTGACTTGTGGGGGTACATTACAGGAGTACTGCTGGAATATGCTGTGGTTCTCCTCTGGCTCAGTTTCCTTTCTGTAGAAAGAAGGTGGGAATAGGGAATGGAATAGTTTGGTCCATGCCCAGTTCTTATTCTGATATAGCTGGAATGCAGCTGTATCTGAGAGCTCAGGGGTACACTCAGGTTCTACAGGTCAGATGTTGCTGCTGCAGATTGCCTTTGCACTGGAGTAAATATTGTGATAGATGCCTGATAGGGGCTTTGCACAGTTCCTTCCAGACTGATATTAAGATAGGCCTTTGGCAAGGAGCTTTGCTTCACGTGTAGGAAGATGGAAGAGATGTATACAAGTTTGAATTACAAAAATTAAGTGATGGGAAGAATGAAATTAGATTAATTTCTCAGAAAATTATTTGTCTCAAAAGAATGCTGTAAGTTTTTACTCTTTTAAGGTTGCATTTGATACTGGCTTCCTCCTACAATCCTTCTCAAATTACAACAGCTATAAAGAAAATGTGAATAAAAAGGAGATGAAGTAGCAGTACTTTGACCATTATCGTATTTTGTATTGATTTGATATCTAGAAGTGAAGACTGAAGGCCAGGATGCTGTTGTCCAAGGCCTGACAGATCAACAGTCCTTGACTCTGAGATGTCTGTAAGCCAAATATGAAAGAGACAACAGACACACCAAACAAGTAAGAAAAGAAAAAAGTAATAGTGAAACAAACACAATCAGCATGTACAATCATTCAGCTACTCCCATTTGTCTTCCTTCTACATAAAATCTCCTAGTACGTTATTTTTGCTCTGGAACAGGTAATTATGGACAGTGCGTTCATGCTGCAAGTATACTGCAGTAGCAAGTTAAGTGCAGATAAGCATTTTTAGTATTTGACCCTAGGAAAGCATTAGTGAGGCTGAACTTCAGGATCTGTACTGAACGGTGCTTCTGATGATGGCAATATGCATGCTTTTAGCTAGGCAAGTAGAGGTCATGAAATGATTTAAACTTTCATTACATTAACACAGGTATAGTGCTTTCATTGTGATTTTTTTACTCCACCTACCCAATGTTTTATGTACTACTTTTCTACTTTTTAATTCTCAATTTGGAAACAGAGTTGGATGCCAGGAGAAAAGACATTGGGGGTAGCTGGTTGAAACAGACATATTTCTCTACCAGCAACCGCACACGGTCACTGTTTTTCACTGAGTTTCAAAAACTCTTCCCAAAAGAGGTCAAATATCTTCCAGAAATATTTCAGGTCCTTGTGTTTGTGAAGACTGGGAATACAGGAGAGACAGATGGTGAATTATAAATGAAGTGAGGAATAAAAAGGTTCACTTGATCTTGACGAGAAGTAAAAAGTTCACTCAATCCCAAAAATAACCCTCATACACACTGTATTTAGTTAAATACAGGTAAAGCCACTAACTGCATTTTTGCTAAAAGTAGGATTTGAGATTATCCTATTTCATGTTTCTTAAAGTTATTCTTCCTCTTGACTAACACTGGACCCTGTTCAGCCAATGCCATTTGGACAGCAGTGAGACAATATTCTGGAAGTTGCCCACAACTTCTGTTTTAAAAATCAGTTTTGAAATAGATATGGTGGCTGATGAAGTAGACTATTCTTCATAGGACTGTGGTTGAATGGAAGAGGTTTAGCAGAGCCCTTTTTGTTCCTAGTAACTACTGTTAATACATTTCAGTAAGCTACATGTATTAAACTCCCCCTTCCTGAACTTTGTGGCTGGATCAGACAATATTATGATACTAACTATCATGTTACAGTAATAAAATCACAGAACGTCACTGTGCCTTCAGCTAAAGAGACTGCAAAGACATATCACACAAAATAGAAGGAAAACTGAAATGACATAAAAATAGATAAAATAGTTTTTCAGGTGAAGTTTCAGATGGCCTTTAGCGGTCTAGATTCAGCAGACATATGTATACTTAAGAGAACAAAATAATTCTGAATACATTTCAAATCATGTGGTACATGCCGCTCGTCGTTCAGTTCCAGCAGCAAATGCAATGTTACGCTCAACAGTGGCAGCCCGTCAAAACCCCATCTACAATATTCTAAATCATCAATGAAAGGTTTAAAGAAAACAAAGAGCTAAAGCAGATGTAAAATGTGACAAGATATATCGTAACTTTCTTTCACTATTTCTGTATCCCTAAAATTTTGACTCTTATTTTATGTAAACAACCCATACTTCCCCCAAGAAAATGTTTCCGAACTTTACCAACATCATCATTATACTGCAGAGTGGCTCAAGCTTCCTCAAAAACATGTATGTTCTTATCTTGGGTTAGCAAAATTGAATTGTCCAGAAATTGTTGAATGGTTTCCATAGGCTGTGAGCACCAGAGTTTGGCAAGTGAAGAGAATCAGCAGGTTTGCTGGGGGTTGAAATAGGAAGGGAATCCCCTCAGCTAGTCTGACCCTGCTGCAAACCAATGACCTGTTGCTGAAGTTGCTTTTGCCCCACAGTGGGGCCCAAAGCATGAAGCAGTGCTACCAGGTGGCATGTGGACAAAGTCTCTGCGTGCGAGCAGGTACGCTCTGCTACGCACATGTGCTCCCAAGGGGCAGAACCCTTCCTCTGAGAGACCTGACTCCCTCCCTGAAACCCAAATACTGATACACAGTTCATATCCCACTGCACGTGGAGACAGATAGAACTGAGCGTACAGGCACAGTATGCCCCTCTCAAACACATTCACAAGGAAATACCAGAACTCAAATATTTCTTTCTTAGAAAGTATTATCTTCCCAAAAATAGTTGTGCTTTTTAGAATTAGTTAGTTCTTGAAACCTTACAAGCTTTCCATCATCTCTAGTATGCTGAAAAAGATATGCTTCTCTGTTTAAAGGCTAACGCTTTACTAACACAAGAGATGTCGGCTCCTCTTGTCTAAGAGGACTTTTTTAAGGCAGAAAATGTGTAATACATGCACATTATTCTGCAAATCCTCTGTATGTGCTTCTTATATGCAGTATTTAATAGCAGCTCTGAAATGCTGTAGAACATACATTTAAGAAATACTTGCAAAAGTATTGAAAAAATACCTTGAATACAAAATTTTTGTCTAGTTTTGGGATAGGGCACCCTTAGTATTTCATGGCTTGCAGCAAGATTTGTCTGAAAGGATGTAGGTATTTTAAATTGCTAAATGAACACTTACAAATCATCAGTGGTTTCCAGTAAATACCTTCAATGTAGGACATATGCAAAAATGGGATGCTGAGTGGCAACATGTTGGGAACTGTATCTGTCAGAAGAGATTGTGTTATATCTTTTTCCCCTTAATTCTTCCTAACTGCGCTAATGAGGCTGCATGGCTGTCACTAAGGAGCTGGCTCAGGCCTGGCCCACTCGGAGTGCAGGCCAAAGAGCTGAAGTCCATCTGGAATACTATGTAAGTGATTTTCAACATTTTCTATTTGTGGATCCCAAAAATTTTCCAGTGAAGGTGTAGGTCCCCGAAAAACACTATTACCAACAGGCTTACTTTTCATAGTCACCCTGCACAGTTCCACTGTAAAGAAGTCCACGGACACCCAGTGTACATATATCACACACAGAAAACCCCTGATCGTATTTACCTATAGAAGGTTAGCATATTTTCCTGATAATATTGAAGAATTACTAATGTAATGATTATAAATAACAACATGACTTTGTCATCTTGAAATTAAGAGGAGACTGGGACTAAATCATGCCCACTTATCAGTACTTTATTACCTTCTTTACTTTGGAAAAAGTTAACATCTGTGTTTGGAAATAAAATATCATTTAGCCTTTGAGCTTTAAAGAGCAGAAAGTTTCCTAGATTGATAATCATCACGTAAAGATTACTTGAGAGCACTAAACATAAAAATGGGAATTAAAACAACCAAGGAAAATTCTATTATGAAGATGCTTTTCAAAGGACAACATGGGATGATAAGCCTCTATTTAAAATTAAAACTTCCAAGCAGTAAATTATGGTGCTCATAAACTGAATCATCAGTGTATTTCTGGGAAGATTTTAGTATGCTCCTATTTCATCACAGACCTCTCCATTTGACAGACTTTTATTACAACTTTGAATCTAAGGCATGAACCTGAATGGATACAGTAGGTATTGAATGAACACTAAATCCGGGTAGACCGTAGGATAAATTTGCCTTTTTAAAAAATTTTAAAATCAGAGTATTTGTTCCATATAAATAGGATATTAAACTCCAATGTAGTTGGAGAACCTGTGTAAAAGATACTCCATTATATACTGCACAGAGATTAGTTATGTTAAAAGGAGCAGTGTTAGTGACATTGCGGTCAAGTACTCAAAATTTAGGGAATATCAAAATTTAGGGAATAACTGTTCTAAAAGAACTATTATGGCTGTGCAATCTTTCTTGATTTTTGGACATGTGTGTTTTGGTAAATTTTTATTCCTTTTCCCCTTCCACACAAAATGACATGTACTCATCTTGTGAGCAACTATTCTAAATTTTTACAATCAATGAGGAAACTTGGTTTTTTTACTGCCTAGCACTCCAATTCTACTTTGAAGACAGCACTTCCTAATAGGTTGGCTTGGACAATTTATGAGTTCAGATCTGGAGCCTTTCATGAACATTAAGAAGCTTATTTTGACATTATTATCTAATATATCATCTAGCAAAAATGTTATGATGAAGCCAGTTAATAGTCTGATTAAATTAGACTGTATCATGTAAAAAATACTGTAATTATTTCAAACAGGAATTATAAATCCAAGAAATTAAGAATTAATTAGAAGAAGCTGACAAGTAACTCAGTATAAGAACAGACTTGTAGCACTATGTAGCATTAAATCTGTGGTCCCAGTCTTTCAATGAACATGTAATTAACTATTTTTGCCACTACATTGTTATGTTAACCACTGATGGAGCAGGTAGAAAGAAGGTCAGTGGATGAGAAGTATATCATGCTCTCCTTGTTATTATGGACATTTCCCATTGAACCAATAAAGAGACTGGAAAATTAATGACACAAAACAATAATATTTTGTCCATGACTTAGGCTATATATTTTTAAGGGTGGTTTTTCAAAAAAAGAACCCATATTTAGGTTTTTATTGACTTCACCTTTGAACTACAATGACTAATTATAAAATAATTGTAAAAAATTCATTCACAGCCTCAGAGATGTCATGTAGACTTTTACTAATAAATTAACACAGTAATACTGACCATGTCACTTTATTCTTTCCAGAATAAATTATATTAAGATGGCAAACTTACCTTCTGTGTTGGAAATGGGAGTACTGTCACATTTACTTTCACACTGCTGCATTGATGGAGGTTTAAGTGTTTCTGGACACTCGCTGGATGCTTGTCCAGTGTATGAGAGGCACTGTACTGTTCTCATTTGTTGCCCAAGACCACACTGTGCAGAACACTAAAAATAAGAAAGATAAAAAAGTAAAACAAATTGGAACCAATTTTTAAATATAAAACAAGATAACAGGAAAGCAATCAGGAACAGTACCCATGAAGAAATTTTAAAGACAACCTGCATCTGAAGAGATTTGCTTAATACAGAAAATAATTTTCATAAAATAGTTTAGAATTTTTCTTTTTTGACAGTGTATGCGAGCAGTTGTCTTTCAAACAAAATAAAACAATGCAATGTTGGCTCCCTGAACAGTTCAGATTTGAGGTATAAGAATATAACTTACACTATTTCATATGTCATGTCTGAGTTTAAGTGCATGTTTTCAAGAGAGAAATAATCACTTTAGAATAAAGAGGAAAAATCAAGAACAAGAATTCAAATCTGCTAGAGGACTTTTTTTAAGGAAAAAGGAAACTATCTTTCAAACAAAAACACTTTGCTCTTTCAAAACATTTTTTAATTTCTATAACTAAACAGTGGTTTTAGTACAGTATCAATTTAAGATAAATGTGCATCTGAACAACTACCATAAAAGAAAAGCCGAGTAGACTGTAATACCACAAATGATTGTCCCCTGGTTAGTTAAGCTACAGTGTTTTCTCTTCATTAGTGGCAAATTACTCAGCAAACTTAGAAACTGAAACATCCATTTATTATTTTAAAAACAGGCCACTGATCATAGTTGAGATGCAAAAACATAAAGAAGGAAACTCAGTATATCATATTTAGAAACACTGCATAATGGCAACACTATTCAGCCTGTCCTGTAACAATTTAGCTCCCTGTCTGGTAATTCAGTGTATTTTATGTAAAATCATATAGACCTCAAAGTTTTTTTGGCAGCTATATCTATATATGTATCTTACTAAAATAGGAATTGGCTTTGTATTTCCATCATGTTTCTCAAGGAAGTTAAATGTATTTTAAAAATACTAAACCTTGCAACATTGCTTCATCCCAAAATCCCCTTCCAAAAAAAAAAGTAATAAGGACTATTTAATTTTTAAAAAAATGCATACAGAAACTCATCCAGTAGAAACTAGACTGCTATCAGCAAATCCTTTATAGTTCAGCAGACAACTATCAGTCAGAATCACATTTCAGTCTGAGACAAGCAGGGGAGAAGCTTTTGTTTCAGTCACGGGAACCATCTCTTATCCATTTCCAGCAACTTCTTATCCTTAGAAGGTGCTAATGTGTAGAAGACTAACAGCAATAAATACTTATATGAACTATCTTACCTGTCCCCAGTCTCCAGTAACCCAGCGAGGAGGAGGACATCGGCCTAAACTACAGCGGATGCGGACTGGCGGCTTGCTTTCCTCTTGGCATTGTGCAGCTGGAAAAGTTTTTAAAAGATCGCTGCTTTTGCACAGAACAATTCGGTGTTTGAATCCTGGGCCACACTTTGGTGTGCACTGAAAAAATATTGATATAAATAAATAATGAAAATCGCAGTAAAAAGTCAATGAAAGTGTCAGAAATGTTATTATGGAAAACAGGAGAATATATTTATGGTTTCATAATTAAACCATTATCACAATTTTCCCAAGATGATAATGAAAATTTTAAAATTTTTAAAAATACAAACAAGCTGACTGATGATTACTTTATTAAGTTCAAGTTTTTATAAGTTTTAATTTGGTAAAAGTAGATTTCCTTTACTATTTATATTTAGGCTATGGTGTTACCACTTACTTTTATATATAAGAGACTTTAGGTTAGGTTTAAGAAAAGCACTTTGCTACAAAGTAGAAAGGCCTGCCACATGGGGCACTATTATGAAACAAACTTGAGCGTGCATTTCAGAAATCAAAAGTAGAACTCTCTGTTCTTAGTATGACCTTAGTACAGTCTTTCTCCACCTCACTTACAGACTAGTGAGCTACAATGAACACATTTTTCCTCAGTAAACATATGGGAAGATAAATGCTTTACCGGACTCCATAGAAACCAGACTATTCAGAGAGAAATACTGTACCCTTTCCTACAATGCATGCTTTTCTCTCCTTTCCTATTTAAATTTTAATTGTTTTCACACAGTTCTTGTTTCTCCTCCTTTTATCACTCCTCTGCTCTTTCTAACAGCAAGCAGATAATAAAACAGTAATCTGAAAAGAAGCAGGTCTGATGACCTCTGCTTTTCTTCCTCTTTCTTAATATTGGTTCCCTCCTCCTGCTTCTCCTTCCTTTTTGCTACTATTAACCTGCATTTACGTTAGCACAAATGCAGAATGGGGAAGAGACAAGTGCTAACCAAATTAAACCTCAAGACCTTCCCCAAATCAGTCCCTCTTTAACATCTGACCAGGAGACTTTGCAAGCACAGTTTTAGAAGTCCCTATTGGCATGTTAACTTTTATCCCATAAGCATATCTGCAGTATTTGGACCAGAATCAGTTTCTGATAGCATAAACCTTACATACAGAGTATGCTAAACCTGTCAAGAGTGGAACTGCCTTTCATATGAAAGCAGCTGTAGAGACAAAACGTTATCTGGGAAATAATACTATGTGGAACTGAAGCAGTATTCAAGAGATTGCACACCAAAGGACTTCCACACATCCAAAACAGGTCAGTATGTAACTGGGGAAAAAAGAAAAACCCCTAAGATTCATTTAAAAAAAAATCACTTGAGTGATCAAAACTTTACTCTTGTATGCCTAATCTTGAAGCATCTCTGTCTAACTTAAAGAAATTTTAAAACAGTTCCACAGTACTATGTAAGGTATCAATATTCCCTATACATATGTAAAGGTGTATATACATATACCTCAAAACAAGATCTTTAAGAAAATCTCTCAGTGTGAGCCACCTAAACTAGTCAATACAGAAGGGACAGATCTATCCTAAATCTTATCTCCGCTTAGATTTAGGATCTTAAACTGGGCTGCAAAGAGATGGGTCCTACATTTGGAGTTTATAATACAGAACTGCAAAATGAGTATATAATCACTTGCCTTAAAATTTAACCTTTCCTTTCCTATCCTATTCTGTCCTTTCCTATCAAGGTACTGCCTCCTTATCTACAGAAGTTCAGTGTTCTGAATTCTGATACAGAATAGCCAGGTTCAATCGTCCTTATACTGAAGGGGCTTTAACCCCAAATCTTGTGTACCCTAAGCACCTGCCTACTAGAAAACTAGGGGAAGGAGGGAAGTAAGAGAAGAAAGATCTCTCTCTCTCCGGCTGAACTGCAAAAAGAGTATTAATGCTAAATAGAGACTAAAAAAGAAAGACAATGAATATATGAGGTCTTCAGCATCATGATTGTAACTTCTCAGTTCTGGTCCAAATTCCATGGAATGTTGCGTGTATTTTCTCCCACAAATATTTCATGTAAAATGCATGACTTCTAAGCAGGAACCAGAAGCAAGTGCCCCTTCCTAGCTGAGTGCTTAAAAATTACTTGTGCTCAATCTCTTCTTCTCAGTGACTGAGCATTCTGTCAAAAACAAACAGAAAAGAGACAAGGTTGAAAGGACCTTGTCAAAAATGTCAAAACCCAATGTGCTTATGCTGTTTCATAATCTCTAGAATGTGTTAGCAAGTAAGCAGGAGTTTGAAGATCAAAATTTGAGTTTAGGTGCCTCCATTTTCCAGTCCTGCTTGAAGACACATTCTTTTATCTATGTCTAAGCTGCCATCTGAGAAAAATCTTCTTTCAGCTAGTGGTACCAGAAGAAAACAACATCCCTTTTAAAACCACTTTTTTGGAGTCACAATCACAATTCCACTAAATAAGATGGACTACACCCGGTCCACAGAAATGAAAGTGAAGTAAGGAAATAGGTTGCCTACAATAATACTGAATCACCAAAAATAAAAAGCATCAGTAGAATTTAACAAAAAATGCATGTCTCCAAAGCAAATGCAAGACAAAATACCCAGACAAACAAAAACAGGAAGAAGTGCCTTCCATTACTAAATGTTTCTAGAATTTTTGACTCACTCAGTGGAAGTCATGACTAACGGTAATATGAATGCAAAGTAAATGTGCTTCCCTGATAAGGCTCTTCTCAAGAAATCCTTAGATTATTTTTTGCCGGTTTATTTTATTATTTGGAAAAATATAAAAACTAATTTACAGTGGGCAGAATGATTCAGTCAAAGCTCAACTATTGCAAAGTGTGAAAAATTTTATGGCAAAAGTGATGTTACCCGAGAATTACTACATTCCACTGCACAAGACACTGTTATCTTTAACTACTATTTGATAAAAGCACTTTTACATTTTCCTATAGACTTTATTTAATCTCTATGTGTACAAAATGTTTTTGTTTCTCTGACCAAAGATATACAGAATTTCTCGTTAATTATCATTGAAGACTTAAAAAATGTGTAACTATATTGATGGTCAACAAGTGCATTAGCATATAAGAGAGTCCCATAATTGTTCAATTTGTATCACGTATTGCTTGTTTTGAATACGAAAACAGAACTTTAGAACTTGCAGTCCAGAGAAAAGTACCAAGGTTTGCCATTGGTTTCAATGGAAGCAGTATTCCACTCTTCACTTTTTGAGTTCACTCGTTTTCATTTTCATGCTTCTGTCAGAAAATCATAAAAATACATATACACAAATGTTTATGTGTATACTACTATAGGGATTTTAACACATTATATTTCTGGGAACCCTGAACAGAAAAAAAAGCTATTTTTCTCATTATATTAAAATGGTATCATCAGTCAAGCCAGTTTGCCAGCCACACCAGGCAAAATTCACACCAGAAAGAAGTTGGCACTTTTTCACAATCCCGATTAAATACCATCACAACCAGAAGCTTAGCAGAGCTTGAATCGTTAGATTAGAATGTCTTTGTTCAAAATTATAACACGCTCTTGCTGAATAAAAGGCTGGATATGAAGGCCTTAGAAAGTTGTTCAAGCTTCTTATGAGGGTGGCAATGTTGATAGCTCTAAGGATGATGTATTAGTGAGCAATGTCTCGAGGAGGTAGCTAAAGGGCAATAGTATACAGACAACATGTATCTACAGCTCTGTAACTTGTCATATGGATGCTATTATTTCTTAGTACTGAGATGATGCCTAGATATTCCAATCGGAAATAAAGTACTGTGATAATGGATGCAAAGAGCTTACAAACTATCAGTGTCACAGATGTGGTATGATACAGTCTTCAACTGAACATCCCCTCCCACTCATCCATTCTTTCCGTCTCACTCCTTTCCTTTCTGCTCTAAGTCAGATTCATTTTCAAAGGGCTGGAATACACTGTACCTTTTCAGGGAGGGACAAGGACCATTTAATACCTTTTCTGCCTTGATTTTGGTGCCCTACTTCCTGTGTGAAATGCTGGCTAACAATGGGGTAAAAAAAGTATTGTTCTGCATGTAGAACAACACACATTTTAAGACTCACTGTGCCATTTCTAGGTTTCTTGAGGTCCTGATCTACACTGAGAAAAGCTGCTGAAAGAAACTGCTTTTCTACAGGTTTCAGGATATAAAGCTGACAACTTTTTATAGAACTGATTCCAAATAATATCTGTTATCTTAAACTGAATAGAACTAGAGACAGATTGGGGTACAGTCTGGGAATGACTTATCTGTTTTACGATAGTGGATTATTAACAAAACCTGGTACAAATAACAGGAGATTCAGAATATAAGCAAAAGCATCTGATAAATTAATGAAAACAAAAAAATTTCAGAAGTTCACATTATATTTTAGAAGATTTTTCTTGATATAAAAGCTCACTAAAATGGCATTTCATTCATAACTCCTTACAGAACAAAACCAGTTGAACAGTACAACAAATTGACACATTTTTCTTTCGTTCAAAGAAAAATAACGTGTATAATAATAATAATAATAATAATAAAATTGTATACAGAAGTAGTTTCTTCAGCTAAGAAGAACAGATGGAGATTATACATGCATGAAATTCAGACAGCAAGGAGATGAACAACAACAGCTTCCATGGCAGCTCACAACACTGTAATTTAACACGCAGATATTACTACTTCTAAGTACTGCCATAATGCTTGGACTATTATTAACTGATAGTGGATGGAGTCTCCATCCTTGGAGATATTAGAAAGCTGGGTAACTGGCTCTAGGTGGCCTTGCTTGAGCAGGGGGGGTTGGACAAGATGACCTCCAGAGGTCCCTTCCAACCTCAACCATTCTGTGATTTAGTGAACTATATTACCTGTATTAACGAATTATGGTAAGAGCTGTTCTGTACCACTTCTATGGGTGCTCACAGTGATGCTAGTAGGCTTCCTTCTTTATGTTTTGCATTTCCAGAGACGGTAACGACTTTTGGAGCTAAAAGTATCTGTGCATAGAAGAGGTCTGTGCAACTACAGGCACATCAACCTTCTTTATAGTATCCAGTAATTTATCATTTACTTTGAATGAAAGACTGTTTAAAGGCTAGCAAGTACATAGAAAATGAAATACAATGAATCATGGGTATATCATTGGTAGATCATTCCAGTTTGTTCTAATAGTCTCCTTTCACTTTTTTAGACAAAGGAAGTGGAATAGTTCTAACCTACCTGGGCTTCACTGAAGTATTGGAAAGGCGGATGACAACTGGGTAAAGTTTAGGATTTGAGAGATGCTACCTGCAAAGACCTTCTAGGATCAGTCATAGGACTGATCTGATTCGTATCTCTTTCCAGTCTGCTTAATGATGTTTATACAAAAGTAGTTTCAGTTGTTCAGTGTTTCTGAAATTACTGAAACTAGCAGATAGCACAGGTAACTAACTGACCTTGATGCTACAGAGGTATGCTCTACAGAAAGAACTGGACAACCATGAGGACATTAATAATTGAAATGAAGTGAATTTTGGCAGTATGACATGCAAGAGCATGCATTTCCAAAAAAAAACCCCAAGAAATAAAAAAAGGAGGCTAAAATCTGGATATATTAACAGAGTGTAAGGTGACTTTACGTAATCAATATGTGATAGCTGTGGAACAGAAGCAGCTTATTTAGGGTGTACAGATACACTGCAGGTTATGGGTATTTTCAGTAGAGGCAGGAAACAAAAGAATGAGACACATGTGAAACCTCCTCTGGGATAATATATACATTTAACTCTAGTCATCCATTCCCAAAAGGACGACTTCAAACTGAAACATGAAAGCAGAATGTGATCAAGATTAATTTATTTCTGATGAGTAATAGCTGGAAGGGAAGAAGGGCTGTTTCAGATAACAAAAGCAAACAGGTATAAACTGGCATGGAACTATAATGTTAGAACTCTTCTTGCAATTCAAAGACTGAAGTTCAGGAATAGTTTTCCAAGAAGCAGTGGGACAAACCCCCGAAGTAACTAATTTTAAAACTTAGTTTAATCGATTTATGAAAGCAATTATATGATACAGCTGCATTTGACAGCAAGGACACAGACATGGAAACTCAGGAAATTCTGACCTCTAAGTAGTCCAAAGGGTACTTTGAGATAAAAAGTGGGTTGAGATGGGAGTCCAGGATAGCAAGGATCTGAAAAAGTATACAGACATTTTTGCACTCCGATTTGCATGTGATGCAGTCCCATTCAAATGTATCTGCCTTTCCTTTCAGTTGCACTGGTTCACATTCTTTAAATTTAATACTTGAATCAGTATAAGGTATAGTATAAGCTTGGCTTATACTATAACAGATATCACCACACTTAACGAAAGATGTTCTTTCTTTAATAAAGAAAATACCAACTTTCAGGTCTGCCTCTTGAGGCATGTTGCTAAGGAAGATGATGCTTTACATCAGCATGGTTACTTCAGAAAAAAAAAAAAGGCAGTTTATTCTGGCTTCTGATATTGTAAACCCATCATCTCTACTATCCAGCTATTTGCCTGTTCAAAAAACAATGGAAATGGAAATTGCTTTTCTTTAAGACAATTATCTCATACCAAATGGCTATTCTAGGGTTTTTTTGTTTCATTGGGCTTTTTTTACTACTTTACTATTCTATTTTGTATTTTACTATTTTTCTACTATGATTAATAAAAACAGGTCATAATCATTTGACAAAACAACAAAACTGACAATATAGAAGAAAAAAGAAAAAACTGTTTCAATACTAAATCTATGAGGTTTTGAATTTCTTATTAATCCTTTACTTAGCAAGCAGTGATAGAAAATGTACTAATATTCAGTGGTCAGAGCTCTTGTCTCCACTATTACCAATGAGCTAACACAGCAAAATTTCCTTACTTCTGACCAGTCCAAAGCGACCCACTGTGGGGGACAGGATTGATTGTTACAGGGCTCTTTTTCAATAGGCCTGTGTGTTAAACAGTTGGTATTGTCCAGTGTCTCCTCCTCAGAAGGTCCAATCTTTCTGATACAGAGAACTGTTCGCGAACGCATTCCTCCATCACAGGTCTTGCTGCATTCTGACCAATCTCCTATAAACCATCTGGATAGAAACAGTTAGGAGACTCAGTTAATGCATTTAAGAAACAGAGAAGATAATTGCACAAACCCAGAATCCAAATAGTTTAAATTACTAAACCTAAATCATTGTTAACAATACACGTATTCACAGTGCAATAAAGTAGAAACTTGGTTCTTTTTACTGAACATTTTAATTTATGCCTCACTGCAATCATATCTTCCAATAATACTACTATTTTGCATTTTTCTAGAGCAGCAATTTCCAGCCTAGACTATAGTAGTTAGAAAGGAATGTTGAGCCTGACAAAACTGCAGCTATTTAAGCAGATTTGTACTGGACTTGCCTGAAATTATTTCTCTGAAAGTGGTTTGCAACTGGAAATGTTTGGGAGCCACTGCTGTAGGTTACAGCACAAGTTAAAAGCCAAGATGGTTGTATCATTAGTATAAATGGTTGTATCATTACAAGAAAATAATTTGATCTCAAAATTGGGCTTTCTGAGAGTTAATTCTCACCTGATTATGAAACATTTCTAAACTTTTTCATAAAAGGCTATACTGAAATGCAAAATATTCTTCTTTATTAGAGTAAGTAAAGCAAACACTAGTAAAACATGAATTCATCACATAAAAAAATGACCTCAATGAATACTTAAAAAATTTAAAGCACTGCATGATAGCTGCTAGAGGGAACTTCTGAGTGTTTGCACGTACATAGTAAAAGTCAGCAGTTGTACAGTATATTTAGATTACTTTGTGTTGCCGCAGAGATTAAAGCAGCTGTTAATCTGGCTGTAATGTTTGGGGCTTTTTTTTCCCTACTGATGAATGTTTAATGCAGCTCATTTCACTGGAAACACCTCTTCACACTGTTGAGCATATTTGGTCTTCAATATTTCATATGTTGATTAGATATACCTGCCTGAATCACCCTTGCAAAGGATGAAGGTGAAGACTAGTATGCTATCACATATTGCCAACATGCCAAAAATGATGGGCATGTCAGTCACTGTGGATGTTCCTGGAGGTACGCTTGGAGCTGCCTCATAAGATTTGTCATTTTCTGAAGCCTCTGTCAAAAAAAAAAAAGTGTTGCTATCCTGTCTTCTGTCACAGAATGTGTAATACCTTCTAATAGGAACCTAGACCAATGCAGAGATGCAAACAAATATGCCATATTCTGTCATTAATTTCCTTGTAAAAGAGAATTAATTTGTGATTCTTCGCCCCCAAACTTATGCTTTTATCACAGTAGGGAGAATTAGTAGCTCTTCAAAGCTTTGGAGGGGCTGAAGTGTTAATTTTTAGTTAGTGTAGTATGATTTGCTCAAGTGCATTCTCAGGTACCTTTTATGTTTATACTGTATGACAAGACAGTACTATTCATAATTCATAGAACTATGAGTTACCTGTATCATTTCCTGAAATCTGGAACTTTAAGAGTTACTTATTGTAATAAAAAACAAAATATTGTGAACAAACACAGTCTTTGCTGCTGCTCAGGGACATCAAGTATAACATAACCGGCACTCAGCTAGAAAGAGTAACTATTGTCATAATTTTTGGTATACACTAGAAGGAAAGTGGAATTGTGTTGATTAAAAAAGGAAATATTTGTATTAAGCCTGTGGGGAACATCAGAACGGAGGCATACGTGGGCTGAACTGCTCTGACATATTCAAGCAGATGCTGATTAATACACACTATTCACTTTCTGAATCTTGATAACTTGAGTTTCACCATGTTCATCAATGTCCCTGCTGTCCCTGGATTCTGAAGAATCCAGAAGTGTCCCGCTTTGTGGTTTGGGTTTTTTTCCTTGGTTTTGTTTTTTAAATAATATCAGTGCAAAAAAGTAAAAATTAACTAGTTTGGAATAACTATGTTAACACTACTTTTTAAAGTGCTAAATTGTTAATAGTTAAGCCACACAAAGGAAGGGACTGCGATGTGTCTGGCAAAAAGGAACTGACCAAACATGACCAGTTCCCAAGTTCTGCTCTCAGGTACATGGTGTGAGAGTTTAGTTGGTGCACTTATAGTCACACTAAACAGTGTTATCCAAACAGAATCCAAGTGCATATCCTTGCAGGGTAAACATATATTTACACATAGACTGTGGGGACAATGATTTACACCTACTTTAGACCTGTTTGTGAGACACCACACTCACATTCAAACACATTCAAGGTGAGAGCAGTGTAATGGCTTCACTTCTGTTTATGTCAAATGAGTATGGTACATGACACAGGGTGAGTAAGTGTAGAAGACATTGCTCTGCCATCCTGCAACCAGTCACCACACCAGGGAAGCAGCTGATACTCTAGGAAGAAATTGGCTTCATGAAGACCTGTTGGGATTTTAATGCATTATAGTCTTGTCTGACTCTTCCCGGTGTCCTTCACGCTACAATTTTACAGTTTCTAAGAGACATTTAAAAGAGACCACAGTATTTCTTTATTGTGCAATATCTACGTTTAATCAGCATTAATGATTTTCATGCCCCATTAGAATATAGCTACAGATTATCACCAAACTTAAACTAACCAGAGCTTGTGAATAAATAAACTGTTGTATCTCTTCCATTTTTTCCTTAAGTTTTATTTGTCTCAAAACATAAGAAGGAGCTGTTGTGCATATGCTGAAATTATTTTCTAGTGCAAAATATCACAACTGTTTCTAAACAGCTTTTGTAGTAAGATTAAGCTATGGTATAGGTTCTTGCCAAATTTCATGTTTGAACAAATGAGCTGCTGTCGTTTTAATTATCTTTTCAATATATACCATACAGCTATTTTTAAAAATGAAACTAAATAGACATAACCAAGTAGGCACCTAATCCTAAAGGCACACAGCATTACTGTATAACACTGAGTATCCTGGAGAGAAAGTTGTTTGACAAAACTATTATCAATAAATGGTTTGGTCTACTAAGCAGTTTCTATGTTTGCCATTTCTCATGTGAACACTTCAACCCAAATTTTAATATAATATACTTAAAAATATGGCAAACATTTAGTATGTAATATAAATATCTATGGCAAAGTTAGTCTCACCTCAAGACTCTTCTGTCATTGTTGCCTTAAGAATGGTCCCCAGTTCTACTCTGAGCACTATTCACCACATCTGACACTTACACCCTAAGAAACTGCTTTGCTAGTATCTTTTTACTTACAACGTCTGAGCTGCTTTGTGTAGTGGTGAGGAACACCACTGTTCCTCAGTCAAATCAGGCCTCCCCTAGGTCAAAGTATGTATTTTCCACAACTGATTTCAGAGGAACAAGAAACCATAACCAAAACCCAAAACCAAATATCCTGTCTGATAAGACAGGACCCTAATACTAGATCAGAATTTTATAAACATTTGGTCAACAGTATTTACTATAGATTACAAAGACTTTTCTATCTATGCAAAACACATGTCCATCTTAGTGATTAATGACTTACTCAGGTGGGCAAGGCTCAGTGTTGCAGGCTCTTTGGTTTTCTGGAAGCTTACTGTCAGGGTCACAGTAATTGTTTTGTACAATGGAGTTGTCATCCAGCCTTTTACAAACCACCTCTTGTTTCTGCACACCTTGGGATGAAATGAAACACCATTAATTGATCATTCTTGCTCTTCTACTTGTTGAGTAAAAGTGTATTTCACCTATTGATTATTAATCCTATCATCCCACTTTAATTGGCTGAATGCTGCAGGGGTGTGAATTCCAATTGACTGAATGCCCTCTGACCACAATAAATCTTCCATTTTCCTTCAATTTTAGGCCACCCCACTAAGAGAGGATTTTAAATTGCTGTTGTTTTCTAAAACAAAGGCAATATATTTATAGATTTACTAACAGATTGTTTTTATTTGTATATTGCACAAAATCCATTTTCTGTGTACCCTCCTCTCCTAGTAAAAGACACTTAAATTTCCAGAGAAAACATCACCAAATAGAATGTGGTCACACTTCAATGCAGAATTATTGTTTATGTGCTCTGGTTTAAAATAAACCAGCAATACTGGGAAACAGTGTTGCATTTTTATACATGTTATCCTATAAACATTTTCTTCATTAAAATAATAGAAGTATTATTCACTCTGAAAGATGCCGTTTGTCTCTCTCTGAACGCTCATTTTGTCTGGCACTCCCAGCTCCTCTTTCACTGTTAACCATCAACAGGGCAGTTTAGAATTGATTATTATTCCCAAAACATAAAGATGTATCACTGCCAAGGCAACGCAGATTTTCTGATTTTTAAAAAACAGGATCCAAAGAAAGGCATTAAAGAACCATTGATATAACACCAGTGCAGCTCAGAGTATTGTTGTAAAGAGTAGTACACACGGCATCCTCCTCTCTTTTTAGAACAAGCTGTATTATGTTTGCTAGCATAAAAAGACTGTGGATCTGCAATTCACATGCAGTTCTTATTGAACATGAGTAGTCATAATACTGAAATAATAGGATTATTTGTATGATAAAAGTTGCAAAAAGCCCTGAACCTTTCTTAAAAACAGAAGCAATTATTTAACTTTTTCCAAAATGTGAAATGCATACAATTAAATAGGGATTAAAACATTCTGGCTTCAAATATCTGCCAACTTTACTTTACAGCCCTCTCTTCATTTTAAGACAAGCTTTTTATAGGAGGTAGACGTGCAGTAATAAAATTAATTATATAAATATGTTGTTCATACACTAAACATCCCACTAAAAACATGGGATTTCTTTCACCAAGTATTTGTAGTGCTTTTGCTTACTTTAAACAAGCTAAATAACTTACCTTGCAATTGCTTCTTTTGTTATTCATTATGGACAAGAATCATATCTCCTACTTTGGTTCCTAAAATGTGACCTGTACAGAATTCAGGTATTTAATTCCAACAGTGAGTCAAGCCTGGCCTTGAGAGGCCTGAAGTGTGGTCCACAAAGCATCCTGCCTGGCTATGAACAGAAGTCTCCCAGTCTACAGACAGAGGTACGTGAAATGTCTCATGATGTTATGTACAAAGGACATGGGGAAAACAGCAACCTCCTTTTTCATGAGCCTTGAGGATGGCATGCATTCCCCTATGAGGCTGCAGATGCAGGAGTAGGTATGATCCCTCCTCATCCTGAGGGGACTCCTAATTCCCATGCGCGCACTGTAAGTTCTGTGACTTAGTGGTTAATTTAGCTAAGGTGGCAAGACTGTGGTTTCTAGTCTGTAGATTATTTCTAGTTTTTATTCAATCACAGTCTGATGTAAAATGTCTAAATCATCTTGAGAGCAAGGATGAAAATCCATACCTGCCTGTGCTAGATGAGTGTCTCATTTTCTGGCTACAGATTAAACTCCTTTCTTGTTTCCTGCCATGGGCCCCATGAATCTTGCAACCCTGGCTGCACTGTAGCCCAGAACACTTATTAAAAAAATCTGGCCTTTCCCTATCCTCTTAGACTCCTCAACTTTCTATGGCACACAGTTAAGAGTACTCTTCTGGAGATGTACTCCCAGCTGAAACCTCTTCACTCTGCAATAGGGAACTGCTATTTAATAGATAACTGTCATGGCATCCTGCAAAATATGGGTATTATCCCTCACATAAAAATAGAGCCTTGTTAATTCAAATACTCTCAGGAAAACCCAGTAGTCTGGATCCTAAGCACATAAAAATGTTCCATGTGTCCTCAACTCCAATGTTCATGTTCCTGACAAGCAGGAGAGGAGTTAGATTCATCACTCGACATACCGTTTCTTACAGGATGCCTGTTTAGCAGGTAAGAACTTTGTACCAACCCTCAAAATCACCTGCGTCCTCATCTCACCTCAAAATCATTAACCATGTGGAGACAAAAGATGCCTAATGCTGGAGTCTTCACTCTACTGCAGTACCTAAATCCAGAGTCCAGAGCTTTGCTGCTGGGACATCTCCTTTTTGATTATAGCTACAGATAACCTTCAAAAAGTAGGCACTTTAAATCAGATTGTAAATCATTTCACACATGTCTGACATCTCAGGTTATCCATAAACATCACAATCATTTTAAAGTAAGCTTTACTTATGAAAAAGATACTGATTAATATGAGACATATGTCTTACAGGTGAGCCAGGTAAACCAATCAGCTTCTTCCCTTTGCTCTTCTTTCTACATGTATCTGGATGCCACATTAGACAACAGTAGGTACCACTAAACAGCGCAGAAGACTGCCAGACTGTTTTCCAAGTGTATCCTACATACAAAAATCTACATGAACAAGCTAAAAACAAAATACCATTTTTGAACAGTATTCAACCTCCATTTTTTTTTCTGATTTTCCATTTATGTGCTTTACATGTTGGAAAAAAAATCATTTTGCTAGATAGTTAGGTCCAGTTGGAATTAAGAAACTACTCAAATCATTAGCGTGGGAGACCCTCAAGGGCCTGAAGTACATGTCTCCACAGCTGTTGGTTGATTGTGTTAACATACAGATATTATCTTTCACATATTCATCCATCAGGTATCAAAGATTTTAGAGCTTCACATAAAGATGTTCCATTTATAGCATTCTCAGCACCTAATATTTCAATTAAATGAAATGATACAAAGCTAAAATTCAGAGAGATCTTGCACTATAAGGGCAATTAAATAACCTTGGAACACAGGAACTTGGAACATACAACTAGAAGCAACACCATTCTGTTGCTGTGAACCACTCCAATTTCCATTCTAGATGCATTAATTGCCAATTTAATTTTTTAAAGTCAAAGCAGTCTTTCAGTTCAAGTAACTTTATTGTGTTAACCAAGTCAACTCTTGCAGTCTCTGTGTTGTTAGATACACCATTCCTCTGGTCAACCTCACAACCCTTCTGTGCATCTGCTCACACCTGAGTTTATTATAGCCACAATACAAACTGTGCCCAGAATTCCAGAGGGATTTCACTAGTGCCTTATCCAGTGTCATTAATACTTTTAAATAAATACATCCTAAAATCAAATCTGCCTTTATCACGACTACAACATATCCCAGTCTTCCCCATATGTCTCCTAGTGCTGCACTGTCAGCAAATTTCATCAGAGCTTTCTACTTTTTATGCTGCCATCAGAGCAAGAAAAACTGAAGTCTCATGAGTCATGTGAAAGGTCTTTAAGAAGCCCACTAGGTTCACTGCCTTTTGGCCCAGTAATTTATATTTTAAGCATGCCTCTTGTCTACTAATCTTTTCTAATTCTTTTTTAGGCGTAGGTGACAACAAAAGCCTTAAGAAAGTCTATATCAATGAATCTACTACATTTCCTTGGCCTAGAAAATTAGTTATATATTAAAATATATCTGGCTAGTCAAGCATGACCTATCATGTTACAGTTTGCCCCATTTGTCACTTATTTCTAGATCTTTATACTTTTCTCCAAAATTTCAATTCCGTTAGATCAATATTGTTGTTATGTATTTTTTTGCTATATATATACACATATACACACACACACAGATTGAGAGATTATTTTCTTCAGTTCTCTACTCCTTTAGTGCTATTTTAGTAGAGAAAAGACATAACAATTGCAGCATGAAAGAGAGAGAAAAACGTTTACCAGATTAGGCTCTCCTTTATAATCTCTTCCTTTGGTTCTTGACAAATAAGTGGAAGATCTAAATATTTGAGAAGCTGTGACAAGATGACTCACTTCAAATTCTATAACCTATGCAAAGACTGCCAACAGATGAGAATAATTAAAATCAGATCTGACAACCTGAGTAGGAGTACTTCTTTTGCAATTTTCGACTCAAACTTCACCATGACGAGAAATAGTATTTAAAGCTCTAGCCAAAGAGCAATGCTAGTAACATTGCGCTGCTGGCTGACATAGAATTTATGTTCAGCTCTGACTGATGAATAATCATTTATCCTTTCTATCACAAGCTGCCTTAATTCTCTTGGTGGCTGACAAAATAGGCTGCATGTTGCCTTCATAATGACATTTCCCTCAAATATAACTGCTTAAAAATAATAACTTATACACACTTTAGAATTAAGCATTTTAATGATGCATACCATTCTCGCAAATATATTTATGGAATAGCATAGACATTAATGTTATGTTTTCACTGAATTTCCTGCTGGCATCAGACACATTTCCTTCTAGGCTTTGGCTAAAAATTGGCAGCCTCAGTAAATTCATTTCTGAGGAACTATGTAATAAGAAAGTATTCTGAAGTACTATGAACACAAAGTATCATTGTGCTCAGTTTTCAAAAAAATTTGTTAGACGTTATTTATTGAATGTTGGTCAGGTAGCATATCACCTGTAAGACAGTATTCACCACTATTCACTCACACAGTGAAGAATCTTTAATCCATGCCAGGAGATACTTTAATCCAGTTTTAAAATATTCTGCAGCATCTTGCCACACAGTATGTAAACTTTACATCATTGCTGTCTAATTACAGTGTTATTTAAAATAAAATCTCAGAAACAAAATTCAGATTCTAACTTTAAGGTAAGAAATGGAAAAAGCTAGAAGTGCAGGTTTTACACAGACAACTGCTACAACTTTAAGCCCTGTGGGCCTTGAAAAAAATCTTTTTAAATTATCAACTCTTCCCTGAGTATATGGTCTCTCTCAAATAATCTAAAAAGCACAGCTAAACAAGTTCATTTAAACTCTTGGGGGAATAATTACAAGCAGTTAGACAGAAACACTCTGCTTTCAAATCTACAGATTTATAGTTTATAATAAAAGACATAAAATGTCCTCATGACTGGTCAATGCAATTCTAATAGAAAACAAACTCCAGTGGTTTAGTGACCATAATCTCCAGAGAACTGAGATGTTTTGCAGATTTCAATTCACAAATAGTCTGCATGACTTTCAGGAGCCAAATTTTAAATTACATGGAGCACATTTTATTCTTAAATTAAAATTGCAGGCATGTAAATGTTATATCTATTTTTAAAAGCAATCCCAAAAATTGTGGTTTGCGATTGTAACAGTTAATTATAAAGATGCCAGTACCAATACATAGTGAATCCTGCATCACTAAAACTAGTGCATGCTGGTTAACCCAGACATACTTTCTGAGCTCACTCATCAGATCACAAGATGTTCATCACAGAGCCAAACTTACATTTTCCTTGATGAGGACAAGTCTGTTTTATTTGTCTAAAGACAGTTTCATAATTCATCTGAGAGCATGAAAGAAAAACATAGTAGGCACCACTCCACAAGAGTGATGAGCAGCAAAGAAAACTGGACGGCAATCAGTTTACTTACAACAGTACACTGACCGACTATTTCATAAAAAAAACTGAATATCTAAGACATTTAACTCATCTGGAGATGAACTCTAAGTGAAAAAATGAATGAGTGAAATCAAAACCACTGCTTAGGATACCTGGTAAATTCCAGATAATAAATGCTGTCATTTGTTGCCATTTAGTGCTAGAATTTATTAAGCATGGAAGACATCTAAAAAAGGGGGGTATGCACTTATCGGAGTTTATTTTTAAATGTATACAAAAGTAAAAACACACAGAAGGATTTTTTTAAACAATACCACCAGCAGTTTACTTCCTTATTAAGAATACTTACAGATCTGGACAAAGTCATACACTTGCCCTTGGAAAGCTACAAGATAATATATAAGGAAAGAGAGGCATGAGAGTAAATAAACTACAATTCTGTGATCTGTAAGTGATACATATCACCGTTTCCTGTTTTAGCACTTTCTTCTTCTCTTTCCAGCCCTCATTTTATTGTTTTATTTCCTATTTCTACATATTCTAGTTTTCCCCTTCTCAGACTTTCTCATTAAATAATAATCAAGTCCTCAAAGAAAATCTTCTGTTGTTGTCATCATTTTTTTCAGAATTCCAGTGAATTGTTCATCCATCCATTCCTTCTGAATTCCCTGTGTTCTCTCCTCTCCCACTCTGTATAGATAAACTTGCACTGTACATTCTGGTATTCTCTGACATTTTCTTGTACTCCTGTCCAAGACTGCCACACCAGCTATAAAGGCCTATATGAGAGAGTAACAAACTTTCCTTCTGAAAACGCTTGACTAAGAGTAGAACTTAGTGTAGTAAGATAACTACTTAGAGTAGTTATCAGTGAACTTTCAGGAAAAAAGGGAATTAATATGGAGAACACATGTAGCTCAGTTTCACATAATGTTTCCAGAGACAAACTAGCTCAGATACTATAAATTTGTATTTTAAAGAAAAGTTTTTCAATATAGAAAATACTGGTTCTAGTGTACAAAAAGAAAAGCTGCAATTCTGGATTTCCAAGCCTAAGAACAGATATTAAGAGATACTAAAAATGAATGAAATTATATTCTCATCCTACATATGAGTACATGAATCTAGGAACATAAAAGAGTTGTCTGTTACCAGGCAAGCCTTTTTAACTACCGGGTAAATCTGAAGAACCTATTTTTAGAAAAACTTAAGAAAATACCAAAATAAACCTCAGACTTTGGAGACTTGATTTCTGCTTGGTTCACTGTACAGAACATGATGCTCACTGGCAGAGAAACTATGGAATATTTTGTTCTTTTTTCCTTTAACATGAATGACACTACTAAATACACAGTTTACAGTCTCATGAAAGAAAGACTAACTTCCTTTTGGTTTTTAGAGGCAATCTAAACATGTAACTGTTTCACAAACTTTATTTCCTAGACCACTCTATGAAGAATACAGGGGGAGAGGAGGTATAACATCTACTGTGGAAAGAGTCCATTGATTTCAGAATACTTGGCTTTACACACACTTCATGCAGTGATGAAATTCATTGCATGTTTCAGAGGTCAGACATTCCAGAGAGGTACCCATATAATGATGAACTGATAATTAGCAAGTAAGACTGTAATGTACACTTTGAGTTGCTCAGTATCACATGAGAACCACACAAGAGAGGCAGGAATGGTATCCAGAGCTCTGGCACCGCACCATTCCATTTACCATGCTCTTCCTATTCTGCAAAACTGAGACGGGCCCTAAAACGGAGGTCCTGTTTGAGAAGTTAAAGCGCTTTTACTGTTCAGATGTGACTCATCAGCACAGGCGGTGAACATAATACAGAAGTCCAGTGGAAAAGACAGCATGTTACCATCTAATTAAAGATTGTAGGTTGCTCCTAGCTTGCTCTTAGCTTGCTCCTTGGCTCCTGACTGCTCTAGTTATCCTTCTCCAAAATAAGGCCTACAAGCACCTCTAGGAACAGCTGAATGCAGTGGATTGCTCTCAAAATACTATGAAGAAGAGACTGCACAAAGATCGGACACTTCTGCAATATACAATACTCCAAAACTATTTAAACTTTGCACTGCCAAAATGCTGCTCTAGCCTTTGTGCTCTACTTCATTACATTCAACACATATCCTCAAGTTCACAATACAGAAACATCATTTTGGTGGACTGTAATGCAGTTCTCACTTTTTATTGTTTAGATTCTTTGAATTAAAAAACATACATCAATAACTATGTTTTAAGAGTTACAGACTTGGTCAAATGGTATGTAACGCACATATAGTCAGTCTGATTTAGAGACAACTAGACTTAAGTAGTGTGGAGTGGACATGAGCTGGTCTGTGACACAGCCTCAGAGAATGGTTGCTGCTCAACTGGTCTCTGTTTCACAGAACAGCCACAACTACAGAGAGCAATTTAAGATTTCATAGTCAGCCTTAATTCTGTCATTTCCTGGCTTCTAAATACTTGCAAATTTGATGTTCTTTTAAGACAGCTTTTTAAGTGTTACTTACACCTAGAGAAAAAGACAACATTAAAATAAAGACCTGTTCAGAGATGGACAGAAGTTAAATGTGTTGATTAGAATTTAGATTTGCCTACAGCTTTGATATAAAGCCTATGATTTGATACAAAAGTATATCTGGCTCTATGTCATCTAGAGCTTTCCTGGATCAAGATGGAATATCATATGATCAAACCTTGATCAGTCCATGCACTACAGGTGAGCTACACCAACTACAATAACAGGCAGGAAAATGCTGATGCCTTTAACTTGTTCACAGTCTGTCCCAAAGTCACTATATCATTTTTTTAACCTCATAAATAAAAAATAATTTCCATACTAATATTCTTCACATATGCTTATTGTCCTTTTTTTACTTTTAGTGGGAAATTCTTTAACTGTTTAATATTTTGTTATCCTTTGATGTAGAGCAAAATGTCTCTTCTAAAGACAGAGTTCAAGTAAACAGAACTTCAATAACAGACTTCATAATGAATCCTATAAACAAAGCCATGTAGTGGTTTCATTTCTAAGTTTTCTCAACACTTCATATTTATATTAGCCAAATTTTCCAGTTACAGTCTCTGTCTCTACAACCTTTCTCTTCCTTTTCTTTTTCCCTGACTCAGCTGCTTTTTAGAATTGTGTCTTCTTTTGGCATATGGCGAAAGGTGTTTCATAAACTGGGGGAATAGCAGGTACTCATATGGAGAAAGCAGATACAGTTTTTAACACAAATTATAGCTAAAATGAAATATTTATTCCCTGAGCACAGAGCTCAGTGAAAATAAGTGACCATAGTATATCCTCATACTCAGCTGAAAGAAAGGAGAAAAAAGTGCCTGGTTTAGCCACCATAAGCTACCAAAGAAAATCTCCCCCCCCCCCCCCCCCCCCCCCCCCCCCCCCCCCCCCCCCCCCCCCCCCCAACAGTTTCAAATGAATAAATGTATGCCATTTTCAGGGATTCACAAATCTTCCCTTAAAAGTTAATTAATTAAGTTAAAATGTTTTAATCTAGACAAGTGCCTACTCCTTCAGAGCCAATTATTTTTTCCATTGTATATTGCTGAATATGTGAAATGACAATGACCTGCACAACAGAACATCCATGGCTAAAATCTTGTCCCTACCTAAATCAATGGGAGTTTTCCCATGACTTCAAAAAGATCATTAACTTATTGCCATCATAAAAATAGGATTTGGCAGTACTTGTAAGGTTCTGATACTTGGAACTGTCTTTTGCAATGAGCTAGGCACTTCCCCTCTTTATACTTCTTCTTTAAAATGTTCCTTTTCCTACCAGGCTCACCATTACTCAAATAGTAGTTAAAAAAGCAATCTGTCACCAAGGAATCCAACAAATGGACAGTAAAAATATTGGAGAAAGTTGACACCTTCCTCTATTTTGTTTCAAGACTTTCTCTATTTAGCGTCACAGAAGAGAATTTGTGCTGTCCTTTGTGTATTACATATAGCTAAGCAAACAGCTGTATTTAAACAGCAAACAACTAGTAACAGCTGCAGCAGGTTCCAGCAGAAAGATGAGTCATGATGGTTCTAAACATGAATACCTCCAGTAGCCAGAAAAAAAAAGAAAAGGACAAATATTTGGTCCAAAGATTATTTAAAAGATATGGCGTCTTCCTCTTGCTATGGGCAGTGCACAATGCAGTAGAAAACTGAAATTCTGAGGTGGATTTAAAGCGCTCTCCCACATCTTCTGAAACAGAGGTATGTTGGGGAGATGACGCAGTCTCCAGAGAGAAGAAAGATACTGTTCACACAGCACTTCTACTCACCAGTCCTTGCAGCAGCAATGGTGTTGGCTTTGAAGGAAGCCAACTGTCCTGCTCTCCCAGCCAGAGGTAAAGAATTGCATTGGTGGCCACTAGAGGGAGGATTAGGAATATAGTAAATTGTGGGCAAAAGGCACCCATGATGAACCACATGGGACAACCTACAAATCCCCCACCACTGCCAAAGGGCAACAATTCTCAGATACTGCTATGGGCTGGGAAGTATAATCCAGTTGTTATCATCTGCTACAGAGGAGCTGCCAGTATGCATCCTAAACTTTGGTGGCTGGGGGATAGAAGGGCTGACTAGGATCATGTGAAGCATACCTACAAACACAGACAGACACATCCCTTTCTTTACAGTTGCCTTATTTGCCTTCTGGTTTTTAATCTCCTTACTTAAAACTTCTGATGTCCTTTATCAAGAAAGCTCCTGTGAAAAACAAACATACCAGCTTCAAGAGAATCTCAGAAGCAGCATCAGCAGAGAGACACACTGTGCCAAGATACACTGTATTTAACAAAAACATCTGAACATATTAAGTGTACTTGAAAACAACAAAATCCGTTGTGATAAAATAAATGTTCTTTCACTAAATTAAGGTGTGAGGCATGCCTGAAAGAAATGTTTTCAATTAGTTATCTAGATAATTATGTAGTAAAGTGTATCTTGCAAATCAGTTTACCCTCTGGCTTGACTGCCTGGTGTCTTACCTCCAGCACAAGTGGCAGAACATTCTGACCAAGGCAGATGATTCCATGCAAAGCCAACTTCATTGTCTCCACTGCCAGTGCGAGAGATGGGAACATTGAATTTATACCTTATACCCAAATTTTGTTCCTGTAGCAGAATCTGTAGTTGAAAACAACTGGTTATACCATTAAAACAGGCAAGCAGAGGGCAACTACTGTGACATTTAATCTAGGTATGTGTTATGTCCTGTGGAAGGGAAAAAAGTAATAACGGAAGCCATAGTAGTTCTTTTAGGTATTCCCAAAAGAATCTGACTAGCTTTTAAAATATATACAAAAGAAAAGTATTATTGTCTAAGGTGAGCTTTGTCTTTTTTTCCCTGCTTAACACAACTTGATAACTTCTGTGAGTTCTTTATTCTTGACATAATTGTTCTAAAAAGCCAGTTTTCATAAAATTAATGTCTTAATAGAAATTAACTTGACAGCTGAATAATTACGTGAGGTCGAAGTTGGTTAAGGACATCACTGTGCAAACATGCAGCAGTCCTCACTGAAATCTTGTGAGGAGCTACCCACATAGCAGTTATGAACCTAGCTCTGCCCGTGTTTGCACTTTTAGTGACTATAATAACAGTAATAATAGTAACAGCAAAAGACTGTTGCTGAGGTCATTATTTTCCCCTAATGCAACAGCCAACAGCATTAGCTTGGTGGAATCACACCTGTGATTCCTTTAAAGGAATATCAAAACTCGCTGCAGCCGTATCGCTGCAGGTGATACAGAGGAAAGTGCAACAATCACCATGAGTTTTTGTTTACCTTCCCTGTTGAACTGCACTTTCACCTATCACCTGTCCAACACTAGCCTTTGACTCTCTGTCAAACTTTTTCTTTCTGTTGCTAATAATATATATCATGTTAGATGCAGCAATCTGACACATCTTAGAACTACTTCTCGTCCCCTTCTACCTTCTGTGATATTTTGCAGAGGCCTATCTGCCTATCTCCATTGGACAAAAGAGCAGTCAGTGGCACTGACTGAATCAGAAAAGGCACTATAATTACTGTGTAACTCATTCTGTATGGACTCTCTAGCTTATCCACACCTACAGAAGAAAAAACAGGATTCAGGTGTTTGAAAATGCTGCCTAAAATGTGAATATCCAGGCAACAATCATTCTATACACAAAAAAATCCCGTCTGGCTCAAGCAATCCCTGAACTGCAAATCCGGCAGCTGACAATGTATTGGGCAAGTATCACCTTGTTCTTATACTCCTCCTCAACATAGTAGTGCAACAGTAGGCTCACTATTGCCTGCTGTCAGAGACAGGGTATCAGGATCCTGGTCACGTCTTCTGTTACATTTCCATATTTTGCACAATCTGTTCAGAGCAATGTATGTCACAGCAACATGCTTTAACACAGGTCAAATCATGATACTCTTGCTGTGGTAAGAGTATACTTCACACTCAGGCCAGGCTTAAAACCACTGACATCTACAGAACTGTCATGAACTGTCATGCTATATCTCAACACTTACATGTATCAGCAGTATTCAGAGATACAATATACGCCCCAACTACAATTTCAGCTACCATTATTCTGAACCACATTTAACAGAGATGGGGCATTTTCTGTGAGATTTCCTGGGGCTCTTTACCCCCATTTCATCACAATGTTTGCCAGTCAGTTTTGAAAGGTGAGAAAGCTGTGTTAAAACACAAATGTAAAGTCCCAGCCAGGCAAGCTGTATACTCTTTGAAAACACAACCTATTTTGGTTTCATTCATGGCCTTGTCTTTTCTCACAACACAAGTACATATTTCAAATTTGAGAAATACATTAATTATAACTTTACCATGACTATGAGATTTTCTGAAGTAGGGCCTAGTGCTTCCAAAGACTCTGGTTCATCTGTTGGCCTCTTGTAATGGAAAGCTGTTCCAGCAACATCAAACTTTCTTGGCCAGTCAATAGTCCAGGCACCATTAATATAGTAGTCATCCTCTTCAGATTTTAAAGCTTAAAAAAAAATACAAGCCACCTAAAAATTGGAAGCAGCATTTATAATGGAGAAGCCATTGCAAATTAATCTACTAATCTGTTAGTAGTATGTGAGCTTCAGCTCAATATCACTACTTTTTCAAGCAATATAAAGCCTTTTCTTTAGCCCTGGTCAAAATATCCCTCATGCAGTTTGACAATATTGCCTCTGCAATAATCTTCAATGTGCAGGTATACTTTGCAGATTTCAACATGCAGATGCTCTATGGAACAAAACAGAATGCCTCATGCAACTTGCAATATATCTTCAACTTTAAAACCAAGCCCATGTGCAATGTATGCTGTTCTACGTAAGATATATGCAGCTCTCAAATGTATAATCAATTACCAATCTAATCTTTAGATTAACAAGTTCGGGCATGGGATAGGTATCTCAGATAATGTGCAAAGGAAAAAAAACAGAAAGAACATTGAGTCTGATGTATGGTGCCAATCAGTTCATGCTTTGTTGCCTTTGTCCACTGGGTTTTTTTTTCCTTCTTAGAGCATAAATCCAAGATATTTCTACTACAAACCCAAATACTAGCTACTTAATCTGATAAGATATTTTATTATTCCTAATTTACAGCCTTGAACCATAAAAGTACTGTAGATAAAATATAAATTTCTCAGCTAACCAACCAATTAGGCTGGACAAGCACATATTAGTCAGGGATTTATATTTGATATTTTATCAATAATATTAGATTAAGTTTCTAAATATGAAACTGACTTTGTATCTTAAGGTGACTATTCTGTTAATTAGATATTGACTTAACGTGAAGATTACCAAGTTATTCAGCATTCACATTTACTTTAAATAAAACATGTTGTTAAAGGCAAAATGATGGCTGGAAATACATCATCAAACAGTCATGTCATTTTTTGTTGAGACAAATAACTGACTTTACTAGACAGGGAACAAACTCACATCACAATCATAAGGAATAAGACAGCTTACAATCAAGTTTTATTCTGAACTACATCTGTGTGGACAGATAGTTTACCTTAAACAGTTAGGGAAAATGTCTCAATGATGCTCAAATTTTCTAAAACAGATCAGAGAGCATTCATATGAGCAGAAGATAGTTGGAGAGGCAGTAATGTTCTGTTGGTGACAGCCATATTCAGCAGGGATTAGTAACCATTTCCAGCAGCACCAAAAGGTCTGAAAAGGAATGTCTTTCCATAGCATAAATCTTATTCCATTGACTTCCCTGGATTTACCTTGGAAATACTCAAGTGCTTTGAGTGAAGAAACTAGCTCTGACACATTCACTTATCTGGAATTCTCAAAGTAATTCAGATTCCTTATTGTCTATATAGGTTTTGTAGTATAAGAAGGAGATGGTAAAAAAAGCGAGTATAGAAGAACAGGACAAATTGCAAGCAGTACTGTACTAAAAGAAAGGAACAGTACTTCACTATTTATCTATTTCACATGTGTATATGAAATAACTATGTTACAGCTGCGCATCAGTATTTTGTTTTACCAGTGGTCCTATTTCCACATAGCCAAAATTTCTATCCATCTTGCTTTTACAAAATCTAGGTTAATTAAAAGAAGGTCGCAGGGTCTCCCAAAGCTACTGAGACATATTCAAGTCTCTTACTGTGCCACTCAATCCCAAACATTTTCTTGTCAGCATGTCTAGTATCTGCTAAGAGCAAATAATGAAGTGAATTCTTTATTTGTATTATTTGAGACATATGAACAACAATGAGACATATAAATGAGCACAAGAGAACAAATGTTCTCAAACATGTTTACATAATTAATAATTCTGAAATTATATGCTATCAATTGCATGTACGCTATATACATTTAAACTAACGTATATCCAGAAGCAAAGCAGTTCATTTTTTACCTGTCTGACTACCAAAGAAAAATGCATTTGCATTCTGTAAATAGATCTACCTAATGTCAGTTGTTACACATAGGTGAAGGCCACACAGCTGTGAATAGCTTCCCAATAATATAATTACACGACAATGATGACGCAGTGGCATAATGCTATTAGCATATGAGACAGAAGGAACAAGTTAATGTCCTCATCAAATCATTTATGCGAACTTGAGAATGCAGGAAGCCCACAGAAAATTAGCACACAACAGCCTGTTGCATAAGGGGAATATGAGGGAAGATATCACCCTGGATCAAGCCATTTAAGGGAAGATAAGAGCATTACTAAACACACATATTTTTCAGCAGCTCTGAAAACAGGCAATTTTGTTGTTGCTGGGTTATTTGTTGGACAGATCGGTTTAAAATACTGAATTATTTATGCAGCTGCACAAACATGCTTTTGCTGTCACAACACAAGGAGCAATATTGGTGCAGAAATGATCAGCCAGAGACAGGGGGAGGGAGGACAGGTGCTGACTGAGCTAACTGAATTGCCAAATGTCTAACTGCAGATTAAATTTGAGGCCATGGCTTGCAAAAGAACTGTGTCTTAGTTTAAGGAACCATGGAACGTTTGTTGCAAGTTAGTTTGAAAGCCTGCTAACTGAAATGAACAAAGAAGAAACTTTGAAGCCAGTGTGACAGCTACAGAGGAAGAGGGTTTTATTTTTTCCTTGTTTTGTATACTTCCAAATGGAGAAATTGATTTCTTAGTCTGTGGTCACATATTTGGCAGCAGTGCACATAAACCAAAATATAGTAATATGTGTAAATGGTTATTTTCAGCTGAATCAGTTCTCTAATCTAGTTCATGGTGTGGCCACACAAACAGCTGTCCTGGAACAACAGAGGGAACTCCATAAAGACAGGGAAGGAGCTGTGAAGTTGGCACTGCCACTAAAGAAATACCCATAAAACAATACCCTTGAGGTATGTATTTGAACATAATAAACTAATTTTTAACTACCATTGTGCTTGTATAGTTCTTTTAAGGGAGCAGACAAATTAGAAGCCTTCCTGTCCCCAGAAACTGGTGATCCAAAAATAGTGATCTGGTTCACACTCACAGAACAAAACATCCCATTGCAAAAGGAAACAGCCCCTGCAACTTAGTAAGATTATCTTTCATTAGGATATAATGCCACCTGTGAAAGTTGGAAACACAAGAAACTAGTGAAGCAGAGGAATCCCCCATTTGTGCAGTCAGGGCTTCTGTGGCATGAAGCAAGGCAGTGAGGAGAGAGCCTGAAATTCAGGAAACCCTTTGATATTGTGACAAGCACATAAAAAAAGTATTTATGTACCACTTTATGTTTTTAGATCTGTGGCCAGATTAAACACCAATGAAGTTGTCTGTATTTTTTATTTAACCCCCCAAATTTACATTTTTCATTCATTTTATACAGATGGTGCCAATCTAAATGCTTTTCCAGATCACTTTCCTCTGCTTATAAAATAGAGGAACAACAAACTGAATTGTAGTAGCTAAAAGTTATCTTCTTTGTTCTGGTTTTCAGCTGCCCATGGAACAGTTCTTAGCAGAAAACGACCATGATAGGATGCATTGTGTGCCTCTCTCCCACCACCTCTGTTTGAAATGTCAGTATAGGATATACGAGCAACCTTACCCGCAGTATATTTTGACATGGGGGAGGGGCCACAGGGAGTGTCATGCTGAAAGAATAATAAGCACTTTACTGCTGGAGTAGTGGTGTTATTATTCCTGCAGAATGGAGGGAGATTGATCATCTGTTGCATTACAGAAGAGTGGGGGCAGGCAGAAAGAAAAGTAGGCATCCAACAGTAAAAGGTGCCATTATTATCAATATAATCAATTTAGGAATTAATGTACCTAGGAGGATAACTGTCCTTCTAACTCACAGGCATCACAATCCTTTCCAACATGTTAGTGTTATATATATCAACTACATGGAGTACAGACTGACAGAAGTAGCCTCGTCAGCTGCTGTTCAGCCTAAACAGGTAATAGCTTTTGGTTGCGTTAATCTATTAGTTTCCTGTATAACTAATCAGCTCTCTAATGTATTTTTGACAAAGAAATGGGTGTTCTTGCACTACACGCTTGACTGCACTACAAGCAGTCTTGAACTGACTGCTATGTAAATCAGGGTACAGAGACTTCCAGAAATGTATGTTGTCTTGAGTTCAACGAAGCCAGATTTGTACATATCAGTATTAAAAGAACAGAAAGCAAATTTAACACAGTCTTTAAAGAAAGGAATAATAATCTGGGAATTTGAATTTAATTCTGTGCTTTACAACAGGCTTCCTGAATGATCTCAATTAAGCACCTAGTTTTTCTGCACCTCATTTTCTTTATCTATAAAACAGGGAAGGCATCTAGTCCGTACAACACAGCAACACAGAAACACTGTAGAATTAATACATTAAATTGCCTTAAGATTAGGAGACAGTATTGTTAGCATTTAAGTAACTATGGCTGTTGATGAATAATCATTCCAAGAATAAAATTGTGTTTTAAAACAGTATAGTCCCCCAAGATCAGAGACCTCCCAAATGGAAGACACTACCTTAGAGTGGGAGAGTAGATCATTTGAGTGTTCCTCATCCACTTTGGCTCAAGTCTAACACTGTAACTATAGTGAAATTGACCTGATTTTGCACTGAGTGGACAAGGAGGAATCACATGATGTATTTCATTAGCTCCATTCAAGAGAATACTTCCTAACCAACTGCTGCAACTGTCTGATCACAACCTAATATTAACAGCTAACAATTCCCTTGCTGCTTCTACTATATGTATGGTTTGGCCAAACCACAAAATGTACCTTCAAATCACAACATAAACTCTGACTTAATAACAGTCTGCTATTTAAACCATGCTCTTACCAATGTAGTTCTTTGATATTGCCACTTCTCTTATTTCAATGTGCACAGAACCTCTCGGAATTTGAATCACTTCCATATATCCTGTAAGACAAAGGTAAATTTTTTTCGTTTTTGTTTATGTTAATCAACATTGGTCATGAAACTAACCATTAATAAATTATTTACTACTAAAAATTAGTATGAGATATGGGATTCAAATGTACTGAACATTTTCTTTCATGTGATATAAAGGAAAACTCTAAATTTCATACAAAAATTTGGAAGTGATAGCAAGAACTTACCATGTAGTCAGGAATTCCTTTTTTTAAGTGCTAATAAAGTCTTTTCAACAGTGTATCACAAGTAATTAATGTATAAAATGACCTTAGGATCATAGGATAATTCAGGTTGGAGAGGACCTCAGACAGTCATTTACTCCAACTTCCTGCTACAAGCAGGGTCAGCTAGGAGATCAGACCAAGTTACTTAGCACATTATCCTGCTGAGTCTTGAAAAACTCCAAAGATGGAAATTGTACAACCTTTCTTGGCAACCTGATCCACTGCTGGACTGTCCTCCTGCGGAAAAAGTTTTTCCTTCCATTTGGTCAGCACCTGTCTTGTTTCAATTTATAGCCATTGTCTCTTCTCCTACCATGTACCCACCACTGTGAAGAGCCTGGCTCTGTCTTCTCCATAACCTCCTCACAGGTATTGGAAGGCTCATACTAGGTCCCCACAAACTTCCTCTTCTCCAGGCTGAATAAGCCCAGTTTTCTCGGTCTATCCTCACAGAGGGGCAAGCGCTCCAGACCCCAATAATCTTAGTGGTCCCTCACTGAACTGAACTCACTCCAGTGCATCAATCCTTTTCCTGTATTCGGGAGCCCCAAACTGAAAACACTTGAGATTGCAACACTAATATTGTCTTTTTTGAGCTAAGCTTTAAACTAATTGCCCATATAAGTTTCTTGAGTTCTTAATAAGATGAACTTAAGAGACATTTCTGGATTCTTTCTATTCTAAAATTTCATGTATGACTAAATATCAGATTCTACCATACAGATTAAAATGATACACAACATTCTCTTATTATACCACCATAAATAAATAATAATAAAAAAACCCCCCACACTTCTTTTTAAGTACATTAAAGACCATGAGAACTAAGTATTCAGTAATGAAACATATTGTTGTATTTGACATAAATTCAAACTAATACAGAAAAAGGAAACAACGAGGCAAAAGGAGTCAAAGTGAATGACCAGCAGCAATGCCATGCTGGAAATCAATGCAGCACTGTTATTTGCTAAAGAGTCACCTAATATATTGTGCAATAGAACGGACATATATATATGTGCATACCTCCTCTGGGCAATGAATCATTGAAGAAACCTTCAATGGCTTCACATGTACTCCCATCTCCTCCACAAACACGGCATCTATCTTCCTTAGCATCAGACCCCAAAATATTATCACAACCTACATGCTGAGAGCAGATAAGAACAAATATTTTAACAGGATGATGGTCTTGCACCACTATCTTCATAGGTTATTTGAAGTGTTTCTTTCAAGATATACAGTGCTTCTTTTTATCTACTCTGGTTTTGATAGCTGTTACTGTAAGTGAGTTTTCACTTACCAGAGAAAGAAAATAAAAAAGGAGAACAATCCACATTTTGGGTTGTTACCAAATCTTGATTAATAAGTACTTTGTATTTCTACTGTGACTTTCAGGAAGGGATCTCACAGCGTTTTACAAACAATGTAATTATTACAGTTATCAATAAATGATTAGTGATGTTTTAATTTAATATTACTACAGCTGTGTTCCATCTATATTGCTTTGTTAAGGTAAACATTTGCTGTGTGTTTCTTAAACATTTATGCAGCATAAATAGAATTGTTCCGAAAGGCATTTACAGCTTCATAGACCATGCTTCCATATCCTCCAGGCAAAACCTGCAATTATTTTCATAAGTTTGAATGTAAAGTGTAAATGACTTGACTGTAAGAATGACTGCAGTATGAAACTTAGTGAAAGGCTGAATTACACGCTGTATTAGATAGGATTCAAAAGCCTTTGGAAAAAAGAGGTGTCTATAACTGATCATAAAAAGTACATTACATTTCTGATTATCTACTTGAGAAATCTATGTACAGTGAACAATGATTAACTCCCTGTAACTTATTGATTCAACCCTATTACAAAGCTAATGAAAATAGAGACAGCTGGATCCTTAAAAAAAAAAAAAAAAGAGAATGAACAAGTAGCATATAAACAGAATGAACACTGCAGCTTGCCAATTTTTTCTAGGATTTATACAAAAAAGGAGGCAGCTACATAACTGTGTTTACTGTCTAGCAATATTATCTACCATCTTGTAAACAGGTAATACATACGTCATAAGAGAAGTTAAAATACTTTAAATAATTGACAAAATAGTATTATTCTAACCATTTACATTTCGACTTTCTGATTCATCAAGAAAACAGAGGCTCAACTTTATTACGTAGCTCATTCTCAACTTGAGATTTAGTCTGATTATTAGTATTAGAAGGTTTCTCAAAACTACTAAAATCTCCTTATGTATAAAGTACACCAGAATTCCACAGGTTACTTCTTGTGCTTTTTTTTTTGTTAGTTTACTAATACATGGCAAATGCTTTTGATCTCATCATGTTATTCAATAAACATACATCTTCAGCCCTCAATTTAGCAAAGAAGCATTGGGTTAAGCTTTAGTTATGTTAGTGGTTTCAGTGAAATCAAATCATTTTTAGAGTCACCAGCACTGTTCAGATGTCTAAAGTACATAATTAAACGCTTTGCTAAACTGAAGGAGTGGGACGTATATAACCAAAAATATGGCACAGACCTCAAATTCTATTCAAATTCATGTAATGCACATCTGTAGGAATCTTACATGATAATCAGATTCTTAGTAAATGGCAAATACCTGCATCATTATACACTTTTTCCTAGAACTACAGAGCAACAGTGACAACCTTCTGTTTCAATTACATTAACAGCAGAATTGTTTGCAACAGGATGAACTAGTTAGAGAGAAACAGATTAATATGTCCACATTTACTGTTTTTCAGCCAGACTGGTGTTCTAATTGGAATGATGGAACAGGCCTTGGAACAGTGCAAGGAATCTGTTCATCTGCTGTTACCCTTTCCACTGATTCTTCAACAGAAACCATAAAGCAAGAAAAAAAAGAAAAAATGAAGGATTCTATGAATGTCTGTGAGAAGGTACTGAAATTCAAATGATATCTCTAATCTATGCAATACCTTTTTTATCTTTTTGTCTCAATCTTACTCTTTCATTAACAACTTGACCTGTCAACACTCCCGTTTCATTTAAGGAACAAACAAGTACTGTAATTAAATGTAGGAGATAGCAGACACAACAAAGTAATCCATAAGTACTTTATAAAACATTTGTAACCTTGCATTCTCCATTGATACAGATATCCAGTGAATCAGCATTGCACTGAGTCCCATCTATTACTGCAGGAGCACGTTCAGTGTAAAAATTATAACCTTCAGCCAAGCAGTTTAATGCACATGGTTTAACCCCACCTGGACAACAAAAACAAATGAAAAAAGAAAAAACACAACAGAAATCTTGAAAAGTTAACAATTAGTTAAAATACATACGCATAAACAGATCTGAAATTTATAATCTTATCTCATACCTGACACATATCATATATACACTTTATTTAACTTCCCTTTGTTGATTTCTCTACTTGACTATTCTTTCTTGCAAAAAAGATTATTTCACATAGTAAGATATGGCAAGGTTGGCTGGCTCCGTAACAGTTCCATTATGTTAATACAACCCTAATGATTATCGAACAATTTAAAACAATAAGGATACCACTTCACCATTTGAAAAACAAGAATAACAAAAGAATGTAGTGCTAGAACTATATCACGGTAAATTTCAAAACCCAGATCAGACTATTTCAATTAGGAAATTAGTCCTATTGAATTACACTACAGCTCAGACCACGTGATCACAATGATCCCTTTTAGGCTTTTAATCTAAAAAACTAAGAGTAAAACCATTCAAGTTAATAAAATACAAAAACACAAGGGGGAACATGGACTTAATCACTCAAGGTTTAGAACAGGAAAAAACAAAATAATAAAAGGGCAACCTACGCACTTTGAATGACAACAGAAACATAACTAAACTTGATTAAACCATCTCAAAGAGAAAAAGAAATTACAACCCTCTCCGCTGCTGCAAAATACCCTTTTATTGCACAGTGCAATTATTTATAATTCAATTATTAATGTAGTCTTTAGAGACTCTTATAAACGCTTTTACTTCTTTCTCCTTTTCCTCATATTCTGACCTTAAGAAAGGCACTTACAGATCACCTATGGACCCTCTAATTCTATTGCAACTGCAGGTGAAGAAGGGCTCCATATTTTTAAAGTGGAGTCCCTACAACAATCCTCACTCTCCTTCACAGTAAAACAAAACTCTACCAGAACAGAGGTGGCTCTTCTGCAACATTTTCAGCAATTGACAAAAGTACAAGCTTAGCAAACTTAGCTCATTATATTTTAATCAAAACATTCTATTTACAAACATTACTCTCTATATAACATTAATATAATTTTGAAGACTTCACACATGATAACATTTTTGCAAAGCTAACCGTTACCTCCAGTGTAGGGTTTCCAGTTATAATACTTTCCCCGGAAAGGCATATTGTCAAAATCCGCACATTGCTTTTCTCGAAAATCACGGGCCCCTGAAGGACATGGCTAAAATAATAAAGGAAAAAAAAAAAAAGGTTAATTTCTTAAATTAAAAGGAAATGCTTATATGCTTACACTGCAAACATAATCATGCAAGAGACTAGGAGATGGTTCCCTGCTTTATCTTGTGGCTCTGATTCTGAAATATGCTTTATTGCTTTACAGTTGAAGTATCTGTTTTGCAATCTTAGGCTGGCATGAAGTAACTGAAGTAATTTAAACAAAGGTAAGTGTTACATAACAGTTTCCATAAAACTGGACAATCAGAATCACGTCAAACTATGCTTCATAATCAATCCATCAGCTAACTCCTTATAAACACACATTAAAAACAGCTGAAAAAATTAAAACAAAATCATTTTGGTAAGAGCTGTAGGCTCAGCTATACTGTACTAAGCAGCTGTACTGAGACATGTTATTAAGACATCAAGAAAAAAATTAAAACACTTTCTAGAGAGCTGTATCACCTCTGCTTACTTGTAGCCTTGACAAAAGCATGGTGTCAAGGCTGAGAATGAGAATAGATATCACGTTTGGCTCTAATTTTTACCAGTCTCCAAGCATGAAGAAATAAAAACTGCTTTCATTTAAATCTTCATTACTTTGCATTACCAATTACAAAACTGTAAAGTATCTTTTTTACTTCGAATAAGGGTAGATGTAAGTGAAATTCATCTTGGAAAGAACTACAGGAGAAACAGAATTCTTTGCTATTTCTCACATTTTTCATCAGCAGGTTCAAAATAATAACAACAACTAATCTTGAATACACTCAGAATTTAGATAGCACATTAAACACTGTTATCAATGTTTAAGTACCTGCTGAAATTGCAAGCTTCATCAGACAAAGTATTTGAAATACAGATTAAAATCATTTTTAGACTGAAAGAGAAAAGAATTTGTTTGACAGAAATCTGAGGTGTTAATAAACATTACTATTTTATGAGCAACAGAAGAGTCAATTTTATGGCAGTTTTATTTGTCTTCCTATGCATCTAAGCCAGTTAGCACTGTTCAGGAATCTGAAATGCATTCAAGTGCAAGGATCTTTATAAACGTGGATGATAAAAATTTACTGCACAATGCAAATATCAACATAATAATTATGATTCTCAGTATACATTAATCAAGCTCTTATAACAGCCAGCCCATTGCAATATGATTCAGAAACTAGAAAATTTTTCTCCAATTTTGAAGTTGTTGTGATATAAATTAAAATAGTGGACATTAGACAGTATTTGAATTTTAAATTTTCTCTATAAATCACTCTATTATCTCCTTCTAATTGAAAATATATTTTTGAATGTAATTAATTTACAGGTAAAAAAAATAGGGTAATGACTTTCATTCAATAATCCTTCAGATGATAACAGTGAGAATAAAAAATAACTATGTAAATAAAATAATAAGTACTTATAAAAGTTTTTTTAATAGTAACACAAATCAAATTTGCCTCTTTGCATCATATTCTCCAAGCAGTAGAAGGATCAGTCTTGACCCACCTCAAAGCTTGAGTCCGAATCTCTCTGATACTGGTCACTACACCCTATTCTTCAGTCCCACTTGCTTAGGTACTAATTTACATGGCTGGTATTTTAACTACACCAAGTTCCCCTTAGAAGTTAATTAAATCACCCTCCCTAATGAAATCCTTTTTCTAAATAGTTATACTAGGACAAAACAATCAAGATTAGTAAAGAAGGATCAAGACTTCCATATTTATACTCTTAAAAAACCTCTCGCAATCTGATATGTGAGATGTAGTCTTATTTCTCTTGTTTGACGATGATCTTCAATGTATTTTGAGGCAACAATATCACTTCATAAACAATCTGGATAACGGGGAAGAGTATACCCTCAACACATTTGCTGATAACACAAAACAGGGAGGAGTGGTTGATATGCCAGAGGGTTGTGCTGCTGTCCAGAGGGACCTTGACAGGCTGGAAAAATGGGCCCACAGGAACCTCATGAAGTTCAACAACGAGAAGTGCAAAGTCCTGCACCTGGGGAGGAACAACCCCATGCCCCAATGCATGCTGGGAGCCAACCAGCTGGAAAGGAGCTCTGCAGAAAAGGCCCTGGGGGCCCTGGTGGACACTAAGTTGAACATCAGCCAGCAATGGGCTCTTGTGGCAAAGGCAGCTAATGGTATCCTGGGCTGCAATAGAAGTGTCAGCAGCAAGTCCAGGGAGGTGATCCTTCCCCTCTACTCAGCACTGGTGAGGTCACACCTACAGTACTGCGTTCAGTTCTGGGCTCCTCAGTACAAGAAAGACATGGCCGTACTGGAGAGAGTACAACGAGGGGCCACGAAGGGCCTGAAGCATCTCTCATATGAGGAAAGGCTGAGCGAGCTAGGACTGTTCAGCCTGGAGAAGAGAAGGCTCAGGGGGTGATCCCATCAATATGCACAAACATTTGAAAGGAGAGTGTAAAGAGGATGGAGCCAGGCTCTTTCTAGTGGTGCCCAGTGATGGGACCGGAGGCAATGGGCACAAATGGAAACACAAGTTCCTCCTGAACATCACAAAACAGTTTTTTGCTGAGGGTGACCAAGGACTTGCACAGGTTGCCCAAACAGGTGGTGGAATCTCCCTTGTCAGAGATATTCAAAAGCCATCTGGACACGGTCCTGGGCAACCTGCTTGAGGTTTGAGCAAGAGGGGCTGTACAAGATGATGTCCAGAGGTCCCCTTGTAAGCAAAGTCTTTCTTTTACCCTATTAAATACCGATTCAGTTTTTGACACAACTTAAACTGCTAAAATCACTGTTTGTATCCTCTTTTCTCCTTGAACATAGCTCTGGCAGTTTGACAGAAAACCAGCTACACACAAGTATGCATAGCCTGCAATCTCATTGCTGACAAGAACAGCAGACAAGGCTGGGAATACCTGGGAGCAGCTAAAGGAACTGTGGGAGCAAAGCCCCTCATACAATGTTCCTGCTATCTTTATATTTTATCTGCTTTTGGTAGTCCTGCAGATTAAATCCTGGTTTCCTATACTGCAAGTACTGTTAAATTAATTTCACAAACTAATATACCAATGATATCAAAGCTTTTACATAACCCACTGTCTTTGGCTCTAAAAATGTAAATCCATCAATTCACAGGCAGATTTGGTGACCTTCACAATAAAGTAAGTTTCCATTTTAGCGGCTAAGTCCTCTCAGTGAATACTGACAAGTGGTAGCCCTCGTCTCAGGATCTTGCTCTTTCTCCAAATCATTAGTTTGAATCCAGCTATGAGGCGAAATCAGTAAAGTTTTCAGGCAGTCCTTCTGAAGACTGCCATTACCAAATGATAGCCTGAAACCTGCAACGTTCTGTAATCTGAAGCATAAAATGCCACTTGTAAATTTGTTGGTTTTGTTGCATAATTTTCCTATCTTTTTTAGTATCTCAGCAATACCTGACAGGAAGTAAAACTAAAGGCTATGACCTCAAGAAATGCATTCAAAATTGTGCTTGACAAACCTGATCGCCTTCTACAACAAAGTAACCTGCTCGGTTGATGTGAGGCAAGCATTGGACATCGTCTACTTGGATTTCTCCAAGGCTTTCGATACGGTTTCCCACGGCCTCCTCCTAGAGAAACTAATGCTTTATGGTCTAGATGAGTGGTCTGTGGGGAACTGGATGACAGGCCGCACCCAGAGGGTGGTGGTAAATAGCTCCTTTTCAAACTGGCAGCCTGTCACAATGGGGTCCCCCAGGGATCGACATTGGGCCCAAAGCTGTTTAGTGTCTTCATAAGTGATCTGGGTGATGGGATCAAGTGTATCCTGATGAATTTTGCTGATGATACCAAACTGAGTGGGGAAGTGGACACTTTGGAAGGGAGAGCCACCCTGCAGGAAGACCTGGATAGGCTGGAAGAGTGGGCTAACAAGAACCTTATGCAGTTCAACAAGGACAAGTGTAAGGTCTTGCACCTGGGAAAACATAATCCAGGAGTGCAGCACAGGCTGGGATCTACCCGGCTGGGGAGCAGCTCTGTGGAAAGGGACCTGGGGGTCCTGGTGGGCAACAAGCTCAATATGAGCAAACAGTGTGCTGCTGTGGCAAAGAAAGCCAACAGGATGCTGGGTTGCATCAACAAGGGCATCACCAGCAGAGATAAAGAAGTCATTATCCCACTCTACTCAGCGTTTGTCAGGCCCCACCTGGAATACTGTGTTCAGTTTTGGTCCCTGCTATACAAAAAAGATGTGGACAGGCTGGAGAGGGTCCAGAGAAGGGCCACAAAGATGATCAAAGGACTGGGGAGCTTGCCATATGAGGAAAGGCTGAGAGAACTGGGTTTGTTCAGCCTTGAGAAAAGAAGGCTGAGGGGAGACCTTATCACCATGTTCCAGCATTTAAAGGGTGGCTACAAAGAAGATGGAGACTCCCTTTTTACAAGGAGTCACATGGAAAATTTTTCACAATGAGAACAATCAGCCATTGGAATAATCTCCCCAGGGAAGCAGTGGATTCCCAAACATTGGACACTTTTTAAGATTCAGCTGGACAGGGTGCTGGGCCATCTTATCTAGACCATGCTTTTGCCAAGAAAGGTTGGACCAGATGATCCTTGAGGTCCCTTCCAACCTGGTATTCTATGATTCTATGAAAATCATAGGTATAGAAAAGCAAAAACGTTACTGCAAGGTAAGCTACAAAATGCATTTACAAAATGTCAGCTCTTTGGCACTGTTTCTTTGTGTATGTACTCTTTTCCCAAAGTAAATGTGCAATAGCTGCTTCTGTTTACCGGGTAAGATATTTCACTTTTTTCATGCAGTTACAGTACATGGATAACTCTTGTCAAGCAACAGGCTGCTTGTGTTTTCAAATGGTCTTTTAGGAGACTGCAAATCATGAGGTAGGAAACTAACAAATGTATAAGAACTTAAAATCAGGTCTGAAGAAGGTCCTGAGAAGAAGATGATGAAATTAAAATTCTGAGTTAAAAAAAGCATTGACTTTAATGAGAACATAAAAAATTTTAATACTGAAGCAAAAATAAATCATCTAGAGAGTGTTAACAAATCATGGAGCCAACATTGACACACCACCAAACATCTTATCTCACAGAAATCTGTTTATCTTGGAGTTTAAAGCCAGGCAGACTTCAGTAATTGAACTCACTGTGTTTCCTGTTATCAAAGGGCTATATTACACCTCACAGAAGATGAGAAACACAGCCAGAAAGGTGACAGCTGAAACTCAGGTACTGTTCCAAGACGTAGCTCCTCACATGAATGCATTTTAGGAAAAATAGGCTTGAAAATATTAAAATTATAAAAGCAACGAACAATATCTGTGAATGTATGCATAATGGAGGGAACCAACAAAAACCATTTGCCTAGAAGAACAAGAACCTTTTAAAGGTATGTATACACACATACTTTTATATAGATAAACCATTCACAGAACTTGTAAGCAAAACATTTCTTATCGTATATAAAAAATTAGGAGACTTTTACAGTTTTAGATGTATATCAAATTAAGTTTCACATCCTATACATATTTTAAATCAGACAATGAGTTACTTTAATTGAGTAATTATGTGCCTTGCAATTCTATTAGCATTTTGTATTTTTTTAAAATTAAAAATACTTTGGTTGGAAAAATATATATATTTTTGTTAGAGATAGTGTGGTTGGTGGTAGAAAATAAGTTTCTGCTGAGTGTGTTCTTTCTACCACCTTTTGTTTCCAGAACTCATTAGCTAATGTTCTTTTCTGCTGATCTCATTGTTTCCATGAGCAGATGCCGTCTGAATTAAGAAGTCATATATGGCTTTGGAAGTGTTTGATGAGAAATAAGCCTAGTAGGAGCGTGTGCGCTGTTTCCAAAGAATTAAAACGGTCAAAAGAAAGGGCAACAGAACTAACTCATGTCTAAAAGAAAAATGAAGTAAAAGTGAAGTTTTTTTAATGTATGAATAGTAGGAGCTCTAGGGAGTGCTACGTTGAAAACTACAGATAGGCAATGAATGTTGACACTGCAAAATAAACGTCAACAGAAAAGATGTACAAACAACATATTTTTCATAAAAACAATGACAGATTTGCATGCTCTTAACGCTTACATTAATCAAACATACCATTCCAGTAAAAATGTCAAGCACTAAGGACTATCATAAATCTTGAAAAAAAATCTACTAGTCTCAGCAATTCTTAGTTATGTAGAACCCTAAATATTACTATAAAAGAAATAGACTACAATTGTCAAAAGCATTAAGGCAGTAAATTTAAACTTCTGTAAGTACCAATATGTTTATGCACTGGAAAACCATTCCCAAAAAATATGCTAAAAAAATGATTCACAGTCAAACTGTAAGAATAGCATTTCCAAATTGCCTGGCCCGAGTATGCAATTTTTCAAGATTTGTTTTTAAGATCTAGACAATGAAATGCAGTTTCCTTTCCAATATCTTGTTTAAATTATTGATTGAAATCTGAGTATAGGTAGGGAACGAACATTTTGGAATAGAGGACTATAATTTTAAAAGTTTTTGATAAATTGGATCAGTGGTTTGAAATAAAGGAATGGATGCAAATTACTACACTTGAGTAGGAACAATGAACTGTGCAAGCACAAGCTGAGGAAAGACTTCCTAAACAGCAGCTCTTAGGAAAGGGATTTGGGCATTACAGATCTACACAGACTAAATAAATATTGTCACTCCTGTAAGAAAAATGAACATAATACTGAAATGAATAAATGGAATCCCATCACTAAGATGACAGACTAAGTTCAAAGTTATACTTATCTCTGACAGTCCTCAGCTAGAATCCTGTGCAGAAGTTTGGGCACCATGCTTCAAGAAGATGTGTGTTACTGGGATCCCAAAGGCTATTAAGTCAGAGACTGTCTAATGTAAAGAAGACTAAGAAGAGGTATGATAGTAGTCTGCAAACACAGGAAAGGCTCCCACAGAGGGAATATTATCAGCTGTCTTCTTACTGGGGAAAGAGTAAGTAAGGGTTATAAAGAATGGGAAAACATACACTATATTTTATGAAAACTGTCCTGACTGTAAGGATATTGAAGAATCCTAATGATATCGCCCAGACTGGAGGTATTTCAAAACAGATCAGCTGCCTAACCATCAGTTAAGAACAGTTTAATGACAGCTGATTTTGCCTTTGAGCCAGGGAACAGCCTAAATGGCCTCCTCAGATACCTTCTAGATGTTCCTTCTGCGACCCTATAAGCTTCCTCTCGGTAATAAACAGAGAATAAGGGACGCAAAACCAAGAATAAAACTGTCTGAAAAGTGTCTGACAATAAGGAATAAAATGTGATAAAACAAACTCTAGCAACATTTCAATGGTATCACTAGGTAGCTGTGGTACGACTGTTAATAATAAAAAAGCATTAAAAAATTGTTGTATATTTGTGAGGGAGCACGATTACGTATTATGTAAACTTTCTTGTGCACTAGTTACTGTGGCAGATGCTAAATAGTATCTATTGGAGATAAACATTTTAAATAAGAATGCTTGGACAATTACCTCAACATGAGTCCTCAAAGAGTTACGGGAGGAGGGTTCCAGTGTGCAAATGTAAAATTTTTAACAAATCTTAGACTGTGTGTACAAACAAACAGTGCTAATGTAAAAAGGTCATTATGTGAAAAGGACAAATAGAATATTCTACATTACAGTTTGCCTGATATCAATCCCAAATAAACAGAAAACCTGGCAGAGACTTGACTGATACAGGTTTAAAAGAAAGATAAATACAAATCAGTACTTTGTATAAGAATAGGTTTTATCAACTAAAACTTTTTACAATTCCTGGTTAAATTAAAACGATAATGGAATATGCTTAGATTTTGATAAGGCACTTAACTTAGTAGTACACAACATCCTGACTGAAAAAAACAGAAACAAAGCTGTACTAGTTTAGTAAAGCATACATTAAATTTATTAAATATTGACTGACAGATTTCAACAGACAGATTTCAATAAGGAATCATCACTTAGTTGGTGAACTCATAGGTGAATTTCCTATCAACTGTAACAATAAGAAACACACCCAGTATAACTCAACATTTTCATTTGTGAATCGGAACTATGAAAAAATTTCTTGCTTATGAAGTCTTCCAACTACAAAAAGACCATCTGAGTGAAAATAAAGAGGAAGGTAAATTAATTACAGTGGATCATCTGATAAGCTGGGTCCATTCAAATGAAAATTGCACAGACAGCCAAGCGCAAAGATACACATCTACAGAAAAAAATGAGATGGTCAAAGTTTCAGAATGGTGCACTGTAATTTGGAAGGCTGTATGATTGGAAAAGTTTTACAGCTCTTACTGGACAAGCAGCTCAGCCTCAGCGCCTCTTACAACACTGCGGCCAAAAGGCCTAACACACTTCTTGGCTGTGTGAACAGAGAAGCTGTGATTAGCAGTAGGAAAGTAATTTTTAATTTGGAAATTTGTAACACTGCCTAATAATGAGAATAACCTCCACAGAGAAGTTTGCAGAACTAATACTTATGATAATTAGTAATGACCATAAAAACAAGGTTTTTTCCAAGGAATCAGCATATTAACGACTGTATTTTTTCCTGAAACACATCAAAAGATAAACAGGTGAAACAACACCTTTAGGTACAGACTCTCGCACTGTTACGAACTTTTTTGATTTAAGAAGAAAATTAAGATGAATTTGAAGCTAAAATAATATGAAAGCCTGTTTATGTTTGTAGTGCTACTGACTTGGAAACTTACTAGTGACATTCTTTACTGGTGTGTACTTTTTTCTGGTTCAATTTTTAACTTACTTGAATTTGTAATTTAGGTTCATAATTTGATTTTATCCATTTATACTCTGCCCCACCCTCTCAGTGGTAGTCCATTATTTGATGGGCTCAGCTCTAAAATAAAACTGTATGATCATTCTGGTAATACAAGAACCAGGGGATACCTGATGGCAAAAGAGCAGGTTTAGAACACACACAAAGAAATACATTTTCACAGAATGTATAAGAGGATTGTGTAACATACTATCACTGGAAGTTACAAAGGTATAAAAAGAGTAAGAGGGTTTAAAAGTGGATTGATGGATGATACTTCCATTTGTGGCAGTTAATCTGGTACAGATATGATGTGGAGCTCAAGAAATCTTTAGACACCCAGCTTCTGGAAACTGATACGGTATATCCACGGAAAAGTCATGCCTTGGCTGCCAAAAATTTGTAATTTTCCCCTAAACACCTGTTATTGGCCACTGCTGGGAGACAAGACATTGGGCTAGACAGACCTTTGCGCTGATGTTGAATGGTCCTTGTTCACCTTTAACATGGATGCTCAACTTGAACTCACTCCAGGCCTTAATGCAAAGGCACCAGCTGGGCATCACATTAAGAAAAGGATCCTAACGTTTAGCAGAACACATAGGGTGTCTGCAATATAGAATTGCCCTACAGGATTGTTTGCCAATAAAATGCAGAATTCACAGCTTTTCTGAACTGGAAAAAAATGCATCCATTGCTGCTAAAAGGTAAAACAGACAAGTTGATTATACTTTTACAGTGGAACAAAATTTACTTACATCAGTATTACAAGAGCGATACCGCTTCCTTTCTCCAAGACAATATTTGCCTCCACCTGAAGGCCTGAAAAAACATGTTTTATGTGTTAGTATATGTATTAGTACAAACACAAGTTCATGAGATATACTAATGCATTATTACTATAAATACAAGTCCAAGAGATACATATTATATAAATAAAAATAAAAGTACACAGAAGTTTTAAGGTGAGATTTTAAAATATTTTATTTAGTAAGAATTGTAGCATTGACTTGAATTGGAGCAGATACAAAACAATACTGGGTACTTGAAAATTGTCACTCATATAGTATTCATCTACTTTGCATAGATTCCAAGCAATACAGTTTAATTGTATTTTGAACATATTAAAAAGGCATTGTTTCTAATTATTTGCTTTCATTGTAAAACTAGAATGAGAAATGTGTAAACAACCTATGTGATACTTTTTTTTGGTTAATCTTCTCATTTTACACTTGAAAATATAACAAAATGAAGAAACACTGCCTGCTAAATACTGGAGCCAGCAAAGACTGCATTTTCTAGTTCAAGAATCTGATTCTCATGTGAATTAAGCAGTATTAAATCTGAGGAAACTCCAGAGTAAGCAGGTTTCCACTAGTGTGAATAAGACATTGGCTCTTAAATTTCCAAACTTTTCAAAAACCTTATCTATCTTCCACAGAGGTCAAATAATGAATTAACATTGAATTAAATGGAAGATTAATCAGACATCAGCTCTTTGGCTCATAACTTGAAAGCAGAAAGGAAAAACACTTGGTGTTTGTTTTATAATAAAGAAATAAAAGAATTTACAATTAACTAAAAAGAAAATCAATACTGTTTTTCACGTTACAGATATTTAACCAGGCAACACTATCCTTGAACGAAAAGGAATTTTTTTCCTAATGCAGACATACTCCCCCACCAGATGCATTTGCTTGCCATACTGTTAAACATTTAAAATTTAATCACCTTTCAACATATCACCCATATACGTGGTGACAGGAGTAGTTAAAGAATCTTAGGAAATTACTCATACTCCAAATAAACATTTCACTAGCATGTTTACATACTGCTGTGAAAAAAATAATGAATTTAGTTTATTATTCCCTCATTAACATAGTCTGACATGTTATCGATGCATATGGATAATTTTTGCTTTTGAATCCATTCCGTAAGTAGTGCTATTTGCCATATCTGATAGTTATTGTTAATGATAGGAGGTGAACAGACCACCTTAAGCAGCAGTAATGTGACATTATGGTGTCTGTCTTGCAGAGTGCAGTGGAAAGCTGATATGCAGCCTGGCTTGCAAAACATTGGTACAAGCAACAAAGAACCGAAGTGTACAGACAGAAGGAGATAAGAAAGGAGTGACACAAGCCACAGAATGGATTTTCATGAAAGAAGCACAAAAGATTTATGTTTTCAAGAAAAAGCAGTCTTAAAAACTAATAATGGTGATAGAAATAGCAATTATGGGACACGACAAGAACAAAGTACCAAGTAATAAAACCATCCTTCTGCAAAGATCTATAGCTGTGACGAGGTAACCAGAACAGGGCAAGCAGCAACAGAAAAAAGCTGTGATTCATTCAGCAAAGAACAGCAATGGAAACAAGTAAGCATTCCTCATCTGAGAAGTGCTAGTGACAGAGAGAGGAGCACTTACTTGACAGACTTTCTCTGGAACAGTGCTCAGGACACTGGAAAGCAGACAGATGACAGGACCAGCACAGATACACACAACAGATCAAGCTGTAGTGGAGAAGCTGGCCCCTCTTGCGACAGAGTAGATGGACCAACAGGGAGTAGTGGCAAGCGGAGAAGTTGCTGAATCATTTTAAGAGTCAGGGGGAGGTCACAACTAAGTGCTGGACATGACAGCATATGAATGTATTGTATGCAACATAATATTACTAACTATGGTTTATATGTAAGCACTTGTATGCAAAAGCTTGGAAATACTGTGTTGGTTTTTTATTAAGTAACTGGCAATAGTTATTTTATAGCCTAGACAAGCATTAGAGGTAACATGTCTTATGAAAGAAATCTATCTAAGGCATAATTTAAATATATTTTGCATGAACAGCAAGTTGCAGAAAGAAAACCATTCTGGTTACTGCTAAACATAAATCCACCTATCTTTACAGTACGTAAGATACATTAAAAATGTTAAAAGCATGTCTAGTGAACCTCTCCTGTTTAAATGTTTCTGTCTGCTATTTTGAAGACAAATGTTGGCAAACTAGCAAAACATTTTTACAGATAACATGTGAAATCACAGTTTTGAATAATTTCCAAATGTGTCTTTTTGTAGGCTCCGGCTTACTTTAGCTACTTACGCTGGACTGTCACAGTGTCTTATAGATGAGGAGACTCCTCCCCCGCAGGTCCTGCTGCACTCTCCCCATATTGACCATGGACCCCAACCCCCATCTATGCTCTGGGGCCAAGTGCCAAAAGGTACGCACTCTCCCTGATAACACCACTGAAAGATTTCACAAAAAAACACAAAATTAGCTTCCAGGCTGACAGAGTTATCAGGACAGAAAAATATAAGGGTCAGGCAATGACCAATTATAGGCATTAGCATTCTCTGTATAGATAACAAGACTAATATTTTACTCTTTCTAGCCATGTTTAGACATTGGTGAGGGTGTGTGTGATTTGTTAATTGTCTTCACTAAGTCCTGAATTATACGTCCCTAACACACATGAGAAGTTAAAGCAAGCTTAAAATAAAGATTTTCTTTTTTCTTCCTATGTCCTCCTTAACGTTTCATATTAAAGGAACTGCAAGTTGCTTACATTCTTTTAAACACTAAGATTCATTTCTAAGATTACTTTAGTAAAACACCCTCCACTTAGGATTCACGTAGGGGCTTCATTACGCAAAATGAAAAATTCCCCCAACAGTATTTTTAAGAAAGTATTCCCTCACATTTTAAAAAAGAAAATCTGGACGAGGTTACAATGGAAGAAGAATTTGTTGCAGTACTTCATTTATACTAACCCTACAGACATAATAAAAGTAGTGCCAAAGCATTAGACACGGTACAGAAAATCATTATATAATAGTGACTGGCCACTTGTTCAGGGACAGAATGAACATGTGTATTTCACTCATGCAAATGCTTAAACTTTGCAATATTGTTACTTATATCGAACATACAGTATGACAGACAATTCACACAAATGGCTAATCGTTAAAATAAGTTTATCATTTCCTTAGTCAGAAACCTTTTTTAAACCATTCAGAAATAATCCTGGAGCCCATAGTTTGATCCACATTCTGGTGTCTACTGCATCACTGAGAATCTGGAGTGGCTCAGTTAGATAACCCTTTCCCACCGTTATAGGCTTACGTGACAGAGCAGAGCATGGTCTCAGGTCTACTGTGACCTGAATCTGCACATTCCGCTTCCCTCTGCTGTTTAACTCCCTTGAATTCCCATAACAGACACAGTATTGACCCTTTCCAAAAAGAAACTCAGACAACTTCTGTGTCCAAAATCAGCCATACCAATTTGACAAAAAGCACTGAGACATGCACAGAAGACATGGACAGATAGACACCCATGTGCACTGATGTCCACCCATAAGCACTACTGGAAGACTCAGTGTTGACTTTATTCTAATAGGTACAGCAAAGCCAAGTTTTCTTTTCTCCCGAGTCCTAAGGCTCACCTAAAGCCTCAGTGCCAGTAATGTGGGACATACGTAAACAAGTAAATACAGCCATTCACAATGACCTGAATCACTCTAGATTTTTCTGAAAGCAACATAAAAGAGAATTTAACCTTCAGTCATTACTCAGACAGAAAAATAAAATGAATAGGAGTTTGATATGAACAAGAATTGTACAGAGTGTTAAAGAAAATGAATAAAAATACTTATTTTTTCATTAGAAATTTCATTTTGAATAAAAGGTACTTCTAGACTGTCAAATGTGTAAGAGTCTAAGTGTGTAGCTCTCAAGAATGTACATTAAAATGATATATTAATATTAAAATGTGTAGCTTATCATCAGCAAATGCACCTAGATACAACAGTTTTGCATACAAACACATGCTACCATTTAATATAAAGTTTCCTTATTATTTCCTTGTTATTTCCACATTAATAAGTGAAACCTGTAGCATTATTTTTCTAGCCACATTCTTGTTTCTTCTCTCAAAACATTTTTATCCTTCATAACCTCTTTTTTCTCTGTATGATGTGCTGTATCTGTTTTAAAACACAGCTGTTATAATCCAGCAATTTTCTGTTTATAAGCCTCATCCTCTATCAGTTAGAGAAACAAAAAAGAAGCATTAATGTGTCTACAGAAAAGATAAAGCAGACTAACTTAAATCTCAAGTTCAAAATGCATAGCCTTTTCTACCAGGTCTGGCCGGGACAGAGTTTTCCTCATAGCAGCCCATATGGTGCTGCATTTTAGGTTTGTGACCAGTGTGGATAACACACTGATGTTTTAGCTATTGCTGAACAGTGCTTGCACACCATCAAGGCTTTCTTGGTTTCTCAACCTGCCACCCAAGTGAGTAGGCTGGGGTTGGGCAAGAGGTTGGGAGGGGACACAGCAGGCACAGCTGACCCAAATTGACCAAAGGGACATCCCATACCCTGTAACATCGTACTCAGCAGTAAAAGTGGGGGCGGGGATGTTTCCAAAGTAGCCACTGCTCAGAGACTGGCTGGGCAACAGTCTGCTGGTGGGAAGTAGTGAGTGATTGCCTTTGATCTCTTGTTCGCTTTTTCTTTCTTTTCCTTTCATTTACTAAACTATCTATCTCAGCCCATGAGTTTTGCTCACTTTTGCCCTTCTCATTCCCTTCTCCATCCCTGGGGGGGGTAGTGAGTGAGCGACTGGGTCGGGGCCTAGCTGCTGGATGGGGTCAACCCACCACACCGTTCTTCAGAAAAAAAAAACCCAAAGACACAAGGTTTCATGGACTTGTACCGAGGAAAGGAGGGTTTATCCTTCTTGGAGTTCTAAATTTACAAATCGGAGATTTATGCCAATGAGCAGGCATCCATCAGAGGAATGTACCCTTCATATGGAGCTTCTCTTAAAATCAGACTATCACTGAATGTCTGCATAACACAGCAGAACATAACACATGATGCAGTGAACTCACATTTTTAGCTAGTATAGATATATCCATATGGCATGGTGTTTTGCAATACCTCTAACAGTACAATTATGATGGAGGATGAAGTATTTATGTTAGTAACACATGAGGGATTAAAATCTTCTGGTTTTCTTCTCACTATAGTGATAAATTATGTGATAATGATTTTATTAACTAAAGACGATAATCTCCTTGCAGCATTCTATTAAAGATGCCACACAAGTACATGAACAGTTATCTAATGCTAAAGTCAAAAGCTAAAAATTACAATGCTTCTAAGAGTAAAAATGTATGCTAATAATTTAATTAAAAATACATTATATATATTACAAACATGTAAAAATCAAAGTTAGGAAATGAAAGACACTCAGAGTTAAAGTTAAACCCACAAGAATATCACATATGTAAAATAGAACATGCAAATCATCCTAACTCTACACTATTATGACTGTATACAATAGGCTGGTGCATTTTACCTGCTTTATTTTTCCAAAGCTATGTAAAATCCCTGTACTCTGTAATTTCCTCTGTCATGCGAACATTGTCTTCCACATTCCTATATTCCCCTGTAAAAACTCCTTAAATGCTGTTTTTTCTCCTCTACTGAAGTTAAATCTGAGGACTTACTGCTCACTTTGGTGTCTCTTCTTAATTTTCTAGTGAAAATTTATCTTTCACCAGAAGGCAGTGATGCATAGAACCTCTGTCAGAGTAATTCAAAATCACCAAAATCTTCATTATTTCTAATGGGACTACAGAAATATGCTTCCTCCACAAATTATAGCAACCTCATCTGCTATAATGAGGTAAGGACTATTGAGTAGCCAGCATATGAAGAAACAACAGGAGGTGATAGCTATTTTAAAAGAACAATCTTTCACAAAAGGTTTAGAACTGAAATGTTAATTCTTCTCTAACATTGAATATATAACTTTCAATTAGTTCAACTAGAAAGACAGTGGTGATGCATTTGAATATGTGTAAAATGTGCAAAAAACTGTGAATAATGTAAGCAGTCTGAAGTTTTTCTTATAGAGATCATTAACAATAAAATAAAATGTGATAATGTGGCACATCTGAGATCACTTTTATATGAATATTAGCTGTTTAACAGAACTAAGATTTACAATAGTATGCTTTTAGAAAACTCACACAGCAAGTACTCTAATATTGAGGAAAATTGATTTCATCTTTAGTGGGGGGGGGGGAGATTAGTTCACTTTAAATTTGCCATCTCAATTTTAACAATGTATTTTCAAGCATTGCTTCTACAATTGCTTTGCAAGAAAACTTAATGTCCAATGATAACTTAAATTTACCTTATCTTAATGTCCAATAATAACTTAAATCACCACACAATCTAGCTATTTAAACTGTCCTTTCAGCACACTGCGTTTTCACTTTTTGCACATTTGCCCCTCATTTACATCCCTAGTATGGATCTAAACAATGATGTTAGAAAATGTTACTTTTTTTATTACTTTAAATTCAAAGACAAAATAAACATTCCTATCAGTTTTGTCTCATTGTTTTATATGCACCATTTCCTCATCAGAGTCTTTTTAAAATCTATCAGTTACTTTACCTTCACAAACACATCTCTGGGTACACCAGAGAGAAACTTCATGTATATTTAAAATTACTATTACAGATTAGGAAAAAGTGTACCTTTTTGAACCCAGCTGATATGTTAAACCCTTCACCAAAGCATGAACATACTAAAGCTTCAAAACAGAACAGATGTACAAGTTCCATCAGTAGCAAGAAACCACTCTATTCTCTTTCTCTGTATGCAGAAAACAGCTGAGTAACTTTTATGGAAAACACTCTAAGAACCTTCAGGCTTAGGCAGACATCTACTGTGGAAAATTTCAACCCAAAGAGTTAAAAGTTTGGCAGGTTTATATAAGCAACTGAAAGAAGGTTTTATAATAAAGTGTTAGGCCATTTTAATTGTAGAAATCCCTCCCAGCTCTGCCAATAAGACATTAATGCACATTGCCTCAAATTTTGCTTTAATAGTTACACCTAATTTACATTACTGTAACTAAAAGCAGAAATTGACTCTCCAAATATGATGAAGTACTCTGATATCTTGTTAGGCCTTTAGAGCAGGGAACATCATTTGTTATATATTTGGACAGAGCCCAGCAAAATAGGGCCTAATTTGGTTGTGGCCTTTAGGCGTGACTGCACTATAAATGTAATAATAATAATAATAATAATAATAATAAAGTGTTATAGAATTGTAACCTATTATTTTCTCCTTAGCGTGTGGTAAAAAGAACTACGTATTTGGAAAGAGCTCGTGTTTTCTGGTTTTTTGCTATCAGGAACTATTAATTTACAGGAACCTTTGAAGCTGCAGTTTACAGATACAATTCTCTGCTGTTAACAGGCATGAACAGTCTACCTTTGTAAAACAGTATGGATTCTCTCATTTCCCTCTAAAATCTAATGATGGAACAAGATACTGATGACCGGAAAAAGATGTTTTGTAGAGAGCAAACTGATTAAAGCCTCTGGCAAGTGGACACAGCAACAGTGTCTTAAAGCATCTCAACTTGTTCATTGTAGTCTCATGGTTTCAAAAATATAAATTGAGGTAAATTGCTCCTTGTCATTGACAAGGAGTGGTGGCTCCAAAATAAACCTAGACTGTTGATTTAAGAGTAGGGCTTCTAACATTTTCTATTACTCTAATAAAAGGTACCATTTTTGGTAGAATGCGAATGTCTCTCTATTTTCATTGGCTAACTCTAAGCAGTCTATTTTTTTAAATGACCCCTCCAGTAAATTTATTTAACACGATTTACCAATATTTCCAAACTCAGCATGGAAAAGCCATCAGAACGATGCTAGGCCTTGGGGCCTGAATGAAGCCATCAACAAGCATTAATAAACTGTGATAGCTGCCCAAAAGCTTTCATTCTTTTTGTTTAAACATCAGACCACAAGTTACAATGCAGTGTAATCTTTGTTGAAACTAGCCCAGCTAGCATGGCAAAAGTCACAATGAGAACAGACGTCAGTAGTTGTTGTTAGGAAAAAATCCAATCTGGAGCAATAGATCTTATGGACAGATGCAGCAATTCTCGGACAGATACCGGAAATTGTTTAATATAATAAGCTCTCTTCACTTTGTACAAACCTGCATAAAATATATTATCTTGAAAAAAGGCATATGGAATTCACTTTTTTCCCCAGTACATGTCCTGTAAATTAATAATTAAAATGTTTTTCTCTCCTCTTTAAGATCTGTATACATTTTGCCTTGTAGCTGAGAAACACTCTTTTACTATTAATCTAAAACTAAGTTTCAGAATTTTGTCTGAAACTACTGATATACAGACATCATTTTAAATTCAAAATTCACCTGTTCAGACAGATACAGTAGCACTAGACTTCTCTATTGCAACACTGACCTTCTCTACTTCTGTGTTAGGTAGAAGAGTTTATTAGACTGCACAGCAAAGTCCTTTAAAGGTAAACAGTTATGCAAGTATAACTGAATACTAAAAGAATAATTCAAAGTCAAAACAGAAAGGTCACTGGGAAATATGGGCTTTTAGGAAACCCTTTTATTAAGGCAAGATTTTTTCTATATGCTTGTATGATTCAGCTTATATCTGAAGGAATAAAGATTTTTTTATCTTCTAACAAAATAACAGAGTTCAGGCTCTACATCTATGTTACACATTTTCAAAGTCCACGCCAGACCTAGACTTGTAACAGTCCTTTATGGAAGAGTGCTATAAAATTTAACAAAGATTAAACTAAAGAGTTTTTACAAAAATTACTCAAAAAATATAGAGAGAGTATGTAATAGGTTTTTTTTTTTTATCCAGGCTATAGAATTTTATAGCAAGGATAAATGTTTTATTAAATTACACAAATAAAATAATTGTGACACAATTCTGTAGACACAATTCCATTAGGATGCAAATGTATTCTGAAATAATGATATTTTTTTGAACTCTCATAGTTGCTTGTAAGTACTTTAATTTTCTAGTTCTTTCTTCCTGTAGTTTTTAAACAATAAACTTAAGAGTTTAAATGCCTGGATCTTAAATTTATTTTAAACAATAAATTGCTTCTTCAAACAACAAATTATTTGTACTCACCCCCTTTTCAATGCTCCCTGTTTGGCAAAGAGTACCTTCAGCTGCTGGAATGCTGTTGGTAACACAGCGGTTACTTTTGCTGAGGCACCAGAGCTCTCTACACACTTCCTAGGAAAGAAGGCAGAAGCAAGTTGATCAGAATAAAAGCCTAAAATTGCTTCCAGTCCTCATACACACACGTATACACAAATTTGTTTTGAACAGAGACTATTAAGAAGTGGGCTGGAGAGATAAATCTATAGATGGTTGTGAAATATTCTGGAGCAATTTCAAAGCCACCATATTTTACCTAAGAATATTCTGCCCCCCAAAAATTCTGGAAGCATCAAATTGTAGACTACAAGAATGTGTTTTTCACACCTGCCATGCAGGTAATGATTTATAGTTGCTTTTTTCTTGATTAGTGCTAATACTGGGCTTAGTATATTTTAGTGTTGCTGTAAAAGTAGTCTTCCGATCTGCTGTAGTATCTCCATTACTGTCATTATCTGCCTCAAAATTACATAGTAAAAGGATACTATTAATTTTCAAATATGAAACAGCAACAATTATTTTTGTTTCCTTTATTTAAAACCAAAGTTTCTGAGCTCAGACTACTTGCACTCCTCTTCTGTAACACTTGCTAAAACAGTGCATGTGTATTTAGTACTGAGCTATGTACTAAAATATTTCCCTTAGGCTTTTTACATTTGCAGCTGATATTTCATAAATGATTTAGCCTATCCTATTTCCCTATGTTGTCAGTGTTAAACAAACACAGGTTTTCAAATCATCTTTTTCCCTACTGTATTTTCTCATTTGTTTTTGCACATTTACTCATTTAAATTAAGCCAGTTCTGTTGACATTGGAGATTCATTGTTAAAACTATCTAAGGGTTGAAATTCATAATGTGGGCATGATCCAAAGTTGGCTGAACACTGGAAATCTTCATAGTTGCTTCAGTTGCCCTTGGATTCGGCTATGTAAGCAGAATGGAATCAGAAGTGGTTTGCTTCTACAGTAAATGACTTACATAATAATCTTTGTTGTATTACTTTGAGATCTGTGCAAGAGTTCACAACCTGCTTACAGATATTTTAAAGTATTTTTTTAAATTTGAAAGATACTCAGATCTTTAAAATGATCTTATGATAGTCATTACTATTTCATTTCATTTAACTGCTGCTTGAAATCATATCCTACAAATAATCTACAAATAATATAATCCTTGTATAGATTCTATGGCTGAACCTTGGTACAAAGAGCAAAAAGGAAAAGACAGTGTGAGTAAATTAATTAGCCACATCCCCCACCGCAAAGTTCATTGTTTCTCTGAGGAAATGAACAGGTATCTGGCACCTAGGCTATCTTTTCTACACACATCAACAGGAACAACTGTTAAGTTTTACCCTAAGATTCACATTTCTTGCATTGTACTGCATACACAAATGGATTTATTTATACATTATTCACTAGCAGCTGCAGTAACAGTTCAACAGTACAAGCTTTTCTTGAATAATGCAAAACTCTTTTCCAAGTTTAAAATCAGCTGGTGCCATTCTTGCAGGATTGTTAATACAGTGTATTTATTTTCATGATGGTAGAAGCAAGGTATCTTTTTAAAAATCCATTAAAAACATACCATATTAGAATGGTCTGAAATGATGAGGAATGAGTACTGATAATTTCTAGAGTTTCCATCCAATTTTAGACAATTAGGCCTAAGCTATTTCATCCTATTTGGTGGGTGGCTTTATGAAAACTTAAGTCAATTGTTGATCCTCTTTTTAGGAGAAATATTGCCACTTGTAAAAGTATACCTGCAGCCAATGTAGAACTATCTTACCTTTCAGATTAGAACTTTTTGTTGAAAAAATGCAAACAGCATAAATATTTACTTATTTAAATCTCTGAGTAAAACACTTGCTTTTGCCATTCAGTTGATAAAATGTTCAGATTAAGATACAAACTTACAAATAAATATATGGTTTAAAATATCAAATAGAACAGGGAAAGAACAGGAGATACATCACAAAGATTCTTGAAAAATCTGACTAGAATACAAAGTTCACAGCCATTAAGGTGCTAAAATTCAACACTAAATCAAATTCACATCTAAATCAACCATGAATCCAAACTTCAATACAGTATGGATTTCAAAGTGAAAACCTAAAATTGGTTCCTTTCAGACACAGTATGAGGTGCTCCTGTCATAACCCTGCCTTATTTACTTCTACACTTAATTTACTTGCTCATTTTGTTGATCAAAATTAGTGTAATTTACTTGCTCATGTTTCATGTGTGGTTTACATTGTCAAATCATAATTAAAAGTGTCAGGCTGTGACGATTCTACTTGTGACCTTGAGTTTATTTTGCATCTGATCAAGCTCAAATGTTTAAATTAATGGCTATGCTGACTTTGTGAAGTTTGGTTCAATGTTCCGAAAAGCCAAAAATTCAATTGCATTAAGAAACAAAGATTTCAACCATTCCAATATAGACAGAAGTAAAAGTCAAATCTGGGTAACAGTCTGGAATTTGAAAATATTTATATTTCAGGGTGATTTGAATCCAAAATTCTGGTTTGCGCTCCACAGTTTACGTGCAGAATTTCACTTTTGATATGCCTACTTAAGTATACCATCTAAATATTAACATATAAGGGGAAGTAATAATTAAAACATGTATTTCATTGCCAGGCAAAGGTATCCACAAATGAGAGTATTTAACATTTGCCCTCCAATAGGATTCTTTCTGTATACTCAGGCTTCTTCGTGGTATTAGACTCCTCCAAATTCACTGAACTAACATCACCCAGACATTTTAATTCCAAACAAATAATCACCGGAACTGTGTGAATTAATGGATACAGCACTCCAAAACTATTTTAGTCATTCATCTGTTTGCAGGATGATTCTAAGCATGTCAGCTCACCTCCCTACTCCTCAAGATGACAAAAATATTTTCCTTCTTCCTAAATTGCTTTGGGAGATAGAATGAAAAGCACTATATCAAAACTAGATATTATTACTGACATAGTCTGGTAGTCCTTATTCAGACCTTAATTTCAGCAGGAGTTTGCCTCAGTAACTCCCTAAAGACAAAATGAAAGTAATGTAAAATTACTATGGGCTGTATCACACTATTAATATGTGAGCAAAAACCTCTGCTTAAATCAGAAAGGAGTTCTGTTTGAGACAGACATACAACATCCCAAAATCAACAGAATATTTCCTTATGGAAAACTATGCGAAACACAGAGGATTTATTAACAAAATAACACAAATGTATCAATTTGTAGAAGTAGTTTATATTAAAAACAAGTAAAGTATTTTGTAATTTCTTTTAAATATAGCCAAACTTATTTAAGAAGTTGTTTATTTTCTCCTGCTGTTTTGCATTTAAGGGTAGAATCTGAAGTACATTCTCCATCACCCTGTACATGAAATGAAAAATACCATTAATAGTCATTTGAAAACAAATAAGATATCTAAAAAGAAGTGGAAAATCCATCTGTTCTGTTATTTCATTAAATGAAAATGGAATTATACCAGGTACTACTATGGCTATGTCTTCTTTATTTTCAGCTGATTTTGGAAAGTTAACAGAGAAATTCTGACTAAGGCGCATAAAACTTTCTGTTCTCCAGCTCAACCCTATACCTGGTACTACCTTAGTTTCACAGTTATTGATTTGAGCTTATTTCCTTACTATCACCATCCTATCTGTAACATTTCTAAGCAACTGTTTTTAATAAGCCAGCCTTAAAAACATATGAGGAACTGCCCTGGAAAGGTCAGGCCCAAAATCACTAATAGAAAGTATACTGCTTTTTTTCACACACTAGCACGCACACACGCATGCACGCACACCCACCCACCCACACCCACCCACCAGCATAAGGTGACCCTTTAGGGTAGCCTTTTCTTCATTGGCGGACACAGGATGTAGCTAACGTATCTTCTGCCAACGTTAAATTTGTGTGAGTAATTTACTGAAACTTAGAGAAAGAAGCATAATCTGAAAATTAATCAATGACCTCAAAGTCAGTCTCCAAATGTGTGAATTTAATAACTACTAATTTGTAAAGCAAACAAGGGAAAGTGTTTTAAAAATCTAGGAAACATAAACTGAAGCTGAGGCCTTTCACAAGATCAAGACAAGATAGATGACAACCTGTAACGGTGTATCTTAGGGCTCCATGACTTCAGTTTGGAATTCGGATGCTTGTATTTGCAGTAAATTAAACAAAGCTGAACCCATCTAGAGAAAAAAAACAGCAAATCAAATTATCTTCCTTTTGCCTAGGTGTTATCAATGATGGAGCCTCCTTCTGTTGTGTCATGCAGAGTTACATATAGGCATTTCAAATTATGTAACATCTAAGCATCCTATATCATAATCATTATAAATGGTAACAATACAGCACAATGAAAACTCAGCAATATGAGCAAAGATCAAATTGCTGTGCTGTTCTTAATGTTTTCAACACTAATGAAAGCCTCCAACAAAACTTGGCAGTTTGGCCCATAATATTAAAAAAAATAAGTTGGGAAATACATTCACAATGCATATTAAACTATGATAATTTGGGAGTTTCCTTTTTTGTTCATAAAATTTTAAAATGTTAATTAGGATTTTATGTTACTTCAGCATGTTTAATCTATAATATGCTGCACCTCTTGATGAGCATTTGCTAAAATAGAGCACAAAAATAATTAGCTTGAATTGTAACTTACAATTCAGACCTGAAAAGCATCAACCTAGCGTATTTTCAGCCTCACTGCTGAAATACTGCTGGCAACACGATTAAAACTAGAAGACTATAATTACGGGTGAACTTCAGAAGGTTCAAAGTTTAGTTCAGATAAGCACCCAAAAGTTACCATTTTAGTGCTCCACTACTAAATGCTCATTAAGTGGTGCAGCATGTTATGAATCACAACATGCTGAAAGAATGTGAAATAGAATCCGAAGCTTAAGTCATACATTCGTATTAGGTTAGCAGCATTCTTTCCTAAGTATTGGGTGCTTATGTGAACCTTATGGAAACTACAGAAGGCCCACAAGGTCAATCACCTCCAAGTAGCATCTTCCCTTTCAAACCCATGCAACCTATCCCATCTTTTTTCAAATCACATTCCAGTATCTGGAATCTCATTATTGATTCTACTATCATCTAATGCACTCTTCCTGCTTTGACCACTAGCTTCCCTTTGCACTTTTTAAACAGCTTTCATAAGATCCAGGCACACTGGTGTTACGTCTGTGTCTCTTGTGAAAGAAAAAGAAAGGGGGGGGGGGCGGGCGGGGAGGGAGGGAGAGAGATTGAGAAAGGGGGTTTGGAGACAAGATAGTCCTAGGAAAGAAGAAAGGTGACTACGGGAACTTGTTAGAAAAAGATAAAAAAAGGATGTACAGCTACTTTAGGATTCAGAAAGAGGAAAATTTCTGGGATTTCCCTTGGCTATATACATCCTAATCTTAAAAAAAAGAGGGAACAAAATTAACTTTAAGAATAAAGCTGAAAGTGTTTCAAATGTTCTTAATTACAGCATGATCCTGTAAGTCCTTACACAAGAAAAGCTTGAAACTTTAATCATTCTAAATGCAAAAGGCCTGCACAATAGTGATGAGAGGTTTTGCACTTGACCGGCAAGACTTTATGAAATAAAAAATAATAGAAAGGTTGATAAAAATGACAGACTATAATACCAGGATCTTCAATTCCTCTCTTCACCTACACATACTTTTAACACCAATTTGTGAGCACCGTAATATAAATCCATCTGACTGAACTACTTATGCTCTGCTAACAAACAACAACTACAAAGCGACTTAGCCATGGTATGATGTATGAAGCTGGGGGAAAAAAAAGCCACTTTTCAGTGAGTTACTATGTACAGATTCAACTGAATGCGCAATCCTAGTCATAGTATCAACAGGTGAGAGAACAAAAGGCAACCAGTAGTTCTGGTGCAAAGATACACTAGTGGCTTCTCTGCCCTTCCTTCTGAAAAAACAGCTTCCAGAATCTGCTTCCACTTTCCTATAAAAACCCTACATCAAGCTTAATACCTCTCTTTATTTAACTGGAGGAAATCCCATCAGTGTTTCATGAAAAAAGTGACAGTTTAATTCACTAACATTGAAGTTTGTATCACCTGACTAGAAGGGTCAATAGTAATTCAGGCTATTTTGCCCTAGAAGAAATATTGCAGAACTGCTGTGTATAGCAATTGTTTACTCTCCTAGATTTGAAAGTTAGCTGACCAGTGCTGCTTTGTTTTGGTCATTACTAACTAATTCGGTTAAACTATTCTGTCTCTGAACTGGCATGTGGGAAACTAGGAAGCAGTGAAGGTATGACAACTGCATGTCCTGTGATTCTGTAGTCGACACTTTGCCAGCAACTTTCCATTAATGGTAATTAACTTTATGGCCACTCCCCATGTCTCTAGGAAGTTTTTAATGAGTTAACTAACGCAAGGGAGCTATAGAAGGCAGCAGGAGGACTCCTTATTCTGAGAATGTATGTTCATTCTATCTGTTTACAAGCAGTAAGTTCATAGCTTGAACTCTGTCCTCCAAAACGCACTAACAAAATGTGAATAAACACTGGCATTTGAGTTTAAAGCTATTTTCGTTGGCAAACTAACTGGAGAACATAACTGCAAACATAAGACCATGACGAAGAGAGCTACCTGTCATCAGCTAAAATACACTACCTGATGTATTAAACTCTAGTGTGAAATACAAAGAATGGTCCTGCTGATTTCAGTGAAGCCATGTATGCAAAGGAAAGGAGAGTTTGTCCCCTTTTCCCCCTCCTCAAAATATTTACTGACACCAGTGATGGTGGAAAAGCATAAAATGCAAAAAAATATACCAAAGAATTGTAAGGCACTATCTCTGAAACCCATGCTAGCAGCCAACAGCTTCACAGATCATAAAATGCACCACAGCAATATCAACCGTATGCATAAAGTATTAACTGCTATTAAAATGTCTGAGGTTTTAGCCTCTGTCCTAAAAATGTGGGGACCAGCTCTAAAGCAAAGCATTATGTTGAACCACAAAATCTGTAAGTTACAGTCAGTCATATTCCAGGTATAATTTAAAATCATAAAACAGAGAAATTCAAAGTCAAGACTGGAATTCTTTCCTAAGTTAACCCAGAGACAGCCAACAGCCAACTGTTTATTAGGCAGATGCTCAAAAGTTAAGGAGGTAAGGAGTCAATGAAAAAAGTTCTCCTTACACTCACTTAAACAAAAGGATTGAAAAAGGTTCTGAACTATCAGGGGAACTGGCATACAAACAGAGCAAAGAACTGAGACACACTTGACAATTAGCAGAAGAGAATCCACACTGCATCACCCTAGAAGATGTAGCGTACCCAGTAGCTACATAAATGAACAGGAACTAGCACTGTTCTTAATAACCTCAAAATTTCCCACTGCAGTGACTCCAGTAAGATACCTGAAAGCATGTACTGCCTTTAGGAAAAAGCTATGCATCAGTATTATATGGTGAAATTTCCATCATTACAATTTGGCTCACTGTAAGTCATAAATTTAACGTTCTTCTGCATCTGAAAGTGTACCCTAAAAATGAAATATTTGAAGTAGCTTGAGGCATTACCTCTCAATTCTTTATTCCAAGTATCTATTTCTTCACTTAAATTGCCCCTATATCAGAAATGGTGGAAATTATCGTATAAAGAACAATGAACATGTAACATCAGAAGGATCACTGTCTACTTGCTAACATGTAGTTTTACTTTTTCAGCTCAAAGAGCTAAAGCATCTCTTTGAATTCTTGTCCAACTTAATGTGCTGAACAATACAGGGAAATCTGACCAACAGACACAATGCTTTTGCTGGAACAGTTCTGTCCATAAGTGACTGAACAGCTTAATTAGGTCTAGTACTTACAATAGTATCAAAACAACTACCAAAGAACTCCTTTTAAGGTCAAATTGGCTCCTTGTCAGTAAACTCACACACAGAAAGGCAGAAACTTGCAGCCCCTTTAGTACTTTAGTTCTGATGCCTTAATCATTCAAACACCTCTCCATGTATTTAACTTCAAGTTCCTAAGTAAGAAACGCTTCAAGTACTTAAATGTCCAAAATTCTTTGCAGGATTAGGACATGATCTATGATCAAAAGCAACAAACAGTTTAAAATAAACATACAGAGGGAATGGATGAGGAAATATGTGAGAAAAGGCAACGAACACAGATTAACATTAAAGCTAGAGGGTTGAAAGAGGTAGTTTTTCTAAAGGTTAATAAGACATTACAACAGAATTCCAAACCAGAAAGAACATGAAGATTTTCCAAGTTACTTTAAAAACACCAGCTATCTCAACAGCTACATCAGAGCCCAAAGGAGACTTGTAATTTTTTGGCCTTTGATTTGAGAGTTCAACTGTTTCTCTTGTCATGTCTCACCACCACAAACCAGTAAAGAACATGAGCAAGAGAAAAAGGCAAGCAATTTTCTCTGATATTTCCCCTTGGTTTAGAATTTATTTCCTTTTGGGTCACTAAACCCCAAGTTGGAAGACCCGCTCTACCCTTTTTTTACACCAGGCACTCCAAATAAAAAGGGCTAAAAGAAGCGCTAGAAAGAAGTTAGCATACGAACTAGTTCCACTGTTAATCACGGATTTTTACTATGTTTTTCCATCCATAGTTGCACATGTGTCTGTTAGAATAAGATCAATGAACCATGAGTGGCATCTTCATGTGAACAGTACATCAAATAGGAATATCCAAAGCACTAACTGTTTACTTTTGATAATGAAAGAGTTGAGCAGAGTATTCAACTTAGCTTTTGCTGGTATTTAGATCTAGTTCCACTACTCAAGTTCTAAAAACCCTTCCATATATTAATCCATCTTTCTTGTGTGGATGTTTTCCATCTGCACTACCAGCTTCCAAAGACTTTTTTTTTCCCCCTTCAACTTATCACTTGAAATCTGTACAATCATAATCATCATGATCGCATTTTCAGAGCATTATGGCCATGGCAGATAACATTTTAAAATGTAGACACTATTTTAAATGCATATCATTTCTTAAGAGTGGATATTACCACACTTCTACAATAACCTGTTATATTAAAATAGGCCATCTGAACCCTATTATTAAAAACAGGGTTTTTTTCCTGAGACTTTCATAAGTTATGCTTACATTGATGGCACACTGATGGAACAGAATACACTATATCAATTCAGAGGACTGGTAATGTCACATGAAGACATAACTTCTTTTAACTATTGCCTCAACTAAGTGTCGACCTCTTTTTTGTAACTATAAGGGAATCCCAACAAAAACTTTAAAACAAAAAGAAAGCAGAAGGCAGAAAGCCAAGATTACCTACACATCTTCATTACTTCCAATTGTTTGTGGTTCAGAAACTGGTTTAAGAAAGAAAGTGTACTGTGCAGCGTGATCATCACAACAATGATTACATAGTTTAACAGTGTTTGAAAAAAGTAACATACATGTGGAAAAGCCAGGTTTTGCACATTATTAACTTTCCAGTTTAATTTAAAATGCAGTATATCTCCAAAGGCTTTGCTATAAATCATGGACTAAATACCTGCAGATTTCCTTAGTCTGAAAATAAAAGAGTGCGTGTGGCGAGAATTTGTAAGAAAAAAGAAAGGGAAAAAAAAAAGGTATGACAGATGTAGTGACAGGAAACAGGGCCCTTAAAGAAGTGGTGGAAAGTGAGAACTTAAAGAGGAACAATAAAGGCCAAAAGAGGTTTGATGAGGGATCAGGAGTAGAAGACCCAGTGAGCTAGTCAGCCAGCTACATACAGCTTTTAAATCCTTTGCACAGTGTGATCTGCCAAAGAGGCATCCCAAGAATAATACTGTATTTATCACCCCAGGGATATTACAAATGGACTTTCTTTGTAGCTAGCCTTTAGAGAAGTAAATAGAGTATAAATTATTACATTGTTTTATTTGAATAATCTAAAAACTAAAATATCATTAAAACGATTTACTTTTAAACCACTAGATATGTTTTCAAGGTTTATTTAATTTAGTCTCAGTTGATTATTTGATAACAAGCACGGCAGAATGCATCCTTTTACTTCATACTTTGGGCTGCAAGATTTTAAGTAAATATTTGTAAATTTATTGCATAATGGCCTAAGTGTGCTGGTTTTCATTTCTACTGTAGATTTCTTTACCTTAATTATTGCACACTGGTACTTGCAGCCAAAGCTTTGCTAGTACTTTAGCTATTCAGTATTCTATTCAGCTATCTAGCTTCATGTTCCTCTGTTCCCATAACCATAATTCATCTTTCCAAAAAGAAATCTGAACAATGTGAGAAACAATAAACTCAATGTCAGGGGGGAAAAAAAAAAAGAAAACCAGACCTGACAAATCAATACAAGAACAAAAGTAATTTCAAAATGTAGCTTTAAATTGAAAAGTTAAAGCCAACACAACAGATTTCATGTTTCAAGATTAATACAACATGAATCTGATCTCGTTTAACTGAAATCAAGGAAAATTCTGTAGTACACTTTACAAGGAGCAGGATGAAGTGTTTTGGGCTCCTTTTTTTCCTAAAATTAAAGAATGCTTTCCCCAGCTCATTGTTACTCATACATTTTGGTATACAGTACTCACAAATGACTCAAGCAAAAGATGCAGCATAAGGATTAAAATGTACCCTTTGCTTATGTATGATGGCACCAGACATGCTATCGGAAATCTGTAACCCACTACTGCATCTAACTAAAGATTTATGTTACAAAGGAATATATACAAATGACTAAGCAGAACACTCAGCATAAGGATTAAGACTTCTTACCCCATATTTACATTGGCGGGATGTTGCTCCATACTGGAAGCGACACTGTTCATCAGCATCATACACCTGACCTGGGGCCACAGCTGGATAAAGAAAGTCACGCTTGGGAGGCTCATTATCAAGGCAAGTACCACGGCCCGAACTGTTCAACATAAAGGACCAAATCAATTAGGAATTCTACTGACTGTAAATCACAGTAATGATATCACGTATCTAGTTCTTACTTTTAACAGCACTGGGTGTGAAACAAATATGACTGCAATAAACAAACAGTAAGATGGTACACCCATAGTAAAAAGAAAAAATAATTAGAGGGAATTAAGAGATTAAAATAATTTTTCATCATTATTATTAACAAAAATGCTTATTTTAGATTGTGAAATAGATTTCATATATTATCCTCTTTTAAAGTGTGATAATTTCTGAGCCACACAAGACTGATTTTCATTTTTGTTTTAAGATTCCTATTTGTTTTCACTGAAGAATGGCTACATTTGGTCACAGAATGAAAAATAAACAAATAAAGCAAATAAAATAAATTCAGTTTACAATTCTTAATGACCCTTCTGATCCTTCAAACAGCTAAGTACAACCTTATCGATATGAGCAGCTCAATTCGTTTATATAAAACACATTTACATTTCAATATGAGTAAATGTTTATAGGATTAGGACCTTAACACGCATGTTTTTCTTCCATTTGAATGAACAAAATAGTTAGTGGTAAAAATTCTGCAGGATCTTCAAATTTACCTATACTAGGGTGAGTGAAAAAATTTGTATGGATCCAAGATCTTTCCTATTGTATTAATAATATTTAGTCTTAAAAAATTCATGTTAGAACTAAGATCATCATCTTTGAAAACTTCAATATTTCCTTCTTTCATAGTCACTGTTCTGTTTGGTGGTTGGTGGTTTTTTTTCCAAAACATGTCCATATTCAACCACAATATTTTAGTGTAGTGGAATAAATAACAAAGAAAGCCAAATGCAGAGAGTTCTGTTTAGAAAAATTTGTACTTTGCTAAATATAATTATTCAGTTTTATTTAGTCAGTGTGCATAAAAGAGGACAGATGCTTTTTTTATTTTCATTTCACATGTGAATAAGTGAAGATTTTTAAAGAATTCTTATGCCAACACTTTAAATTTTTTTCCGACATTCCTATAAATTTTGCCAGCACTTATGTTTTTTTTTCCAAATCTTTTCCATGCACCTTGCCAAAGGAACATAATTTCAGAAGTGAATGTTCTACATTGTTTTTTGGAGATCTCAGATTTTCTATACTTTTCATCTGCAGATAAAAAAAGAGCAAAAAGCCCCCTTTAACTACACATTTTATGTTCCCATTTTAACCCTATTTCATTCAATTCTCTGAAATACAATAAACCCTTTGGAAAAACAAAGAAACAAACAACTGCCGAGCATTTCAGAAGGCGGCAAACAGCAACTAAAGCAATAACCAGGAGATACAGAAAAAAATACGATATTTGGTTACTAATCCCAATGAAACGAGTGTGATTCACCTGCGCGTGCACACACACACCCACCCCACCCCCCCGCCCCCAGCTGAAATGTACCTTTAAAATATCAACTGTGTGGTTCTGGCATAAAAAACAATGTACTTGCCCCTTTATTCCAGTTTTGATTATTGCAAGCATATATATTTTCTAATAGCAGAATTTGGGAAACTATCCTACATTCTTTTGAAATATTTCAGTGTTGTATTTTGCGTGTATGATGAGTACATGTTAATAATTCCAATATGAAAATAACTCAAATACAATCTGATTTTTCCGCATTGTCTGGACCAAACTGCAGAAAGGAACTTTACTTAAACAAGCAGTGGGAAGTTTAGCATTTGACATCAACTTGAGCATATTGAGCAATTTCCATCAATTGCATATGATGGAAACATTTCCACAGATTCCAATAGTGCAGAGTTTGGTCTGTAAACTGTGATGCTGTAAACAGACAGCCAAGGGCACAGCATTTAAAAACCCTCATTACCTTCAGTGACATTCTCCATGGGCATATGTACCCCTGCACGGATTAGATTACAGAAACAGATCTAAATCTTTAAATTCACCAAACGTGTAAATTAAAGTCTATACCTACGCTACAAGACGTATAATTGCAGAAATGTCAAAATCCTTGCAGTAAATACAAAAATATGCCTCTTCTGCTCTAAAGGCAGGATTTTCACCTCAATGAAATACTGTTGTAGTAGTAAAAAAGCAAGAAAATGACCACTAAGCAGTCATTCACTTCCTAGCTACATTACATCACCACCTATCAGAAAATTTGTTTCTCTCTTTCCTTCTGCTTCAGTTCTATTGTTTCTCTCAACTACTTGAACAAAACTGACAAATTTTACAAACGTAGTGTGAGAACCTGATACTGTACTGTGTGAACTGAAGTATTTTGGAAAAGAAATAGCATGTGTTATAAAACACATTAATAAAACCAGGGACTTTCAATTGGTAATGAAAGGTCTCACCAAAGCTGTGTAAAGAATGAATACAGGCTGAGGACCACATAACCTTTCCAGACAACTTCTACTGGACTCAGGAATGGCGTAATACTCGAGTGCATGTCCTTGTTCTTCCTTTCTCTTTGCTCCACCAAAGCAAAATCCAGATATTTGAGAAAAAAAATCTGCTAAATCTAAGGGAATGAACCAAAAGGGCGCAAGAAGAATAATGGCATCGGAGCACTTTATAAACAGAGATCTAATAGTTATTGTCAATCATCAGGCCTACAAAAGTGAAAAACGCCCTTTGTGTAGATGTAAAAAAGATAATAGGAAAGAAAAGAATACTCAAATACCTTAATCTCTGCAATTTCAGTAAATTTCTACTCACAATCACTTTTGTGCTTTGTGATTTTATCTTATATAGGAAGCATATACAAAGTCAAAAAAACTACAGGATATCCCTGCAGAGATTTACATTTTTGAACAAGGAGTGGAGAGATCTTTAGTGTCTGCAATAGAAATAAGATAATCTCAAACTCATCCCTACATTCTATTTACTCCACAAGATACTACTAGTACTCAAAGACTTCCTCATTTTCCTAATTTTAGGTTAATTTAATGAGGTTTTATGGGACATAATAGGACGGGTTTCAATTATAAAATAGCTAAGCTTGATGTCATTTCATCCCAGTATTCCAGTGTAGTGTCTCAAGAGATCTTTGTAAAACACACTACAATATAATTTAAACATTGTTTTGTATTTTAATATCACAGGATAGCAAATTAATCTTCTGTTTGGAAGGATCTAGTATCAAGGATACTAGAGCATTCTTTGAAAGCTTAAGATCTCAGACATGCTATCACTGCTATCTGCTTGATCAAAATAACAGCAACCAGGGATTCAATGTTAGAATCTTTACAGACTGAACAATGCAAAACTGAGGATCATCACCTCCGTACAGACATCGCTGTTGTATCCAAGGCCAATAAAGAGACAAAGCAAAAAACATGGATGTAGACCTTTCAGGGTTTATGCTCCTATTACAGTATCTATTCCCAAATATCTCAGCAACATACACAGTGAAATACCACTCCTTCAATGGTTGAAGAAAATATCCCAGAACACTGGCACTGAAAATAGGTTTTGAATGTTAGAGAATTGGCTCATTCATAATAATGATGTGGACTACAATGCAAGCCATGATTAACAATCATAAATTAGATGTATTATAAATATTTGTAATTATCTGTTATAGCTAAACAATCATATACATAAATACATGGATATTATACATAACATTTTCTTTAATTCTGTTACCAAATAACGCATAAAAATATGGGAAAAAACAATAGTAAAATTTATTAACTATAAACACAGTGCATTTTATACTTATACACACATATAAAAACATGAATTACTTACATGCCTATATATAACATTTGGCTCCTAACAGAATCCTTACTTCATATTTATTGCATGCTTTTCCTGAGTAAAAACTGATTTTTAGAAAGCACCAGGATATATTTCTGTACAGGTTACAAAAGCTGCTTAACTTGACATTAATGAATCAACTCTGCAGATTGCTCAATAGTCTACAGATAATAACATAAATATTTGCAGAATCAGGGCATAAGTAACTGAAGTGTGATTTGGAGTGGTATGTTTAAAATTAAAATGAACCAGAATAGGATTACTAAATGAAAACATACTTGAATTTTAGGGAAATTCAGATATTCATGTGGATTTACCAGTCACTCTCATGATAAATTCTACTTCTTTCCAATCTTTTGTGCAAGGCTGACTCTGTCTCATTATCTGTTTCATAGCAAAGACTCTCCAGTTTTGCACAGTCTTTTCATAATACTCAATTCTTCTTTTGTTTGGTAGCAGTTAATTTGCTATTTCTTTAATGTATACTTTCCTCCACAATATGGTCTGTGTTCCAAAGCATTCTTTTATTCATTTGAATAATTATCCAGCAGCCATATTACGAAAAAATCTATTGGTTCATCTATTAAAATCATCCACCTACCAAAATCTATTGGTATCTGGCTTTGAGAGTTTGGGAGATACTAAGCTATAAAATATTGGGTAAATTTGTTGTTCTACATTTATTTCATCAAACATTCTACAAACAAGTTAATGGGAATCTGCTGCTGATTCTGCCCTTTACAATTTCTTTAAATTTAAATAACCCAAGAGGTAGACAAAGAGTAATAATTGCAAAGTCAACGCTCAAAAACATACTGCCAGCCCACGATTACAGAAACTGTTTTGTTTTTTTTAACTGGGCAGCCTTTTAACCAAAACATAAGACTTTCAAAGTTTCAGAAATCTACAGTAGTCGGGGACATATGCTTTTTATTCAATTATCTGTCAGCTAAAAAAAAAAAGTCCTAGTAAACTTTAAAGAAAAAAGAAGCAAATTATAATCCAAAGTGTAGGTCAACAGATAATACTGAATGTAAATTTTCTCCATTGATTTGTAGAGAGAGATATGAAATTTTGGTACGATTGATGTGACCTTATCTTTCAAAACTAGTATGGGCTTGTACTTTTTTTAAAAGTTAATTTAGATTTCTGGAGTACCAGGGGACTGGCCAATCTGCCATAGATAGCATATGAGGCATATATAGACGTATCCTATGTTTATCTTGCATATCCACTTGTGTGTCCAAGATTCTCGCGTAGATGATGTCTGGGGCCAAACATTGGATGATTTTTCATATTGTCTACATAGGCTTGCTTGGACCAAGGTAGTTTTGGCTCCCTCCTTTCCAGAATTAGAAAGGTGTAGTCTCGGATCTAAATCCTGCTGTACGGCAATCCTAGAGACTCTCCAAGAATTTTCTGTGATAGATCTTACTTATTCAAATATTTTAAAGACTCTTGGTTCTTCTCCATTCATCTTCAAAAGACAATCCTGCCTTTGAAAGTCAGAGTTCGCCATCTGGCTTCTTCTAACACCTTCTCCTATCTGATACTGACAAGATTAATGAACTATGATTCCAGAAATCACCCAGATTTTGTTATTACAAAACACAGAAGTAACTGAATAAAGAATTCTAAGCAGAAAGTTCTCTTCTTTACATCTAGGTATCTGCATGACTCTGTAAGCACATCCTATAAATATATGCTGAATATAATGAAACTTGCATGTTATATACATATATTTTACATACACACACACACGCGCGCTGCATAGAATGAAATTCATACTAATTGGTTTTCAGTCACAAACAATATTTTTAGGCTTGCTTCATTTCTCCTATAAACAGATCTTAAGGGTTTCTACTCCTCTCACAGGAATCTCTGTTCTGACACTGCTCTACAACCCTTCAATTCTCAGTGAGTATTTCTGCATTTAATTCCATAACAGGTTAGTGAAATTTAAAGCCATTGTAAAGCACTTATGACAGTTCAGTTGATAAACTGAATTCAGTCAATCTTTCACTCTAACATGAAGCTTGTCACACAACAGCTATTACATGCTAGAAGGAATGTTTTCCCCAGAAAAAAATTATTTTCTTTGGCCATTTCAGAGCCTGTGCTGGCTGGCCATCCTTCTTGAGAGTTTTGATAGATCTATTCGCAATACATAGTTTTGCTTTGTCTTATTGTAATCCTTTGAGCCACATTCATCCTCTATCCGGCTATCCCACAAAGTAAGTTGCTTTCCCAACTAGTGCCTGACTGAATTGATACCTTCCAAGCGATTCTTAATGGCTATTCCTCAGTAGCCTCAGTCTGGAAAATTTGTTTCTGGGTGTAGTTTTAAGAAAGTCTTGAGGAAGAGAAGGATGAAGGTGAGGTTCTACTTTGAGTGTCACCAGGATGACTTCTGTTTCAAAAAGCTTCTGCCTGATGATAAAGGACAACGTGGCATCTACACTACAAAGTGGCACACAGTGCAAAACTGCTGTAGCAAGTGGTGACCCAAGCTGGTAAACTAGTAAATCCACATTAATCTACCTTGCCATATAATACTGTGAACACGTAATGAGCTTCTAGTGAAATTCATTCCAGCTGCATTATCCTGGTGCCATGCCAGCCCTGCCCAAACTTGTATCCAGATCCAAGCTGATAAATCTAAAAGGTGTTATGGTATGTCATACAGACTCACGGCCTCAGGTTTCTGCTTGGGTATCTGCATTTCATCCTATCATGTTCTATCTTTCTTGTTAGACATAGCTAAATGAATCCTAAACTAGCCATACTCATTGAGCACAGAAAAAAATCACTTGTCTTCCTTGTTTGTAGTCTACTGGATCCTGTCCCAGCTGTTTTCCCATTCTTGAGGAAAAATGGAAAGAAAGGGGGCAGAGACTAATCTATCTGGAGACACAGATGACAACATCTTGAGGCTTTGCCTCTAAAGCTCTAAATCAGCATTTTCCTCATATGTTGCTAAGTTATGAAAAAGTAGTAGAAAAAAACTGAATCATTTTTCCTGTCTGGATGCAGACTGTTCTGCTCTTATAGGAGCAGTCAGGGAATTGCTACCACGTGAAACTCGCCATTTTACTTCGCTTCTTGCTCACTGATCATTACCTGCAACAGAAAAGTATCTGTTCTTAAAGCTGTTTTACCTTAAGGAAAGGTGTGAATGGGTAAAAAGAAGTGATCTAGGCTTCTGACAGCTGTCCTTCAGGTACTTGTGTGACTCTATCTCAACAGCTTCCTGCTGTCATCAAGGAGATGACATGAAAAGCTGGGGAGAAAACTAGAAACTGGAGGAAAAAACCTACAGTTTTACAGACTATTCTACCTTATGAAATAATGAAACAACTATTCTAAGAAAAAGGTATCAATTCATTTATAGGATATTAGAACCACAAACAATAAGAAGCATAGATTTTAATGAACAGATCATGTTTGAGAAATCTGACATTTTTAAAAACAGATTGCAAAATTAGTAGATGAAGGAGAAGTTATCGTTGGCTCCTAGTACATTATTTAACACAGTATCCTATACAATTGGAAAATCTATTCATAATTGCAATGCGTAAAATAATGTTTATCTAAGGTGGCTTTGAAAAAAATAATATCTACATTCCGGGTTACAAAAATACAGCTAAAATACTATAAAAGATAATTTATTACTGAAGCTGCTATGTGTAGATTTTTTTTTCTACTCTAGCTCAAATATCACTTAGTATCTTCAGCAATGATTTTTTTATGAAAGTCACAGGTGGTAGTAATTCAAATAGAGTTGCAAACACTGGCAATGACAGAGAAGTATCTCAAAAAACCTGAAGAGATTAGAACTATGGGAACAGATTCACCAGAGTACTATTCTGGCTTTATGCTAATACAGCTACAATTTCACTGCCATCCCACAGAGTCAAAAATTAAACTTAACAGTGAATCAAACCTAGGGAATGGAAAAGAATAATGGAGATGCTAACAGTAAATAATAAAATAAATTAAAAATTTAAATGTAAAGTAGAGGAGGTACAAGCTAAACATGTTTTTAACTGGCAGTAAAAATTTGAAAGATCACTGCATACATATCCAGTAAAGAAACAAAATTTGTTCAGGCTGAAATTTAAAACTGTGCAGGAACATTATGAACAGATGTTCAGCTCCATTACATTTGCAGCATGACACAAGCCACAGAATTTTACCATGTTTCTTTCTCTAAACCCATAAATAAGAAATTACTTCCTAGCTACCTGTTGAATTATGTCTTCATCAATAGACAACTTATTGTCAGGACAATTACAGGATCAAAATGGAGTTCAGAGGAGAGCAACAAATAGAAGTAAATGAGACAGAGAAAAGCAGAACTGTAAAAGTAAGAAAAAAAAACCCAAATGCTACAAGAAAATATCTGAACTGTAAGCTTACAGTCAGAACCACTAAACCGTGAAATAATCTCTCAGAAGAGATGCAAAAACCATATTCTTTGTCATAGTTAAAACTAGGCTGCATGACATACTAGAAAGACTACTAATGGGAACAGTGTTGAATTAACAGAAATTATTGGTAACGAAATTATTGGTAATGATAAAACAAAACTACCCTGTATATTTTTTTTTAAATGTTAGTGTTAAATGAATACATATACATGTCTCCTGAGAAAATAATTTATACTGTCAGAAACCTGTATCACACATATATTTAAGGATGACTTATTCAGTGTGCTTATAGTTTAGACACTCACCTTAAACGCTCCAGTACATAAAATTGGGTGGGTGCACAGTTCAGTAGGGTGATACAAAATGCCTTAACCTGATACAGTCACTGAAGAGAAGTTTTTTTCCTCTGAACAGCACCAACATTAAACATCTGTCTCTGCCCACTGATTCTATAGGGAGCTCAAACACCTCTTCAGATCAATTCAGTGATCCTCTACGTTGTGTGGGAAGCTGCATTTGAACCAACCTAAAGAAAATTTATCGGTCTGGATAGGTCCCTTCAGGTAAGATTCAGAATACAGCACCTTATTTTGAGGTTAGATCCCTGAAAGAGGAGGAGAAGCTCATTTTGTTCTTAGTAGTCTCATGGTTAGACCACTTGACTGGTTTAAGTCCATCTCCTAAAATACAGTAAGTGTCTGAATTATTGAACAACCTTTATTTCTTAAAGGAATGATTGCACTGATGACACTGAACCTACCAAGCAACTGCCATTTGCTCCCATAAAAGCCCGTCTTACACCATTTTAAAAAATCCTGTTATTAATCTGTTCTCAGTGAACTCACAGTTCTGTTTGTCTTCCACAATTTAAAACACATACAAAGGCTTCATCATGCATCATATATACCAATATCTATGAGCACACTGTTGAGACTAACATATTTTGACTGTTTAAATTTTTTCATGCAGATGTAAAATTTCAGGTAGCAATCTCCTTCTGGATAAAAATCACCACAGAAGTATAGGTTAGCACAATTTTAAGATATTAACATGAGGATCTATACTATCCTCTCCTATAATCTTTATATTCTCACCAATGGTACCGAAGAACATTGATAGATAAAAACCCACAAGACTGCATGAAAAAAATCTGAAGAATGAAATGTACAAGCAACAGGGCTACAACCTTGTTCCCTTCATTAGATTCCCTCACGTTACCCACCTATTTAAAAAAAAAATACTTCCCATCATTCATAGACAAATTCCATCCTTCTCTATTTCTCACCCTCAGATTAATGAAGTAATGAGATACGATCAGCACTACAAAATGTTTTGAATAGATTAAAAATGAGAACTGTAAGGTGGGGAATGGAGCAGAAGCTTTTGCCATTACATAGAAAAAGTGCTCTAGAAAATAAAAATTTTAAGTGACTTGCTATATTTCTGTCCATTCTAAAAATGTAAGCCATCAGAACAGGTCACTGTATCTCTACTATTTATCCTGAAAGGTGTCAATTTTTTGAAAACTCATGATTTTTCTTGAGAGATTACTTACTCTAAAAAACTGGTGATGTAATCCCGACTGCAGGCTGACCAAGAGAAAGGGTTGGTGTTTGCCGTAATATGAGCTGCCATTAGCTTTGCTGCTTCATGACCTTTGGTCCCGCAGGAATTTCCAATTCCATCATGATTCATACCAAAACTGCCCAAAAGAGGAGGAGAGAAACAGCCCATTACTCTTCTACAGCATCAGACATCTCTTAAAACTTAATGTTACCTTTACAGAAAACATGTTGGACCTAAAAGAACACACCTAAGTACAGGAGAACTCGTAAGTGGAGAAGCAGGATCAGTTCTGTTTAGTTTATTCACATCTCAGAATACTGCACAATTACATAACTTCTTTTCTCCCACAGACTTTTGAAAGCATTTTACCTATTTTCTAAAGCTTTTAAAGAAAATTTAACAATATTCTTGCAAGATAAATACAGAGCACTTAGTCCTTATTTGGTATTGTACGTGAATAAGGAATATACATTGTGGCACTGACACTTGGATTACTAAACAAGGACAAACAGAATAGGTGATGTTGCTGTAACGGTACAGTATAGGCACACAGCAGCCAATGATAATTCAAGCAGAACATGGGTTTTGCAATTCCCAGGGCCATGCTGTATGCACACTCCCTCTCTATATCCACTCACGGAGTGACTTGGAGCCCTTCTATTACAGCTCTGCTTTGTCATGGAATGTCAGAATGAAGATGACTAAAAATCAGCAGAAAATACAGTAAGAAACCTCTGGGTGGCACTTGGCCAACAGAGCTTTCCAGGCAACAAACTAACATCTTTTGACAAAGATGATATGACTCTGGAAAAAGAAATACGGCAAAAGAATCCTTATGTCTTAGAAATCCTGCACTACTGAAATACACCCTTGGGGCTACAGATAGTCAACATAACCATCAAATTAAAACCAGAAGTAAATTCACAGAGCATCTATTTGAAAAGACTTTCATTACAGACTATCTTTAGTTAAATTATTACTGTTTTTCCTAAACAATCAACAATGTATACCTGATTGGCCTGACATAGATAAAGCACCTGAACAGAATATTTCTTAATAGAGTACACTTTTCTAAAACTCCATTTTCTTAGTTTGCCTTTGATTAATTTCCATTCAATCACTTGAGGGGAAAAACTAATTTCTCTAAATATTAACCTTTGGTCAAATTCGTTCCTTCTTCCCAAACATGGCACAAAGCTTATGAAATCAGAGGGACAGGTAATGAGACACATAGGGGCCTCCTGACCATGAGACAGAGAAGTAGTTAAAAGGAGTGCTAAAACTGAGCTTCTGCAGACCCAGAGCAGCGAAACTGTCACTTCTTGGTGTATCACACAAAGAAGTCAGTCTTTGGAGCCTTCTGTATTACAAATGCTACGAAGACTGACTCCCTGATTTCTTACTCATCATTCAGGAACACAAATGTGTTGAGGCACTCCGTTTTGATTTTCTAGAAACTTTTAGGACAGACTGTCAGAAGATACAAATGCTAGTAGATTAGAGGTTGGCCATTTATCTACTGACAATATCACTTCATACCAGTTCATGCCACTTTCTTTACTGAAAACAGTGATAGTGGTGTTATACTAATCTGAACATACTGCTCCAGAATGTGGTATAAAAATACAAGACCTTCATACTACTCTGAGCTTCAATACACTGGGTACTGTTTCACCTCTTCAGCTGATCATAACAACCTACAAGCACAAGGTGTAGCTAACCATTCCTCCCAAACCCCATTAATTGCATGGATATAAGAAAAGGAACATCAGTGAATGATGGATGTTTCCTACAGGCTGGGGAAGGACTTCATAATCAAAAAAGCATCACTTCGTTGCCTCCATAGGCATCCCATATGTCTCCCTACGGAACACCTAGTTTGTAGCAATGTCTGCATGTATCTAGTTCAGTGTATATCTCATAAATGCAGAAAGCCATAAGCTATACCATACATGGGAAAGGTCGGACTGACACATTAGATCATTAAATCATCAAATGAAGCATACCCCTTGCATATAAAAAATACAGCTTTAAAAACAACTCATCTGAGCAATGTATGTATTATAATGAAACTTTCAGACCAGTGTTAATTATGATGATAAGTCTTCAATATCGATATATATTTTGGGAGGGAAGAAATTAGATGTCCAATGCAACAAACTGAACCAGAATTTTACCATGAAAATTGTGCTTCATTGACCTAGTTCTCAACTGCTATAATTTCCTAGAATTAGGGGTACTTCAAATAGAAACATTTCCTTTCGAATTGCCTCTGTACACTTTCTTAAAATAGAAAACCTTAGTTTTTAATAATCTCTCTGAGTGACTCCTTTATAGAAATGGGCATTTGGGTACGTCGGAAAGAGTTGAACTGGATCATGCTGACCAGATCTGATATCCCACTTATCCCTAGTTAGGGTATTCCATTTGTCAAAGAAATGACAGACTTCGACTGTTTGGGAAATGAAATTTGTATCTTTTGGGCCTATAAAAAAAAGAACAAACTTTAATAGCTATCCTTCCACCAGCTCTCCTTGTGAAAAAGATGATGTTGCTGATGGTGGCAGTGGTATGCCTGATAAAAAGCATGTCTGTGAATGGAAGTTGCAATTCCTGACGCAGACAGGAACTCAATGCCTTTTTATGAGCTGATGGTTTTCTCATTTGTTATAAATATTCATTCACCTAAATCATCTCTTCCCTTCCAATAAAGCTCTTCTACTTGTCCCTGCTTCTGAATTTAGGAGGAAACTGATCATTAGGTGCAGGTAATTTTTTCTGATGCTTGGAAAGGAGTTTTGCAATTACTGTCATCTATTTCCAAAGATAGTAGTGGCAGCATGCCATTACAGCCCAGTAATTTGCACTCCTATGGCCAGGATTGTAGATGAAAACACATTTCTGTCCAACGTACCAGTTTTATTTCCATCAGAACATGTTGGTTATATTTGGCCATCATCACATTAAAGCTACATCTTTTACAAAAGCATGTTCACAATTACATTGGGGTGGGAAGGCAGGGAAGAAAGCAAGGAACATAAAATACTCTTCATGGAGCCATTGTTATAATTTACTTACTTTTTTCAAACTCACTAAACAGATGCAGACTGTTTTTCTTTTAGTGGTTTAAAGAGCCTGTCTAAAACTACCAGCAAAATTTTGTCTTTAAAAGAACAGCCAGATGAGCGAGGAGACAGTGAAGTCTTCTCAGGAGACACAGTGCCATGGTGTAACCCCAGGCAGCAACTAAGCACCATGCAGCCGCTTCCCCCTCCCCCCTCCCAGTGGGGTGGGGAGGAGGAGGGAAAAAAAAAAAGTAAAACTCATGGGTTGAAATAAGAACAGTTTAATAACTAAAGTAAAATCAAATACACTACTACTACTAATAATAATAATAGTAATGAAAAGGAATATAACAAAAAAAAAGGAAATAACACCCAAGAAAGGACAAGTGATGCACAGTGCAATTGCTCACCACCCGCTGACTGATGCCCAAGCAGCAATCTGCCCCTCCATGGCATGACGTTCCATGGTATGGAATACCCCTTTGGCTAGTTCAGGTCAGCTGCCCCGGCTATGCTCCCTCCCAGCTTCTTGCACACCTGCTTGCTGGCAGAGCATGGGAAACTGAAAAGTCCTTGGCTTAAGATAAGCGCTACTTAGCAACAACTAAAACATCAGAGTGTTATCAACATTATTCTCACACTAAATCCAAAACACAGCACTGTACCAGCTACTAGGAAGAAAATTAACTCTATCCCAGCCAAAACCAGGACGCACAGGAGCTTTTCTATGAAGCTACCTTTCCACCTACCATCTCAAGGAAAGATGTTTAACCCAGCAGCTCTTTTTTCGACCATTACGGTTCCTCTTTTCCCAAGAGAGCACGTACATTATATTTAAGAACTGTGCAAAGCAGCAACACTAAGAACTTTAAAATCATAATTGAAACTCTCCTGCAATTTCTGTATAGTTTGTATACTTCTTATGTAAGTATAAATACTAAGAAAGCAGTAGTAGAAAACATCTGACTAGTGCACTGTGCCTCTTTCATTTACTAACATCTGTAATGGAACATTCTCTTTTCCTTGGCAATCTGTTTTTCCTCATATCTGAAAAAATTATCTGAGGGAATTATTTGTAATACACATCCAACTTAAGATCTGACCTCAAAAATCAGGGGGGAGATAACTAGTCTCAGCTGCACTGAATAAAACAGCAATAGATAACCAGAGGGAAGGATGGGAATATAAACTTCTTGTCTACCCTTCCTTTATCTTTCAAAGGAATAATACTGCAGGTCCCTACAATTTCATTTGTATTTAAGATGAGGTTACTGATTTGTGAGTGGTTCTAAACTATGATGGTTATTGTTGCCAAAACACTTACTGCTGATGTATCTGAAATGACAGCAGTTATTTTTGTGAGACAGCCAGGATGCTTCCATCCTAATTCATTATCCAAACACTTAAGATTCAGAGAAGAGAGATCCAAACCAACCTCAGCACTGTTCACTAAGGTTTATTTTGTATACCATGTACTTTTACAGCACTGAAGTTATCTGAAATGTGCTACTCAGGTGACCTGCTCTGTCTCATTAACAATCAATTATCTCCGCTTTCCAACTGTAGTACTAACGATCTGCATATCAAACCATTCCCTAGCTTTCTTAGGGTTTGGAGTGTTCAGAACTGCAGAGAATGCTAATGTTTCCTTTATGTAACTACAACAGGGTATATTCATTTTTTAGTCACTTACCGATTCATGAGTTATATGAATTCAACCTAGTTCTTTTAAAGCAGTGGCTCTTACTTTGCTCTGCCACTTGTTTAACAGTGTAAGGAAGAAGCATACCACAGACTGAGAATCTTGAGTCAGGTGAGGCTACAAAGTTACAGGAACACAAGCAAGACAAATTTTGTAAAATCAAGCACTTGATCATCTTGTGCATTATCTGAGGCTGATTTACAGCTGCATAACTACATGTAACTCTTTAGGAAAAATAAACCTTTCTAAGAGAGAAAAGAAACTTTAACCTTAAGAAGTTTTATTATACTAATTATTTGCAGTAGGAGAGACAAAAATAAACATACATACTAGGAGTGAAATGGGTCATTTTCAAGCTAAGTATCTTGACCTAGGTACATTGCTAGAACTTCCTCTAGTGCCTCAGCATGTTAGTTAAGACACACTGCTCTCACAACATTCATGGAGACTGAAGCAAAGGGCAGGGAAGGGTCATGAAGTGCACCAGTGAAGAATACTTCAAAAATTTCTAACAGTAAATCTCTACTACAGTGAGAAGATGGAAGGCATGCTTGAATAAGTATTCTTGCATTAGATATGAGACCTAAAGGGTGAATTATAATTTGCTTGTAAAAACTGCCAGTTTATTTTATTAGATACCAACTTCTGCATAAGCCTTGTATTCATTTATTTTTCGTAGTATGTTGTACTTATTGTCATAATTATTAAAAAGGTGTCATTTAAATCTATATATGTATTCATATAGCTTAGAATGTCTATTTACAGCCAACACTGAAAAAATAAGGAAATTATCAGCTGCCCTATATCTGTAAATGTTACCATAGCTTTAAATTGCCTTTTCTTACTGACAAGGAGGGAAGAAAGGGAAAACTAGCATGTTTCAGCATTATTTTGTTCAACAAAAATTGCATGAATGTGAATATAATGTACTATTAAAGAATAAAAGGGGTTTTTTTTTCCCTACAATATCAGAGCTATGAACTACATGTAACAAAGTGCAATTTCTGTGTGGACAGAATAATTCTTAATTATTCTCATGTCTACTAGCAGTGACGTATCTGTCAATTGATACGATGTTATGGTAAATTTTTGGAAAAGATACAATCTTCATATTTTATGGTTTTATAGTAATATAAGGTCAGCACTTTTTCTTTACTTTTTTAACCATATCCCCCATACCATGTCATAAGAGAAAGCTCTCCTCTTTCTCTGTAGCTCTCCATAATATTTCTAGCCAATGTTATAAAAGTACTGCTTATAGCTTCATAACAGCATGCAAATTGCAACTCACCCTTAAATGACATTAAAGAAAAAAGAATAAAAAAGTATAGTCTTGAAAAATCAGTTTATTTTAATTTAGGATCACAAACATTGATAGCACTTATTGAAACTAGCTGATATTGCATTGTTCCCCTCAAGGGAGGAATCAAGGTTAATTAGTTACTTCACCTTCTATTTCCATGTCTTAATGTGGATTTTAACCTTAACTGCTGATTTCCTGCATTTGGAGATCATTATATGGTTTGGAGCATCCCTAATCCTTTATTCTGAAGTAATGCAGAATTTAAAACTTTGACTTTGGTGAAAAATATTACCCCCCTGAAAACTTGGGAAACAAACTAATTGAATAATGGTAGCTTTACAACAAGCATAACTGCCATGAAATTAAAGATAAATTTAGCATACTTTTATCATAACGTTTTTCCCATTTGCTTCCTAAACGTAATTCTTCTCTGAGTTATGACTGATGATCAAACACCCCATCAAATACAATTTTTATATATTAGCATCATTTAGTATTAGATAATGTATGAAGTTCTTAAAAGCACAGAAAATTCTAATTTACAAAAAAAATGCAGCCTATTCAGAAACCTGAACTTTCTTATGGGGAAATGACAGACTTCTATGAGAATATTAGAAAAAGTAGAGCACAAACTTCTCCTGGTTTACATTGCCATAGCTATCCAGCTTTCATGCCACAAGAGTAACATCGAGTAAGGTTTGTGTGCTACACAAAGCCAGAGTATGAATGCATCAGGTCTCTACGTTGTAGGTCAAAGTGGAAAGTATTGACTCTAATCAGGAAGCAAACTTCTGAGCTCAGATTTCCTTTGGAAATTCATGATGCCATGAAGGTTATGATAACCTTCCTCTTCACCCCAATTTATTCTTCTTACACTTTTGTTAAGCTCTCTGAAGTGTTACTACATTCCTTTTCCTTGATTAGAATGCTTTAATGTTAGACAAATTATTTTAGTATTGTGAATTCTAAACTTCACATAATATTTCAGATATTTAGACACAAGCCTTTTTCGTAAACATGTCACAGAAATCAGAATTGTTTTTCTAGCCTTATGCTTATGACATTTCATTTTATATATCACTAAAATTGAAGTCCCAATGAAGACTTTTTTTATAGAAGTTGCATGCTTTTATACCCGCAGTATTACAAAGGCAGACATAAAACAACATTCCTTTAACAAAAAAGACTGGGGCAGGGGGCGGGAGGGCAAGAGAGCGAGGATATGATTATGTATGGTCTTAGGTGTCTTGTCCAGCCAAAAACTGGACAAATTTTGTTTTGGTTTTTTTTTTTAACTAAAAAAAGATACTTAAACTGCCCCTAAAAATTTAAGGCATCGTTCTCAGTCAATCCTAGGCATCTAGCAGGACCCTAGGCATCTAGCAGGGACAAGTTTTAACTTGTTCTGGCTGGTGTTGAGGTGTTCATACACTGTAGATTTGAGACAGTCTGTCAGCCCTGCTATAGTTGAAGATGGAAGACATCATCATCATAGATAAAACAATGATGACAGCATCAACTGGAGATCTGTTCATGGGAGAGCTGACAGGAGGTGGTGTTAGTACAATTCATCCTAGTTGTGTTTCAACTATTTTTGAAAGCTATTTTTAAGTTTGGTATATATGTCCCTGTTACCTCAGACTGGAGTACTTCCCTTATAGTTGTACAAAACACACATTGCTTGGCATGCATTTCTTCTAGAAAACATCTCACTCAAACTCAGCTCCTATAACGCCACTGACGTTTGACTCATTGTGGTGAGCTGACCCTGGCTGGATGCCAGGCACCCACCAAAGCCGCTCTATCACTCCCGTCCTCAGCTGGACAGGGGAGAGAAAATATAATGAAAGGCTCATGGGTCGAGATAAGGACAGGGAGACCACTCACCAATTACCGTCACAGGCAAACCAGACTTGACTGGGGGAAATGAGCTTAATTTATTACCAATCATATCAGAGTAGGATAATGAGAAATGAAAACTAAACCTTAAAAACACCTTCCTCTCACTCCTCCCTTCTTCCTGCTCTTAACTTTACTCCCAAATTCTCTATCTCCTCCCCCGGCAGCAGCACAGGGGGACGGGGAATGGGGATTGCAGTCAGTTCCTCACACGTTGTCTCTGCTGCTCCTTCCTCCTCAGGGGGAGGACTTCTCACACTCTTCCCCTGCTCCAGCGTGGGGTCCCACCCATGGGAGACGGTCCTCCATGAACTTCTCCAACATGAGTCCTTCCCACAGGCTACAGTTCTTCACGAACTGCTCCAGCATGGGTCCTTTCCACAGGGTGCAGTCCTCCAGGAACAGACTGCTCCAGCGTGGGTCCCCCACGGGGTCACAAGCCCTGCCAGCAAACCTGCTTCAGCGTGGGCTCCTCTCCCTCTACGGGTCCACAGGTCCTGCCAGGAGCCTGCTCCAGCACAGGCTTCCCACGGGGTCACAGCCTCCTTCGGGCATCCACCTGCTCTGGCATGGGGTCCTCCACGGGCTGCAGGTGGGTATCTGCTCCACCGTGGACCCCCATGGGCTGCAGGGGCACAGCCTGCCTCACCATGGTCTTCACCGTGGAATGCAGGGGAATCTCTGCTCCGGCGCTTGGAGCACCTCCTGCCCCTCCTTCTTCACTGACCTTGGTGTCTGCAGAGTTGTTTCTCTCACATATTCTAACTCCCCTCTCTGGCTGCAATTGCGCAGGTTTTTTTCCCCCTTCTTAAATATGTTATCACAGAGGCGCTACCACTGTTGCTGATGGGCTCAGCCTTGGCCAGTGGTGGGTCCGTCTTGGAGCCAGCTGGCATTGGCTCTGTTGGATAGAGGGGAAGCTTCTAGCATCTTCTCACAGAAGCCACCCTTGTAGCCCCCCCGCTACCAAAACCTTGCCACGCAAATCCAATAAGCTGATCAAACATGAAGCTCACTGATCACTGAAGAATGAGGAAAAGACAACCGGCTTCTGAAAGTACCTCTAGACTTCCTAGATTAGAAAGTTCTACTCCAGCACTGAAGACTAACTTTCTCATATGGAAGGAGGGGTATTTATGCTATTTTTCTACTTTCCATACAGACTAAAAAAAGACTTTAAAACAAGTGCTAGAACTGCAGGCACATTTTAGCTGTAAGAACTAATTCAGAACTAAATACATGCTTGAAAATGTTGTTGTTCTTCATCTTGAAGCCAATTTACTCCGTTAGACTATAATGTATCTTATTATTTCTTACACCTTTTTTTCATCACGATATGACTGCCAAACTCCTCTGAATTTCAATTCATTACATCTTCTATAAGTCAAGACAATTCTGACTTTTCTGAAATCACTTTAGCCACCAGCCTTTTCTCCCTGCTCCTTCCGTACAGTCCTCAATAGCTGTCCGTCATTAGTTAATTCTTTTCTTACTCCAAGTTTTATGGGCAGCTTTCTGTTCTAAGCCTAGTCCACTATCCTCATGTTTTGCCATTTCCTCTCCCCCCCCCCCCCCCCCCCCCCCCCCCCCCCCCCCCCCTTTATTTTATTTGTTCTTTTTCACTTCATTATTTAGTTTCTGGATCTCAGCTAACTCCATAGGACTGCAACAATGAATGGCACAATGCCCTTCTTTTAGGGATATACCCCTTTCAGTGGAACTTGGAGTACCTTATCAGTTCAACTAAGCATCCTGTACAGCATGCATGGGGCAAGCTAGGCACTTTAGAAAGTATCCAAATTAAAAAGCATAGAGCAGAAAGCCACCTAACTCAGATGGTAGAGAAACAGATAATGGGACTGGATCTTAAATCTTACAACTTGTCTGAGCATAAGAGCATATTCAAGTCTGCAAACAGTTCCTTTCTTCACTAAGAAGAAAAAGTCAAACTTTGCCTGACAATGCAGGGGATACACATTCAATTCTCACTCCTGCCATGAGAAATCACTGGTTGTGATTTTTGCTTTCCAAAAATTAAGCAGTTCTTAGGTGTGAAATATATAATGGTAGGCAAGTAAGCATTCTGTAAGCCAAGCATCATAAATCAAATTTCCAGAGACACTACTCTGAAGGCTGAAGGGCCCACTCTGAATTTTATCTGATTCATGGAAGTATTAAGAGTAATACAAGGCTGTTCTCAGAACCATGCATAGGGAGAAACAACCATAAAACTGTTAGTCTAACACCATTCTTCCTGCTCTCAAGAAAGAGACACAGAGCTAATCACAGTGTACAGTTGTCTTCAATAAAAACAGCTGGTTATGAGTCTCAACTGCACACAGCTTATCTGCACCAAAACTGGGTTATACACACACAAAAACTGCAAGTGGTAAGGAACAGAAGCCAAAAACCTATTTAAAAAAATACTTATAAATATTTAACGGAAAGAATGACTGACCATAATAATCACACTCACACTCTCCATCTCTTTAAGTCTTCAAGACTAAGTGATTTTCTGGATAATATTCTTCAACCAAATGGAAGTTACTTGGATCAATACCAAGTTAAACGAGTTAAATTTAATACACTATAATATACAGAAAGTCAGACTGAATGATCTAATGACCTGTCATCACTCTGTAATTTAATAAACTACTAGAAACTAACAACAAGTTAAGCCATACTTGCATCAGGGAATCTTACAAATCCAATTTTGGAGAAACTGTGGATAATCTATCAAAATATATGTATTATCATTACCATTCTCTTTTAATCACAAGTGAACTTTATTTCTCAATTCAACATTTTTTAAAAAACTCAGTATTTCATGGCAACTATATAATTAATAAAAAATGATCTTTCAAAGTGCAATCCTTCCATTCTAATTTAACTGACTGCTTTCTTGTTGTATGTTATATACTTAGTGTAGACATGTCCCTTAAATGCTTCTATTTTTCATTTGACAGTGAAGCGAATTTCCTATTTCCCATGTAAGTCTGAAGAGAAAAGCAATCATCACAGTACAGCCAACGAAAAAAGTTTACAAAGCTCCCCAAAACAATTATTTTATGCACATATGCAAGTATCTTCTAGTAGGTACTAGGAAGCAGGAAGTTGCCTTGATTTAGCCATAGAAGCATTCAGTCACAGTGTGGGTGAATGGGAGGTGATGTGTGGATAGCACAAAACATTATAAACCTTGAAGATTTTTTGCCCACATATTCTTCCCAGCTTTTACTGAAGTTATCTATGTGGCATGTTCATTTCTAAGCTTGCAATGTAACTTTTATTAATCACTGTGCATTGGAGAAAAGCTAAAGGAATATGATTTCTACTTTCTTTTCAAACTGGCATTTGACATGTCATGCCAGCCACAGGATGAGGTAAAAGCCTCAAAGAGCTGAGATTTCAGAATTTTAAAAGACCTTATGTGTAAGAAGCCAAAAGATATGGAATGTAGAAAACACAGATGGTTAAAAAAATTCCTGTAATCACACTACATTGTTTTTCTCTGATTCTAACCAAAGTCTAAGCTCTTCAAATCAATTCTTGTCATCATGCCAGCTTTGCATGATAAAATATCTGCATATATTTAAATTATTTTCATGTATCTGTGGAATAACCTGCATAAAATACGTAGTTGCATGACATATGGATTAGAATGAAAATGTGGTACTGGAAGATTGTTTTTCCTGTTAAACACGTGACAAACTCACAGCAATGTCATCTATTACTACAAGCGATGTTATTAACAAGAATTTCAGAACTATGAATGATTTGGAGGAGCTCTCTCCTCAACAGTGGAAATACATTTTCCTTTACCCTATCTTTTTCAACTCATGCAAGTGAAGGAAAAGAAGGAAGGAAATGAAGATGAGGAGAATTACATGTGTTTTAAATTATTTTTATTCAGATCTTATACAATTGCTTTTGGATTCTAAAATTCATCTACTTCAGTGTAACTACAGTGGTTTTTTCATACATAATATAAATGAGATCATACTTGCCCAGTGATTATCTCGCATGATAGGTGGGCTGGAAATAACTGTTTACTTCCAACTCCTTTTTTTGATCAGCAGATTGATAGCTTCCGTTTCAGTCTGCATTGGAACTTTTAGCAGTTGCATCAGCTAATGATTGGAAAAACATGTCATCCATAACTCAGTGTTGGTAAACCCATGCAAACAAAGAAGGAAACCTCTTGATAACAGAAGGTGCCTAGTCTTTTTAGAGTCATCACAATGTACTAACAATGCTGTCTTTTGAAGGAAGACCTGAAATATTTCCAGACCAAACTCTACTCAGATTTTGTCTCATAACATAATGCTCTTTAAAATGATATGCTGATGCTTAAAATGTAACAAGTGATGCTATGACTGCTCTATGACTGTTTTATACACTTCGTGCTTGAGTGAAATATGACTAAAAGTGTATGAACATAGACAACAGAATCAATGTTTTAATGAAAATAGTTTGAATTATATTTAGGACAAAATAACAAAAAGCAAAAAAATTACCTTTTAACCACTTTTGTTTCATAAAGAAAGGTAGACAAAAGTAAGAAGGGGAAAAAAGAAAATTTTCAAAGCCAAATATTTAAAAATATGAAACAGAGTAGGAAGATTGTGAGTCAAATCTCAAAAGCACAGATTTAACTGGAATCTGAAATCAAAGGGTAAACAATGAGTCTTCAGTTCTAAATTTAAAGCCCTTGGTAATATATACTAAATAAAATGTACTGCCACTCATGAACACTATATACAGAAACATGGAGCACCAGAATAGAGATGGTACAGCCATGCAGGGGAAAAAAAAAAATCTATTATTAAACTAATATTAAAAAGGTGATACATTAAAACGTATTCTTTTTTTTAAACTCACTCACTTGTGACCAATCTCATGTGCAATGGTAAAAGCTGAACCTAGGCCAATGTCTTCATTAATGCTGCAGCTCCTTTCAGGCTCACACATTCCAGCCACAGAGGCCAAGCCTGAATAAACAGAAGGAGACACAAAGGGTCATGCCAAGGTGTTTCAGTCTTAAAAGCCCTAGTTATAAATGCCTGGATTCTTTTTAATAACCTCTATGCATAGAAGGAGCAGTTGGCAAAAGGTTAACTTTCTAGTCATTTGCAAAATCACTGGGGGGAATTTCACTTTGCCGGCTAGACATTAATATTTTTTGAACTGCAGTCAGTGCTGGAAAATGTCTAGACTAGGGGTTAGATTTATAAATTTTACTTCTGGTAACTTGGGACCACCTAGTAATTTGAGCCAGGAGCGGGAATTCAAGAAAGCATTTCTATTTTAACATTCTTGAGCCTGAAGAAAGCAAAATGTATCCACGTTATTTTTCTAAAGAAATCTGTTTAAGTTTAGTGGGTTCATAAAAACATACAAGCAACTTTTTTAGCTATGAAAAGCCCCACATGGTATGTTAAAAAAATTAAAAAAACAAAACTGAATGCATCAATGAAGAGAGAGGAGACATGTTAATAACAAGCATTCATTTAACCATGGAAGTCTTTTCCATTTATCACGCATCATCTTCTGGAATTAAAACCTTACTGCATTACAAGCGCTTTTAAAACTTTCTTTAGAGAGAGAAAGGCACTGGCATTTACAGAATATGGCTCTTCCGTATTTTACACATTCTTCAGCAACAGATTATCATACAACGTACTGTGGTCATAATTTAGTGCCACTAGAGAAAGCTCTGAACATCAGATTTATTTAATGTATTCCTCCCTAGAGTTTCTCATCTGTAAGGAGCAGTAACCCTTTCTTTAAAGAAATTACCTGCTCAGTTAACTACACTATAACCAAAAAATGACTGGAAAAAGTGTAACTTTGGTTGGGGTTGGGGGGAATGGGGCAGGGAGGGGAGAAGAGAGAAATCATACTCTTTATATGAGCAGGCACTTCAAATTATTCTGTTTGGACTAACAGTAGGCAAATAGTAAGATGACAAGTGCTTCCTGGCTGTGTCCACATTAGCAAGTAATTTGGAGCCATAGGAGTGGGTCAGCAGAGCGAAGCACTGATATTGAGGCTCCTCACATATTTTTATATGTGGGTTGGACACTCTACTTTGGACTAGCTTAATCCCGTAGGCTGAACATATTCACTACACATGTGGTTCAAAACTTTCTGAAGGGAAAAAAATACTACAGGATGTCATGAGAATACAGCCCATGTAGTGATTTAGACCTTAATGTCTCCCATAGGCACATATGGGGCATTTGGGGAGTATGTGTTCTGACTTAGTTTTCTCCAAAACAAATCTAGTTTGCACATGCCAAAACTACTCTGATAACCAAACTGACATGGGCAAAAGGTGACAATGTGTGTCTGCAGAACTTGCATGAAAACAGTGCTATTGCTATAAACAAATCATCAGTGTAGACACACCCACTGAGGACAGGATAAAACATCAGAAGAAAAAAGACTATCCATAGAGAAAAAAACTGTACATTTTTTGCAGTGTGCAACCTCTAGAAAATACAGTAACTACAGTTCACCTATGCTATTCTAACTGAGTAGGACATTCTGAGGACTACATGGCTATACTTATATACCGTCATGTACCCCTGCAAAGCCCACCACATTTGAGCAACAAAGTCATCTCTATCTTCAGATCTTACAACTGAGCATTTGCTTCAGTGACTTACAGGACCAGATTAACATAATTCCATACCATGCTTGCAGAAAGTGACAGAGATCAAGTCAAGAACTCAGTCTATGGCTCAGATTTAAACAAGGAGTTGTCCTTCACTGGAGCCACAGATGCGCTACAAAGACATCTGAGGTCTATCTTGTCTAAGAGGTTTCATGAAAGATTCCCCATTTTAGGACACTCGAATAGGAGAGAGATGTCTATGCCACATGAAATCCTTTACTTCTGTTTCTTCCTAGAATACCAATGATTCAGGTTTCTTTTGACCTTTTGAGACCTCTCCGAGACTTTTGTTCAGACTCCTTAAATATATGCTTAGCTTTAGTTACTGGAGGTCAGTGTGAGTTAAGCATATTAAATGCCTTGCAGAAGAGGGCCACAGGGCCTTGTCTCTTCTCCAATTCAATGCCTGTAATACAAATAAATTGTCATGGCTGTGTTGCCAAGGGTCCTATAACACTGAGTTGGAACTGATACCATATGTGATTTTTATTTTAAAAAAAAAAAAAAAAATCAAGCTTTTTATTTAATAAAACATTTGCCAAAGTCTATCCTCTGTTATGCCGGATTCAAGTGAAGCAGAATTTGCCTTTATGCCAAAGTCTGATACAGTAAGAACTAGTACACTAATGGTCTGTGTTAAAAATATCACGTAAAAATATCAAATAGTTCATGTGTGAATGTACGTTCTTTCAAACTTCCTTCTTTTAACACTTGCAAAGACAATTCTATTACATCAATATAGACAGTCTCTTCAGTTTTGCCTCCTCCACACAGATGTCAAAGAAAATCAGTTACATTTAGAAATTCATCAGCATCATTTGCCTTTTACTAAAACATGCTGTGGATATTGTTTGTATTTACAGCAGGCAAAATTCTGGTACCTTTCCCCATGTAAACCACATCCTTGTGCCAGAAGTGTCGTGCTGACTTGAGTGGGACTTGTAGAAAAATTAACATGAGTTAAGGCTATCAAAGCATACAGTAATACAGGGAAAGACAAAGCAAATACAACTATGAGCTTGGATTGAGAAAAGTATTAATAATCTGAACTAGTCAAAGTAGAATTGTATCTTTAATTACTTCTGAGAAAGACGCTTATGAAAGCATGCAAATTGAAAAAAAATCTAAATAAATGTTACATTAGTCTTCGAATAATGTTTCTTTCATATATTAAAGCACTATTAAAGGTAATAACTATACTATAGTAAGTAACTTTTGGTGACAAATTTAGGTATGGAGAGAACAATAGCTCTCCATCCTGCACCTAAGGTTGCTATGTGTGCTTCTCCATTATCAAAGCATTGTTTTAAGGAGTTTCAATGTTACTGTAATGTATATCACTGTGGTATTTTTCTCTAAGTCTCTAAGGAACAACCTGAAGCTGTACTCCCTGTGTACAACAGAGCAACAGTGTAAACCTCAAAGTCTGTTTCTTTTGTAAGGTTTGGTGGGTTTTTTTGGTTTTTAGCTTTCCTGAGGTCTTTTACTTGTATTTTCTGAACTAGATCATGGAGACAGGTTAAACGGAAATAAACAGCAAGTTCTCTTCTGTAAGAAGTAAGTTTGAGTCACCTGCTACATTTTGTCAGAACTACAGCTGCCAGAGAAGAAATACACAGCAGCAGCTCACTTAATTTAAACTTCTAGCAATGTATCAGAGCCAAAACTCACCTAGGTTAGCTTTTACCGTTCATGTATATAAAACTGCAAAATTTGAAAGCATAAACTTAAAAAGATCTAATCAGTCAGTAAATCAATAGCTGAGTATAAAGCAAGGGAACAGCAAATACAAGCTGAAATTCCTCTTTATAATCTTACCCAGTGTTCCACAAGGCTTGTTTTTATAAGTGCAGATATCATATCTGTTAAGGAGAAAAAAAGAAGATAAAATATGTCAGAGAATCAAATTTGTAAGATATTTTGTATATTTATCACATATCTGTATCATAGTTCAAGCTGTCAGATTGCAATCAGCTTAATTATGTGCAGCCAGCTGGTGTCGGCATTTTCTACACTCTGGTGTAAACCGCAAGCTGCAGTACACTCACAGCCGCTGGCCTCAGGCCAGTGGGACACCTGCCAGTAAGAAGAAAATGGTTAAAGTGGATCTTTGTAATCACCAGCTCCATAAAGCAGTCTACCATACTGTTCCAGCAGCATGTCTATAGACTGCTACTGATTCAAAACACTTAACTTTTACATTTTGAACGTAACTGGAATCCTCTTACAGTCTCACACTTATCAACTAAACAATATTAATTGTAACTCCTACTACTTAAACTTTGATTCTAATTAAAAACTGTAACTCTCAATTATTACACCAATTATATTAAAAAAGAATCTTATGAACTGCCATTATAGTTCCTTTCTCATCACCTTCCAATGACTATATGTGTCTTAAGAGTATACTGTAACAAACTAAAATGAAAAACGTCTTTGCGAAAAGCTAAATAATGTCTTTAAAGGAGAATTTTCATCATTTTAGATACAATCCTTCAAATACAGAAGCTTAGTGAGGTTCTGTGTAGTTAACATGCAAGTATCTGGAGCTGAAAAGGGAATTAAAACGCTTTCTGTGGCACAGCTAATAATAATAGCAGTGGTCATGCAGCAGCCAATTCATTAATTACACTTTCATATTTTGAATATGCAATCCTATGATATGGCTAGTGATACGAGAACACTCCTACAACACCTTTGATTTTCAAGGATTTATACCGATTTCCTTGCAGTATTTTTCAAAGTAATTTCTATTCTTTTGAATGGTGAGTGAAAACAAAGATTAAAAGGTATCATCTTTATGCTTTAATTTTTAACCCAAATAGTTACTAATTTCAGGCCACCAGACATTTCTGTTAAAAATAACCTAAGGACTGTTATCACATAGGAGTCTGATCATGAGATACATACCTTTCAGTGCTAAAAGAGTTAAGGTCTGTCTGTAAGCCAAATCCATCACAAAGTAACAAAGCTTAAAATTTGGAACAAATCCAGTAAACTCTCTATGCATGTGGACTGCTGTGACCACAGGGAATTCCTGTGATTTCTAGAGGTACTGAGTGTGGAGCAATCTTTGGGATTAAGCTCTAATTTTGAACTCAAATGTTCATATGCACTGATGTCATCAAGGTGGTTCAAACTCTGCCATCCTATATGCACATAAGGCCTCTCACTGATTTTCCATTTGCTGTTTGGAGAGGGGGAGGTAATCAAATCAGCATTCCTATATAAAATGTCTTGGAATATAATCATGTTTTGTATGTCACAAAGCTTTAAGATGACACAGATACAGAGAGAAAGAAAGATTTCTACTGAGTATTTCCTGCCTTTTGCATATTTATGGAAGCAACTTCCTATTTCTGCACTTAGGACAAAGCCTGAGCCTAATGCTATTGAACTTCATGCAAAATTATTCCTCAAAGAAAGCAGACAGGGCTCAGGCTTATTTAGTGAGAAAACCCAAACTTGCTCAAATTCTTTAAAACGTAGTTTAGAACTGAACACAAGGAAGTCTGTACAATACACAGGAAGTATTGGTCTTCTAATGTTTTTTAATATCCAATGCTAATAGGAAAAAAACAATTAAAGGCATACATCCTTAGATAAAATGGAAGAAAGCCAGTTCCACTAAACTCAAGTAAAATGTTGTCACTGGTTTCAGCAGAGCTGAAAATGTGCCCTTATGGCCTTAATCTGCTTACTCTTACACAGGTATGAATCTGAAGTTACTCCTCACCTTCAGTTCAGTTTCACAAGGAGCTGTGATAGCAGATGACATGAATTAAGTCCCTTGTTCCTGTTACATTTTTGAAAAACAAAGACCATGGTATCCTTCAGTTTATGCTGGTGTCCTGGTTTCGGCTGGGATAGAGTTAATTTTCTTCCTAGTAGCTGGTACAGTGCTGTGTTTTGGATTTAGTGTGAGAATGATGTTGATAACACTCTGATGTTTTAGTTGTTGCTAAGTAGCGCTTATCTGAAGTCAAGGATTTTTCAGTTTCCCATGCTCTGCCAGCAAGCAGGTGCACAAGAAGCTGGGAGGGAGCACAGCCTGGAGAGCTGACCCCAACGAGCCAAAGGGGTATTCCATACCATGGAACGTCATGCCCAGTATATAAACACGGGGGAGTTGGCTGGGAGGGGCGGATCACTCCTTGGGCATCAGTCAGCAGGTGGTGAGCAACTGCACTGTGCATCACTTGTCTTTTCTTGGGTGTTATTTCCTTTTTTTGGTTACATTCCTTTTCATTACTATTACATTATTATTATTAGTTAGTAGTGTATTTTATTTTACTTTAGTTATTAAACTGTTCTTAACCCACGAGTTTTACTTTTTTTTTTCCCTCCTCCTCCTCAGCCCGCTGGGAGGGGGGAGGGGGAAGCGGCTGCATGGTGCTTAGTTGTTGCCTGGGGTTAAACCACAACAGCTGGGTAGTGAGTGTTCTTCATTATGCATAGGCTAGCATTTGTAAGAAAACATGATAATGAAACTTAAATTAGATACTAAAACTAAGGAAAACATCATTTTATCTTCCAATATACTAATTATTTTTGCAAGACCATACCCAGGTAGCAATATATTCTGATTATGGCTTCATTAAATATTCAAATTTTATAGCCAATAATTAATTTCCTGTAAGGAGCATTCATACACTGTCTTATGCCTCAGTTTAACAGAAAAAAACTCTTAGGTTTTGCATGTCCAGTGACTTACTTTACCTACATCACCTTCAAGCTCCATTTTTTTTCATTTTTTTCCTTTCATATGGATGGTTTCTGGTCGTGATTTGTTTGAAAGGTCTTATCATTTTTATGTACCAAACTGCTCAGCTCCATCATTTGCTTCTCTATACGATTTAACCAAATCAGCCAAACTTGTCTTTTTTGTTTTTGACACCACTTCGTCTAACTTTATTTTGAATTTCCAAGCAATCCATTTAACCCACAGATGTTGGGTTCCAAAATGTGGACGACTACAGAGTCAATACTTGCCAGATAGTAGCTTCAAGCCAAGAAACCCCTAAAATGACAATTCATCCAGATTACTCATGAGATTTGATAGGTCTAATTGCTATTTAAAAAACCAAAATCAAACAAAATAAACAAACCAACCAAAAAAAACCCCCACAAAGGTGAAGATGGGTCACAGTTGTCACCAGGACCTTAGTAAACACTTCAGGAGCCAAAGACAACCAAAAGGTAACTTCTCAAGCCAACAATTATCTCAACCAACCATTAAAAATAATAACAGTCATGAGAGTTATGCAAAAATGCAGTTTGCAAGATGTGATTATATTTTCTTTTTGATTCACTGACAGAATGTGTAAGAGGGGCACCACACAAAATTCGAATGTAAGAATACAGATATGCAGGTTGCAAAAAACCTCACGATGAGATGGCAGCCTGATCATTTTGAGACAGCCAAGGAAATCCTTTGCCCAAGTTGGAAGAGATCATATGCCTCCTATTAAAGTGGGTGAATACGTCCCTAAAATGTGACCAGGCTGGGGAAGTGGAATGTGGAAAGAGGTATGAGGCAAGATTGTTGATTATGAGTCCATTCCCACCCTGAATGGATCAGAAGTCATTTGATGAGGCAGATGGGGAAGAGGTCAGGGAGTTCTGGGCACACCTGCAGGGCTGCTGAAGAGCCACATCAGACAGGTGGGAAATGCATGATGGATGTACAGCTGTCACTGACAACTTGAACTGACACATCAGCCAGAAGGAAACTGCAGAGATAGACTATTATCAGTTCAACAGGATGGTCAAGAACTGGAGTGGCAACAGCCTCCTGTCATGCCATGAATCAAACAGGAAGTGTTAGCGTGCCCTCCAAGGGCACTTAGAAAGGAAAAATTTCTAGTCTTTTTTGGCAGGATATGAGCATGCCCCATGCTAAAATATACATCTATACCACTGAATTAAAAAGTGACAGGGACCACACTCCCAGACAGTGAAATTCTATTATCTGTATTATGAAACTGTTTTAAAAGTCCATCAAATTGCTAAAAAAAAAAAAAAAAAAGAAGTTCCTTGCACAGATTTGGCCCATGACAACAATTAATCTCAAAGAATTCCCAGGAAAAGTTCAAAAGGTGGCCACACACAATTATGAACAGGCAAAACATACGAAGTTACTCTGTTCTGGAGAAGTCAGCTTATCAGTATGGACACAAGAAGTTCTGTGCCAGTGGTCCTCAGTGCAAGAGAAAAGTCACTGACATGTTTGTTTAATTTATTAGTGTAGATGTAAGCTATAGACTACCTCTTGAAGAAGCCTCAGTTATCCGCAACTCTGACTTGCAGAAAAATCCCTTTCCTTTGTAAATCTGATTAGTATGATCCTGATCATTTGAGTAGGACACTTAAGTAAAATATATAAGAAAGATGAGTTCTCTGTAAATACTGTAAGCACTGCTCAGTCTTGTCAGGTAAGTTATTTGCAGCTACAGCCAATCCCAGACACCTTAGGGGAAAACATACATTTCTCTCCCATCTAGCTGTACATTGCAGGGAAAGGAGAGAGGATTCTTCCTGATCCCTGCAACCTGTCAGCTTGCAGGCCTAATGCATGTAATTGTGCAACTATGAAGTTTACACAGAGTTCCATGTAAGCAAGTGTACTCCCTTACTAAAAAAATAATAATTAAAAAAAAGGACATAAATTCACAAGTTTGAAGGCTAGAAAGCATCACGATAATTCAATCATACCTCCACCCATCCCTAGCATAAAAAGGTAAGTAATTTATTCTAGCTTCTAGAATAAATTAGCATAATAGGAAATTAGGAAAATAGGATAAAAAGCCGTTCCTTAAAAGCTATTCAATCTCACATTAAGAGTTGTTTTCAACATAATTTGAGAACATCTGTACTAGGTTATCCAGTTCATCTGCCTTTCCCTCCACAGCAGTCATTTGTGAGTGCCTGCAGGGACAACAGGACAGCACAGACTGGTATGTTCCCTGACAGAAGCACCCAGCCCCGTGGCTTAGGGAACTTCAGAGACAGAGATTGCATCTTAGTATTTAATTGATTATTCTTCTAATGTCTTTAGCATTTAGTTAATTCCTCTTCAATCTTAAAAAAAAAAATTATTTCAGTGTTCATCTGGGGGATGTTATGCCTTTATCTGCAAAGTTGAGTCCCTCTGCCCCAGCAGAAATCTCCTTCATGCTGAAATAATTTTATTTTCTTTTAAATCAGATTAATAAATTGACTTTGTCAGCGTGGCACCACTACACTGTGGCCTTTCTACCACCTTCCTTTGAGCTCTAGGGCTTTTTAAACTTTCTGAAGCGTGGGTGTTACAATTCAAAAAGTTGTTCTAATAGTGGTATTAACAGTAGTAGATACAAAGGCAAAATGAATTACTTCTTACATGTTAATGTGTATTTATACATTCAATGATAACATTGCCCTTTTCACCAGTCTGATTATGTGAAATGGCCCACTAAAGGAAAAGAGCCTCTATAAAACACTGTCATTACTAGCTGTATGTTACTGGAAATGTCCACTGTGCCAGAAAGAAGGACTATCTGCATCAAGTTAACACCGAGACAGAAATATACCTGTAACAGAGTTGGAAACATACATGAATACTAGCATGGGATACACTTTAAAGAATTTAACTCATCAACAAGAATAACCCACAGCATACATTTTCTTTAAGTATGACAAATGAATAAAGCATGCAAACTCTTATTAGAAATGCAAATTCTTCAAAACCAGTATGAAATACAAGCTACTTACTTATAAGGACATAAACCTACTCTAAAATTACCTGAAAGCTACCAATATGCCTGAGTAATATTTGAGATAGATACTGACAGAAATAACTCAGGCTCTTCTGAGCCTTTTGAAGGAATATTTCTTAATGAAAAGAGTTTAGGAAACAAAAAATATAATCACAGCAAATTGCTGAGGAAAAACCTACCAAGATCGCTGGAATATAAACATAAAATGTAAGTGAATATAAGAAAAATCAGGCTAGACAAAACCGACAAATAGCATGACTGGACATAAAACTCTTCATAACTTTGAGACAGCTAAACATGTACTTCATATATATAATACTACAGGATTTGCCAATTAACCTGCTTGAAAAGGTTGTCAGAAAACAAAATAAAGCCTAAGAACTGGTTCTGTCCTGACTAAGAGGAAACAGAGCTAACTACTACAAATTTTTAAGATTTCATTTTTAAGGAACATTTCCAAACATGGGAACGGGAGGTTTTATTTTTCACTTGTTTTAAACCAAATTATACTTTTTGACACTTACTTTTCATTATTGAAGGTTTCAACAACAAGCTATTCAAATAAGGACTGTCCTTTTCATACGCTCTTGCTCAGCGATAAACATTACGGGTTCATTAGATTCTGATCCTTTTAACTTTTTATTCTCCATGCTATGCAACATAATATATCTATGCACTCAATCACGTCTCATATTTGAATAAGTGTTAAAAGACCAGACAAAAGAAAACCCTGTTTTAAAAAGTTAAGTTAATCTAGTTCCAACACTGAGAACTATAAACTGAACTACTGCTCAAACTGAAATCTCAGACTTCCCCTTAGAGGGATCAAAAACCTCAAGCTATCTGACAACTCCAACTCCTATTTCTAAATTATGGAAAAAAAAGAAAAAACAGTGAGTAGCTTGTAGTTTCACCACATTCTTTTGCATACATATACTTGGCTATGATTAAAAAGCGGTTATTCTGCAAGTGCAGACAATGGCACTAATGCTAGAGAATTGTGTAGAAAAATAGTTATAAAACAAATACTGACTTTTGGTCAGTTATTATAAAAGGCTTTGTATCGCAATTCTTCAACAGTTCATCACTCTTAAGATAATTTGGTCGTTCATTAGATTTGCACAGGTTACAAACAGCAATACTCTTCATAACACAATACTTTTCTATGTCTTTCTAAAAGCTTTACTACAGCATATCCTTAGCCTTACAGAAAGTGGTACACCGCAACAGCATTCTGCCTTAAAATAAAGTACACTTCTTATTTGGTTTCTTCCTCAAAAACCTCAAACCAAAAAGAGTTATTTAAACCAAGGAAGGAAAAGAATAATATACATGTTACACATCACTCAACAGAAATAGCTTTTTCTATTATTAGTTTTCCATGCCTTTAAAACTGCCATAGACAACCAAAGTCTGGCTCTATTGGACTTTCTTCTGATACTTAGATTGGGTGGATAAATGAATTTCTGAGTTACAGCTAGAAAAACTATTACTGCTATAAGTTCTAATTCTCCTGATTTATATGAAAAGAAATATTTTAAATAATTGCACTGGAGATGAAATATTTCCATACTAATTTTTCTAAACTGCAAATGCAGTCAGAACAGTAAAAATAAACTCAGTTCTGAAACAACTTTTTTAATGTTGTCATTTGTCATCAATTTTGGCAATGTAACATTAGAATAGCAGTTGCAAATTTACCATAATCAGTAGTATTATTGGTGTACTTAGGACAGATGTACAAAGGTGATTTTGAGATTATGATTTAATAAAAGATTCTCTCAATGCAAATTCCACCCCTAGAGCGTCTAAAAAAATTTTCAAGTTCATGAAAAATACATTAAGAGGTTTTTCTTCAACATTATGTTGATGTGTCATGCAAGCATATAGCAGAGCTATTGCAAAAGATACTAATTACATGAAAATAGAGGACTTCATAGATGTTTTGTAAACAAAAATAGTTCTAAAGACAAGATGAAGACCCTGAGACAGTTCTCAGCTTGACACATACCCTAGGCCATGATACACCATTTCAAATCACTGATAAAAAGTCATCACACCAAAACTCAGAGCACTAGCTTTAAAATCTTGGTATTTTGAGGAAATAATACATTCAGCCTTTTTAGTCGTCTTCTGCTTTCTAAGACTAACTGTATTTATGTACATTTTTGGCACTTTTCAGGGTTTATTCTACAGTCATCCAGATTAAAATCTTCCTTTTCCAATGTAAGTCATGACGCTCATATAGAAACGTGCCCTTACCAGCTACAGCAATAACAAGAGAATAAAGTAATGGGAAGTACAGAATAACAAGTGCTACAAACTGTTAGGTCATGATCTAGTTAAGTATCCAAGACAGACACCTACAGAAACTTAAAACAACATCAGTGTTCTGCTAGTATTAAAAAAAAAACAACCTCAAACAGCATCAATACTGCTGACTGGTTCAGATATGACACTTATCACAGAGCAATCTTTGCTTCTATGAAAGTACTATTAAGTGGGTTAAAATTAGGTAGCATAAAAACACATAGTTCCTTGCTGTCAGCTGACATATTGTTAACATAATTTGAAACTCTGAAAAAGACAGAATACTTCCCTTCCCCGCATTCTTCCTCTAATTAGAACCTTTCTGTAGACCATACATGACTACAAAGTAAGAAAGTATCAGCTCAACCACAGTCTCATGAAGGCAAATGAACACTGTACAAACTCATTAGACTATTTTAGTTGACAATGTAGACCCTAGAAGTACTCTAGAGACAGCTTTATAAGGGAACTCTAGCACTGAAGAAACAGCCAGGCACTAGTGGTTCCAAAGCCTGCCCCTTGCAGGCCTTGGACTAGCAATGTCACTTCACTCTGCTCTGCCTTGATTTCTCCATCATTGGAAGTTATCTCTTCCTTTTTTCTTTTCTGTATCCAACATGTACAGGCTTGCTGCCCTAACTCATTCCTCCCTCTTCCATGTATTTGCTTGTGTGATCCTCAGTGTATGTAAGTTCCAGCAGAGTTCTCTCTCCACAGCTTTAAGATTACCAGAGATTGATTGATGGCTCAAGCTATCGTCACCTAGCTTATACAAATAGGCCTATCCTACTACAAACATAATTTTGAGGGATATCCACACGGCAGTCATAGCAGCATCAATAGGCTCAGTCTAGGGTAGCTACCCAAAGATCCATCTTGCTTCTTTCCATTTTTACACCCTGAACCAAGTTCTGTGCTTCTGCATTTAACATCAGCACCCAAGCTAGCGAAAGAGGTTTGACTGAGTCTTCAGTATATTGGAATCACTTTACTGATAGCAGTACAGACAGCATAAGCCATCATACAGAAGGAGCTCCAGGCCTTCTAGCAGTTGTAGCCCAATCTTAGATGAATCCATCCTTCCTCTTCAGAACATGTCAATTCTATTTCAAGCTAGGCTTTAGGTTGCCTTCAACACTGAGACTCCTCAATCAGTCATCTTTCAACAAAATCATTAAAAAGTCCTTTATCTGGATAAACCATATATAGATTTCAAAATTGTAGAAATCTGAAAATTAACTATGATAGTAAGGCACAAAGCTTGCAAGCTGGAGACTGTGAATCCATAAAAATAATCAGAGAGTTTAAATCTAGCAGAACTACAAGGAGTGTTTCAAAACTTTTCTGTGGCATATCTAATTTTCTTTCCATGGGATAGCTCCTGATCCACAGTAAAAATTCTTATACTAGTGCATCAGAAATGTAGAGCTACCTACCTGAGTGACAGTCATGACTTTATTACCATTCAGAGACAATTGAGAGATTCAGCATTTGCACTATCACCAGAACATAGGTAAAACTTAACTTGCTGTATTCTGTTCCTCTGAAGTGATTCCACAGTTTTATTGTGTTCTCAGTACTGAGCCAAAATTTAGATGGGAGTTACATGGATGTGATTTGTTAAAGCTGGTCTAGAGAACAGAACAGAAATTTCTGCGTATCTACTCCAAGTACACTGCTAATAATTTTTCTATCAGTGCATTCGGGAGAAGTCTGGCAACTAATACATAAAGCCTTTGTTCAAAGGACATTGACTCAGAGCAGCTCAAGCAGCTTGTAGGGCAATGCTTTTTAGAGTGTGCTAATGCAACAAAGTCTGGGAAAAAGGAAGACTAGCAAAACTAATTACATAGGCGTGGTTGGGGGCATCCTGCCACACAGCAGAAAATATTATGCTAAACCATTTATAGGAAGCCACTAGTCTAGACCTTTGGCAGGAGGGAAACACAGCTAGCAGCTATGATTACTAACCAAGGTTTAGTTCAGTTGTACAGAAATAAATGAGATCAATTATAGCAATAACATACCGTAAATATATTTATAAGTTTTGCTGTGGATATGGCCTTTCTTCCTTTTCTAACTTTCCAAATATTGTAAATGATTAGTTTACAAGTCTCTCAGAAGATCACACACGTCTTTATACACAAAATGTCCACTTCATCTGCCCTTACTCACACTGTATATGGGATAAAAGGCTTGGTACTTGAGGTAGGTCGTAAAGAATAGCAGTTCATTAGGATGACAGACCACACCTGGTATGAAAAACATAAGAATTGCAACATGGGCCAGACCAAAGATGCCATTATCCCAGTACCCTGCCTTCACGACGATCTAAGAGAATGCCCAAGAAAGAATAACACCAGTGCAAGCATAAAATGGCAATTACCCCAATACTCTCCCAACTTCAACTATTTTTGGCTCAGATTTTTTGAGACAGATGCGCTTCTGGGTATTTAGTAACTCTCAACAGATTTTTCTTCTGTGAACTTGCCGAGCCAACCTTTCAACCTATGCATATGTCCAGCTTCCATAAAGTGACTTGCCAAGGAGTTTCAACATCAGCTAACTCTTGCATAAAGGGTTGCCTCTCTTCTCCTTGTTTTGAGCCTTTCTTCTGCTAAGTTTACGGGGCAACCTCTAGTTCTTGTACTGAAAGACGTAATGAGTGATTGTTCCTTATTTATGCCCTCCATACAATCTGTAACTTTGTACATCACTGTAATATTCTCCCAAATCTGACTTTTCCAAAATTTGACTCCTCCAAGTAAGAGAGCCCTCAGCTTAGTCATTCCTTGTAAAGAAAGTGCTCTATTTTTTTGATCATTCTTGCTTCTCTTTTCCAATTCTCCTAAAACCTTTTGAGATAAGAAGGCCAGAATGACATAAACTGTTCAAGACGCAAGCATATCATGCCCAGTTTACTCAATGGCATAATAAGGTTCTTTGTTCTTTTCTCAATAATTGTGAATACTTAATTTGCTGGATTAACAATGTGCATTTTACATGTAGCCCAAATCTTTTCAGTAAAATCATAATACTATCAAATAATAGAATCAAAAGAGGAAAGAAGAGCAGCAATTTTTTTTCTGTTACTTCTGGTTGATATTTTTACAAAATTTCTGAGAAAAGGATTGAAACTCTTAAGCACGCACTGTTACAACTTATTTTTCCTGAACATGATGAGAACAATATGCCCTGTACTTGGGCCCAATTAAACAATCACAAAGTATTTGGGTAATCACAGAGTTGTATTTACACAGAGAGCTAAATTTCAGTAGCTTAACGTGGTAATTAAAAGCTTCTTCAGTCAATGGGATAAAATCTATTTGCTGACTTCTTTTTAAGGTCAAAAAGAAAGACAATCACTCCATTCAAATGGTTTTAAACCCTGACTAGTATCAAAAGGAATTTTTAACAGCAAACTCAAAACAATCTATTTTACAAGTTCAGTGTTTGTTTCTATAAGCACATGTTACAATAAATTACAATAAAGGATTTCTCCTCTTCAAAAAATGACAGCAACTAATTTGATTGCCAGTGCTCAAAGAACAATACAAAGCCAATGAAGTGCTGGACATCTGTGGTAGTTCTCCAAATGACATGCATATATTCCATCAAACAGGCTGCTGCTGTGTTCTACAGCTAACAATTTTGAAGCTAGCGAATTTTGTAGACTGCCTGTGAACTGAGAGGAAGAGAAAAGCACAGATTGACAGAATGAAATGGTGGCAGAAGCAATGACTGTTGTAACAAAGATAAGTTTAAAAGAAATGAACAGTGAATAAGTGTACAAGAAGAATAACAGGACTCAGATCTTGTCCAAGTTTGTGAGAGCGCATCTACGCAAAGGTTATGTCATGTTAAGACCAAAAGGAACTTAATTTGGTTTTCTTTTTTTTTAAAAGTGCTGGCAAATGGAATACCTGTACCTCAGACTGATCTTTGAAGTCTGTCTGTATCAGCAAGTGAAATCCATGCATACAATCCAGAATTGCACATAAATGTTTGTTTCATCTTCTTCTCCATACAATACACAGCAGGAAGAAATATTTACTCTGAATATTCAAGACAGAAAAAATCTGTATGGCATACATTATCATTTTCTGTCTAGCTTATTTTTTACAAATCATTTTAATGACAACAGCAACTAACTGTCGTGAATGAATGGGTGAATACCATGAGAACAGTAACTTACTTTACAACAGTTGCTCTTCACAAATCACATTACTCTTATTGTATACAAGTTGGGATTAGTCAACAGTGCCTATCCAGACTGTCTGCACGCATACATACTTAGTTCCCTGTACCTTAAAGAATGTAACAATAAAGAATCACAGAAGACTCAGTAGTAGCTGGGAAAGAAAATGGGCTGCAGCAACAGCGATCTGTCTTGCAAAGGGATGCACCTGTCAGATTCCTTTCCCTGTGTATGAATTCTTCAAACTAAGCTATTAATTCCCTATTAAAACTACCTGATTGTCAAAAGGAATTCCTCACTGATTCCTCAGTTTTAACCTTCCATACATTATTCAAGTCTTAATTTTGTAAACTAGTCTTTCAAAGCTAACCTATCTTGAAGTAGGAAAATAAATTCCTCTTCAGTACTTTCATTAAGCCCACTAAGCATTTACCCACTTTTTTTTAAAAAAAACCCACTTGCAGTTGTGTTTCCGAAACTAGTTTGGTTTCCTCTACAAATGTTATGAAAGAATAGTTCCATTATTTTTTGAATCAACAGACTACTCCTTTGTATTAAAAGTGACCTGAACTATGTTTTTTATTTTTACCACATACTGAGTATTAACATGAGACTATTAAAATAATTATTCCCCCAAGTCTTACAAAATTTTAAATGCTGAGCAGAAATTTTGACTGGCTATAAGGAGAATCTTTTTCCCCATGAGGGCAGTCGAGCAGTAAAGTGGGTTGTCCAAATAGGTTTTGCAAGACTTGATTGGATAAAGCCTTGGGCAACCCGGTTTGATCTCATAGTTCACCCTGCTTAGAGGAGTATATTGGACTGAAGACCTCCAGAGGTCCCTTCCAACCCGAATCCCATAGATTCAAAGCAGGTCGTATCTGAAAATCTTCAAAATGTTTATTTAATAATTACGGAATAATAAAAATGACATTTTAATACAACTCTTCAGAATATTCATTGAAAAGCAAAGTAAATTACATACTCAAAATGGAAGCTTCATTACAGCCATAGTTATTGTAGTCTAAATATTTTATCAATATAGAAAACAGAGGGGAAAAAAGCCTCCCTCCCCATCCCACTCTGAGTTGGAACAGTCCTACATCTTACTAACAATTACACATGAAACCTCTTGAACCACATTCCCCAATTAGCTGACTGTTAAGTTTTAAGCATCTGACACTGTCCTGTAAAACATGTTCTCTTCTGTAATGCCAACACAACTGCCTAAAACACTAGCTGTAAGAAATCCAAGAAGTTCAAGCTGAAAGAAAAAACAAGTATGCCTTCTTTTTTCCAGCTCAGTAAGTTTTGACAATTAATGTAGTTATACCATTATGAATAAATGCAAGTAAGTACCATAAGATCTGCAAACAAGAAAAGTTACTATCCAATAAAATGTTTCTCTCCATTGTGGCTGAAAAACAGGGAGAATTTCATTGTTTTAAAATCACAAAATTATCTTATTACTTTGATCTATGTAAAGTTAGTGAATGAAAACACTTAATTTCCACCTGAATTATACAGAAATAAGGATCAATACAGAAGTTTAATAAAGTAAGGATGCTTGGGAAGAGGTTGGATAACACACAGAAAATACTAGTGTTTCATTTTTTTCTCAGCGTATTAACTGTAATTTCTGTTGTGTAAAACAGTCTGGTTCTTAATTTGTTCGGTTTTAGTTACTTTAGTGTTTCTATTAATGTTAAGTGTGGCCTTATTCAATAAGTACAAGTAATTTACGAATGTAAATACTCTAATCAAATTCCCACTTTTGCTTGGAATAACTTGCAAAAGCCTGAAGTAAAAAATCTGAAGTAAAAAAATATTTTTATTAGTTAAAAATGTAAAAATATTAAGATGAGAAATGTATTTAAGTTCTAGAGCTACTTAGAAGAATGCACAGAAGTAGAGTTTCCTTCCAGTAAAGCAGGGAGAGAGAGCAAATTCAGCAGTGCAAAGACTACAAAGAAGAGCCACACATTTCAGTGAAGTTACTTTTCCTAGCATACCACCATACTATTTAGAATTCCATTTTCAAAAAGGGTCACGTACAGGAACAAAGTTTTTTGGACTGCCAAACAATTCGTTTGATTTACTCAAGACATAACCAAAAATAGAATTGCAAAACATGACAATTCTCCTGACTAATTGCACCTTTTACTACTGCTATTGTTTGCTGCTAATTTTTTTTACCCATTAAATAATTAACAATCTTACCCAAAGTATGACTAAAATGGAATAGCTTCAAACCCAATCTTGGTCAAAGACCCATAAACACTTTCATGGCTTAACAGATTGCATTTCACACATCTGAAAAATTCCTTGGTTTTGCTAGTGTTTGGAGTACAATTTCTTGTTCTTTAGTGCTTCCAAACATATTTTTCAGAATTGCATAACGTATTTCACTCCACTTTGGCAGGTGGTTGAAAGAGCTCATAGGGTAGACATTTCTTCTGAAAGAATCCGGACAATGACTATTTGTCAGCATTACTTATGACCTTGCAATTTTTAAGCAGGACTACTGCCCTAAAATTACAATATAAGCAAATACCTTTCATTACAGCTAAATTAATGTGCAAGCTAAGGAACTGCCTGTACTTCTTCCTCCGTATTTATCCAATCACTTAGCACTCTCTTTTTCAAGCTGCCGAGAGTAATAAATGAGAGATTTGCCATGGGTCTGGCTGAAGCAGTGTGAAGGCCATCCAAATGCAACCTCAGTGCTATCCAAAGAGCCATCTTAAAAGGTCTGGAAAAGAATCACACTCATCTGGAAGCTGAATGTGATCAGCTCCATAAAATAGCAAGTTCCACAGTTGTCAGAACACAACCTGAACAAAACGTTCAGAAATAACTAAAATAATGTTAATACTATATTTAATAATGAACACCTGATGCCCTAACATAGTATTACAAATACCTACAACAGAGATTTGACTCCAACAGCAGCATTAGATAGACAGGAAGTGTCATCCCTTCAGCAACTCAGTACAAAGATAATTTTAAAACAAAGACTGGTAAGTGGCCATATGGGAAAGAAATAATGAATTTTGGCAGTTTCTATCCTTCTAGTTCTGCTATTAAAGCACCTTTTCCTTCAAGATCGTAACTGCGTAACTCTGAGCTTACTGACAATGAAAGATTAGCTGAGTCAGCTTAGTGTGTGACAAAACAGTATTAAGCTAACTTGTAGTATCTAGCTGGTACTTTGTAGTAAGTTGCTCATATGCCTAAACTATCACACGACTCTTACATTTCCCTGGCACCAGCGTTACTCTATGTAGGTCTAGGAGTCTTCCCACAAAAATCATGTAGGTCAACATGCTCTTAGAACACCAAAACATATCAACTGTAAGTCATTTAAGAACTACATCTCAACTTTGGAAAGAAACTAAACAATAAAACACATGAAAGAATACTTTACTTACATGATCTGAGTATTCTTCCTTCTCCACATGATCTGACACTCCAGTAAGTCTTATACAGAATCTAAAGCCATTACTAAAAGACCTCTTAAGTTTCATTGTTCTTGAGTAACTAGCAAGGTTACATGAATTCCAGACTACCAAAATGACATCTCACTGCAAAACAGAAAAATCTTACTGCCAACGTTTTGGAATTTTTTTAAACGACAACAGATCAGAAGTTACCTCAGTTTTTTGCAAATCACTTCTTGATCTTCTCATTTTTTTGGCAGAATTAAAAACAGGAAAAAATCAAAGAAGTATTTTGATTTGAAACAATGCAATATTTCAGGTTTTTTAGTTTCTACATTTTTAAGTATTCTAAACTGAATCTGTTATTCATAAGAACTAATCATAACTTGGTTTTACAGGGGAAAAAAGTCTCCCCATTTATTCACAGACCACGTTCAGTACCTGTAATGCCAGAGCAAGTGTTTTCATAACACCCCTCCAAAACTGATACGAGATTCAGGTAACATGTATCATTAATACATTTGTGCAGTCTGATTGCTAAAAACAATGCCAGTCACTCTAACAACTTTTGTAATATGGACATGTATCATCTTCTACCTGGAGAAACACTAATGTTCAAGTTACCCACAGAGAATTGTCCTGAATGGTAACTATATTCTGAGAGACAATACAAAAGATTTCAACTCAAAATTATGAAAAAAAGTCACCATGATTGCTCATTAACTGAAAAATATACTGGTGAGTACACATGTGTAGAAGCATCCTTTTTCTGCAGTATCTAGAACACAGTGTATCTTCCCAGCAAGCTGGATACCACATGGACAAAGACTCAGACTGCAGAGTAGCAGTAAACTGTCAGAACTCTGTATACTCATGTAGGTATCCATTCAAAATTATTATGGGCTTAAGCTGTGGGGGCATTTTCAGGATAATCTGTTGGACCACTAAGGCTTGGGAAAAAGAGCAAGTAATTAACTTTTATTTATTTCAAGTCACATGAAGATTCCTTAAGTTGTTTAGGAGAGAGGAAGAAAAGGGGCACTTTTCTTCTGGAGGGGAAAAAAAAATAAATCTAGAAATATAAAAAATCTAGAAATAGCATCTAAAAACCTAGAGAAAGATAAGTCTTCTATCATCCAACCTGGAGAACAACACAAGTTGTGACCGGTAGTGCACTAAAAGAGTATTAAAACAGCAAAGCACACAAAACAATGATTCTGCTTTCAAAGTCACCACAGCAAGAAATTTGATTCTGGGAGGATCTACTCCTCAGTGCTAATCACCATATCACAGACCACAGATCACCAGCCCTGAGGGCATTGATAACTGATGGCTTTTACTAAACCAGCTATGGGTTGCTGGTTGAGAATGTATCACAGGTACCAGGAGCAAAGTGACACAAAACATCAAAGGAACGCATCTCAGTTGTAAATTGCATTCTGTTTGGGAGGCTGAAGAGGATTTATCTTTTCATATTACCAGATCCCAAGGAAAAGGAAAAATTCACTTTTAAGAATAAAACAAAATGCATGAGGAACAGCGGAAGATACCTGTTCAGCATAAGACAGCATTCTTTTCTGCTTTGCAGAAGCTCTCACTGAATACTATAAAAAGCTCAAGATGGACTTGTCTGTTTTTTCTGTCTTCTCGAAAAAAAGAACATAATACTTAGGATGTGTCTAATAATGCCACTTCAAATCTGTATCATAAAATGGAATGAGCTGCATTACAAGAAGGGCAGTTTTCAAAACCTGGTTCTTATTTCCATCTGTAACTAGCTAAATTCTCTTTACTGTGGAAATTAGAGAAAAGGTATGAAGATGGTGTGGATATTGTTTTTCAATGACCAGGCTGCACAAAACCAGAAAAAACAGGACTACCCTAATCTGCTATATAAAAGGCTAAAAGAAAAAGCACATGGTGTACAAATCTGTGGATCATATGAGAGTTCGGTGTCTCTGGCATAAGTCGTAAGAATAATGAAAGAGACAGTGAAGCTCAATTTCCCTTGTTGCCATGGGTTCAGGGACACAGACATCCACAGCATGGCATGGACAAAGACACTGACAGTCAAAACTGTAAGACTGTAACTTTATATGACCCAAGCATATTGGCAGTAAAATTCAATTTTCAAATGAATTCCAAAAACATACATGTGAGGAGCATGTATTTAAAGACTGTATTTTACAGTTAAAGTGATTTACTGGTGATTTGCATTTATGTCTGTAGCAGCAGAATCAGGCCTTTAAGCAGATAAGAAGCCATGGCAAGACATCCTGTTTTGATGCTATGAGAGCAGAGTATCAGCACAACTGCATGCCTCAAAGTCTCACATAAAATTTACTGAAAGGTAACTGACTGCTAAGTTTTACACAGGGAATTTTCCTCTTAGTATGAAAACTCTACTGAAGTCATACGACTTAGTCATGGGAGTAAAGATTTCACAATCAGGCCCATTAGGTGCAAGTTGGGGAGTGGAGAAATGTATGTATGTGGGGGGGGTGTTACAACTATTTTAACACTACCACACAAAACAATTCAGAGAAAAAATATGTTATCCAGCAGTAGTAATAACCAAGATTTAGACAAGGAAGAATGTAATAATTAAACAGAAATTTTGTCAGAATATGACAACTGATATTCTTGTTCTAATGAGCAGAAGCAGTCAGGATCAATTCTATACTGTATTTAAAAAAGGGAACCTTAAATAAGATGACCTAGGCACCTTGGTGACTCAGAGGGAAGAGTGCCATCTACTGAGTCAATAACTTAATTATAAGAAAAACCAACGAATCACACATTTGTCATAAAACAGAAAAGGAATTTAAGTGATAAAGAGTTTTCTACCTCCTATTGAAAATCTAAAGCTTTATTTTGAAATGTTATTGCTATTTATATGATAGCGATTCTATGTTTCTATAGAAGTGAGCTAGTGATTTAGCCAAATACTTATGCCTATAATACTTCTGAAAGGCTTCTGATGCCTCTATTTCTAAGTAATTTAAGAGCTTTAGTTTCGAAAGGGAAGATGTCACTTTCTGAATATTCTGCCTCTTTAAATCCCTCATAGTTGGACATACAAACATGAAGATGCTCAAAATTACACATCAAATTACATCTGGAAAAGTAGGCCTTTATTCCCTTTTTTTTTTTTTTCTTTTTAAAAGATCCTGGCATATGGGTTTAACTATGTTAGAGGACAAAATATTAAAAAAGAAAACCATGAAGAACCAGTTACAGAAGATATTCTTAATTTATTTGACCTTTGAGTTAACAAACTTGTTGATAATCAACCTGCAACATATGAAAGCATACCTGCACAGAAAAATTAACTACTTCTAGAAATACATACAGTGATGAAAGAAAAGTATGTAACCCTTAAGTGTGTTCTGTGTCTCACTCTTTGCCAAATATAGAAGAATGATATTTATCTACAGATTCCAAATTCTTTAACTTAAATTGTAGAACATAAGTCCATCACATACCCATCATATTTGAGAAGTCATGGCAGTCCAGTGGTTCCCACTGACTGGAAAAGGGGAAACATAACCCCCATTTTTAAAAGGGGAAAAAAGGAAGACCCAGGGAACTACAGGCCATTCCATCTCACCTCTGTGCCTGGCAAGATCATGGAGCGGAGCCTCCTGGAAACTATGCGAAGGCACATGGAAAATAAGGAGGCGATTGGTGACAGCCAACATGGCTTCACTAAGGGCAAATCGTGCCTGACAAATTTGGTGACCTTCTATGACGGAGTTACAGCATTGGTGGATAAGGGAAGAGCAACTGACATCATCTGCCTGGACTCATGCAAAGCATTTGACACTGTCCCGCATGACATGCTTGTCTCCAAATTGGAGAGACATGGATTTGACAGATGGACCACTCAGTGGATAAGGAATTGTCTGGTGTCACTCAAAGAGTTGTGGTCAACAGCTCAATGTCCAAGTGGAGACCAGTGATGAGTGGCGTTCCTCAGGGGTCAGTATTGGGACTGGCGCTGTTTAACATCTTTGTCGGTGACATGGACGGTGGGATTGAGTGCACCCTCAGCAAGCCTGTGGATGACACCAAGCTGAGTGGTGCAGTTAACACACTGGAGGGAAGGGATGCCATCCAGAGGGACCTTAACATGCTTGAGAGGTGGGCCCATGCAAACTTCATGAAGTTCAACAAGGCCAAGTGCAAGGTCCTGCACCTGGATCAAGTCAATCCCAAGCACAAATACAGGATGGGCAATGAGTGGATTGAAAGCAGCCCTGCGGAGAAGGACGTGGGGGTGTTGGTTGACAAAAAGTTCAACACGACCCAGTAACATGCATTTGCAGCCCAGACAGCCAACCGTGTCTTGTGCTGCATCAAAAAAAGTGTGGCCAGCAGGTCAAGGGAGGTGATTCTCCCCCTCTACTCCGCTCTCGTGCGATCCCACCTGGAGTACTGCATTCAGCTCTGGGGCCCCCAACATAAGAAGGACACGGACCTGTTGGAGCAGGTCCGGAGCGGGGGCCATGAAGATGACCAGAGGGCTGGAGCACCTCCCCTGTGAGGAAAGGCTGAGTTGAGGTTGTTCAGCCTGGAGAAGAGAAGGCTCTGGGGACACCTTAAAGCAGCCTTCCAGTAGTTAAAGGGGGCCTACAGAAAAGATGGAGAGGGACTCTTTATCAGGGAGCGTAATGACAGGATGAGGAGTAATGGTTTTAAACTGAAAGAAGGTAGATTTAGATTAGATGTAAGGAAGACATTGTTTACTGTGAGGGTGGTGAGACATTGAAACAGGTTGCCCAGAGAAGTTGTGGATGCCCCCGCCCTGGAAGTGTTTAAGGCCAGGTTGGATGGGGCTTTGAGCAACCTGGTCTAGTGGAAGGTATCCCTGTCCATGGCAGGGGGGTTGGAACTAGATGATCTTTAAGGTCCCTTCCAACCCAAACCATTCTATGATTCTATGATTTCAAGTGATTAGTTCTGAATGTTTGTGAAGCAATTCCTGCTGTGCCCTTTATACATTTGCACAGTGTACAATACACACCTGAAATGTAGTCAGTGAAAATTATTAGAAATGGAGTGTAACCTGCATTGCCAATGTCTCTTTGAAAGGCATGGGTATATCTTAAATTTTGTTTTAAATTTACTCTCAGAAATTACCTTCTCTTTAAAAAAATACTCGTTAATACACAAAAGCTATTTCAGTAAAGAGATTAATTAAAACAGAAAATCATCCTCTAAAAAAAGAGTATCTCTTCCTCCATGATGTTTGTAAAGGCAGTATTTATAAGGAGTAAACTGATACTATGGCTCCTATTCTGAAACATTTAAGAGTACATACAGAAAATGTGATTTTGTCACTAAGTGCCCCAAGATGCTATACCACACAAAAATCAAACCTTTATTTCCACACAATAGTCAGCAGTGAACAAGCAATACGGGGCAGGGGGGAATACACAATGGGGTAGAAATTCGGTCATAATTTAGATTCTGCAAGCTTCTAGACATTAAAAAAATAGCTCTTTCATATGGACATTCCTTCCTTGTAGACAGTTCGCCTTCCACAAGGAACTCACATTACAGTAGTTGGAGGATCTGAGCAATCAACTAGTACCTCTGACATGCCCTAATTGCTTACCAAAATATTCTGTTGGATTTGACAATTTTAACTATTGCATATTTGACAGAATCACAATCCTACTTTCTTATTTGCTGATAGTGTTTCTGAGAATAAGGAACTCTTAAAATAAAAAACCTTCCACACTGGCAATTTAAAAATTTTAAATTTTAAAAATTTAAAATATGCTTCAAAATTGCTTAGCGCTAAGCTGCTTTCATCAAGTTCAATGGAGGTGGAAACGTTGAAAAATTTTATAAGACTACATGGTATAGAGATCCTTTATTTATAAAAGGCTGGCTAGGAAATTTTCACATATTTACTACAAATATAGCATAGTAAAACAATACGAAACTGCCTTACTGGAACCCCTGCAGAACTTAAAAGCTGTGCGAAGACTATTACAGTACTTGCATAGCATTCCCTTTCCAGTCCTTCAGCTCTCCCATTACATTTTTCAACCAAATAGCTAAGCCTCACTTGTGTTTTGCTATCTTAGTGGGAAAACACTTTCAAATACATACAGATAACAGTTTACTCAAGTATAATCAACAGCAGTTTTATGATGGCTATTTAAGAAAAAAAAAGAGGGGGGGGGTAAAAAAAATCAACTTTGTTTCCAAAGATTTCATCTGTGGAAAGCAAAACTTGAGAAACATCTGATCTTATTTCTAAAGTTTCCTCCAAAAAGCTGTATTTGAAAATATGAAGCAATCATTAGCTGGCAGTCTTGGATTTGACCTCACCACATATAACAGGAAATTACTTGGTAACTATTTGGGAAAAATAGATGCGTGGAGGAGGAGACCATCAAGATTTTGTTTTGAGAGCAACTATAAAATTACATCTCATATAGTGTTCAAGGAGCCTATAGTACTGAAAAGCAAGAGTTTCTCAAGCTTGGTTTCAGCATATAAAACTGACATAATTCCTACGAACAATACATGCTGTGACAGCCTTAAGGGCAAAATGACAGTCGAAAAAAAGTAAGAGATTTTGGTGGATTGCATAAATGAAGTAAGTTACCAACAGATTAACTTCTTCAAGATACCTCGTCCAAATGCGCATTTTCATAAAAACCATACAACCAGTATAATTATGGACTTCTTTTTTGCCATAGTATTGACAGACAACCATTCTCTCTCTTCCTGCTCTGCGCTGACATGGTGTGATTTCCCCCCTCCACACACAGCCCCTCACACTCATACTCACCCACACCATTTCTCCCATCTTCAAAAGCCAGGTTGTGTAGAGACTGAGGAAGCAGAAAGGAGAATGGGAAAGCATGGTGCATCAAGGTAAGTTCTGACGCACAGTAGATACCAGTAGTAATTTTGCTTCTTACTTGTAGTGCTGTCAATACACGCCATCTTTGCTGCAGAGGACTTCGGTGTAGCACTAAGTTGCTGGAAACTGTTCCTGGGATCCAGGGCAACAGCGACTGTGTATCTCTACCCAGGGCTGCATCCATCCCAATCAATCCCAAGTAATCATCCAGTGCTCGCAGCGAACGCTGATGCCTGTCTCAAAGATGTCAGGCATGGAAATATTTTTGAACAAAGCTACCACAGCAAGCACAGTAGAATCGGCTCTGAAGATTAAGACAAGGTCTTCCTTAGCAGGCTGTTATCCATTTGGTAATTTTTACTAAACTGCTGCTACTTCAGATCTTTCAGCTATAAAGGCAAGTAGCAGTGAAGAAGTTTGTTTGTTTGTTTTTAATAAGAAGTTTAGTCATATGCAAGTGAAACTCTTTACACTGATTAAGTGAAAGAGGTTGTAAAAAAATAGCTAGCAGGCTAGGAGAAGGGAGGTTTGGCCTACTGCAAGAAGAAAATGGTCCATCTCAACGTAGGGCAGCTGAGGAGAAAGGAGACAGCCTGCTGTTTATGAATGGGGAGGTCTCAGACATACAATACAGATATACCGAAGGCAAAAAGTCTAGAACTGGAGTGCTTAAGGTACCTACGTGTTATGTAAACATGCACAGGCAAGAATAATTAGCTAGGCATCTCACTTTCAAATTATATTACTGTGAGCTGATCACAGCAGATCAAGCACTCCTATTCAGTAATAATTAAATTAGAAAAAGGCAGATTATGTCGAAGCACTGAAATCTTTTTAGACTACATACAGTTCCTTAAGCTGCTTAAAAATATACTACGCACTCCAAACAATCCAGTTTTCTGGGTAGAGAAATGCAAGCTACAAAACAAAACAAAAAAATCATTCTCCATCTTCTAATCTAAAATTCTTTTCCTCAGGATTGAAAAAAGGCTTGCATCAATATGACTTGGAGCTTTCTATGTTCATGGCATAAAAATCAGTATGAAACTAGAACAGCTCTGGCCCAAAGAAAGAAAACTGCAAGAAACTTAAATATTTTAAAATACTGTATTAGTATAATATTCAACAGAAAAGCAGAAGTGAATGTATCCCAGGCGAGTGATTTAGGAAGATGCATTCTCTTCTCCACATAGTTCAAGCTTACATGCTTAACAGCCAAGAAAGAAACACCCACAAATACAGCATCTGATCCTGTAAACCATAATTATGTAAGCATTTCTACTAAAAGTCAGGGTTTCAATCCCATTTTCCTCCTGATTTTGCAGAGTTGCACCAGCCTTCAATGTATGAGACAGTCATGGCCTTTGCTCTGTTATGTCTTTATAATCCCCTTCCCTCCAAATATTACTCTAAACTGCCACTTCACATATGCAAGTATCTTTGATATTGTGATATCAGACACAAAATAATTTTTTTAATTATACTCTTTACCTTAATTTGTATCCAGTTTTTAACTAGCATCTTACAAAGTACTTTACCTACAGAAATCACAGTATTTGATACAATGGAAAAACTAATTCCAGAAATCAAGTATTTTTTTGTAAGCTGGAAGAAGCTACACAGTAACAGGGTAATGCTAAAAGACAACTTGGGGAAATAGCTCATCTCAAACCTATTATTGAAGTGTCTTGTCTCTGAAAACACCCACTGATAAATTCCATCATATGCTTGCCATTTACCAGCATCAAATAAATTTACAGCTGTGTACAAAATACAAAAGTCATGTACTTATATGAAGAAGGTTCACACAATGAGGATAGTACATTGTCTTGCTAAGTATGAAAATGTTTTCCCTCTGAGCCTCCGAACAGACTTTACAGACTGCACACTTTCTAACTACGTCCAATCAAGGGATGCCAGAATTTCCACAGATGAAGACAATGGTCTAGCAACAGAAAGGTTGCAATTCCTTAATGAAATACCCTATGGGGATGAAAAGAATTTTGAATGAGAAAAATCCTTAACAGTGGAGCATGTGTCCCCATTGCCAAACGTTCCACAAGACTAGAGAGTAGCACAGGAACTAAATTCTCAGCCAAAGGACTTTGATGAACCTTTCAGCTTTGTTAGCTTGATATATATGTGAAGTGAGAGATATCTTTGGAATTAATTCAAGTACTACTTACTATATATCTATTGTCTTAGAATTTAAAAAAATAAAAATATTTCTAAAGTACACATTTATTTTACACTGCTATGGGTCTGTGATTCCAAATAACTGTTTAACAATAGAGCATTCTATTTCTACAGCTGAGGTGATTTTAGAAATAGGAGCCTAAAATACATCTGTATCACCAGTCCCACAAAACATTGCTCCAGACCGCCTCACAGAAAATACTTCCATACAGCTGCACCAGACACTTGGGGAACAAGCGATTCAAGATCTGTGTAGAAGAAGAATCCCTTTAACATGCAGCAGGGGAGCAGAGGATGCACCTGAACCTCAAGGATAACAGAAAAGCTTATGGCACACATCATTTGCAACATCTAAGTAGATCAGTAACAGTGACCTTTACCAGAAGGCATAGCTCGAAGGTAGATCACTGAAGTAGTAAAAATAATTTTGCAGGCTTAAAGAAAATACTATTAACATTCCTATTTTCCTTCATAGTTCTACAAAAGTCATATTACTTGAACTAAAGTCACAACATCAGCACGGCAGGAAAAAAAAGCAAGCAAAGTCAGAAGAAATGTCTTTTAAAAATAACACCATGACATTGCAAAAGAGGTCCTAAGTGCTACAGTTTTAAAGAGTGACACTGGTGTTTCAGGCTGAGGAATCTGCAGCATTTTGTTTGTTTGTTTGCTTTAAAGTGTGGAAAGAAAAAGAGGTTTTGGGTGTTGTTCCCCACGCACGTGTGCACACACACAATGTTCTCATGTTCCTTCCCCTCCCTCCCATACACTAAATCTAGTTGTTATCACAACTAGAAAGAATAAGAAAGCAAGAATAAGAAAGTACTCTGCCCTCTATATGGCCTAAATCCTTCAATATGATATACTCGTGCAGGGTTACGTTTTGTTATACATATAATTGTGCAAAGCCAATTTAATATTTAAGGCACTTGGCATAAGCATGAGTTTGACTTACATATCAAAATGCAGGACTGCAGCCATAGTAAATACTCTTGCTGATAACTCACTAAACAGAACCACTTAAAGAGAAGTTAAATGTATAGAGGTCATAGGCAAAGGAAGATAAAATTATATATTATTCTGATGGCAGAAAGGTCTTTTTGATGAGTCTGAGGAAGATGAAAATCTTCTTTTACAGCCATAACGTGTCTGATATCTAACAGCTAAATGTTTTTAGATTATGCTTTGGATTTTTCTAATGAAATTGTAATTTCTCCATTACACATAGAGAAACATCTAAATTATTGAAATAAAACTGCTACATGTAACAAATAGTGACTTTGCTGCAATTAGAATGCAGTATATTTCACTGCATGCTGCTGCCACCAAAAAAAAATTTCATACTGTGGTACAAAGAGTATTAAAGGAAATCTTAATCTTCAGGCAGGCAAAAACATACTGAAAAGAAATACCTCCCCTGTCTCTGAAAGAATGCAAGTTCACCACTACATACTTTCACCTTAAAACACTCGATATATTCAGCGCTTGCCTGAATAAATTGTTTCAACTGAAAGCTTCTATAAACCATTACGAATAGAATATTTCAGTTGGAAGGGACCTACAATGACCATCTAGTCCAAAATAGAGAAGAAATAGAGAAGAATAGAAAAGAAATAGAGAAGAAGGTACAGAAGGACTTCTAGTCCAAATTAAAGAATGCTTTCACCATGCATGATGAAAAGTAGATGAGAACAGACAGATGCAAAGGTGAAAAAAAAAAAAAAAGAGAGTTCTGTGGTTTTTAGCTGGTTAAGACTAGTCTTTGCAGGAGATTACTTGCTTTGTATACAAAAGTAAGTACAGCATACTTGAGGAGTTATTCTGAAGCAACAAATCAGGCACTTAAAACCCATCCAAAATAATTTTTAATCATGGTTTTCAGCTTGCTTCCACTAATCAGAGAAAAACAGAAACAATTCTGACATAACATGATACTGAGAAAATTCACTATTGTAATGTGTGCTCAAAACTTAGTGACTGGTGGTACAATTTTGCAAGTCAAATTATCAGCAACAACATACATGGCAGTCTGAGTTGACATCACCCAAGGGCTCCCCTCACTGCATCTAATATCTTCTGGTTTTAATTACCACATTGCTGGAATTTACCATCCTAACTATATATGATAATACATGTTAAAATAAAGGATGCACATCCCTACTCATTTTACAATTTGTTGCACTTACATAAGACTTTGTGTTTATATATAATATGCAAAACCTAAATATAAAAAAGCTTCTTTAACATAAAAGTATTTTTAATAGAAAAGAGTATTTTCCTATTTGTGACAAATAGTTGAAACTGATCTTGACCATTGTTCAAGTCTAGTTCAACAGCACTTATAATTGAAAGAGACTTCTCTCTTGCTATGTAATGGTTACAAAATGCAAGAGAGGAAAAGCATACAAAATATTCAGTACAAAGGATCTACACACAATACTGTGCCAAAGCATCAATATTAGAACACCTATCACTATTGACAAACTAACATTTTGACTGACTAAACCATACAAAATTGCTTGAATAAGAGTATTGCCTGTTAGAGAAGTGATCAGTCATTACTCAAACTAAGACAACTGCACATAATTTGAAAAAAAAAAAAAATGTTTTTGATTAAATTTATTAGCTTGAGGTACTGCTACCACATGTATCCATGGTGGTAGGCCCTGGCCATGCACACACAACAGCTTTTGACTATCTCCATAGTGTTCATGGACTACTACGATATAGTTCTGAAATACTATAAATAGTGGTATGTATATTAAGAGTTTAAACCAGGAGTGTCTAGAATTTTGCATAAGTGCATGTGTGGATGATTAATGACTGGTGACCTAAGAAAGATATTTGATTATGCAGCATTAAAAGAGATTTTTCTATTCACACTGTTGATAATGTTGTAATTGCTAGCCTGTGTTAGCTTAGCCTGCAAAGGCCAAATCATCAGAAGTACGAAGAGTTTCAAGTCTAAAAATAAGTAAAAGATAAAGCATAAAAAAGCAGAAATTCTTACATTTGCTGAGTATATTCCCATTTGGAGTATCCCCACGTGCTACAGTTTCACTTGCTGATAATAGGTCTATGTGGCAGCAACAGAAGGGAACAGAAAATAAACAATGGTAGGAAGAATTGGAATATAGCGCATTAAAGAGCAAATCTACACAAGACTTGCTAGTTGTTAAATGTGTTTACAATTTCATATTTAATTCTTTACAGTTGGCTAGACCACCATTCCTTCACACACTGTTGCAAAATAAATGGTTTGACCAGAATTTCAGTTTGTTCTCAGTGTTATCTCAGTGTTTGTATTTCAGCAACCATATTTTCCAGTGTTTACTTCATATAATAAAGACTGTGAAATGTGTATCTTTAGAAAAGTAAAAGTGTCAGTTAAGAAAATAATTGAGAATGCAACACAGGTGGTAATTTAATTCTGAATATACCATGATTTCTTATTTTCTTCATCAAATTTCTTATTCATTAAAATGTTTTGATTTGAGTTGAAAACAGAAGTGTTTCATTTCATTTGAGTTTAAAGCAAAATTTTATCTGTTGTTTAGCAGATCTGATTTCAGCGTCAACTTTAGTACCAATTAGCCAAGCACACGTGATGAGGCCAGCATGGCAATTACAAAACATTCAAGTATGGAATTTTAACTTTGGATTTTTACTTTACCTCCATCATGCAGCTCTGTCAGAATTTTAATACCCTTTTAAACTACATTTCATCATACATTATGAAAGTGAAACTGAACAGCTACAACTGCAGACATGAACTACAACATATTTCTTTACTTGGGACAATTCTGTAATATCCTCTGCTCCTGCCTATTCACATCTGTTCTTTGACTGGAAAATTTCCAGACATTTCCTTTCAAGTGTCACTTCTTTGCTGTAAATTCACTAATAAAGCAAGCAAGGAAAAAAAAAAAAATTAACCTCTAAGTAGTGCTAATCACTTTGGAAAGTACTTTTAACACACTTGATTATACTTAAAAATTAGTTAGGACGTGATCTATCTCTATGCATAATGGGTGTTTATAAAAGCAGTGAATTTAATACAGAAATGGGTACAACTTCAGAGAAAATACCATCCCTAATTTAAAAAAGGTTAAGACACTCATGCACCTAACTTCATTAATCCACATTTTAAAGCTGCAAAATATTTCAAAAAGTTATTAAGTGGCATGGAACAAACAGTGTTCACTTTACGTTTTACATGACTACTTGCATAATTAAAATGAACAAGCTATGAACGCAAACTGAAATCTTATCCAGATCCTGCTGAAATAACGGGCATGCTGCCATTGACCTCAAAGCATAAATAATCATGCCCTTTGTTAGGACAGATTGGTGTAAGCTAGCTGAAACTGAAGAATACCGAATACTAAAATTAAATGGATATGATGTTGTCACTAACAGAATTAATTTACAACCTGTGTCCTAATTAAAAGGACGTTTCTAATGTATTCTTACACCTAAGCAATCTAATAATATGTAGCTGTAAAGTTGAGCTGAATAGTCCAGACTGACATTTAAAATGTGAAGAAAACATGAAAATGTAGTATATATTTATGTGTGGTGAGAGACCGAATTTATGCAACAGATTGCAGGCAAAAATCCAAAATTGGTGAAAATCCAGGGTAGAAATTAGCCTAATTAGTTTTTCCGGATTGTTAAGAATGAGGAGCACAGCTACTCACTTGCATATGTATTATTCTGCCAGTCATTGTAAGTTGTGAAAATAATAACAGCCCTGATATTGTACTTCAGCAAGAGAGGGGGGAAAAAAGAGAAAAAGAGAAGAATGCTAGGATTCTACTCAGACTACTAAGAAAAATTAAAAATGAGAGATTTTTAAACAAGTCTATGTTCTTTATAAAAAAGAAGGCAAAATACAACATTTCAAACTGCTAGAAAGCCCTTCCTCAGATATCTGGCCAAGCAGTAACTGAGTGTTCTAACAGATATCTCAAACTATTACCACCAAACATTTCCTGGAAAAACTATCATTTGAATAGTTTTATGACCCTTTGTGCAACTCAGAAGGTAAATGCCTGGAGAAAAAAACAGGGGGGAAAAATAGAGCACACAAAAGTATTTTTCATTGATTTTTTTTCTTCTGTAGTACGTTTAGTGTGTAAAAGGAAAAGTTGTATTTGTAAACTAGAGTAGGTATTACTATACCATTACTATCAACTGCAAATGTAGTTTGATATTTTATGGATTTATCCCAATGCATATTTAATTACCAAAGGTTTCATTGCCTCATTTAGAGAAAGACTTTAACTAGGGGCAGTAAGGAGCTGCACTGCCCCATTGTGTGCTGGTAGACATTCTCAAGTTTTCCAGTTCAGGAAATCATTAGGTGTGTACCCAGTTCCACTCAGTGAGCACACCTTAAGACATGTTTGTGGGATTACACTCAAAATTTCTGTCTTCAATTGAGATAGGAGAATGCTGTTTGTCTTTTTACTCAGTATCAAGTATTTCAATCAATCTACCAAAAAAAATTTAAAAAAGAAAACAGCTTTCAGACTGGAAGTCTCCAGTCAGAGCATGAAAGTCTGAGCTTTACTCCATGACACTGGTCACTCTTCTGGATTTGGTATTAAATAAAACACATTTTCCACACATTTTGTCCATCTGGAATGGATTAAGCAAACTCTGGGTATACCTTATACCTTTTCCACCCTTCCAACCTCACAGACTCAAATCTTATAAACTAAATCAGAATACACATCTTCTAACTAACCAACTGTAAACTAACAGACAACTAATGGCATCAGACATTGAAAATAAGAGCCTTTTTAGTGATTAGAAAACATTCCACTCACACAGTGTGCTTGTTAATTAGCTGCAAATCACCTGCTGGTTGACATTTCCCATGCAATAAGCAGTTTTTCAGATTCACATTCTAGCTACTTTATTGTTCCATGTGAGTTCCCTCAAATCCCACAGAGTCTATTTGATTCCTTTCAGCTACAAAATCTAGAAGTAAATTTTAAAGATATGATTTACACTAACCTCCTCCACGCAAAACCCAAAAGAATTCACAACCGAGAGTGGAAGCCTGAACAACATTTCAGGCCTTATTCTGTTAATGTGGGGTGGGGGAACAAAAAAACCCACCCAACAACTAAGTGTATAACTGTCACGTAAAGGGGAATTATGTAATATGCCAACTGATTTTATTAATTCCCAACTATTTCATGTTTTTCTCTATTGCCTGTGTTATCTACTTTGACTTTCTACCATCATTTCACAGCCTACAGCCTCTCAGCTCACAAAATGACATACAGAAAATCAATGAGGGAGAATGCTTCACTGAAATCTTTGCATATGTTTTTCCCCCGCACTGAACATGCAGGGCTTGCAATCTTGGAACGTGGCTCTAGACCCATATGTATCTAAAGCCAATCATTTACACACCGAGACCCTGTATTGCTGTAATGGCTCACAGTCGTTATGCTGCATCTCTCAGCCACAACTTCTCTTTTGTCAATCTTAGGGCAGTGATTCCAAAGAATATACCTTAGGATAGTGAAGACCCACAAAATGTTTTTGACACAAGAGGAAGAATATAAGAACTGGGGTATCGGTGCCATACCTAGCAACATACTGATTCTGTCAGTGGTCAGTAGCAGGTCTCAAAAGGAGTGTAAGGAATGTATCGTGCACAGAAACTCTGTTACAAATATTCCTATTATGCAAAGCACCATACAAACAGCATCAAATACCTTACTCTCCTCAATCTGCTGTAGCAGTCCTAGTATATTTCAAGTTTGTTTGGGGTTTTTTCAAAATCGTTTTGAATATGCAGATAGATTTTTCACTTACATCCCTTTAATTCCCTGAAAACAAAGAGGCATGGGGAATTTAGTGTTATTCTTTGGAAAGTGGGCTCCTCGCATTTTAAATATCTGCAGAGACAGACATGAAGGGCAACGTACACATCTCAGCTTTTCAACCCTCTCTCTCAGAGGAGTAATCTTATACACATGGCCTCCAGGACACTAAGTCAATGGACAATCTTATGATTTTTGCACGAAAATCAACTAAGGAAAAACAGCCTCCTGCAAGGGACTCCAGTAGAACAAGTTGAAAGGCTGCATAAAAAACAAGGGTGAAAACCGCTTAATGGGCTAAGAGTCAAGGAAGTAAGAAGCAAACAGATACAACTGACATGAGAATTACTTCTTGAAATCGGAGCCCTTCTCATTAACAGAGGAGGAAACCACAGGATGAGGATCATAGACAGGGCTTCATGGGAACAGAAATGTTTTGGATGTGCAGTTTTATTGGACAAGGCTAGGAAATTGTCCTGACAGAGCAACGTGAGAGTGACTTGTATAGAAAAGAAATCTTTGCAACAAGTTAAGAAGCCCAGAAAAAAGTGGAAAAGTGCCTCAGAAAAGACGCATAACAATCTTGGACCTGCAGGAGGAAAGGAATGTGCAGAGTCCTGGCTGGCCCTACCTCACTACCAAATGCCTTAACTAGTACAGAACCTGATGGGGAAATGTTACATGCTATTACAGAATAAAAGTATATTACTAACTTACAAGCAACTGACATGCAAAAGCGCAACTGTGTCCACAAAATACATTTCCTTTTAGGACTGCTATCAGGACAATGCAACTACCAAATCATCCCCGGCTACCTAAAACCCCTTAATGTTATTAAAAAAATGAAAGCCACGATTGTGGTCAGCTCTACACAGGTATGCAAAATGAAACAAGAAACTTTTTGCCCCTCTTGAGTATTTACAGCAATGCCAGAAACATTGCGATTCTTTAGATTATGAACCACAAGACTTACACGAGTTTAGGGCTGCTGCCATATACATATACCTTCTGCCCCCTTAGAAAACCTGGCAGCACCGGCCTGCACAGGGGATGCATATCTCACAGAAACACGAAAGACAGTATATCTTGCCCATGAGGGCACATGAATGAGGGAACAACTAACTGAAGCATTATGAAGTTAATCTTGTACGTATACAATAAACTAGTTCTGTAAAATTTCTCTCCTTGAAAGACTTGAAAAATCCACCAATTGTGTAATAATGCTGATGCCTCCCATATGGGCTCCAGCAGTGTTGCTAGAGACTTGTTACATACTAATACAGGGGTTAATGCTAACAGCAGCCATACCACACTGCTTAGCCTTACACTTACTGAATTACAAGTACAGCGGTACCTGGCAAAAATATAAGAGTCTGTATTACGAGAGAGCTCATTCACTGTCTCACAAAAATTAACATGCACAAGCCCATTTAAAACCCAGAGGAACAGAAAAAGTACACCATCTGTGGTACTGAACATTTTTACTGACACCAGTCTAACCTCCAAATTGAGGTGTATTTGGCTTAATCAATAAAAATGTCTTATGGCCCTGATTCTTTATTCAAGCAAATAAAGATTCCTCCAACAGAGCACATCAGTTCAGTGGGACTGTGGAATAAATTGTGGCTAAAGCAGTAAACCACTTGCAAAACTAACTCAAGTGGACTCGATCCAGGTAAAAAATTTTTGTATTTCAAGATATTATAAGTCATTAATTTCAGAAGCTGGATCTACGTTATGTGCATCTCTAAGTGTACTAGAGGGGACAAAAAAAAAAAAAAAGGGTGCAGTTTTACAGTATCAAAACCAAAACTTCATGAAGTTTTTTGCATGGAATCACTTATGTTCCTATAAAAGCATTGTAGCTGCATCAACGAGATCTTAATGCTTTTGTCAAGCATAGTGGATTTGGTTTTCTTTTTAAAAAACGTAAAACAAACTCTTGGTATGTGGTGCTACCAACAGGAGATGACATTTCATGCAACGACTTTTGAGAAGTACTATCTCTTTAAGTGAGGTTTCCAGTGTTTCTCTGTTTAAAACACTGGTATCTCAAAGACCAAGTTCTGCCCCTTTCAAGATACACACACGCGTGGGCATCTCAACTTCCCCCTGAAACTTTCCTCTCTATGGGCTGTTTGGTATGCCTTTTACTTGATCTACTGACACACCAGGAGGCAAATTAATAGCTCTGGATCTTCCCTCCCAGCAGGAAAAGACTCCGCTGCTGCAAAGTTTATAGAGTCAGTCACACATGTCATTTGGAAAAACAACTATGTAGTACCTGGACAAATCAAACTAACCATCTTGAGCTACACAGAAATGTAGTAACAGAGAACTCTTAAGGTGTAAAAGAAAAAAAAAAAAGGGGGCATTTTTTAAATTTTGTCATCTTCTCCACGCCTGCCACAAAGTGTAACCTAGAATGCAACCTCTGGCCCTTACCATTCTGTGCAGGTGCAGAGGACAAGGAATAGTTTTGTTCATAATGTATATGCTGGGGAATTCCATAATTCCTACTTTATGATCTATGAGATCAAGAGAAGGAAGTGACTGATTGAAATGGAAGGGAAGCTGGGTTAAGTGTTCTTCAAAAATAAGTAACAATATCATAGTGCACACTGCGACCTCTGAAATTTTGTGTTTTTAAGGTAAACTATGGAGACTCTATTTCTTAGGGAGTTTCTCAAGAAACAAAAAAGAGGAAGAAGGCTACCAATGAAGGTTAAAAAAAAATAAATATCAGCAAATAAACAAGAACTAACTTCAAAAAGGCAAATAGATACTTCTACACTGGGGTTGGGATGCACAAGGGAGCATATACAGAGACTCTCAAAACTTGCACTGTGTCTTACAATGACAAATCTGAGAACCCAGCATTGTGCTGAGAAGTGAGATGATCCAGGAATACAGGAACCAAATGCAAAGACTACTTTTTGTCTACCAAAAGACTTGAGACAAGAGAACCATACAAGTTTTTTTCCTACTTCTATGAATTTGTAATATGAAAGAATTTTAAGGATTCACTAGGTTTATCTAAAGTCAAAGTGACTTCATGGAAAAAAGAAGACATTGTCTTAACAGCATTATGCTGTAAATCAACTTTATAACTAAAACCTGTCTGCTTAGTATTCTACTTTCACCTGCCTCCAAGAACCCAATTTGGACAATTACAGGATAAAATATTAAAGTCTGAGACTTAAATATCATCTCCAACAGAAAAAATCTAGGTGAAATTTCAAAGAGCAAGTACTATAAAAAAAGATAGGTCTCATTGTTTTAGAACATTAATTCAGTCACAGTCTTATCTTGAAATAACATTAAGCACTTAAGACTCAGAAAATACAAACAAAAGTTCTGTAAATGAATAAAAGAAAGCAAAAGCACAGTAACACACACAAAAGTATTATCAGTGTTCTGGGTAATTGCTCTTCTTGTTATACAAAGTCACCCAATATCCCAAGACTCTGTAACAAGCCTTCTGTACAAGGCCTATTACCTACCCTTGGGTTCCCATCATAAGAAGGTATCTAATTCTTACCAATTTCAGGCATGCTCAGAAGCTCCCCAGTGAAACTGAAGGAAGATGCTTCTGCTGACAATAGTATCAGGAAACGTTTCTGCTAATTATCATTTCTACGCCTACAGCATAAAGTCTGGCAGCATTACAGAAGCTAAACCAGTCCCAATACTCACCACAGTGAGTTGAGAATGCACATTATTTTTGTTACTGTATTTGTGCAAGTAATACCATATTTCCATCACCACAATTTTGCTCGCCTGATTGGGAATCAGGCTCTTACTTGGACCAGTCTCTTACCTGCCTTATTTTTTATTATCAGCTAAGAAGTTTTCTGCAATCCCCTACCCACTTAGTAAAATAAGTGCTCTGCAGACTGCATGGTGCCTGCAGGACCACGACAGAGAAGCCTGTACACCAGCCACACTGAACACACGTAGGCTCCTGTCCAAAGACCAGTGGCTTAGCAGGCACGGTAACGTCTCCATGGGACTTACTACATTAGCTTGGCATACCTCCATGCCAGTGAGGCTACCTGGTTTTAGCATACAGCTAGTTTAGGGTATAAGTCTGTCTACATCGGTCAAGCACACAGCCCTAAGGAATCAGCACCCTTAGTACTGGGTTTTTTCCCAGATGAGAGCGTGCCGTCTTTGAAAGTATCATGGAGGAAAGCCATCTGTTGCTAAGAAAAGCTGAGGTGCTGTCTTCATTTGCACAGATGAAGATAATGACTCCTTTTCTTAGCAACTTTGTCCCACTTTTCTGATAAAGACTGTTGTAGCTGCAACAAGCTGCAAACTTAAATACTCAGCTAGGACTAGGCAATATTTTCAAATACATCAATTACTGAAAAATCTGGGTTTGATCAACACAAAACTATTCATAATGTTGAACTGAAGCTTTCCTGTTTTCCATAAAATAGTAATACACACAATGACCAAAAAATGGTTCTAGCGTCGAATTCAATGAAAATGTAATTACCCCATACAAAGCAGAGCAGCATCAGTGGGACAGATTCAGGAAACTACTTTCAAAACACTATTACAGTGGCTAATAAATAACAGTATTTGGTAGTATAGGTTCAAATTCCTTCAGGTAGAAGAGGTTATTAAAGACTTCTCCAACACATTAGGAGTTTAAAGCACTGTAGCTATACCCTTCTCTTTCACATATAATGCATTAACTCTGGTTCATCAAGAAAGAGATCCAAAATAAAATGAAAACAAGCATGTTACCATTTGAGTAATTCATTCAGAATTATTTAAAGTTAATGGATTTACATGTTTATATTAATATAAATTTCTTTACACATTCCAACCTAAAAAAACAAAAATCCTTTCTTCACATATGCTGATACATGTTATTAGTAAGAGCCAGAATAGCTAGCCGTTTCAGTAAAAGCCTGATTGATCCATTCAAACTGATTAGTGTAGCCTTTGGGATTATTTTTAGAAAGTACAATTATTATAGTAAATAAATTAATACAAGCATTATATTGTGAAAGCATATATAACTGAACTTAAAAGTTCAGCGACGCTTTACAAAGGTAGGTATTAATAGCCTGCAGATACTACACTGAGTCACTTTGTTGATTTAAAATATAGGTACATACTTATAAGTGTAAACTTCTTGGAAGTAAACTCAGAAGTTATTTTTATAACTCATGTCCTTTTTAAAATATAGCATACTCAAGTCCTAAAGAAACTCTGCAGCATACTTATATAATTACTAAGCCCCCATAATGAAGAATAAAATAAGTCCTTAATATTTACTAATTCCTGCTGGAAAAACTTAATTTTCAATGGGTACTATCCATGTTCTCTGAAAACTTGCTCCTTCTGCAGTTAAAAATCTGCAAGTTAGCACTGACTTAAGCCTTCGTCCGGAACACAGAACGGTTCATAACTATGCTGGGAACATCCTACCAGAACAGGGAAGCCAGTACAGAATATACAGTAATAAACATATTAAAGCACAACAGTGAAAGAAAATAAACAACTCTGCTTTGCAGTGCCAGAATAACACTAACAAAACATCAGGTTATTCAGCCATAACAGTAAAAATGTAGTGCTGCCAAGGCAGCTTATACATGAATATTGGGGGGCTTCAACTGACACAACCATACCACCTATGGATTACACTTTTTCACTCACTGCCTAAATTATACCAGTAAAAGCTTGATGTGTAGCACAGCTATGAAGATGTATTTAATTTCACATGTGAGCAGCCTTAGTAAAGGAATTACTTGTATGCAAAAAATTGAGCATAAATGAAGGCCTTTGTGAAAAATCAAGATCTTAGAATGTAACTATATTTTATTTTTAATTTCATTCCATTTATTTTTATTAGACACTTTAATATTATTTTTTAAACTTCTTGGACTATAACAGCTCTCTGAATCACTCTGGCATTTAATCATTCTAATCGTTACTATGTAGTATTAATGACCACATGTAACAATTATATTTGAAATATGAATGCAAAAAACACACACAAGTGATTCATTAGCTTTTCTTTCGTCTCAAAAAAAGATTATTCCTTATACAAAACAAAACTAACAAAAACCAGCATCCCAAAAAACCTCAGCCACTTTTACACCTTTCACGCAAAATTCCAGAAAAGATGCATTATTTTAATCGCTATTTAAAAATTTTCTGTAGTGAACACAATGATTCCACAAATAGGTCACACACAAAACAGTACAGAACTTGTCCTGGAAAGCAGAAACTAATAAAAAGATCCTAATCCAAATTAGTGCTGCTGCACCTGCTGCTATTTAAACAAAATAGAAAAGAATACTGTCCTTCAACAACAGGGAAACTGATCTCCTAACAAAGTGAAGTTGCCTACCTGTAACTGCAAAGGACAAATAGGAACATGTTTATCAGGATTGCAAGATTACAGTGCAAGCTTTGTTGAATTTATCACAGTAACAGTGCAATAGAAGCAAACAAATGGGCACATACACAGGCTTTGAAACCACCTATTAAAACTGTCAGTTCTCATCTTAATTAAGCATAATAAATCAAAACAGCTACAAAGCAGATTCTCACATTGCCTGAATCTGCAAGAACCTGTTCTTCAGCAGAAATACTATTACAGTAGTTGAGGTTCTGGCTTGAAATTCTTATAGAAAACATTATATATGGTTAACAAAACGTTTTCCATACTGTTTTGTTCTCCATAATCTTATGAATTCTTTTCAATTATAAAAGTATAAAATGTTCAATAGGATCCATCTGTTCTACTGGAATACTTTGCACTGGCAATTATGAAGTGAAAATAACAGCAGAAGCAAGTAATTTGCAGATCTTCCTTTTCCAAATTCTTAATCTATAGTTTAATAGTCTGATATATTTAAGACAAGCCATCTATCAATCCTCCTCCTCTTAAGATTACCTACCAATTATATTACTTTGCAACCAGCCTACACACACATATATATAAGGTAAGAACAAGAAAGCTACAAAAATAAAATAAAATAGAATAAACACAATACTTATAATGACCATACCTAGTAATAAGAACCGCATTATCATGGTGGGCAATCCCATTTTCTGGAATGGTGTTTCCATCACTTTGGTGGGAGAGAATGGATTTCTGCCACTTACAGAAGCTATCGAGGGACTTGTCTGCATGGTGGTTTATCTCCAAGTTTGGCTGCAATACAACATGCATACCAGAAATGTTCCAAACAAATTACTAAGGTCAGTTGTTAAGCCTTTTGAAAACTAAAATGGGACTATAATTAGAAGCAGTGGTTTCTAGGAATAAACTCTTCTTGCCAAATTTTATCTCTGTAAAATCTGACCCCAAGTTCAGCTGTGTATTACTGAACAGGCATTCTTTCTGCTCCAACTTTAATAAAGATTATGTCAATACAAAAAAATCAGAATATCAAAATATAGATCTGAAAATAAAACTGACATCCCCGAAGGTGTATTAATATCCACCTGAAGTAAGAACAGGTATCTTTGAGATGATACATGAGGAATATTCCTTTGACTTGTTTCATCTTGATTAAAGTAGTGAAAGATTACAAGATAGGTTTTGTACTCAGATGCAGCCATTTCAAGCAATAATTAAATGAAATCTATATTACACAATAACGTAACTTGTATTTCAGGGGTACAAAGCTTAGCGCAACAGCTCTTACCTGATCTTCAGTGAGGACAATTAAACGTGTCACTATAATATTCACAACGTTTCCTAGACTGGAATCACGATAAAGTTTGGCAACCTGACCTCCAGAAAATAAGAAAAGGCACAAAGTCAGACAAGAAACATTACTTGTTTCCTAAATGGTTAAAAATTAACCTATTTTCTCACTCAATGTAATTTCATAATGTTAATTATCACTATCACTTGAGTAAGAGTTATTTTTGGACCAAAAAATGACCATTCAGTAAAACAAACTTCTTGGGTCACACTTTTCAGTCAAAACTGTTTATACCTTGTTTCATAATTCATCCAGCACAAGGAGCATTTAGACTGTTGACTTAAACAGAATAGAATTGTATAATCTAAATGTAATCACATGAATTTAAAATTAAAGACAAACAATTTAAAAGTGATCACAGCGTACTTCTTGACAGAAACAGTACTGCATTTTTCCCACAATGCTAACATTTGCCATATTTCATCTATTAATTCCTGCAAGTCATGCCAATAAATAAATACTTTACAGTTGCTTTATCATTTCAGTACATGCATATTGATATGAACACAGAGAGGGATGAAACTTACAATATTCATTACACTCAAAATGTAGTGTTCAATGTCTTTGCGACCATGGTACCCCACCATCATTTTGTCTGCGACTACCAGCGTTTCCACAAACCGTTCAAGGCTTACTGATCTCTTCTGTCGACTATGACTACTTAACGTGTCATTGACTGGAAGTGAAGTTGGAAAAGCAGATGCATCACCCATCCACCAAGGTTTACCGCTTCTTGTGAGGTCTTCTAGGAACAAAAATAATTAAACACATCAGAGGGGTCACTAGTAAAACTCATTCAAATGCAGCTGTTTTATGTTGAGATTACCATCTTCAAGCTTCTAAAAAGAAAGTCTTTCTCGAGGCAAAGAAAATTTAAATTTATTATCTGATTTTTTTTTTTTTATTTTAAAATACCTTATATAATGGAAAACCAACTTTGAGTTCTAATATTCTCAACTCTCCTTAACTTGACTTCGGATAATAAATCATCAATTTTCTCTTAACGTATCTGATTCTGCACATCTATTTTAATACTAAAGATTAGTTATAATTAAACACAAGCACACTTCAGAAGGATAAGAACAAGACAGCTATAACATTTAGAAAAAACATACTGGAAATCAAAATTCAAAATTAAGGTAAAAGGTATCAAAATACCTTAAGGAATTAAACACACTGATAAGGCACCAAAAAAGCTTTTTCCCTCCTGTGAAAATGTAATTATTAGGCAATTATGCTTACAAGCCTAATAGTTTTCAGGCCAAATAAATTAATTTTCTCTTCAGAAGGCTATCAGATTATGTTTTATCTACCTTGTGAATTAACTATAATGGGAAGTTTAAAATGGCCTGCCATGGAATAATTGCTATAGTTATTTTTAACACTAATTTTAATCCAAATACATTGACTCTTGTACTTGTTTCATGTAAATATACAGAAAAAATATTTCTTGCATGCAAGAGATTCGTTATTAAAAATCCAAACAGCTGTAATTATCAGCAAAACAAACACTACAAACTTACTTTGAATTTGAATTCCTGTCCTCAGGACAAAATTGAACCCGCCCTTCCCTGCAAAACTGGCATTTTCGTGTGTATTAAGTATCACTTTTCCACAAAGGCCAACACAGACCTCAACCTTAAATTTATCAAAGTATATTATTAGTCTGGTTTTACCTAAGTAGGATTTCAAAATATCTAAGATATTCTTGCTCGTTATGGATGAACCTAAGAACGTTAACAGTTAGATAAATTTATAATTATCTGAACAGGACTGCTCAAGTGAGCAATTTCTGAGATGCATCCTTACCTCTACTAAAATGGGTTCAGCTAAGGATCAGTTGAGATAGGACCAGTACCTTCCGTGAAAAAGCAATGCTTTATTCAATTCAACTAAACACGCTATTTTCAAAGAGCGATAACTACACCACAAAGAATACAGATTTTAATATATTAAAAAAGAAAAAAAAATAAACTTCATTAACATTGAACATAGCTATCGGGAAGTAAAAAAGCAAAAATGGAAAGAAAAAATAAAAAACCCACAGAAAAACACTGTAATTAACCCCAAAATAATGATTACAAAAGCAGGGAATTAGGTTTTAAATTGCAACTGAAAAGAAATCCAAATGTGTGTAGACACAGAGTTCACAATTATGGTACCCAAGTTTTCCTAAGTCAGTCCTCTAAAGATGTTAGGTGGGGCTGAAGGTGGGGAGAGACCAGAGAACACAAACACAAACAGAAAAAGATCTCAAAACGCAATAGAAAGCTACTTATGTAGGACACAACCAGGAGAATATTTTGAAGTGAAGCATTATGTGCTGGTTTTTTTCTTACTATTTTAACATCATTATTTAATGTATATACAAACATTTTTTCATTTTAGAGTACACCAACTGTAAAGTCTGGCATGAGTAAAACCACTATATAAGGCAGCATATAGTAGAGCCATCCCTAAATAATCTGCCACTCTGCAGCTTTCGTATGTCAAATTTGTTGTTTCTCAATCCTATCCAAACATAGCATTCTGCAAGATAACCCAGTGGCCTCAAATCCCATTGAAGCAATTGGAATTTGATGGTGGTCAACTTCTTATCAAGGCCTTAATGATTTCAGCTATATTTAATAAAACACAGTTAACTTGGTGATGATACATACATGAAATAGTAATTTATCATTTTTTATTTTTTAAACATTCTTATGTCTAACTGCTTAAAATCTAATTTAGGTTATGAAATCTATCCCATGTTCTCATCTGAATCTCCCTGCCTCTCCAATTCTTCTATTAGTCACCATAATTCTACTATCTACTATGAAGTAGTCCATCACTTGGTCATCCCAACCAGTTCTGATCATCCTTTCACCAAATTCCCCACCCCACTTTCTATCAATTATCGCCATTTTTCTCAGAAAGGTCAGAAATAACATTCCTCTTGTCTCTATCAACACTTCAAAATCCTGACCACTCCCACGATACAGAACAGGTACCCGATAAATTTAGGTCTAGATTACAGTAGGGGAAGCTTGCCAGACTGTGAATAGTGGCACAGCTACACAAGCAGATTCCTCCCAGAATATTATACTGGCAAAACTGTTCTGAAGGTAAAGCTAAAATCAGTCTCCAGACAAAATAAATTATATACTGCCAAAAGGCAGCTACAGGTTTGTTACAACTGCATTTTAAAAACACAAAATTGGACTGCTCAAAACTTCCAAAACCAGTCAAATGCCGCAAAGATTACTGTAAACCTGGCTTTAGTCCTAGGGTCTGAAAGCTGTGAAACTGAAAATTAATATTTTACTTTACTTTTTAGATATTCTGGGGATGCTTTGGATGACATGTCACTTTGGGATAAAGCTGCAACAGCGCTCAGAAAACGAGTTTAAAAGGTTTTGGTATCCATGAGGAGAACATTAAAATAGCACATCATCTGGAAAAGTAAGACCTTGCAGTTTTGGGGGAGAGCAAATTCTTTCAGAAATTTTCATGGAGTGGAAGTAGTATACAGAACAACAGGAAAAGGAGAAACTGAGATGAAAGAGCATGATAGTAGTCTCAGGCTTGTAAAAAGCAGTGCTTTAGTATTTCAAGAATTAAGGACTTCAGGATGTGACAGATGTGAAGCTCAGGAAACGCACAGGAGCTTCCAAGAACAAAGGCAGCATCAAATATGCAAAGGAATAAATGCTAAAGATCACTGCATGTTTCACAAAAAATGCACGCAAGATGCATATCTCTGATCAACCTATGATCCATACGACAGATACCACCAGAACGACTGAATGCAACCTGACCAAACTAGCTGCCACTGGTTAATCCTCACTTGGAGGAGCATGGCTTCCTAAGCATTAATCTAGAAGATAACATCCGACAGAGGCCAATATCCTTTCTTTTTCTAGGGATATAATAATAGAAAAAATTGCATCATCCTACATTTCATAATTCTTCTGCCTACTTCAAGAGGCTTAAGTGACAGCTTTCCCTACAAAATGAACATACATTAGTACTCTTCTTTTACAACCAGTTAGCAGGCAGTAATAGTTAGGAGACTTGTTTTGCAATATGAGAAGCACATAGCTGGAATAATGCTTCCAAACTAAAACAGAAGTTACATACATAAAGTCTGACATTCCCTAAACACAGTTAACTGAAACACTCAGGAAAAACTGTCTCCCAAGCATGGGCCTTTGTAGATGACCACCTGTACTGTAAGTTTAGTCAGCTGGTGCCAGTAAAAGTTACAAGCTCCCAAAGAAGCTGAAATAAGTTACATCAATGACCAGTGATATCATTTTATTTTAAGACTACTATTTGTCAGCCTGCTCTGTGCACTGAATCTCATGGAATACAACTGTCCTGGACTGAACTTTTAAGAACAAGCTATTTCTGAGATATAAACAAATGACAAGGCTAGAACATTTTTCTATTATGTAAAAAAAACATTATTTTGGTGCTTTAAAATAACTTGTCAGATTTACTCCATGCTGTCTTCAAGAAGTTAGTTTTCAGCTTCAGTTTAAGCAAGTGAAAATCATGTCATAGAGTACTTGAAAAGTGTATTTGTGAAAGTGAAAACTGCTTTACTCAGAAAATACCTCTCAATCAAAACTATATAATCCTTCCCACAAGGCACCTGTAAATCACATATTTGACTATTACGGAATAATGTTAACCCACTGAACCAAAAGCCAGTATCAAAATACCATAAACTTCTGTAAATGAGAAAGATGTGAACTCCAGTTCCAAATGTATTACTAATCATAGTACTAACACATTTATTGCATGTCAAGTTTCCTCAAATGAGATGGAACACTTACTAAACATTGAGCTGTAGTCACTCAATCACTACTTAGTCACTCAATCACGCTTTCCAGTTGGGGAATGAGGTACATTTATAGCACATTTTGAGGAAGCCTTTGCTCATTACTACCACTGTACACAACACAGGCATAAACCAAGGCTGACTCCCAGTGTCTCAGTTTTTGAAAGACACTATACTCTTGATCTGAATCTGAAAAAAAGCAAAACGTTTCAACAGGGCACATTGCATCACCCAAATGGAGGATTCCCACTGCTACTTTTTCCACTGTATCTTACATGTGAACCAAGCAAGATTTTAAAAAACAGCTTAAGTTATGATTTTTTAAAAGGAATGACACTTATTCACCTGAGACTCCACAGTGACTGTGATCGTAGAGATGTTGCTGGTGCATGGTAGATTTTTTGTATATAACATGAGGATGACCATTCTCATAATTAGAGTTACTAGAATCTTCTGTTATATTCCGTAAAGGCTCAATAAAATACTCCTCATCTTCTGTAGCAATGACTCCATGCTTAAAGAGGAAAATAAGAAAATTAAAACTTGCAAAAGAAAATATAAAACTCCTATTAAAATGCTTAACTTTTAAAAAACATTTGACTATCATCCATCTCTGTGAAGAAATCCACAACTATAAGCCAACACAGAAAACAATGCATGAGCCAGCTCTCCTCCACTGATTTTAGTGGGAGCAGGAGTAAGCACCTATAAGCAACACAATGAGAAAAGAATAAAAATATCATTGCCCTATTTCTAGAGTTCTTTCCCATAATTTTTGGTGGATGTGGTAAGAAAGCAAGAGATATTCTTGGTATATGACAAATAATCTCTTCACAGAGATGTTCCAAAACTACATGATTCGTATCCATTAAAGGTGACGCCAAGCCAAAATGGCCTTGCTCAAATGGTGAGACCAATATCCCTCTATGATGCCACACCACTAGATGCTTAAAGCCACATACTGCAAAGGAAAACAGCATGAAGGATTCATTTTAGAATACATATTCAGGGAAACCATTCAGCATTTTACATTCAGGTCTTCAATTCCAAAACTGAGCTAGTTATTAAAATCAAATTATTAATATTAACTTAGGATCCACTATCTACGAAGCATTTATTCCTTCAAAGGTCTTGCCACAAATCTGGCAAATCCGACTTGTTGTAGACTGTGCACTAGACTTCATGCTACATAACAAATTAACTTTTTCCCTCATACTGCAGTGCAGAATCGTAGATACTCTATTCTCATAACTTTCACATTTGTGAACTCAGCTTCATCCAAACAGGAAGTGGTTTATGGAAGAAAGGCGAGATTTCAGGCCAACTATGCAATTTCCTGAACCTTCAGCAATTAAAACTGAACTTTAGCAGAAAATCCAGTTTTGGGATCCTTTCGGATACACAAATATTGGGCAATAAGCCCTGACAGACTCCTAAACCTATATTTGCTAAACAAAAAATTCTGGTATCCGTATCCAGAAAACTCTAAATGTATGAACTTTCTACACCGGGAGAAAGAGCTACTCATCAGGTACGAGACTGGAAGCAGGAACTTCTGCATTCATATCCTGATTTGATGAATCACAAATTTCTACCACACCTTTGATCTGTAAAGCAAGTACTATGCATGAGCCTTTTTTTAAAGGGGTTATTTTTTTCCTCCAACGGAGACTTCTATGATCAGCCATAAGACCACCTGCTCCATATCTGCTCTAAATATCCTAAAGCTGTTTCTAAGATCAGGGCTTGCCATTGTACTCTTGGTCAAAGCTCTTGTCCTGATGCTGTTTTGTACATCAAATGCCTGCTGTTCTTCACTCCTGGAATAATCAGATTTCAGCAACAACGTAAAACTTACAAAATAAAAAATCCTGTACAACACATCAGAAACAACAGTGTTTTCCAAATACATCCATATTATAAATTTTGAAAATACATGTGTGAACACACTGCAGCTTTCAATTACACATTCCTTACATAGCGACTATAACAGTAAGTGTTCCTCTTCAGTGGTATTTTTCATTATGAACTCAATTATTTACTCAAGAAGGTAACATCAGGGTCTATATTCACCTGGAAGATGCTGGTATAAAATTCCTCTCACAATGCCTTCTTTTACTTGGAGTCTAAGATTTTACCAGAAAATAAACCACTTACTGGTACACCGCTGCTTAAATAGTATTGAAAACATAAACCAAATTGTAACTGGGTTTGCCAGATGTACAGAAAGAACCTTGACAGTCTGGACTGCATCCAGTCTGGATGTCAGGCATCTGGGTTCAAGTGAATCCTGAGCCATTATAAGCTCTGGTATTATGTTCCCATAGGAAGAGTCCTGCAGAGCGGTTCTGGCCAACACCATCAGGCTGTTCGCTTCATGCCAAGCCTGAGGAGACAGAGGTACCACCTAACCTGTGGCTCTGTCTCCTCAACAGAGCAGGTCTTAACCTAAATCTGATTACTCCAGAGCATACACCCTTCATGTCTGTACTCAAGTCCAGCCAGGTTAACAAGTCTAAGCATGAATGAGACATTTATATCAGATACTGAAACTGATAGTTTCAAGCAGTGAGATGACCTCAGTGGGAGTGAGTCAATTCAGATGCCATAAACAACACTTAATTGCAGCATTAATTCTCTGCACAAATGGTGTAGGAGCAAATACGCAAAAACTATTATGAATGTCTGCAAACTATGATCACAGTTCCTTCAGGTACCAGCAGTGAAAAAGGTTAGGAAAGTATCACTAATTTTTCCTATGCCTAGTTGACATCTGATCTCCTCTGCCCAAACACTATGGTAGTTTCAGAAATGAGAGATTTTAATAACATTTAGTTGAGGAACTGCAAATAAATTTTAACTTACACCTGCCACTAGGTAGTCAGAACATGTATGTGGTCAGTTGCTGCAGCTAGCCAAGTGATTTGACAAACATTGGAAACGCACTTGCCCTGCATATGCCCTTCACATAAGCCCAGCATACATATACCATTTTAAACCTAACATTTATTTTGCTTGCAAACAAAACTGTTCTTCCAATATTAACCTGATGCAAGTAGCCTTCTTGAATCGCAGTGACTGATTTTTAAGAAGCACTCTGAATTCTGTACATAAAAAGGACGTATGTCAGTAAAAACCAGCATTTATTCTGAGTTTAGAAAATTCATGTGGCTAGAGATACTTCCATTGTATATGCATTCAGCAATGCCTGATTAATAATCAGTGGGAATTAGGCTATTATATCCAAACCAACATTCTAAACCCCATTTTTGGCTTATAATCTACTATTTGAGCAAAACATAATTTCAGTTGAAAAAGGAGATTGAAACAATGCCTTTTTAAAGCATTAAAAGGAATTTTAATTTTTTTTTGTTTCGCTGTTGTATTTGAACAGTTTGTAAAATAAACTCCTGCTCCAAAGCATAAGAAATATCATTAAGACATAAGAATGACCAGCAAAAGCTTTTGACAAAACACCATGAATTTAAGAAACAAGCTGAACGCCCCAAGTAGGCTACTACAAGCAACATTCCCAAGATTATTATCTAAAACAGATTGTTTGAGGTCCTGTGTTATCCAATCCCGCTACAGACTGCCAACTCCTGCTAACATATATAAGGTCTGGATCCAGCAGTTTGACATGCTCAGACAAATCTGTGAATCCACATGCAGTTCCCCTGAATTTGTGAAAAGGCATCTTTTTCTGTCAGGCTGTCCAGCTGGGGCCTTAACCTCCTTCAGACGGGGGACATCCATCAGTCGCAGAAGCAAACTGAATTATGGAGGACAAGTAAGTGCGTGCCGTTTCCACACAGTACTATTGTTTCACAATTTCTCTATGCCTTGAACCTTTCTAGACTTTATGGTTTACCCATTTTTAATATAAAGTAGTAGTAATGGAAACTTCTGAAAATGTGTCAGTGTTGGTCAGTATGTCCACAGCTGGCTATACACTTCAGTGTGGTTTTATGACTGAGTAAAAAGATTGCATTGGCTTACTGTGTTCTTAAAGATGAAAAAAATAGTGATCTGGCCTGAGACAGTACATCATAGAATCTAACAAGACACCTTAAAACTAGGACAGGGACAGCTTATACATAATTTTCTGAATACTAAGTCTATACTGCAAATACATATTAGCACCAAAGAGAGCTCCAAAGATACTGATCTAGAACACTAAATCCTTTTCATTTCTGATTTTTATAAGTTATTTTTTAAATTAGACGTTCTTTACATATGATTCAAAAATACCATACTATATGCAATTTATAATCTGTAAAAGTAGATGCATTCTTTATGGTAGAACCAGCTTTCAAATGAGCTAATTTAAGAAGAATATGAATAATTTATACATATATGAATTTAGGAATACACGAAACAAACACGAAGTCTTCCAGCAAAATAACTCCTCCTTTAACCAAGTAAGGTCATGCTTTTAGCCACAGCCTACTTCTTGTGCTTGCTTCATTATTTCTGTTTGGATGGAGACATCTGTGCTACCCAGCATAGATGTTACTCAGTGCATGGAACTTCACATGCCATAGAAGTACTTGGCCTTTTACATTAAACATTTCCTTGGAACCACAGTAGCCTCAAAATGTGATTTAACCTCTCATTCACTTTCCTAATAATAATCACTTTCTACACATTTTAAAGTATTTCCCACTACTGGGCTTTTCAGCTCAAAATGACAAAATCCACTACTGCGGAAAACTTGTTTCAGCACTCAGTTAAGAGCTTTGACACCTGGCAGAGGACAGAGGTGGGTCAGAACGCAAAAAGTTTAGTTTCTGCTCGATTCCACTACTATGAGCTCCAAAACTTTTCTTCTTTAAGACTTGCTCCCCTCAGGATTAGACAGAATTAGACAAACTTCTTTCCCTTGATGTGAAGTAGTTCTCTCTTCGGCCAGTCTACCACCGTTTCTTCTCTTCTTTCCTTCAGTACGACATACTTAGCTTAGGCAATGCCTCAGCCTTGTTGCCTTGCACTAAACATCCAAAAGCCCCAAAATGCTGCTCGTTGCAGGCTCTTTCATGAGAAGCCCAAACCTGCAATCCATCCACAAATGTAACATCCATTAAAGTAAATACGAATTTGGAAGCCAGCAAGCCTGCCGGACAAGACCTTCAATTTCCTCACGACTGCTCACTGGATTACAGAGCTTTCCTTATAACTTCAGACAATTTATGGCATAATCAGGGCCCAGCAGATGGAAACTGCTGGAATGAAACTTCAGTAAGTAGCAGCCTGTAATTCTGGGGCACTTGGTAATGAGAAATATAGAGGGAGAGGCTGAAACAGGAAACAGTGACAGGGAAATGAACTGAGTGCTCGTCACTTTTATCATAATGAAACTGAGAAAAAGCCCTCCTTGCACTAGAACTCATCTCAGATACAAGTGTTCTTCAGTGTCATACAACTTATGTTAATTAGGTCATGGTCTCACCTGACCACCCTGAATAACTAAAGAGAATAACTCAAAACATTCACTAAGGGGAAGAAATTTGACTCATTTGGCAATACTGAAGCCTACAGGACAACTGGAATAAATGGAATGCTTAAAGTTTGCTTGTGAGCAACACTCACTGTTAAAGATTACTACCTATTTTAGAGTCAAACTTAAAATGACTGGCTTTGAGACAGATGTTAATCAAGGACTATGCAGAATGTGACTGGCAGTCTCTTACAGACCAACATTCAGATAGGAAAATACGACAATGCCTTAAGCACACCATATTCTGAACTATTACTAATTCTAAAACAAGTAATATTGTTTTCAATATCCAGTGCCAATTGCTTTATTAAACCTGTTCTAACCAGCAGCTATATAACAAAATATTTGTCAGTAGGAATCATCATTTAAAAATAACTCTGTGATGGATTTATCTGAATGGAGTGGTAACTCCCATACTCTCTGCTCTGGAAGGCCCTGCCAACACTGGATGACAGAGTTGCTGTACAGTAGAGGATGATACTGAGTCAAGCCTACTGCTGCACCCCTCTGCAGGATTCCTGCCTCTCTAAGAGCCTTGTGTTACCCCTGCTGCTGCTTCTGGAGCATAACAGGAGCCTCACATGCTTGTGACTAGGCCTTTCTAAGAGATGCAGTGGACACCTGATACTTGCAGTCCCAAGTAAGAGGCATGACCATGAAGAACTTGAGAGTGCCAGGCATGGTGTGCCCAGAGACTGGATTAAGGCTGCCTTAATACCTGGAAGAAATACTTAAGAGCTGACGACAACTAAAAGCACTGAAGATGACTATTTAACTGGGAAGCACTCCACACTGAAGTTAACTTACAAACACTAAGTTAACATACTGACACCTAGAACCACAGAACAACAGGCGGCTTCACTCCAGCAAAACAGCAAGGCTGAGGGCAGAGGGAAAACACGCTGCAATGGGAATGCTAAATGTCACCTCAGGGTGTGAGGCACAGAAGCAAAGAAAGATTCTGCTTCACCATGAAACCTTCCATGCTGCTAAATTCTTTGAAGAAAAGAAGTGCCATGAGGAGCGAGAGATGGGCAAAGCTGATCAGAAAACATGGACTTTTTCTTGCTTCATCCCACTCTTGTTTTCCTAACATGAAAGGAAAACAAGAGTCAGCTAAGGCAAGACCAGGCATTCTTGGCTCACTCCCTGGCCAAGGTCAGAGAGGAACTGAAATGGGAGCACCATGGCACTGACTGCAGGCTCCAAGGGGGCCAACCAGTCTATGCCTCAAATGGCAGAAACTCTGGAGACAGAGGCATGCAGCCTCTTTTAAAGAAGTGAATCCTGAAAGCGGGGATTTGGTCTCCATAGTCTTTTTAGCTGAAAACAACTCAAAAGCAAAATGACTGAGTATATTAGTTTAAGAGTTTAAATAACTGTGACAAGAAAGTTATTATAAGGGAGCTGCGAAACCAAAGTGAAAACTGTATTAAATTCAGACCTATCCGCTACCAGTCTGCATTAACCAAACTGTGATACCACACTCAATGGAACACCATTTTAAGTACATTCCTTTGAAACTGTTCACTTAGCCCTGGAAATGCTCATTAAATTCTTCTTCCTCAAGAGTACTCCAAAATGTTAGCCTAGACTGTACCAGGGATATCACAAGTAGCCGGGTGTAATGCAACCCATCTAGGTCTGAAGCAGCTGGCTTTTGTTTGTAAATAACATCCCAAGATGCATTATTCAATAGCACTTCCAAGGATAAATAGGATTTAGTTTAGCAAGTCTGTGTAATCTTTTTTTTCTTCCTTAGCTATTAGAACTGTCTACTTCTAACAAGATTGACCAATGTTCTACTATAATTAAAACCAGAATGAATAACTGTAACAGATACATATATTTTTACTAGAGAAATTACTGGATCTTGATTTAGTATTTCCTAGTCATATCCTTCTGTTTTAGTATTTTGTTACTCAATAGTCTGCTTTTTAATTTTTTGCATTTGTTTTCTAATTTCTGTTGGGAATAAAAGAAGCTTTTTCCCATGCAAGTACTACCATCACGTGATCAAGAAATCAACAGTAAGAGAAGAGAATAAAAGAGATGAGAATTTCTAATCCTACTTTTAAATGCAACCGTTTACAATTTGTAAACAAAATATTTCTAAAAAAAGGTGAATAATTACTTTCTGATGCTGGTACTTGCAAAGGATCCACTTTCCTCTTCACCTCTGTGCATTTATAGCAATGATGACTTCTACACCAAGCAATTCCTCCTCTTTGTTATTTACTTAAAGTTTCTAAACCCACATTCTCAAAGACAACAAGCAGGTGTTCAGTTCAATCAATGTCTCGCTGGAGAGATTCAGCATCCTAAAGGATCCACAGTTTCCTCCTCCCCACCCCTTGAGCTTGCAACATTTTATAACCTCTAAGGATCTCAGCACAGACCTAATCTTGCAGCCCTAGTGCAGACACTGTAAACACTGAAAATGTTGCCTGCTGAAGGACTCCAGAATTGGGTCTTAGTACTTACAATTAAGCTTGAAAAACTGATGACTACTTTTCCCCAGGACCCAGATCAGGTTTTAGGGGTTTTCTGCACCTTCCTGTCTGCTTGCTTCCCGCAGGAACTCAAAAAACTGAAAGATATGCCAATTAAGTTCTTCTTCTGTAATTTAAAAGGGACAAGAACACTATTATACTAGAACACGTAATGTGCACTTACCAGACCATTGCAGTTGCTTAAGGCCACTTTAGTTGTACTGTGCTGGTCTTGCAAATATCCTGTGTAATGACAGTGGTCTAAAAAATCGTGCTTCCATTGCGGTCCATCCTTCCCCCAGTATTCTACTGTAAAATGTCTGGACACCAAATCTGTGTTGAGAGTCAGGTTTAAATGAAAGTGCTTGCCATAGGCAGAAAGTTTAAAAAATAATTTAGCTGCTGCCAGTTCTTGGTCATAAGGGTCTGTGCTCCTCCTCCTCCTTGAGGGTTTAGCATTTTTCACAGTAAAGCTGAGGAAGGCTCCATTTTGATCAACCCTTATTGGGATTGTTAGTTGGTAGTGTTCAAGGTAAGACAGGAATTCCTCTTTGTAATCACAAGGTAAGACAGTCCAGGGAGTGGGCATAGAAGAGAAGAAAATATAACAGGAAACAACAAGTAGTAGTATAAACATAAACCATACTGGGTTAAATCTCATCACCCTCATGAGCAAGTGTCATTTTCAGGTAAACGCAAGATGTAGCGTTTTACTAACTAAAATAAAACATTCTTTTCTTTCTTTTTAAGTCAAGAAAATGTGTTTAGTTTCCTATTAATTTGAAATACAAAAGTTTTTAACTGGAAATACAGAAGTTTTTAACTACGTATCTTTTCCTATTTACCCAAAATATGTAAACATTTGGGGCCAAATTCTAACCTAAGAATGACAAATTCTTCCCAGTGATACCATTCAAAGACAAAAGCTATTAGATCCACCTGCAAGAATAAAACAGTAGTAATGGCAAAGTATTATATTGTAAAAACATGTAAATGGCTCTTCATTTCATTAAAAACCTATAAATATTAATGGCTCATTAGATCCTTACTTCCTAATCTAAAAACATGTTAATGTTGTTATAGCAAGTCTCTAAACTATTACCATGTATAACATTTTACTAGATTTAATTTGCAAGGCTTTCCTACAATTAAAAGTAAACAGAAAGAAATTAAAACAAAAAATTTAATCAGATTTGCTGTATTTAAACTTCCATTACAATGAATCATGATAAAACTAAGAGCAGAGCCCATATGATCTCATTAATTATATAAACATGGTTTAGAAAATATTACCCAAATGCAATGCAAAAATAGATGCTTCTTGTCAGCTACAGAGGTCGGACCCCTACCTTGAGAACTATATGAAAGCCTGTTGTCACTGTGAAATTCCGATGAAACCATGACTAGGCTCAAAATCCATGTCAACGTCTTCCAAAAAATTTCCATAATTTAGAAAAAGAGAAAGCTCTTTTTTTTTTTCTCTCTCCTTGGAGAGCTACCTGTGTGCTATAGAGTTAACTCCACTCCAGAATCGCACCATAACAGGTATATTTATTTTATACTACTTCCAAATTAACTATTGGATGTTCCACTTTTTGACAGGTATTCTTTTCCAACAACCTGTACTTTCTTCTATATCTGCAGTCATTTTCTCAATTCAGAATAAGTATTTGTAAGATTCCTTAAGATATCAGTAAGATGTTAGACTGGATAGTTACTGAACTTGCTCCATTTCTTTTCCTGAAAAACAAAAGAAAATGAGTCAAGGCAAATTCTTTCTACTAAAACAGACCCTATACCACAAAACACTAAGCCGTCATAGTGAACGACGCAATGTAACATTTTGAAATTATATTCAACCATTATCACTTTTATGGGCCAAGGTCACAGTCTTACAAAAACCATGAATTACCACTAACCTTGAACAGCACATCCATACAGATTAAGATGCACACATCGACTTTATGTTAAATAGGCATAAGGATTCATAAAATTAAGGTTTCTTGTTGCTCAAATACTGTGTTCAGACTTGTTCCAGCTATAATCAATGCTATGCACTCATTGATTTCAGCAGTGAATAACTAGGCCCAATAACACTGGTAGACAAAGGAAGAACCTGGGAAAGAATCCAGAGTACAGTTATCTGATCTTTCTGCAGCATGTATTTTGTTATTACTTGGGCCTGGGTTCTGCTTATGCAGGCAGAATTCTCATTCACTTAAATGGGAATGCTGCACGTTCTAATACCAAAGAACAAATTTCAGTATCTGAAGCTATTCATCATACATACTCTAAATTTTCAAATATTTGTTGTCAAAAATGTTTTGTGTATATCTGTCGTGGTTTAATCCCAGTCAGCAGCCAAGCACCACACAGCCGCTCCCTCACTTCCCGTCGTCCCCCCCCGCCCTTGCTCCTGGTGGGATGGGGAGGACAACTGGGAAAGAAGGCAGAACTCGTGGGTTGAGATAAGAACAGTTTAATAACGAAAGTAAAATAAAATACTAACAATAGTAATAATGAAATATAATAATAACAGTAATGAAAAGGAATATAACAAAAAAAAGGAGGGGGGGGGGGGCGGGGAAACCAGTGATGCACAATGCAATCGCTCACCACTCGCTGACCGATGCCTGAGCAGCGATCCGCACCTCCCAGCCAACTCCCCCCTGTTTATATACTGGGCGTGATGTTCCATGGTATGGAATACCCCTTTGCCTAGTTCAGGTCAGCTGTCCTGGCTATGCTCCCTCCCAGCTTCTTGCACACCTGCTTGCTGGCAGAGCATGGGAAACTGAAAAACCCTTAACTTAGGGTAAGCGCTACTTAGCAACAACTAAAACATCAGTGTGTTATCAACACTATTCTCACACTAAATCCAAAACACAGCACTGTACTGGCTACTAAGAAGAAAATCAACTCTGTCCCAGCTGAAACCAGGACAATATCTTACCTACAACTTGATGTAGTAGAATACATTTTTATTCTCATTTTGCAGGTCACGGGATTGAGCAAATAACACGTTACTTGCCTCCCCCCCCCATTTAAAACACTATTGCAGTAATACTAAAAAGCAGCTCTAGCTGCGGCCAGTGATTAAATGGAAGACCTATTTAGTCAACTAACAGTCCAGTATTATGGGATACCAAACCACGTGTTGTGTCAGCTGGTACTAATCAGTCCTCTTAAGCAGCACACCTGTGCATAGAGCAAACTCTGCTCAGGCAGACAATGGAGAAACAGAACACCTAAGAAGGGAAGACCATTTAAAAACAAATTTCCAAAAGCATACAGAGTCACTTACACATGCACCAGATAAATCTGCCTTTCTAAAATTCTGGGAATTATTTAAAACGTTCATTCAGACAGGTAACACCCCTGCAGCCAAGTTAAAGAGTTGCAGCATATAATCTCAAGAAAAATCAACATCATGCAAATCCTATTCACTAAAATCACAGTGAATATTAGGAAACTTCTTAGCTAATTTGAAACACATCTAATTATTACTGTGTAAATGAGGTTAATCTGATCATTCCAATACCTACTTTTTAAATATCTTTCAAGACAGCACACACGGTTTAATCAGGTTTGTAGACGGAATAAAAGATACTTTGCAAGCATAGCTGTGGCTTAGTAGTATTTTTTTCTGGGGAAGTATAAGGATTTAGTGATGCCATTCACATGTGGCAAGGCCTCAAAGCATATTAATAAAATCTCTGGTCTGGCCTTCCATGTAAAACTTTTATTCCCTAGCTAATATTTAGTTACAGCTTTTAGACTTTTACAAGTTTTGAAGAGACATAATCAACCCCATACTCTTCAGCCACATTAGTATGCTAAATAATGTGCCTTATTTCTAATCTGACAATGTCCAGTTTGAAATTCCTGTCACTGAATCTTGCTTCACCCCTGTCTGCTAATGAGCTGCCTTCTTCTTCCACGGATAGTTATAATCTGATACAAGCACCTCTTGACACTTCTTGATAAGCAACTCAGCCTATTTGGTTTACCTCACTCCATACAATCCAGTTTCCAGATGTCTAAATACTTCTGCAGTTTTTTTCTGAACCCTTTCCAATTCGTCAGCATCCCTTTTCTTCACGGACACCAGAACTGGACACTGTAGTCCAGTAATGGCTCGTTACTGCCATATATAGAGGTAACATTGCCTCACAGCTTTTACTTAGCCAAAAAATCATAATGGGGAGTTCATGTTCAGCCTGTTAGGCTGATAATAAGTTATCCTAACACTAAGATCTCCTGAAACTGTAGTACCTAAGGAGCTAGGTAGCTCAGAATACTGGACTTAAACTACAGTGCCGATTATTTAGACACCAACGGCCCGCATGGTGGGTGTTGGTCAACAGTGTCCAACAGTCACCCACGTCTAGTGTGTTTGCAGGGGTCTGTGTGAAATGGTCTCCCTCATTCCAAGCTTCACACAAGAAAAATCTCCTTTCACATTAAGGTTGCTGGAAGTTTCAGCAGAGTTTTTAATCTCCTTTCCAAAAGTATTATAGCCAGCTTGAGCACCGATACAAGCAGACCATACGTAGCTATATTAATGCTCTGAATTAAGGAGCAGTAATGAAGGTAAAGGATAAAGCACTCGGGTAACTCCAGATATAGTACTTAGAGTACGAAGTTTGGTAGGAACCTCAAAGCATCGACTGTCTATACCCTTTTTTCTTTCCATCTTTCTCAGCAGCATATATTCAGCATTCCACTTTTGATTGTTGTCAAGATGACACATTTAGTCAACACTAAGCTTACAGTAAGAAGTGTTTCCTCTGTCTTGTGGCTGAACTACATGTTCACCCACTGGTAAGGGCAGGTGTGTCTCCATGTCCTGAATCACTACTTAAAACCACAGCTCCTGCCTAATTATAAAAGGCTCTGCCAAGCAGCAAAGTACAAGATGTTTTTCAAAATCTAGGATGCCAATGACAAAGCAGGTGCACGGCACTGGCATTTCTGTGGAGGCACTGACGACAAGAGTGGCAGTCCTGTTACTGGTGCTATAAGCTTCCTACCCACCGCAACTCAACGAGGAGAAAAAAGGCCATAACCACAAAATGGAAGACTTTGGGGCAGAAAGTGGATTATGGGGAGGTGACTAGCCAAACTGCCCAGACCAGTCACCTTGGGAGCCTCCATCTAAGCAAAGGCGTCTTGGGCAACTAAAGCGTCCCTTAAACTGAAGGTAGCTCAAGTTTTAGGATAGGCAAGCTGCCAAGAGACCGCTATCCCAAGAGCATCACCGCACGTGCCGCCCTCCCATGGGGACGGCCACGTCCCCCACCGCTCCCGGGGTCTCCACACCAGGGGCGTCCACCACAGAACTGTCCGGCTCTGGCACGCTTGGCGGCGGCGACGAGGTCTGCCGGCAGCAGCCGAGGTGCCGAAACAACACGACACCGCCGCGCCGGATCACACCGCGCAACTGGCGGCGACGCTCCGGGGCGGAAAGGACGGCTCGAGGGGAAGCGACAAACGCGTCGAGCTCCGCGGCGGGCGGGAAGCGGCCCCGCCGCTCCCGGCGGGCGGTTGCGGGGGGGGGGGGGCTGGAGGGGGTGTCACCACGCCCCCCCTCAGCGGCTCGGCCCCCGCGCCGCCTGTGGAGGGGGGGGGGGGGCGGGCATGGGCTCCCCCCGCCGCCGTGAGGTGCCCGCCGCCTTCCCGCCCTCCCCAGCCCGGGCGGGCGGCGGGGACCGCCGCGGTGAGGCGCGGCCAGGGGCGGCCGTCCGCGCCGGCAGTACGAGTGGTTGCTAAGGAAATGGGGAGGGAGGCAGGGCGGGCGGGAGGGGACGGGGCGGGCATCAATCACACAAATTCAATTACAGGTATCGGGGGCTGGCCGTGAAAAGCGTTGCAGGGCTTCAAAAGCGGGGATTAGCCGTGCCCCTGGGAGCTCCCCAGGCGAAAACAGCGACGCGCAAGACCGCGCCGGGAAGGGCTCGGTGAAAAGAAATGGGGGCCGGGGGAAGGCGGGGAGGGGGACACGTACAAAGGGAAAGGCTGGATCCTTCCTCCCCGGGAATTAACCAGAAAACGAGGCGTGAGGAATAGAATTGCTGCTGTGCGTGCCCTGATCTACGGCCGGGCCGGCCGCCCCCCCGGGGGGGGGACGGGGCTGCCGCCGTATGAACAGCCTCCTCCCTGCCCCCCGGCTCCCCTGCCGAGGGTCAGCTGTCATTGCATCGGGGGGGGGGGGGGGGAATGCAAAAAAGCAAACACCCCTCCCCAAAAAAAAGTCAACAGACTAGAAAAATACATGGCTACACACACAGCCCAACACGCATACACATGCATATTATATACACACGTCTGCACGCACAAAAAGTTTAAAAAAAACGAGTATTGAAGCAAGTTGGAGGTCACCAGACACACAGCTCTCAAAGAAAATTCAGAAGGAAAAGGGGAGGGGGGGGAAAGCAGCCCTCCTCCCTAGAGAGGCAGAAGGGAAGAGTCTGGTTGCTGTGGTGGAGTTGATCCTAAAGTTAACTTTCAGCAGCCCATTTCCAGACAGCAGCGCTGAATCTATTTGGATAAAACGCGTGTGACCCAGACACTTGGCGTTTGGCCCAAACGCGTTGCACCGGCAGCCCAAATAAAAACAAGAGTCTGACTCTCCCTCCCTCTCTCTCTCTCTCCTCTCTCTTCTCTCTTGTACAACAATGAAAGAAAATAGCGAAGACAAAATCCGCACACACATCGCCAGGGAGCGAGAGCCCACTTACCTCCTCCTCCTCCTACCAAACAAAGTCCCTTTGAACCCCGAGCCGCTGCGGAGACAGACACACACCGATAAACACGGCTCCGCGGGGTTAAGAGTCTGGCAAATCCCAAGCGGCTCGAAGTAAATCAAAACCACACGCTTCCATCTTCCTGATGAGCCTGGCGAGAGCCCGACATCCCCGCCAGCATCGGGCTGCGGGACGGCGGCCGCGCCGACCCTCCGAGCCCCGGCACAAAATATGCACTTGTCTGACCGCTGCAGCGGACAACGCCGGACACGGCACGACCAAACGCTGGGCTTCCTCAACTTGGAGCAATCCGGAATCGCTGCGGGTTGTCGTTGGGCTTTGGGGGCTACTTTGGTTTTCATCTGCTGGGTTGTTTTTTTCCCCCCCCCCTCCCTTTACCAACGATTTAGTATTAAAAGTATGAAAAATCTAGAAGAACTGCACTATTCGAAACCGTACGCTAGTCTTTTTGGTTGAAAATCCTCGCACCCCTTCCCCCATCCTCAAAGGTCTCTGAAATTACTCCAAATCCACCTCGCCTAATGCAATATAAACCTCCCCCCCGCTCCCCAAAGCCCTGCACGCACCATTATTCGGGACCCAAGAAAAGCAAAAAGTTTCATTGAATAGCGTGAAATCTTCCTTACCGTTTTCATCTTCAATTTCTGATATAAAGTAAGTTTCAAACAATAGAGATTGCACAGGACGATTCCCGTATTCCTCTCTGCTTTTCCCCTCTCTGCAAGCAACCATCAGGGTTATATTCTCCAACAGAATAAAATTCTCTAGCCTTCCTAAAAGGGGTTTTTAGAAAACGGGCTGGCTTGGCAGGAGGAAGGATGCCATCAATTCACCCAACCTATCACCCTGCACATTTTGTCTTTCCAACAAAAAGGGGGGGAGGAAGAAAGGAAAAACAGGCTTATATTGGGGTGGGGGGGTGCCCTCCTCTTGAGCAGCCTCCTCTGTGCAAAATACCATGTGAATATCATCTGAGTTGGGGGGGAGAAGGGGGAGACAGAGAGGGGGAGAGAGAGGGGGAGAGGAAGGCAGGCAGAGCAGGAAGGACTCAGGAAAGTTTGGTTGAAGTAGCCCCAGACCTCCTCTCGCTGCCGGCCCCCGGCCAAGCCGAGCGCGGCGGCAGCAGGGAGCCTTGGCAGCCTCGCCCGGGGGACGGCGCGGAGCACGCTGACGTCAGCCTGCAGATGTGCCCCGGGCCGGCGGCGCGGCCGCGCATGCGCGCCGCGTCACGTGGCGGCGGGGGGGCAGGGGTACAGTCGGGGTAACCAAAAACGGCGGGGGGGGGGGGGGGGCGGGGAGGCTGCGCGCACCTCGCGGCGGAGGGGGCGGGGGATGGGGGTAACGTCCCCGGCGCGACCCGCGCCCGGTGCCGCGGGTGAGGCGGGAGCCGTGCCGCCGGCGGGGAGCCCAGCCTGGTCGCAGGGAGGTGCCGGGACGGCCGTGCCACCGCTGCCGCAGCCCCGGTGTGGAGGCGGCTGGCGCCGGGCACGAACGCTGCCGGTGGGCGGCGGGCCGGGCGGCCCCCTCCCCTCTTCCCCTAGCCCTCCCCTCCCGGCCGGCGGCCCGGCTCGCGCCCCATAGCGGGCCTTAATAAAAGCACGAACTTAAAAATAACACATTTGCGGCTGAGGGGAGGCGGTGTCTGAAGCCCGCGCAGCGAGCGGCCAGCTGGGTGAGAACCGCACCGGGGCCGGGCCCGCCCGCCCGGCCGGGGGCCCGCCTGGGCCCGGCCCTGCCCGCGCAGCCCCGCGCGCAGCGCTTTCACTTTCATTTGCGGCGGGGAACCGGGTGGCACTGGGCCGGGGTCGGGGGCAGCGGGGCCACCCGGAGGCAGTGGCCGCGCCGCGGCGTCGCCAGCTCCGTCTGGAAGCGGGAGGAAGGTGGACATGGCAGAGGGTAGCGGGCGGTCTGCGGGATCGCTTGTGTTCCGTGAAGCTAGCGGTGGCGGGGAGGGGGCAGGATGGAATCTGAGACTTGCTTTCCTTAACCGCCAAGTTAGTTTCCGATAGCCAAAAAAAGAGAAAGGGAGAAAAAAAAAAATCCTTCCTGAATCTAGGTTCTAAGGTTTCGAGCTTCTGCTAACAGTATTTCCCAAATGGTGTGGGTGCACATTTTCCTCCCGAGCCGGAGGTACATGTAATTCTTCTGGTGAATCTCTAATAGTTGGCTGGCCTGTGAAATGACTCGCAGGGAAAGGACCAAGAGCACAGCTACTCCGGGACTTCTCCGAGGATCGAAAGAACAGGATCAGCCTGCAGAGTCAACAGTCCACATAGGAACCCTCGTGGTCACTAAGGGCTGGCTGCGTGGTGCCCTGTGAGATGGAGAAGTCAGACCTGTGGCTGGCACTCACCGTTTCAAATAAACGCTGCACACTTATCTTTGAATATGAAGCACTGCTATAGCGGAATTAGATACTACATATAAGTATGTGAAATTTCTTTCAACGGTAACTCTAGCAAAATAAGCACAACCCCCTAAAAAGCTAGTTGCAGCAAAATAAGCACACGCCCCTAAAAAGCTAGTTGCATTTGTCATCATTCCTACTGAAACTTCACACTAAATACAGTACACACTTATTTGTGAGATCCTTTTACAGTCGTTGGGCAAATTAATGTTACAGTGGGTCGGGGAGTAGCAGAATGTATCAGCGCGTTGAGAACCGGAGCTGTAAAACCAATGCTCCGTAGGAATCCGGCCATTCAGAGAGAGAAACGCTTTATTCTGGAAATCCGTTGTCAACCTGCTCCCCCCGGGTTAATTACTCATACCGAGGGCGCCATCCTGCGTCGGCCAGCGGGGAGGGAGCGCCGGGGGCGCGCAGGGCTGCTCGCTGCCCTGCGACACGCAGGGAGCGAGTTTCTCCCTTCCTCCTCTTCATCGTGTACGTGTGTGGGTAATTGCTGCTTTGGTGGGTATGTCTGGGTATGTCTACTTCATTAAAACAGGTATTTCTAATGTTGAGCATTTTTTGTTAGTATTCGAAAGTTCCTGCTTCTGCAGCAAATTAATGTCTAAGATGATCACACGGATAAACCACGCTCACCGAGCAAGCGCTGCGGCAGATGCGGCCAGGTGTACCTTAGTCGCATCATCTGTCTCCATGGACAGGCATTGTGACAGGTCCTGCTCAACCTTTTCTGCAAACTCGGTGGTATATACGGAGAACTGGGGGAGTCTATCCTTTTGAAAGGACAGATTGCGAAGAGAGAGTTTTTTTCCCCATTCTGCATCAGGACCAAAAATAACCTTTTGAACAGACAGGCACATATCACAGCCAATTGCCTCATGCTTATGGTATCCTCATGGGATTTGGGAGACCTGCCTTCACATCAGACCCTGCCTGAATCAGACTCGGGAATGCTCACGTTGCTGTCTGACGGCTGGGCTGGGGACTATTCTGGTGTGGAAGACTGGCCTCTCTGTGGCTGGAGCTGCTCCACTGTGTATAACTGATTAAATACTCATCAAGCTAAAAAGAAAGACAGCTTATCGCTGTCTGGTTAGGGCCTTCACATGGGTTCAACTCCCTGCTCTAAATCAAGCAAATCAAGCAAAGGCTCTGCAAAACCCAGCTGTTTGCTCAGACCAACAAGTTATTTATTCCCTGTCCCAGACAACTATATTTTCTTGCCTACACCTGCTGCTGCAGCTGAGAAAATGTTTCCAATAGCAATTTTGTCAAAACTGGTATATTACCAGGAAAGGCTTTGGCTCCGGTTAAAAAATTCCTGACCATCTGTGATTAGAATTTCTGACAGAATTCCCAATACAGTTTGACTTACCTGTTTTGCTTTATTGCATAAAATCATTCTTCAGAGTGAACCTCATTCAGATAAAAATAGTGAGCTTATTTGATGACTTCTATTTTTGTTTCATCAGCCCAAATAATATCTATATACATTTTTTATGATCTGCAACTTTTTAGAAAAGAAACTTGCACAGAAAGTAGTATGCAGATTCTTAGCATAAATTTTTCTTTGCTGCAAGTAGAAGTCTTTGTAGCAGGGATAGGAATTCTACTGTGAATTCTGATAATAGGTATAAACCATTTGGGCAACTGTGTCTCAGAAGCTCTGGACAGGATTACGCATTTATTGAGCACAGACCACATTACTCCATGTCTTAACCAGTTTGTTAGTCTTTGCTGATCATGGAAGTACTTAGCTAAAGCACTCTTGACTTTACTTCAGGCCTTTGAATCCTTTAGTATGTCAGTCAACAACTGATAAGATTGGCAAGCACACTTTTTTAAAAAATAAATATTCATATTAAACTTCAATTTAACATTGCTAGATATATTCATAGGTATTGGGTTGATTCCAGGAATCTTGCTTTTAACTGAAACAAATATAGAAGAGAAAGCTACAAGTCTTTTGTGAGCAGTGCATTTCTATAAGATGAGATGCTTGTCACCTGTACATTTGGATGGACATGTTTTAAGGTATGGGTTTTTTCCAGGATATATTTTTACCTGGTCAGTGAAGGCCTGAGGATAATAACCTATCACATTTAGAAATATCCCAGCAGTGTTTGGGGAGAAAACAATCATTTTAAAAAATTAAATATAAAATTATGTTATAAATTACATAAATACACTTGCTAAAATACTTTGGTTGACCATATAGTTGAAAAAATTAATACATTATAACCTTGCATTTATATGTGCTATAGGTTCTGTGCTTTATCTGTGCTTATAGGGAGAAAAACTTGATGTGTATAAGGGCTTCATTTTTAGGCCCCTGAACTAAAAGATTCTAGGGGTGCTTGAAGGTAATGGTGCTATTGAGATCCAGTATCTTTCACTGACGTTTCCTTGTAAATAGCCTGAATTCAGATTGCTTACAAATCTCATCTCCCCTTACAGGAAGAGATAGAAAAACATCTTTAGAAATGACCCTGGGCCATGTGTTCAGCCAAATACCAACCCCTTGCCATCAGAAGTAGAAGCTATTGTGCCTGGCACATTGTATTTCAGAGAGAGACTGCATATCAAAGTGTACTTTCAGTTGGAAAACGAACCCCTTTTGAGTTGAGCTGTCCTTGATGGCCCTCCAAAACAAAATTCACAGTGATGCATTTGGCTTCAAGTAGCTTTGAGGCTACTTCTACCCAGCTACCCAGCAATGCAGATATTTCCAAGAATGTCTTCATTTAAATATGAAGAGCCTTACCAAAGGCAGGATGGTAGACCATCCTTTTCTAGGATGCTCCCTGCACGCAGCTGTGTGTGTTATGCTGATGCGGGGCTTATTGTCACCCAAGCCTCCTTGTTTCTGCGAGACCCTGTGAACCTGGCCAACACGATTATTTTAGTATGAGATTTGGAAATAAAACTGGAAAAAACTTCATGTAAGCTTGGCATCCTCCAGCATGTCCTGGCCAGTTTCCTCCCTGGTGGAACACAGATGAGGCAGGGCAGAGAGAAGATCAGAGAATATGAATGTGGTGAGAGTAACGCTCAGAGCTCGCTCAAAATGTGGGAGGGGTGGACAGTGGGAGGGGTAAGATTAAATATCTCTCTAGTAAACATGAGATGAGGAATCTTAGACTACTCAAGCTGATTAGGGAATCCCTATAGCAGAATGGATGTTGGGCTCAAATTCTGCAGGCAAATAAGATGGAACTGATCCTATCCTCATTAAGATTAAAGTAGAAAGTATAGAAAAAACAATACAGTTCCGCACAAGAACAGGAATAGTAGTAAGCAGAAAAGAAGAGGTAACTCAGATGAGGGAGTTGTTTTATTTCAAAGACAGAGTATTTTTTCCTGCTTTGTCTGTTTCCAGCTTTCCAAGTCAAGAGATAGATACCAGAAAGAAGATTAGGTCAGTAGGCGTAACAGTTTGTTTAAAGGGAGCATTTTCCAGCTATATGTATTCCAGTTTTTCTGTGTATTCTTGTTTTGTTATTTTCCTATTTCCAGAGAAAGTTGTTCATAAAATCTGAACAATCTGTAAGACTTACGGAGAACAAAGCTGAGACAAATTGTACAGTATGTGGAAAATGTGTATGGAAAATCTCTATGGAAAAATTTGGCAAATAGTATTCCTCAAAGATTAGTGTACACAGAAACATACAAAGGCTATGCAGAAAATCTTAGCAAATACATAAGAATTCAGTTATTTTGATTTTAGAATGAAAAATCTGGAATCAACTCACAAGAAGACTTGGCTATTACCATGCAGAGCACTGCAGTGTTTTGCAGTCTGGCACTCGGCTCTAGAAATGACAATCCCAGTGCAGAATTAGGCACCTCAATCTCAGGTGCCTGAGTGACTTGTTTAGTTTCTGGATGGAAGGAGAATTATGGTAGTCATACTGATGAGCATCACAGACTGCTCATTTAGCTTCTGCTGAACTATGTGGTGATTCCCCTCTTCTTGGTATGCTTTATATAAAAGCATGAACACATACACTAATGTCAGAGATTGTAAAATTGGATCGTGAAATGAGCACAGATTTATTTTGAATGGAAAGAATTGGACTTTCCTTTCCATATTCCTGGACTGAATAGCTGGAAAAGATTTATTAAAGACTCTAGAGCATATGGTGCATACTGCTTTGGACACAGATTACAACTTTGTCTAATTTAGATGGTTTTCTGGCATTCTTTCTACCACAGTGTCTTGCAGCAGTTTATAAATGGAACTTTCTTTAATAAAAGCTGTTAAGCCAATGGTTTGAAGAATTGAAAAAAAAAGTACAATGGTCCCCTCTCCCCTTGTAACTTTTGGGTATCTCTCCAAAATGCAAAGACTTATTGTGACCCCAGTAAGGTGTTACGTGAATGTGGTTAGTAAATACATTTCTTTCCTCTTATCTCACATGTAACTTCATTGTTCATTTTCTTACAGGATTATCACAGCATTAAGAGCTCCTTGTTTAGCGAAGACAGTGGTCTGCTTTGAAGGGGTTTATTAAGGCCTCTTTAAAAAGTCCAGCATTTCCCTTTTCCAACTCATTTAGGATTGGCTGTTTTTGCATGAAGATGGTTTGTGCAGCAGTAAGGGCTCTGACCCTCATATATGTCCCTAACCTGGAATTGGTTAGACACTGGAGATTGGAGAGTAGAAAGGGGAACTGCCATATACGCTTGCCCTGTTCTTTGCCCAGTTAGCCATTGTTATCCCCTTGTAGCCACTCTTGGAGACAAAATCCAGGGCCAGATGAATCTTTTGGTATGACCCAGCAGCTGTTTTTATGTTAAGGGCAGTCTTCAACTTCTTCAGTACAGATTGTAAGTGGCTTAACTTCCCACTTAAGTAAGCACTTCCCACTGCCCACTAATTTCCACTGTAATCCACTGGCATTCACAGGCATCCGCAAGAGTCCACTACACTGTTGGATTTCACACTGAGGCAGCTCGGGAGCATCCATATATTGCATTTAGCTGCTCTGCTGTGAGAGCAGTGATCTCCCATGAAAAAACAATAATAAAAAGGAGTCCCAAAAAAGAACAGTTACTGTTCCCCTAGTAATGACCACAGCTATTTGCCAAATGAACCTCTCAAAGCCCTCTGCCACTTACACAAAGCCTGGGAGCAAGAGCAAATACCATGATGCTTGAAATTTATATAACTCTTTCACAGGACTTAGTCCTAGGAATCTTCTGTTATTCCACTAGGTATTCTTGAAATACATTCAGTCTTGCATATATTTTTGTTTATTAATTTTTTAAAAGGGTACTGTTATAGTCTAAAGATAAAACTAAAATAAAGGACTTCCAATAAAAGATCAAAGGTCACAACACAAGTTTTCCAGCATCAAAAATGTCTTTTTCACATTTTGCTCAAAACTCAGCTGTGCATGAAAATCACAAACAACTTTTTGTTTCTAAGGAGTCAAAAGATTACATTTCTTAGTTATAGACCTATATTCTGGGCACAATCTGTGAATTGAAATATGAACTGGGTTTAGCGTACTTCTGTTCCTGCTATAGCCATTAAGTGATTATTTGCATCAATACGCAAGTTATACTGGAAAAGGATAAGATTCAATTTTTCTCAAAAACTTTCAGGATGCTTAATATTATGGTTCAACAGACTGGTACAGTATGTGCTATCAGTTTTGCATTCTAACATGAAATAACCAACAAAACCATCCAGGGATATGAAGGTGATAGTGTGTGGCTGTTCACAGATGTTTGGGGGCAAAGGAGGAGGGAAAAGCAACTTGTTCCTGTGTTTGTACTTACATGATGAGCCAAGATCAAAAGAGGCCTCATCCTCCATGTGGTCATCGCTGGAAACTCTGATACGGATTCAAGCTGATTCTAGAAGCAACCTTCGGAGCTCCTGGAAGCCTAATTTCTCCTAACTTCAGTTTTTCTTTTTTTTTTTTTTTTACAAAACACTCTCTGTATTCCCACCATGCCTGAAACTCAATTAGTGATAACTTCTATGTATTATTTTTGTAAACTTTGTAATTAGTAGTATATCACGGGATTTGTCAGCCAAAATAAAAGTACTCAAAGAAAATGGAGTAACAGCTAAAGAAATCTACAGGCTTGCAGAAAATGCTGGACATTGATTTTTAGCTCATTGCATCCACAATTGCAGCCATCTATAAATCTACACAATTTCATCCACAGATTAGGTTATCTGGCAATAAATACAGTAAGCGCCTATATAAATTATTGCATGAACAGTTTTCTGCGTAGATTTAATTATAAACATAACACAACTCTTCCAGTACTGACAGTCTCTGTAAAGTTTGGCTAACAGTAGGTAACTACAGCCATCTTAATTTAACAGCTTATTTAGAAGGACAATCAGGTACACACATAAGGAGTACAAACACAGACGGAGATATCCCACCTGCAAGTGTGTATCTACGGTGAATTTTTTCTGCTGTCTTTAAAAGAAGGACTTAAAGGTTTGCCTGTTTCCTCAGCCAGTTAATGCTCATCCTGAGTAGTGCAGAGTTGAAAGTTTAGTTTTGCATTTTACCAGATATGGTTGATCTTTGCTAGAGATCAAATGGGACTACAAGGGACCAAGGTGCAATTAAGCATTGATTACTTCATAATTCAAGGATCTGCATAACTCAAACAGTTTAAATTTGTACATCACCACACCTTCAGTTCAGCTGGTACAAATTTTAAATCAGGCCAAAGTACATTTTAGTAATTATAAAAATGAGGTATTTTACAGCTACTTCCACCATTGCAAGGCTGCTTATTCCCCTCGCCTAGGCTCATACCTCTTCTAAAGTGTCGTTAATTTTACGCATCACCTGTGGGTATAGCCTGTCATTTCTATTTAAAGTCTAGACACAGAGCATTTTTATTTCTCATTTTCAAATAGCTGTCCCTGGGCCATTCTCTTTCTCTGTCCCCAGATACAATGTCTGACTTTCAGAGGTGAGAAACAGAATTGGGATTCTCTCTGAATAGGCATGGGGGAGGGTGCAGGGGTAACCTTTGCTCTTATTCTGCCCCAGATTCTCGGCTTTGCACATGAATGGATACTCTTCTATTGGGGTCTTTCTTTTGGGGGATGAAACAAATTAACTGCAAAAGAACACCAAGGAATTCACTTTGTGCACTCTCTCTGCAAAGTTTTTTTCTGAGACTCCATGGAAAAAAGAAATTAAGAAACTTGAAATGCCTGGTGCAATAGGCAGGGCAGCCCAGCATTCCTCGCGCACTGCTCTACAGTAAAACTACACACAAATCTCTTACCAGCTACATGGTTTCTTACCAAAGATGGAGTGTAAAATACATTACTATAATTCTTCTGAAGTCCAACTGTAGTTTTGAAGATAGAAAGTTTTATGCTTGTTTGTTTAATCGCTGCTCTCTAACTAAGGAGGACTAAGAGACTAGGTGCTTTTTTTATTTTTAGTTCAAAAATTTGGGAATTTGATGAAATATGATGTACAGAAAAGGATTTTTTCATCTTGAGAACAGAACTCTGGGTGACAAAATGCCCACACTCTTTATAAAGTATGATTAGGTATTATGACTGTTTTTCTCCAAAAACCCTCATTATGCTTGTGCTATTAAATATGACATATATCCTAGTAAATGTGCCTGGGTGGATGTGTTGCTACCAAAGTGTCTTCTGCCCCTTGCTAACATTTAGGCCTCTAAGCATTCTCAGAAGTTCTTCCAGTTGTTTCACGTATGTATTTTACATGGAACACAAGAATGAATCTTGTATGACTCAATATGAAAAAGCTGTAGAAAAAGATGACCGTCGCTATTTTTTGTGTTTTCTTGGTTATGAAGCACTTAAGTATGTAATATACACTTATTGAATCTTACAGTGTTTTCAGGTGAGACAGTGGCACTGTGGTCAACAATAATGCTGTGCTTTGTCCATCGACTGAACTACCATCAGCAGTGGGATCAACAATGTATCAGGGCTATCCTAATTCTGTCTCCCTCTCTGATCCTGTTCAGGGAGAAAGTGAATTCTCCCTCAACCTCTGAGATGCATTAAGAATATTAATGGTAAGTATGTGCAATATTAATGGTAAGTGTGTGCAATCCAGTAGTCATTACGTCTTAGCTTATTAAACAACTTTCCACAAATGAGAAACAGTTTACTGTACATTAGTTGGCAAGGTCACACGGGCTTAGTGACTTCTAATGCATATTAAAAAATTTAAACTATTTTATTCAGGTGTATTTATATAGATTTAAATATAGATTTGTTTCATAAAACAATATGTAAGTATAAATGTAAAATGTGCATATGCTGGTATTGGGAGGGTGGGGAGGGCTACTATTTAAATTATTTCTTTATAATTTCCATACAATAATGCTTTGCTATTAAAAAAAACAAATTGATCTTGTCTTATGGTTAGAGTACTGTGTTTAAACTCAGATTCCTAGCTTTTCTCATCTTTGTTTTTGAATAAGCATTTTCTGAAACATTCAGATGGTTTGATAGTAGTGAACTTATACGCACCGTAGATTTACAATTAAGAAGTTCTTATAGCTGAGAATGGGGAAAGGGCTTTCCTGTTGCTGATTATCTGGTTTAGATTCAGCTTTTCAGGCAGGTGTACAGGCCCTCACAGCAAGTAGTTCCACTTTGGAGGCTGAATAAAAATAGTCTAGATTACCCAAATGATTTTTTTTAAACACAGTCAAATTTAACTTGGACTGATTAACTGTATAGTTAGAAGGTAATTTGCATGATTAACAAACACTGCGTTTTACCCTTTGGGAAAAAAATAAAAGTAATTAAAAGGAATTCCCCTTTTAAAATACCGTTTATTTTGGATATACTTCTTATCCATCCTTCTTCCTGTTATTTTACTAAAATAAACATACTTAACTGGTTTTTCATAATACTGGTAACAAGATCAGAATCTCCCTGCAAATATTACAGCTCTGTCAGAGTAGGTAATATGTATGTCCCAACTTCACACTTGGTCATCAGGCAATCGTCCCACATCAGGCAGCATAATACTTTAAACCCCTGAGCTAGAGAGTCATAGACTGGCCAGCTGGAAGCAAAATCGGTTTCCCTTTACCCATTGCCAATGTGCTGGACTCAACCAATTCCCTGAAGAAAAATGACTATATACTTGGCACACAGCAGCTACTAAATTTAAATTCCTCCCGCCCTTATATACTAAGCTTTCTATCTGGTTCAACACTGAACTCCTATGATTTGGCCAGCTTGGATTCAGAAAGGGATCTTAGCCATCAATAAACTTACTGAAAATGATGCTTTGCTTTCCTTTCCTTCATAGTACTAAAAGGAAGTTCCAGTGAGATGGAAAAAGTGGCAGATACAGCCAACCTTACATGCCATCAACAATCATTTTGGCTCTATTACCTGCGCCAGTCCACATCCGATTGCACTGCTTCATTCTCTCATAAATTACTGTCGTCTGTACCAACACGCACATTTAACCCGCAAATCTGAACTGAATGCAGATTTTCTAGAAGGGAATGGAAGAGGAAAATAGTCTGAATAGTGACTTTCACTTAATGAAAACAAATTTTAGTTAGGGTTCTCAACTGTTCCTGGTACTACATAAGATTCATCCAAAATCATATGGAAGAATCATTGGATCCCTCTCTTGTGATTGTTTAAAGTAAGTGCCACTAAAGTGAACAAATGTTGGCTGTGTGACTCGGCAGACATTTATTTAACCCACATGTTTATGAGTTCTCTGATGTCCATTTATTCTAGAGAAAACATAATTGCAGAATTAGTATCTTTACCTCAAATTAGATTATGTTATAAAGTATCCATGTGTGTTGTAAGCCTGATGGATACTGGACAGGAGATGAATAAATATCAACAACTTTGGCTTAAGAGATCAATACTAAAATGCAGCTATTACAGAAGCAGAAGCATGTTTATCTGATTTTGTAAACAATGAACTCAAGGGAATTTTGTTTGGTTTCCATGAAACAGGATTGGCTTCTTTATTTTTACTAATCTAATTTTGACACATAGGACTCTGTAACTGTCTCCAGTTTCCATTATTCCTACAAACCCTTTTTATGTCAAAGCAAGATGAAATGACCCATTAAAACATCTTATAGACAACCTCAGTATGTATACTAACATTGAGATGAATGTATATTCACTTGACAGAAAAAGAAAATTATTGTCAGATGTTCAGAATCCTTATGCATATCCCAGAAATTAAATAGAAAATAAAGAGATTTTTCCATTGTGTTTTTAGACCGAGAACTTTGGGATTTTTTTCTGTGTGACATTCATATTCTAATGTCTACCCCATATTAAGTCAGAGCCAATATTACTCATGATTTTTCATGAATAAAATAATGGTGTAGCAGAAAAGAGTCTTTATCCAAGCCAAATACTTTTCAGGCTGCACTGCCTCCACTGCTGCTTCATTCCTCTCCAATACACCATTTGCGTTTGGGGCCATAAAGACTCCTCAAATTTGGGCTTATCCACCTGTGATCACATCTTTGGGCTTATATCTACCTATGATTAATCTCTTACATTGGTCACAGTTTCCATCTCCTTTCTTTGGGTTTAGGAATAGTGATGGCGAAGTTGAGAAGGAAATGGTTTATCTGATTAAAAAAATTCATGCATCTTCCCATTTAACAATGAGACAAAATACAGTTTTCTGTTAAACTGTACATCTAGAGCACTTAGCTGACATGTGAGAGACCCAATTTCATGACCCTGCTTCAAATAAGTCAGTATTATTTAGAGTAACTGGAACTGATTTAACATAAAACCGGGGAGAGATCTATGCTAGACTGGTGAATTGGTTTGTTGTCCTGGCATTCAATAACATAAATCAAGGTTCTCACCTTTGCTTTGCCCTTAGGTTATACCATCCTATCTAGGAGGTATTTATTAACAGATTGGGGGGTGTTCTTTCTCTTTTTTATTTGCCTTTGTGGAGCTGACAAACCTTTCCATAAGAAGAATACAACAAGCTATAGTCTGTGGCCTGGATTTTAACTTCCATAAAACTGGGGGTGGGGGGGAAGGTCCTTATTGGTTCCACCTACAATGGAGTATAACTATTACAAGGACAGAAAAAAATCGATGAAATGGCACACCTTACACTGAAAGATTTCCAACTATTCCATCACTACATTTACAGAAACTTGTTCTAAATTCAACTTTTTGAAAAGTTGCTCTTTTCCACAGTTTTCTTACTTTCCAGAAAGCTTGAGAGGGAGTATAATTTGGACTATGCTCCTATAAAATGATCTGCCAGGACTGAAGAATGTCAGCAATCAGCAGGCAAAGTACAAAATCTTTGTAAAGAAAAGATGCTCCCTTTCAAACTCTTAACTGGTAACAGGGTTTTTTTAAATAAGTAAGGATAGATAACAGTAATAAATAAACAGCAAATAGAACTGTAGTATTTAGCATGTGCTTGATCCTTAATCCACAGTTTTCCTTGTATACAAAGTGTAATGGAAGTTCTAGACATTCAACATGCTTAAAAATCTGGTCACTTAGTCTAGAGACTAAATACAGACCTAAGTGCACAGCATCAGTTCATAAATGCTGTTTGTCAACCTCTTCCAACAAAATGTTATTTGGTTTTGCGATTGCAATACCTTTTTCCACCTTCCCAGTTTTGTGTGTGGCAGGGTTTACCTCATACCAAAATCTATTGTTGAGAAAATTATGTCCTTTTCTGACAGAAATAAATTCTTATGGTCTGGCAACAAAGGACTGGAAGGCCCAATAAAAGCTATGATATGGATCTCTATGGCCTGTTTGCACAACCTTTTGTAAAATACTTTCACTATCAGTGACTTGGCATCAAGCAGTAGGCTAGTAGGAAGGAAAGCATTACAGAATGTGAAGCTGCCTAGAAGAGAGGTCCACAGCTTTCTTTTGTGGGAATCATTTTTGTAGTATTTTAGCATTTTCCAGCTGGACCTGGCATGCAGGTTCACTCACAGCACTTTCAGATGTCCCCCATAGGGTCCAGATTCCTGTCCCTGTGCAGGTACACGATTACCAGGGTCAATTGTCCCTCATCTTTTTTCCATGTTGATATAGGAACCCAAGGCAGATTTTCTGTGTAATACTAAATACCTTCTGGTCTGTATCAGTTTCATATGCTAATCTGACAAGTGTTCCACTGAAGATGGGAGAGGGACAGCTGAATAGGGAAAGGAAAGGGGAAACATAACCCCCATTTTTAAAAGGGGAAAAAAAGAAGACCCGGGGAACTACAGGCCAGTCAGTCTCACCTCTGTGCCTGGCAAGATCATGGAGCGGAGCCTCCTGGAAACTATGCGAAGGCACATGGAAAATAAGGAGGCGATTGGTGACAGCCAACATGGCTTCCCTAAGGGCAAATCGTGCCTGACAAATTTGGTGACCTTCTACAATGGGGTTACAGCATTGGTGGATAAGGGAAGAGCAACTGACGTCATCTACCTGGACTTGTGCAAAGCATTTGGCACTGTCCCACATGACATGCTTGTCTCCAAATTGGAGAGACAAGGATTTGACGGATGGACCACTCAGTGGATAAGGAATTGGCTGGATGGTCGCACTCAAAGAGTTGCGGTCAATGGCTCGATGTCCAGGTGGAGACCAGTGATGAGTGGCGTTCCTCAGGGGTCCGTAGTGGGACCATTATTAACATCTTTGTTGGGGACATGGACAGTGGGATTGAGTGCACCCTCAGCAAGCTTGTGGATGACACCAAGCTGAGTGGTGTGGTTGATACTCTAGAGGGAGGGATGCCATCCAGAGGGACCTGGACAGGCTTGAGAGGTGGGCTCGTGTGAACCTCATGAAGTTCAGCAAGGCCAAGTGCAAGGTCCTGCACCTGGGTCAGGGCAATCCCAAGCACAAATACAGGCTGGGCGATGAGTGGATTGAGAGCAGCCCTGCAGAGGTGGACTTGGGGGTATCAGGCTGGACATGACCCAGCAATGTGCGCTCGCAGTCCAGAAAGCCAATTGCATCTTGGGCTGCATCAAAAGAAGCGTGGCCAGCAGGTCAAGTGAGGTGATTCTCCCCCCCTACTCTGCTCTGGTAAGACCCCACCTGGAGTACTGCATTCAGCTCTGGGGCCCCCAACATAAGAAAGACATGGACCTGTTGGAGCGAGTCCAGAGGAGGGCCATGAAGATGATCAGAGGGCTGGAGCACCCCTCCTATGAAGACAGGCTGAGAGAGTTGGGGTTGTTCAGCCTGGGGAAGAGAAGGCTCTGGGGACACCTTCTAGCAGCCTTCCAGTACCTAAAGCGGGCCTACAAGAAAGCCGGAGAGGGACTTCTTACAAAGGCATGTAGTGATAGGACAAGGGGTAATGGCTTTAAACTGAAAGAGGGTAGATTTACATTAGATGTAAGGAAGAAGTTCTTTACTGTGAGGGTGGTGAGGCACTGGAACAGGTTACCCAGAGAGGTTGTGGAAGCCCCCTCCCTGGAAGAGTTCAAGGCCAGGTTGGATGGGGCTTTGAGCAACCTGGTCTAGTGGAAGGCGTCCCTGCCCACAGCAGGGGGGTTGGAACTAGGTGATCCTTAATGTCCCTTCCAACCCAAACCATTCTATGATTCTGTGATTCTCTGAATGATTCACAGAGTTAACCAAACTGTCTGCATCTCATCGCCATCCACAACTCCTCTTTATTACTTTAGTAGCTCAGGTGTGTGCCCCTCACAAAGAGTTTGATATTTGTGCTGATGAGTTGCTTCTCTGGAGTCAGCACCGAGTGTCAGATGAATAGCCTTAAGAATTACCTCCCCAGGAGATATTGGTGTGGTGTCTGGATCAAAAATTTTACAGACTTTGTAGTTGCATGGAATGCAACTGTTTTTTCCTCCATAAGGAGACTTAGCAGGTCCTCTGGGTTTCCTGGAAGCTGGAAAGTGAAGGGGGATGCATCTACCCTTCTCTGAAAGTATTTATCTCCTTGTTTTTTGCAGCAGCATCCTGATCAGATGAAGGTTGGCTGCCCAGAACGAGAAGGCACCTGAAGACCCAAGATGATTCCCAGTAGCTGATGGTCTGTTACAAGGCTGACACTTTTTCCGTTGGTAAAGGCATGACATAATGAGCTGCTGGAGGAGGATGCTCTTCCCATATACCTTCTAAAGTGTTGTGAAGGATCTAGACTTCTTTGTTTTTATTTTTCATACCAGGGTTTTTCCTTCTAACATGATTCAGTGCAATTCTGCAAATTTTCTTTCACAGTTTTACAACATAATGGGTTACTCACACTTTTATTACTGAGAAATAATATATGTACTAATAATCCCATGTTTATAGGGAAGTTTTTGGAAAAATCTAAAAAAGAAACACATATCCTGAACTGAGAATTTTTCATTAATTTGAATGAAGAACAACTGCAGGCAGTGCTCTGCTCACAAAGCAGCTAAAACTCTGCATCTGGTAACCTTCTTGATGGCGAAGGGACCATTTTTTGGCCCTTAGCTTCCTCTGGACACTTCTGTAAGAAAAAAGAGAGGCATCCCTCAGAATTGCCTCAGAAACCAAATGAAAATATTTTTTGAATGTATTAGCTTTGAAGAGAAAATCTTCAGAGAAAGCTGTGCCACAAAGAAAGCAACTGGATAGAGGCTCAGAGCCAAAGATAGGTCTGTTTTGAGTTACAACAGGGTTAGGGAACACCCCGTTGTGAATACTGCTTGACCTAGAAGGTACTGATTTTGGAAGGAGAAATGGGAGAAGAAAGGAAATAGAAAACATAAAAAAGAAAGTCAAGAACAAAATATAAAGAAAGAAAACTTAAAATGTGTATGGAGGAAGATGGAAAAAGAAATAGACACAAAATCTCTCAAGAAAATCTATCATACGATCTTTTTTAATGGTATGAACTAGTGGTGTGAACATGATAGAAGCAAAAAAAGGAATGTCACTTTTTTCCATGATAAAATGGTAATTCTTACTCTAGAATTACTCTATGTGCAGTACATGGACTGAGATTTTAACATCATAGCATGTAATGTAACAGCTTCTTTTTTTTATTTATTTCAGGCTACTAAAGGATATATAAGTGCTTCATATATTGAGTAGTACATAAAACAGTAGCATGCTACTTGTACTTCATGATGTATCACTATGCCAAAACAGGAAAACAACTTTCTAAAACTGATCATATCTTGTCTTATCCTTTAATTATCAAATGTTTTCAAAGGAATAGTGATTATAAAAAAAAAAATTTCTATTTTAATATCTAGCTGCCATAGAGAGTATTAATAAAGCATTGCGATGATTACTTACTGCTCCAGTTTAGTTGAAACATACTGTTAATGAACAATGAAATTTTGAACAGTATTACTGTTGTCAGTAAATTTATGCAAAGGATTTCCTTAACCATGCAAAAAGCAGGCATAAATCTTTGAAATAAATAATTTTAATGGGAAAATACAACACTAATTAATATACTAAAAATATTCCATTTGATCTGATTCAGACTGATTTGTTGCATACAGACAATTATGTAGTTTGCTAATAATTTGCTAAACACCCATATCTGATGATGTTTTTTCACATAAGCCTGATCCCTGCCATACATATGCATGTTTATTGGAAAACCACAGACTAATATTACTTCAATATTATTTACTACTTAAACTGAGTTGGGAACTGCTACCACAAATTAGATGTTTGAAAGTGAAACACATCAACTTCAGTTTGATTATTTCAGTCTCTAATTTTTTCTAGGACTCCTGCTTTTTAAAATTAGCACTGGGTTTGTGTCCCCTCGCAGAATTACATGCATGTTGACTACCTTCCAGATTGCATTTTTTAATAATAGCAGCTTGAAAACAACCTTGCTAAAATGTTGCAAAGATAACTTTATTCAACAATCATGATAATGCTTCTTTGTAAACATTGATGCTGCAGTAATCCAGTGGGACAGGTTCATCCCTGGTGTAGCCCCACGGACAGTCTTATCTCTAGTGGAAAAGAACTGCAGCAGAAATTAATTTGGCTGAGTAAAATAACTCTCTCTTGATTTAAGGTGAAGTTTTACATCTAACTCCTGATAGTTCTATACAGAGTTAGCTGATTTGTTTTAGGATGTTTCTGGCATGGTGTAGGAGACTTCTCATTGTAAGCACTATTCCTATCATACATCCTACTGGGGCTCTGTCTGTCCTCTCCCAATTTCATTTGGTTTACGTGACTCTTGGCTCTCTAAAAAGTGCTGCTTCTCTTGCAGTAATTCACAGTGACGTAGAGATGTAATATTTCATAAAATTAGTATCTGTGTTACATTATAAAATTTGAATGCTGCTGCAGCTACACTTTTCTTGATGTAGAACAGTCCCTGTTTGACTAACTCAGTCAAGACACAGTTGTTATTCTCAGCTTCAGTGTTCCTGAACTGTAACCCATATGTGAGAGCTTTCTTTCTGAGTTAATCATCTCAAAGTTAGCAGTCCAGAGACTTGCAAATGTTTTTTAAATTCAACTTTGTTGTTACTGCCCATGTCAGTCCTAGCTGTAGGAGGAAAGTTACTTTTGAATTTGTGTGTTGTTTTTAGCAGAATTCTGCTGAGACCCTCACATATGCAGTTATGGTATTATTTTTATACCTTTGCCAGTTCTTCAATATTTCATCTTCCCAAATAATAGACTACGTGCAACGTTGCCAGAATCCTGTCATATACAAGGGACTTTGATCAGGTTACACTATTTTTGTCAAGCTTGCACACAGTCAGTCAAAGAATGTATTGACTGCACAGCCTTACCCTTCATATGCAAAGAGCATCAAAACTAAGCTCCTGTTTGCAGTCAGGAGTTGCCCTGCAAAGTTAGAGCCATCTGGGAACTACCTGATAAAATCTATTTGAATTTTTAATTTGCAAAACAGGTAGGAGGACTATTCTGAACAGACTGACTAACTTTAAATTCAGCTCAGCTGAACAGTTTCACCTTTCCGTGATGCAACACAGATCTGCTCCCTTTCTATTAAGCAACTTCATTCACATTAACCTCAGCCTTTGGATTCTTGTCTTAAGTACAACAAATTAATTACCTAGTTTCCCAATGTTGCAGTTCAGTGTTGCAGGACTATAACCAACATGTTCCTGGATCTAAACAAAATACAACTTTCAATGCAATGACTTTCACAAAACAAAACCCTCTAATAGTGAAATAGACACAAGTCCAAAAAGGAATGATACTGAAATAAAAGCATGCTGCACATTCAAATAAAAACCTAGATGCAACTGCATCAGATTATGCATACACAGTAGCGTTGTAAGCAAACACTTGCTCTTTGGCAACATTTATTAATATAAATTAATAATTTAACCATTAAAGCTTTACAGTCAGTGCAAATAGACATAAAATTAAACAGTTCTGTTAAATAAAAGCAAAAGAAGTACTAAAGATGAACTGTTACAAGAGGTATCGATTTTAAGCACTGTAATTTGTTTCTGTGGATAATTTAGTGTTTAGCAAAGATGTCTCTCGATCATGACACCGAGAATAATGGCTTGCCTCGTCACCAATCAAAATTCCCCAGTGTCCTATTAAACAAAATAAAAGCACTTTATAATCTTAAGGAAACTTGAGCAACCGATTGTCAGGGAAATGTTTTATTTTAAATAGTAAAGGACTGGTTATTTATCAAGTAAACTGCAACACTAGTCTAGTTTAATTTGTATTTTAAGTCTTTCTGACTGAAAAAGTCAGAAAACAGTCTGAAACAGTCTCCACCAACTCATTTAAATGCAACCTAAATTACAATTAGAATAGGAATACCACCAAAATTACATTTGTCTTGGCTAACTATAATCCAAAAGCTCATTTGGAAGTACCTGCAAGCAGCATTTGTTGCCAATAGAGAAGGCAAGATTATGTTCCATTTGACACAATAAATTTTCTAAAGTACAGAATTTAAAACATTTGCAGAACAAAGAACTTCTTGTAACCATGGCTGATTATAATTACGAGTAGTTCAGCACTGCTGAGGAACCTTGGAATGCTTATTGTTTAACCTGGAAACAATGTGAACTAAAACATAGTGTTAGTATTGCCTGAGAATATGCATGAAATAAAGAGTCTCACTGCCTTAATCACTAGAATTTCACCTTTGAGAATAAGTAGAAGTATTGTGATAAAAAAATTGTTATGCTAAAACAGCTTGAAGCAAAATAAATAAACAGGCAAATAAAATAAAAATCCAACAAGAAAAAAAAACAGTAGATCAAATCCAGTAAACCAAACCACTGAAAAAAAACCCCTTCTCTCAGAAAGCACAGGGATTGGATATCTTTTGTGAATAAATAACTCATGAAGGATGAATTGCAGACGTAAAGTAAACAGGTGCAAGGTGGCAATACCTTCCCAGACTGTTTTATACGCTGTTTATTCGACTTTTTTTTTTTTTTAAAGCTTCAAATACAATAGAGGACACAGAAAAGGTAGTGTCACTGTACCAAAATACTAAACAATATTCAAGGTTTCAAGATAGATAGACTTATTTTTCCAAGGTTATATGCCTGTAACTAGCCATAGCAGTCTTCATTAGCATCACCTTTTCTCTCTCAAAAACACAAACAAAAAGCTTGTGTGTATTTCTGCCAAAATTTTATATCCAGAAATTTTTATGCCAGTTTTTCAGAATCACAATTCTTTTATCTGCAGCAAAATCCAGAGAAATACAACAGTTAATTTTAATGCCACCATCAAAAGTTGAAAAACTATCTGCAGAACAATTTAGTTAATTTGCTAGGAAATGAGGTCAGTAAGTTTGTACCAATCGTAATCTTTTGCAGTGTTGAGTTTGTGAGGGCAGACATTGTCCGCCCCTCCTTGTAACCTTGTAATACTACCTGCAAGAAGGTGTTCATGTTGCTAGATCAATTTCCTCGCAATATGAAGTTTGCTGTACCTATGTATTCTGAAAAGTGAGAAGTCAGGGGCTCTACACTGTATGCACAGTCCAGAAGAATCGCTACTGTAGAATGAGTCATTTTTTCCTCTTCACATATGGCAAGTAGCGCTCCCTCAGGTTGAGATTTTCTACTGAATCAGTCACAACTGAAAGCACCATTCTCCCAGATTCGGTCTCTGATTCAGCAGGTGATTTTTTATCCATGAATTATGCCCTGGATGGTGACAGGGTTGTGACTGACATCTTTTTCTTGACCATATTAAAGCCACCAGCTCAATACTGGGAGAATATGATATGAGTTAGATGGAGAGGCCTTCTGGTTATCTGATGTTTAGCAGAGTCAGAGCTGTGAGGGGTTGTAAGCAGTGTCAATACTCCAGAGGTATGGGCCTAATCAAACAAACCCAGCCAAGTACAATACTACCTTACTCAGTAACGATCGAAGTCAAAGAAATCTGTCCTTACTGCTTGTTGCTATCATGGCATCTATCTTGATCACCATTGGTTATTATAGAAAACACAGAGATTAATTGAGGTTTACCAATAAGCCTGATGGATACTTCTCAAGATTGTCCTGTTATGATCAGCCAATTGTCTATATATGAATTGACAGACAAGGTTTTAATTAAGATCTCAGAGTTCAAGGGCAGTTCTGTGTGTTAGTAAGACTGGCTCAGCTGTGAATCTCAGGTACCCTTCTCATAGCTCAGATGGATAGCAATATGATGTAAACAGCCTCTAATTCAAAAACATGACTCTGAAATGATAGAAATTAGTATTGCCATTCAGAAGCCTTGGTAACATAGGGAGTGTTCAGTTTCCTCTGATCTAGGATATTATGAAGTTTTCTCTTCTTCAGAAAAAGGAAATAAGAATTTCAGCTTACACTTCTGCTTGATCTCTTCCAGAACTCCAAAGTAAATCAAAGCAACCACTTCTTTTTATAAGAGTTACTGAAGAGTGAGGTGCAAAAATTGCCATATGAGCATAAAATGAGATGTTTGCCATTGCTGACAATGTCTACTGTTCAAGTATCAACTGTAGTCTCTGACCATGTCCAGTGACCCCTGGGTTTCCACAAGTCGGCTCCAGGGTGGTTTTAATGTGATTCATGGTCATGTCATGAAACTGCAGACTAGGCAATCGATTCTTTTAAGAGACAGATAAGATACTGTCATCAGCTGGAATCCCAGACACCTTTAAATAGGTGTCTGAATTGTGACTCCTGCAGCCATGGATCAAGCATGCTAAAAACTCTTTCATTACACAGACGATCTCTATGAACACTGAAGAGCTGACGATAAAGATATGAATAACCTGGGTACATTCTCTGGGATCACTGTTCCCTTAATTTTAAGTTCTAAATTGTTTTCAAGAGCTGCTTTTAGAAGATCTGTAGGTTATCAGCAGCCTGACAGACTAAATTTCCTAAAAAGATGGGAAGGAATGAATTTTCTCCTGAGCCACACTTCTCTCCAGCAAGAGATTCCTCTAAATACAATGAAAACTATCTGAATAAACATCACCTGTAGGTGGTGGGAAACGTGTTGTTTTTTTCCAAGATGTGTGTCAGGGCTTCAGTTCAGGACTTTAAATCTCAAGGATGTCAACAGTTACAGCAATCCACAGGTGGTATGTTTGCCAGCACTCGTGTTGGACCTCACTATAGGATGCTTTCTGGATTTTAGTTTTGTGATTACTACTGCCATATCTGGTATGTCAAGATGGACAGTGTTTACAAGGCATATTTTGGTACCAGGAAGAAATTGCTTTTCTAGGCTGGTATACTTGGTTTCAGCAGTAAACCCTTTTTTGTTATTATCCCTGCCTTTTGTTACTGTTCCACATTGTTTTAATGAATTGGCTTTGCTTGACTTTTCATTATAAATCGGATGCATTTGTACTAATTTATAAATATGGCACTGAGCATGTGAAACTGAAAGTGTGATCTCTTGGTCACAGAGCTGATGCTGATGAAATTAATGTCAAAGTCAAAGACTCCAAGGTGCATGGAGTCATTATAAACATGCTGGTATCAATGGTCACAATGCTTATTAATGCTCACTCACTTATTATATTTCTTTCCCTTGGAATTACAGATGTCTTATTTTGAAGTAAGGGTAACTGTTAAAGATTCTTAAATTTTGGCTTAAGGACAGTAACAGATAACAATAGCTCAAGTGCTGTATCTGAGTATTCAGGTGCGGGATGAAAGACAGCAAGAGCAATGGCTGTAGCATTTGTCAGGGATGTGTAGTCATTTTGGGCAGAAGATTTGCCTGCTATATTTGTTGATTAATGATGTGAGACAATTATGACAGACTAGTTTCAGTCATTATCAACAGCTGAAGGCAGGGGTGGGGGAATATCTGTGTCTATGCCTGAGTGGTCTCTAACTCATTTGGGGGAGTGAGGGTCTAACATACCCAGAAAAAAATGTTTATGAAAGAAACAGTACTTTTTTTCTTCAAAGACAGGATTTGAACTCATACTGACCCAGACTGCCACTTCTCGCCCTGAGCAATACGAGGGAAAATTTCAGTGCCATCCTGACCTTTCCCTTGCACTAACATATGAGGTGTGTATATATAGCTCTAAGAAAAAGCTATTCAAGAGTTTATGAACTTGTATACTTAAGGTACAAAGGCATGTACAATGGAATCTACACTGAACCACATGCAAGATAGAAATTTTTTCCATGAAGCAGGACAGCATACTCAAGTGAGAGATTTAATACTCAGTGTTAGATTTAAACCCAATGTACAGGTCTGCCCCTTTCTACTGAGGTTTCTCATCACCAAGACAATTTATCCTGAGTAGCAGGAAATAAGAAAGGAAGCCTGGGGAACACTGAGTAGGGAGGAATGTGGTACGTGGCCTTTGTTACCAGCAGTATATGGCAGGAACAAAGGGGTATCAAAATGCACCCTAAAGCAGATATACGGTGTAGACGTCTATACTGCGAGTTGCTCAGTGTAATTCATCTATGTGAAAATGTGTCCTAACAGAAAATGTCTATTGATATTATCCAGGACAGGTCAGTATCATGTCTGGTAAACAACTGGATATTCTACTTCATGTCATGGGTAGTTAAACTGTGAAACTATTTGTCACAGGACATTCTGGATATTAAAAAAAGTACATGGATTCAAAAAGTGATTACACAAATGTACAGGAATCTCAGTTAAGGACTTAACATTGGTGATTATGAAAAGACTTGGCTGTCTTCCTGGCCCATGCAGCTGAAATGGTACACACAGGCTCATTTTGCAAACTCAACAACACACTGGATGCTGAGCACCTGTTAAGCTGTTCTAGTGCCATAGCTTTACCATGGGTAGAAAGCTCACCTCTTTCCTCTGATCCTTTGTGGCTTTTTCACAGTGAAGTGTGTCGTAACTGTGTATTAATTTATACACTACCAAATGTACTTGATATACTTATCTAAAGAAAGTAAATGCAGGTTGCTCATTGTTGGCCCTTGACTGGGACCAGGCACAAAATGATTATTATGAAGTGACAGAGGGGTCCAGCTAATTGAACCTGTCAGTATCTCTCCTCTAAGAAAATTCGTAACTATCCATGCTCACACTGTGCGCTAAAAGGTCACAATCAAAGAATGGATGACTGTGGGTTAGATCAAATTTTCATCTTACTCAGCCTGGTAGCTCTGAATGTTCATTGAACTTCCCAGCTTTTTTTAATGTTAGCTTTGTAGAGTTAAAAATTGACATTAAGCTAAACAAATCCTTATTTCACAGAATGCACATAGGTAGAGTCCCAATATTAGCATTTACGGAAGTGTTAATTCCAATTAAACAACTGTCACTTAGACACGGAGGGAGAAAAAAAATGGAGAAGTTACCCTACTCTGTCTTTAGATATACTCCCCAACCTTCCTGATTGTTGATACTACTGATGGAAGATCCTATTCCAAGATTTTTACATAAGGAAGATCTGTTCTTCATTACTGCCTTGAACTTCTTCCATTTACTTGCCAGGATTTTTCTAGGAGCTACAGCTTCCAGCTAGCTCTGTTTCAGTCTGAACCAGTTTCCCTTAAAAACTGATAATGCATTTTAGGCCATGAGAGAAAACAGCTTACCTCTTTCTACAGCTTTTCTTTTGCTGTAGTAAGTAAGTGACTTAATCAAGCCTAAGGAAAAAGCTCTACATTGAAGTTTTGGGTTCTGAGCATGTCCGAAGCCTAAGCAGAAAGGTTTTAGGGAATGCAATAAGATACTGTGGAGCTGCAGGAGGGTCTCAAGGAATATCTATGTATGTCTTCTCAGGGTCCAACAATTAGCAGGATAGGGATTTCTGAAACAGCTGATTGCCAGTTTTCTTTAATAACCACTCATGAATCTAAATTCTATAAACTTGCATTTTTTGAAAATTTGTACTTAACCTTTACAACACATTTTATGGCAGTGAGTTCCACAATTTAATATAAAGCTTTATATGAAGTGCTTTCTTTTAAATCTATTCTGATAATTTACTTGGATGAGATTTGATTTTGTGTAATGAAAAACAAAGGATATAGCATCTTCTCTAAAGCACTCATTTACACACTATCCTACCTCCTTCTCAGTGGTTTTGGGGGAGGGGTTAGGGGTGGTGGCGTGGGTTGTTTTTTTTTTTCTTTTTAAAACTAGAGAAGCTACTTAATGTTTAACATTTTTTCTTCAACTTACCGATGTCACCACAGAAGCAGGCATCCAGGGTCAATGAAGTACTTGAGCTTTGTAATATTAGTAATAAGGTGAAAGGATAGCAGCATACAAAGTATTTAAAAACAAATGAAGAAAAAAATCTAATGAGACAATGCTAGAAAGCAAAGACAAGAAACTTAGCTATTTGAATAATTAATTAAAAATACTGTAAGGTAAATGTGTATAGACTAGTCAGACATTAGAGCTAGACTTTGAATAATAGAGGGCAGTTGAGCAAGCAGTATGAAACAAAAAAAGTCAATGTTCATGCACAACAGCACATACTGCAATCTCTACTCATGCCTAATCACCAATTGTGTGGGTAAAATCAAGAGCATTCACTCAAAACCACACAAGACATAGTGATTTTTTTGCTTAACATTTAGTAGGGCTAAAAAAGGCAATTATGCTAGAACTTATATTAGATTGGTCCCCCCTTCCTCCACCATGCGTCCTTATATCATCTTGTAAAGTCGTCACTTGAAATACTCTGTTGAGTTCAGGACTTTCATAGTAATTTTTAGTAGCTGCAAGACCTAACTGCAAAAAATAGCCTGATTTCAGCCATTGCATTTAGTTTCTTTATCTAGGACAACTTCTTTATCTAGGACAAGTTTCTTTATCTAGGAAGTTGAGGACAACTTCCTAGTATAGGTGATGGAGAGCCCGACCAGAGGAGAGGCACTGCTGGACCTGTTGCTCACTAATGTGGAAGAACTTATCACAGAGGTCAAGATTGGAGGTAGCATGGGCTGCAGCGATCATGCCCTAGTGGAATTCTCAATCTTGAGGGGTACAGGACAGGTAAAGAGTAGTGTCAAGACCCTAAACCTCAGAAAGGCAAACTTTCGGCTGTTCAGGGTGCTAGTGCGTGGGATCCCTTGGGAAACTGCCCTCAGAGGCAAAGGAGCAAACAAGAGCTGGGAGATATTTAAAGACATTTTTCTTAGGGTGCAAGAGCTCTCAATCCCAATGTGCAAGAAGTTGGGCAGGGGAGGCAGGGGGGCCAGCTTGGCTAAGTCAAGACTTCTTGCAGTAGAGGCACGGATATACATCCTGGGGAGATTATAGGGATATGGCCCAAGAGTGGAGGGAGGGGATCAGGAAAGCCAAGGCACAGCTGGAGCTGAACTTGGCTAGGGACGTGAAAAATAACAAGGGTTTCTTCAGGTGCGTAGGACAACAAAGGAAGATGAAAGAAACTGTACCTCCCCCAATGAGCAAAATGGCAGACCTGGCTACAACAGATGGAGAAGGCTAAGGTACTCAACAACTTTTTTACCTTGGTCTTCAGTGGCAAGTGCTCTGGCCACACTGCCCAATTCACAGAATCCAAAGGCAGGAACTGGGAGAATGAAGTACTGCCCACTGTAGAAGATCAGGTTTGAGACCATCTAAGGAACCTGACTGTGCACAAGTCCATGGGACCTGATGAGATGTGTATCGGGTTTGTGTGGCAAGGTTTTGGTAGCGGGGGGACTACGTGGGTGGCTTCTGTGAGAAGCTGCTAGAAGCTTCCCCTGTGTCTGACAGAGCCAATGCCAGCTGGCTCCAAGATGGACCCACCACTGGCCAAGGCGGAGCCCATCAGCGATGGTGGTAGCGCCTCTGTGATAACATATTTAAGAAGGGGGAGAAAACCTGCGCAACTGCAGATGGAGAGGAGTGAGAACATGTGAGAGAAACAACTCTGCAGACACCAAGGTCAGTGAAGAAGGAGGGGCAGGAGGTGCTCCAAGCGCCAGAGCAGAGATTCCCCTGCATTCCACGGTGAAGACCATGGTGAGGCAGGCTGTGCCCCTGCAGCCCATGGAGGTCCATGGTGGAGCAGATATCCACCTGCAGTCCGTGGAGGACCCCACGCCAGAGCAGGTGGATGCCCGAAGGAGGCTGTGACCCCGTGGGAAGCCCGCACTGGAGCAGGCTCCTGGCAGGACCTGGGGACCCATGGAGAGAGGAGCCCATGCTGAAGCAGGTTTGCTGGCAGCACTTGTGACCCCGTGGGGGACCCACGCTGGAGCAGTCTGTTCCTGAAGGACTGCACCCCGTGGATGGGACCCATGCTGGAGCAGTTCATGAAGAACTGCAGCCCGTGGGAAGGACCCATGTTGGAGAAGTTCATGGAGGACTGTTTCCCATGGGAGGGACCCCACGCTGGAGCAGGGGAAGAGTGTGAGGAGTCCTCCCCCTGAGGAGGAAGGAGCAGCAGAGACAACGTGTGAGGAACTGACCGAAACCCCCATTCCCCGTCCCCCTGTGCTGCTCAGGGTGAGGAGGCAGAGAGAATCAGGCGTGAAGTTGAGCCCAGGAGGAAGGGAGGGGTGGTGGGAAGGTGTTTTCAGATTTGGTTTTATTTCTCATTATCCTACTCTTGGTAATTTTGATTGGTAATAAATTAAATTAATTTCCCCATGTCAAGTCTGTTTTACCTGTGACAGTAACTGGTGAGTGATCTCTCCCTGTCCTTATCTCGACCCACGATCCAATCCTTTTGTTATATTTTCTCTCCCCTGTCCAGCTGAGGATAGGGAGTGATAGAGGGGCTTGGTGGGCACCTGGCAGCTAACCAAGATCAACCCACCACAGATACATCCGAGGGTCCTGAGGGAACTAACAGATGAAGTTGCTAAGCCACTATCCACCATATTTAAAAAGTCGTGGCAGACTGGTGAAATTCCCACTGACTGGAAAAGGGGAAACATAACCCCCATTTTTAAAAGGGGAAAAAAAGAAGACCCGGGGAACTACAGGCCAGTCAGTCTCACCTCTGTGCCTGGCAAGATCATGGAGCGGAGCCTCCTGGAAACTATGCGAAGGCACATGGAAAATAAGGAGGCGATTGGTGACAGCCAACATGGCTTCCCTAAGGGCAAATCGTGCCTGACAAATTTGGTGACCTTCTACAATGGGGTTACAGCATTGGTGGATAAGGGAAGAGCAACTGACGTCATCTACCTGGACTTGTGCAAAGCATTTGGCACTGTCCCACATGACATGCTTGTCTCCAAATTGGAGAGACAAGGATTTGACGGATGGACCACTCAGTGGATAAGGAATTGGCTGGATGGTCGCACTCAAAGAGTTGCGGTCAATGGCTCGATGTCCAGGTGGAGACCAGTGATGAGTGGCGTTCCTCAGGGGTCCGTAGTGGGACCATTATTAACATCTTTGTTGGGGACATGGACAGTGGGATTGAGTGCACCCTCAGCAAGCTTGTGGATGACACCAAGCTGAGTGGTGTGGTTGATACTCTAGAGGGGAGGGATGCCATCCAGAGGGACCTGGACAGGCTTGAGAGGTGGGCTCGTGTGAACCTCATGAAGTTCAGCAAGGCCAAGTGCAAGGTCCTGCACCTGGGTCAGGGCAATCCCAAGCACAAATACAGGCTGGGCGATGAGTGGATTGAGAGCAGCCCTGCAGAGGTGGACTTGGGGGTGCTGGTGGATGAAAAGCTGGACATGACCCAGCAATGTGCGCTCGCAGTCCAGAAAGCCAATTGCATCTTGGGCTGCATCAAAAGAAGCGTGGCCAGCAGGTCAAGTGAGGTGATTCTCCCCCCCTACTCTGCTCTGGTAAGGCCCCACCTGGAGTACTGCATTCAGCTCTGGAGTCCTCAGCACAGGAAAGACATGAACCTGCTTGAGCAGGTCCACGAAGATGATCAAGGGGTGCAGCACCTCCCATATGAAGACAGGCTGAGAGAGTTGGGATTGTTCAGCCTGGGGAAGAGAAGGCTCCGGGGACACCTTAAAGCAGCCTTCCAGTACTTAAAGGGGGTCTCAGGAAAGATGGGGAGGGACTCTTTATCAGGGAGTGTAGTGATAGGGAAGGGGTAATTGTTTTAAATGGAAGGTAGATTTAGATTAGATATTAGGAATAAATTTTTTACTGTGAGGGAGTAAGGCACTGGAACAGGTTGCCCAGAGAGGTTGTGAATGCCCCCTCCCTGGAAGTGTTCAAGGCCAGGTTGGATGGGGCTGTGAGCAACCTAATCTAGTGGAAGGTGTCCCTGCCCATGGCAGGGGGGTTGGAACTAGATAATCTTTAATGTCCCTTCCAACCCAAACCATTCTATGATTCTATACAACCCTTTATTTTTCTATGAACTGAAAAATCATTAAAGTTCCTACCTCAATAAACTGAAATCTGATTAATGAAAGGCGTATTTGATTTCCCAAGGTTACAGTCACTATAGATATGCAAGAGTAGCATTTTGTGCGCCCATGGACTACAATAGAAAAGCAGGTTAGGATGACACAGAATGCCAGCATTTATTCAGAAGGTAACTGTCAATTGGCATAACTTGAAACTGTAGAAATCAACAGAACAGAAATCTGTTATAAGCCTTGATAAATTAGATCTGAAAAAGTGAAGACAGATACTGTTAAGTGATATAGCATAACACAATATGGGCTGTTTAGGAAGCATGCAGTTGTAGAGTTGCACACTCAACATCTGCAGCCCTTTGCACAGAAAGATGTGTCAGCTTTCCTAAGTGTTTATCTTAAAGCCAATAAACTTGTTTTCAAAGACTCTGGAAAAAAACCCCCAACAAACAAACGAAAACACATTCTTGACATGATACTTCACTGTTAGTTCCAAATGTTTGCAAGGTCACGTACAGGAGGAGCTGAGTTATTTCAAATTTTGCCTCTACAGAGTACAACAAAATACTAAAGGAAATTGAGAAGAGCTAAAGCAATCTAAGAAATTAACATAGAAGAGAAGAGTCATGTATAAAGTATGATTTTTAAAGTAAAAAAGACTGTTAAACATATTTACTTTGTCTATTACCTGAATTTGCACCTTAAAGCAGCTGAAAAAACCCTGCACAATGCAAATCTTGGCATCACTTGCCATAAAACTGAAAGCCAACTGTAACTGTGAGCAGTTACAGTAGAAATTTTTGTCTTTTTTCATATTTCACACTCTGAACAAATATATGCTTTATTAAAAAAGAAAAAAAAATAAAATCATCCAGCAAGAAGAGGTTGCTGATATTAAAAAAGCTTATCATAAAACATGTCTTAGCCCCCAAGTAAGAATACTGGTGCTTTGTTTTGTTTTAAAGTAAACATGTAGGTCACGCTACATGTGAAAGGCTTCTAGGCGCATTCTGTTTGGATCTTCTGGATGTCTCAAGACAATTCCATATCGCAGCAGCAGCTCAATATAAGGTGGCCAAAATGAGTCATTGATTGTTACATAGGGTTCATGTGGTGTGCTCATTAATTTGTGTACAAGAATCTGGAAGACCAAAAGGATAAGATTTAGGAAATGAACAAAACAGCTAGATTTTTATCTCCTTTAACTGAATTTATACAAATTATTGTAATGAGACACTTATGTAGGCAATATAAGAAATACAAGACTACAGGAGAAATACAAGACCTGTTCAAGGCAGAAGTAAAATGAAGAACTTCCAATTAACTGCATTACATCTTTTTTGATGTAAAAATTAGAACCAGAATTCTCCTTTTATCCAGACTAAGTTTTTCACCATCTGTCAAAAATTCTTAGTGAATTTTAGATAGTGTAACTGTAAATGCCTAAAAATCTGAACATGAAGCTGGTAAATCCTTATATAATTAATCTTTAAATCAGTGTCTGTTAATTTAAAAGCATTAAATAAGAGGGAAAGCCAGATTTTTGGGAATCACTTGCCTCAAAACCATAATGACTGTCAACAAATAGTATTTCTCCCTCATTCTTTCAGATTTTAGCAGAGAAGAATGTCCCTCTTACAATTTTCTTAAATTTTGTCTCACTAATAAGCTAAAAAAAAATCTGTCTTCTTAGATTGGGAAGAATTATTTTTGCTGTATTTTGTGTCCTTCTGTAGGTAGTGTTAGAAATAAATAAGTTTGCATCTGTGACAACTTAAACATTGTAGTCCTATTTTAACTTCACTACGTTTGCACATCAAATCTTTTTACTCATCTCATAAATGGATTATCCAAATTCTTAATATCACTTCTTGTTTGGGCACGACAAGCACCTCACAAAAATTCACCTCCTCTTGATACTTCCTTACTTCTCCTTTGTTCCTTATCTAAATATAGAATTAGTTAATGGAGTTAAAAACAAAGATCAGTTTTGACATTCTTTTTCTGTTCTTGGAGACCATGTTTATGCCCTAATAATATTGCTGTCGTGGTTTAACATTCATCCCAGATATTTCGTCTTTCTACTCAGAGCTTCTAAACATTATAGCTTTCCCAGTGTCATTAGGTACAAAATACTGTCTGCCTCTATTGCTAAACTCAAAATCCTCAGTACCAGACTTTACTCTTTTTTCACCCATTGCTATTCAAAAAAAACCCAAACAACCTGCTTTTTCAGAACATTCTGAAGAATTATTCCAGTTTATGTCTTTTGTACTTATCTGCCCCAATTCTGAGTATTTACTCCAAATGCATTATTTTAGATGAATTGTTACTTAGTCTTTTCTGACAATCTGATATTCCAAAATAGCCCTTATGGCTGTAACTTTACATACATTTGTATTGTAAACAGTCTTTCAAATCTTAAACTAGTTCACTAAATTCTCAATCAGAAAGGAATAATCCTCAAACTGTTTAAAAGGAAAAGAATTACTACATTTGTAAAAAATTACAGCTCATTACTGGAATAAAAAGTAGTATAATAAAAATTCTGAGGTTTGCATGAGAAAAGAGTTTACTGCTTGCTTATTACTTAAGCTAATTTAATGAAGTAGATTCTGATATACCTAAATGATATAAATGTATACACCTAGCTTGTCAAAGTGGATTTACTAAAAATGTACACTTTCATTATTTAACAAACAAACAGATGGAGATTGAGGCGACACGGTTAGGAACACATGCACTGATTGTAATTCTGTGAATGAACTACATTTGTACAACAGCAAATCCTAAATCTGTAATTATAATACAAAGATGACTTTGCATTTGTCTCTTTAAGAAGCTGTTATCTGTATCTGAGAAAACACTTTTGAAATTTAACAGGCACTTGAAGCTAGAATCAAGTTGCTCAACAAAAAACCTCCCATAAAACAAAGATAAGGGACATTGACAGTTTACGCCAAGATAGTTAAAATTAAAAATAAGGCTGAATTTTTGGAAGTAGTATGTTCTTCCAAATGGAAATCAGACATTACTTGGATGTGTTCGCATTCTGAGATTAACAATATCAGAAAAATATGATGGGCAATTTTAAAGCATTAGAAGAGCTTTAAAATTTTAATTCCATAGGGAATGTAGCTATTTTAAATTCTGATCTCTTTTCAAGCTCTGCCTAATTTGGTGTTAATAGGCATGCTGAGATACTTGAAGCATGTAAAATTATTTTGATGAAGTAAGCCCAAAGTCTGGGCTTTAAACTAAAGTACAACAATGTCATAGTGACCAGATCATAGCATCTTAAATACCAGAAAGTTGTTATTCATCAAGTTTTCCCTCAGGAAAAAACGTTTTCCTTCAGGGAGGTCTTACACATAGATGCTTACAAATGTCTGAAGAGTGAGGATGGAGGGATAGGAAATTTCACTTCAAATGCTACATTTAAGACAAGAAGGAACAATGCTAGTGAAAAGATTTTTAATGGTCCTTCAAAATTATGCTTTGCAATTAAAATTCATAAATTGCACTGTGATTAAAAATACACACTATCAATGCTGACGTACTTATAAAATCAACTAGAAACGCATTAATCAGATTCATTGATTTCCTCCTATGAGAAGATAATCCAGCTAATACACTATTGGGTATTACTGGGAAATACTGGGTAATGTGGGAGACTACACATTAATTGGTCCTTCTATAACTGTTACTGTATTATATTTCAGCAATACATTTATTGAAACAGTACAAAAGATAGCATGAAATGGAACAATTCATTTTTTTGTTAAGCATATCTCCCCTAATTTGAGCCACTAAGGCTCATACAGCTTCTTTAAAATAATCATTATAAATTTAAGAAATAAGGGATAATCGTTCTCTAGCTTAAACTGAAGATTTAGTTATCTAAATTATTGCCACATCTCTTGTAAAAAATTGGGGTTTTAATTTGATAGGAATTAAAATACAAATCTGACATAACATTCTTAAACATTCTACTTTTCAATTAACTATCTTAAGATAAATAACAATATATGACATATGGTTATTAGTATATTATGATCAGATCTAAGTATTGGAAAATTCCCCAAATCTCTACATAACAAAACCATCTTACCTCTAAAATTTCACGCAGCGTTATCAGTTCTACAGCTGGCTCTTCAGAAGAATTCTGCAAAGATAACCACCCCCCCAGCCAAATTAACACAACCCAAAACTGAATATGTTAGTTAACAGGAAAAATGTTAATTGACAAAGAAAAATAATCACACAATTATTTGATTGCACAGTACACAACAGATGAAGACTTCTACTTAGATTTAGTCATGACAGAAATACAAGGTAGTATTTAAATCTACCAGTTCAATATCATACACTTTAAATGTAACATTTTTTTAATTAATTATTGAAAAAGATTAATCTTAAGTGATCATAGTATATCTACCTAGGTTTACATTTAAATAAAATGTTGTACATCATATTTATAATGTAGTACAGTGCAAAACATTCTATGAATGTGATCTGTTAGGAAAAAATAATGTTCTTTGTGAACTTCAGAAAAATGTTTACAATGCAAATTTGACAAAGCTCAAGACTTCAGTTCATAGTGCCTTAATATTTTTTCATGATTTGCTGATGAATATTTGTTTACTTGTACTCTGACTTCAACTAAAAAAAATGGCCAAGCTTAAGAAATAGAATCATTAAAAATTTGGGGGGGGGAAGTCCATGATAAAATATCATTAGAAAATTACTTGTCTTCATTTGTAGCAAGCAAATCAAGCCATTGCCTACAAAGTCATATGGATTATTTAGGCAGCAACGCCAACAAAACTGCTTGTGCTGTTGCATGGTGAACCTGATTATTTTTCAATTTTATCCTTTTTCCCCATCCACTTCTCATTCAACAAAATAAAGGAGATAATACAGCACTGGAGGCTGCTTACTCAGCACTGCTGTTGAATATGTCAACTTAAGTCCTAAGGTATTAACAGCTGTGCAGGACCTTATACAAACTCCATTTCTGGAACAGAAGAAGAATACAAACAATAAAGAAGAATTTGTGAAAGGCAAGTTCTGGCTTCTTTTCTCCAGTCACAGTTCTTAATATTCTCACCTTCAGAAAGCCACAAGGGGGACACACTGCCTGCTCCATGGAAACCTTGCAAACCATGGAGCTAGGGCCCAATAATGCCTATATTTGTGCCTTTATCTTAATACTAGTCTGAGGAAATGGAATCTACACTAAGAAGCTGCAAAAGGTTCCTTAGAGCAATCATGAAGATACTTCATAGCCTCAGCTGTTGTATTTCCCTGTCCAAAAATACTACTTCGTAACTTAGGTAGTGGGTTCAATATTCATGTTTCCAAGTTAAAATTAGGTTACGACTTCAGTAATTACTAAAACTGGTATACAAAGATTAAAATCCTAAGGATATTAGTGTAAAGAGGTTTGCACTCTCACAGAAGTAGCAAACTTATTTTGCTAGGTTTATAATATAGATTGTATGTATTGTTTTGTAAAATTATATGACTTACATAATTTAAGTGTCACCAATGTAAGTAACTCTAATTAATTAATTCTTATAAAGTCAGTTTTAAGTAGGATGCTCAGCATTTATTTATTTAACCTAAAAGGCACCTTCTTCTCCCTTCCATGAGATAGGTTGGCATAAAGAATATTCCTCAACAAACGACTTTTCATATTGCTTATCTTGAAAAAAAAGTGTCTTTTTTTATCCGAGATTTAAAATGCAAGATAAGTCCTACCTCAGTCACTACCTATACTAAAGGTGTTGGGCCATGGCAACAGAAGCTAACATGGGCTGCTGAGATTCAGTCTTCCCTCCCACTCCCAATCCCAGACGCAGGTGCCTGGTGAAAGGAAGGTGGAACCAGAACAGCAAGGCTTGGAGCAGTTCACACTACTCTGGAGCCGTGCCCTACAGACGTCAGCCCCCTACATTTGCCCTCACATAGAACTACTGAGAACACAAGAAGCTTCCACAAAGTGAAGCAAAATTACTGATGTACAGAGTTAAAAGTTCGGTGCTTCCAGAGTGTTGAACCAAGCTGATAACACAGCTGTGAATAATGTGTTCCCCTGAATCAATGTAGCAGCAAATTTCATTGCTAATGCCGACAATCTGTATTTCTGATACAATAAAGAAAACAATATAGGTGAAAATGGCTGTCTCTCCTGCCTTCACAGTTAATCACTTAGGTGCGGATTTCAGGGGACCTGCAGTTGAGCCATTGAGATCCAACTGAGTCAAAAGATACAGAAGCAGCTACGAATTCACAAGGAGTGAAAAGAAAAAGACTTGTCAGAAAACAAACTGTGTTTAAGAGTTCAGGAAATGCATAAATAAAATTAAAACTAAGACAAGACAAGACCTTACTTGGAAATTTATCAATTTTACATTTAAGTAAAATAAAAAAAAGGTAGAAGGTGAGCTTCTGGGAGCAGGGGAAAGGCTGATTAATCCCAAACACCTCCAGTGACTATTTTTTTCTTTAGATTTTAATAAGGAAAATTGCATGTGTGTTGGGTTTGTGTAGCGGGGGAGGGGCGACAGGGGTGGCTGCTGCGAGAAGCTGCTGGAAGCTTCCTTGGCTCCAAGTTGGACCTGCCTCTGGCCAAGGCTGAGCCCATCAGCAATGGGAAGAAGCGACTAGAAGCTTCCCTGGCTCCAACTCGGACCCGCCTCTGGCCAAGGCTGAGCCAGTCAGTAACGGTGGTAGCGCCTCTGGGATAGCATGTTTAAGAAAGGGGAAAAGACTGCTGGGGTGGAGAGGGGGAAGAGTTCCAGTGAAGTGAGTAGTGGGAGATGAGAGAAACAACCATGCAGAGACCAAGGTCAGTCAGTGAAGAAGGCGAGGGAGGAGGTGCGGTGGAGCAGAGATTCCTCTGCAGCCCATGGTGAGACGGCAGGCTGTCCCCCTGCAGCCCATGGAGGATAATGGCGAAGCAGAGATTCCCCTGCAGCCCATGGAGGACCCCATGCTGGAGCTGGTGGCTGGGCCTGGAAAAGGCTGTGACTCCGTGGGAAAGCCCACGCTGGAGCAGTTTGTGGAGGACTGCAGTGCACTCAAAAGGACTTGCGTTTAAGAAACTCATGGAGGGCTGATCCCTGTGGGAGGGACCCCACGCTGGAGCAGGGGAAGAGTGTGAGGCCTCCTCCCCCTGAGGAGGAAGGAGTGGCAGAGACAATGTGTGATGAACTGACCACAACCCCCATTTCTGTCCCCCTGTGCTGCTGGGGGGAGGAGGTAGAGGAATGGGGAGCAAAGCTGAGCCTGGGAAGGAGGGAGGGGTCGGGGGAGGATGCGTTTTTAAGATATGGTTCTATTTCTCATCATCCTACTCTGATTTGGTTGTTAACAAATTAAATTGGTTTATTTTTCCCCAAAATGAGTCTGTTTTGCCTGTGACCACAATTGGTGAGTGATCCCTCCCTGTCCTTGTCTAGACCCATGAGCTTTTTGTTCTATTTTCTTCTCCCTTTCCCGCTGCCAGGGGAAGGAGTGAGCGGCTGCGTGGTGCTCTGTTGCTGGCTGGGCTTAAATCACGATAGTCCTTTGTGGCACCCAACATGGGGCAAGAGATAAGGATAGTAATTGGGAGAGGTAACAGGCAAAACATCAACTGGACAACATTAGCAGAATAATCATGGGGAATTTCGGTTGTTGTAATTGTGGTGGAGGGACGAGGGGTGGATCATGTTTAAATTGTCTACTATCATTCAGTATTGTGTTGATGTTATTTCAGTTTTGGTGTGGGGAAGTTTGGGGTTTTTTGGTAATTTTAAACATGTGATTCACAGAGGTGAGGAGCAGAATGTGTTAGGTTTATGTAGCAGGGGAGGGGCTACAGGGGTGGCTCCTGTGAGAAGCTGCTGGAAGCTTCCCTGGCTCCAAACTCAGACCTGCTGCTGGCCAAGGCTGAGCCAATCAGCAACAGTGGTAGCGCCTCTGGGATAGTGTATTTAAGAAGGGGAAATAACTGCTAAAAAAGGGTGGAGGAAGAAGATGGAGGAGGAGCTACAGTGAAGTGAAGAGTGGGATGTGAGAGAAACAACCATGCAGAGACCAAGGTCAGTGAAGAAGGAGAGGGCGGAGGAGCGCCGGAGCAGAGATTCCCCTGCAGCCCGTGGTGAGACGGCAGGCTGTCCCCCTGCAGCCCATGGAGGTTAACGGTGGAGCAGATTCCCCTGCAGCCTGTGGAGGACCCCATGCCGGAGCTGGTGGCTGGGCCTGGAGAAGGCCGTGACTGTGTGGGAGAGCCTACTCTGGGGCAGTTTGTGGAAGACTGCAGCCTGTGGGAAGGACTCGCGTTGGAGAAGCTCATGGAGGGCTGATCCCCGTGGGAGGGACCCCACGCTGGAGCAGGGGAAGAGTGTGAGGAGCCCTTCCCCTGAGGAGGAAGGAGTGGCACAGACAATGTGTGATGAACTGACCACAACCCCCATTCCCCGTCCCGCTGCAGCACTTAGGGGGGAGGAGGTAGAGGAACTGGGAGCAAAGCTGAGCCCAGGAGGAAGGGAGGGGTGGGGGGAAAGGTGTGTTTTTAAGATATGCTTCTATTTCTCATCATCCTACTCCGATTTGGTTGTCAACAAATTAAATGGATTTCCTTTTTTCCCCAAGTTGACTCTGTTTTGCCTGTGACCATAATTGGTGAGTGATCCCTCCCTGTCCTTGTCTTGACTTAGGAGCCTTTCGTTACATTTTCTCCTCCCCATCCCACTGAGGGGGAGGAGTGAGCGAGTAGCTCCATGGTGCTTTGTTGGCGGCTGGGCTTAAACCATGACAGCAAGGAAGAGAGATGAAGGCAGAGTAGCTAATAAGAATTTCTGACAGTCAGGATAACAGAGGCTGAGAAAATTCAAGCAGTGGATTTTGCTCTGGGGTTGGAGATTTTACATGAAATCTTCCTCAGAATTCTGAAACGTGCATGAATTTACTGTTTCTTACATTTCAGCTTAGTTGCTGACTGGGGTTAAACCACGACAAAAACACAGCTGGATATGACCATGAGCAACCTGATCCAACTTTGACATTGGCACTACCTTCATGATAGTGTTGGAATGGAAGATCTCCAGAGATCACTTCCAGCCTATATTTTTCTATCACATTACATAAATGGGAGCAAATAAACTGGTGTATCTCATAAGAAATATATTTTTTAAGGAAGCGATATATATGGGAAAAACAGACAATTGCTTAAAATGCATCAGGGATACTTTAGTGTTTGAAGAGGCATGTCCTAGAACAACTGTAAGATGCATAAGCACCAGCAAATAAGGAGATGACATCAGGCTGAAATCAGGAAATACATGACTGAAAGATGACTTAAATCCCTGAAGCTTTAATTTTTTTAATGTTGCAGCAAAATGTATCATATTTAGTAATCTAGCATATTTAGTAATAGCAGGAAACTGGAAGCCATTGATGTATAGAAGTAAGATAAAAATACAATAAGTTGTTTGAAAATAGTTGAGTAAGACTTAAAATGGACATTATGCCTTGAAGGCTCCATTTGATATTTGTATGTGCAAAATATGTACTTCTGTGCAAAAACAAGTTTTTTTAAATGAAAAGCTCAGGGTTCATCAGTTGGAAATAACAGGAAGAAAAAGACAAGAGTGTAATTACTTGCTTTTATGATGATTGTGAGCTAGTAGTTTCATTTATAATATTGGTTTTTATCAGGTTCCAAAAAAAGATAAATCCACAAGTGGAAGCAAATACAGAAAATGGCTATTACTAGGATAAGCCAGGATATTGAAAAAGTTATCTTACAGGAGAAGAACAAGAAAGCTTTGCTAGTTCAATTTGCAAAACAAAGGAAGAGGGTATAAGATTGCTGTCTATAAATATATCAGAAGGAATAAACACAAGAAAGAAAAAGAGCTATTCTAAGGACAATACTGGCATAAAAATACATGGATCTGTTAGACATGAATAAATTTAGATGGGAAGTTAGGAGACAGTTTCTAACCAGAGTACTGAGGTACTAGAACAAACCCCAATAGAAACAGTAGTAACAAATAATTAGTTCTAAAATGGAGCTCAGTGATTAATATTAAAGAAATCATGTGGTTGTCTGAAATAACAGGGTACTGGATGAAATAAATCCTTTCTATTTCTGTATTCTAAAGTGTGTCTGAAATCAAAATCAACCCCTGCCTTTTTGTAGCTTTTTTGTAACTATTCTTTCAAATAGTAACGGTAAAAGGTTTATTTTTACTGCAGACTTTGAATTTATTATGCAAAATACTCCCTGATTGCCTATAAGTTTTAAGATAATTTTTGGCCCAGTTTGCCTGAACAGAAACTGACAGTTAACATTCCAAACTTCACTGTAATTATAAACACTTGTCCTTATTGTTCCAAAAACATTGTTAGACAATTAAAATTTGCTTTGCCACGGAAAATATGAATCCACTTACCTAGTCCAGTAAAAAAAGAAAATGGAACAATTTGGAGTGAACCTCTCGCTGTTTCCAAATTTGGCACAGCTTGCAGTTCAGTAAGAAATACAATACATTGCTGTGCATCTCATTAGGTAAAGGATATATACATTAAAAAAAGAAAATATCCAGTTGGGAACAGCCTTAAATAATACAAACCAACCTGAAAATTACCTGAAAAATGTCAACTAAACCTAAAGGATCAGCTCTAAGAACTATACTTATTTCAAAACATAACTGCAGATTCTATGCTAGTGACTTTAAAAAGATACTGCATCTAATGAAATTGAACATTCCAAATTTAATAGTTATTAAGAAAATCTTACCTTCTTTTTAGCATTTCCACCTTTCTCTGGAAGGGGAAAATGTTCTTCTAGGAATTCACCCAGAGCATTCAAGAGTTCTTCCTTATATATCTTTATTTTCAACACTTTATTTTGCAGTTCATTAAATGCTCTAGTATTCCAACTAATAGTAAAAACATAGCAATAGAATATGAAATTCAGTAAGATAATTAAAGTTGTTCTTAAGTAAAAAAATCCCGTGTTTTCTATTGTCATAAGTTCAACATCTTGAATCATAGGATATAAGCAGATAGTAGCAATATTTACCATGTTTCAAATATGGATAACTGAGTTATGTGATCTATTTAACAAAACAAGGAGTATGTTTTAAGAGTTTGTTTGCTCAGTTGCTCTTATTGATATTTAAATTCTTCAATATAAAAACTCAACACTGTAGAAATACCTTTTTTTGGAAAGTTGTTCAACTTGGGTTTTTGTCTCTTCTTCAATTCCATTAAGAATGTCTAGTATCTGCTCCTGTTCCTCATGCCACTGCTGTTCTCTTTGAAACATGAAAAGTAGGAAGTGGCACAACAGATAAATATTTTTCTGCACAGTCAAAAAAAAGTGTAGTAAAAAAGCTTACAGCATTCATAAGTCCAAATTATTGTACTACCTTTTCAGATCATCTTCCAGTTGTTTATTCTTTGATTGAACTGTTGACAGCATCATTTGAAGATCATTCTTTACTTTCTGCAACTATAAAAAAGGAAAGCTAAACCTACAGTTTGCATATAGCCCAGTCTGTGGTATTTGTTCTATGTAAGGTTACATCTTTAAATCTTGTAAAGAGGGCCAAAGTTATCTGTAATTTCTTAAGAAATACAGCTATAGAGTGACAGACTATTTTTAAATCCAGTTGGAGCTATTTAAAATTTTACTGATCAGTTGCTCATTAGTGTCTTATTGAAGCTCTGTAAAACAACATAGTTGATTTTACCTGAAGCAGATTATGGAGCACACACATGAACTGCTCGTCTGACGAAAGACTGAGGAGAAAACATCTACAGCACCAGGGCTATGTTGTCTAAACCATTGCAGCTGCTTGCAAGAATGAATCCATGCTAATTGCACCAACATAAAATGTATAGCACTCAGAAAACAAAGATGCTGCAAAGAAAGACTAATTGCATCCATGAATTAAATGGTCCTCAGTGATATGGACATATCTGGGAGAGGCAAGAGGGAGAAATAAAACTACTGCAGCCAGAAGCTATATGCACTGCTCAAGATAGGGAACAGTGGACTCTCAGTATACTGGGTCTTTCATTAGTGCATTACGTTCTACAAAGTAGTATTTCTAATAGTTTATGGGTTTTTAATATAAACCTATGATTTGGATGTAGTTTGTCTCCTTCCATACAAACTAGAAAACTTTTATATTTAGCTCAAAGAAATAAAAATTGTGAAAATATTCTACAGAAGCAAATATGCTCTATATATGCAACATTTGAAAAAAAAAATTGGAATCCTCAACAAAATAGGCCACAAAAAGGAATATCAGATCAAACATGCCATAGCCATACAGTCAAATGAAAGTGTGTAACCAAACAACTTGTTAATAGTGACTCTTTAACAGCAGTTGGGTTCCCTGTTGTAAGTGATACTAGAGAAAGGAAAGCTGCTAGGAAGAAGAAAACCAAAAGGTGTTTTTTTTTTTAAGCCACAGCAATATTCTCAGGTATGTTGCATACCAATCAATATAGTATAATGCTACCCCTAAGACATTCTTGATTTGCTCTTTCTTCCAAGGCTAGAAGAACTCAACAAATTATTCCACAGAACTCTAGATCTAAGAATACTGTGTAACATGTTACATTATTTTATATCAAGTATGAAAGGCAATATATAAAAACTTTTTGTTTAAAAGATCATTCATTACAACTAGGAAATTTTAGTAGTTACCATACAGGGGAAGAAAAAGATGAGAACAACAACAATGCCTGAAGAAACATACACAGTATCTTAGCAGTCCACCACAGGAGCAGTCATAGGAAAATGCAGCAATTGTATATACTTTTTTCATTTTTTTTCAACAAAATTTTATTATCTTTTAGCAAACAAAAAGACTTACCTCTTCTTTTCCTAATGCTAACAGTACATCTGGATTGGCAGAACTTACTGAAAAATAAAATGAATTGGGTTTTTTGCATTGGATGATATAGACTTGTTTATACTGAAAAGCAGCCTGGCTAGAGAGGCTCTAAAAAACTAGCTTGGCTGTCAGCAGCAGTTTAACCACATTTTGTGGTGTCCTGCTAGGCTAACCTACTATCACTTTTCAGCAAGTTAAATTAGACTGAAAAAAGTGTGGTGTTAATGCTTCTGCGTTATTTTTTATACCTGAACTAGCTCAACATCAAAATGTGAAGTACAGTCATATTTCAAGATAAGCAAGCCTGATTTTCTTCAGTGGAAGGGACTCCATCAACATTACCAATGTGGGCAATCAAATTCTTCTAGTCTTCCAATTCCTTGTTAAACAGCCTCCCAAATGCTTGATCAGGATTGTAAAATCTATCAGATTTAAAGAACTTAAAAAGCATGTCACCATCCTTACTGTTCACGAGGACAGCTACATGTACGGAGATGAAAAGCCCAGCAAGGCCAATATCCTAACTCTAACCCTGAGCAACAGCAGTACTTAAGGGAAAGTATGGTACTATTCAAGGATGTGGTAATGTTTCCCCAGAATGCTTCTGCAAAACGCAGTGATTTATGGCTCATGGATTTTCTGAATAAAGTGAATTGTTGTATTTGATAGCCTTTAATGGACTCCAGTCAATTCTCAGTTCCATGTCAACCTGCAGCATCTGCATTAACATGACTTTTGAAAAAGTGAAGCATTTGAATCTATTAACAGGAGAAATGAAAGCTACTCTAACAGATTTAAATCTTAATATGACAGGGATATTTTTTGTCCAAGCTTAGGCTCCAAATCTCAAATCTTAAAAATATTTACTTCAATAAAAGCTTTTTCCTTTAACAAAAAGGAAAACCCTTAACCCTCTTATAAAAGCATTAAATATCTCCTAAATATAATACAGTTGACTTCATAAATCTATAAAAGTACTTTTTTGGGGTAATTTTCTAGTTTTTAATCACCACAAATTTTGAGAAGCCTTAGATTAGTAGTTTTAAAAGCAGTGTTTGTTCTGAGATGAAAATCAGCAAAACTATTGAGTTCAAAATGCATTAAATTACATGTCACAATAAAATCCCTTTTACAGAGAATTACTGTCTCCAAATTTTGACACAAAAAATTTAAGTAGTGTGCTCCCAAATTAAGTTTATGTTTAAGAGCTGTGGGAGGTAGTGGTCTGTGCTCTAATAAGAGCAAGATTTCTTTAATGACATGAATATCCTACATACACATGATAAAATTCATTGGTGTGCTTTTATTCACATTCACTGGCGTATTTGAAGAAACCCATACAACTCTTCCCCCGCCACCCCCCCACCACAATTATTGTGAGGCCTCACTACCTAGAATTATCAATTTCTACTATTGGTTTCTAACACTTCTTCATTTTTAGGTACCCAATCCTGAGTATGTGCTTCCCATTCAATATTCATATTGTGTGAGTGTCAGAATAGAAGGCCACATCTTCCTAGGAAAGAAATCACTGCCCTAATTTAGTGAAGGAACAGTGCAGATCTAAGACACTGGGACAACACATTTATGGCAGCTGCTACTGTAAAGAACACAGGTTGCTCTGTCTACCATCAGTTAAAGCTTTTTCACTTGTGAATCACTACACTTGCAAGAATCAGATGTCAAACAGAATTGCCTAGTGATACATAGTACTATTACTAAGCAAAATACTACCAGATGCTAGGAATGTAAAAGCAACTACTATGCACGTGTTTATACAGAAACTCCTATTAAAATAAGAGGAATTTGGCAGAATACTTATATTTTGCAAAGAAAAATAGAAATTATGCGGAGACCACAACTGCTTTATATGGTTTAAAATATGGTTGCTTGCACTTCCTTATTTTGCAAAGGCAAAAGTTAAATTCTATTTTTATGAGCCAAATGCTTGTTAAATAAGTTTTAATTCAGCTGATTTAGCAGCTCTAGAGCTACAGTAATAGTATCAGAAATTTAGAAAGAACAAGAGACTAAAGTAGAAGTTTTGCAAACTTAAAATTTGCATTGTGGATTCAAGTCTGTTTGCCAATATTGTGCCCAAAGAAAGGTAGAACTGCCAAGTTATAACCTCTGAAAACAAGGTTTAAAATTGAAATGCTGACAGGCTCTCATTTACAATAAAACGAACTGGCCATTACTAAAAGCAGAAACCAAAGTAACAAGACAGCCTGATATTCATGCTCTATTAGTAAATTTTATGAAATCAGTATTTCTGCTATTCCTATTTAGATAAATTCAGACAATGTTTTCAATTAAGTAATTCCTCCTTCAAAACTAAGAGTATATAGAAAGGAGCCAAGATGGACAGAGAAGATGTAAGCACAGTAGACTCCTCATTTTCATACAAGCACTATAACTCTATTCAAATTCTTAGCAGCAATTTCTTTTTTCTTCCCTCAGAAAGGCAGCCAAAAAGGCAAAGCTTTGGCTGCAAAATATTTTTTGCATTATAATACGCACAGATCATTTCTCTAGTACAAAATTAAGATTTCTAATAATAAATCTTACCACCTGGGAACAAGAAAGAACAGTTGAGCAAAGCAAGTCAGCAAGCCAATAAAAATAGGTCAAGCCCCAAGAGTATTTTTAAGCAAATAGCTTAAAGTTTAAAATAATTACATGTTTTAGTAAGGAAACCTAACATCTCCAGGTATTTTACTCAGATAAAAACTGTAAGTGCTTTCAATTCACTTGCTTTAAGCCAGCAGCTTATTCATGAGCAGCAGCCAAGAACCAGTATTTCCCAAATTCATTCAATGTCATACTTTTGGTCTACATATCTCTAAAAAGCATTTGAGGCTGACCATTCTTAGAGACAGGCTTACAAAGCACATGAACTATGAATTTATTCTAATAAGAGCAACAATATATATTTATAAGAAAGAAGAAATATTTATTTTTTTCCCAGCTCCTATTGTTTGATCACAATATGCAGCAAGTACATGAACTCTGAAAGAAGCTGGAGAAGTGACTGTAATGTTCATCTGAAAATGCATTCCACTTTGGCCAAATGACAAAATATTGGAAATCACCATTTGCTGTCTAAACCACATTCCTATCATTTTGTAAACACTAAAAAAAACACCCCAGGCCTCTTCTGGCATAAATATTCAAATGAGTCAATGCATCCATTTAAAGATTAACTAATAAGTTTTACTGGGTTGAAAGGTGGTAACGGGTCCTTGACAGGAGACATAGCAGTGAGTGCTACTGGAATAGTAATGATAGCGTAGTATGAAATGTTTTACGAGTCTCCAAATCAGAGATCTGAAAAACCAGATTACTTTACTCACACTTAGATTCTGAATGGTTTTATCTTCAGTGTCTGGCCACATCAGCCTTGCAACAGAGTGAAATCAGTCAGCAGTGATGCTCATGTACAAAAAGAATTTTGAAGAACTGAGGAATTTATACCTTTTGATTGATAATGCCTAACAAATATAAGAGCTACCACTTGTCTCAGTGGTTTGTGCTTCTCAGGATCAAGAAGTGATCTGGGTTCCTGTGTTGTTAAACTAAACTGAAGTGTCTTTTACCACCTTTTCTTGACCTGAAATCTCTGACCCCTGTTAAATCCAAGATAGATATTTTATTATGGTGTAATGGGCTTACCGCTAAAGGTTTACGTCAAAGTTTCAGCTAGTACATCATAATACAACACACTTTTGTGAAGTATCAATTAAAAAAAAAATGAAAGGAGGTATGGTTAAAAATATGTTTGGGTAAATTATTGTTAGTTTATTAGCAATACTTGCAAAGATAAAAAAATATCAGCTGCTTAAAAGACAAAATGAAGACAAAATTATTTGCCAAAGTAGTTCTGTCCTAAAAAGGAAATACAAATGAAAGATGGAGAAGAAACAATCACAGAAAGGAGAAACCTGAAGGAGGGTAACAGCATAACGAACTTTTGTTATTTTGTTAGGAGATCTGCTAACAGTTATTCTTCCACTTAACTGACTGACGAATGGTGATATGAATTATGCACTTATTTGTCCAGAATCATAAGATTAAGTTATAGTAGAATTCACTTTGAATTCTAAGTTCACTTAGAACTGAAGTGCAAAAACAATACAGAAATGAAACATACATGCTACTGTGGGAAGTATTTAATTTAATTTTTAAGTAGTTATAGTATAAAAATACAAATCAGCAGACATTCAATATATACACAGTTTAAGATGCCTAGATGAAGGACACTTTGCAGAAGTTTATATGAGTATACCTTACATGGAAGCAGTTACTTACTTTCAGGACTTCTTTTTTGCCATTGATTATATTCCGCTGTTAAAGCTTTCACTCGCATCATTAACAAGGAAAGCTGTATAACAAGAAAAGAAGCATCTCTTGAAGCGTGTTGAGTTGCATTGGAGTAAAATGAGATAGAACAGGATAGAAATTCAATTATTAAGTTTATAAAGCAGAAAACAGAAGAGCATCTATTACAATTATTCCTTCAAAAGATTTTAAAAGCCACTTGCAGGGATCAAGAAACATTTTTATTCTTTTTTCAAAAGGGGGAAATCAGAAGTAGTCAGAGTTGGCATTTTTCCCCTAATTTCCTCTGTAATATCAGACAACGACCACAACTGAAGATGAGCCACTAGAAGCAATGACAATACTTCATCCCCACTCCTCCTTAGATGCATGGTTCATACACATTTAAGGTTAAATGGACGGTGCTTGATATGTGTGATGACTAAACAAAAGATTGGCTTCCAAAAAAACAGTAGTCAAATAAATCTTCTATCAAAACCACATCTGTGGACTCAACAAAAAATGCTTTAGAACTAGTGCTCTAGCTCACTGTAATCACTGAAAATATAGGAGCAATAAGAAAAAACACCAGTTCAGAAAAGTTTTTTAAAAAACCCAAACTAAACAACCATAGATTTTTAAAAATATACTTATTTTAATACCTTACTGTGTTCTAGAGAAAGAATACTTATTATTACTCTTCCACTTCCTGAAACTGAGGACTACACCTAAAATTTTTCTTCAAATACATTGCAAATTACATATAGATATATTACAAGTAATCTGCTAAGAAATTAAGCATACATTTAAACACAAAAGGTACTGCTGATATGGTCAAGCATTCCATAAAAAGCACTGCAGATTGCATTTGGCTTTTCATCAATTAAAAAGAGAAAAAAATATGCTAAGAATCACCAGCCAAGATCTTACAATAAAGATATAAAGAATTGATAACTTAAGCTTAGCTTTTCACTACTCAAAATAACTTTGTAAAGTGCATCTTCAAAAGACAACCTTTTAAAATAAAGGAAAAGAAAACAAACTCAAAACAAAAGAAATAATTGCCATACAAACATTTCTTATTTTCTAGATCAGGTGGTGTCATCTCTTTTGTAATGGAGCACTACTCTTGACAGTACCATCAGCTCATTCTTTGTTCCTTTAAACTTGATAAAAAAGGATGACCGAAACGTTCTGGATATTCCAGTAACTGGACAAAAAACTTTCAAATAAATTAACACTACCATTCAGCAACCTTAAATCAAGGACCATCTTTTCAACAGACAAATACATACAGCAAATATGTACATCAGATGTCTCGCTCTCATGTCCTATACGCATTCCTAGCAAAATAGGCTGCTCAGTAAGTAATCCATTACATCACAGACGAGAATCAGTCCCCAAACTTAAAGGATAAAACCACAGAGTACATTGCAAGATTACAGTCTTGAGGTGATTAAGGAATTAACATTAGTGACAAGGTCAACAGCAAGGAAGAAAACCATAGCTTCTTTGCTAGTTACAGTGAAAACAGAATAGAACAGTTCCAGTTGGAAGGGACCTACAACGATCATCTAGTCCAACTGCCTGACCACTTCAGGGCTGACCAAAAGTTAAAGCATATTATTGAGGGCATTGCTCAAATGCCTCTTGAACACTGACAGGCTTGGGGCATCAACAGCCTCTCTAGGAAGCCTGTTCCAGTGTTTGACCATCCTTTCAGTACAGAAATGCTTCCTAATGTGAAGTCTGAATCTCCCTTGACACAGCTTTGAACCATTCCCACATGTCCTGTGGCTGGGTAGCAGGGAGAAAAGATCAGCACCTCCCTCTCCACTTCCCCTCCTCAGGAAGCTGTAGAGAGCAATTAGGTCACCCCTCAGCCTCCTTCTCTCCAAACTACACAAGCCCAAAGTCCTTAGCCGCTCCTCATAGGACATGCCTTCCAGCCCTTTCACCAGCTTTGTTGCCCTCCTCTGGATGCATTCAACTACCTTAACATCCTTAAATTGTGGGGCCCAGAACTGCACACAGTACTCCAGGTGAGGCCGCACCAACACTGAATACAGCGGGACAATCACCTCTTTTGACCGGCTGGTTATGCTGTGTTTGATGCACCCCAGGATGCGGTTTGCCCTCTTGGCTGCCAGGGCACACTGCTGACTCATGTTGAGCTCAGCGTTAAACCAGCACCACCAGATCCCTTTCTGAGGGGCTGCTCTCCAGCCACTCCTCTCCCAGTTTATACCTGTGCCCAGCGTTACACCGTCCTAGGTGCAGAATCCGACATTTGTTCTTGTTAAATGTTATGCCATTGATGATTGCCCAATGCTGCAATCTATCTAGATCCCTCTGCAAGGCCTCTTGTCCTTCAAGAGAGTCAACAGCACCTCCCAGTTTGGTATCATCAGCAGACTTGCTAATGGTGCCTTCAAATCCTGCATCCAGATCGTTGATAAAAATACTGAACAGAACTGGCCCTATAATTGAGCCCTGAGGAACACCGCTGATGACTGGTCGCCAGCCAGATGTAGCCCCATTCACTGCAGCCCTTTGAGCCCTGCCCTTCAGCCAGTTCTTCACTCAGTGCACTGTGTAACTGCTCATCTCACAATTGGACAACTTGTCCAGGAGGATGCTGTGAGGGACAGTATCAAAAGCCTTACTAAAATCCAGAAAAACTACACCCACCGCCTTTCCCTTCCTCCACTAGGCAGGTCACCTTGTCATAGAAAGATATCAAATTAGTCAAACAGGACTTTCCCTCTGTGAACCCATGTTGACTGTGCCTGATGATTGCATTATTCTTTAAATGTCTTTCAATAGCACCCAGTGTGATCTTCTCCATAATTTTTCCAAGAACTGAGGTTAGACTAACAGGTCTGTAGTTTCCTGGGTCAATACAAGTGTCTATGTTAGGGCTGCAATAAGATCCCATGAAAGTTGCTGACAGAGCATATAACATGACCTCTTCCTCTCCTCCCTATTTTCTATCTTGAAGTGCAATCTTAATTTAATCTTCATTTTTACAACTCCATTTAATCATTGTCTTGCTAGGACAGTTTTCAAGAAAAGCCTATCTCGGAATTTTCAGTATTATTTACAAGGGTATGATGTGCTTCAGTAAAGCTGCAAAGAAACATAAAAAACTCAGTCTACACCCAATTAAAATTATACAAAATTTATTTCTACTTATAGGATTTTATCCAGAGTCCTAAAAGGAGAAAAAGATTGTATTTTATGCACTTGAGTATGCATCTTCATTTATTTATTCTGATTAAATAATAGTTTAGAACATAGTTTATTACCAGCAAGAGACTGTTAGTAATTACATAGTAATTAAACATCTGAATGTATTCAACAGATACATCTCTGAAGAAAAGTGCTCTTTTTGTTAATTATTCAGTCAAGTGTATCGAATTAACCATCTGAATACTCTTACTGAAGTCATGTAACATGGAGATTATAAGACCTATGTATTTCACCCAGCCAGCCCAATGTTTAACTGTTTATACTTTCCAAATTTGGGGTCCTCATATAAATTCTATTTTAAAGGTTCCTATTTAGAATTTACAAACAACTAAACAGTGAGCCAGCATTGCCTTTTTGCATGTTCCGCAAAATTTGAGGGATACAGGAGTTCACATTCATGCACTCAGCATCACTCAGTTCATTTCTAATTCAAGCACTTCAGTTTCCTAATGATACCCACAAATGGGGAACAACTGTAATTTGCAAATAAAAAGTTCCAGAGTAAAACTAAAGGGATCCATACAGAGTTTCACAAATTACATATACACCGATTAGGAAATAGTCCGAACAGGTATTCAAGTTATGTACCCCTCCATTTTGCTGCCTATGTTAGTCACTTATCAGTTGTGTGGCAGGACTACATGTAACCTTTTTGCTATACATAAATGCAACTTTTCAGTATTTGCTAGACACATACTTCGGAATACAGCTTCAAAGTTAAGAAGAGTAAAGCTGTCAGCTTTAGAGAGTAAGTGAAGATAATTTAGTTTCCTTCTTTTGGAAACCCACCATATCTTTACAGAAAACTAAATATTTTGTGGAGAATAAAAAAAAAAATACTGTCTTACCTTGACATCTGATTTTAGCAGTGTTCCCGTTCCTAGAAGCATTAGCTTGTTCTGACACTTGGCGGAAAATAAACAAAACACAAACAATGTTTACTCTTCCTTTTTGTAAGAAAAACACAATGCTTAGAAATTCCAACAAAAGTTGTTTAATATAGGAATAAAAGAGTTTTGACTTGGCTCCTACCATATCCCTCAGAGCGTGACCGAGAATAAATTAAGAAATATTTTGAAATTGTACCACAATAAAAAAGTAGAACTTCAATCAATTGAAAAGTAGAAGAGCAGCACCTAACAAAAGATGTATGATTTGAGGAAAAAGGCAAGTTATGAGGGAAAAGTTGATATGGGGAAAGACACTGAACAGATGAAGAACATGAGAAACTGGGAAGAGAGAGTCACAGACAAGGCTGAATAGGGAAGCTGCTGAGAAGTTAACACACTTGCTGTGTTATTCTGGCTCTCCAAACAGAGCAATTGCATTATAATACACATTTTTAGTTTTACCTCATTCAGGGCAATATACTGTACACTTCAGAAATGGTCTGATTTTTAGAAGTACACTCCATCAGCTCCCATGACTGCAATGGGATGTATATCAAGTCTGAAATTCAGGCCACCACAGACATCCAAGGCTTCAGCAGGAGACACCTGCTAAACTCTTTCTTGTTTTATAACTGTCAGCAATTTAACCTGCCCCATGACAGGGCAGGATGTATTGTACTAAGCAGTAAAACTATTAAGCAGTACTTTGGAAATCTTGCTGTTAAGTCTTTTGGAACCAAAAAATACAGGATTTCTCCAATAAAAACTGCTAATGATGACACGTAATCATTGGAATGTTACATCATAAACCATATAACCTAGGAGCTAATTCAATGACTATTAGTTGTTTAAACTTTTTGCTGAAACATGTATGCATCCAGGATGCAACAGTCACAAAGTAATAAAAATCCTACTGTTTTTATCAACTTCCAAAAATTACACACATTATCACTTCCTGTGTTGTTTGGGGGATGCTGGGAACGAGACGCAAGATATCAAAGATTTTCAATTAAATTCAAAATAATAAACATTCTAACTTCCCTTCTAATCTGAAAATTTCAAAGAAAGTTCACGTCCTCTGAAGTGGTGCCAAACAAAACTTCTGTTGATAACTTATTACAGTACTTCAGAAACCTAGACGCAGGATTCCCTGCCACTTGTTCAATATTAAGGTAAGTTTACATGTAACAACAAATAAAATCACATTAGTCTTTTTAAATCTAATTCTGTAAAATTATTGCACTGTGGGTTGTCTACACTTTGTTCTACTTTAAGTTTGGAAGTATTTTTACTTCAGTTTCTGATACTTTAATGCTTCAAATCTACAACTCAGAACTCAAGCAAATGGCAAATAAATACCACATAAAATTGAGTGAAGCAATTAAGACTCTCAAAATATAATTTAGAACATGAGTTTTCATCAGACTCAGCAGAATCTTACAGGGTGCATAGCATTCCCTCAGAACTTCTAAAAGTTTATCTTTCCTGGGATTCCTGTAAATAAAAATAACTCACTCTAAAATGTTATTATTAGCACATTGGACCATATACTGAGAGAGAGAAATTTTATTCTTGAGCATGTAACTGTCAGTTTGCATGAGTGTATGCTAACATCGTCATCCTTCTAAGCCTCTTTGTCCTCCCATTCTCTCTCTCCTTTAAGATCCAAAGTACTTGTGAACAGCAATTGAATCCCATCTTGCATGAGGCTAAAGAGAGAAGGATCCCAAGTCTCAGTGTGCTGGTACTACCAGAACACAAGTAAATTGTTTAATTTTCCCTAGTTTTAACATATACTCTCATTCTGTTTAACTAAATCATAACATCAGCAGAACACAAGTAAATTGTTTAATTTTCCCTAGTTTTAACATATACTCTCATTCTATTTAACTAAATCATAACATCAGCACACTGTAAACAAAGTTTGACACTGCAAGGCATTCTTCACCCCTGCCAGCACTTCTACCTCTGGCCTTTCTAAAGATCTTTTCTTCTTCCCTTTTTTTTTTTTCCTTGTTGTGTTGCAGTAGTTTCTTTGGAGGGGGTGAGGTAAGCATGCAGTGAAGGATGGGGAGATGAATGAAAAAATGCTGAGGAAAGGTTACAACAAATCTAGTCTATCACTTGCAATTTGCATACCTCTTCCATCTGCTTCCAAATACTCTCACATTCATCCAAGAGTTCTTCCTTGGCATCTACAGGACAAACTGAGTCATTGGTGATTTCTGGTAAATATTCAGCCTATTAACAAGCAAATAGAACAGTTATCATGTAGATCTACAATAATTATTAACATTGAATAATTACTGAATTATTACTGAATCATACCGGCTGCCTCAGGTCAAATATGTAACAGAGAAATCCCTCTGAATCCAAAGCTTTCAGTTAACTCCCCTATATTTCCAGATAGCACCCAATCATTCAGTAAAATCAGGTAAGCATGTTACTATAGTAAAATTTGAAGACACTAATAATGTTTTTAAAAATTGAATCAAAGTCCTAAATTTTCAAAACTGCTTTGATTATCTGCAATGGCATTTTTTATTTTCTGACAACTTTAATAAAGAAACACTAAGAGAATCTCACATCTACAAAGCCACGTTTTTCTTCCATATATCTGCAAAGTTCTTAAGCATAGTTACTTCTGCTCTGTCTTCCATTAAATGTCCTAATCTATTTCTCCTTATGACAATTTGAATTCAGAATCTTTTTGATTAACAAATTAAAGTGTCCTGGAGGTTACTAGAAAAACAAACAAAAGAACCTGAAAGATATGCAGGCAACTAAGGAAAGAGGGCACCAGGGCAGCCAAAAGAAAAATCAACCGAAGTTAAATTAAAAAGTTTGAGAAACTGTTGGGTCGGATAGAAACACATACAAATTCAGAAATTGAATCCTAGTTAAATCTATCAAGAGATACATGAACAACAGCAGCAATTAAGAGGCAAAAACAAGAAGGGCCAAAATGGCACTCAAAGGGAATTTTTTTTTTTAAGGTAAAACAACCAACAGGAATTTCCTAGGTGTACAAGATGCAGGAAGCCTTTAAAAATACTTAAATGGATCTCTAAGCCCACCAAATACTTAGAGATTAAAAAGAAACATTAAAAAGATAAAGATCTAACGAAGAAATAAACATCTCTGCCTTCTTAATGATGCAAATTCCTAACTCAACCTTTTGTTCATTTTCAGAACAAAAACGCAGCATCAGAGACAATTATGTTTAAAACTCGAATTTAGGAGTGAAATATTCAACTAGTACCTCCAAAGTTCAAGTATGCCATAGCAGAGTGGCTAAGAAAAAAAAATCAGAACGTCTCACTGAACACTGGAAGTATTCTAGAGAACTGAAAGGTAGCAATACTTCCACTAAGCCTTCCTGGCAAGTTTGTTGCATCAATAATTAAAAACAGAACACTAGAAAAATCTGGATTGCCATGATCTGATAAGGTCTAACAAGCAGTTTTTGCAAAGGAAAATCATTATCTTCTTAAGAGTCTTGGAATGTCTCCATAACATAAAAGAGAACTAGTTCACATAATTTTTTAAGACTTCTGAAATGCCTCCAGTGAAGTCCCCCACAGAAGGCTAATAAAGAAACTAAGCAGTCTTGAGATGCCATATACTATTTTTCTCAGACCAAAAACTGTCAGGGAGACAAACAAACTAAAAAAAAGCCTGAACAGATAATTTTCATCATGGCAAAGGCTCAGCAGCAGAGGTAAGAGAGCCTGAATTAAAACAAACAAACAAACAAACAAACACCAAAAAAACCCAAACCCGGTATAACCTTTGGAAATTTGAAAGGGCTCTTGCGGTGCAATAAAAAGTCCTATTCCCCTGTGTTCCCCCACAATAATACAATCCCTCAACATGAAAACATTATGTGAAATAAATCTCTGAGTTCATAGCCAAAAAAACCCCCCCAAAATATTTATATGATTTTACTATTGTTGACCTTCAAAATTTCCATGATTGATTTCACATAGTTTCAGAATCTACATATTATGAAGAGATACTACAGGCCTCTGTAGCACAAGCCAAACTGACTTGAGGTCCCTAATACTGTGCTATTAATTACCTTATATAGTATATACATCAAAGTGTCATGTTCAGATGTTTTTCCTTGTAGCTCACAGTTTTCCCTATTTCTGTATGGTAAAATTAGGTTTTTATTTGTACACCAATCCTGAAAACGGAAAGCTTTTTTTGCATGTCATTAATATTAATGCATTTCAGTTTCAACATATTAGTCCTTCTTACCTCATTTGAGAACTACAGAATTAGGTAAAAAATACACACAGGGACAAGTGTGCATTGTAGGCTCTATGCCAGCCAAGCGAATAGGCAGGCTTTATGGGAAACGTTTCAAATACAAGATGACCAACTACTGGAAGAAATTCAGAGATGAGAAAGGAAAATAACAGCAGCCCTGGGAAAACTAATGGGGGGGGGGGGGGGGGGGGGGGGGGGGGGAAGACAAAAAACCGGGAGTTCACCTTAGGAAGGAGAAGAATAAAATCAGGATTCAAGTAACATCACAAAAGAGGTTAGACAGGGAGCTCCCATTCTCCCCGACATAAACCCCAGCACTACACCAGCGACAGGAGAACACGAGAAAGGTTACTCCCCACAGGCTAGGCCTGACCGCAGCCTTTTCCCACGCGGGAGCAGGCGGGCACGGCCGCAGGGACCAGCCCACTCCCTTCCCAGCAGCCCCGCTGCCCTAACGGCCGCGAGCCCCGCCCCCCCCCGAGACGCCGCGGCTGCCCCGGCTCCAGGGCCGAGGAGCTGCTCCCCTCGGTCGCCAAAACCCGGGAGCTGCCCTTGGGCCGGCAGCGGCGCTCAGGGCAGCCGGGTGGCCGGCGGGGCCGGGGCCGGGGCCGGGGCCGAGGCCGAGGCCGAGGCCGAGGCCGCCCCCTTCCCCGCCCGTTACCATGGCGGCTCCGCGCTCCGCTCGGCTCTGCCCGGCCCGCGTCCTTCTCTGCGCGCGCTCCGCGCTCACTGGCTGCGCCCCGTGGCGTCACTTCTAAAGCGCCCGGCACGGGGCGTGGCGAGGACGGGGAGTGTCGCGGAGAAGTGACACTCGGCAGCATGGCGTCGTGCGACCCGGAGCGCAAGCGAAAGCAGCTCGAGACGGTGGGCGGCAGCGAGGAGGTGGCGGCAGCGGCGGCAGCGGCGGCGGCGGCGGCAGACGAGGAGGATGAGGAGGAGCGCTGGGTCGGGCCGCTCCCGGGGGAGGCCGCGCAGGCGAAAAGGAGGAGAGGTAACGGGAGGAGCGGAGCCTTCGCCCGCCTGCCCCGTCTCTGGGGAGCGGCTCAGGAGGCGTCCGTGGCGCTGCCCCGGGCTGGGTCCGGAGCGGTGGGAGCGCCTCCGGGCCGCAGGCCCCGCCGGGTGCGCGGCTCCGGGGTGGTGGCGCCTGGCAGCTGGGCCGCCCGCCGGCAGTTCCCCCGCGCCCCGGGCGGAAGCCCGTTGCCTGAAGCGGTGTCTCGTACGTAAAATGACCGGGCTGTGGAGGGACCCCTTGGGTGCAGAATTATGGGCCGGCGACACCGTATTTCCGCTTCATCTGCGGGACACCCTCAGGCTAAGAGGCCCTGCTTTGCAGCGTCTGCATTGCTGAAGCCGTGCTGCTTACAGCTGTGGAGTTAACTGTCTTCTGGATCACTGCCCTAAGCTGGAGGAATAGGAGAAGCCTCTAGGCTGTATTTTGACATACGGTATTTATGTGTCGGGCAACTCATAGCTCTCTGGGTGTCAGTGCAATGTAAATGTGAGTTTAACGATGTTCAACAGCTGTAAACCTGCTGGTTCAGTAACAAATGCCATTGCACAGGTATTAACGGTTAGGATGTAAAAATCGGAGACAGAAGCAGAAAATCAGATTATTTTAGGTGGGCCAGTTAAACAATGAACTAGGTAGGTACTAGCACTTAGAATTTAAGCTACAATATGTGCGTGGGACCTTGAATCTCTTAACAACAACAGGGATACATTTGGTTTTGGAAGAAAATGAGGTGCAGATGACCTTCTGTTTTCTGGCAGGAACTTAAAAATTGTTGTATTGAATTTTTTCGTATACATTCAGACAGCCAAGGTAATAGTTGCTTTCAAAGGGCGCGTCTGTATGGGTTAAAGCAGAGTTTGAGTGGCTTTAGTCTACCAAGAATCTGTAAGTTTGAGTACAAAGCCACAGCGGAAACCTCTTTTATTATGTTTGCACAAAATTCTAGCATAGTTTTGACTAAAATGGGAGTAAGCTATTCAAGCATCAGTAAAGGAGAGCAGAAGCTAGAAGTACCTTTATGAAAAAAATATTTCCTGATTTTTCTTTTTATTCTGTTTAGTTCTTGAATTTGAACACGTTTATCTTGAAAATCTACCATGTGCTTCGATGTATGAACGCAGTTACATGCACAGAGATGTCATTACACATGTAGCGTGTACTAAGTAAGTGCCTTTTTTTTCCACTGTATCTCATTGTCAGAGATGTATTTTTGTATATGCTAGGTAGTTTTCATTGTAGAATTGTAATAATGGAAAGTTACTGTGTCCAGAGGTGGTATTTTAAGTTTTTTTTTTTTAAACTAAGTGCAAATGAAAGGGCTTACTGAGAAGCAAGATAAAAATTGTTTAAATAGACTAAAAGGATTTTAAAGTCCTTATTGCAATATATACAGGAATAAGAGCAACTGACTGCATCTGAACAAAATATGATTCAGCAGAACTGCACAGATTGAGGAGATAGCTTTTTTTCCTCTTTTTTATATATATACACACATTAGTAAATAGTAACTACTGTGAAACCAGACCTAAAATAGGAGTAAAATTTACATATGTCTTGGTTTCGGCTGGGATAGAGTTAATTTTCTTCTTAATAGCTGGTATAGTGCTGTGCTTTGGATTTAGTGTGAGAATAATGTTGATAACACTCTGATGTTTTAGTTGTTGCTAAGTAGTGCTTACCTTAACTTAAGGATTTTTCAGTTTCCCATGCTCTGCCAGCAAGCAGGTGTGCAAGAAGCTGGGAGGGAGCATAGCCGGGGCAGCTGACCTGAACTAGCCAAAGGGATATTCCATGCCATAGAACGTCATGCTCAGTATATAAATGGTGGGGAGTTGGCCAGGAGGGGCAGATCACTGCTTGGGCATCGGTCAGCAGGTGGTGAGCAATTGCACTATGCATCACTTGTCTTTTCTCGGGTTTTATTTCTCTTTTTTTTTTTTTTTTGTTATATTCCTTTTTGTAACAATTATTATAATATTATTATTATTATTAGTATTATATTTTATTTTACTTTAGTTATTAAACAGTTCTTATCTCAACCCACAAGTCTTACCTTTGGTTTTTTCCGATCCTCCTCCCCATTCCACTGGGAGGAGGGAGGGGGAAGCAGCTGCGTAGTGCTTAGTTGCTGGCTGGGGTTTGTTGTGGTCTAACCCCAGTCAGCAGCCAAGCACCAAGCAGCCTTTCACTCCCCCCCACCCCCGCTCCCAGTGGGATGGGGAGGAGAATTGGGAAAGAAGGTGAAACTCATGGGTTGAGATAAGAACGGTTTAATCACTAAAGTAAAATATAATACTAACAATAATAATAATGAAATATAATAATAGTAATGAAAAAGAATATAACAAAAAAAAGAAGGGGGGGGAGGGGAAAAAAACCCCAAACCAGTGATGCATAGTGCAATTGCTCACCACCCGCTGACCAATGCCCCAGCAGTGATCTGCCCCTCCTGGCCAACTCCCCCCTGTTTATATACTGGGCATGACGTTCCATGGTATGGAATACCCCTTTGGCTAGTTCAGGTTAGCTGCCCCGGCTATGCTCTCTCCCAGCTTCTTGCACACCTGCTTGCTGGCAGAGCATAGGAAACTGAAAAGTCCTCAGCTTAAGATAAGCGCTACTTAGCAACAACTAAAACCTCAGAGTGTTATCAACATTATTCTCACACTAAATCCAAAGCACAGCACTATACCAGCTATTAAGAAGAAAATTAACTCTATCCCAGCTGAAACCAGGACAGTTGAAACCACGACAACATAGTCAAAAGGGATGGTATTATATATTTCTTCAGTTTAGGCTGTTGACTTTTCATAGATTAATCCAGAGTGCATTAAAATACTTGTTTGCTTTTCCAGGAGTGATAGTACCCATTCAGACAGATTGTCATAGTGATTTATTTAAAGTTCATTCTCTACACAGCGTTAATTACAGTGCAAATTACTGCCCAGTATGAAAGTGCATAATGTGTATATCTTTTTTTTTTCTTTTAATTATTATTTTTCTTTTGTAATTGTAGGACAGATTTTATCATAACAGCTAGTCACGATGGACATGTTAAGTTCTGGAAAAAAATAGAAGAAGGGATTGAGTTTGTTAAACACTTCCGGAGTCACCTAGGTGAGAAGTTGCTTTTTCTTCTCTAAAGGACCTCACTTTTTCCTCCCCCTTGCTCTTAGTTGTTTGAAGAGGGAGTGCAAATAAAGAAGATAGGGGTTCTGGGATTCATTTACTGCAGTCAGGGATTAAATGATCTACCTATCTTCCTTCGTTCCCCTGTCCTGTTACGTTTTGCTCATAAACTGCAGGAGGGATAGAGTGAGAATAAAACATGTGGGACTCCTCCTGCACAGATCCCCTACATCCTTTGTGTTGCCTTGTGCCCCGCCTGTGGGGAGAATGTCTAGGATATGAAGAAACTGTGTACTTAAAAATTAGTGAACAAGGTGCATAACAGAGTACATAAAATCCAGAGAAGTTTAAAAAGATGTTACTCTAAGTAAGGTTACCGTCATCCCTTATCTTTTTCTTTTTTTTTCCCTGCAGTATGGGAAAAAAAACGGTTATTTTCATCTGGAATTATTGCAACTGTAGAGTAAATTCTGCATCATTGTCATGATTATCAGCTGAATTGCAATTAAGAATTAATAATTTTAACCCAATTTTCTGAGTTAGTAAGTACACATAGCTCTTCTATACTATGCTAAGCATTAAATAGGCTGCACAGAAAACGATGTTCTCATTGCTATTAGAAATGATGATATGCCTGATAGAAAAAATAGTTTGATATGCAGACTGTTACAATAAGAAAAATATGTAATAATAGCTAGTAAAAGTACTGTTTCTTTTTAGAGTTAGAAAAAATGTTATGGTGGATTCTTTATTATAACTGACAGCTTCTCATTTTATACAGAAACAAAATGTGAGAACAAAGCCTACCAAGCAAAAATAAGTATTGTGAAAAACTTATGGAAGGCTCAGTTGCAGAGTAATTTTGAGTATTATGCGTGTTAATAGCAGGACTGTAATAGTTTATAGACTTCTGCTGCTTTTTCTCTTCTGAGTAATGCAAGCTGAAGAGCACATAATTTTTTACCATATCATAATGTTGTCCCAAAAATCAGGATTCTTTCACCCGGTGTGCAAAAAAGCCGATTAACACACAGAGTCGAGATATTTGTTTATTTCATGTCTGCGCAGAGATGGGTGCTAGGTGGTAACTCCACAAAGCTAGCACACCTGGTTAACACACGGTAAAGCATTTTATACCTTTCGAGCAACAGTTATCAGTATTTTTACAGTTTCACTTAGTTACTCTCGTTCCTATTGGTTCTCGCAAGTCTCATCTCCACTTAAAGTCGCAGTGTCCTCCTTTTTTACTGCGCATGTTCTGTGAGGAGAGGGCTTCTGTTGGTAGGGGGCTCTCCCTGCCTGAGGGTGGGTTTTCTAGTATGTTAATTAGGATAGTTCACTCACAGTTCAAGTAGCTCTTTGGTTGCCCGTGTGCTTATCTTGGTATTTCTTTACCACTGACTTATGGTGTCATCGTATTTCTCTTCTCAAGGTCACGCCTCGTTAACTAAGTAGCATCCTTTGGTTTTGTTTCTTGCATATCTCCAACAATAACGTTGTTCTCAATTTTTTAAAATTAACATTTTAAATGAAAATAATTGCAATTATAATCTTTCATGTATGTATATGGTAAGTAGTTCATTATCGCATACCTGATTCTAAACAGTGATAGGATACAAAGTGTTGTTTTGTGGTTTGGTTTTTTTTTTTTTTCTTAATTAAAAGTCAGGTAGTTTTTTAAGTCAAAAAGGTGCAGAAACAGCTGAGAAACAGGTTTAAACCTCTGTAGGTTTTTTCCTGTGGAATATTGAAATGAAAGATGTCTCTTTCTTGTGTCTTAATAGTATGTTAACTTTTTTAATAGGTGTTATTGAGAGTATTGCTGTTAGTTCGGAGGGGGCGTTATTCTGTTCAGTTGGAGATGACAAAGCAATGAAGGTGTTTGATGTAGTCAACTTTGATATGATCAACATGCTGAAACTTGGGTAAGTTACTTAGTTCTTGAAAATGTTTAGGTTTATAAATGGGGGTTATTTTGCTAAGAGGTAAGTCAATAATTTGGTTTTTTTGAGGGTCCCCCCCATCAGATGAAGCTGACTGACTTGCATTATCTAAAATGCATCTAGTGGCTGGAGACTGCCTGACTGCATAGAAAAATTTATGACTCTGTATGCACATGAGTGAAGTACGTTTGTGCCTTTCCTCAGTGTCAAATATTATGCACAAAGATGTGGTGTTTCTTAAAATACTTAGCTAGGCATAATTCTTTTTCTGTTGTTTGGCACTGAATTTAAAAATTATGGCCAACTAATAGTTCCAGTAGAGAAATTTGGCCTGTATGTTTTGTCTTATTTGTTGTCATAGGGATAGAAATTTCCTTCTTCTGTTAGAAAGAATGTTGGTGCTTTCCTTAGTCTTGCTGTTGTAGGATTTCTGTAGTTATACAGTCTGTAGCTAAAGAATCTGGGAGAAATAGGAATGGATGTTATTGGAATTATAACAATACCAGAGGAAAACAAGCCCCACACTGTTACAAGGGTGGGTTTGGAGGGTTGGAGGATCATTGAATGCTGTACCAAGAATGGTAGAAATACTGATGTTTCCACAAGCCTTTTAAAATTGGAAAACTTATTCCTGGTACTCTACTATTTGTTGATTAGTTGTGAAACTGAATAGAAGTATAAACTCAAAAAAAAAAAAAAAAAGCTTTTCAGAATGCCTATATAAAAGCTTATGTTATCTGCTTTGCTGGTTATCATTTTAGTATCATCTTCCAGATAATGTACTTAGCCTATAGGAATTGATTCCGTCTTGGCTGTCTGCTGTGGAAAAATTCCAGTTAGCCTTAGTCTTTTGGTTTTGTTGGTCTTTTCTACTTAGCAGCCCTGTATTGTCACTACAAAATTGGTAAAATTATAGGATGAAAAAAGAAGAATTTAATATTAAGAAAAACTTAATTTGATGTTACAATCGAAGGTGCCTTTTTTCTGTTTGAGAATTCAGGGAAAACTGAGGTAGAATTTAAATCCGTTTTGCTTCAGGGATACCCTGAGAATGCTACCGATAACATTTTCCTATAGTATGCTCCCTGATTTATCTTTAAATAGAGGGTTTTTTCAGCCTCAGTAATCAAGACCCTCTTTTCCCCATATTTTTTTTTCAGAGATAATTGGGTTTTACCTGAGGTGAACTCTTTAAAGAAGAGAACAGTATACAGCTGTAATATAAGCATTGTCCTGAATAGCCTCGTAAAACGTAATGTTTGTTGCTCTGTCTTCTGCATTAGCGTTTATTGAGTAGATAGTTTCTGTTGACATGCCTGAGAATTTTTTCATGGCTGTTTGCTCAGGCTTGCAATGGTTAATGTAGAATAGTAAGTTCTGTGTGGTCTTTTCAGCTCACATTATCTTGCATTGCCTGCTTTGATAAATATATGCCCGTATATTACAGGGTTGATTAGCTTTGTCTCAAATTCTTCAGATCCGTTCAGTTCTAAGTAATCTATATAGTATGGCTATCTGCAAATCCCCATGCTTTATGCTTCCATCAGTGGTCTGGAGAAGGGCGGCTATTTCTGCAGAAAATTTGGATAATGATGCATAGATCAATGGGACATCATATTTATTTATGTATTTATTTGATCCTTTTCTTTCTAATGAACCTGAGACAAACGTCTGGTTATGTTTCTCTCTATGAGCCTCTTTACCAGACAGGCATTGAAAATCCAAATTATTAGTGTCTGTCATTTGTCAGTCCTTCAGTATCTGTTAGTTTGATTTGTGAGAGGATACTAAATATGAGTTTGCTATGGAGACTGTATCATTTCTTTGTGATCTGTTATTTAGTTTCTGAGTTCTGGTTCTTAAAATCTTTGCTCACAGAATTTTTTAGAAACAGACATAACTTATATATTGACCGTATCTCTGGCTTGTTTTATTTGTAGAGTACGTTTTTGGTAGTAGCAAATGGGTTCCTTCTTAAATGCATTCAGAATGCTTATTGAATATAGGGTGATTGTCTTAGTTTTACTTGCATCGCTTTGTGGGGTTTTTTTTTTTGTTTGGTTGTTTTTTTTTGGCAAGACCTAGTTGAAATTTTCTGTAAGTATATGGCAAAGGAGCAGTTGTCTTCACTTCCACTGAAGCATTAATCACGTAACGGAAGAGAAATGCTGTTGAGTCACAGAAGTTGAGTAGTAACCATTAATGCCACTGGTGCTATTTAGCTGGATTTCCATCCTTATTCTTCTTTTATACTCACCTTCTACCTTTGCTTTCTATCACAGCCTCTTCATAAAACAATATGGGAGCAACAGAAATTGGGCAAGCCATCCACTGAATTGTGTTGCTTGGAAAAGCTTGGTTATAACACTGTTGAATTTTAGCAAGGCAGGTATTAGCATGACTAGTAAATAAAGTCTAAAATTTGCTTCTGATATTTGATTTTAAGTTAATAAATAAAAAAACCTGATAAATAAACTTATAGCATAACTCGGTTCTTATCTAAGTAACACCAGTCCTTATTTCTTTTTTTTTTCTTTTCTCCTTCCACTCTTTGTTGCAGCTACTACCCTGGCCAATGTGAGTGGGTATATTGCCCTGGAGATGCCATATCTTCTGTTGCAACATCGGAGAAGAGCACAGGAAAAATATTCATATATGACGGACGAGGAAATAACCAGCCACTTCATGTTTTTGATAAACTCCATACATCCTCTCTTACTCAGATACGGTTGAACCCTGTCTACAAAGTAGTAGTGTCTTCTGACAAATCTGGAATGATCGAGTACTGGACTGGTACTCCTCATGAATATAAATTTCCCAAGAACGTGAACTGGGAGTATAAAACAGATACTGATCTATATGAATTTGCTAAATGCAAAGCTTACCCATCCAGTATAAGTTTTTCACCTGATGGCAAGAAGATGGCCACTCTTGGCTCTGACAGAAAAGTTAGAATTTTCCGTTTTCTGACAGGGAAGCTCATGAGAGTCTTCGATGAATCTCTGAGTGTGAGTTTGGTCTTGCTTCTCTTTTTTTTTTTTTGAGGCTTTTTGTCTACTTATTTTAATTTACCAGCACATTCACCGAAGTTATTATCTGTTTCTAAAGCTGAGCTTCATTGCTATATTTTTCTTGCAGAAAAGGTTTTCTAAGTTCTCTTCCTTGCCTCTTGTATTGCTTTGCCCCAGAATTAATTCTTACTGATTTATGTTAGTTATGCAGTGAAAACAAGTTGTTAATTTTCATCTGTGTTTTCATACTGCTAGATTTCTTTTTAATAGAAAGCAATTATGGAAAATGCCCATTCAAATAACATCAAAATAATGAATTAAATTTGTCATCTTCCAAGAACTTTGTTAGACAGCTATACACTTTCCTTTCTTTGCTTAAGCCTAGTAGTACAACATGCCTATTGGGTCATTAAAATAGAGTATTACTTGTATTTATTTTAATTCTTCAGTTAAGTTTGAGTGGAGTGGTCTCACCTGAATTCTGTATTTTCTAAGCATGTGGATCAGTGTTTTGCTGGATAAAATGTTCAAAATATGTTCATAAAATAGTGATTTTTTTTTTTTTTTTCCTTTTTTCTGTAGATGTTCACTGAACTTCAGCAGATGAGACAACAACTACCAGACATGGAGTTTGGCCGACGTATGGCAGTTGAGCGTGAGCTGGAGAAAGTGGATGCAGTAAGATTAATTAATATAATTTTTGATGAAACTGGACACTTCGTTCTCTATGGAACAATGTTGGGCATTAAGGTCATAAACGTAGAGACTAACAGGTAAGTTCCAGTGACACACATTGAAATAAATGTTTGTTTCAAAGACTAGAGTCAGTCAAATTTATAGTATATTTAAAACTTCATATGACTGTGGGGTTCTCTAGTCTGTTGTTGTTGTTGTTGTTGTTGTTGTTGTTGTTGTTGTTATTTGAGAGCCTTACATTAGATACTCCCGTGCTTAGTAATAAGTTGTTGCAGTTTAAAGCTTAGTAAAATGAGGAGAAAATATGGCAAGCATATTTGTATTAAAAATGTGTAATCAATTAATCTCTGGTTAACTGGATGAGATAACATAAAGTCAATGTGGATCATGCAGTTGGGATTTTATCATGTAAGGAGGCTGACTAGTAAATTATGTAGCAAGTTTGAAGAGAGGAGCATCACAAAAACAATTAGTAAATTATTTTAAGAGGGTTTGGGAATTTTGCTTTGAGTCTTGCAGTCAGAAAGGAGACATTCTCTGACAGTGAGACACTAACAGTAGTTACACCTTTTTACATCTTGTACTTCAGGTGTATTCGTATCTTGGGAAAACAAGAGAACATCAGAGTAATGCAACTAGCTTTGTTCCAAGGAGTAGCAAAGAAACATCGTGCTGCAATCACTATAGAGATGAAGGCATCTGAAAATCCTGTTCTCCAGAATATCCAGGCAGATCCGACAGTAATCTGCACGGCTTTTAAAAAAAATAGGTTTTACATGGTGTGTGTGGTTTCTATTTAAATAACTCCATTCTTGTATTGATGTTTTCTCTGCATTATTTTTTATTTTTCTTCTTGCACCTTTCTGGTGCTTTTTGTCTCGAGTATTTGTGAACACAACGTTTCCAGAGGAGTCCCTTTATATTGCAAGTATATTCTAGAATTTTTAGCTTGAACTATCTATAAATTGACTAGAAACAGCTTTGTAGTCTTTAATTTTTTCATTATTGCTCAAGCAGTTAAATAAACTTGGATGGTTTTGGCTGTCTAAATTATAGTTCTCTGAGAAGGGTATACGCTTTTCTTGTAGTTGGAAAAAAACCCTTAAATAAGAACATTTAAAAAACCTAACCAGATCTTATACTGATAAACAATAATTAACTGTATGAAATATGTAATAAAAAATAATTAAATTCAGAGCAGCACCAAGTACATTATGGGCAACTAACTAAGATGGGAGTCATCTTCCTGTTCACAATTTAGATTTGAGGGGAGATGCAATGAATAAGCCAGACAGACAAGCAATTCCAGAGTAGTAGTTGATCTGGGATGTGATCACCGTAGAGGTTAGAGATCGATCTGTCTGCTGTTACTTGTTCTTGAATTTGATCATGTTTTCTGTTGTAGCAAGATACTATACTTTCTGAAGCTTTGTGTGGTTAGTGTGTAGTATATAATTGAATATGCTACTCTGAACAATTTGACAAGTGAGGAGGAGAAGTTAGACAAAATCTGGAAACATTACTCGCTGTTAGAGAAAACATGACTATATGCATGCAGAAAGATTAGTGACTGCCATTTGATATGTAAGTGTACTACTTGAGCGGATGCTTGTGTACGCATATATTTATGCTATGTTTTCCTATAAGTACTATCAAAATTACATTTCTGAGATTTCTCCTGTTTTGAGTTAAATTTGCTGGTTTTCTATTATTTTGTATTAATGCAGTATTGGAATAAGAGGATTTAGTTTGACTCTAGTGAAACTAAAAGTTTTGTGATGAAACCTGCCAGTTTTGTCTGAATATAACAGAACACATTGATATTCTCCACTCTTATTTTAAAGAAAAGATGCTGAACTACTGTGGGCTTTCTGTTGAAAAGGGGAGGAAGTTTAAAGATAACAGATTATAAAAAGTTACTTGGATTTGCATGGAATTTGTGACTGTGGAAATGCTGGTAACGCACAACACTGAAATGCAAGGATACACTGTCCATGAATTCTCTCCCTACATTTCAAATCTAGTTGGGTGTTTAGCAGGTTGAATAATCACATTGATGTCTTGGGTGCAGAGCAGTGTGTAAGATAAGGGAAAGAAAGAGAAAACCAAACAGTTAACTTTCTGTTCTCTTGTTCTTCAGTTTACTAAACGTGAACCAGAAGATACGAAGAGTGCAGATTCTGACAGAGACGTATTTAATGAGAAACCTTCTAAAGAAGAGGTCATGGCAGCCACTCAGGCAGAAGGTCCCAAAAGAGTTTCAGACAGTGCCATCATCCACACAAGCATGGGAGATATTCATATCAAGCTTTTTCCTGTTGAGTATGTGTTTGGTAGTTCTATTATTTCATTTTTCCTTCCTTCCGTGCTTTTTGATGGCAGTATCCAAGACTTACATTTCAAGCTAGGAATAATTCTTTTCTTCCCCTTTTTCTACTGTCCTTGTTTCCTGACAGTTTCTTAATACATCAAGCTAGGAATGTGACTCTTAACTAACACAAATAAAGTAGGGTAAAAATAGGTCTAAATAACAGTTGGGGACACAGAGGTTTTTTTAATGATTTTTGCTTTTATTTAATTATTGGTTCAGGAGGTTTATTCCTTTGTTAACTTTCGTTCTTTCTCTAAACTGCAGACGTGGATAGGTCATGATGCTCTTCTGTGTAAGCTATGTATCATTGTAAGGCAGTGCTGTGTGATTCTGTCTTGAAAAAGAATGATGGTGTTGGCAGCAGCAGTAGATTTGGCAGTAGGTCTGCATAAGCCAGAGGAATAGTAGTTTGCAACTTCCAAATGTGGCCATTGTACTACATTTTATGTTATTGCAGCTCCTTCGAGAGCAACGTAAAATTTATACCAGCATATACTAGTGCTGTGTATATCCAAAACCAGGCATATAACTGAAAAAGTTTTATGCATGACAATTACTAAAGTTATTGTGTCAGCATCTCTCCTTTGTGATGCTAATACATGCAAAGATCTTGTTACGAAACAGTAAATTTATGTAATATATTATATTGCTATACATCGAAACTTATACCATTTAAGTGTAGTCCATGCTTCTCCGAAAGCAAGTTCGTGTTTTGTCATAAGCACAGGTAAGGCAACACAGCCTCAGTTCTACTCTGTAGGGCTGCTTGCCAGTCTTTTATTGCTCTCTTCACCAGTGTCTCCTTGTATCAGGCCCTAGTTTCTAGAATTCATAATCATAGCATATAGGTTGCAGTAATGGTTCAGCCCTTGCTGGTGAGTGACAGGCCAAGCTACATTATTTCTGATGTTTTAATTCTCATGCCAGCGTGTCACTATATTTGCATGCATAGTATTGCTAGGTGCTTCACTGCAATGTTTTGTATGCAGTTTTCAATTAAATATAGTATTACGAGGCTTGGTTATTGTTAGGTTTGTCCTTTCTTGCTCTAGTATTTCCTCCCAGCTGAGCTTTGAATTTAAAATCTCTTTAACATCCATGTGATTAAAAATTTAAAGAAGAGCATATAGGATGTGGCTTTGTATGCCCTTTAAATCTTTGGCCATGTGCTCGTGGAATAAAGTTGTGAATGATTATGTACTGCTCGGCAGGAACTGGGACTATAATCTTGTCTGTTCCCTTAGTTACGCATTGGTGCTCTGTTTCACGAGATGGTTTAGAGTATCACTAAGCCCAAGCTAATGTTCCTTGTCACAGCCAAAGTAACTCTACAGCTATGGACTCAACTTGGCTATTTTCTCATTTGCTGGGAAAATGTGTGTGACTGTGTAAACCTGTCAGTGTAGATCTAGCCTGGCTACTAATCCATTTTATAAAACTAGTGGAAGAGCTATCACACAGAATTTTCACTCTGGTAGCAAATCTCTCAGAAGTAAAAAAATCAAGTCACAAAGGTGAAGGGGGTTGTTTGTTTGATTCCCCCCCCCCCCCCCCTTTTATTCCATTAACAGTAATATTCCACCTCTTCAGCCTGCTTCCAAACAGTGTTTGTGAGTAGTTTCAGAGGAGGATAACTGACTCTGCTGACTGCAAGTTCTGTAATATTGTATTTAACATTGTATTTTTAGATTTTACTTGTATGTAACACAGGACACCTTACATATATAGCTTAATAGAATTACAGAGGTAAAAGAGTGAACAGCTTTCTGCTTCTGGAGCATGCACTCTTTAATTGATTTTGTAAATAAACTATGTAAGCAGAAAGCTGGGGGAGGAACATCTAATCAGTGGTGCCTTGAACTAGGCTTTGAGGAAATAGATTGGGTTCCTGACTGTCATGGTTTAACCCCGGCCAGCAACTAAGCCCCACACAGCTGCTTGCTCATGTCCCTCTCAGTGGGATGGGGGAGAGACTCGAATGGTAAAAGTGGGAAAACTCGTGGGTTGAGATAAAGACAGTTTAATAGGTAAAGCAAAAGCCACGCACGTGAGCAAAGCAAAACAAGGAATTCATTCACTGCTTCCCATCGGCAGGCAGGTGTTCAGCCATCTCCAGGAAAGCAGGGCTCCATCACACGTAACCCTTACTTGGGAAGACAAACGCCGTCACTCCGAATGTCCCCCCCTTCCGTCCTTCTTCCCCCAGCTTTATATGCTGAGCATGACATCATATGGTATGGGATATCCCTTTGGTCAGTTGGGGTCAGCTGTCCCGGCTGTGTCCCCTCCCAGCTTCTTGTGCAGCCCCAGCCTCCTCGCTGGTGGGGTGGGGTGAGAAGCAGAAAAGGCCTTGACTCTGTGTAAGCACTGCTCAGCACTAGCTAAAATAGCGCTGTGTTATCAACACTGCTGCTGCCTTCCTGTGTAGTCATGCAACTTTGTACTCAAGTTTTTTTGCTTCCAGCTCTGGGTTTGAGGAGGTGGGATTTGTTTTTTTCCTTATTTAATGAAAGCCCTTTCTACAGTGTGCTGAAACACTGCTCAGTACAACAGGATCTTAGTCTCAGCTGAAATCTTTATGGCCTTGCCGCCATACAATTAAATATTTATTGTACCCTGTATTTTCTGTTACATGATTTTAGGTGCCCCAAAACTGTGGAAAACTTCTGTGTGCACAGCAGAAATGGTTATTACAATGGACACATATTTCACCGTATCATCAAGGTAATTTGTAAAAAGTTAATTTTTGTTGGTTTAGATAATGCACCTTTGTGGTCAGTCCTCTCTCTTAACCCTTTCATTTCCCTTCTGCACAAAGGATTTCTGGCATGGCTTCAGAGTTCACTGTAAAGTCTGAAAAACTCTGAGGTTCTAAACAGCTTTATCACTTACTGAATAGTTGTTCTGCAACTGACAAGGTGGAAGAAATCTGAAAATTGAGAGAAAGATCAGTTCAGCAGTCCTGCTTGAATTAAGACTTTGTTTCATGTCAGAAGGCATTTCTTGTAAGGCTTATTTCTGTTGCACCAGAATTAAGCTGATGCAGCCTAAGTGTTTGCAGAAGGTGCAGATAGTCGGGTTTCTTTCCTTCACTAGCAGGAACAGTGAGTAAGCTTGTTTTTTCACAAGTACTCCATTATCACTTAAAGAAGCCCTGAATGCTTTGTCCCCTATCCACAGCATTTTAATACTTACGTTTTGTTGAAAGGTTTGAAGTAAGTTTGGGGGGGGAAAAAAAAAAGTCACCTGGCATAAAGCACATTTGCTTATTTATTCTATGCGATGATGTAATAACATTTAATTTCTATGCAGGGTTTCATGATTCAGACTGGTGACCCAACTGGTACAGGAATGGGAGGTGAAAGTATTTGGGGAGGAGAATTTGAAGATGAGTTTCACTCAACTTTACGACATGACAGACCATACACGCTCAGCATGGCTAATGCAGGACCAAATACCAATGGATCCCAGTTTTTTATAACAGTAGTGCCAACTGTAAGTAATATTAAAAGCTCAATTTAAGGCCTGAGATGCTAACTAGATAGTAAAAATATATTTTTTCTGATGGAAAAAGGAACACACTAGTACTATCTAAATAATCTTTTCTTGTTATTTTGCAAATAAATCCTGCACACAATGATGCATACTGTGTAGGCTTCACTGAAGCCATCCTTTAAGAAATAGAAAAGTATTTTTGTCAGTTGTGATCAAGAGGCCTTTCGCCTTCAATTGGAGCAAGGGTGCTACCAAATTCTTAGTAAATCAGACATGTTTGCAATTGTGTATTACTAGAGTATTTTATATTAATATACTGGTTTAAACTTGATGGAAATCTAGCTATTGCTTAGATCGTTTGAAGTTTTTGGATATGGTGCCAGGATGACTCCTTAATATTGCCAATATTCAGGTTTGAAGATTTCCTTTGATCTGTGTACAGTTTCAGAGCCAAAAAAATAAATTTTGGTGTGTGAATCTAGCAAACAGATATAAAACAAATCCTTAAAGGTAACACTTACAGAAACTGTATTCTTATAGGACTTATTTCAAAATCATCTGTCTTTTTTTAAAAAGCACCCATCTACCATAATTTTGAGGCTTACCAAGTTATCTCAGTGCCTATATTGATTGCTAATTGGGCATACTGTATGAATATGACTTTGAATTACATAGTAGTCTGACTGGCACTTACAATTCAGCTGTGAAAATACCACGAAATAGAGAGACTGAAACAGCATTTCTGTGAACTGAGAATACACTTTAAAATAAACTAGGAAATGCTACTGCATTGCTAGAACTTGACCTCTGTACTTTAAGAAAACAGTTGAAAAGGTGAGTTTAAATGCCTATGAATATGTATTAGCCACACTCTAATATTTACTTACATGCTGATATCTACATGGTGTTAAGTTTCATAGTCTGAACACATAAAATGTATCCATGTTCACTTATTCTAGATGAGTCTCTTTCTGGTTTGGTACCTAACCTACATGCTGCTTTCTATTTTAATATGCTTTTTCTTTCTCCTCTTGTGCCCTTAAACAGCCATGGCTAGACAACAAGCACAGCGTGTTTGGACGGGTGACTAAAGGAATGGAAGTTGTTCAGAGAATCTCAAATGTAAAAGTCAATCCCAAAACCGACAAACCCTATGAGGATATCAGCATCATTAATATCACAGTGAAGTAAGCTAGGAGTTGAAGGTTCCAGCTTAAGCAGAAAAAACTCTGCATGGTGGGACCCAAAAAGGGACCTAGAAAAAACAGAAACATTTTTTATAATTCCTAGACATAAGAAGTGCCAGGTGTTGTGGTTTAACCCCAGTCAGCAACTCAGCACCACGCAGCTGTTTCCCCCTCCCCCTCCCAGTGGGGTGAGGAGGAAAGCAAAGGAAAAAAACCTAAAACTCATGGGTTGAGATAAGAACAGTTTAATAACTAAAGTAAAATATAATACTAACAACAATGAAATATAATAATAATAGTAATGAAAAGGAATACAACAAAAAAAGGAAGGGGGGGGGGGGAGGAAAAAAACCAGTGATGCACAATGCAATTGCTCACCACCCGCTGACCAATGCCCAGTTAGTTCCCGAGCTGCGATCCGCACCTCCCGGCCAACTCCCCCTGTTTATATACTGGGCATGACGTTCCATGGTATGGAATACCCCTTTGGCTAGTTCAGGTCAGCTGCCCCGGCTGTGCTCCCTCCCAGCTTCTTGCACACCTGCTTGCTGGCAGAGTATGGGAAACTGGAAAGTCCTTGGCTTAAGATAAGCGCTACTTAGCAACAACTAAAGCATCAGTGTTATCAACATCATTCTCACACTAAATCCAAAACACAGCACTGTACCAGCTACTAAAAAGAAAGTTAACTTGGTCCCAGCCGAAACCAGGACACCAGGACAGAGCAATCAACAGTTCTACTATTTTTAATGTACCTAACTTGCCCTAAGTCTGTATTTCTGGTAATTTTGTATTTTAAAGTAAAAAAATCTGTATGTTTCTTACAAAGTCTACTGTTTTTCTTGCATCTCTTCTATGCAAAACTGAAGATAAAAATCCACACCATGTCTCATGATAGTGTTTATAAAATAGGATCAGGGTATAGTTTGTAACTTTCATGTTTATTTGCATCTTTCATATCTAATTAATCCTTTTCACAGTATTGAAATCTTTGACACTGGAAGAGGTCAGAAATCCTAAGCTGAGTAAACTCTTCAATCATATGTACATGCATCAAAAATTAGATTAAGTTATGATACTGTTTGCTATGACAGGGATGTAATCTATCTCTGTCCTTTAAAAACAGTTGTGTACGTGTCTTCTGCGTCGAAGAGCAATGATCAGCTCTTGGAATGCCAGTGTATAAAGTCCCATGCCAACTTGTTTGGCATTGCCAGTAATGTTTTTTTCTTTCAATGTTTGCTGTCTCATTATTTTAGCCTAGAGAGTCTGTTTATGGCTTCATTCCTACAAACATTACTACTTCTACTGAAATACTTAGTTTAAAATAAATGATCGCAATCATCTCAACTAAGCTTATGTCAGGTGTTTCTGATGCAGTCCTCAATGAAAGCTCAGACAACTTCTCAAGCTGTTGTGAATCTGTGGCTAGATATGGTGCTGTTACTATGTTGGATAGTTAAGTCTGCTCTCAATACAGCAACATTAACTTTGACTATTCACATAACACCACTGCACTCATACAAGACTTGGGAGTTTACAGTTCTGGTAACTGCATTCATGAAATGAGATGTGATGCATGCTAATCAAATTCAGTCCCTCAAAAGCTGCTACCACTAGGAAGCTTATCTTCAGTGAGATAAAGGGATATCTTCAGGGATCAGTAAGAAAAATTCTCTAGTAAGTTAAATGTAGCACACCTCTATTCTGAGATTACCTGAACCAAAAAAAAGGCAAGTTTATTAAAATTCAAAGTTTTAGATACTTTTATTGAAAAGAATTCATTTTCTGGGCAACTCAAATTGCAGCATCTCATGAATTGTTTCCACTAAAAGAGCTCTTTCTTTCAAGAATCTTTACATAACATCCACACCTACTCCAACAGTTCAGAGTAAGAACTATCTCAGAGTAAAACCCCCATGTACCACATCGTCCACAATAAATTTGAAGGTAGCGTACAGTAAGACCGTATCAAGTGATAAAATATTATTTTTCAGTTAGCCTAGACATACTATTTTTGAGCTGATATTCTTTAAAGAAAGCCACACCACAGTCACTGGATGTTATGTTTACTCAATTTCACAATTAAGTCAAAATCTTATGAAAAATTACTCAGTCTTTTCAAATAATCCTCATAGTAACGCTTGAGTGAGTTTTAGTTGAGGAAATACTCCACTTACATATTGCGTAAGTCAGTACACTGAAAACTAAAGTTCGGTAAAACTGGTGAAACAAGCTTAAATTTATAACTGAAGCAGTTTATATGTAATATTAATTTATAATACAAATAAACGTCTTAGTGTACCTGTTTACACTGAAGAGTTCACAGATGAATGCAACACTTTCACAGTAACTTCAAGTCATCTTGAATAAATTCCATTTAAAAACACTTTTATGGTAGCATTCCATGTGTCACAAGCAATCCTTTGTACTCAAAAATATGCATGAGTGAGAATTTTTTCTCTGCCCTCAAATGTAATGTTACAAAAAATCCAAACTAGTCACCTTGAACACTTTAAAGTAGAACTATACTGAGAGGCATGTATAACTGAAGCATAAGCCAGCTAAAATAAAGTTACAGAGTCAGGATTCTTCTAAAGAATGCATGTCTTCTCTGTTAAAAATATTCCAGGAAAAGGTATCTACCATGCTTAGCAGAACTTGTTTGTATTTTAAAGAGCTATGAAGGGACAGTCGGCCCTAACTAGGTCTGGAACTGCTCTGCAGTACAGGCTAAGTCAGAGCAGCCAGCTGTCTATTGTGCAAGAAGTTACAGGCTGGGAAGGATGAACAATTTTTAGTTCAGTAGGTGCAAGAAAACACCTTTCACACAGTTGTAAACTATTTCTAAACATATCAGGTTGTCTGAAGAAAGAGTAAATACCCCTTCTCAGTACCTACGTAGGCATTGAAGCCCATTTCACAAACATTCAACTTTAAAGCTTAGTGTTCTTTCAGCTACTATTCAAGTCATTAGACCTGCTGAATCTGAAGCTGCATTTAACACCATTTACATGAAATTTAAGTCACAAGAGAAAACTACAAATAAGTGTCATTATGAGGAAGTAGTTACCTTAACTGCTTCCTCTTGAAGAAAAGTGCAAATGTACTAAATTATTTGTTTATACATTCTTGGCTTTACCTAAGGTATGTAGTGGGAAAGCATCATAAAATTGATAATATTACAATAAAAGCCATTGCCAGAGATAATGGGATACATTTCCCTTGCCAGGTGAGGTTCAGAGCTCTCACAGGTAAACACGCTTCTCAGTGTGGCAAAAATATCTACCCATCTGTGAAATAGCACTGCTCACTTCCACTGTCTGGTTCTCGCGATTCACCTCTACTCCAGTAAGAAAAGTGACGATACGCAGTTTTGATGTATTGGCCACGCTCTTTGTAGCCCCTCTACTGACATGAAGAGGTCCACGGCATGGCTTCTTCAATTGGCAATGGCTGTGCCCTTAAAGAGGAGGGCAGAAGATTCTGGTGCGCATACCAGACAGATAAAATTGTTTGCAGAGTTGCATGTGCAGCAGAAAAAGAGACATCACTAAGTTGTTGCAACCTTCTCTAAATTTAAACAGCACTTCACCCACGTGTCATGGGTTTGTGAATGAGTAATCTTCAAAAATAGAGGCATTGGTGACAGTTGCATGTAGAAGACACAGTAAGAACTGAAAATCTAATTATGGAAGGTTTATATCACATTTTACCATCTGCTTTTCTAAGTAAGAGTTATTAATTAGTGTACACTGCTTTTACATTGTGTTATTTAATATTTTAAGGCCACCACCTTAATCTGGAAGCATGACTTCTACATAAGAGTACATAGCTGGATTGACATTACACCACACTACTTCTTTAAGAATTTATTTTTTTTTTAAACTCCATTTGACTTCTTGAGGAGTAAGCTTAATCTCTAAAGGCAGATTATGTCCTCAAGCACACACAAAACACTTTCACCTTAGTATCACCATAGTCTGTCCATAAATAATTTAGCATGTGTACAATTAACAAAAAACCCCAAGTAACCCCGCCCCCAACTAGAAAACCACCAGGTAAACAATGCCACAGCCCCCTAGGCCTGCAACACTGTTTCCCATTCTCAGTTTTCTTTGCCCAGTTATGCTGCCTTCCAGTAACAAACAGGGAAGCTAATAAATAATGTGGTGTATTTGCATGTAATTTTCAATGCCACCTTTAGATGAATGCATTCTTTAGATATCAAAGGGTAGCACCATTTATTTCGGACTAATAGACAGAGCTGGCTATTCTAATAACTTGAGATGGATTTTGGAATAGTTTCCTGGGAACCACTCAAAATTTTTCTGACATCAATTAACTACTGTAACCTTGTTATAATTACTAGATGAACTCCAATGCATATTTTATCAGGGAAGAATTTTAAATTGTAACACCCAACCTAATTTCACCAAAAATAATTTCAAGGCACCCTTGTAACGAGCCCATTCCATTACTTGTAAATGTATCAAATTTCAAAAACACTGTAACAGCACAAGTTTACTGAACCAATTATCCAATCTAGGATAAAGGCTTATATTTTTCTGTAACCACGAAGTTAAATAAAGTCCCCTCTTCAGACAGCAGACCTGGCTACAACATCCTAAATCGTGCAAACAAAACAAAAGAGTAAACTACATTGCAGCTGCTGTAAAATTAAGCCACATCCAGGACACCAGCAGCCACTAACTGCCTCGAAAGCCAGTCCAGTCCTTCATAAAGTCCTGTACCACTTCGGGCATCACAACCCTGAATATACCAGCTACGGCCACAGCAGAGTTTGTGGAGACTCAGCAGTTCTGTGATTTCTTCCACTGAAAGCGCACCTGCTACGTCCTGCAACAGAATCAGATACAAAGACTCAATTATTCTTCTGTATTATGTTTGAAGCATTTTATTTTTAACCGATAGCTTAGACTGAACCTACAGATCACATAAAAGCTTTCCAAACACGAAGGGCAAATAAAACAGTTATGCATTTACTACTTGTTACCATAAAACAAAAACTGATTGTTGAATCTACTAAGTACTCTAGCATTGCTTATTTTACCAGCATTAAACGTAAGGAAAACATCTGCATTTTATGCTTTCCACGTTACCATTCCCTACCCATTGCATAGGGTTCAGAAAGTTGGAATTTGATATGCAAACTGAGTAAAAGAGTAACAGAGTGAAAAAAATCACAAGTACCTGTTTATTAGCAAAGATCAAGAGCAAGGCATCCCGCAATTCCTTCTCTGTTAATAATTTTGCAAGTTCACTGTGTGCTTCACTGACCCTGTCTCTGTGACTGCTATCAACAACAAACACCACCGCTATGAAAGAAAAAGAGAACTGTTTTACACACATTCAAATATAAACTCTGTAAAATTAGCTTTCAACTTATACAATTTTTTTTCTAGCAGTCTGTGAAGTTTCTCAGAAGTGCACAACTTCTATTTCAAATCCAGGAGGACTGAGAAACGCCTTACATACCTCTATACTTTTTACAAAAATCTAGAATTCATCATAAAACAGGGAAAAAAAAGTCTGAAGACTTTTGCCTCGTCTAACATAAAGGCTGTGATATTTTAACTACTCAGGTGTAAAACCAGATTTACTATGTGAGGATTGAGTATTTCAGATTAAACCATTTCTTGATCCATTTATACTCAATCAACTCCCATACGACTATTTCAGTTTCCCTTAACTGGCTGTAAAATCTACAGGTTCAGCCAGATCGGCACAGCTTCCTTCAGCTACAGACTACACAATTCAGAGAAGATTGCCATGGACCCGACACAGCAGCAATAGATTTTACTATCCACTACAGAGAGTAACCAAGATGCCAGAAAGACTGGAGAATCAGGGAGGCAGAGCTAGAGGACAGTATTTAAACTCACGGTTTTTGCAATAACAAAGCCCCCAACAACAAAACTAAACAAAACTTACTGCAGTTATGCACCAAGTTAACTGCTTAGACTTTCTTACCAACCTACAATTCTTCAAGGCAGATACGATTCCATGGTAGAGGTGTTTACACAGTAAGTCTTAACAGGACATCCCAAAATACAATTTTTGACAGTTTGAAAAGATGAACAATTTAAAATGTTAAAGTTTGCAATGAAGGCTGAAATAATGCACAAAGTAGAGCACATGAACTGATGTTTGTCATTCCTAAGTATTTCAGATAATTCTGAATGAATTAATGAGGAGGAACCCCTTTCTAAATTGGAAAACAACTATGGAAGATTTACAGAAGGACAGCATGAATTTTTAAGTCGGCACCATTTAGATCAATGTTTTCAGAATCCGTATTCTAGTCTATGACCAGATATTGCACTGCAATATCAAGTCAGAAGTTACAGAACTTTGTAGAGTTTTTTAAATTGTCAACTAAAGGCTCCTAAATGCTGGGTATTTTCATTTCAAGTGCTATTTAAATTTCATACCTGGCAAGTCCTACTTCTCACTATGCAAACTCTGGAATGCTGCACCTTGTCTGTTGTCAGCTAGAACCAGTTTAGCAGAGATTCTGATTGTGTTGGCTCCATGAACTGTCTGATGGATTTATGGAGGATGCACCTTTATCATGCAGCAGACACTATGACCAACTGGATTAAAATTTCTTAGCTCATGAATCTAGCAGCTGTACTTTGCATTACATGAACGATTTTCTACAGTTACAAATTATTTCTATTAATAATCTTTTTGGCTCTGAAATACAAGCTAGAAGACAAAATACCGTTTAAAAGTTGTATTATTCTCACCTTGTGTATTGAGATAATAATGTTTCCACAAGGGCCTCAATTTGTGCTTCCCTCCTACATCCCAAATAGTAAACTTCAGATTCTTGTATTCTACTGTTTCAACATTAAAACCTAGAAAAAAATTTTAAGTTTTATAGTCTTGTTCTGTATGAATATAAAATAATAAAATTCTACAGGTAAATCAAGCATTCAGAAAAATCATTACATTTAAATTGTTGCTACTAACCTATTGTTGGAATTGGCTGCATGAATTCATCTTGCTTTAACTTAAACAAAATAGTTGTTTTGCCAGCTCCATCTAATCCTAGAGTGACAACCCGAATTTCCATTTTTGGTCCAATATGTACCCTGTTGTCCTGGAAGAAACAGCATATACAAAACAAGAGCAAGTTTAGGAAATTCAAATTAGAAAACCCTTATGTTTAACATACTTATCACTATTTGTAAAAAGACTAAATGGATGGACTCCAAAAATACAAGGTACAATCACCAATCACCTCCAGCAATAATATAAACCAAAATATCCAATAATCTCTGTAGTGAACCTGTAACTTCTGCCTGAGTTATCACATGCCTTTTAGAAAGACAGCCAATCTCATGCTAGTATGTCTGTACTTGATAAAATTTCAAATTCTTTCATCATTCTTGGTTCAAACTGCATGAGGAGTTGTTTGTAGCAATTAGTTAGAATTCTCTGATCAGAGAACTCTCTGTTGGTTTTGTAGCTTTCCACTATGTTTTGTCACATTATTAATGCCCCCACCTACAGAATTATTTCCTTTCTGGAGGCTCCATAGCTACGCCTCTTCACCTCAAGCCACTTCCAATCCTTTATCACATTACAACAGCAACATTATTAGCATTAAGCAGTAATCTGAAACAGTGAAGAAAACAAACAAAAGAACCCCCAAGTCTTGCTTGGAGGCAAGGAAAGAGAATCAACTTCCTATTTGTAGTTTAGACCAAGCTACTATGAGTATTGAATAAGCTGATGCTAACAATGCAATCAAGTGGTATTACTAATATAAAGCAGCAAACCGTAAATTGTAAAATAAACAACATAGGCTAAGATTACTATGTATCCCTGAAACATATTTTGAAGTACTTAGAAATGCTACCTTGACGAAATAGCAGAGTTTCAATCATCAGAACTTTGTGGCAATACATTTGTTTTCTTGCAAACTCCAGACAGCAGCTGGGCAAGCAATACACAAAAAGCTGTGTCTACCCCACACAGCTTTTTATTTCTTCTTGCATTAGGAATGCTATTTACTGAGTGCAAAAATGCTACAACCTTTCCTGGTACAAGACCAACATGCACCACTGTGACCAGATGTATAAACATCTACATCATGTGACTTGAGATATATATACACACACACACAGAGCATCCATTATATAGCTGGATATATGTCATCATGACATGGAACTCCATTCTCTGCTCTATCACAGATGAAGTAGCACACTGCCAGAATAATCAATACAGATTAATTCACTGACCTTATGCTACTGCAATCTCCAAAGAGAGTAAAAACACCTTGAGAAACTGCTTTCTAAAAAAAAATTAAAAAAAAAAAAAAAAAGCAAATACCACAGTGCAAAAGTCAGCAGCATCACGATTGTAAGAGTCAGACCAAAGGTCCATCTAATCTAGCATGTTGTCTGAAACTAGGTAAAGATGGATACGTGTGAAAGTAAGGAACAGGGAAAGCACATAGTGATAACTCCCCTAAATACCCTCCCCTGTGTCTAACAGTTTGCAGCTCATGGACTTACTGAGCCAACAGTGCGGTTTCTGCAACTGACAGATCTTGATGTCTGTTTGCTTCTTGAAACCACAGACATTTAGGGCCCAGAAGATCCTTGGCATAGAACTCCACAGGTTAACTATTTGTTGCAAAAAAAAGACTTCATTTGAACCTGTGAAATAAACTTGTACAAGCTGAGCAGTTTCAGGCTACAGCTTTGATACTATAAGGCAGATGCTCCAAAACCAAAAGACTAACTGAATATTTGAGATTTGGAAAATAAAACATTGAGACTTATTTGCTTTTTAATAAATTTCCTCTTAAGTTCTAGATTTTTGGATTCAGAGCTGAAGTTGCCAAATTCAGTAACAACATTGCAACACAGTATGTTATCAGAAAGGGTTATCTGCTTCTGGAGAAGAAAAACCTGTGGGCAGATTCTTGACAAGCATGTCAGCAGGAAAGGTGCAGGCAAAGAGAAAGAACACAAAGAAGTATGCAAATGGCACTGAAGAGTCTAAAAAAACGCCATGCCTCCAGAATCCTTTTCACACTCAAGCCTCGGTTCTGATTTTGTCTAAAGTTTCTGTGCCTGAAAGGAAGGAGGAAGGAAAAGAGGCAACTCTAGATAGAGCTGCTAAGTTTATCGGTTTCTTGCTGGAGGCAACACTCTGGCTATGGCCAGAGCTTGCTGACAGTGAGCCAGCCTGGCCATCCTCTCCAGGCTCAACCAGAAGTACCAGTCACCTCTATGGCTCCCATGGCTGGAGGGCAGAGGCAGTGCTGGCCCGTGCAACTTAAAGCATCGGGGAAGTGGAGAAGATGAATGATTCTGTCAAATTTAGCCATCCTGTTGCAGTTTGCTTTCTGTAAGGCTTAGAGTAAAAACAGGTTGTTCTCAGTATGTTTGTACTCTCTCTCGCAATCAAAATGCAATCTGTGATGGACACCAAATTTCCACTTTTTGTGCGAGTAGTTCTGTCACTTGACAGGAAGAACCTTGCAAGAAAAGTTCCCACTCAGAAAACAATGTATAGCACCTGTAATACGAGTCAGAAATAACTGACTATCGATCACAGCTAGAAATTGACAGATGAAAAAAAATCTCTCTGCATCAACTATATCAGCACCTTTAATTAAAAATGTTATTTAAAAAAAATCTGATCAGTAAAACCCCTTCATGTCTGCATTTCTGGCAGGTGCATAACTTGACAGCATACTTAAAAACAGGTAACCTGTGACTTCTGTTCAAGTAAAACTTGGTATTTTCTTAAATCTCAATACAGAAAGTGCAGAAGAAAAACCCACACAACAACTGTGATCTCTTGTTTTTTGTCCTTTGTTAAGAAATTTGTTGACGTGACAAAAGCTGTATACAGGTTTACTTAAAGATAGTGTTAAGTGCTTTCCCTCTGATAGATTACTGTCTTCTTGGGTACTCTTGGTGTTGGTAAGGGTTAGCAGTTTCCCATACTTGCTTCAACATTGACGAATAAGTGCTCTTAATTATCTCAGGTACTGTTTTCTTAATAATTTTGCCTCTCCCCAGTATGTACACACAAATATTTAGGATGACCAATTGCTATTCCTGTATATACACTCCACAGCCGCTGCTCTCATTTGACCAGGACAAAACTGCAATCTCTCTCTTCAAATAAGGATCACACTCCTGGATGAGGAGCCATTCCCGTGCCAACAAGCTAAGTTCATGAAGACATCTCAACCTTATTTGGTCAAAGTCCTCATAAATACATAGGTAAAGAAGGATCCACTGGAAACAACATATTAACAACATTTGGAAAAAATTATTATATACTAACATATTTCTTGAAAGATTTTCAGCATCTTGTCCTGGAATTCTCCAAATCCTCCCTTCAGAGCTTTATATGTGGCATTTCCCTTGACGGTTTAGGAGGAGGAAACAGCACTATCCATGTTTTCCATGTCATCAGTGAAACAAAAATGTGGATAAAACCTACTCACTTTCAATAGTGAAAAGACTTCTCCTCCCCTCCTTAAATCTCCACAACCTTCACTGGATATGGAATGTTTCTCTGATCTGGTACTGTTCGAAATGCTTTTTTAAATTTATAATGGATGCAGCCTTCAGCGCATGAGAGTTCCTGAGAAAGACCTTTTCAGCGATATAATAACAGTTACAGGTTTTGATCTGAAGATTTTATTTCTGTCTGAAATCTGTTGCCAGGCACAGACCTTTCAGGTACAAAAAGCCTCACTACAAGTCACAACAGTGGTCATCAGCACGACAGTATTCTACAAAAGCATTGTGTAGAAAGAGAGCTTTAAACTTTGTCAAAAGTGAGGAAGCATAAAGAGACTGAAGTAATTATTTTCACCTTACATTTTCACGGCTGCCATTATTTTTGTGAAAAATGACATTTGCTTTGGCACCTTTGAAATTCAGAATCTAAGCTTCAGAAAATTTCATAAAAATACCAATTTGTCACAGGAGAAAAACAATAGAAGCCCCATTTCTTTCTAAAGAAAGCTGAGGTATAGAGACACACTCGTGGAAGACTTCTGGGTCCCCCAAGCCGAGACCTATTTCAGATCTCCTATTACAGCTTAGCTGGCTGCAACCACTCTCTTCCCAAATGCTCAGAAATTCCCAATCAAAATTTTCTGAGTCAGATTAACAGCTCCCAAAGGCAAAACCAGACATCCAAAATGCCTCTCTGACTCAGTCGTGTGAGATGGCAGCATCAATCAACTCTGAATACACAGAACACAATTCATCATCTGTGAAATGTGAATACTGCTTCATTCATGGAACAATGGGGGTTTGCAGAAGAGGTGTCCCTGACCCTACTAACTCTGGTCTCTGCTGAATAGGGAAGGGAGGGGCAGAAGTGAAAATGTTGCATTTATTGATCTGACAAAGCAGTTATTACATGGAAATTCAAATATACTGAAGTTACAAAACAAATTATTTGGAAGAAATTGAATTTCTGACATCAACAAGGACTGGGATAGAATCGCCATGGAAGCATCCATTTCTTTATAGTAAAGGCTTCAACAGCAACAGTTAAATCCTCAGTTTCATCTCAGCAACAATAGATCCTATTCCTCTTTCATCCATTCAGAACCAAAAAACCCGTAAATCAAAGTACTTCTTGTTCTTTAGAGTTTCAAACTTATTTACTCTCCTACATGAAAAGTATCACCATTATCAAACTCCAAATAATTTAATCCTTTTCAAACAATAGGTGGTATTGATATGATATTAAAGCAATTAAAAAAACCTACTTAGATGAACTGTGTCTAAACATCAGTGAATACAAAGCAACTATAAGACAAATTATCATTTAACAAATTGAAAGAAATAAATTATTTTTAATATTATAAACTAAAAGTTATAATAGCATTATTGCATTTAGAAATAGGTGTGCAATTTTCAGGAAGTAAAATAATAAACATTCTGCAGAAGTTATGCTGTCCTCATGAAAAAGCCAAAAATACATGGAAAAACAAAGGGTAGATTCCTGGTCTGAGTTGAATGTACAACAAATCAGGGATGGTTCCAAAGAAAGGTGTTTCTAAAATTCACAAATACTATCTTACATATTTAAAAGAAAGCAGCTCATGTTCAAACAAAGCTACTGATGTAGTCAATGTCAAACGAATGTTTCTCACACTAACTATAACAGCATAGTGGTTTTGTTGCTCAAATACCAGACGGCACTCATCGTATGATAAGACACTGTGGCTCTAACTGATACTGAACTGCCTAAATTTGCTGCAACAAATACAGCATCATACTGAACATGTATTATTCCTGCTTTCTTTTAAATTACATTTGGGACTTCATAAAGTGGATAGCTGTACTTTCACGAGATTAACAATACCTTTGTAAAAGTGACAGGTATGCTAGCATCCAGCTGTACGTGATCTGCAAGTTCTGTAAATTGCTGCTGCTGTTTCTGTAATGTCTCTAGCAATCTTGTAATTTCCTGTTTGGCCAACACTACTCTGCAGTCATCCTAAACAGACAGAGAAAACAAAAGTATGCCTTTCCTTTAGTAACTTAAAATAACCAAACACAATGTAAATATGATGGTTGCAAATAAAGCATTTTAAATAGAAATACTCTAGTTAAAGCAACTCACATTTACAGAATAGATTTATTTAAAATTGCAATACAAATGTGAAGCCCTTGCCATTCTTCCTTAATACTAATAGATACCAAATAGTTCTGCAGTTTTAAAAAACTTTTTCTTTGACCTCTCTTAGTCCTGTAGGAATAACAGACAGTAATGTAATATATAAAGAATATTTATATCATTCATATATCATTCCAGCAGCTGGAATAGAGCAGCTGCTTTGCAGCATACAGCAACACACAACACAAGAAGATTAATAACCACCCATTAATGATGGGAACATCTGCATAGTTAAAAGTATATCTGACTAAGCAAGCAGACACTAGCTCTAAACAAATATAAAAAAAAAAGTACAAATAACACATTAATGAAGTAATTTCTCACACTCAGTTTACTGTTCGCTACATATACTATTTACTTCTTGCTATTACTAAATTAAGTGAATAATGGACCAGCCAGATACTCTCATATAGCCACTTTCTTCACACATTTAATATGTTGAAATACTCGTATTACAACTGCTAGTGAAAGTTATTTAGTTCTAAAACATTTTTTCCTACCAGCCTCGTATGACAACTATCTTCAAACACCTATACTGGTAATTGCAACTGTAAAATCCTTCCCATAAGTATCGTAAGTTTTTTGCTTCAGTTCCACCTCTCCTTCCCACTAACCTCACAAATAACCAGAAATTACTCCAGACAAGATCATGCCACAGGATTTCCAGCAACGGGAGAACCTGATGCTTTTATACTGATTATCCTTCTCTAACACACCCTTGTAATGAATACTTCAATCTCATGTTACATCATTATTGTTTTAACATTGTAAAGGAAATAAAAATGTAGAGTACCATCTAACCTTTTCATTTGTAGCCTGAACTTAATTTGCAGTTCTACATATCTTGCCATATGTTACAGCTCACTTGCCAACCTACCTGTTGTAAAGTCTTTTCACAATGAAGGCAAGCTGTTGAAACCTGTGACAAGAGAATGGTCATGTCTTCTTGCTGTTGCCTAAGCCAAATCAACTTCTCTCTCACGTGAGCATCAACAACACTAAGAGCCATTTCCTCCTGACGACAAAGGGTTTCATGAAGATCAGAAAAATAGGCTCGGACACATGAGCGAGCGTTCTCTGCAGTCCCTGGTACCTACAGTGTTGCAGTCACAAGATCCAGAGGATTAAGGTCATCAGTTGATTCCAGAACTACATTTTTCATTTTATTCCAGTTTCTAACTTATGTTCACATCTGCTTGGCTACATCACAGTTCAAGTCCCAGTTATACAGAAAGTCTTATCAGCCCTAACACCAAGATCCTCCAAGAAGTTACTCCAATAATCAAGTAGCTTATTTGTATGTATACACACCTAACTAAAAATGACCAGGGAAAAAAGCCTCAATAGTATCACAGCACCTGAGAACAGATGCAATCTGTCACAGTACTTCAATACTGTACTAGCAGTTACACAGCTTTCCCTACTGCCTCCCTATTTTCACGTAGCCTATAAACATTGTAACGGACTATAAGTTGCCCTCTATCTGCTGGCTTAAGCCTCAATACCGACTTGGTAGAGATACGAACTTAAGGTCTTGTCTTATTAAACCTACGTATAATTTTCAAAGAAATTCCTTATCTTGGTTATTACAAAAAGCAAATATTTGGTGCATGTGGGGAAAAATAAAAAGGCATACATGTTCAGTATGGGCCATTCCAACTCCATCTTCAACTATTTGTTCTCCTCCTTCTATATGCTGGACAATTCCAACTAGTTTTCTGGAATAATCTGAGATTTCTTCTGTGAAAGTTCTTATACAGTGGGCCATGTCTAAAATGGATGCACGAATCTGGTTTGCTGCTGGTTCCAAGACAGAATGCTATTAATTAAAAGCAACATATCAAAGATCAATCATAAATATCTTCCTTAATAATCTTTTCTATCTTACTAAATATTTAATATATATGTCTGTGTATGTAATATATGTATATATATACATATATATACACACAGGAAAGGCAAGCAAGAATTTAAAACCATCTTGCAACCTAAAATGCAATCAGGAGTTATAGATCATGCTGAGACTAAGATAGGGATCTAGCAATTACACAAGTAAACATACAAATTTGCCTGTTCACCATAATCAATTATAAAAAAAGAAGGGTAGTTAGACTGCACCAGGTTGGGTGAACTTAGTGTTTGCATGATGAAAACAACTTTCAGAACTGGTGACTCAATGCTGCAAGAAGTTCAAAAAAGCATTGGATAAAGGGACTGTCCATCTTAATATATAAATGAGTTATTGTGGTCTTAGAAATAATGGGTTTTTTTCTTGTAATTTTACCATGGCAGTTATCTGAAATGAAGGGAAAATGAAAGAACAGTATGAAGTTACTTCTATAAAGACATATTAAGAATTTACCCTCCTTTCTTGATAACCTTTTGTACTTTAATTGGATAAATAATTATGCAAGCCACCCCATAGCATGACTAGAAATGGATTATTAGCAGTACCTTATGACCTTGATGCTTCCCGTATTCTTTGCAGACACAACACATAAGTGGACTCGCCTGACAGCCCTCTTCCAAACAAACAAACTCAATAGCATGCACTTGGTGTTGGGAGCACAAGGTCTTCTCATGAGGCTTATCAGCAAGAGGTACACGCCTGTGTTTTGCTAGTGTCTTTGTAGAATGAGTAAGCTGGGAACAGTCTGCGCACAGGTGAGTGGCACAAACAGTGCAATATACAGATGCAACGTGGGCTTCATCTTCATCGCAACGAATGATACTCTAATTAAAAAAAAAAAAAAAGACAAAACTGAAGTTGTTAACATTTAATCCCCAAAACTGAGGAAAATCAGAAGACCTGCCACCAATATAAGCCTGAAAACAGACTTTCTTTAACAGCTACACACTAATAAATATTTGGACTACTTTGAAAACCTGATTTTAACTTCTCAATAAATTTTTAAAAAATAAAAGTCAGTTTCCTTTACAGTCAACTCCAATAAATTATTCTAGAGTTCTTCAGTGATTTTATAAATCCAAACTTCAATGGAAGTTGTAAAGGTTTGGAGGATAAAATAATGCAGGCTCCAGTCATTTCCTCCAAAGCAGTCATTACAGAACAAAGAATTACAAAGTTACAGATGGACAAAACACCAATGAACAAATGGGCACTTAGGACAGTTACCTATTCCTAGAATGGCACTGCATGATACTTTTTGCATACCAGTTGTTAATACTGAAATGATTAAAGCAGCTGGTTTTGACAATGAAGTACTATCACATGATGTAGTGATATCAAATGACTATAAAAGGCAACTACTCGAGAAGAAGAGTTGAAGTCTTTAGGAAGACTCTCTAAGAAGTTTTAGAAAACTGTCCTTATATCACTATAACTGAAATATCTAAATGAGTAACCTTTTCTAAAAATCTTAAAAGCCTAAAAAAGGGGAAAAGAGTGTGCATGCTTGGCAATACCTTTTTATTTTCTGCTTTAGTCAGAACAGATTAGCATTTAATTATGAAGCAATTAATTGAAGCCTTAATACTAGATACTGAAAGAAAACAACAGCATTATTAGTGAAATTACATTTGGCAAAGAACTGATTTTCATTTTTTTTTCTATCAAGATATAACTTTAAGCAAATGTAACAAATTTTTGCCTTTTTTAAAACTCAGTACCTCTCCAGATAGACCAATGGCTTCTTCTGCCGTCCCACACTGCCCAGCTGGTCCATTCTGCAACCGTTCCAAAAGTTCCAACAAAGCAAAATTCTTCTTCAAGCCCCAGACTCCAGAATCTCCTATTTTTGAGGAAGAGTTAAATGAAGGGGAGGAGAAGGAAAAAAAACCTCAAGCAAAGACCATCATGAGAAGTTCCACAAACCACAGCTGAGATTCTGACAAATATTAGGAGCACATTAACTACAGTGATATTAACTAGAGTGAGATACAACCACCACTTTTTCTATGTAAGGTCACACTACCTTTCCATCCTCTTTCTTCCTTTCATCATGGAACTATTTAATATTTATGCAGATTTTCCCTACTTAAAAGATGCCAAGATTATTAAAAATTTAGAAAAACTCAGTAAAAACACTTGTAAAATAATCCGCAATAGCTAACAACTAAAGACTACAAGGAACATACAAACTCGAACGTGTATCATAAAAATCATAAAAATTCTGCATAACTACATACAGCAAACATTTCCACTGTACTAACAGAAGCTGTGAAGAACTCACACTGACAAACCTCATATTCCCTGAATCACAAGATGCAACACCTACTGCAGGTCTCAGTCCAGTAAAAACCTGAATAAGAGTTAAAAGAATATTCAGAAAGAAAGACCCACATACAACACTATTTGATATAGCAAAAAAGAAGATACCTCATACTCTCTAGAGCAAAGCAGAAGTCCATGTCTACTCCTGCATCATCCTCATTTTGTAGAAGTTAACATGAAGCAATGTGATGAGAACCAAAACCAGAATTGCATCCCAATGGCTGCTGCTAAATATTACCTGCATAGGCCATGTAGCATATGAGAACCCTAGTGATTGCTTCTCCAAGAAAGTATCATCCTTTGACTTTTTTCAGCATCATTGTCATAAATTTAAAGACATTCTCTCTGTTACAAGGTAAAGGTGCCTCAAGAGATGAAGCATGATCTCTGAGCACTGGATCGTTACTTTTTAGTCATTACAGAATCACAGAATGGTTGAGGTTAGAAGGGACCTCTGGACATCACCTTGCCCAGTCCCCCTGCTCAAGTAGGGTCACCTAGAGCTGGTTGCCCAGGACCATGCCCAGGCAGCTTCTGAAGATCTCCAAGGAGGGAGATTCCACCACCTCTCTGGGCGACCTGTGCCAGAGCTTGGTTATCCTCACAGCCAAAATTGTTTCCTTACATGCAGACAGAACTTCCTGTGTTTCAGTTTGTGCACACTGCTCCTAGTTCTGTCACTAGACACACTGAAAAAAGCCTTGCTCTGTCTTCTTCATACCATCCCTTCAGATATTTGTAAAATACCTCTCAGCCTTTCCTCATATAAGAGATACTCCAGTCCTTCATTATCTTACTGGCCTTTTGCTCCAGTAGCTCCACATCTCTTGTACTGGGGAACCCCAAACTGGACACAGTACTCCAGGTGTGGCCTCACTAGTGCTGAGGATGGGAAGGATCACCATCCTGGACTTGCTGGCAACACTCCTCCTAATGTCGCCCAGGATACCCTTAGCCTCCTTTGCCGCAACAGCGCACCAGGTAAACCAGGACCACCAGGTCCTTTTCTGCAAAGCCACCCTCCAGCTGGTTGGCCCATTCTCTTATCTCATTCTCTTCCCAAATGAGAGAATTAGAATCATAAAACATCTCATGTTGGAAGGGACCCATAAGGATCATCAAGTCCAACTCCCTGCTCCTCACAGGACTACCTAAAACTGAACCATATGACTAAGAGCACCATCCAGATGCTCCTTGAACTCTGACAGGCTTGGGGCTGTGATCACTTCCCTGGGGAGCCTGTTCCAGTGGCCAGACATCCTCTCAGTGAAGAACCTTTTCCTAATGTCCAATCTGAACTGCCCCTGACGCAGCTTCATTCCATTTCCTCGTGTCCTATGGCTGGTCACCAGAGAGAGGAGATCAGCACCTCCCCCTTCACTCCCCTACCTTGAGGAAGTTGTAGGCTGTGATGAGGTCACCCCTCAGCCTTCTCTTCTCCAAGCTAAACAAACCAAGTGACCTCAGCTGCTCCTCTTAAGCCTTGCCCTCGAGACCTTTCACCATCTTGGTCGCGCTCCTCTGGACACACTCTGATAGTCTGACGATGTTGTTATATTGAGGCGCCCAAAACTGCACACAGTACTTCAGGTGGGGCCGCACCAGTGTAGAGTGGGACAATCGCCTCTCTTGACCAACTAGCTATGCTGGGCTTGATGCACTCCAGGACACGGTTGGCCCTTTTGGCTGCCAGGGCACACTGTTGACTCACATTCAACTTGCCATCAACCCAAACCCCAAGATGTCTTTCTGCAGGGCTGCTCTCCAGCCTCTCGTCCCTCAATTTGTACGTATAACCAGGATTACCCCAGGATTAAATGTCTCTGCTTTGTCTACATCCTTATTTGTGAGGTGACCAACCACACCCAGCAACAGACCAATGTCATCTCTGATTCTCCTTTTGCTGTTAACATATTTAAAAAAGCCCTTTTTGTTGTCCTTCACAGTACTGGCCAGCTTGAACTCTAATCGAGCTTTGGCCACGCGAATTTTCTCCCTACAGTGGCGAACAGCATCTCTGTAGTCCTCCCGTGTTGCCTGTCCTTGCTTCCAATGTCCATACACTTTCCTTTTCCACCTAAGTTCTAGAAGAAGATCCCTGCTCGGCCAAGCCGGCCTTCCACCCCGCTTGCTTGACTTCCAACACTTTGGAATTGCCTGCTCCTGTGGTCTTAAGGGATAGCTCTTAAAAACTGATTTACATCTAATGCAACAAGCACCCAGCAACTTCCTCTCAGCGGAGCTTTTATATATTTGAGACATTCCTCAAATGGGATGTTTGTGATTTTCAAGGACTGAGTACACAAAATCTGAGGTAATCCTCAATATACAACATCTAGAAAGTTATATTTGGTTAACTGCAATAGGCTGACTACCATTGCTGAATCACAACTATATACTTTTGGAAATCAGGAACGACCAATTACAGATGGACAATCTGAGAATAGAGAGGTGTTTTTAATGGAGCTTAGTGTTGAACTCACCATTAATTTCCAGAATGAGTGTCACTTCTGTATGTAGGTTTGGGTTTTTTTTCTTTTCTTCTTTAAAATCAGGGGCAGATCAACTTTGGAAGTTGTTTACTGCCCAAACTAAACCTTTATTACTGCACAGTTTAGAATCAGTTTAACTCCTTATTGACACTAACAAGGCTGTTCATATATAGTATCAATACATGCCAATCCAGGTAGAGGGTTTAATTACTTGCTAACAATTCCTAATTTGGAAGCGACAAGTAAAGAAATGCGTGTGCTCTTCCTCCAGCCTCAATGCTATGACAAGCTCTTCTGCAGTTGTCAGAGAGATTTTATTACGATCAGTTCACCAAAACTGGTAGAACACAGATATATAAACCAATCCTCATTAAAACCTCCAAATATCCTGTTTTCCTAATATCACAGAGTTAACCCATGAATGCCTATGATCTTGTAACATTATTTTTATCAGCTCTTGAAACAACATTTCTGAGAAGAAAGACAAGGTCAAGAAACTACTTGATTATATCCATCATTTCTGCTGAATACTAACAGAGCACTTCTTTGGTGCACTGAAAGGAAGGCAAGATGTGGACATTGGTTTTGTCACATAACATTGCCCTTATCTCTTTGTCAAATGTTTACATAAGTGTACAGAAGCTACTAACTTCAGGAAAATAAATGGGGGGGGGGAGGTGTGCTAGCTTTGAGTAGAATGATAGAAGGCACAACATTACCAGTAGTGCCCAGGGTAGTGACAGATGTACATTTATGTAGCTAAGAAGGTGCCCGGAAATGCCACCTAGTATTTAAGCAGAATCTGCAGGACCTGAAATTGACTCTCATATTTTATGATGGAACTTTTGAACTGTGTTTGTAAGACATGAAAAGGTTGCTGTAGTTACTTTTAGAGTGTGGGACACCACTATTTGGACAAAACTGCATATGCATGCTGCTTTTATAATTCAAGTACTTGTTTTGTACTTCATGCAAACATACCCATCCAAGAATATGAGCCAAACTTTTAGTGAACTTCTGCTATTCACTGTAAAAAATAATACATACTACCATTCCTTATTAAACTCAAGTAACTGCTTTATTTGATTTATGCTTTGCTTCAAGCAAGATCTGGAAAATAGCATTTTAGAAAACAATGCCAGATCCGGAAAAAAATTGGGCTGCCTCTCATAATCCAGATGCAAAGACGAGCAGAACAGCAACTGCAGCCTGAGGCTGGTTCCAGATCATGCCTAAAAACTTCTGACATTTTCAGTCCACATATCTGGTGTCTGACAGAAGTCTGCATCTGACATGAACTCACAGAAACTGTATCCCATGTGTTTTCCCAAAGAGAAAGCCCAGGCTACTTGAGTTGTTTGGTTCTCCTGAGTGTTGTTTCATAACTCCTAAATTATGCTGCCCGGTGGTGGTCTGGTAGGCGTATGCCCTCTGCATCCTTCTGGAATTCAGATGTCATCCCACTGATCCTATAGAGCCATTAATTCTTCCTTCTTCAGTACTGAGATTTATCAAACACTCCATAGATTCTGAGGTATCATTAGAGTTGAAAGTGCTGTTCCAAATGAACAGACACCAACTATTATGAGTAGCAGGCAGTTATGAGAACCAGCAAAACAAAGTACCCATCCCAAATACTCATGTTTCACTGCTCCTCAGCTTGGTACACATAGCCAGAGAATAATCAGTGTTTTCATGGTTCTAAGAATATGGATCTTCAGCTCCCCCAGGAGTCTGGATTTGCAGCACACAGAGTATACACTGCTATAAAGGCTCTTTGTAGAATTACACAACACTATTCAAATATAGTCACTGCATATAAGGCAACGCTTTTAAGAGCTAGATATGTTACAATATTGTTTGTAAGGAAGTGTATGCAAAAGCAAAAAAAAACCCAAACGGATCTGCAAGTTCTCCTATCCTCAGCTTCAGCTTGTTAAGAATTATTCTCTGTACTGGTTTTGGCTGGGATTGAGTTAATTTTCTTCATAGTAGCTGGTATGGGGCTATGTTTTGGACTTGTGATCAAAACAGAGATAACACAGTGGTATTTTAGCTATTGCTGAGCAGTGCTTACACAGCATGGAGGCCTTTTTCTGTTTCTCATGCTGCCCCACCAGCGAGGAGGCTGGGGCTGCATGAGAAGCTGGGAGGGGACACAGCTGGGACAGCTGACCCCAACTGACCAAAGGGATATTCCATACCATATAACATCATGCTCAGCAATAAAAGCTGGGGTGAAGAAGAAGGAAGGGAGGAACGTTCAGAGTTATGGCATCTGTCTTCCTAAGTAACTGTTATGCGTGATGGAGCCCTGCTTTCCTGGAGATGGCTGAACACCTGCCTGCCAGTGGGAAGTAGTGAATGAATTCCTTATTTTGCTTTGCTTGTGTGCATGGCTTTTGCTTTACCTATTAAACTGTCTTTATCTCAACCCTCTTTTGCCCTTCTGATGCTCTCCCCTGTCCCACTGCGGAAGAGTGGGCAAGCAGCTGTGTGGGGCTGAGCTGCCCACCACGGTGAAACCACAATATTCTCTTTTACTTCAAGAGCTATGAAACAAGAAAAATGAGACTGGCTTTCTATCTTAAGACTTCAAAACTTGTTTGAAATATATGCAAGTGCTTTTACTACCTGACAACATTTTTCCTGCAGTACTGTTTCAAAGAGCAGAGCTGCATTACACGGCTAGGCACAATTACGTGGAAGGCTGGAATGCTCACATGCCAACTGTTTTTCCATCGAGGGGAGCAGAACAAGTATTTTCACGAGGGGCATGTCACATCCAGCCAAAGTGAGGGCAACAATGCTATGGTACGTCTGAAGAGGGATGTGAACAGGAACCAACATATCCACGCTGTATACCTTATTGTTTTGCGTAGCTTCTTTCCTAGGCATTTTTCCCCCTGGTTTAAACCATCAACCATAATATTCTCAGTGGCGAAACTCAAAATAGAAGTTATATGCCTCACAGATAAAAGGAAGAGTTCAGAGAATGGATGAATGCTGTTTTCCTATAGCTATAAATGGGAGCATATATAAGCTATTCTCCCCTCCAACACCCTCAACTAGTACAAAAGAACATTGACTATCTGTTTAAAAAAAATGCTTACCAGTAAAAGATCATTCATTTTAGCAAATCTGCTGTTTCTGGAAATGGGCCTATCAAGGCACTGGTTAGTAACTTTGAAGTTAGCTGTAAAGCAAGGGCATGTCAGTGCTCTCTGCAGTTATCAGTTTCATGGTGGAAGCCTTCTCTGGTACAGATACCATTACCAACACGCAATCTAAGCTTAGTGTACTCCACAAAATAAATTGCGAACAAAAAAAGAAGTAGTTAAACTTTTGTTTGCCACAGATCTTGAAGGAGTTTCTAGAACTTGTGTTCTGGTCCTCCACAATTACTGTTAGCATGTGCACAGTCATCTGCCTTGATATATTCTGACTTCAGAGCTTAGTTATTTTTCAGCTTTAGCATTCCTAGCAGGACCACAGTGTTTTTCATAACACAGAGCAAGGAAGAGTCACCTCTTATTACAAGCTGAAAAAATACAGAGCGCAATATCCACTTTTAGAATCTAAATTATGTCAAACCAGTTCGTAAACTGAGTCTGGATTTGCTGACACTGTATCTAGACAGATTTCTAGACACTAACTCCCAGAAAGCAAAGCACAGAAAAGTGGCTAGATGGTTCTCTTCTACAGTGTTTAGAACAGCGCTGTCCCGTCCCGTAGCAAAGTGACTGTGCACCACCTTCAGTTACTACAGTATATAAAATACTCACATTAACAACACACCAATATAATGACTGCTGATACTAATGTGGACCTCTTATCTCCAGATTAGCCACTAATCCAGACAGCTGTTAACAGCAGAGGATATATGGATGTACACACACCAAAAGGATAAACCTACTTATGAAATAGATTATAGCAAATTAGCCTTTAAGCAAACATTGGATAAGGCTGAGAGAGGAAGAACCTGTTCAATCATGACATTTTCTTACAAAAGTATTTTCTTATTAAAAAAAACAAACTAAGAAGTACTGTCCTCAGTTTTCATTCTCATATCTGATTTTAATCACGTTAGTTCTGTTCCATGTCTAGCATGAAGAGAAAGCCAAGCCAGAAAAGTCAAAGCAAGACTAATTTACTGAAATGTAACCAACAGAAAAGATATGTCTGTAGCTATTCTGTGTTTATTGTCTAGTTCATAACTTAAAGCTGTCAGGAGAAACACAGTTACACTGCTTTTACATTCTTTCTTTAACTTTTTATTATATATCCTGAGACTTGCTAATACATGTTATACATTGCCAGTGCACTGTCTATCTTGGACACCGATGGAAAAACAGGCAAAGCTTACATATCAACTATTAATCTACTAATACAGAATTTATAACCAGTAAGCACCCTATAAAACATGCATTATCATACAGAAAGTCATGTCTCATTTCACTGGTACCTACCATAAAGTTTACGTGTTTAAGAAAAAGCCACTTTGCTTCTTTTTACACTAAACCTACTATAAAATTACTACGTACTCAACATACACAGTTTCAACACATCTGATCAATTGCTTATTTTATATTTAAAAACACTAACAGATGAGTCGTGTAAATACATCTATTTAATCTCTTGGACTTCAGCTCAAATTCTGCTTTGGTCACAAATGTAAAAGAGTCTAGTGATCTCATCCTTGCGCCTACAAGGGATGTTTGTGCCCATTACAAAACCACTACACAATCTGACTGTCTCTTCTCAAAAGAAGAGTGAGACATGAATAGCAGGAAGTGTGTCAGCCAGGAATGGGATAGTGACAGAGTGAAGAAACTGACTCCAGCCAACAATATAAATGTCATTTTCAAAAACATGAAGCTTGTCTGCAAAAGGATTATAAATAATGTAAGGAATAAAGGAGCGACTTTCATCTAAATGTCTGAACAAAGCTGAGAGAATGTTATGTTACAGCCGCATTTTCTTGCACAATGTTTTGAAGCTTTATCTTCGCACTCAAACACTAGCAAAAGAATATATAAATGTAAACAATACCAATGGGATGGATTCCATGAAGGATGCCAACACCTGCATACATCAGCTCAACAAGTTCTAATGACAGAAAACAGTTTCAGCCCTGTAATGTGATGACGGTAGGGAGAGTCCACCTGAGCCATGAACTGTTAACGGCTTCCTTAGCAGAGCTGCTTAGCTAAAGTCAAAAGCCAGAGCCTCTATAGTTTTCCATAAGCACATCCTTCCCAACAGTTCCCTGGTGCATGTATTTAAAAAAAAAAAAACCCACTAATCCAATGCAGGAAGAAGAGAGAAAGCACTTTGCAACAAATTATTCACCTATTCTCCCAAATCAAGATACTTTAAGAAAAAGGCTTTAAGAGGAGTCTCCTCTTCTACAAAGACCATTTTATAGATTTTTTTTTCTCCTAAATATATTGCCTGAGTCAACATAATCTCCAGAATATATGGCTTTAAAGTCTTGAAAATTGAAAAAGCTTTTCCTTTACATCTTTTTGGTTAAAGAACGTTCATCCAGTTGAAAATAACCACTGGACACCTCACATACCTTCAACATGTATGTACTCATTTAAAATTCTCCACTAGAAGATTAATCACAGACAACTTCATTAAAGAACTCTCAAAAAAACCCCAAAAATCTATGTTTAGTCTGCTCTGCAAAGTAATATGGTTTGGGCAGGCTTTAGTCTTACCAGTTCATTACTAAATATTTTCTCTCATAGCAAGATTTTATGAACTATTAGAATATTTTGCTAAGCATGTAAAGGATGTTTTTTCAATTTTCCCTTGCAGACTCCGTATTTCCAGAAATCCTGATTGACAAGGTACTTCTAAATCTGCCTGCCCATACAGTTATATATATAGAGCAGAGACAGGCCAGTAAATTTAAACCAAGTGTCCACTTCAGAAGGGAGGAAATACAGCTATATCTATATATGTATAGATCCCTGAGTATTTCTTTGAAAAAGTTCCCAAGATTCCTTGGGAAAACTTGGACGAATATAGGATTAAGTGATTTAGTAATAAGAGCAAAGGAAAACAAGCAAGTCTATCTGCTGAACTGTATAGGTTAAATGACCAACTAAAAGCATCTGTAAAATCCACAGTTACTGATTAAGGAACTTTGTTCAACACAAGTAGCTTTATGCCCTGATTACACAGCTTTTCTTTCAACAGAACTTTCTTTTGGCAGCGATCCTATAACCTAGATTTAAATACTAAACAGCTTCCTGACACTACTTCAGTAAATGGCAGAATAGCAATTACAGAAATGAGTGACAATTTAGCTTGCTTTCTCACATGCCCTAGAATGGAGGGGAGGGAAGAATGAGAAGTTCCCTGCGCCCAGAGTTGCCAAGCCTCCCTCCCAGCTCCACTCCTGAGCCCACAGAAGGAAACAGAACTACAAGCGCAGCAGATTTAACTAACAGCAGTAACTACTAAGTGATTAGAGCAAGACAACAAATGCATAGACACCTCAAAGAGGGGTCATGATGAGCTGCACTCCACAAAACACCCCATTTTTACATGCTGGAAGCAATAATATTTCTTAAGACAGTTCTTATGGACCTAGTAAGACTAAAAGTGGCTACGACCCTTTTCTGCCCCAAATCACCAGGCAGAACATTTTTATTCACAGTATTTTTACTTTCAAGCTGTTTTGCTAAAATTTTTGACCTATCAGTTTTCTGAGCAACTGCTGGTCACAGCATATCATCCTTCTTTCTACTACTAGCCAGTAGGATGCAAGTCTACTGTTCCAGACACAAAAGCTGAAGCTTTTCTTCCCTCTTCCTATCTGTAGGAGCCTTATGAGTTTAATAACATTTCACTGTGTTTCATCAGAAGTTCCTCAGCATTATGTAAGATGAAAAAACTTTAAATGTTTTTATAAAGCTTCATTTGTTAAACCTGAAACCCACAAAAAATTATGATAGGATACTTTCAGATGCCTGGGGGAAAAAAAAGCACAATAAAAACTAAGAAGTGACAAGTTCCCTATCATAATAAAAATGCTACTTTTACTTTACAAGATATAAGCAGTGGTCTTGGTCAGAAATGTTTCACAACAGCAGGACTGAGTCTTGTGGTCTAACATTCTCCCCCTTAAAAGCATACTTTAAGAAATCTTGTGCTGCTGTGCAGTCATAGACAAGAAGTACAACAAATTGTGACTCTTTTAACCATATCTTCTAGATTGACAATCATTCATGACGCTTATACTTACCACCTCTCCCCCTCGCCCCGGGAAAACAAACCCCTCTTTCATATGAGACTGATATTTCTTTTCCTGACGCCTATTTCCATGAAAGCATCCCACAGAGTGCCTTAATATTACTCTCAGTTTGGTCTACAATCTAGCAGATTCTCCTACTGCAAAGTAAATTCTTATTTGAGAGAATTTGATATTTAAACATTTCTTTCATGGATTACTAGATTAGAGATCTCCTCTGAGGATTCTCCTCCTTCCAACAGCTTTTTTCCCCTGTGCTATTCAAAACTGCTGGAGCCAGTTCTATTAACAAGTTCTTCTCAGTACAAATTCTTCTGATAACTCATCTTCTCTGTAACCCTATGTTGAATAGGCAATTCCTATTCTGAAGGAATTACAAGCAAGTGTCATCCTTTGCCTAAAATAAACTTCTGTTGATAAAAGCTGTATCTTATCCTTTCAAATACTGTCTGCAGACACTCCTACAGTAGGGGAATTCCTTTTGATAGCCTGCCACTATCAGTTATTGCATATACAGAATTACTTTACATTTTAAAAAACAGGTTTGCTATCACTGATACTTCCCTCTACATCACTTATCATGAATCCAGAAAAATCTGTTTGTCAAAGAAGCTACCTATTTAATTGCATGGTTTATTTAGTGTTTAGTACAACAGGAAACTAATACCCATTCAGGAAAGCTTAGACACTAATTTAAAATAGAGCAGTCCCTTTGTAAATATAGGTAAAGACTTTAAGGTATAAAGCTTGCAAGCCAAGGTTCAAGAAGATAAAATCTTTACTTTCTTTTTCTAAGGTATCTATTTTACTAGTGCTTAACAGTGCTATGAGCTTCTCTGAATGAAAAGAAACACTGCACATTCATTAATTGGAAATATTATCACTAAGTGGAGCATTAAGAACCTATATCTAGCATTATCTTCTAGATATCCTTGGCTGACAGGTTTTTAGAACTTTAAACTTACATTTTCATACCTAGTTCAGTAACTTGTCGATCAAAAGGACAACGAACTGCTCTGCCATGAAGGGGAAGCCGGGTAAGACAGTCATGGCACACAGTATGGCCACACAAAAGCAGCCGGGGAACTTTGTCACCTTGCAAAGAAAATACATCTTCACAGACTCCACACTCAAGAACCTATAATTTAAAAAGAGACAATATTTGGTTTTGAGCTGATAAAAAAGCAAAACTTCATACAGTAAGCCATATGACAGTTTATTTTACAGAAGTTTCTGCAATCACAGCAGACAGGACAAGTCATTAATTTTGCTTTGTACACACAAATAACGATCATATGAATGATATTTAAAAAATAAATAAATAGACATGAACACAACATTTTAACTCTTCAGTGTCCCACCTGATCACCACTAGTTCTTGCCCACTTCATTTAATGCACTGCCCCAAGAAAAGCCCCCTGGTCAAGCAGCACAACTAAGTAAGCAGAAACATTCTCGCAGGAAAAGGAAATGGAGGGCAAGACCCTGCCAAAGCAGACTATCAGCCGGTGGAGAAAGTTTCCATTCATAGCTGATGCACATAAAAAGGTCAGTCATACCAAGTTAGCCATTTATGAAGCTACAAACGCAGCATCGAGGTAGCACGAACAAAGAGCAGGGGACCGGAACATCTTAAACCGCTAATAAAAAGCAAAACTGATCGTCATTTAGGAAAAAAAAAAACCACACCCGACAATCCATAAGACAATAGCGTCAGCTAACCACCTTAGGGAGCCCAGGCGTTACTTCTTCTCCGAGACAGCTGCCCACTTTGAGGCAGTCACCCTTCCCCTCACACAGAGGCCTCCCGCCTCGCAGCCTGCTCCGAGGCACGCCACGGCAGCGTGGCTCTGCGCGGACGAGGCGGGGAAAGGGCCTCGGAAGCGGCCTCCCGGTCCGGCCCGGCCCGGCCCGAGCCGAGCCGAGCCCCGCCGCCTGAGGGGACGCCTCCTGTCCCGGAAACCCCTCGCTCCCCCGCTACCCCTTCCCCCAGCTGGGGCAGCGACGGCGCAACCCCGGCCGCCACAGCCTGCCCTGCCGCAGGAGGCGGCCGAGCCGGACGGCGCGAAGGCCCGAGCAGCCCGTCTCACCTTCACTGCGGCGCCAGTCGGGCCGCGGCCGCTGCCACCGGCCCCCCGACCGCCGTCCAGCCCGGCCCCGGCCCCGGCCCCGACCTTGTTTACACCTAGCGCCGCCATCTTGGGGACGGGGGAGTAGAGCGACAACCGGCAGGAAGGAGCCAGGAGCCGGCAGCCGCCCCCCGCCTCAGGCACCGCCCCGGTAGGCGCATGCGCGCTCCGGCGGCCGCACCGGGCCGGTCTGCGCCCGCCACCTTGGACTCGCAGCAGAGAACTACGGTTCCCACCGTGCCGCGCCGCACAGCTGCCCCCGTGACTTCTGGGGGACTACATATCCCAGCATGCAAAGGGGGAGGCGGTGGCCCCTCAGAACGCTCACGGAGTACTCGTCCGCCCTGTCCGCCTGCGGGGGAGCGGGAGGCAGTGCGTTGTAGGGGCTGTAGTTTCGCCCGCCATGCTGGTGCCGTGCCGGTGACGAGTTGCATCCTGGGACAGCTGTTTCCGGGTTCGGCGGTGTTTACCGCGCCCGGGCTTTCTGTACAGGTTCATCCCATCTTTCGCGGCCGAGCGTTTTCCGCCACCGGCAGCGTTTTGTCCCGTCTGCCCTCCCGTACGGGTGAAGACTGGCGCCATGGACGTTAACCAGCCCAAGCAGGAGCACTTGCTTGCTCTGAAAGGTACCGACAGTGCGGCCCGCCGGGCCTGCCCATCCCCTCCCGCCCTGGCAGCGGCGCCTCCACCGGCCCTGCCCTCGCCCCCCTCCCTGCCCTGGGGCCGGCTGAGGGGCGAGGCGGGCTGGGCCCGGGGGAGGGGCGAGGCGCTGCGTTTGGGCCGGGCCGGGCCGGGCGCCGCGGTCAGGGCGGTAGCCGAGGCGGCGCGGGCTGCGGGTTGGGAACCGGTGGTGAAACACCGTGTCGGTTCCGGAGGCGAGGCCGTTTCTTCAAGAAGAAGGTCGAGTAGGGAGCGGCCCGGCAGGATCGCCTGGCGGCGGGGCGCAAGGCGGGAGGTGCCCGGGGGTAAAAGGAGGCGGGCGGGGGGGGGGGGGGGAGGAATTATTATAAGTGACAGAGGGCCCTGCACATCGGTGTACACCTTGCTTGATGGCGCCATCGAGGCTGTTCGATGTATTTGCGTTTTACACAAGGCTTTCAGCAGTTACAAGAAATTCTTTTTTTTTTTTAATTTGTTTTCCAGTTCCCTGCTGTCTCTTTTATTTGTTTTTTTTCCCCTTTTAATGGTTTTTGCTCCTTTAACCTTATGCTTAATGCACAGCTACTGGGCTTACATCCTTGATTCAGGAATCACGAATAGTGAAAATAAAAATGTGTATGTCTGTCACATACCTTGCAGAATTAAGACAGAAATCAAGAGAGCCTTGTAAAGGATTTGATAATTTCTGCTGGCAGTTGGGTACCAGTAAGTCGGCAATTGAAACACTGAAAAGCCTGAATCTACTTTCACCTTATTTCAATCAACAGACATAACCATGCCTGTTTATAAAATAAATGCTGCTAGTTAAGTAAGAATAAATAAATAGTTGCTTAAAATCTCAATTCTGCAAGCATTCTAAATCAGTGAGGCTGCTCAGATGGATAAAGTAGTGCAGGTGTGTAGATGATTTCAGAGCCCATCTTCTGCCCATTTACTAGTTTTACAACACTCCTGGAGAGAGTTTTTAATGCTGTCTGCATGTCACAGTAAAATCTGTTAACCATAATTCAAAGATCAACAAGCTCCTTTTCATATATGTACACACACACACACAAAATAAAGCCAAAAACCTGAGAACATGGAACATCATCAGCTGACATTACAAATGCATTTTGATAGTAATTAATTCAAAGCAAAAAGTTTCATGATGTATCATTTTGCTGTTGTAAGAAACCAATATAATCCTTGGGCTTGTATTGAATTTGTTGCAGTGTCCAGGCTGTAGATTTTGCAAAAGAAATGAGAAAGGTATCAGGGTTTCTTTGCATTGTGACTATTTTAAACAAAATCTTGACAGTGTAATGACTAAGCAATCCTAGATTTTATTAATTTTAATGTCATTGTATATTGCTGATCTCTGGCAGGGAACCTGAAATGATTGCAAACTTCTTAGCGGGGAAAACCAGGAGAGCAAGAGAGTGCGTATTATGATATGTTTCATAGTAATGTTTGTAGTTCTCCTCCTCCCTCCCCCCAGCAGTTAGTATAATCTTTGTAGGAAAGGAAGCAACGATGTATGAAAGTATAAAGTCTTTAAGGACTTAATGAGTCTTTTAGTTATTCTACAAGCCTAATAAATTAAGGAATTATTAGGTCCTTAAGTTAAGGACTAAAAGGATGGCTGCTCAGAAGCTCTGAGGCTAAAACTGTATGTGTAGTTCTGATATGAAATGGAAACAGATAACTTTAATTTGCCTATAGCACTTCCCTTTTAACCTGTGACTTTAGAAACCACTATATTGGTCAGTACTATTTTAGGAAGGGTTTTTGTAACACACGTGTTTTCTAGTTGCTTTATATGCCCTGGCTTAAAATGTTGAAATGTAGGAGGAAAACACTTTAAAAAAAAAAAAAAAAGATTTGTCTGGTAAATTTGAGAAAATAGGCAGTAGTAATTGTATGTCTTTTAATATACATCACAACAATGTAGCAAGAATAATGATGGATGACAAGTATGAGATGGTGACAGTAAAAGAATACTCTTGGGAGTGACAGTGTTGAGTAAACTGCATGCATACGGATAATGTTCAGTGTACTGAAGTTATGCTGGTAATGATGGAATACAGTCGCTGATGTTCAGCCTGGATAAAGTAGAATGTTCCGATATGTATCTCACTTATTTTTACTACATGTTGCTTTTTTGTAAAATATCCTAGCAATGTTTTTCTTAATATGTTAGTATCTTATTTTTTTATAATACTTCTGCTTTAGGTCCTGTTTTCCACTGATCTTTGCAGCATGGGGCAAGGAAATTCTTGTAAATAAGATGTTTCAGTCTAGATTTGAGAATCCTAATCAAGAGACTGTTCCTTTTCTTAAGAATAACTGGATTCCTACTCTACAAGCATGGAAGTAGTCTTGCATTATCGACCACATCAGAGAGATCTAATAAAACTGCAGAAATTTGCAGAAGCAGCAGTGAAGGAGTTTCCCATTCGTCGGTTACCAAGATTTACACCCTGGTTTCCAAATGATTTATACAGATTTCCCCTCAAGCCAAAAAAGCAGCCACCTGTTATTTCTTGTGAGGAAGCAGAAGAACTGAAACAACTTTCTACACCTTCAGAATATGTTACAGGATCTCCTGATTATGACTGCACAAAAAATCTCCTTGAGTTTCAGTCTAATGTGAAACATGGGCAGACTTTAATCCAAGCACAAACTGTTCACGGACCAATTAACTTGGAGAATCAAGGAGAACCACCACTTCACGGAAAACAAAAATTGAAAAGGTCTTGGAGTGTCTCTCTCCCTAGCCCTAAGCTTAAAGAAAAGATTCTTCCTTTATCTCAAGAACTGCAAAATAATTTGGAAAGACTAAAATTGCATGCATTTTATAGAGCAAAGTGGACAATTGAACAGTCCGTTTGTAACAATCAGAATTTGGAGGACATCTGGATAAAATTGAATAGACTCATCAAGCAGAATGAATTGCCATCTTGCAATGCTACTATCCAAAGATCTGTGGGACAGATATGGATTTTCTGTGATATATTATACTGTGAATATGTCAGAAATATTCTTAGGGAAAAGCTAAGCCTTACTGATAAAATGAATTTGCTTGTACATAAATTTGGAATTATATTTAGTTTATAATTGTAAGATAGAGTTTCATAACAAAATTGCTGTCTGAAGTACTAGAGTTTTTAAGCAGCTTAGAATATACAAACTTTAGAACAACTGATGAATTAACAAGCAGAAAACTATTTAATATTTGCTACAGTTTTTTAACTGTAATAATATATTCATTTAACTTTGTTTTGCCAGGAGGCTTGTGAATGGTTCTATTAAGATTAATAAGTTTCTGTTTGGCTTAGTACTGCATTTTGTGGCTTTTCTCTACCTTGGTGGTCTAAAGGAAAAAAAATGAAAATAAAAATTCCAGACTATTATGGCAAGCTGTGTCAGATAATAAAATTTATGCTTTCAGTCAAGCAAAGTACATCCTCACTGTGCTTCTTTGAAATGAGGAGAAGGAAAAATATTTTTAAGTGAGTTGGTATAATCGCTATAAGGATCTGTAATTATTTTTGACACAGACTTTCAAGATCTGATCGTTTCCTGAAAGTAGTGTGTATGGGTTTTTTTTAATGAAAGCATAGCCCTCACACAAAATACAAACTTACTTTCCATTGCATGTATATGCTGTCTTAGTAATGTTATCCTTATTTTCCCAGAATTACTAATTATAGTTTCAGTGGAAGTTGTGTGCTGAAAAATAGTGAACAACTTAGTATTTGCTGTTTAATGACTTTGGTAATAAGATTCCCGTGCGCCCCCCCCCCCCCGATGTTTCTGGTCTTTTGTCTCTAATTATATTGGGAAACAAGAAAGCACTAACTTTCAGCTGCAGGTCAGGAAATTAAGAAATCAGACTTCTATCTGTAAACCTCTGTTTATAGGAAGAAGGTAAAGGTCTCTGAGGATTTGAATGCGTATTATGGTGATACAAGGCTGAGTTCAGCATGACTTTTTGTCACCTGAAAGAATAAAGTGTTTCAAGGTCATGCTGTCCCTGCTCATTTCAGTGTCTGGAGGGTCAGTAGAGCAGTTAAACTGGGATTGATATGACTGCAAGAATATGTATTTCTCTTAGGCACCCCTACTAACTCCAGATAATTTTGCTGTAGCTGGAGGTCAAGGTCTGCGGCATCTGGAAAAGGGGGAAAATAAGTGAATGGTATTTGTAGATTGTTAGATTATCATTAACACTGACCAAATAAAAGTGCACATAAGCATAATGGAGATCCCTCTGTGTAAAAACTAAATAAAATCCCCTTGGACTTTAGTTGCATTTTTCTTCTGATGACATTCTTATGTTGGAATAATTATATTTTATTGTAGGCATTACATATCTTTTTGTAGTTTAAAATTAAGGATATTGCTCAGTTTGGATCATTGGCATGTATTTCTAAACTGTTCAGTGGTAGCTGTCAGCTTTCTGCTGCTTTGGGTTGGCTTATATGTGAATAATGATACATGCACTGCTAGCTGTGAGCACCTCAGCTGGATAACTGTCATGTAGTAAAAAGTGAACGCCACATTTGGTTTCTCTGCAGAATTATTACAGTCTTGGGTAGCACCAATGTACAAGCTGAAATCCAGAGTTCCGTTTTGAACTGTTCCAGAAATGTTTAGTTCATATGCATGTATAATTCAATATTTATCTTTTTCATTTTCAATGTTGAAACTGGTTCTCCATTTACTCTGTTTTGCATATTTTGGGGCTTTTTATGTACCTCGTGGTTCTAAGCCTTCAGAGGTCGTGTTTTTCAACTTTTCACCATAACAAAGAGGATGTATTACCCTTTTTATGTGAAAAGTGAGATTTGTTTGTGACGATGCTAACTTGCATAGGTCTGCTGTATGGTAGTGTAAGTTCTTGTGAACAAATACAGCGCACTACACCCACATGTATATTGAAATAACTGAATATTTTACACAACTGGAAATAGTGAATACTGACCTGACATATAAGATGTACAAAAGTACAATAAAGATAAAAGCACAATACGTGTGTCAGTGCAAGGATGTTGAGTAACTTGTTGCAGTCAAGAGAAATCCTTTTATTTTATTTTTTAGTTTTCAGAAATTATATGGTTTTATGTTTGTTAAGTTTCGAAGAAAAACAAATCAGTGATTTTTACATATTCAAATCAACACCTAAGGTTACAAATGCTCAACTTTGTTTCATGTGAATCCTTTCATGAGAAGCCATATGCAAGATTAGGGCCATTGGTTTATATGAATAAGGAGGAGTTCTTTTAAGAAGCAACATCTTAAATCTGTAATGCAAATAAAAATCATGTAATTTTGAGTATTCTGTTAAAATAGCCTTTGAAAATACCACTTTCTTGAAGCAGAGTTTTTTTAATAGCAAGATCTCAATGATTTTGATTTTGTCAGTATCGATAAAATAGGGTTTTTGTAAGTGTGTTCCTGAGGTTTTTGTGATGGTTTTGCTGGTTTGAGTTTAAAGTTTATGACTAAAAGAAAAAACAGTTGTATAAATAGTGTAAGCTTTTAGGCTTGTAACTCTATCTTGCATATGTTTTGGAGATGAGGGTGTAAATGCAATTCCTTACAGCCTGGAGTTTGACTGAAAGGGCCTGTACTAGTCATGTCCCATTCTAGAGCAACCAGGATTCTAGAACAGGTGCTTAGCCTAGAAGAGTCCACAAAAAAATCGAACTGGTACACTTCTCCTGAAGTCCACGAAGCACTTCACCCTATAACAGATATAAGACCTTTAGCACATAAGATTGAAAGCAGTAGATGTTAGTGCACCAGGGGAATAAAGCAAGAGGGAGCAATGGCATCACCAGTGCTCTTGGATGTCGGAGTAGCAGGGAATTTTTTATGTTGAAAAAGGCCAGGTGATCCAAAAATGTGTTACCCTTTTTCAGGCTAAGATTTGATGGTTGTGGGTTTTCTTGGTGCAAGGAGAGCAAGACAAAATTATACTTTAAAAAAAATAAATTAAAAAATACTTGTTTCATTGACCTATGGTTTATTTTCTGATTTTTACAGTGATGAGACTAACCAAACCTACTTTATTCACTAATATTCCGGTGACTTGTGAAGAAAGAGATTTGCCAGGTATGTGTTTTCTACTGACTGATTATTATGTACGTATTACCAGGTTTAAGCAATGTGAGCATCTGAGACTTAGGTGTCAGAGGAGCCTTATGACCTCCCATAGATGGTAATCTGAAACAGCAATACATTGTACGTTTGGTAATGGCTACAGGCAAATACCAAGGTGCACTCTACAACTCTTGACCTACTGCTTTGAAAGCTTGGTAATGATATTGCAAACGTGTGATCTCAAAGTCTGAGCAATTAACACACAAGATGGAAGGCAGTTGTGAGAGAGAAATGTGTAATTGTAGAAAGTTTGGCGCTACTATCTTCTTTATCTGGAGAAAATGCCCTGATAATTAGAACCAACACATGAATGTTCTATGGAAAATTATTTTGCAAGAATCACCGCTTTTGAATTGTGTTGTGCTTGGTGTACAGTCATAAATTGGAAATCCCTGGGTTGTCTCCCAGTAATAGTTGCAATCTAGAAGTCACATATAAGAAAGAGGCAAAGGAAAGATTCAGAGAAAGAGGATTGTGTGTAAATACAAAGCAAGCAGGGGAAGAAAGTAAGTAGGGTTGATTAGTTCTGTTATGTAATGTGCTTTACTTGGGCAGAATTTCCTGTGAATTTTAATGTTAATTTGAGCAATGCCTTTGGGATTCCACCCTTCAGTATGTATACTGAATGATTTATTGGACACAAGTGCCTGGAAGTAAGTTATAATTTATAGGCAGGCCTATAGATACGTATTTCATCCCTAAACAAGTCAGTTCTAAAATAAGTATGTCTAAAATAAATTACATCTAAATAAGTGATTAAGTGTTATAACTTAAATGTAGACAAAGCTTTAGACTTAGCAAATATTTAGGTGCTAGCATTTTGATATTTCTGCAGGTAATCTATTTAACCAGCTCATGAAAGGTGATCCTTCTACTGTAAAGGGAGCAGAAATTTTGATGCTAGGAGAAATGCTGACTCTGCCTCAAAATTTTGGGTAAGAATGAATTATTGTAACTGTAACATGCAAGGTTTAGGATTCATTTAACAATAATGTTTTTATTACTTTTCTTTCTTTTTGAACATCATTGTTATGCAATGAGATGGTCAATCATTTTTAAAATAATCTGTGGCTTGTTTTATAATGTGACATAATATGTAAATGCATGCTTCCTGATGTTCCTTGTCTGTAGCCTGACTCTGAATGTAATAAGGATTCAAAGTTGAAAGAAATTTGCAGCTGTATGTGAATTTCTAACGTAATGCACTACTATAAAACACAACTTATACTAACAGACTTCACTACAGTGATTTTTGTGGGTACTGTAAGCCATCTTCTTCTTATTCTCAGATTTTTATTCAGAAAAAAATTCTGATTTGTTTGTTCTTTTTTGAAGTTGTTTGTCTTGGAAGGATGACATTTAGGAGTATGGGTGTGAAAATGCCAATGTACTTTTAGGATCTGATCTGGCAAACGCATGAGTGTATATATATTTTAATTAGAACTTAAAGTGGTTTCAGTGAAATGTTTTGGGTTTTTTACATAACTGTTACTAAACATATTTTATTTTTATTTTTTTTTAAACACAGAAATATATTTCTGGGAGAGACGTTTTCCAGTTACATTAGTGTACACAATGATAGTAATCAAGTTGTCAAGGACATACTGGTGAAGGTATGTGAAGTTAAATCTACTTACTGGATTTATAAAAAAATAAAATATGTTGAGTATGTTTTCTGACAATATCTTGTATGTTTAATACTAATATATAGACTTTAGGAAATATCTGTCACTTTTTCCAATCCAGAAAATAAATCTGGAAACAATAAGACATAAAAATAAAAATGATGATAGAAATCATTAAAGATTAAAATGAAAAACTAGGATTGTGTCAAAAAAATGGGTATGTTATAAAGCTTCTCTGGAGAATTGGTGTAGCAAAACTTCCACAGCTAAAAAATTGGAGTTATATTCGCTTACTTGCACTTTCAGTGAGGTCATCAAAGCAAGTCTCTGTAAAGCATGCATTGACTTGTATTTTGCTTATATTTCAAATAAGTTCTTTTCTAGTTTGTCGGTGTTTTGCATTTTCTGCTGAACAAATAATACGTTGAGAATAGAAATGCCAGAAGTCATTGTAGAACTCAATGTAAAAAGTAAATAGAGATTTTATAAGCTACGTGTTAAATGATTGGACCATTTACATGTGTTTCAGAACTTGTCTTTAGCTTTGACAAGTGTCTTATCATCTTAATATATCTTAGTTACATTATATGTATAAAAGCATGTAGGGTACAAAATGCTCAGTGAAACCTAGTACTTTATAACATAAGTTATTTTTCTTTCGATTGCTTTAAGCAGCTGCAGTTCCAACCAATGCTTTGTTTTTCTGTCCCCAGGCTGATCTTCAGACAAGTTCTCAGCGCTTGAACCTTTCAGCTTCCAGTGCTGCAGTGGCAGAACTTAAACCTGACTGTTGCATTGATGATGTGATCCATCATGAAGTAAAGGAGATAGGAACTCACATGTAAGGTTTTAAATTTTTCTGTGATTAAACTAGCTTAAATGAAACTGCAGCACATGCATGCTATTCTGTTCCTGCTTTGATATAGGCACAAAATTTGAAGTAATTAAAAATGATTTTTTTTTTTTTTTTAAATTGTTTCTTTCAGCTTAGTTTGTGCAGTAAGTTACACTACACAGACAGGAGAGAAGATGTACTTCAGAAAGTTCTTCAAATTTCAGGTATTGCACGAAGTATTCTACTCTACTTTTAATAAGTGGGTGAATCTGGAAAACCCATTTTAAAACATTTGATACTTCAAAAGCACTTTTACATACTAAAAATCTGTTGACTTTAAAAGTGAACCAATAAAAAACATTGCTTCAAACTTCACATGAACTGATGGTTTCTAATTACCATGCAGTTAAACATTTCAGAAATAATAAATATTACATCTTAATTTTTGATCATTTATTGAGAAAGAAAAATCTACTCTTTAAAAAAAACCTTTTTATAGCAGTCAGCTTTATGATTATTTTTAAACAGAACAAGTATTGTTCATTAGGACTTTGACACATCTAACCTTTGAGTTTAGATTGTAACATTCTGATTTTTCTTTTAGTGTGTGTAACCTTTTTTAAATTGGAACTTAGTGGTTTGTTTTTCAAAGGAAACTAAGCAAAGAAGTCTAATGTGTTACTTCTGACTAATATCCACAGAAGTAATTGACAGAGTTGAAACCTTTTATTCCACCGCACAGATTTCAAGACTTGAGATTAGAGTAACTGAGGAAAGCAGGAAATTACTGTTGTTTGTGGACTGGTTCTGGCAGGAAAGAGTCTATCTTAGCTGTGTATTTAATGGATGTTTATTTTTTAGAGAAATATGCTGAGACTTGGAAAATTGTGTGTTCTTTCCTGTAGAATGGAGGATGAGGTGACATGCTCTACTGAATACATTTTTAGATACTCTCACAGAGTGTCTGGCAATACAGAAGCATTATATAATTGAGATCTGTATGTTTTGCCAGTTGCAGGTGATTTCATTTTGCTCTTTTCTAGTATTCTGTCCAGATACTTCAGAAAAAAGCATTTCAGTCTTTAGAAAGTTAAATTGCCATGCGCTACAGACAAAGAACACCCGAGTGCTGTTAGTACTTGTGGGCCTTGAAATGGCAGGTATTGATTAGTCAAAGGTGTTTCCAGACAGTCCTAGGGAAAATCATTCCATATCAATTTTCGTGTTACACTCTGCTGAACCCAGAAACTCTGCAGTGTTTCTTCATCTTTATTGACGCTGATTTTCATCTTTGTGTGTTTTGTCTTGTTCTCCCTGTGAAACCATTTCCCTTTCAATTTCTCCATTCTTTGTCCCCCAGGAGGTCAGTATTCTGTCCCTCTGTCCCTTCTAGGCTTTCTCTGATCACTAACATATGCATCTGCAGGCTTCCAGTTCTCACCTTCTCTCCCTTCCCTACCCTTGTTCTTGCCAGAGCCTTGTTCAAGATGTCGATTTGTCTCCTTTAGATTTGATATGGAAACTTATCTGTGCACATTTTTCAGGGGTCTACATACATATTGTAGTTTCTATGGTTTTTTTAACTGAATCCAACACAGGCAACTTTAATGTCAAAATAGGTAAGGCCAGGTATCTGTCAAATTTGAACCTCTTCCTTCAAAGAAGGAAGCATAAGAGCTTCTCAAAAAGTATATATACACTTTAACACCATTCTATAAATACTCTCTGACTCATTATGAGAAAAACACTTCACTGAGCAATTTTTGTTGTTATTTTTTAATTTTGACATGGAGACACCAGCTAGAAAGTCTGAGAACAAACAAAAAGAAATGTACAGAAAACTGAACAATGTCTTTACAATGGGAATTGATGGCTGCTAGTGATTGAGGTGCCACCAGATATTTTATAACAAAAAAACCATTTTCTCTTTGACAGATTCTCAACTTTTTCAGTTATGTTTTCTAGGATCTTTAAGTTGAACTGGTGTTATAGTTGTTTTTAAACAGCTTCTTTTTCAACCATTATATGTAGTTTAATACTGATCAATAGTGCCTTTTTTTTCCAAAGCTTTCTCTGAGTAATTAACACCATTCTGTTTATATGGAGAAGGAATGATTCTTTCTAGGGTTTGGTGGTTGTTTGATTTGGCGGGGGGGCTTGTGAACCTCACAATAATTATTTGATTTTTACTGGAATGCCACTTGAAATTTGCTGGAATGAATGGAAAGACTTGGTTTATCAGAAAGAGAGAGAAAACATCAGCATTTAGGGAAATTAATAAGAAGCTCACTGAAGCAAAATATTTGACAGAAAAAAATACTCAACCAATGATCACCTAAATTAAAATTTTGACTTTTGACTGAGTGGCAGTACACTTATATGTAAACAAAAGAAAAGTTTCCCTGTGTAAAGGCAAATAAATGTCTTCAGCAAGATAATTTAAATTTGTTTCCTTACAAGTATAATAGATGATTATTTCTTTCAGTTACATCTGTGTATATCCATTTCATATTTGAATGTGTTAACTGTAGTGGCTTTATGCACAAAATTCAAGCACTTAAGAACCAACACTTTATTATCACCTTTTATGTCATCAAATTGTTTTGTCTTGCTGATTTAATCTCATGTGATTAAAATGATTTATTGGCTTATTTCTTGTAACAGTTGCATTTTCAAGAAGGAAGTGAAGCCTAGTAATGGTTTGTTGCTTAAGCTGATCACATGAATTGTTCTCTATTTAATTTATTTTTAGAGAAGCCCTCAGCAACTTTTGTTTGCTGCAGAACACTGAAGGACTTGTAAATATTACAAGGTTCTTGCTCACTCTTGAAAGCAAGTGCAGACCACTTCAGGATACAAGATGGATGTAATGTTATTTTAGTCATAGATCTACTTAGTGCACTGGATTTGTCTGGTTTCATAAGAGGCCAGTGCTTAGGTGGAGAAGTATTTGTTTTCAGTCTGAGAAAACTGCTTAGTAGCAAAGCAGTCAAGTGTGCAAATAAGAAGCAGCGAGTATATATGCTGAATTGTGAGGTTTTAGCTGAGTTGATTGTATCATATATTCCATTATGCACCTGTTCTGCGTAAGATAGAAAAATAACACTTTAGTAAAGATCCTAGTACTTATAAACAGTTTATGCTGAAGCTGTCTGAGAAACCAATTGTCAATCAGTCTTTTTTCCATTTCATTCAGGTTCTTAAACCACTAGATGTGAAAACTAAATTCTACAATGCTGAGGTAAGTGAGAGCTGTGTGTATTTGGGTTTGTTTTGGTGTGCTGGGTTTATTACTTCACATTAGGTGGTTAGATTAAATTCAAAGAGCTTCTTAAGTACATGTGTTTCTGAGAAAGATGATCAGTTCTAAAGGGAAAAATTTAGGTGGTGGGTTTATATCATTTAGTTTAAAAATAGATATACTTTTGATGAAGGGGGGAAGGAGATGGTAACTAAGGCAGACATGCCAGGACCTTAATGCAATTGACTGACAATTTTGCATATCTTCCACTTTCCCATTAACTCAAATACTTTCAGTTATTGCTTGTATATTTAGGCCGATAGAGTACTTACTGTAAGGGAGATTAATTGTTCACAAAGCAGATAATAATTTACCAGATTGGGGAAATTTAAATTTGAATTATTGAACAGAGGGGTCATATTTTTAAATATAAATTTCCCGAATGTAAATATGGCCCTTCTGTTCAATAACTTAATTTTTAGGTTTGTGGCGTCAAAACTCAGTGACCTTATAGATGCCTTGTATGTTTATTTGGACATACTTAGGCATCTGCCTTTGGCTATTCATGGGAAGAATTTTAACTGAAGGTGACACAGGTAGTGGAAATTCTTACAAATTACATACAGCATTCTTTTTATTTGTAGACATTCCCTGTGGATATATGTATTATATAGGTCTGTTGTAGGGTATAAACTTCCACAATATCTCATTACAGAGGAAGTTAGGACATTTGTTTCCATCATTATCACTTACCTGCTTTGTGATAGCGAGCAAGTAGCTTAATTTTGTGAGCATCGTATTCTGTATTGTTTGTACAAAGTTCAGACTGATACTTGCAAAGTACTTTGAGAGCTTCCATTATGAGTATTAAACTTTTTCCACAACCCCTGAAATATGGTCAGCTATTACACTGCTAGTCATTTGGCTGAAAGCCTTCATTAGCATGCTTAAATAGTTTGTTTGAAATAGTTTAAAAGATAGAGTGAAGTTGTAGGTGTTTTATGTTGCAGTGAATAGTAGATAGGAGAAAAAAGACCAAAGTGTCAGGGAGAGGAGAGGAGAAGAAAATATATGGAATTTTGGCAACTTGAAAAATAACTTGTGTTAAGCTAAGTAGAAAATATTTTGCTCTCCTGTTTGTTCTTAACTAAGCAGATATATGTGCTATGAATTTACATGTAGAAAAGCAGAGTCTCCAAATCTATTCTAATTATTTATCTCCATCATAGTCACACCTGGGGTTCATCATGCAAGCTTATGGCTACAGAGGTGTGAAAGGTATATTTCTTTCCCTTCCTGACAGTATCAATAGACAAAACAGAAGGGAGAAATAACAGATAAGAATTTCTGCTCTACAAATGAGGATTCGAGATGCAAATATCTGTCTTGTTCCTTGTGCAGGAAACTTTCTGTAAAGTTTTTCTCTCTGCTGTGAACGAATAGCGTGTAGCTTATGAGACATTTAATATATAGCGTGTAATTTATTTAAAGGGAGGATAAATCAAGGCATAGGTCATCAGCAATTTAAATATCATAGTACAGAGGAAAAGAGAAAAACATTTTCCTAAAAATATCTTGGTACATGTATCTAGGCACAGGCTTCAATCCTTAGGTTGACCAGGTGTGAGATACCTGAGTAGGGTCGGAATGTAAGCACATACCACTGGTTGAGTGCTTTATAGAACTGGTATGATCCGTAAATGGGAATGTCTGGAAATGTCTCCTGCTGTGATTTAAAAACAAAAATAATCCTAAGAAACTAGATAGTTCCTCTGGGAACAAAATAAACCTCTGTTTTGTGTGTGGATTATATTATTGTTTCAGATAGAAAATATGTGGTAGGGGAAGGAGGGACAGATAAATTAAATGTTGCTGTCTCTCTATACTTCACGTGTAAATTTTGTGTTGTGCTGGAACACTGCATAACGAATGGAAATAAAAACCTCTTTAGGGTAAATTCTGAGCAATTCTTTTCTTACAAAATTGTTTTACTGACTGGCCTTGATAAGGGACTTAATAAACTCCATTCCTCAGTTAGCCACCAGTTCCTCATGATAAAGATCTATGAGAAGCTTTGGTGTCTGAGCTGGTATTTGTGGTTTTTTGGTTTTGGTTTCCCTCCCCACCCCTGTAAAGGTTTTAAAAGGCTGCTTTGATGCCTTTTTTTCTTCCTGTTCAGGAATTTATGCAACTCCCATTACCATAGTATCCATTGAGAAAAATTTTTTTAAAGATTTTGGATGATATTAACTGAGCAATTTTTATTTGGCTAGCAAACTGATACAGTACCATTCGTATTTCATTTCTGAAAGTATATAAAGTGCTGCTATGTGTTGTGACCACAGAAGTCAAAGTTAAAAAACGTAGAAATAAGTCTTTGGTTAGATCTTGTATGTGATACTACATTGCTGTCAAAGCACTAAGACCTTCATCCTGAATATTAAGAAAGATTGTTATCCTTGGGAGCAGGGGAGAAAAAAAAAATTGGTATGTGTCAGTTATTAGTTAACTAAATGTCTTTAAAGGTTGACTAACCAGTTGAACTGTTACCATTAATATTACAGATGTGATGTTATCTATCCATAAAGTCTGTCATTAAATTATTTTCTATTACAAATTATAATCCATAATTTAATTTTTTCTAAGACAAGGAATGACGCTGAACCTTAATTTTCTTGCTTGTTGCTCGTATTGCAGTAGCATCCAAATCAAGTTGATCACTGAAATTCATGCATAGAACGCATGCCCTGTTGCCCTAACCTGCTGCAATCCTGAGATTGAATTACCTGCCCTCGTCTATAGAAAGTCTCTCACTGACTTTGGTGTGCTTTGGAAAAGGCTCTGTAAAACGTTCTGTTCCTGCAAACATGCATAGGGAGACAAATATGCAGACACTTAAGAAAACAAAGTTTGCAATTAAAGTTGGGTTTTTGGAATGATGGATATTCAAAAAAGAGCTTTTCCTGATTATGTTATGCCGAATTTTGTTATAAGCTGCAGTATTGTAGCTTTGCTAGAACACATTATCACATTATTTTTATTTTGAGACCTTATATATGTGGATACTTCAAATTATCTGTAAACTGACAAGGACTGTTTTTCCATTTCATATACAACCCATTGCATGGATTTAAATTCAGGAGAAACTTTAAACTTGCTCAAAAACTAACTCTCTTTTTTTGGGGGGGTCAGTTTGTTCTGACATATCTTATCTGTGACTTCTGTGCCTTAGGCTCTACTTTGGATTGGTTCTGAAGCAAAGCTAGTAAACCATGTAACCATACTAGCTATAACTTATTAGAAATGTAGTTGTCATCTTTGTTTGCATCCATTTTTATTTACGTTTCTGTCTTACTAATGCTATCTTGTTTAGATGGTGCAAAAAAAATGCAGAAATGCATTTTGTTTGAAAGTTAGCCTCCTTTTTCTTTAACATTTAACCCTAATTTCTCTAATGTGTTCTTTTTTTATTTTCCCATTAGAGTGACCTCAGTTCTGTGGTAATTTTTATTTATTTTTTTATAAATATGTATGCTTTTTTAATTGCCTATCTGTCTCTGTGCTTGTTGTTGACATTCTTTTAAAAACATAATGGAAAAGCAATGTTTGTTCTGCATATCACGAACAGATGTTTTCTCATCTTTATATGTGCAGCTAATCATTTAAATGGTTAGCTCTTTCTTTAATACCCATTGTTGAAACTAAAACTTGATTATTACAGACTCTTGCTTGTGGGGGTCCTCCTATAAAATACCTTACCAAAATTTGACTAGATTAATTATTTGAAAACGGGAGTTAATCCCTTCTAAAATTTTCCTGCTTTTGACCCATAGAAATGTAGGGTTTACTACAGCACTGCTTGTGTAAGCTGTTGACAGAACTTTTCATGTCTGGTTGGTGGAGACAGTGGGTTTGAGGAGAGAGCAGCAGTTGGATGTTCTTCCTTTCGCTAGCTGGAACTGCACTTTCCAACTTTTAACTGCATGTAACAGTTGATGAGTTAGTACGATACTTCTGCAGTCTGATTTCACTTTAAGGTGTGCCTTGTATTAAACTGCATTCTTCTGAAGTACTTAAGGATTTTTTTTTTTTTTAAAACCATATGATATTAAACCAGCTTAGGAATAATACAAAACTAACTTGCTTTTTCATTATGCTGCTTGTTTTTTCTTTTCCCTTTCAAATTAGCTTTTTCTAAGTTTCTGCCTATGGTTGCTGCATTGAAAATGACTAAAATTTGGGTAAATGGACACTTTGAGCAATGGATTTATGGGATATAAACAGTATCTGTTTAAGTGACAGTCAGGTGGTAGTAGTAATGATTACCGAGAGCCATGTTTTAGTTGGGGTTATTTCCAGCTCCTTCTGCAAGTGTGAGGTCTGTCCATAACCCGTGGAGCTTGCACAGTTTTCATTACTATATATATGCTATCATCTGGTTTGTGTTTAACATGTTTATAAGGCACAACAAATAGTTCCAGTACGATTCTATATTTCTCCTTTTAACACAATGCCTTTTGAGACTAAAAACATTTTGACTATTTTGTCCCACTTTTATTTTGTAATATACAAGCAGGACTCCATTTGTATAATTAAGTGATTTATTTACACTGATTAAAAAAAAAATATATTTATGGGGAAGGTGGAAAGAAGTTTACAGTTTCTTTTTATTTGTCATAACAAAATACCTAAACTGCTTCATACTGAATTTATGGAATAGAATATTTCAGTTGGAAGGGACCTACAACAATCATGTAGTCCAACTGCCTGAATCAATAACTCTCTTGTAAATGCAAATTTGGTAAACCCTCCTCCCTCCTTTTTTTTTTTTTTTTAATTGGCACTTCTTTGGGTTTTTTTTTTTCACTTCTCCAGGGACTCCTATCTCTAGTAGACTGAGCCTTCCGTAGTTATTCTATCCTGAGATTTTAGAGATGCAAAGTGACTTCACTAGTCTGCAATTCCACAGAAGCAGTGAGGCAAAACCACCTCTAGTTCCATGTTTTTTCAGCTTCTGAAGTTTAACAGTCTGTAGCTTTCATTCCTGTACTAAAATTGGTCCTTATATACCATCTTCAGACATTAGCTTCATTTAACAGATATGTCTTATAGGATATTTCAAAGGTAGAGCACCAGTTAAATTGTTGGATGCGTATAATATTGGTAACCATTGGCATGATGCAGCTGAGTGAGAGGAGGCTGGTTTTGGCTTTTTAGCTAGTACTTCAATGTTTCAGAATAATAATAAAATCTCAGAGCATGTACCTGAACTATTTTACTTCAGTTAAAGAAAAACACACTTATTTTAATTTTTTTACACAGCTTGATGCACTAGTAATCTGGCATGGCATGTCATTGTGCACTGCAATTCCTTACTATTTATTCTATTTTTTCTTTTTTAATAATTTGGATTAAAACTTGAGTTGCTATTGAGTTGATGAAAGTCCTGGGAAGCAGTAATCCGATGCATTACAAATAAACAATAGCTAGAATGTAGCAAAATTATCCCACATCCATTGTTTGGCAAGATACCTGTTGACTAACACTTTTGCTCCTATTGTTACTGGGATTAAGGTTTTTCCTTGCATTAATTAATTTGATTTGCAGGCATGAACTAAACACATGTGACTTTTTTTTTTTAACAATAGGACTGTCTACTTTTTTTAATAACACTAATCATGTTTTCATGAACTTGCACTTTTGTCTTTTTTTTCAGACAGATGAAGTGTTTCTGGAAGCTCAGATTCAGAATATCACTACCTCTCCAATGTTTATGGAGAAGGTTTCTTTAGAGCCATCTATGATGTACAATGTTGCAGAACTGAACACAGTTGACACAGCAGAGGAAAGGTATGTCCAGATTCAGGATATTTGACTTTGCAACTCTTTGTATTATGATTTCATGAGATCATAACTCACAGTTAGTTAGTTGTCTGTAACAGAAGGATTGTACCTTGCTTGATTAAAAAGATCAAATTCCTGTTATGTATTCAGCTGGAAAAGCTGTTACAGTTTTCTTGTTATAGAAACTATTCTTAAAACTTTGGAATTGTACGTAGTAGAGAAATCTCTAGCTTAATCCTCAAATAATTTGTAACATGGATGACATGGTAACACAAAAACATACTACTTCTTCAGTATCTCCTATATAAAATTTAGCCCATTGTCTGGTTCTGACTTGATCTGTGTATACATATTTAGCCTTACAGGACCCATCTGACTTGTCCTTGCTTCCTTCTAGTAGACTGGTAATTGTTTTCAGTTCTTCTAATCAAGATCTAGCAAGGCAGCAGTCAAGGTGAATCAGTGGAATGCCCTTATAGGATCTTAGAATATAAAAATTTGTCATGCTGAAATAAATTAAATGTCATTTAGTGTCAATCAGTAAAACACCAAATACCAGAAAAATTGTCTACTGTGTTCAGTAAAATGTTGTGGATACAAAAGCTTGTGATGTCTGGGTAGAAGTTAACTTTGACTGTTTGTGCTTTGCGGTTGCTTGGGTTTTTGGAGGAGGTGATGTTTGGGTGCTTTTGCAGTGGGGGCTGAAGTGAAAATTCTGTTTTCTCCTTGCTTGTCGAAGGGTTCACCTGCAGTGTAGTGGAGTATTGTTCTTATGAAGTGTTTGCATCTGCTGTAATGGTTCTTGTCCTGAATGGGAATCGTAGGCTTACGACACTGAGATTTACTGGGAGGGAACCAAATAGCAGAAGTAAAATTACCAGCATTGTTGTTTAAATGCTAAGATGCCAGATAATAAATTATAATGTAGTGAAGTGGATTTCCACCTCAGTTCTCTCTGGCTCAGACGAATCGGGTTTTTTTCCCCTTGGTCCTTGACGCTACATAAATTCTAGAATTGTTTTCTGTTGTGAAAACACAAAAATATTCTGGTGTTTGCCATTAATAAAATATATGCAGTAAGACTGGTGAGGGATGGGAAAAAAGGTTGGGTTCTTAAGTCTTCTTAAAAATAACTGTTTAAGACCCAATGTTTTTTTCTTTTAGTGAGTCTACTTTTGGCTCAAGGACTTATTTACAACCTATGGACACACGTCAATACTTATACTGCCTAAAACCAAAGCAAGAATTTGCAGAGAAAGCTGGAGTAATAAAAGGTGTAACAGTGATTGGTAAACTAGACATTGTATGGAAAACTAATCTGGGTGAACGAGGAAGGCTGCAAACTAGCCAGCTCCAAAGAATGGTAAGTTTAACTTAAGCATCAATTTAACTTAGCATCCATTTTTAAGGCAACTCAACAATTTAATAATGACTTGAAGGAAAAGATCAAGCTGCTTACTTTCTAGACCTCATTCTGAATTCACATGTTTCTATTGTACTTGAGAAAGTTATTTAACATGTTTGGTCAGTGAAGTGTGGAAAAAACACTATTCCAAGGGACTGTAGCTGAACAAAAGCATTCTTGTTCCTTTTGGTCATGTGGCAACATTTCTTGTTTTCTTGAGGATTTGTTTTCTGGCACATAACATGCCTCTTTCTTTTTTCACAGCACTGAACAACGTAACTTAATCGATTGAGCACTTGAATTGCTAGAACCAAGTAACCTATGTAGCAAAACACATTGGTTAGAATAAAATTAATTTCTTGGATGCCATTTGGCAGCAAACTGAAAAGCACTGACAAAAGAATTCCTTTAAGTATGCCAACTGTTGACACAGAAGTCTGCTCCCTAATTCATACAGCCATTTTAGCTTCAAGTACTAATTTTTATGTATAAGATAATACTATTTATCTTTCATGTCCACATCTTTTATTAAATCTTTTCTTTCTGGTTGATTTAGAAATTGTTCATGCATTTTAAGTTGTAATTACTAGCTTGCTTAAGTCAGCCGCGCAGCCTGGCTACTCTAACGCCTAAACCTGACTTGCATCTTTTGAATTGAGGATGGTGTAATATGGGAGAGAAGTAAAAGCTTTGACTATTGAATCTTAATCTGAGTTTACAAATCTTGTAATTGGGTTTCTGCCTCTGTCTCTCCCCCTGCCCCCATCTTCTAGTAAATCGAGCAATTCTGTAGGGAAATCACATTGACTTGGAAATAGGCAAGCAAACATGGATCCTGGAAATTCACAGCTAAGTCACTAAAACTTCTTTGTTTTTAATTGAGGTGTTAAGTATCTGTATAACCCCATCAAATTAGAAACTGCCCTTTTTTCTAAACTTAGTTACTCCTGTTAGTTTGAAACTTGTTGGTTGTTTTTTAACTAATACACTGTCTCATTTTCAACTGACCTTTCCTATCGTTTCTCTTTAAAGACAGATTCCCCCCCCCCCCCCCCCCCCCCCCCCCCCCCCCCCCCCCCCCCCCCCCCCCCCCAAATCAGCATTGTCTCACTCTGCATCTGTTCTTGTTAAACCTTTGAGAATTGCACTTGAAACAGTGGTGATTAACACACTTCCACACTCCAGGATTAGTTTTAGTCGTCATTGGTTTTTGCTAGTGATTAACAGAGAAACATGAGCTATTTTCTGTACTTTGAGCAACATCTGTCTTTGGAAAAGCAGCAAACAGTTTTTGGTTTCTTTCCCCTTCGAGTTGCAGTGTAACTCCCTCTCATCTTTTCCTCATCTTCTAAGTGCTATCAGATTATTTCATTTCTAGGCTCCTTTTGCCTTCCATCATTTTCCTCCTAATCCATTTACTAGCCCTATAACCACTGTTTCCCCCACAGGCCTGGAATTTTACCTGTACTGTGCCCCTCTGTCATTGTCTTGGTTCAGATCAGGAATGCACTTTTGAAACACATATCCTGGATCCACCCCCACATACCATAATTTGGTTTTTGGTGGAGTGGTCTTGGAATTCACCACTACATTCTTTTTGGGTGACATTAAACCAGACAGATGCATAACCACAGTATGCCAAAGGTGCTCCACCTGCTCATGGACATTCAATCCAGGACTAGACTAGAACCAGTCCAAAGTTAAAGAACATTATTCTTGAGTAGCACAAGCAAGGAATTGTCTGGTTGATTCCATACTTTAAGCAATTATCTCATATTTGGATTAAAACTACATTCCTCCTTTTGGTGTTACTGTAAGGCCTTTACTTATAGCCATCAGTTCTTGCAGGTATCTCATTATTAAGGCCGACAAGTATGTACTGGTTTAGGCCTTCTCATCTGCTCTGATCCTGTCTTGATTTGGTCAATTGCTGCTAAGTTTATTCTATAAAACACTGCTTTTATTGTTTTTTTTCTTAATATGTCTCTTAGAAGAGTCTAATGTTATGGTAAACTACCCATTGTTTAGGGAACTGGGTATAATTTTTCCAGTAGATTCCTTCCTGTCACCTAATACAGCTGAAAATGTGTGCCTTTTTCCAGTGCTAGATCATTACTTCTCTTTCTTGAAAGGTTCCAAATTTATGTTGCTCAACTGGTCTGAAGTCTCCATCGGTTTGACATCCCTTTGCTCGTGCTAATGTCCAATTTAATAAGTTTTCTAAAATATCATCTGTCTTCAGTCTGTAATGAACTGTGTATGACTAAAACCTGTTCCCAACCTGTCAGTCACTGGCTTTCTGGACCTCGCTGGGCCTATCTTTTAATCAAGCTGTAAATGTAACTTTTACTACGACATCCTTCTATCAGCAGAATTGGAACGTGTCACAGCTAAGCCTTGTCAGGCAGGACAAATTTTGCCCTTGTTTTTTCCTTACAGTCTATCATTTGTGGGGATTGAAAATCTAAAGCTTTTTATCTGGAGGTTACCATCTTGAATCAGCCCTGGTTGGTAGTAACGAGGATATTTATCATAGGCTTGTTACTAGACCATCTGAAACGTGTTAGGCTCTTGACAGAATTGGATAGTTGATAAGTGTTCATATCATGTGCCTTTCTAACTGGTGGTAGTTAATTATTTTGGCTGAGGCTCGGGGGACTGAAATGGCAAGGAGAATGAACAATCTCTTATTTCTTAGGATGTGGAATAGTGGTGGGTTTATGCAGGAAAACTATACTTACATTGTCCATAGTATATCTGTTATCTGCCTAACAGAGAGGTCTTAGAATAAAGCTGATCTTCTCAGGAATCGTGTATGGGTATTCAGACTTCAAGAATGTGAACTATCTGAAAAACTTAGTAATAAAGATCATCCTTGTCTAATGAATTGTTAAGCCTATCAAGAATGTGGTCATTGGTAGTGGATGGAGCACTGCTGTGATTTGTACAAATCAAAAGCACAAAGAGTCAGTCGTCTTTCTTAAAATTCCTCTTATTCTAAGCTTGTTGCAGTAAATGAAAACTTGAGTAGTAAAAACTTAAACTTTACTATCCAGCATCTGAGAATATGCATTCTTGTACCTCTCAGGCTCCTGGTTATGGCGATGTAAGGCTTTCTTTGGAGACAATACCAGACACCGTAAATTTGGAAGAACCTTTTGACATTACATGTAAAATAACAAATTGCAGGTAATGATGTCATGTGATTCTTGTGCTTTTTCCTGAGTGGGTAAGCTGTCTTTGTTTCATTTTTCAGTACTTTTTCCTGAAACAACTCAAACCTGGTCTTCACTATGAGTTGTAGGAACATGAAACTACTTGAAACACATCTTTTGGATTACAATGATTTTAAAAAACCCAAAGAAACAAAAAAAACCTTCCATCATGATCTGTTAATAGTAGTTGAACTAGGAGATTGCCAAAAATCTGTAGTGGAATTCCATGGAACTGGCTGCAATATCATTTAAGATTGCACCCCATACTTAAATCACAAATCATCTTAGTTCTTCTTAGTTAATCTAATAACAAAATGAATGCATATATAGGATTTTTTTTAACTACAAGTAATTTTGTCAGAATAAACGATGCCATTTGTATCCAGTCTGATTTTACTGCTAGTTCTGCACGACTGCTAGAATGCCTGCTAAACATTGTCACCATAGTCTTTTGTATGTCTTTATCCATGTTTTGACTTGATTTGTGTTTACACTAGGATGAATGGTCACCCTTTATAAAAGGGTTGCAAGAGTGACATTTAAATAAAGTAATTCTAAATAGAAGTTGAAGCCAGGAACTAAAGTATCTGGTCTGCAGATACGTCTCAGGAAAATCTTGTACTCCATCCAAAATGTGAGCAGTATTATGCTATCCAGTATTGCTAAACCCATGACAGGACGCTTGTGTCGGACAAAGCTATATGCAACTGAATTATTGCGCATCACAGTAAATCTTGCTTGCTGCCTTATAATTATTTATAAATGCTTGATTAATAGTAACCTGAATAATAAAATAATCAAGCTTTTACATGTCTGCGGTCCTTGAATGCTTAAAAAAAGCCCACAGATTTATTCTTGTTTTTCTATTTTCTTCTAGCAGTGAAAGGACTATGGATCTGGTTTTAGAAATGTGCAATACTAATTCCATCCACTGGTGTGGCGTTTCAGGAAGGCAACTTGGAAAGCTGCACCCAAGTTCATCCCTCCATCTTGCTCTTACACTGTTGTCTTCAGTGCAGGGATTGCAAGTAAGTCTTTATAGCATAGTTTTGTTATAAAATAGCTGTTTTATAAGCTTAGTAATTCTTTCTAATAACAACTCTTATAAATATTTTCCCTTTCTAGAGTGTTTCTGGCTTAAGACTTACAGACACATTTTTGAAGAGAACATATGAGTATGATGATATTGCACAAGTCTGTGTAGTTTCTTCAGAAGTCAAATAAAGCTGAAGAAAAAATTCTGTGTTTCTGCTCGGCTTTTTTTTTTTTGACCAACTTCTTGATGTTTCTGCGGCCGAATCATATTAAAATGTGTACAACAAAACCAAATCCCTATATATCTATAAATGTAACTATGCTTATTTAATTTCTCTGAGCATTTTTGAATGCTTTAAAATCTTTTAAACACATGCATATACGTTGTATCTACTGAAAATAAAGCCTTTGAAAAAAGTGTAGCTCTAGCAAATTGTATTGCATTAACATTACCTCGGGGCAGGGGGGTGAGATTGATATGAAATAGTAGCACTTTGTACTTATTTTTGTAATTTTAATTATTTTTGAAATATTTAAACAGTTTTTAAATTGTGGTTCTGACAAAATTGCTTCAGTTTAAAGGAACTGGCCTTTTACAGACAAGTTCCTGGAATCCAAACTCCTAAAAGAAATACTTCGGGGTATCTGACATGGCAGTGTATTTGCATCGTACATGCATAGCCATCAGAACTAGAGCCTGATAAAGGCATGAGATGAGAGAGTGCAGCTGGCACTGTTGAAGCACTAGCAGCTAGAAAGTAGAGTATCAGCCACAGAATGTGCTGGTTGTGGCTCAGTCTTTGGAATGGAGTCACAGCCAATCTGTCCCAGTTAGCTGCAGTGTTGTGCAGAGTTGGGCGTCCCTGCAATACAGGGCATGCCGTGAACAGGCATGTTACTTCCCAATTAGTAGGGAACTGAAAACTAAAATAGCAGAACCCAGGCGTTTTTTACTGTTAAACTGAGGTGGTGCAAATTATTCTTCCCATCCCAGAGGCATTTAAGTAGATTTTTAGGAAAATGAGGAGAAGAACCCTGCATGGCTGCCCTAGATCAAGTTCCCCAAAGCATATGCAGGAACAAATTCAGGACTTCGTTAAGCACCGAAATGTACTTTTCCCTATCTTTGTTTTGACAAAAGATGGAAATATTTTTGGCTGAATTATCTAAGGTCACCCAAAGGTAGCCATTTAATACAGAAAATGGTGACTGGCTTTCCTAGTTTAACACTAGTTAAACTAGTGTTAAAGATTCTACTCAGTGGCCTGTCATATTTCTTAGCTACCATATTGGCACTTAGCAACCTTAGTTAGTTTTGACAGTATTTTACTTAAGGCTTTCCTGTATATAAAATCTTTAAGTGTAGAATTCAATTTTAAAATATTGGATAAATTTACGACTAGCTTACTAAACTGAGGGAATGAGTCCATATAGGAAAAAAAATAAATTAAAACTATATCCTACACATCTAATAAAATGCAGAGCAACCAACATGAACAGGTATTTTAAAGAATGCAATTTACCTGTTACTCTAGGTACATCAACAAACTAAAACAGTAAACCCACAACTATCCAGACAAAAAATGTAAATAACTTTATTTATAATCTGTTTTCAAGTTAAACTGACACAAGTTGAAGGAGATGTAACGACATGGTAGTAAGAGGTAGGAGAGATACAGAAATGGTAGACAAGTTGCATTTCGCCAGTATGACTTTCTGTAGCCCTGAAACAATGTATGAATCCAAAGCTGCAGACTTAGTTCTTTCTCAGTATGCATGAGTGATTTTACTTTGTACTTGTTACAAAACCAAAAGTGCAACTGAAACAATTTCTAAGCGGAATATTTCATTAGGTGTCTTTATGATCAGGCATAGTTAGAAGAATATACTTCCATGCAAGCAGGTTACAGGAGTTTACAATTTGAGTGCAAAACATTTTCTTCTCTAACAATTATCACACTTATATGCTGATGGAACACTAATGATACAAAACCAATTAGGTGTTAAATGCATATTTGCTCAGTTGAATGATAAACTGCAATTGACCTTAAAGCAGTATTTATGGGGATTGTGGTCTACCACTTGATCTAGCAGGATGAAACATTTTAGTGCAAAATAAAGTGCAGTTATTACACAGGAAAAGATTCCTTCCTCACCCTGTGATTAAGACATATTGCATGACTCTGAAACAATCTAGCCTATTCATGGCAAAATAGACTTTAGCATAAATGATGCCTCTGTTCCTGGTTTCAATGGAAAAGCATGTAATGACAGCTCCTGTTATGGGTTTCACTAGTTTTTTTTATTTAGGCTATAAAGCCCTTTCTGTTAATATACAAGAAACAAAGAATGTTTACAAGTATTGTGCTAGTTGTAGCACATTCCCAAAGGGTTTGCTAATGCCATCAATGTTTTAATAAATATTCTGGTTACATATTATCTGTAGTGGAGTAAAACCTAAACATGACAATATTGTAGTATGTGAAATGAAAGTTACCACTCTATAAAGATGATTTCAAGAGTAGTCTTCAGATAACTAACCAATGCTTCATTCCATTTAACCTTGGGGATAGTTCTCCCATAAATCCTGTAAGCTATAGGGCTTGTACTTGACAGTACAACTTCTACAGCCAGTCTTCAAATATTACCGTATTCTGTAGTTCTTAAGGAACTCTCAAGAGGTTCTTAACACTCTTTCACAAGTAGAAAGGTAACTGACTGTATGAAGATTGCTGTAACAAAGTAAGGATAGAGTGTGAGAGATACTGCAGTGCTGTCCAGTCCAGTCTGGATTTATTGGTTCCCCTTATCAAAGTTAGTAAAACTCACTTTGAGCAGTTGAAAATATGAAAGAGAGAACTTAAGAGTAACTGTGAAGTTTAACAGGAGATATGCTAGGAGCAATGCTTCTCTCCTGACACAACACACTACTCCAAGCAATGTCTGTACAGTAGTTGCAGCCCACCTACAGCCTCCATCAATCCTTCTTGTAAATGGTATCCTGTCCTATTAAACGTAACTGAACTTAAGTAGCAGTTTTCTTGAATGGATTAGATTCAGGATCTGAACTACCTCTGAAAAAAGATCCTCTTAGGGATTTTCTTCTTTGTCATCAGATGTTAAGTCAGAAGATATTACTTGGGAATGTATTTAATGTAAAGCTTAAGTGACTCTACGGCCTCAAAAAGGCAGCTACAGCAACTTACATAGAGAATTTTAAAAAGCATTTTAATGCCGTGTATAGGCAAGCTCTATTGAATAAAGTATGAAATGTCTTAAAGTTGTTTAAGTTGCTCTATTAAGCTTTACCTCTTTATTCAACAGATGGTAATATGGATTTCCTACTTTGTGTTTTCCCCAATTCTTTTCATTTCTCCTTGGATCCAGCCGCATTTTCCCCTGTTTTAGTAGGGGAAGACTCATGTAGTAGATGCACAACTAGCATTTGTTAGAGTCAAGTATGTGACTTAGCCCCAAATTTTGCATTTGCTTCTACTTGAGGTGCTCTTTTTTGACCACAAGATGAATGTGATATGAAGTCTGAGGTCCAGGAGTTCCTGTGTATTTCTACACAGGAGTAAAAACAAGTGTACCTTGTACCAGAAAGCAGTGTGAACAGTAAACAGAATAAAAAAAGTTAAGAGAATAAAAATACAGAAAAGCAGTGGTCTCTGAAAGAGTAAGATTAACTGAGCAAGAAAAGCCAGGGTAGGAACATAAATACTATAGAGTGGAAAAATCTTTAACTTGGCCATATAACCATCACTTAAGACAGATACATGTAAACTTTTAAAAAAATCCTTAATTGTTTAAGCCAGTGATTTACCACACAAGAATAGAAAGAGAATCCTTCTTTCTAAGGCAGTTATTTTTTGATAAATTTTCAGTACTAATTATTGTACAGTCACAGGATCAGTTTTAGCTTATTACACTTAAGAATTTTAAGCTTATGTTAAATACTGCATACATACAGAATGTAATACAGTTTGCCATGCCTAGGAAAATAGTGCCATAATGTTGACCTCCAGGGCTACCGTCATGATTTGAGAGTACACATGGCAGTAGAAAAGCCTAAAACTTCTTAATACTCTTTCCTTTCCCAAGCCAAGTTCCGTTTTGGTTTCTGTGTATTATCCTACTCAGGATTAGTGTCTTCTCTTTCTCTACAGTTTGTGGTACTCCTTCATATGCCATCATCTCCCTCCCTCCTGCCCAATGAAGTTGAAAAATAATATTTCATGTTACTAATGATAGCCCCTTCACAGGCTTGAAGAAACAGACTTTTCAAGCATTAGTTTTAAGTATACTCCAACACTGATTTATGCTCATTATTAAAGGGCACATCAGATGGGCCTACTGTGTCAATATTTGACAGAGTACAGCCATAATGATTTTCACCATAAGAATAACGTGGCTTTTACACTAGGATTTTAGAATTAAGCTGTTATGCAAGATCAGCCCACTACAAAACTCCTCCCCACTCAGTGGCCCTGGAGATCAATCTAATGCACATACTGAAAATTACTTGTACTTAGGGAGTTTAATAAACCACCTATTTAGTGTATTAATTTTCAGAGGAGTAACTATACATAAACGATATGTTCCAAGTTATGTGCAATAGATCTGTTTAACAGATTTATTCTTGTTTGCAAACACGCACAGAGAATTTTCTGTCTTCTATTCAAGCAGAAGAGTTACAATGGTGCTTTTGCTACTAACTATGGTATGCATTTTTGGGGTTATATACCATTCCAATTCACATGCCTCCTTTAAGTCAGGAATGCTCTTCAGTGCTGCCACTGAAAGACCTGCTCCGGACATGATTTCTCAGTTGCTCTATGAGCTCTGGATTCTGCTGCTGTATCTGTTGTGCAAACTGCTGCCCCCTGTGTTGAACAGTTTTAAGCAAAATCAACAAGTGAAAAAAACTGACAGCAGCATTTGTAAGAAAACAGGATATCCCAATACAACTGAAAGGTGCATTATATGAAAGTTAAGACTAAAGATAACTTGCTGTATATTCTTAATCAAGATATTTGTAGTATTATGATTTTTTCTGGTTAAAGTATCTCCAAACAGGATTATCACTCGATCTTCATTTTCATTCTTCAGGACTGTTACTTCTACTTGATAACATGGAGGAAAAAGTATTACCTTACTTGGTAAAACTAAAATTTAGCAACAAATCTGCTCCAGTGATTTGCTCCCTTCTTTTTGAGAGGATCCATTCTAGTTGTTTAAGATAACTACTCTTGTAGTTGAAGAAGTATATAGAAATACATATAGTTGAAGTATAAGTTGAACCTTATATTAGTTTTTCCAGAAATAGTGTGCAGCTGCCAACTTGTACTTGTGAGCAAGACATCATTAGTAGAAAGCAAGCATACAATTACACCTTTATGTCTTGTATGACTGAAGTAATGACAGATCCATCTCCATAACCATTGTAGCTTAAGAGTTAAATTAATAGGGGAGATTAATTCCATATAAAAGATAAGCATAACACTGGTTTACTAGAAAAAGCAAGTAAGTACTACATACCAAAAAAACCCCCACATGCTGTATTCTACATTTTATTACAATATTAAGCTAAGTTTATGGGCACAGAGATGTACGGTCCCCACCAAAAAGAATCATTACTTGCTTTTCAATACTACTTCATGAGTAGCCTGGCATGGCTTCTCTGTAACTTCTGCATTTTGCCCAATTAGCAAATTATCAAGACTCCTTTAAACCACAGTACAGGTTGAAGGAAAGCTACCATTTTCATAGATCTAGGTGTAGTACATGGGTTTTGTGAAAACAGCCCCTGGTTTTGTGGGGGCACACTCCTGTCTGTGATGTGAATTATAAATTACTTTTGCCCTAAAGGGGCAAAACTTAAAAATAGTTTGAAACAGGCTAGAATGCTGAAATAAAGTAAAATTGTATGCCCTTTAAGAGGTCTTGCCATATAAGCAAATGGCATGCTCTTGTGCAGACTCTTCCAGATGGATTATCATTATTATACTATAAAAGCCTTGGGTCCTGGTTTTTGTAAAAGCTACTCCTCATTACACTGAGTTCCCTTAAGCCTCTCTAGTCTAAATGGAGGGATGCCAGAGCAGAACTTGTTGCAACCTGTGCTAAGTAAATCTGTAGCTTTTCTAACTAGTGTCTGGGATATCAGGTAGTAAATTTATCAACACAATTTGAAAGCACGTGTAGGATTACTTAAAGATTTAAAGGAGCATTTTTACAAGTGGCATTTAGAAAGTAAACAGTGTATGAGAACCAGAAAGTGAAACTCAGCACGCAATTCAGTCATTCCAGTTGATTCCAAGTGGAAACATACAAAGCAAACAAACAAGATAGTGGAAAATAAGTCTTCAAGTTCTCAGTTTTAATAATAATCAGGCATACAATGGGGACAGGCCACAGTATAATTGGCTTGACACTATCCCTTTTAAATAGATGTTGCACAATGATGCTCCTACAAAGGTAACAGTTAAAACTATGCAATTCTTACTTACGCATGGATCAGGCTGGACAAATCTGACAGGCCACCAACACCCGCCGCAGGGCCACCAATGGCGTTTGACATCATCCCTGACATCCTGGAACAGTTAGCACAGTGTTGGCACTGGGGTATGCAGGGACCTTTACAGTAAGCAATAAACCGTAGTTCTTTTTTGAATTGCTGGGAGGAAATAAGCTGCAAGAGGAAGAAACTGCAGTAGTTTTATTTACAGTAAGCAAAAATAAAATTACATTTTTCAGGAATACAGTACTATGCACCTTTTCTCTTATTAATTCAAACCCCTAAAAACATTTGTTTTAATGGTACTCCATTTTAATACTTACAATTGTTGAACTTGAGGATTCTGCATTAAGCTTGCTGCCTAGAATAGACAATATATAGCTGAAATTATAACACATTTACTACTTAGGTATCACTGAGGAAAATGTGGGAAAAAAACCAAAAAACCACATGCTGTATTCTATGTTTTATTACAAAATTAAGCTGAGTTTATCTGCACAGAGATGTATGATCCCCAGCAAAAAGAATCATTACAGGAACATATTTCAAGGATATGAAGCTGAGACAATTTGTTACATGGTAGATAAAAAATAGCGGTTACAGATTCAGACATGAAAAATATGACAAGACATTAAAAATAAAAAAACAGTACTAGAAAACTAAAAAATAAAATAACTTAAGACTTCCAAGGACAAAGGTTTTCTATTGGGCTTTTTGGAGAAAGGTCTGTATTTTGTTGATTCCCAGCCTGAATAAATCAGTTTTGCAATTACTGTTACTACTGGGTATAAACTCTTAATATTACAGCCACAAAATATTGCAGAGTAAACCAGAGTGTGGACTTACTTTGTAGCATGGTTTTGTGGTAACATATGTCTTCTGTGGTAATTGCATGTCTTCTTACTTTATAGTAAGCATGAGGTTATTTAAATTTCTCATTCATAAGCTACCTCAAAAATTATATTGTGTTTACCATAGTGTAAGGGTGTATACAGACAGACACTACAGAATAAACCAGGTGATGTTTTAAAGTTAGTAACATAATTTCTACAGAAATCAGTGTCTGTATGAATACAAGACCAATAGGCACAACGCAGTATCTGCTTATTCACTCTCTTATTGAGAGTGAATAAAAAAACTACAAAACCCAGATATATACAATATTCATTTTATTGATCAATGTATGTCCACATATATACCTCAAAAGTAAATCAACTGTTTTCTCTAGTCTACGGTTGGATTTAAAATGCCAAATTCAGGTCAATTCTATGGGTAATACAGGTATTTTTTTTCTTTCTTCCATCAGGAACAAGTCTGATCTAGGTTAGGGGCCCAAAATGGAGGCTAGAAGTAACTTCCTAAAGGTCAGACAGTGAGTCAATTTTTTTCCTTAAAAACAAAACAAAAAACTACACCACAGGAAAATAATTCATTCGTTCCTGGCTGAATGCCCTGTGTTCTATCCACTTGACCAGGCACCTTCTGGAAGTGATGCAAAAATCCTTTCCCCATACTTAGCTCCATATTGAAGAGTACATCTTTGACTCTAAACAGATGCAGACTGATTAAGTCATGTGGCCAGTGAAGTGGTACACAGATTTCCAGTGCTATTTAATCACTAATGCCATCGGAGAACTCGCTCAGTGCTATTTAATCACTAATGCCATCGGAAAACTTGCTCACTTGTTCCTTGCCTACCATCTCTATTATTTGGACCACAGTACTGGACCAGATGTATTGATCTCTCTTGCATGCAGTGCATTTCCACATGGAAGCACTGGTTGAAATGTCCTGTCCTAATGAAGCTACCAGAGGGCAGTAAAGTTTTAACTGAGTTCTCAAAGGAAATAAGTATTTTTTGCATTTTTTTCTCCAAATTCCATTCTTCAAAGTTAATTAATACCATTTAGCTAAGAAAGCCATGCATGGAGAAAAACTACTGAGGGACAAAACCACAATTTGCCATTGTACTGGAAGTAAAGGAATGCACTATATGTTACTTATATTCATTGTTTGCACATCTCATGAAGTTTTGCACACCTAAGGATGTCAGGGGTAATTTGAAAGAGTAAGAACAGAAAAGTCTCTTGGGTAGTTCTCCCCAGGCAGAGTTACTTTAGTCTTGGGTAGACTGCATCTGCATCAACGGCTATTCACTTAAGAGGTAATTTCTTTGTATTCATTGTTAACTGCTATGTGGAGAATAGAAAAGAAATTTTCACCATGCTGTTGACAAGTGGTTTACTATCATGCCATCTACAAAAACAGCATAGCTAATCTATGCACATTGTTGTTCATAAGTGAGAGAATCAATTGGAAATAAGACAGGCGGTATAGGAGATTTATGCTTCACTTCTTGTTTTGAGTGTAAAATGACTTAGAAAAGTTTAAATTCAGTATAATGAAACCATAGCCATTATAATAAGCATTAAAATTGCTTGTGTTATTAAACAAGAGTTGTTCTTAAAACTTCAGTTTTAAAAACAGTATAATGTAAAGCTTGAAATATACTCACCATACTAATGAAGGCAGGATTGTTTATCAAGCTTGCCATGTCAAAACTCAGTCCAGTTCCAGTCTACAAACAAATTGCAATTGAAGATAAGTTTACCTACAAAATTCCAGTTAAAACTATTGTAAATAAATAGATACAGAGCTAACTTACAGGACTGGACATGTCTCTTAATTTCTGTTCTGCTATTTTCAAATTTGATTTATAAGAGTCATTCTCTGGATCAAGATCCAGTGCTTTTTGGTAACTGGTAACTGCTTCTTCATATTTATTCACTGAGGTCAGAGCCAACCTAATGTGAAATAAAGAAATCTTGGGTAGAACACAAATGACCATCATAAGATAATGATACATTTTCTGTTCTAAGTAAAACAGTATCTCACAACTAATTTTTAGCTTGAGCACTAAGTTAAAGCAAGTGTTGCTATTGTGCTACTACTCCTTAGTGCAAGCACTTGTTTTTGCAGAAGAGATGATCCCTCAAGAACTCATCTTGTATTGTCTGTTCCATATACATGCAAGTTTCATTAAAAACTCCTTGGCATCATCAAGTGATTTAGTCTGTATTTGACAGCACAAGCTGGATCGAGTATCCATTACTTTTTGCATAAACTCAGGAATTCCTCTAAGTGTCTCCCCCAGTCCTTTTGATCCAAGAGATTATTCAGAAGGGTACATGGGTAAGTAGGATGAAGATACTCTTAACATGAGTTCTGCAGCTTCAAGAAACCAAATATGGGAACCACAAATTTCAGCATAATAGATTTTTGTCTTAGGATCAGTGCAAGGTTCTCCTTTTGGATTTTCTACTTCAACAGCTTGACAAATGGGTTATACAGGATAGTAGTAACATCTGTAAGATGCTGTAAGAAACCCTTGTATCAGGGAAGTCTGCTTAATGTTTTGAAAAAGATTCTTCTCCAGCAGGTCAGGAGAGCACAGGACAGATCTACTACTTTTGAAACAGTATTTGTTTTCAAATTCAATTAGCTACTACATTTAAAACATCATCTTTCTTTGAGCTATTCCAGAAGTCCATCTAGCTGCAGTTTCAATTCTATCATCTTCTACCGTATTTTCAATTTATACTGACCGCAAAACTGAACAGATCTTTTCCACATTTTGTGAAAGATTTGTGTAACCCACATTCAGCTATTTAGCACCCCAGTCCCCCTTTGATATGTGCTGAGCTGCACAGACTGAGTTGATAAGCCTGTGCTAATGCCCACTAACAGACCTTAGTCTTATCTCAGGCAAGAGAGCTCAGTGTGTTAGATACATCAGTCACAGCCATTGCTCTCAGTGATGATGAACTCAATAAGAGTATGAAACTCCAGGAGTTTCCAGTAATGCTCCTGGAGGAACCCACGCAATAGTAATGTTTTTCTCTCTTAACACAGTTACTGCCATAAAAAACATTCTCCCTTTTGGCCCATTAACTTGCCAAAATAGTTTCTGACCAGACAAGAAATGCAGTCCAGTATTTCTGTGATGCAATCGTGTTTTTTTACAGAGAAAGCATGTAAAATTCTGCTTCTTGGAACACAGTACAAGTCAGAACAGCGGGCGATAGTTTCTTTGCTCACAATTCCTACCCAGACAAGTGCTCTCTCAGGGTCATGCTGGAAGTATCACTTTAACTGTCTACATGGCTCCCATCTCTGTTTATTTCTGTGGCACTTCTGCATCTTTCTGTGACATACAGAGTTTCTGCCAAATCCTGAGAAAAACTGATCTGACTGCATTGTGTAGTCAGAAAACACAGCCTTCTCATAAGGACTTTTTGTTGAGAAGGTGGTTTCTGCACTTGGTTTTTTTCAGTTATTACTAAACAAGCACTGTTTCCTCATTCAGCCTATGCCAGATGTATTATTATATCCATCTGCTGAGTTAAGCAATGGCTTGTAGCTCAAAATATATCCTCTATCAAAACAATCAGACAATCAAAAAAAGAGAAGCTTGATTGCCCAAGAATGATGCCACTTACATTGTGTATCAAAAGGCAAACTGGTCTTACACCCAAAACTCTAAAATAACCTCCAATTACCAATTAAATCAGCCTGTACCTTCCCTGCATCTCACTGAAATCAGGGGATCTTGTGTTGTGCTATATGAAGAAACAATCTAAAGAGAGTTAAATAGGACAAAACCAATTCAACAGTCCCTAAAATTTCGAAGTGAGTTAATCATCTCAAAAGCCAGTCAGGCTACATTTGTATTAGTAAAATAAACTGTATCGTGGGAAGTTTTCAAGTGATAGATTTTCATCATCTTTGATCTTAAAGAAATGCGCCCTGGCATCATTTTGTCCCAGGCCAACAAGCATTATCCCAGATAATTTTGGGGCATGGTTCAGAATTTAACACAGGCCAACGCAATTTAGCAACAGGCAGTTTGGATGTGGCCACTCCATACTGCAAACTACATTTTAATAACATGGACATGGGCCATTTTGTGCCAGCTGACCCAATGAACAATCCCAAGCATTTTTTAATTTACTAGTATAGATATAACCTCAAAAGCCTTATGCAGCATTCAGCCCACACCCACAATGTGTTTGATTATTGAAAATGCAAAGCTCCACATCTTGGAAGAATGGCCCTTCACTCAAGTAGATACCCCATTCAGAACATTCCTGACATTTTTTTCAGATAGTACTCAATCAGACCCACTGCCTAAGGAGGCTATACTGTTAATCTCTCAGACATGACTGAGAAAAACTAGCAAAGGACATAGCTTAGTCTTGCTAAAATATCTGTTTCCAAAGAGCTACTGAACAGAAAAATTAAGCCTCTATTCCTGCTAGTGTGAAGCCCCAATACATTTAGGTTTCTGTTCTCTAACAGCATCATTAACAGATTCACTGTTCCAACTGCAGAATTTTCATTACTCATAACTAGGTAGGAGGTAGAAAAAACACGTCATGACTTTCTAAACTAAATTTGCGAAGTTGATAAACTGAAAGAAAAAAAAATTGCGAACTGAGGAAATCAGATACAAAAATGCTGAGATCAACCACATATATAAAACTTAAAGCTGACAGCCTGATAGGGTCATCTTCAGAAAATTGCTACACTTTCAGAACAAGAATGTCAGCTAAGTAAAACAACCTAGTTCCACTTATTTCAGAAAATCTATGGTGATTTACACTTCGATCTTTAGTGTTTACTCAGATTTGTATTAGCTTACCCCATTCTCCCATATGCTTTGCTGTACTTTGGATCTATTGCTATGGCTCTCTCACAGTCCTTTATTGCATCACTGTAGTTGTTGAGCTTACTTTGAGCAGCAGCCCTAAAAGGAAGACAGGAGGGAAGGGAGAGAGCTTTGTCAAAAAAAACAGTAAAAGAAAAAAAAACAAGCTTAGATACTCACATGTCCATGACTAACTTCAGACTTGTTTAATCTTACTGACTTTTCATTCACTATTTAGGCAAAGCCTCAGCTTTCCTCAATTAAGTACGACAAGCAAATGTTCTGAATTAAGTATGTGCTTAAGTGTATTGCTAGACTAGGGCTTTGGAGAACACGCACTCACCTTTGAGGACACAAAGGATAAATAATTCTAAGGAACTGTTTTAGATCCAGCATATGACTATGCACAAAATATATCATAAAACCTATTACAAGAAGTGAAACTCTCAAGTAGTAGTTTACATAAAATCATTGTTTAAGCAGAAGTATTTTATACAATTGGCATTTTCCAGCAAGAAGTATAGTTTTACTGCCATTCAAAGGAATGCTGTGATTTTTCCCTGCTCAATTTTTTAGCAGGCAACTCATGCTTGCAGGTAAATCAGGACAACATTTCTCAATAATCTCTGAATTACTAAATTACAATTGCATCTCTATACTAGAGAAATACTAAATGTTGTGGACGTTTATACAATAAGATTAAAGACTTGCCCAAATTAAAAAGGACATTGGAACAGATTAATAATCAAAACTTCCCCAGTTTGAAAGGTCTCAAAATACTCTAATTTGTTCTTCCTTGATTAAAAAACTGTAGCAGAAATAACAATATTTCAATTGCATAAAGCATTCTTTTTTATTAGGAATGCTATATGCTACAATCATCACTATATTCAATCCTTTCTCCTGTGGCAACCTCCAAATTGCATGATTTTTCTGACTTTGATTAAAATAAGATAAGCATAAGGCCTATATTATTCAAATACTGCATCACCCACAAAACTCCAAGCAACTGCCTGTCTTCTTTTAAAAAACTTCATACGATACTGTGCTTACTGACATCAAGATTAATTTTGGTCCTCACAAATGTGATATGTGATGATGTAACACACAGTGTGAAGTATTTCTGCTCTTGCCAATTACAGGTTTGGTACTTAAGCCCATTCTACTGAGGAAACTTTCAGTGATTTTGGAAGGCTTTTGAATCTGGTCTTGTATTTCCATTTTATACCTAAAATCACTTATGTGATCAGTTTTCTCAAGGAAAATTGATGACTTACACTTTGAACTGCCATCTTAAAGATGTAAAATATTAGTAAACTGTGCATTTCCTTTCTCTTTATGCTTGCCACGAAACACTGAATCTTTCACTTGTATTTATGACAAACTAAACTCTGGAGTAATGGAAGCACAGCTCCAAAAACAGAAAAATCCACTGGCCCCAAGGCCAGACTGACAGCACTTAAGTTAATCTATCCTTCTGGTAACAGAGGCACTGAAGAATGTAGAGCAGAGTGGCTCTAGAGGCAGGCTAGTTCCAGTAGGGCTCATAGACTGTACTGCCTTTGCTCTTACGCTGGTCTTCTGGGCAGTATACTGAAAGAGCATACTTCTGCTACTGGGTTAACATGCCCTTCCAGACTGCATCTGCTCCCATATCACTATGTCTTCACTATGGTGAAGAATAGATCTTACAATGAAACTACAACAGCCTTGTTATTTTTCAACAGGTCATGCATAAAAATGCTGTGTATTTATACAATGCTTGAAATCTCAAAATGGTATTCCCACATTGATGACATTTTTTCCAAGGAAAGTCAATACTAGGGGAGATAAGAGATGGCAGCTGAGTCACTAGAACACCAGAAAAAAAGGCTCTTGCTACTCTCAACAGACTGGGAATCACAGCCTATGTTACGATTTAATATAGACAACCTAACTCACAAAAACCTGACCTCAAGTGTTACAAGTAATTTTAAAGCCCATATTACACCTTTAACTGATACAGATATGCTGAATGAGCTCACTTTCGCTTTAGATCTTTTACAAGTTTAACATGATAAATTTCTGAATAGTGGTGTTTCTAGCCTCATGGTGTTTTGATCTACTTCACAATTTATCTTTAAAATAATGTTAATGAAGTTCAGGAATGAAAAGCGTGTATTATTTTGTTTTTACCTGTTGCAGTAATAGACCGCATTGTTTGGATCCAGTTCTATAGCCCTAGAATAACAAGCCACTGCAGCACCGTAATTTTCTTCTTTCATATGATTATTACCTGAAATAAATCATAAAAAGCTCTTTAGTTAAAAGATACAGTGCTATGTATGAAAGAAATACAGCAGCCACATTATAGCATCTATATAAGGTAGTTATGACTGCACTTTTTTGAGATACATTCTTTTAAATAGAATTGGCATGGAATAATGCAAATAATAATATCTACTATGTCTGTAAAGTTTATTATGTACATTATAGTCCACCACATAAATCCTCCCCTTCTCATCTTGCTATTTCACACTTTCCAGCTAGTTTCTGCTGTTAAGCAAAGATCACTTTGTTGAGAAGTGTAATTGTAATTGCAGTTCCACTGTAATATAGATTCATCAGTCTTAACTATCTTTGCAAGCCTCATAATCCAGTAGGCTATACGTTAATTCCTTTTTGGTCTCATTTTCTCACATGTCCCAACAACTTGCTTGTAACTATCCATATAACATGGAAAATCAAACAAAAGCAAAACTAAGCACATAAGCCCCACTTTTGTGATGCCACATAATTCATTCATTAAGATAATGAAAAGTATGTATAGAACAGGGAATCTAAAATGGTTCAGAGGTAACATTTTTCACCAACAAAGCTCAGAACTTCTACTTTATAACAAAGTTCAATATTTCACATTTTTTAAGTCCAGTGAAAAAAACAGAAAAATATAACTTTTCTGTGGAAAGAAAATTCTGGAGTAATGTCTTTCAAAACAGAAGATCTTACACATTCTTTCCTCCCCAACACAGGGCAGTCCTGGTAGTTTCTTTCTTTCCTGATGACAGAGTAGTAGAGAAAATGTCCTACTTCAGAGTGCCCAAGGTTAAGGTTGTCCCTGGTCCTGTGACTACGGATCTTTGGCCTGCTAGATCATACAGAAGCCTTGGTTTCCCAGAAACGTCAAGAAATTGTCAGGAAAATTATAGACTTCCACTGACTTCCTTGTATTTTGGCAAAATATTTCAACTATCTCCCCCAAAATAGGCAAGAGAAGAGAGGTCAACAGGTTAGTACAGATATAGATAACTGCATAAGCAAAGGCTGGAAAAGTTCAGTCAGTGCAACATTTTGTCTCTGACAGAAAGACAAGACTGTGGAGCAAGCAGTCCTAGGTGCCTGTACTAACTGAAAACAACTATACTTGCATTTATTTGTGAACATGGAGAGCTTAATAAACAAAACCAGATTTAAGTAACTAAGTATCATCAAGGTAGTACAAAATCACCTCTTTCCAATAGTGATATACTAGACTGTAATTATAGTCAGCAATCCCTGCCAGGGAGAAGGCAAACTGAAACTGTAATTGCATGTATACCTTCAAAATATACACAGAATGTAACCATATCTGTCTCATTTCTACAGGCCCACCATCTACACATCTTTCCTTTGATCTAAGGTAAAGGTCTGTATACTAAATCCTGTTGTCAGATAAAAGACTTGCAAGTTAGCCGCACTCAATGAGATTGCAGCAGTTAACATTTCTCTAAAACAAAACTGCCATCAATGACTATCAAAGTTGGAATTTCTGATACTGCTCTGAACTAAACATGACCTGAGGTGCAGGGCAAAGTTGGAGCTAGTATCAGTGGGTACATTTCTTGCTCTCTCTCTCTTTCCAGCTCAAAATTGGCTAAAGGAAAACAGAAAAATAGCTAGACCTACTATTTCTGCTGAGATTAAGCAATTCAGGACAAAAGGAAAAGCAACTGTAATATTTTATTTTAATGCCAGACAAAAATTCTTAAGACAAAAAAACCCCCACAAATGGTTATACTTTTGAATGTGTGTCCTCTGTAACGAAAATAGTACCTATTGTTATAATTTATACTGAGGTAATACCCAGATCTTTTCAGGATCAAGCCACTGTTACACTATATAAAGCTGCACATAATCAATCTATGCTCTTACATAGCTTACATTAAGCCAAAGTGTCAAGTGATATACAAGGGTAGGCAAGTAAGTTCAAGTATTTACTAGCCTGGAGGGTACATTATGTCCTGGTTTTATAATGACCAAGAAAGAAAAGTCAACTATCTGATTTTGTTTTGCCATTCATTAGTCAATTTCTACAGGTACTAGGGCTGGTTTGAGGGCAGAGGAGGAGCAGGCTGGTGGCCACAAAGGTGAGGGAAGTTATTCCATTGGTAAGGACACACAGATAGAAATGAGGAAATGACAGAGTTATAGAATTACAGTATTATAGAAGCTATGGGTCAAATGGACTTCCCCAAGTTATCTAATTAATCTCCCTAACTCAGGGCAGAAAATACTTACAACTGAAAAGCATGATAGTGGTGATAAATAATACGTGTGTGAAAATGAGGAGGATTAATATGACAGAGCAGCATTAGAAAATAGGACAGGAAGTTTTAATTTTATTATGAAAAATTAACCAGAGGCATTTCAAGCAGTTCCAAACTGCTTACTAATGCCCCTGATAGCTGATGCTTTACATGGCCCTTTGTTGAAGTTTAGATTCTTTCAATTTTTTCAGTAGAGACATGGAATTGCTTTAGTAGCACCACACAAAGACTAACACATAGCACACATTAATTTCATTTCCTCAGTCTATTTCACAAACCCCTGTGGGCTGACAGATGACAAGACAGAAGTCACGGATTTAAAACAGGTATTGCTGTAACAACTACACCTGAAAAGTGCCGAATATTCTTACAGTCCAATAACCATACTGAGTGCTACAGGTATTCTTTACTTTCCATGAGCTGGCAGTAATAGACAGCAAAATGAAAAGCCAGCATGCACAGCAGGTATGTTACAACTCACAAACTAATTTTCACTTGTGACCTAACCTTATTTGAGCTCTTATCCTTAGAATTAAAGAGCTAATGAGCAACTTCAACAATTAGGAAAACTAACTTTCAGAGCTAGTAATGGACTGCATTCATGACTACAGAAGACCAGTTTTAAGATAAGACAAACATGGAACTCATTCTCAAAAACAGTAGAACTTTTCCCACATCATTATCCTGAAATTTTTGAGAGGACTACATCTGCCTTGCAATTAGAAACTTACTTATTTTTTCTATAAAACTCAAATATCTGAAAATCCAGCAGGTCATAAAAAATGTGATTTATAAAGCATCAATCCACCTGATAACAATTCATATCAGTTATTAGTGCTACATGCCTTTTTCCCCCCCCTTCTTTTTTGGGGGGAAATAAAATGGATTCCTTCTTGGGTAGCATTAGCAAAGACTTTTATGGTACAGCTGCTTTTCCTCACATAACAGCAATAACATTTATCAAAGGGAAAATAAACAACTAGCTTTTCTGCACTTTTTATAGAGCACACAAATTATTTCACATATGTGAAATACTAACTCTAGTAAGTTCACAAGAATTTTTCCATTGGCTTCAGCTGGGTCAGCTTTTTACCAATGTTTTAATATTCAGCTAGCACATAATCCTTGACATCACATAACCTTTTCAATATTAAGTAGAAACTTGTATAGCAACTCCATGGACAAACAGAGAAATCTATACTATACCTAACAATAACTGTTCATTCTTTAAAGCTTCTACTACTCAGGAGTGTTGCCCAGGACTTCACGTGTTATCCCTTAGTTTTTAAGCAATCTCCTGAGCAAGGGAGAGAATAGACTATATTTTCTTAAACCCCAGATGGCACAAATCACTTAGCCCTCTTACAATACAACAATCACCAGAGAATATAAGCTTATGTTTTTGTGCGGGGTGTGTGTTGCCCAGCTGCTATAATATCACTATCCATGATAACCCAAAAATCTTAATAAAAGCATAAGATGTTTATTCCTATGTTTATTACAAACCTTCATCCTTCAGTTGGTCAGCCTTTTCAACATCCTCTGGTAAAGAATCTGAGAGAGGCAGCACGTCATTCTGTATGTAAACAAATCAAGATTTTTTTCATTAAAATATAAGCCCTGATTTTATTAAAAACTTCTTTCATCCTGGGCAGCATGGTATCAACAAGCAACCAGATTTTCTGTAGTGCACAGGAAGTATGAAAGAACTAAACATCACTAAAACATTCTTAGAAGAGAAAGATAGCTTGCTTTCTACTACTAAAAAAACCTTATGGCTCACCACACATTTTAAGGAAGTCAAGGGGAAGAGAGCTGATATGTCTCTACAGTCTTGGTTTTCTTGCTTCTGACTCTCCTATTTGCCATCCTGGTGGTTCCTGTGCTTCCTGTACTGGGCATCCCAGATAACATGTATTATTAGTACACATTTTTGAAGTTCCCATTTTAAGGTTAGTGTTCATGGAGATGTTTTTAAAACTGAACAACTAAATTATTTCCAGAAGCGAGTGAGAAGCATCAGCAGACTACAAATGACCTCAGGCACTTCGCAGACATTTATCTCTGGGAACTGCAAAATGCTTAACTCAAGGATAAAATCCTTCAAGTGAGAATGACACTTCCACTGTTCAGTAATTTTCTATATAGAATTGTCCTTATCTAGCTGAAATTAATTCCTCCCACCACCCCAAAAGATTCTCATTCTGCTAGCTTTTATGGAGATTTCACTTTTTTCCTGTTTTCCTTAAGTTTCCACATCGTTTTGACCTATACAGCACTTGAAGGTTGTGTATACAATATGAAATCGTAGCACATATTGGCAGAATGACTCTAGAATCTAAATGAAATTCTTACCTTGTGAAAAGAATTTGTGAATATTTCTGTCAAAAGCTGTGGAGGTGCAAGATGAGTATCTTCCAGGTTAATCTTAAACACAGTCTCCAGACACTGAATTGCAACTTAAAAGAAAAAAATAAAAAATGTAAGTCACCAGTTTCTCAATAGAAGTGTAATTTCACTAATTTATTTATAAAGCTGTGATTCACTTCCTTATTCAGCTAGTAAAAGCAGCTCTTTGGAACATACCATAAAATAAAGAGAGGCTACCTGATCCCCATAGAATTGACTTGCTGAAAAATAGTATAAGCTATACAGAATCCATACATAGTTCAGCCACTACTCTTAAACCAATTTAAAATGTCTATTTCAATTCTTTCAATCATTTAATGTCTTTTTTTTGTTTAAACATAAAAATATGGGGATTTAACAAAAGCACCACAATTCATAATACAACTATGCATGTCACACACCCCACCTCAAAACACCACAACTGCCATATATTTGTCTGGCGCAACAGTTGGAAGAAAATGGCTCATCTTTACTGTAAAGAATAAATGCAAGATACTTATTACTCTTATCTTTTTTGGGAACAAAATATATTCATTTGAAGACACTGTTTATTAATAAAATGCTTCATTAATCACAAGCCTTTATCCTATACAAAAATATATCTGCAGTATCCTTTCACATGTTCTGTTGTGTAAGGATTAAATGGCCCTCCCAAACCTGCAATAATGCAAATACACTCACAATAAGCAATTCTAAAAAAAGTAGAGCCAAATACCTAACTGAAGTTTTAAATGTGCTCACATATTTTTAGGCAAAAGAATATTAATGACAATTACTGTATACAATTCTGTATATATATGTATTCTGTTAATCATAGTATCTTGAATTATGTCATTATTTTCCCTATCACCTTGAGAATCTAGTCAAATGTTTTTATTAAGGTATATCATCTAAATGTTTTAGACTGAAAACTGAGGAGGAACAAAGAAGAGTCTTTGTAAAGCCTAGTTTGAACAGAAAAATGACTTTTTTAACTCGAACTATAGATAACCAGGAGTAGCTAAATTCAAATTAAGTACCAGTAAAAACTGAATCTTAGAATTTAAATTGAATTTCAGTCCAATGTCAATATAATAAATATAAGCTGAATTCTTATTTGCATTATAATGAACCTGAACACGGATCCAAAATCAGAAAAGTAAAATTACTGAAAGTTAACAACAGTAAGGCCAGTTTGAGGAGCCTATTTTCTACGTCACAGCTGTGAGAAAGAGGGAAAAAGTAGACTTGTAAAATAAATAGTAAAACCTGGAAGATGTAATTTTTTAAAAAACTCTGATAACACACAGTAGAAATTATTCAGAAAAAGTCAAGTATGATACAAAGTTAATGTTGATAACATGTAACAATTGAATACATTGCTAATTAGGCATACAACTTGCTCCTGTAACCTATAAATGCTAAAAATGTATCAATTTGCCAGGTTCTAAATTACCCAGTAAGAGTGCTGAAGGATTTGGGTTAAACTCCTTTATCTCCTGCTATGCGGAAAAACTTAATTCTTGTAAAGTAAGGACTGATCATGCTGAATTCTGAATTATATATTAATAGTACTTATTACTAGGCCTACCATAAAATCAGTGGAATTACATATCTTGTTTTTCCTTATATGACTTAATAGAAAGCCACTTGCCATAGTATACTTCCCAATTTTCCCCTCAAACTTATTTTCACCTACAGGCATTCCCTTTCCTGAATGCCTCACCTCATTTGTAGTTTTGCATAAATTTAAGATACAACCTCCTCCTTTATCCTTCTCAAGGTGTTAAGTCTGTGACACCAGCTCTCTATCATACAGGAGACTTTTGCAAATCACAGCAGTGCAAATTATGCTTAAACAAAATAATCCTGAGTATAGTATTACTACTAGTAAGCATTTCCATGAAATAATCAGTTGTTACGGTGAACTCTCACATTTCTCCTTTAGCTGAAAAATGGAATTTATAATCCTTATAATCTATCTATCACAGGTATAACAAAATTAGGAGCTCTTATGGGATGAATCCATAGGTTAGACTAATAACCACTGGTTAACATGCAAGCCAAAAATAGAAACCTGTGTAAAAATAAACATAGCCAAAACAGGAATTTTCCAAATCAGAAAATGTATTAAGTTGTGACAAGATCAGTAACTACCCTGTTTTAATGTGACATAAAAACCTGACCCCAGTAAAGTCAAAGGAGTGAAGACTTGTTTTTGTCTGAAAAGTATCTCAAGAGACTAGACTGCCAGCATCTCACTATCCCACTATCAAAGTGAGGCACTGTCAACTGCTGCAAGCTCAATATCATCAGTAAGTTGGGAAAGACTTGCTGCACCATGTGAGCTACTAATAAAAGATTTTTCCTGTGTCTGACTTCAAAGGTCAAAGTTATCTGTTCTCTCTATTATCTCCATCATCACACACACTTTCAGAGGCCTAGGCAGTTGCTGAAGCTTGTACTGACAACCTTGCGCACCAGTACAGATACCTACCCTCCCTCACACAAACACCTACTACCTGACAACAGGAGCACTTGGGCTATGCTGGAGCCCAGCTCAGCATCCCCAGTGCCGCATAGCTCCAGGATTTTTTGCTGTCCAAGCACAAGTTGCAAGCAACATCAAGGCATCACAGCAGATATGCAAGCTGTTGATCACTGAATAATGAATATTAATTGGGCTGCTGAGGCCCCTTTAGCACTCATCTTGCTTCATCTTACACATAACCTTCCCCATCTCAAGTATTACATGCATCCCTTGCCTTAAGGGGTGCATTCCACTGTTTTGGAAACACTGCCTTAGAGAAATTCATTGCGGTACATTGATCTTAGAAGTAAGAAAAAAAAAATCACAGCCTTGTGCACGTTGTAGGGAGCTTCTGCTTTAATCCCACAGAAATAGGTACTATAGACAAGAAAAAAAAAATAGAAACTGTAAACAGGACAGAGAAATAACTGCCGTTGAAACGCACTGTCTAAAATATAACTTGGAAGAAGTGAAGTTTCTAGTTCATACAATAGAGTTGAGCATTAACCACCAGAGATCTGTATCACTGCTCTAGATCCTAGATTGTAGGGGAGTATATTTCTCCGGTCTACCTTCCGATTACTGTGCTTTCTCAAAATAAGGCATTTTTATTCATCATGGAAGTACAAAATTCCTAGGGAAATTGACACTAACATTGACATCGCTATATAATTCAAACATGCAGAATGCAGGTTATCAATATAAATAGAGTTTGAATACATGCTAGACTTCTATTTTGACAAAGTCTCAATTTTATTTGTAACGTTCTAGCTCTTTTTGTTGTTTTGTGGGGAATGGGAACTGTTTAAATTACTTCCTGGCAGAGACAATCATACAGTGTTTTATCTTTCCAAAGACACCAAGTAGGTACATAAGATACCAATGAAAAGTATCAGTCAAATTTTTTCATCCCTTATGTCACCACCTAACATTAAACACTTCAATAGGTGGGACTTGGGCTATTGCTACTCCACATGCGCTAAAGATATTTTGCACAACTAAAATGAGTCAATTATTCAGAATGCCCGCCTCCTATCCTCTAACACATAGCATATGGTACCATGCTTTTGGCAGGGTACAGCTCTAAAATTAGGATTTCATATCTGTATTAAAATGGTAAATTTTACATCAGCATTTAAGCACAACTGAGGTTTTATAATATTTTTTGTTCAGAAAACAGAATCTTAAAATTGATTCCTTCATATAGACATTGGCTAAGGCTGCTCTAAGACATGTTATCAGGTAAATTTTCAGTCATAACCCAATGTTGATCAGTTTTATTATAAAAACAAAAGGTATACGCTTCATCTCTCATTATATGATTTCCAAAAACATGGCTTTCTTTCATCAGCTGAACATCATCATAACCTGATACAGGTTAAATTCATAGATTTTCAAATGTACAAATGTACCACTTTTCAAATGTACAAAACGCTCCAGATTCTGATGTAAAACCAAATCTTTTGGCTTTTATTCTTTTGGGAGCATCCTTTGAATATCATGATACGAACGTTTCTTTCTTACATTAGTGAACAACTATACTGTAAAACCAATAGACACTGGAAGGAAGCACACTCCAGGTTTATCTTTTTAAGTTTATCTTTTTAAGTCCTCTGAGAAGCAGGACTTGCTTTGCACCTCAGGAAAGTCTACTTTCCACACCTCAGATTTCAGATAACTCAGTGATCAACTGCCTGGATGTTGTTTATTGCACTGCTGGTCCTAGACTTCCCTCTCTTACCTCCAAATTCCTCCTCTGGTTGAGTGATACAACCAAAGACTGCTTGAAACAGTGCAGAGGTCTTTCTTTTAAATAGATGCTATGAAAAGCTCATTGCAGAATTAAGACTTTTTATTCTTCTCTTGCTTAATTCCACATTGTGATACCACCTGCCATGAAGACTCCAGGAATTAGGGAAAAGGAATAAGAGCAGTGTGAAGGAGAAAGACAGATACTGTGAAGTTACAAAGACTTAATGAATGTCTGTCAACAGAGGAATACACACAGAAGTCCATTTTCCTGTAGCTATGTCTACAGATAGATGGACTTGGATGTATAATAGAAACTATACCATTCTGAAAATATTCACTACCATGCGCTCTTTTGAATCACTATTCAAGTGAAAAAGAAATGCAAAGCATTTATTTTATCTTATCTTCCATATTCTTAGGATCTGTTAGCCTTCCCTCATAAATTACGTGGAATTCTTGCAAGTATGAAACAAGAGTTGTTCCCATATACCAAAACCAATATATGGTAATTGTTTTAGTTCTTCTGTGGCCAGCACAGCTACTGTCAAACAGAAAATGCAGAAAGAAACCAAACATAAAAGAGAAAAAGAATCAGCAGGCAAAAATTTATGGGACACATACACAAATCATTACCATAGTCTGCATTATAGCACTGCTTAGCTTGGTGTGATTCAAAGCATCTGTTGCTCAAAATTAAGGTAGTACAGATTTTGTAACTTTAGAACATTTTTTAAATGGGAGAAGTTTTAAAATTAATAACCTCAGAAACATTAAGATCATGATCTTATTCACAGGTAATATTTGGTGGCAGTTTCAGTTAGGTTACTCCAGTTACCTTCTATGATAATATACATCAAGCAATTTAACACATGGGTAGGTATTTTTTATATATATATAAGCACTCTGTCACTTACCTTCCAAGCTTTCTTGTTCATCTGCAGTGAAAGTATCCATCTGACTCTGCTCTCTCAAGAACTGGATGACTGCATAAACCAAGCGTTTGACTGACGACATTTTGAAATTGATGAGTTTCTCCTATGTCTTAAAAACAACAGGATCTCTTACTTCAGAAAAATGAATTCCTAGAGTATTCCAACCTCCCACTGACCTCAGTAAGAAGTACACACAACACAGAAAAACTTACGCTTCACTAGAAAGACTAATGAAGCGATGCCTTGAAACAAGTAGTTAAATTGTATGGATTAGGGAGAACTCCTACAATCATCTAGTCTAACTATCAGCAAAAGAGCACAGATTTCCCCAGATTCATTCCTTCAGGATTGTTCACTGAGGCTAAAATAATTTAGCAACTTCTTTTTCTTTTTTTTTTTTATAGTTTGGATTCCATTTCTAAGACATATGCACTTGGAAGCAGGAGCACATGCTGAAATCAAAATCAATCAAAAAGCCACATTGATAAATATAATGACATAAAGAAACACACTTTAATAAAAAGTATTCTATTCTCTGACATTTTGCTGCTGAATGGTTTATATTCACTTTGGACAAAAAACTGGAACACTGTGACCTCAGTGCACACTTGTGATTAGTGACACTACTGGCTCAGTCTGATTTGCATTCAGCATCAGCTGAGAGTTACATAACTTTGAGGAAAATTTTAGTTCCAACTTTCCAAGTTATTTTTCCTCAAACCATTATGATTTAAAAGGGCACAATCTTATGCAGTCACCAGGGGAAGCAGGTTAAAAAAGAGCGTTAAACGAAGGGCAAGACCAGGGCCAACCCTCCCTGAATTATTTTCTCTCTACAACCCCCGAGCAAACCGATGTGCAGCCAAACCCACGCCGAGCAACCGCCGCCGCGGAGACAGGGGAAAGGCGGCTCCTCGCCAGAGGGGCGGCTGCCGGGGGCGCACAGCGGCGGCGCCCGCCGTATTCGGGCTCCCCGCACGGAAGGGCCGCCGAAGCGGCCGCCGACACGCCCCACCGGACGGGCAGCACGGCGTCCCGCTGGCTGGAGCGCGCCCCCACAGACACGGGCACGGCCCGGGGCCCCGATCCCTGTCCCCCCGCACCCCTCCCCCGCCCACCTCCCGGTCCCGCGGCAGGCCGGGGGCCGCTCGCTCAGGCCCGGAGGACAGGTCTGCCTCGCACAAGCGGGGCGCCCCGCCGCCCGCGGGCCCGCCTCGGCACCGCGGGGGCAGTGGCTGCGCCGCCCGGCCCCTCCCGCGGCCTCGGGCCCACCGAACGCCCAGACGGGGCCCGATTCGCCCCACCACCGCCGAGCTCCGGGGACGAGGGGCTCCGGGAAGGCGGCGCGCAGCCTCCTGGCCCCCGCAGAGCTGTGCTCGCCACGGCGACAGGGCGTCACCCTTACCGTGCGAGACGCGGCGAGCCCCGCGGCAAACGCTGTCCCTGTCCCCGTCCCTGTCAGCGCCGCCGCCGGGTGAGAGAGACAAGGGGCGCGAGGGCGGGCGCGCGCGCCGCCGCGGCGGGAGGAAGAAAGCGGAGGGGCGAGGCGCGCGCGCCGGCTGCGCGCGCTGGCGGCGGGCGCGCGCTCGCTCGCTCCGTAACGGCGGGAAGGGCGTGAGGAGGCGGCGACGGAAGCGGCTGCGCAGGTCGGCGGCGAGAGTGAAGTGGCCCTCCCTCCTCCTCCTTCTCCTCCTCCGCCTCCCCATGCTGGCCTTGTGCGCGGGCGCGGCTCGCAGGTAGGCGCGGAGGGGAAGGTGGCGCAGGGAGGGGGGCGCTTCACGGCCAGCCGCGGCGGGCGGTCTCCGGTGTGGGCGCTACCTGACTGGAAGCCGGGAGAGCCCCGAGCCGCCCGCGGCTGACGGGGAGGTCCTCGTCCCTCGGGGAGCCGGGCCTGGGCTGTGGCCGGGCGTCCTGGCGTGGCGACGGCGGTGAGGCCAGGCTGACCCCCGTGCGGCCGGGCCGAGGGGGGAGCTGCCGGGCGGTTCTGAGGAGAGAAACGTCCGCTGGCCTGCGGGGCGGGCGGTGGGCTGCAGGTGTGCGGGGCGTGCTCCGAGGGGCCAGGCAGACAATAGGGCAGGAACCTTTACAGCCTGTGGGGGTTATTGCCTCAGCTCCTGGCGTGTTTCCCGCAGCCTGCCTTCCCTGAAATAACCTCCGTTATGTACAACTTCCAGGTGGGCAGGGCGGGTGAGGCGAGGTCTCCGCCTTGTAATTCTTGCACCGAGTATCAGACGTACCGCAGGAGGAACAGGCAGGAAGACAATAGAGCGAGGGCTAAGGGTTCTTCAGCAAGGTGTACGTGAAGCGAGACGATGCAATATGTTTTTAATAACTTTATGAAAAGGTGTGTCACTATTTCACATCATATGAGCAGTGAGACGGGTACAAATATATTATCGAAGGGTTTTAAAATAAGGGATTGATTCTTTTCTCTGTAGTGAATGCTAGCTCTAAGTGGACCCAGAAGACCAGTGTGGAAGAAGGCTTGTAGGTAGTTCTAGATGGACTAGACAAATGAGCATCATTGGAGAAATTGAGAGGGCAGAAGAATATAAGCAAAGGACCAGATTTAATAGGAAAAGTAGAAATAGTAGGAGGGTCACAACATAAATACATTGTGGTAATGAGAATGGAGCTGAATTTGAGCATAAAATGAAGAAGATGGTTACCTCTTGTGGACTTTTGACAAATTACAGTTGTGTGCTTACTGCATAAAACATACTATTTTTGTCCTATTTCACAGCCTTTGTTCAGGTTGAATTAGGATTGAGGGGTAGTAGCAGTTAGAAAATGAGATCCAGAATCTTTTCTTTTCATAAGGCTCCTGCTGTTGTAAATTAATTGACCAGTTTATTATTGTTGAATGCAGTGCACAACTATTTTCCTAATATACATTTACATTCTTTTTGTATAGTCATTTTCACTGTTCTTCATATTTTGTGTTGACTGTCTGTCTTTGTCCTACAGATTTTTCCAACAAAAAGAAGGAAAGGAAAGAAAGGAAAAGAAGGATGGAAGTTTTTTTCTTTAGAAAAAAATTAAAAGGTGTATGTTTGCAGTTTGCGTTTGGAAACTAAAGATACCTCCTTTTCAAGTAATAATAAAGTATTGGGTATTGATTCAAATATTTTTTTCATCACATGTTTTAAGTACAGCGGGAAGTGATCACTGCACTTTAATTGTGATTTTTTTTCCCCAGTCATCATTTGAGTGTGCCCAAATAATTGTTTCACAAAAGAGAGTGATCTTGAATGCCTAATAGTGACCTCTGACTTTCAAATGTTAATCAATTGGTCACAGAAATGTTGAATAGCAAAGATTCTCAACTTCTATTTTTCCCAAGTGCATCCTAACATGAGATAAAAATGACAGTTCTTAGCAAGTTTCAAGTATCATGCCTTACATTGAATAAAACTACATTAAGGGTTTGATTCTTTTGGTTAAAATAGGCAGCTTTTGGGAGGGAGGCTATTTCCAATTAAATACTTTTCCTATTGGAATCCAAAAGATTCAAAGATTAATATTTAGTTCAATAAAATACATGCAAAAAGGTAGGCTAAGATGTAGATTAATTAAGTAACCACAGTAGTATGTTTACTTTTTGAGGATATTCTTAGAAATGGAAAAAAAATCTGAATAGAAGTAGACACACTGATTTAAATAATTTCAGTGTCCTAAAATAATTCTCTGGAATTCTTGAATTCTGGAGTCTTTCTTTGAAAATCTTCAAAATCAGGTTTTTAATAGGAAAATATACATACATGGACTCTGGAAGAACTAGAATTTATAGTTAAGTTCTAATTTTAGATTTCCATCACTGGAAAGAAACTCTGAACACTGGCTTTTCTCTTGTTGAGGAAGTAAACCAGCAAGAAACGGGCTGGGGGAAAGAGGCAGGAGGAGGAATGACATTGGAAGGCAAAGAAGCAGGAAGAACTTTTATAGTCGCTTTCTTATTTCATACTTACCACCATAGTGTGTGCATATGCTTTCATTAAACTATCGGGTCCAACACCTCAGCAATGGCAAGGACCAGACAGGACACTTGGAGCATTTTTCCCTTTCCCTGTGCTCCGTGAACTGCACAACCTCCTCTGTGTACGGCAGCAGCAATTTTTTCCTGTGGTCAAAAACAACAGCTGCCACCTTTCCAACCACAGCAGGCTCCAGAAGAACAGTTTGTCTATTAGACAGAGTTTGCAGAACAAAATTGTTCGCTGGACTGGCTGAGACAAAGATGTCGGGCTCAGAAGGATTTTGTGGACTGAATTTGACCCATGGAGCACCAGTTGGACCACACTAAGCAATGCAATTAATGTCTTTTGAGGACATACCTGTTCTATCATTCTCTCTATAAACGAAGAAATGCCTGGCTAGGAAAGACTTCTTTTAAATGGTTTGGGTTAATTCAAAAGTCTGTCATTTCTTCTACAGGAGCCAGGGTCAGGTACTTTGGAAAGCATGTAAGATAGGATGAACATTCAGTACTGTCTTTTCAGAACAGTCTAGGAACTGTTCTGAACAAAACAAAACCAGTTGTCTCATATGATCTTATACAAAAATTTGTCCAGCAATACCTTTTTACGTTGAAACTGCCTCTTAAAACTGTGTTTCATCTCTTCCTGGGTTATGTCAGAGGCAACGGGGGAAATTGGTCACTGTTCATTCTCTTCATGATTGTATGAATCTCTGAAGTTCTTCCTCTGTTTTCTTTCTTTTTTTCCCCCCAATCTGAAGAATCCCAGTCTAGTTAGTGGTTCTTTGAATGGAGTCCATTGCTCACTGCAGCTGGTTGTTACTAACTCATGATGACTTGGTAGAACAGGAAGAGGTTTTGGCAGGTGGGAGAACAGAAGATGAAAGAGTTTGTAACTGTTGGGAGGATCAGAACTGCACATAGTATGTGTGTGCTTCTTGTTATTACAGAGTGGTATAATGAATCTTTGTGTTTTGTTCTCTGTTCCACCTCTACTAAATCCTATCATTTCCTTCTTTTCAGCTGCTTCTTAGCTGATGTTTTCATTAAACTGTTATGTCTCCACAATGATTAGATCAGCTCACAGCTCATCACTGTGTATATAAAGTCCGAAGCGTGTGTCACTTCACATGTATTAAGACTGACATTGACTTTGTTAGTGGTTTTAAACTTTACTCAGCGTTGTGACATTCTTTCACATCTTTTTGTGCCTGCCTTTAGTACGTTGCATTATCATCAGTAAATTTTGTCACTTTATTAATCCCAGCTTTTTGTAGATGAGGTGTAAATATGTGAAAGAATACAGAACCCAGCATGGAACTGTGCGGGTCTCCACTGGTCACTAGTGCCATTCAGAAAAATGAGCAGCCATTTCTGTTTATTTCCTAGCTTTTAATTATTTATCCATAAGAGGATCTCCCTTCTCATCACACAGCAGCATGATTTCTTTAGGACCTTTTGGTCAACAGTCTTTGGAAATCAAATAGGTTATATTAACTGGTCTCTGTCTATTGTGACTTCTTCAAAGAATTCCAATAGATTTGTGAGTCAAGATTTCCCGCTGTAGATGAGACTGTTTTCCAGTACATGTTATATGTATTTAGATGAGGGAAGGCAAGGTGAGGATGCGGGGAATTACATTTATCTCTGAGCAAAACACAATTGGGGGTGGGTGTGTTCATCACACCGTCTCTAAGAGAGTTCCATCTTTAACAGAGACACTTTTTATTGCTACTGTAGAGTGTTAAACGAGTGAAGTTCTTGGCCATACTTATCATGCTGGAACAATCTTTCACATAGCCTGGAACCAGCCTGGGAAGCACTCAGTGTTGTTATGTCACTGTTCACTCAAAAGCCAGAGCAGAAAGCAGGTTTTATTTGCTTGCCTAGTTTGTGGTATTTAGCAGGCACACTGTAGCACAGAGTGCTGTTTGGGATTTTGCAAGCAGTGAAACAATCATGGCGTGCTATAATGCAGTCTTCCCAAGAACAGTGACTGAAAATGGTGCAAGTAAGCAAGATTAGGTCATCATCTGCCACGAAGGCATGGAGTTTTACAACTGACTAATGATGGCAAAGAACATTTCTCCTTGCTTTGACTGTATGAGACTTAAGATCAATGGGAAATCGAAAGGTATTTCCATGGTACAGGCTGAACTGATTAGTTGTGGGTGTAAATCAAAGAAACCTTTTGTGTTTACAAACCCTCCTCAATAGTTTTCTCTGTCCTGACTCCACTTCTTTTTTAGTTGGAGTCAACAAGCTGTTTTTCATGCATTAGCTGATTGCATTCAAGTACTGAACTATCCTGGCAGTAATAGGGTGTGGTGTTTGCACTAAATAGCATGCACTTTACCTGCTGTTTATATTGCTGGCATGATAGATAGATGCTTATGCAGCAGCACCTGAGAGAGCTGTAGGGCCTTAAAAGCAGTATTTTTTCCACTGTGTTTCCATGGTTCACCTGATGGTAGAACCAAACAATAAGATAATCCTAATGAGCACCTCCTGCATCAAATTCAGTGTAGTACACTTACTGTCTGCATGTGAGTGTTGAAAAGTCTCTCAACTTCCTTCCTAAGATCCTCCAAGCAAGTTGTGCTGTGATGGAGGTTTGCTGTGACACAGAATGGATTCAGTTCATAGAATGGATTTAAAGCTTAGTTTAGCAGTCCTAATAATTTTGGGGTTTGCTTTGGGTTTGCTTGGTTGTCTGGGGTTCTTTTTCTAGAACCATGGATACCATAATTTTAGAGATCAGACACTGCAGGAACAGTACCCTGACACTTCTGTGTGTTCCGCTCCAGACTACTGTGTGGAAATCACCTCCTCTTATGAAAGTCAATCAGACCAGTTTCCAAATTCCTTTTGTTTAAAGACTGTTGGAGGGGGCTGAGGGGAAAGGGAGAGGATACAAGTAAATTGTAACATTGTGCATATGTATGAGTTCCTACTTAAGGTCTGGATTTTCTGTTAGTTGCCACAGACTGCTGTTTTCAATTACTTTGCTGTTGATGTTAATTCTATCAGAGAAACCAGTAAACATTTGTTGCCGGATAGTAAGGTCCTAAAAGCAGCACTGAGGGTAATATAGGTATCAATAGAGGGTAATATAGGTATCAATAAAGATTTTAAAATGTTTGTATAACTTGCAGCTTTTTTGACTCACTCACATTGATCTGAAGAGCTAGAAGTATATCTATTACAGCAGTATAATTAATGTAGAGTGTACAGTGAATTCAGTTGCAGAGAATCCTTTTTTTCTGAAAGGTGTAGTGCCAGAATTAATGGTTTAGTGTTAAAAGGTGCTAGAATTTCTTCTATTCCTTCAAATGCAGCTTAAGGAAAAAAAAGAGTCTCTAATGGCAGTTATGGAGCTTTAAATTCGGAAGTACTAAACATACTGTCCTTTTGCTATAGTGAGATCTGTCTGTGCCAAACACAGTCATGACATAGAGCCAAGTACTTTTTTAAGGAAAATGGCCCAGGAATTCAAGGCATGTATTCACTGTTTCATACACTGTCAAGAGCCAAACAGATGAAAGGACTGAGAAGCAAAGTGTAACAACGACTTCAAATGTGTTTGTCCAGCAGCAAAAAGTGATGACTTACATGGTAGGGCTGTAGTCTCATTCCTTTGGCTCAATTGAAATAATGTTGCCCTGTGATTAGCTTTGAGCTATTTAACTGTACTTTGCTTGTTCTGTCTTGGACTTCCCCATGCCCCCCCTCCCCCCACCCCCCACCATTCTTGGTTTTGCCTTGGGTTACTCAGTCCTCTGCTTACTTTGCTTGATTTTGTCCTTGCTTTACTATAAAATATACAATTACTTCTTGTCTGAAGCTGTGAGTCAAAAGTGAAACAATATGGAGATATATTTAAAATACAAGCAAGAATTAAGGATCTCTAAATAATACAAAGATGTTAGCCTATTAAATTTCTGTCTTAAAATCCATCCTGAGAACACAGACCGACTGCAATGTATCTTACATTGTATTAGATGCTGCTGAATACTTACTGTGGTTTGTTTCTGAAATGCTTTTTAACTTCTTCATTTAAAGAAAAAAAAAAAGCATTCCATTCCATATGAAGCTTGACTGTTACAAAGCTTTGCTTAAACCATGCCTGTCTGCTATCATTTGTATATGTTTGGTAGCACTTGAGTCTTACTTTCAGGGAAACGCCAACATATGGCATATTATTCAAGTATTAAATAATTTGTCCTGAGGTAAACTGTCAGGTGTTATATTGCCTTAATGGGAGGTGTCTAGTTTTTTGGGTGTTTTGTTGTTATTCTTTTTTTTTTTTTTTAACAAGGCCACTAGGTGGAGTCAAAACATTGAGACCCTGTAATGTTGATTGCAGGTACCTGATGAATATGGTCTTCACATGCACAATGCTGGCTTCCAGCACACAGTGCTGGTTCTTCTGCAGCCTGTAAGACTAGGAAGTGTTGTTTAACTAAGATTTGCTGTTTCAAAAGATAGAAGGAGCAAAATTTTAATTTTAAATTGGCAGCTTTTACAAAGCTTCATACAGTAAATTACTGATTTAAAAAGTTGTTCATTGTGTTTGTTGTGATTTGCAAATCTGCGCTTACTTACATCCATAGGAATGTCCCCTGAGGTGTACGTAAGGTGCAGCAAGAAAAACTTAATTGTATTTATTTGCCATTAGAGTATTTAAAAACTGGAAGATGACTAAATTATCTGAATTTGAGACCCCTCTCCCTCTGTCTTTCTCTTCTTTTTAAAATCTTGGCTCCCACCTTACCGCTGAAGCTGCTATCCCAGATCTTTTGTCAGCAGAAAATATAGTTTTCCATCCTACATGAAGCTGATATACTCTGATTTTTGTGTGGCTACATGGAACTGTCAGATCTATTAGCAAGTACAATAAACTGGTCTGTATATATGTTTCCCAGAAATACATTTGTTAATACACTTTATTCTGTAAAATTGTACTTGTCGTTGTATCTAATACTGTTTAGGTGAAGACTAATTTGAAAACTGGAAGTACCATTAAAGAGTCTTGGATGGAATCATAGCTATCCATATGTAATCAGAGTTAAATGAGACAGCAGGCTTAAATCTTGACCATATTATAAAGTGATTGTCAGTAGTAGGAGCATATTGTGGACAAGCTTGCAGGTTTTTGTGTTTGTATTTTCTAAAGCTGGTACTACCCCTTGCTGCTTCTGCTTCACAGATTGTGGCTTTCTTGTTTTACTTTAATAGTGTTAACGGAACATGTCAACAAAGGGTTGCTTGGCATGTTCCAGTTGCAGAAAACGTTTCTAAACAAAACCAGACTTACATAAATGTTTAATATGTTTAAAATACTTACTGCACAAGTTAAAAATCAGACTGTAAATTCAATTGCTTTGTTTGTCTTTGCAGCAGTTATGTTGGCCACTGCATTGCTGTAATACAGTATTGTAAAGGTCCTTCTCCTTTCTAAAATCAAATCAAATTTATATTTTCCAGAAGCAGCAAGTAATCAAATTGTAGATTTGTTGGTAAAATAAATTACCTGGCATTCTAGCAAAAATAGCAGTGATTGCAGTCTGTAACTTAGAAGCTTTGTTTTCTTCTTAAAAATCCTCTTTTAGAAGTAGCTACTAAGCTTTTAAGTTGTTATTCAATTTACACTGCTTTTGGTAGAAATTGTCATTCTTACTGCTTTTGGGATTGGCAGATTAATACCATAATCTGTGAAAACAGCTGCTTCTATAATACTGTTTGTTGTAGCTGAAAGTCCAAACCAAACCTTCTATGTCTTTCCTCCTGAACTTCTCATAGATGGATGAAGCAGTGCACAAATGCATAATATATTTCAATCTGCCCCGTATGTCATTCCACTGACATTATTAGATGCCATAGGACTCACCCAAGAAAAAGGCCAGTGCAAGTTGCCAACAGAGGCCAGTTAGATATTCGCAGTAAAAATGTGATGTAAATAAAGGTGCTTTAATTTTGAAGGACCTCACAGGAACATAGGCACTGGAAGGGACAATTAGGGTGATCAAGTCTAGTCCTGTGCTACCTTAGGTAACCAAGTAATATAATCCATTTTATAAGCTGGTCAAGCTCCATGTTATAAATAGAGGTGTTTTCACTTCGTGGTGCTTACTGGGCAGCTGTTTCAGAATCTCACTGCCCTGATGGTTACAAACGTCTCTTAAAATTCTAGCTTATGTGTATTCCTGACCAATTTATTCTAATTTGTTCTTATGTCAGTATTGCCTCTTAGCGTCTATGGCTCTTTTCACTTTGGGTCATTTAAATGGTATGCTTAATGACAGCAATCATCTTGAGACTTTTTTTGCTAGACTAAATCCATGCATTTCATACGTGTTTCTAGCAGTAGCGGAGGCTTAGGTGGCTATTGACACTTTTGATCCTTCGTTTAGGATCAAAACAGCATAACTGTTTTGATGTCACACATCAAATAGATGATGGAACTGATAAGGTGAAAAAAAGCTGCCCCCCCTGCATTTTGTTGGTCCACTTCATTTTTCACCTGTATGCTGTCCTGACTCTTTTCGAAGTATGACCCTACCAAAAGTTATGCTGCTGTCATTGATGGAGTGCTGTACCGGGACAGAAATGAGCAGCAGAGGGAGGAACGAGAAAGAAGAATATCTTAAGGCAATACTGCTGCTGGACATGAACCTTATCCTTAACCCAGGCTTGTTTAGATATGTCTGCCCTTCTACACTGCACTGCAGAAAATTGAGTGTAATATCTGAAACAGTTTGAACTAGTCAGTTCAGGCATTAGCAACAGCCTACCCGTGGCTACATGGGGTAATTGCAGTATACACGTAACATTATTTACAGACCTACATTTGTTTATCCTTCCATCTAAACTCAATCAACTTCTGATTGCTCAGTCCAAGCAATGGTTGGCTCTTCTATAATGTTGCTGCCGTTAACCAAAAGCAAGCCCAAGATAATAATTGCATCTTGTTGGTTCAGTTGCTATTTGAAGAAAGCTGTTTGCTGTTGCATCTGGTTCCTACCATTATTAATAGAATTTATTTTCCAGTTTATATCTGAGAAGTTGAAGTTTCCCTCAGTGATACAATTTACTGTAATATTTTCTCTCTAATAACATGACAAGTGTAGTTGCAGAGCATTTTTGAAAGTCATACTATTTTAGCTATACTCTTCTTTCTTGTTTCTTTATAGTCTATTTAATCTTTGATTTTAGCATTGTTTCTTTGTTTCTTTCTTGAACAAATAAGATAAAGTTAGTAAATTATCAATTTTATTGCAGTATGATACATGGAGTTTGGGGAATTTATTTATTTATACTTTTATGTAGACAAAGAATATGAAATACTAAGCCATGAAAGGAAATGGCCAAGATTTCACCTGTGCATATATTTTTACTTGCACATCTTTTTTTATTAATCTGATGTCAGTTAAATTGGCCGTAAGTACAATCTGATTGACTGGTAGCAAGGTAACAACACATATCTGTAAATGGTTATTTGAAGAGTTGCATGTAGTGATTGGTTTTATGTGAAATGTTATGTTGCAGTTTTTGAAGGCCCACCTTCATTTTGTCCGTTAGACTTCCAGGTCTTTCTGAGTTTGTACTGCCTTTGTTAATCTACATAAACAACTGCTTCCTTGTATCAGCAGGAGGGCACAAGGTATCAGCATTTCAAAACTGGGCAGTTCTGTGTTTTCCTGTCTCTAACAGATAGACAACCGCTTGCTGAAATTTATGGCAATCGTTTATGCAGCTGTCAAATTTTATGTGTATTCCTCAATGCAGGTAGCCAACATAATAAGAAAATCAGGTGGCATCTTTTTTTGGTATTTAAAAGTGGCGCTCTGTAGTAGTCAGGGACCCTGCATTCAAATTCATGAAATCAGTCCAACTTTAATTATTAATTAAACTTGTTGGACAGGCTGAAATTAATATAATCTCTTGGTGCTGTGACTATTTTAGTATTTGTTTCTGATAATACGTAGTTGGTCGGTGACAGGGCTGTGTTTTCTACATGTCTAGTTCAAGGTAATGAATGACAGAAAGCTGTAGGTTCCCTTTACAAAAGAGTATCTGCTTCATATCCTGCACTTCAGCATAGTTGCCAGCTTTTGTGTTGTTCAGGCTGTTGTTTTCCTTTGATTCTGTTTTACTTTTATGTTGAACTTAATTTGGCACATTTCATATTCTTCCTGATGTTCTCAGGTGGGGTAGAGTTCAGGGCCCTGAACCTACTTTTGAGGAGACTCCCCTTCAGCTCCCATGAGGTTGTACCAGAGCTGTGCTAGCAATGTGTGAAAAACTAGACATAGGGCAGTCCAGTGGGAAGCTGTTCATGACTTAATGAAGTACTGTTCTTTAATGGATTTGTAGATTCAGGGTAGAATTCAATGGTTTTGGGGGATGGGAAACTAATGCATTCTGAGAATGCTAACACTTAACCGTTTGCTTTTATGAAAGCAGCTTCATTTATCATAAACTTCTAACTGAGATTCAAAGTTTCGGTAGTCCAGTGGAAAAGATACTAAGGCATTCGTGTCACAAATGAGTTGATATCAGAGAGAGAGAACAGAGGTTGAAGGAGTATTCTTTGTTCAGGCTTCATTTTCACAGTTAAATCATCAATATGCTGGACATTGATGTTTCTGTATGCCAGTAGAAGGCAAAAGTAAACAACTTGCCTGCACTGGTATGGGGGGATTTGAAGAAACTGTGGTAACAAGAAAAAAAAAATTCTCAACATAAAGCATAGATAGAAATGTTGTCTTTCATTCTTGTCTTGCATAAAAATAATTTTGGCTAGGCTATTTCTAGAGAATTCCGCTTATAGGTGAGTGAGACTTTTAACAAAAAGTCTTGCCTTCAAACAGAAGCCCTGCATGCAGCTCTTTTCAGATTGTTGGCATTTCACTCTTCTGCTTTGTTTTTCCTTCAGGCTAAAATTGCCTATCCTTTTATGCATGCTCCCTGCATTGTATGCCAAAACCTATCTGAGCACTTATGCACATACCAGACTGGTTTTGCAACAAAATTAATACAGGTACAGTGGCTAGCGTTAAGAGGAAAAAGTATTTAATGTAAAATAGTGTTAAGTAAACATCCCTTTTAGTAGCAAGCTCTCTGTATGCGTTCTTGTATTTCTTTAATTATGGTTGAAAATTTTAAGTTGTCATTATTACCATAACAGCATGTGTTGTTGGTTTTTTTTTTAAAATTATGCGACTGAAATAAGGAGGCAGATACTAAGTCTCTGCCAGCCAGAGATCCTCCTATGATGCTCCTATGACCCTCCTATGATACTAAACATTGCAGCAAGTTTTACTCCTTGAATGCAAGCTGTCTTTTAATTACTATCAAATTATTATCTTTGTCAGCAACTACTTCATATGTAACTGAGCTATTAATATATTCGCCAGGTGGACATCTTGTTGATTGTGTGGGTTTCTATTAGCCCCACTTCAGTCAGTTGCCAGTGTCTGTATCCTTCTCCTTTATACAACCAAGTTGAGTGTTGGTTTGTTGGGGTGGCAGGGTAGAAGCCTGTATTTCTGAAGCCAGTATCTTCTTAACTTATATTTGGATTTGTTGCTCCAAGTCACATTTGGTTTTTTTTTTTTTTAATATTGTCAAAAAGATTAGTGAAAAGGCAGCTATTGATTGCACAGCACACTAAGATCTGCTACATATGTAAACTTTTCTGCTAGCTAAAGCTGAAATGTAGTTGAGTTATGTAATCAGGATTAATAGTACATAAATTACAGTAAACTTACGTACCTGTTCTGGCAATAGAGTGAAATTGTCTATTAAATCCACAACAATTAAAGGAATAAATTTTCAAGTGAGTAACAACTGGAAGTTTTCCTCCCATGGCTCAAAATGTGGCAGACATCCCGTGTAAATATAAAATTATTTATTATAATGAACATAACCAAATGACTTTTTTTTTGTGTCGTCTTCTGTGCATCTTTGCAGTTCTTGGTCTTCATAATCTACAAATCACTATGTGGGTTTTATTCCTTATTTCAAAGATGCAAATACTGTCTGTTTCTGTAGAGTTTCAGTGACTGTAATTCTGTTTTTCTTAGAAGATTGAATAGTAACTTAATCTGTCTGGTTTTGTCAATACTGAAGTTTCTATCCCTGTCCACACTTAGTCATCCTCTAGATGAAAAAGGTAGAAGACAGTCCTTTGATTTATTTAAAATTAGACTTAATTGGTAAGGGTAATGGCTGTGTATGGTCCTGCTGGACAAGCTATGGCTCTAAAAAGGACTTTGTTCTTGCTTCTAAAAATATTCTGTAATTATTAAAGGTCTGTTGCCTTTTTTCTAATGTTTACTATAAACTAGCTCTTGAACTAGAATCTTGCTATGCAAAGATCATTTTTATACTTTCAGGTCTGTTGAGCCACGGCTTGTGTTGAGAATGACATTAGGAGCAGAAATTACTAGCCAGCTCAAGGCTTCTTCATATGTAGCACCAGGCCGAAACGTTTTGAGATGGGACCTGTCACCAGAGCAAATTAGAACAAGAACAGAAGAACTAATCAGGAAGACAAAGCACGTATATGACAGTGTCGGGATGCTTGATATTGGAGAAATAACACATGAAAATACTGTACGGGCCTTGGCAGATATAGAAGTGGAATACGCAGGTTAGTGTACGTTTTCTGTGATTCTTTCCATAGGACATTCCATCTGCACATAAAGAAACATTGAGAAAAGATAGTTGTTGCTTAGAATTCTGATCCATGCTGGTCTTGTGCAGAATGTGTAGAGGCCTCTCAGGAGTCCTCTGGTCCTAATAATCTTTCAGGACCTCTCAGCAATATGTGACATGATCAGCTACAAAGTTCTGCTGCTTTATTCTAGAGCAAAAATAAGGATTAGGAAAAGTGTGCTGTTTATCTCTTTGACGCACCCAGAGAACTGCATTGGTCCCCTGTTTTCTTTTTGCGTGTGAAACTCCACACAGTTACATTTTCTTTTCCAACTGTGTACAACTGCTAGGGGACAATGTGCAACAGTGTAGACTGCAGCGTCTGTGGTGAGCATAGTACATTCAAACATGATAAGCAGTGTTTTTTTCAGACGCTGCAGAATCTGAGACAAGCAAGTCAAATGAACAACGGAAAGGTTGATAAGCTCCTAGTGGAGAAAATGTGATGGTTGAGAATGGGGGAATTTTTGAATGCTTTTTTGAAAGAAGACTGCTTTACTTGCTCACTTTTATATTATGGCCTGCAAGGCCTTGAAGAATCCAGGGAGAGGTGTTGGTCGTGCAGTCACATCTAGATTGTTCTGAATGAATTATCAAGACGTGACAATATATGGATGGAGTTTAGTGGTCAAACAGAGGTCATTCAGTTAATTTGTTAATAATTGGCAGTCAGAGGAGATGGGAAAAATAAAAATATGTCTTGGGTGGCTTTGTTTTGAAAAATCTCTCAGATGGTGGCTGCATGACTCTCAAAAAGTAGTCAGTGTAATAAAATGTCAAGTTCTCTTAAATCCTCTAAGAAAATCTGCAGTACCAACAGAAATGCTAAAAACAGCCACCTTGGCTTGGAGCAAAATATTTGCCTAGCAAAAAAAGAGCATCCTGCAGCTCAAATGATTGTACTGTAATATTAGTCTGGCTTTCACATTACTTACAATTACAATTTAGGCACATCCAGTGAATTGACTGGAATTGATGCTGGCAGAAAGACTGAGTAATCTTCGACCAAACAGCTTCCCGTCAGATTCAGTTTTAATTGTACCAATGTATTTGGTATAATTATTGTAAGCCTTTTCACCAAGGTATAAAACTCTCTGCTTTAAATTAAATTAGAAGGAAAATCTATATTTGATTCAGAAAATAGTGGCCATCAGGTTCTCAGCATAGCCACCAAGACTTGCATCTTCCAAGAAGTACTTTTTTTTTCTCTACATGCTATTGCAGTAGTGGGTCGTATTTAAGCTTTTAATGCTGATCTTCAAAGCTGTATGTGAAATTAGCATGACTTACCTGTGAAACAGCCCATGGCATAGATAAGGATGTATTACCACAGCAAGGCTTCCATTAGAACCTTGGATTTTTAAGGCTTGTGTGTCCCTTTCACACGTACGTGAAAGACCTACCCCCGTAACTGGAACTTATTATCTGAAAATACACAGATGACAGCAGGCCTTACATTTCACTTGGAAGCTGCCAAAACTCGCTTCATCATTTTGAAACATCTTGGCATGAGGACAGGAGGGGGGTGGGAAAAAGTTTCCTATGGACTTCAAGAAGAACCATATGCCCATGTTTGCATTCCAAAGGTTTCTGAAGGGCTGAGAGTATCTCAGGGTTTGATAAAACAACTTCAGATTACATAAAATTACAAAGCTTTAAATCATCCTGAAATGTTGTTACTCTAAAATGTGGTTTTGGGGAGGTGGAGGGGAGTGGAATTATAATTGGTTTTGAATTAAGTTAATTCAGCTGGTCATAACAATTCATTTCTCTTAGCATTTCTATTCAATGTCCGTATAAGATGCAATATTCCTTTAATAAGCAAGGATTTACTTAATCTCAAAAGTGTATTCTAAAAAAGTAGTATTACTCAGCTTCTGATCTCTGGAAGTTCAGAATACATAGACAGCATCTTCTGTGTTTGCCTTATTGTTTCTCCTTAAACACAGAAGAGAAGATGGGGATTTGACACTGTTCTCGTAACAATGTAAAAATAACTTCAGGACAGATGGGCCTGTTTGAAAGATTCAGAGCTTTTCACTTTAAATGCTAACATGGAAGCATCTGTGCCAGCTATGAAACAATGTCAGTCTTCGCTTACAAATGGTTCATCTTTCAAAAATCATGTATCATATTTATACACCTTTCAATCGATTTTGTAGAAGTAAGAAGATGAGATAATTAGCTTTGGGTAATAGATAGTTTTTGTACAATGTTTATTTGTTATAATGGTGTGTGGTTTTGTCCTTTCACCTATTCATTTTTACATTATCTGTAATCAATTTGTTTGCTTCAGGCCTGATCTGAAGTGTCAGATTGCTTTGGGTACTTGTTCCTTATGTCTTCTATAAATATCAGAAGGGGGGGAAGTTCCTTATTCTTAAAGCATTTCTAGCCTTCTATGTAAGTGTTCATTGCCTTTTATTTAAACAGTGGAAAGAAGCATGTTGGATTTTCCCCAGCATGTCTCACCTGACAAAGAGGTACGCTTAGCAAGTACAGAAGCTGACAAAAAGCTTTCTAATTTTGATGTGGAGATGAGCATGAGAGAAGATGTGTTTCAGAAGATTGTTTATTTGCAGGTAAATCCCAATGGTATCTGCATAACTTGTGGAAATGTAGATAAAATTCCAGCAGTGAAAAACTTTTCTCTAAAGAAGTTAGTATCCACAGCACTTTTCAAGATCTGCATCACTGTGTGTGTGTTTCCCCCGTGTCCATACCAGTCAAATCTTTCCAGTGGGACACAGCTATGCAAAAAGGCACAAAAACTTAAGCCAGTGTAACTTGGTGCTTCCGCTCTTTGCCTCTCATATCTAGGTGTGTGTATCCTTCTCTCTCCATTGCAATAGCTTTGACTTTTATCTAATCTTCCAATGAGCTGGTACAAGGAAGCTAAACTGGCAGAAGGAAACCCATCAGGAAAAATAAAAATTATTGTTTTCTGCTGGCTGAGCTCTCTGAACTGGTTTGCCCAGAGCATCACCAAGGGGGGAGGACGAAAAGAGGCAATACAGCAATGTATTTAGATTGGTTTATACTGCTTTTGAATTTGTGTCCAAAATTGTGCTTTATTGAAGTTGTCAAGAATTTTGAATTTTAAAGTTGAGTTTTAAGTTATGAAAGTTAATGAGACCATATAACTGGGAGTGACCGCCGAAATTACCTCTTTTGATCTGATAATTACAGACAGCTACGTTGTATACTCCTCATATGTTGCTTAAGCCTCAAAATAAAACTAAGTCAAAAGATACATTTAGTGTTGAACTAGTTTCTATCCCTTTTGTGTTTCTGTTTAGCTTCCCTTCTAATTGAGCAGCTGCAGGTATCTTGTATTCTTCATTTGTACTGTTTATTTTGTAGCTCAAACAGGAAGAACATTTGTTTTTGTTCAAATGCATCTAGTGATATTTGGTAATACTTTTCCAAAAGTGTAATTTAAAGATAATGCAAGGAAGCTATCTAATGTGAAAACTAAAATATATACATTTGCTTCAGATGTGAATCTTCCCTTTCAGCCCCACTGATTTTTAACCTTCTTGTGATGCTGATAATATATTGGAGCCCTATTTCTTGGAGTCATTGTTTGTGCTTTTTGCAGCATTGACTGGGAACCAGAATAATATTTGCAGCACCTTATTAAAGTGCCTTCCAATACCATTGTCTTCTGTTGCTGTGTTTTCCAGGCACATTTTCAAGTGTTCTCCTCTAGCTGAGTATTGTTTATGTTTTTGTGGAGGTATTTAATACACCCATTTTGAGGACCTTCTGTTGTGTGTTGGCAGATAGTGCCTTATGTTGATTTCTTTTTCCCCTCTGTGCCTTATGTTGATCTTTTTTTCCCCCCTGCTCTGTTGCTATTAATTAAATGGTTTGATATGTATTTATTATTTGCTGTGATTTTCCCCACCCTCCAGTATAGTATGCACAGATACATTTAGGGCTAATCTGCCATATCTGTGTATCCATCTATTTTTAATTTACAGGAATTTCTGATAGTAGCTAGTGAAAACTGATTGCTGTTATTCACTAGTATTACTTTCTTATAATCTTTTTTTTTTTGAAACTTTTTCATTTGGTGCTTTCCTACTTCATTTTCCTTTGCAGCAATACTTGGCTTTTGTAACAGTTACAATTGTTGCTTAAATCTCCATTTAATTTTTTTAGAGATGGCTTAACTGCAGCATGCAAGCATGTTTTAGTATTAGTTTTCCAGAGATGCAACCTCTGAGTGTATATCAACTTCATAATAACTATGAAAGTAGTAGCAGTTTTTGCTGTAGAACAGATGTGAAATTGCCAATAGTGACAGACTGATCAAATCTAGCTATTTCCAAATCACAAAGGTCTTGTTAATTTTTGCTAAATTTCTAATGTCTTCTCCTGTTAGAAGCTCTTAGTTGAAAAGTCAGGTTCCAGGAGCACATAAAAAAAAAGGACTTCCACAAACAGAAATGTTTTGCTGAAATAATTTTATCAGTTTAAATGAGCAAGTAAAACAGTTTGATTAAATCAGGTTTTTCATGGCCTCACTGAGGATTTAATAGTTGAAGTATATGAATTCAGTTTCGTGATCCTGCACAGAGGCCAGTTTAAAATGCAGTGAGGAGAATGACGGCCCTCACACTCCCATTTATTTATAGTACAGTCAGTCTGCTAAAAGATGCGTAAATCTGCTTGATCTCAGTGACATCCTGAATGTTTTTGCTCCCTTTAACGAGGACTAAACTTTTCTAAGTTAACAACTGTTTAGTATTCTTTCTAAATTCTGCTGTGTTTAAGAACTGTTGATGGTGGAAGATGTGTGAGGGTTTTGTATTTAATTAAAAAAAAAACCTGAAAATAATCTAGTCTCTTTCTTTTTTCCCACACATTAGGGGAAAAGATTCTTGCATAAATTGATGTTGTTGAATATGCTCTGGATCTTGTTCTTTAGAAAACGTTTAGTTTGGGGTCTGAAACTTGGAATAAAGGTGAATTTGGTAGTGAAACTATAATTTTAAATTTTATTACTCTTAACATCTGCACATGTTGGCTAGCAGAGGCATGCTTAAGAATGTTGCCAATGTTCTCCACCCACACGCCCGCAGGAAACTCAGCCTGATGTAAACAGCTGCTGCAGTTTTTGTTCATGATATTCTAAGTAGGTTTTATTTTTTATTCTGCCTGAAGATTTCTTCAGGGAATAAGGTAGCATGGTTGTCCAAAACAAGTATGAAATGGTATATAAAATCATCACCCGTGACCGTTCTAAAACTTCTGGAAAGTTCCAAAATTTCATATTTGAAATTAGCACTTCTGTTGTGGAAATTGTTCATCAAAGAAACACAGGATGACATAGACCATCCTGACCAGACTGAAGTTCGGAGATGACCACAGAGCACCCTTGGTTCCTGTGCCTGTGAGAGTTTATATGCTTGCTTATCCTTAAGGGCCTGACAGGTCTTTTTGAATGTGTATCATCCTTATCTTAAGCATGTCTGGGATGCAGATAAACGTCACAAAGGCTAATATCAAGACTAGAAGCTATTTAACATCGATTTCTTTTGAAGTGTATGGAGAGATGTAAAGTCATCAAGAGAAGGATGAAGAACACTGACTTAGTTTTGTCCTCCTTTTTCCCAAAAGAGTCTTTCTCTTTCTTAGCTTTAGAAGGAGCCAATATTCACTGGCTTTAAGGGCTTAAAATTAGTGTTTGTGAATTCCCTTTTTCTGCCTAAAATCTTTGCTGAGTTTGGGCCCAGGAGATTTTCAGAAGCATGACAGTTCCATATGCCCAATGGAGGGGCTGGGAGCTCTCTCACAATGCCTAAATAACTCAGTGAGACTTTTCACAATCCTCTGTGCTTAACTGTTACAGTAATAAAAGCAGTGTCTTTTTATAGAGATTAGAGTACTCCATTTTTTTCTCAGCTTTTCTATTTCTGAGCCTTGCAGCACAGTTAGCACAATATAAGTGTTAACGTAGTGACAGTATCTGCATTTTTCACCTCTATCATTTTGAAGTCATGCTTTTTCTATCACACTAGTCTTAGGTCAGAAAAAAGAACCCTGGAATTGTGGGTTGTCTAGTGGAAAAACAGTATGTGAAAATTCTGATTGTTACAAATATTTTTGTACTCAGTATCACAGCATCAACACTCCTAGATGTAGTGCTTGGTAGCATAAAGATCTTCATGAAGCTGCAGAATTTCGGGGAGTATTCTTTGCCAGAAGCACAGCAGGAAGCCCAAGTGTCGCAAGGAGTAGGGTAATAGCATTCTTTTTGTCTGTGTGTTGGGAAATATTCTGTGTGGCTTGCCTTACGCATTTATCACAAATGAGGATGGAGATGTGAGATTTGACTTGGAGAAGACGGAGGGCATGATTTTGTTCACTTACTTTCCTCCCAAAAGGAGATTTCCACCATTTACATCCTTTTATTTAAAAACAAAAACAAACAAACAAAAAAGCAACAGCCAAGTGCTGCAAAAAAATTGTAGGCATGGTGAAGGGTACCCCATGCAATCGCATGGCTCAGTCATCACTGACTTTAGCTGTGTGACCTGTAGTAGTTAGATCATCCTTTCATGAGTCTATGGATTATTTTAAAAATTAGCTGTAAACAGATAATATTAAAAAGAAAAAATATTCATCATTCATCATATGACAGTATTGGTAAACTTAAGTTAAATCTGCCTGTTGCTTTAGAAAAGTTAGTTATCACAAAGTGAAGTGATTGTGATTTTTTTCACTGGACTTAGAAATTCTTGCATATAGACTATTGGTATATGCATAAGAGTTTTAGGCACAGTTGTACTAATGCGTAGCAGTCCTGCTGTAGCATCATGCTACTGGGACTTGTGACTCTCTGCAGAGTAAAAACAAAGCTAAAGCATTCTAAGCTCTTTCATGGTTCTAAAAACCCATTTCCACTGATTTTTGAATCCTATATGCAGGGCACTGGTGGGAGTAGACATTGTTTATGTGGTGTTGTGTGAATTATTTTTAAATGACAGTTGGGAAAATATCTGTTTCAGAGTTTTTATTCTTATTTATTTTCTCTTGGAATACAACTAGGTTCCTGTCTCTTTCTTTTTCTGTTTAAGGAAGAGAGGTGATTTGCACTGGCAGGTCATTAGTTGACAGATGTACACAGTTGTGTAACTCTTTCATAAAATTTGCATGTTTCAACGTCCTTACTTTTCAGAAGTGCTAGTCAAGAATTAATTGTACGTAGGTAAGCTGATGACAGGGTTGTTAAGACAAGTCAGAGCTAATTCCAACAGCTTCATATCTGAAGGTGAACTTAAATAGAATATGTCCATTTTAACAAGGACTATAAGTTAATACCTTTTTTAAAAATGTTCACTTTTAGATGAGGGAAGATAAAATTAGAATGTGTACAGCATTATTTTCAATTTAGGACAAAATGGCAGGTTTCTGAATTAAACAGTTATGCTGTAGTCAGTTTGAAGGAAGACCCTCACAGGACTGATCCATGTTCTGTTACAACCAGTATCTTCTCTCTTAATGTTGGTTGCTTTAGGAAATGACCATTCAAGAATCTTTGTAATGGCATAACCAGACATAGAAATACTGTTTTATTTGTTGTCACTGATTGATTTGCTCTGAAAGAGAAGATGTATATGATCAAATTTTATGCCATCTGATAACCTTCAGTGACACATCTAATCTTTTGGTGGTTTTTTTAATGCCTCTAAGTTTTAAGGTACAGTGTTACCTTATAGCACTGATTTTCTTCAAGTACGTATAAAAAAGCTAGCTCTACAGAAAAAGCTTAGAAAAAGCAGAAAGTGCACTGTATTATAAACTAAAAGGGCTTCCTATTATGACAGCATGTAGATATGCTGAGATACTTGGTAAAAGAAAATTATTTTAATATCATGCTACATCAATATAAGAATACTATTGTATAAGGTAGCTGTTTTTGGAAAGTCCTTCACACTAAAATCCAGGATGTTCCTTTTTTACTATGGTGGTGTTCTAAAGAACAACTGTGTTTAGACCCTTCTAGTGCTTGGTATGTTTCTTACACCATGTTGTACATTCAATTATTCTATACTGTCATTTCAGCAAACCTGCGATGTTGAAAACGTAAAGCCTGAAACAAAGCGATATTTAGAGAAATCTGTTCAAGTGGGAAAAAGAAACGGACTTCATCTTCCTAAAGAACTGCAGAATGTAAATATGGACTATTAGTTTATAAAGCAAAGGTGACAAACTGTTGAAGGGATGAAATTATGATTGTATAGCTGTACTAAGCATATATTTGAACTTTGTGCTTTTGGACCTGCCTAATTACTGCTCTACTCTTAACTGTTCTTTAATCCTTTCCAGATCAATCCTTTAAACTTCAATCACCTTAAGGTTTTTAAATTAATCTGTTAGACACCCATGGTACTCAGTGGATAGAGGTGGTATGCATCACCTCTCTTAGCATTCCAGAGTAAAAGAAACCTATCTGGAAGAGTTTTGTTATATATTCTGATTACAGAGAATGCCTAAATTAGATAGATTCCTAGCCAAGAGACCACTCAAAAATGTTATTTGTGAGTCCAGGCTTCAGAAGTATGTATAATTGTTACAAAGACACAGCTATTTTAATTTCAGTTATTAACCAATGTTGTAAAATGTGTCCAAGATTTTAGCATTTTGACTGAAAAACACTTGAGGTAGCTTAAAGGGAGCACAAGCTGCGCTGAGAATTTTGGCTCCATTAGGGGAGGATTTACTCAAGCATATAAAAGCACTTGTCACTTCTGAAAATCATGAAGTAAAAATGTCAGCATCTGAGATGCTGACATAATTCTGTTTAAATTCTGAGTGATATTGTATAACAATCTTGATTTATGACTCTTGAATAGACTTTACCCTTTGTAGAAAATAATCATTCTTCATCCACATCCTTCAGTTAGTGGGAAGTTTCATGTGTGTTTGCATTGCTCAAGGGCAACTGATGCCTCTAAAGGAATTTTGAAATACTTTATAAGGAGACAGTAGTTGAATTACATGTAAGTAAAAACTTGACTAATGATAGTCTCTGCCAAGTTTTGTATTCGGTGTGTATTCTTCTACTGGTAACTACTGTGTTTATGTGAACTTGACAGTAAGGGGCATGCTATGAGATATATTAGAAAATGTTTCAGATGGGTGAATATCAGGATTTTAAAAAAGGTTTTGGAATGGTCTTGTCTTGTGTGGATATTGTCTTCTTTTTGTCATACCTGTACAATTCCAAAAGAGTGTTTTTCAATAAGTTGCATGCATTTTTACTCCCTTGATTCTCATTGATTTTAGTGGATATTTTTACACTTAAAATAGTAATTTAGGATTTTCAAATAAAAGAAAATAATGGAATGTTAGCACATAATGCTGTTCAGAGAACGTGTTTATGTGTTTAGTCCCCTCTAAGTTGAGAACACATTTGAAATGTTGTCAGAGCGATAGCTCCGACCCAGGGTTCATTGGCAACAATATTGCTCAGGACCAAAAGAAAGATAAAAGGGAGGCTGAGAGAGAGTGAAGTATGACGCTGCCTGCAGCGTGTTACTTGCTCAATGCTGGTATTCACTGTTGGCTAGTAGAGCCTAGCTGGAAAAAGTGAAATACTATTCATGTGGAGGATAGGAGTTACCAAGTTTGATTTTTGTTTTTCCACTAAGTTCAGTTTATACCCAATACAGGAAATAAAGACAATGAAGAAAAAATTGAGTGAGCTGTGTATAGACTTTAACAAAAACCTGAATGAGGAAAACACATTTCTTGTATTTTCTAAGGAAGAACTTGGTGAGTAGTATGCTTGCTCTTTCCGTTTCTTCAACCTTCCAGTTTTACTGGAGTAATTGTTTTTGGCCCAGTGAATGATGGTTAGATCAATGGAAATGTCACATCTTCTCTGTTTCCTTTTTAATCCTTCCCCAAAGTCACTTTAGAATTACCCTATGCAGGTGTTTACGATCTCTTCATAAATTTGTCCTTCCTGAAGTGTTTACCTTGCATCAAGTTAGCATACCTGTCCTACTTTTTTTTTCATAACTTTACTCTTCTCTGCTTCTTTTCTCAATTCTCCACCATCAGGCAATCCCCTGTGTATTATATTCATTGCAATTATTGGAAAAACTTTTCTGTTCTGCAATATATTTTAGCTACTTCAATCATTTAAACTGACCTAGAGATTTCATGTGACAGAGAATTTGGGGATTTATCATCTGAAGGACATGGCATAAAATGTGCTTTAATAACACCAGAGATTTTTTTATGTCATATTCAGTTTTTATCTGGTAGCCTTGCATGTATTTCTCTCTTACTCACAAGTGTTTCCAATTTTTATTTTGCTTGGTTGTGATTTGAAAAAGTTTTAGCAAATAGTTGTAAAAAGAGGGGTTATATTTCTGTGGAGATTTCTGATATCAAATTAGATTGCAGCAAAGGAAATGCAACAATCTCACAAAAAGAAAAGGGAGTAGGTAATTCTGGTAAACATTGTTTATTAAATTGTGTTCTACAGAAGGCCTTCCTGATGACTTTATTAAGAGTTTAGAGAAGACTGAGGAAGACAAATATAAAATTACGTTAAAGTATCCCCACTATTTTCCTGTCATGAAGAAGTGCTGCATTTCAGAAACCAGGAGAAAAATGGAATCTGCCTTTAACTCGAGATGCAAAGAGGTATGTTGTATATTGACTGTTCTACAGGGTCATTACAGAGTTGAAAAATGGAGCTAGACGTTCAAATGTTAGATTTGAGTTGTATATATTGTTTAGTACTATGAAATAAAAACTTACCAGTGTGATCTTTAACAGTTCCTTGCTCCAGTTTATTCTGACATCTAAACACCTTAGAAGTTGATGATCTGCCTGTGTGTGTACATATCTTAAAGTTTCAGTGGTGCTGTAAATAGAAGCAGGATTTTGATCTCTTGCCAAATTTCCCTACAGTGTTCTGCAGCTGCTTACTGGCACTTTCCTCCCAGAGAAGGACGTCTGATTGTAGCTTCTGTAGTACTTTGGGATTCTTCAGAATGAGAGGAGTTATTTAAGCACACGTTTTAATTATGAAATACAGGTGATTAAATGTAAAATTAATGCATTGCATATTGATGCGAATTTTAATTAGATGTTAAAAAACCCCTAATTTTTATAAAAGATTAATTTAATTATCTGAAAAATAGCTGGAAACATGCCTTATAAAAAGAAGAAATAATTTCACAAATAATTTATTTGATACTGATGAGACCAGGCACCTAGACAGGTACAAAAATAATGAAAAGGATAGAGAGGATAGAAGATTCAGGCAATTGTACCAACCATTCATTAGAGAACAATGGCAGAGATGAGCTTTTGTACTTGAAGTGCTGGGAAATGTGAAGAGTACAAGATAAGATAAAATGGCACCAAGAACTGAACACTGCAAGTCAGCACACTTAAAGGGATTTGCTGTTAAACCTGTGGGACAATGTTCGAACCTGGTGCTTGAGAAGAAGGTTTTTCCCAGAGAAATCTTACTTTTCCAGAACCGTAGGTTAACACAGTTACATTTTCAGCTTCTCAAGGGTACTTTGCCACATTTAGGTCAGGGCCTGGGGTTTTTGTGTTTCAGATCTCTTTCTCTGACTGCTCTTGTCAGAGTGGCAAAAGACAGAAATTTGCAAACAAGCTTTGAATGTTGGCACAATGGCTTTGCAGTCTGTCTTCACCACTAACAAGCAATTAAGCCTGCTGTCAGCCATTTCCCTGTTATCTTTCAGATTTAAATGATTGATAAAGAAAATAAACTCCTTGCAACAGTCAAAGATTTGTTATTATCCTAAAAGGAAATGGTGTATCTTTTGATTAATTAAAACAGATAAATTATAATAGGGAGAATAATGACTTGGATTGACTAAAAAACTAGCTACCTGCAATCAAATGCTGTGAGAAAAAGATTACAAGATTCTAGCTAAACTTACATTATTCTGTATTTATATTTTGAAGTGTTTCATTTTAATTTTTTATTATTTCTCGTGATTACAGATATTATTCAGATAAGTGTTTCAATAAAATGCATTTTCTGGTTTCACTTTACAAATTTTGCCTCCTTTCTTTTTCAGGAGAACACAAAAATTCTTCAGCAATTGCTTCCAATAAGGGCAAAAGTAGCAGAGCTTCTTGGTTATAATACACATGCCAACTTTGTCCTGGAGGTAAACACTGCAAAGAGCACAGATAATGTAACAGCCTTCCTAGGTTTGTTCTTATTTATAAACATTACTTTTATATTTGGTGTGGCAACACAACTCCTCAGCCAAGATAAATTTGAATACGTAATTGTGTCACAGTGTCCATCATGTTTAGATAGAAAAGGAACTCTCTGTTGCCTCTGTTCTGGCATATATTTCTTTTAGACCATAGCTATGCAAATGCAAGTGCTCCAAAACAGGGAAGCACAAGACAAAAATCTGAAAATAACTGCTTTGTGACAGCCAATGTAGGCAAGCAGTTATGTCTTTCTCTGCCCCAAAATGCAGTTATCCTAATTTAGAACCAGAATAACATTTGCAGCCTAAGCAATTTTATCAGTTCAAGAGGCTACATCACAGTTGCAGCTTTTCATTCCCTTAGGTTAGCTGCAATTTTTTGTGCGTCTGTAGCCATAGTGTCTTTTTCTGATACAACTGCATTAAGTATAATGAAAGATTACAGTATGTGATGATGCAACTTCCATGAGCTGAATTAAAAAATTAAATCTGGAATGATAGATTAAATCTGGGATTCAAAAGCCCTCTAATGGAATTCAATCTGAAAACAGAGAGCTCTTGAAAATTTTCAACTGAACAGTTCACAAATTTATAGTCATCCTATTGACTTCAGTGGGCCCGCTCTTGTGCATAGAGTTAACCTATACTTTCTGGAATTATGTAGTTCCACAGACTAGTATGTGTTCCTTTATTAATGTGTCCTAACACCACTTACGATTGTATGTTGATATATTGTATAAATAAACCCCCCCAAATAATTTAGTCCAGCAACAAAGTCTGTTTGGTGGTATTGGGTTTTTTGTGTTTATACATCAATGAAGAGGTTCAAATGTGCCTCTTCCTTCACCTGTAATTCTGTCACATTTCTCCTGTTATGGTGTGAGCTCAGCTCCATATTTGGCCATACCAATTATCCATGTATTTGTCAATGAACTTACACTTAATTTTGATTTATGATTAAATGTTGGAATTACCTGATTTTTTAAAATGTACTTAAAGTAGTTTGGGCTCTTTTCTATCCATTATATTTTTGTAATTCTAAATGGGCTTATATAATACTGTGTTTTTTCATTTGTTTTGAAGCTGACACACCTCATAATTTAGCAGTTATTGTTGTGACTAACTTTTTATAGTATGAGATCATATACTTTTCATAAGTATCATGTTTCATGGTGATTCTTGTAGAGGGAGAATGTTCATCAAATTAATTGTCAGCTTTAATTTAGTTCTTTTCTTATATCCTCAGCTATAAGCATGACAGTATGATTTGCTCTGCTTTGTTCATATATATTCATATTTTAAATCAATGTACATAAGCCGATCTTCTGGCTAGGGAGAAAAGCATTCTGTCCTATGACATATTCTGAATTTAGCATAATACGATCTGCAAACAGTATCTCAGTCATATAAATGCATATAGTGCCTTACAGCCTGCCTAGAAACAGGAGCGGCAATTGCTAAATTTTACACTCTAGATAACAATAGTGAACATTAACCGGAAATCTTAAGGAAGAAAAAAGTGTCTGGTAGTCCAGAAATACTTACAAGAGAATAAGTACGGTATGTGCTTTATGGGATTTTCAGTAAGCTTAAATATTTTCTATTGAATATATTGGATTCATAGTGCTATGACCATTTCTTGTCAAGAAAAGCTATATATTGGAAAAAATGGATATCATAGAGATCAATATCCAGTGGCTTTGGTAGTCTAGAAGCTAGCCATCGTATAGGCAAGAACTCTTTAGTCTCTTGTTCTTTTGCAGGACTTTAGCTAGAAGTAGGTCATAATCTGTTTTGAAAAGTCTTGGAAGAAAAAGTAGTGTTTGAATTTTGTGTTGCGCTTCCAGTAAGTAATAGTAGTTGTGGTCTTCAGCTGTTTCTGCAGAAACATATCAAGAGAACTGAGATTACATGAGGTAAAATTAAAGGCTTCAAGCAAAAGTGTCTAGTGTTACTTTCAATTTCTGATGTCTTTGAAAAAGTCTAAATTTACCAAAACCCTTCACAGTACTGCTAGGCCTATGTAGACTCCTGTATTATTTATAGCATGCCAGCAATTAAAACTCATTAAGACAAGAAAGCAGACAGTTTGCTTGCTGTTAGTCAACAAGTGGAAAACTCTAACATCCACTCTTGGGGCATGTGCTTAAAGTTATGAGTGTATTTTATAGGAATATACATTACAGTAAGGAATGCAGAAGTTGATTCCAAGGCAATCTTTGTTTCAGATGATTTGAGTAAGAAGCTAAAGCCATTGGTTGAGGAAGAAAGAGAATTCATTCTAGATTTGAAGAAAAAGGAGTGTGAAGAAAGAAACTTTGATTATGATGGAAGAATCAATGCATGGGATCTTCATTATTATATGAACAAAACAGAAGAGCTGAAGTACTCCATAGATCAAGAAAAGCTGAGGGAATACTTCCCAATTGAGGCTGTTACAGAAGGCTTACTGAATATTTACCAGAAGCTGCTGGGACTTGTATTTGAGCAAGTAGAAGGTGCTCATGTTTGGCACGACAGCGTTACTCTTTATACAGTAAAGGATAATTCAACAGGAGAAATGTTAGGGCAGTTCTATTTGGACCTTTACCCCAGGTAATTATGACTTAGTGTTTTACTTATGTGTTTAAAATGGAATTGGTCTTGGTGGGTTGCTGGTGTGGTTGAAATTAAATGCATTTGGAAGTAAATATTTGTCCCACTGACAAGACTATTACTGTGTTCGTGCAGTTGTCCTCTGGACTGTTTTCAGATTGTTTACACTTTTTCTTTTTTTTGCAGTACTACTGCATTTCTTGCTTATATTCAGTTTATGAAGCATTACTACTTTGTTCATGTTCTGTAGTATTTCTGTCCAGTGAGTGATCCATAATTTTTTGTCTCTATGAACTTTTCTCCTTCCTGTGATGCTATGTTTTACTTTTCATTTATATTGAACTGTTACTCCAGTCTGTTCAGATCAATTATGTTCCTATCTGCCAAGTGTTCCTAGTTTCTCCCAGTTCCTCTTTACACTTTATATGTGTATTTTGTACCCTGTTGTCCAGACTGCTAAAGAAAGCATCAAATAGATCAGGACCAAGAATAGATTCCTGTTGAGCACACCTTGAAATGTACTTCCGGGCTGATCTCTGTAGCTTTCTAGCTCTCTTCGTAGCTATTCAAAGCATCATCTGTGTTCTGTCAGAGCTTAGGAGACTAGACTGATTTGACAGGATTTATTCTTACCTAGTCCTTTTTGACTGTTTCTCACTGTTTCGTTTTGGGTTTGGTTTTTTAATTCTTTAGCAATTTATAAATTGGCTGATAAGCTTTTTTAATATAAATTGATTTAAGGATTCTCTGGGTTAAGAAAATTAGGTTAGTCAATACAATAGGACATAAATTGTTCTTTTTAAGATAGACACATGTTATTTCCTTCACCTGTTTGCCTGCTCCCCCCTTTCTGCATATCATGTGAATTGCTGAAGCTATTTGTTAGTAAGACTTTTCTGACTTAACTACCCAGTTAACTACTCAGGTTTAGGGCAAAAATTTCGAAGTCATTTTTCTTTAAACTTTTGGATCACACTGCAAATGCAGAAAATGCAGAGACAAAACTGTATTCTTTTGTCTCCTGTAATGAAAGAAAAAATACTGCTTCAGAGGACGGAACCTAGTCCTTCCTGTTACAGTAGCAGTTTAAAATAGAATTAACATCTAAAGTATTATACTTTCAGTATTTGAGTAAAAATCAGATTCTTGTAAATGCTGCTGTGAATCTTAAACTGATGCGATTTGAGTACTGGGTTTTATTCCCCTTATGCTCTTAACAGGATCTTAAACTTAGTGAGTCTTAGAAGTCATGAAAAGATATAATTTCTTTGTGTAAAGCTTTAAAGAGACACTGACTGATTGTCCTTGTTCTTGAATAGTCTTCACCATTCTGGTGAGCAGGTTTGTGGTTTGAAGATAGTGTCTGATATATTTTCTTATACAGAGAGGGAAAGTATGGGCATGCAGCATGCTTTGGTCTCCAACCCGGCTGTCTTCTCTCTGATGGCAGCAGAATGATGTCTGTAGCTGCTCTGGTAACCAACTTCACAAAACCAGCATCAGATCGCCCATCATTGCTGCGACATGATGAAGTAAAGACTTACTTCCATGAGTTTGGTCATGTAATGCATCAGATATGTGCACAGGTTAGTGATGTTTCAATTCCAGTGTAAGACTTACTTCTTTCTGCACTGTCTCAAAGCAAGATAAAAGATGGTTTTTAATATTTTGATGGTTTTTAATTTTAGTAAAGTACATACGCAGTTTTTTGGTTATTTTTCAAAGTGGCAGGTTGGGGTTTTTTTTTGGTTTTGGTTTTTATTTAAAACTACGGCAATGAATACACCTTCTTATGGAAACCATTTTCATAGGAACATATACTTTTGCATTTGCACCATGCAGGTACCTGTGATGAGTGAGTAGATCCATGCGTAAGGAAAAGAAGGTGCTCAGTGGTGGCTTGTGTTACAGCTGTCAGAGGGCTTTTCATTACTTCTAGTAGCATGCTAGATATTAGAAGCAAAAAAAGGTTGCTGTACCTAGGAATGCAAATGATTTGTGAGTCCAGATGACCTCCAGCATTTTGGCATTTAGTACTGTTGGGAACTATCACTCTTGACATCAAAAGCATGAAACAGGTCTTGCCTGAGCTATTGGATTTTCTGCTCTCCTATCTGACAGTCAGGGTTCTCACAGTGACCAGAAAGAACTGAAGCTAGTCTGCAGATTTTGCATCAAGATGTCAATAAAGTTGTAAAATTGCTGGTTTCATTTTTACTTACATGTAAAATTGATTCTGCCAGATGATAAATTTATGATTGGCCTAATGAAAATTTTATGTTTCAGAGACAAGTCTCAGTGTTCACTCACCAAAAAATTCGCATAATTATCTACAAATCCAGACTTTGTGCGGCACTGCTTTCATCTTTATGCACAAGTAACAAATAATAAAATCAGAGAAATATGACACACATTAGATTTTAATTCTTGACCTTGGTCCTAAAGACTAGGACTGCAGAATAAAGAAACAAAGTCATAGAAGTCCATATATTAAATCCAGGATTAAACAAATGACGTTCAAGCAAACTTCAGAACAAGTAGCTAGACTGGCTTAGATATTATTGCATCATGTTGAAGGTAAAAATATAATGATTATTTGATCATCTTCACCCTAGTTCAGGTGTTTCTGAGCTCAAAAATTGAGAAATAAAACCTGTTCTTTCTTTTAAACTACCGAGAAGGTGTTTATAAATGAGACACATTCAGCATTGGTACAAAACTGACCACAACTTTTTAATAACCAATGAGGATGTGCCTGGGTGTTGCAGAGCCCCTTCTGGGCAGCCCAAGCCAACAATTCCAATACATATGTATTTCACTTGCTGTGGAATTGCACACAGGTCAGGGAGGCCTGCTTTCTAGTTGTCTCTCCCACTGCTGAGGTGGTTTCTATGTGCATAGCTACCATGCTTGCTGCTGTTGTATTTTATGCAAATTGTTATTTGCACACCTGCAAATAACTTCCTAGTCCCACATAAGAACATCCTGTCCTCTGGGATTTGTGTGTGCAAAGCACTATCTCGTTTCATATAATTTGTTTAAGCACATTAAAACTTGACATTTAAAGGGTATGCGGGGATCAGACTGGGTGGGAATCTGTGAGCTGCTGGTAAAGGTCAGCTTTTGGAGACTGATGCTCCTAAAGTACTGCATGTCTGCTAGAAAGTGAGATATCAGAGTAGGGAGGGGATCTGTTTATGCTGTTAGGGAAGGAGAGCTATTGAAGTACCTTGAACCAAATGTCTTAATATTTTGTGTTAGCGTGGTGCACTTATGTATGGGTAAATGAAGATATTGGGAGGCCAACAAAGTCTTGCACTCCTCTTGCCGGTTGCTCTAGCCACTTCTGTCACCATTTCTTCCCAGCTGATGCTTCCTAGCTTTTCTTCGTAGCTGTTATTCAGCAAGTACAGTAAGAAGGGCCAGCCTGTTACAACTATGGATTTGAGTAACCCACAAGTGTAAATAAGGCAAATGTTTTTCTCTTTTTCTACTGTTCTTCTGAAGACATGAGAGGAAGATATATGCATGTGACATAGCTGTAAGTTCAATGTTATGTCCTATATTATACATCCTTTTTTTTGGTAACCCTGCAAGAAAGTAAGTTCAAAAGCTAGTATTACTGTGGGCATCTATTCCCCGATGGAGGATGGAACCTAAGAATATCTGCAGCTCTTAGAGAGGGTGTTGGGGAAACTGAGAATTTTCTTTTTCTTTTAGCACTTGAAATGTTTTGTTAGAATGTTGCTGAGAAGGGAAGAAAAATAAAATTGGGTTGGCAAGAGGAGGTAGGCTTATTATAGGACAAGTACGGAGTGAGACCAAATAATTTCTTTTGGCATTTGAACAACTGTCTTTCAAAAGTGACTGTTTCTTTTTAGAAATATTTGTGGCTCGGAATGTATTTTAATGAAGATTTTTAACAGTACAAAACTTTTCTTCAAAATTAGTATCTGGGGGGGCTTTTTAAACATGAAGTGATTGACGATGCTAAAGTAAAAAATAAAAAGCTCTAATGTGCTTGGCTTTCAGAAGGAAGATTCTTCTATCAGTGATTGAGTGTCAAATTTGGAGACCTTTCATGGATAAAGTTGCTAGGATTCATTTATTTCAGGCCATGTGTTACTGGCTCAAAAAATTGTGCTATATGTTAACCATATGCCTTATGAATGAAGACAGTGAAGACAAAGCTTAATAGGATAAGTTGGTCGAGTAAAATCTTTGAATCAGTGTGGTACACTGTAATACAATAAACTATTTTATAAGTGTATAAGTGGAGTTTATTATTTTACTTTGCCGTAATATAACAAAATTTTATAACCATTTACAAATTATATCATCGTTGTAAGAGAGCACAGAAACATTTGTATTGCTGTCATAACCTAAAAGGTAAAAATCGATAATATTAAGAAAACTGAAGTACTGTTTTACACCAGTAGAGAATGCAGTAAATAACTACTGAGTAATCTGTTTTGTTACTTGGTAATTGTCTTACATCTGAATTTTTGCCCTCCTTTCGTTAAAATTCATTTTTTTATTATCATTATTGACCTGTTCACATAAGTCCTTTTGCTGTGATTAACACTGAAATTTTGGCATCTGAAAGTTTATGTTCTGCTAGAAATCCTGGCTTCTGTTTTCATTTAATGCAACGTCTTTTCCTTTTTAGACTGATTTTGCTAGGTTTAGTGGAACTAATGTGGAAACAGACTTTGTAGAGGTACCTTCACAAATGTTTGAGAACTGGGTGTGGGAAAAAGAACCACTACAGCAAATGTCAAGACATTATAAAGATGAGAGCCATGTTGGAGACACTCTCCTTGAGAAACTTGCTGCCTCTAGACTGGCTAATACAGGTATCTCTCTGCCCTTTCTCTCCACAGGATATGTATAAAAATATATAACTTAAAAAAGTGGTGGGAAACATTAAAAACAAACATAACAAGCCCATTACATTTCTTCTGTGTGTACACTTATCACTGTCTTTCTGGGTTTATTTACATGGGTACCACCATTAATAAAGGCTATGATGACATATACCACTATTTGCAGGAACAGTAGCAGCTCTGATTTTCCAGGCTACCCACAGGACTAAAATACCTTTGCATTCCTCTCCATGTGACTTTTTAACCTACCAACTTTGTTCATTTAAAGTTGGGGGCAGAGGGGAAGGTCCTGGGTTTTCTGTTGTTTTTTTCTGGTAGCCCAGGGCAGGTACTGTGCATGGATACAATATCAGATTTTCTACATGTATCGTCTACATTTGATTTGCACATGACACTTGACAGACATGAAAGTTGTTTGCAAATTTACTGAACATACATAGCATATCCCAGACAGAAGTGTTGTAGCCCTGCATTGCTCAAACAGCCTCTTAACTTCTCAATCCAGAACCTTAAGTCCATGTTCTCTACCTTCCCAGCAGATAAACTGCCTTCCCAAACTAAGGTGCCAATTCTCTTCTCGTTCTGCGTCTTGTACTACCTTACATGTATCTCCAAACCGAGATTGTAATCTCATGTCATTTCCTATCATGTCATTCTTATTCTGTCACTGTCACCCCTCTGTTCCTGTAATCAGGACTGCCCCAATATCATAGTCTTACCCATTTATGGTACAATTTGTCATTAAGCCACTGATGTTTATTTCATACTGCTTCCATATCCTGAACAAGAAGTCCTTGTCCTTCTGGCTTGTACAGACACTGTAGCTACATAAGCATTTTGTCTGAGTAAAGGTTCATATCTTGTAGCTTCTTCAAAAAAGCCTACGGCAGCTGTAGCAGCAGTTCTGGCTGGTCTTTGAAGTATCTTAGGGTAGATATACTTACTACCATCTGTGCGAGCTCTGAATGAAATGGTGTACTGGAAGTTAAGACAGCTGAAAACATAATTTAAAATACTGAAATTTGCTTTTAAAATATCTGCTTTATTTTGGTTTTGATCTGTGAGGAAAATAACATTTGAAAAGATGGAGCTTATAATGACAATTCCTTTATGAAAAATATGCCTCTCAACTTTTTGTAACTGAAGCAATTCACATGAAAATGATGTAACTCCAGGTTTTTTCCGTGGTTAAAATTCTAATAATTTAGGATGCATGTTGAGATCTTCAAATGAAAGGTGCTAAAGAAACTCCAGCTACTTTGATGATAGTTAATTAAATGTTCTTACCCAATTAGGCCTATTAACCCTCCGTCAGATTGTTTTGAGCAAAGTTGACCAGGCACTGCATACAAAGCCATCTGTTGACCCAGCAGATGAATATGCTAAATACTGTATGGAGATTCTAGGAATTCCTGCCACCCCAGGTATGTCGATAGGAAGCTTTTATACAGCATGTCCAAACAGTTTGATTAAACATGCCTTTCTTTCCCAGTAATGCTTGGCATACAAAAAAACCAGAGTTGTTGTTTATAAAAGAATCTACTTCATGAAACTGAAATAATTACTTTGAAACTTGGGGTGATCTTAATGATCTCTTCTGAGGAAGATTAAGGTAAATATAAAACTTAACCTTTTGCAGTTTATATTTTAGAGTAACATGATGTGACAACATCTGAAGTGGTATTCACGTCTGTGTTGGATGTGCAACTAGCCCAAAATGGGAATTTGAGTTTCCTTTGTAGTCAACAGAATACGGCCAATACTTTGAGGCATACTCAGACCCTTTATGTTAGAAGTTTCAAAGTAGTTGATATAAATTCCTTATTAATTTATTCCTAAAGTTGAAGTACTGTATACATCAAAGAAATAACTGTATTTGATTTAAATAAATTAATGTTAATCTAATTTTCAAGGAACAAACATGCCAGCTACTTTTGGACATCTGGCAGGTGGTTATGATGGTCAGTACTATGGATACTTGTGGAGTGAAGTGTTTTCCATGGACATTTTTTATAGCTGCTTTAAGCAAGAAGGAATAATGAATCCAAAGGTAGGTGATGGATACTTTTTACTAAAGACTTTTGTTGCACTTTGTCTCTGAAACCACATTTATTGCAATCATGATCCATAGGTATAATATCTCAAGTACTTCTTCTGTACCTGTCAAGTTCAGATCAACAAAAAAAAGGGTGTATAAGTAACTTAATTACTTTAGAAAGTAATCTTAAAATTTCCAAGAGCACTTGGATTTTAATACAATTCTTACATAGTCATATATTTCATATTATATTATGACACTTTTAAGACACTGTGTTGCATTGACTGATGCCTTCCTCTTTAATTTTAGGCTGAAAAAACATATTGCTCCATTGCAAGAGCAGATGCGTAGTCTTCTGCTGTGAAAGCTGTGTGATAATGGTGCTCTGTTTCCATTAATAGTACCTCAAGTGTATGGTACTTTTATGTAGTTATTATTTAGAAAACTGGGTTTATTTTGAGCTTTCTTTTTCACAGCACAGCATAACTCGCAAATTTTTTCCTCTTTAGTTTTTCTCCCAAGTGGCTTTTGAAGTTCAAATCACTGACAGGTTCTGGACTTACTGGGCTTTTTTCCCCTTGTGTAATTATCCAGCCTTTTCTGCCTCCAATAGAAAGAAAAGATAGTTAGTGATGTAGTTAGTGGTCCTGCCAATTCTGGCAACCTTTTTTATTTTTCGGATATTATAGTATTAGACTTGTGAGTTGAGATGCGGCAGTTCTATCATGGGAAAGACCTTTGGTTTTCCTGATAGTGTCCTCTGTCTTCTGGATTCAGCAGGCAGCACTAGTTCTTCCCTTCAGTAAATGTATACAAGAGAGAAGTAGAGGAGAGAGTAGAAAGTGCTTGACTTTCCTGTTCCTCACCTGGAATTTGCCTTCATTCCTCCCTTTCCTTATCACAGCAACCAGAACTTCTAGAACTGTCCCTCCCTCTAGAGGGTGGAGAAAGTAAACAAGATTAGACTTTCACCTGGACAAAGAGAGGAGTCCAAAGAGGAGATGGGGTAGGGGCTAGAAAACTGAGGCAGTGGTTGGACCAATAAAATCCAAAAGGGGTTTTATGAAGAAAAGCAGCAAACTGAATAGTTTGAGAGGAGAGGTGATGAAACGTTTGGAGGTCAAGATTGATTTTGAAGTGCTAGGGATTCATGACAGGTACATGTGAGAATAAACACACCTGCTTATTCACTGGGAATGTTGTCACTCGTAAATAGGAGCAGGAGAGAAGAAATGGCAAGTTAAATGAGAGAATAAAACAACTTTTTAATAAAATGCAGTTCATATGGATCTTAAAAATGGCATTTGGGGAGGGGTCACACTTGTTGGGGGTTTTTTACTGTTAGCAGTTGGAAGAGATGGATAAGGGTGCTGATGCCAGACTTGTGGGACTTTGTGTCAGTTCTCTGTTCTGACACATGCACACCCCTCCAGTGTCATCACAGACTTTTTCTCTGTTAGCTTTACTCCCTACTCTCAAAACTCTTTTCTGAGTGATTGTATAGTAAAACCCCTAAGCTATAGTTTGCCAGAATTGGTCTGACCTTTACTTCTACTGAGGGATGAAAGTGCCTTTTATTCTGTTATTTTTGTGGGGATTTTTGTTTTCTTTGTATGTGAATGGGAGGCTTTGAGAATAAATTAATTATGCTAGGAGTGAATATTTGCTATGGTTCAGCTAAAAGGCAACTAGTGCCTCTTGTAATGTGAAGCCTGCTATTCAGGCTAAGAAGTGAAGAAGAAACATGATTATTTGTGTGTGTGTGTGTGTCACTCTCTAGCATATGTGTGCGCACACACACTTTGCCTGAATGCTGATATAACTTCAGGGGTAACTCTGTGGAGATTTTCCCTCCCTCTTCAGAATAATGCTATCTTCTCAAATTGGTTCTCTTTCAACTTGTTTTCCTTATTTGCGTTCCATGTAAGTGTAATAAAGTTCCACAGGATGGGACAAACAGTCTTTTATAAACAAATACTAGATACCAGTATGATTTTTATAGTTACTCATATTTCATTATATCTAGATTTAGACTAGTCTTCAGAACAGCAGGAAGGGAAAATGGTTATGGTATTAGGACTAGGGCTTTTAGAAATTTGGCTTACCTCTTCCTGTTAGAATAAAACCTCTCTTCCTGTTTTGAGCAAGTTATAGACACTAGTTTCAGAGACTGTATCTATAAAAATTCTTCAGCAAACTCTTAACTCTAACTTCATTGGTTGTCACACTCCTCAATTCTTGCACATTATCTGAAATAACCTCTGGTCTCCCTAGAACTGAGCAATGTGGTAGCTCTGGAGAGACAACAGCAAAGACTCAAGTCTACTCAAATAACACTTTTAAACTACAAGGAACAATATCTTCATTTGCTGCTGATGTTCAGGAAACTAATGCAAATAGTAAAGTATAAGCAATGCTTCAGTGAATTTTTTTTTTGCATTTTGGTTTTTTCCAGCTGTAATTCAGACAGTGCGATTGGTAATGCAGTTAAGTCATGGAAGTCCATCAGTTAAAAGACTTATGCATGTTTTTGCAGTACAGCTGTCAGGAAGCGGTGTGGTCCTGTAATCTCATAGCTTTGACGTGTGGGGGGAGTATATATGTGTATATACAGTGACTAAAAGGAAGAACATTGTTTTCTTCAATATCAGAAGCATCTGGGACGTCTGCATGCAAAATAATATTTTCTCATTGATAGTCATGTCTCAGAAGCCAAAAATTCTCCAGATATGTTCTTTAAAATATGACCTCTTGTTAAGAAAGTCCTCATTACTTACTGTTGTCTCAGAAGCTTGATTCATTCTTTTTAAAGGAATCCATTCTTTCTGAAGTAATAAAGTTTCTTCCTGAAAATAAAACCCGAGTTAAGTCTCCATTACTTTAAGATACTTTAATAGGGGAGTTAGATGTGTTTGTATATATTATGTATACTACTATGTATATGTGTATATGTGCCATGTCATTCCTCAATGCTATATCTATTTCTCAACTGTCATCTCTGTTCTCCAAACAGAGATTAAAGAAAGCAAAATCATCAATTAAGAGAGAATGGATGTTAGGTTCCCTTTTCCTGCCAGTCAGTCACGGGGATAATCCATCACTGAAGACTGTGTGGAGATTGTGCGTGTGTTATGCTTTATAGAATGTCCTCCAGACAAGTTGTGATTGTAGCTTCGAAAACAATATAAAACGACAAGAAAAATGATTTCTTCAAGAATAAGTTAAATTTCTGCTCTCTTGAGTTCTTCCAGTAGATCTAAATTGTACTTGTGGTGTATCCTGATCTGGTATTAAGAAAATATGGAAGGAGGGAAGGTGTTTAATCATGAGTAGATTTTTAAATACACAACAAATACAGAAAAGAAGCTATTCGCAAGATAAGAAATAGTGACATTCTGCTTTACCTTTTATCAGGCTGGGATGAAATACAGAAACCTGATTTTGAAACCTGGAGGATCTTTGGATGGGATGGATATGCTACAAAATTTCTTGGAGCGTAAACCAAGCCAGAGAGCTTTCCTATTGAGTAAGGGATTATGTGTTCAGTAAAATTATGGTTCCTTTGTAATGGCATATAAGTATGGAATGAGCTGGAAATGTCAGTGTAATTCACATCTTAACTATGTATCACTCTAGGAAAATTGGGTCATTTTTTGATGATTTTTTAAATTATATAAATAAAAATGTGATTTTTTAAAAAATGTATAGAACTACAAAATTCACATCAGGGAAAAAATTCTGAGAGGTGCAGAAGCTAAGGAATTTGGATGGTAATTTTTTTTAATTGTTATGAAATAATACTAATCCGTATGAGGAGTTGATGCCATGTTTCTCTCTTAATAGATGCATTTAAACTATGTCTTGTGAATGAATTTTAAAACTGGAGGGGAAAAAAGGGACACTACCAGCAATAAAAGAAACAGATTCATTCTTATTCTGTATTCTTCTATTGTATTGATGGCTCACCAGTGTCTTTGATGGAGAGGAAGTGTATTTGATTTCATCATGGTTTGGGTTCAGTCTAGCTTCCTTACAAATTTCAAGACTGAGAACCTGCCACAGGCAGCTTTACAGCAGGGATACTTGTGTGATGCTTTTAGACTTCGTTCTGATGCGTGTTAAATTCATTTATAAACTTATACAGTATAACTAAAAAGAAAAAAAAACCCTACCATTTGGGCTACCATTTTCTTTCCTTCATTGAGGAAAACCAGCCAAAATCTATGACCTTGGCAGTTCTTCCACCACTTTTTCTTTTTTGTTGATGATCACAAATCCGGTGTTTGTTTTCCAAATTATATCAACACCAGCAGTGAAAAGTTATACTTGAGCAATTATAATGGTTTCAGTTGGTTTCTGAAGTATTTTGAGATACATATAAGGAAGGAAGGGAAGAAGATATCCTCCATGGGAATGGTAAAAGTCAATCCAAGATTTTCCTGTTTCCTTCCAGTGTGGCATGCAGAGGTGCTACAAAAAAAGCTTCATAGATTTAATGATTTCAGCTGTGGGAGTGTGAAAGTAATTGAGGAATTATTTTGCAGTTTTTCTGCAAGATCAGGAAAAATGAGTCTTACAAGCCAACTCTACACCACCCAAATAAAACTGCTAATCCAAGTGCACTTTTCTTGTCTTTAGATATCATACGTTACTTTGGTTTTGGTATTACAACACATATATGAACAAACTTTAATTTTGGTTACTAGCTAATATATTTTAGACATTTGAACCATAGCTGTAAACATGGTTGGTATTTTTATTTGTTTGATCAACCACAAAGTAAGAAAATGTGCCTGGTCAACTCAAAAGACCTCCTCTTTTTCTAGCAAAAGAAAACTGAAAGCATTCACTTCGGGTCAAAGCTGTGTTTCAGGGGGAAAAAAACCATAATTGTGAATGTTCAGTTGAAACTTTATTTCTGTGTGTTTTTCTTTTAAAGCATTTAAACTGGGGAAAAAAAGGAGCTTAATTGGTTTCTGAAATGGAAAATTCGACAGGACTTATTTTTGAACCACACTAGTTATGGATGTGAGGAAACATAAATATTTGTAGCCAAAACATATTAACTATGTAGTCTTACCAGATGACATAATTAAGTCAATTCTAACTCTCATAGTCAGTTACAGTTTTAGACCCCAGTTCTAGTGGGTCATGAAAAGGCAATACGTGAAAATCACATATATGAGAACATCTTGAACTGTATTCAGAACAGCTATAAAGGAAAGCTGAGGAAACTGATGGATGCAAGATTATCCTAAAACCTATGAATTTTGCCTAGATTAATTTCCCTTACATTCTGACTGGATTTGGAAGTATTTTGCTTTCTCTTTAAATGTGTTTAAATTCTTGTGATCCTATCTTATCAAAGGTTTTTTCCTTTCACACTGTAATGATAGCTCTGATGAACTAAAATGTTGTAAAAAATATACTAAGTGATACTTTCCGAAAGTGAATCTGCCAAATCTAAGCAATGGAACCTTTATTAAGAAGCAAAATGCAGTTTTTATTTTACAGCTGGTAGGCAAATTTCCACATGAGGGAGACCTTTCTCTGCATAAACCAGCAATCTCAGATCAAGGTAGATAATTGCAAATGTAGTAATTATAAATGAAAATATGTGATGATAAAAAGTTATGTGATGATTTAAAAGTTAGGTTTAGGACAGTACTGATGCTAATAATGATAATTTAATTGACTTGTTTATTTTCCTGTTCTTTAGAATATGTGTGTTATACAATATATAGTAACTAAGATACTGAAGTGCAGCAGAATGTCTGCTCTTACATGTATGTGAAAATGCCTACATGATTGTACAGTTATGTTAGCATCAGCTGGATATCCACGTGTGTAGGGAGAGAAAAACCTAAACCACATTGTGACCACAAATGAAAGTGTTACATTCTGTACCTGTCCCAAAGAATAGGATTTTTTATAATTTGTTTTTGTAGAAGCCAGGTCCCTCAGTCTGCATCAGGCAATAATTAAGGCAGATCATCTTATGGCTAAAACTGCACTCAACACAGAATACTAATGGGTATGTTCTGAAGTACTTCTGAAGTATCTTGATGTGGTAACATATCAAACTTGTCTGCTAATTTTTATATTGGCTTCATGGAGCCTTCTGAATCAAATTGGGGTTGAACTAGATGACCTTTAAAGGTCCCTTCCAACCCAAACTATTCTATGATTCTATGAAATGCAGGTTCACATTTCTTGTTGTAAAGACTTGGCCTTGGAATGGAAAAGATAACCTGGAGAAGGGAATCTTTTCTGGGTTTGCAGCTCTCCGTCACAGGCATGAAACTTTGTCTGTATAGGAAACAGTTTATTCTGACACTATTACAAGGCTGTGACATAAAGCCCCCCAAAAAAACAGGGAACACTTCTGCTTTGGAAACATGGGTTAGTTGCCTTGACACTGCACAGAAACAATCACATACGTTCAGACATGCCAAGAGGTAGGTATCTGGCAAAACCCAGCCTATTCTAGAGTTGCTAGACCCGTGCTTCCACTGAATTAAATTTCAAAACAGTGAAAGCCTATATTTATTCCAACCCAACTTTAAGTATTCACTGTAATAAATAAAAAAGTAACTTGTAATCTTAGTCTGTAACAAATAGCTGCCTTTTCAAGTTAGTAATGTATCTTTTTAGAATTTCATTGTATTTAGGATTAATTTTTTTCCTCTGTTAGAAATTCAAATTGGACTTTGGCTGGCTTTACAACAAAAGCTTCAAATGAAAGGGAAAGGGTAAAATGGGAGACTCAGGAGAGAGTGGCGGTAACCACTCAGTAAGTGGATAATAGGCAATGGCTTTTTCATTCTGCAGCTTCACTGTAAAAGATAGAATGGGTTGGCCGTGCAGCTGGGTCACAAGACGTCTAGGTGATGGCCTCAGCAGCCCCTGCTGCTAGTTGTCTGACACAGGTCCAGCATATAGGTTGCCTCTGGATTGCTTGCAAGTCATGTGGTCAAACCTAATGGTAAAAGCAGTCTGAAGAAAAAGTTTAAAGTTTGCCCTCTGAGCGTGGTGGCTATCAGTTGTTATGCTGGCCTAATAAAGAAAGCATTACGGCGTAGGGAGTTCATGTTTGTAGAGACAGGTGGAGTACTGGCTGTCAGTTGAGCTTCTAATACTACTACAGTTGGTTTTCCTATACAAATAGTTCTCTGTTGTATGTTGGTATTATTAATATAACAACATTGCAGAAGAAAACCTTCCTCGTTTTAATCAGTAATCAGGGTGAGTCAACTGCTGACTTTGTTTGACAAACAACTTTGTGAAACTCTGTTTTAACAGATAATCAGGCAGCAACTAATTCTAAAGACTGTAGTCATTTGGTATGGGAGAAGTAAAATTACTGCAACAAGAAGTGAGTCACAAGGTCGAGATCTCACCTTCCTCTCTGAAAAATGAAACAATTTCCAAATACCTTCAGAGGTAGTGGGTGTAGTTGAGTTAAGTGGAGACTCCTGGAGGGGTTTTCCAGAAGTGTAGAGCTGGTTGCATAGCAAGTGGTTACTGACAGGGATTAGAGAGGCTAGACATCAGGAGGTTATGTGGTAGCACAAGTCAAAGGAAAAGGAAGGAAAGCAGTAGGTGGAAGGACGAAGTAGGAGAAGGGTGTTTTGACAATAGTTGTAGAAGGGTTGGAGTGGATGTCAGAGGCAGATAGCAGGAAAAAGACAGTAGCTTGATGCATACTGATTTATGAAAGGCTACTGAATGCTTTTCATTGTTTTATGAATTAGAAGCAAGACATGGTTGTCTATGAATAGATTTCTTATCTTTCTTTTTGCATGCCAAAGAACATAAGATTATGCAGCAGCTTGTTGCTTGAATACTTGTGCTGCTTCCTGACATCTGGAGATTAATTTTTGTTTCACTACTATTTTCTTCATGAATATATTTTAAATAATAGTTTCCCATGGTGGAAGGAAAAAAGTGCAGTATTATGGGGGAAGTTCATTTTGTGGGGCCTATGCTGGAAATCCGGTATAGCCAATCATCATTAGCCATTGTAAAAAGTGTAGATGATACAAAAAGCATCGTACCAAACAACAATCAATCTATTTTAGACCTAATTAGGGTAGATAAAGACAAATTAATTAAATGAATTGAAAGTTAGTGGTTGCCTAGAAACCAATAATCATGACCTAATTTTATTCAGTGTTGATTAACAGAGGATAGACTCAACCAATACTTGCTTGCACTATACCCCTGATGAATTAAAAAGGCTAAAGATATCAGTGCTAAGAGAACCAATGAGTAAAATTATTGGAAGAAAAATTGTGAATGAGAAGTGGTATCTTTAGAATTCAGTTGGCCAAAATCCCACAGTTTCACAACTTAAAAAATTTTGAGAACAATTCTGACTAAGAACCCATCTGTTCACCAGTAAAAGTATCAATTAAAAATAAACAAAACAGAAGTGGGGGGTCAGGAGTAGGAAATAGTTATAAAATGAGGAATTGTAAAGTGTTAAAAATGATAAAGAAGGCTAAGACTGTCAAGAAAAAAAAAACATGGATGAAAGGATTATAGCCAATAAGATGTACAACTTAATGCATTAAGAGCTAATAAATCCCATTTGTGTTACAGACTCTTTAGTAGATGGAAATGCTAATATTGCAAATGACAAAAAAGACAATTTTTAATTACTGTTTCTCTTCTGCATTTAGAAAGAAGCAACATGATGTAATCACATCATGTGAGAACAATGGGGTACTTCCCAGTCCACTATTGAGGAGGATATTAAGCAACACTTACTAAGAATAAACATTTTTACATGAGTAGGATTGAATAACTTGCACTCTACAAACCTACAGGAATTGGTAGTGGAGGATTTTTTCCCAGTTCTGTTAATCTTGGGATACCAGGCATATGCCATTGTACTAGAACAGTGCTAATGAGTTCCAGTGTTCAAAAAGAGCAAATAGGTGACTATTGGTCACATAGCTTGAAATCCATCTTCAGCAAAACAGTGGGAAAGAATAAATATGGTTCTGTTGCTGAAGAATTAAACAATGAGTGTAATTCATATAGTGCAAGTGATTTTATGAAAAACAAGTTTTGTCAGATAAGCCTGATACTATCGTTTATTGCCATTACAAGCCTCATGAAGGTGATTGTAAAGAGATTTATGTAAGGGTTATTTGACTCAAGTGCTGTATATTTTCATTGGAAATAATACTATATGGTATCAATAGAGAATACGTAAAATGGATTAAGAACAGCTAACTGTTCTCAGAGAGTACTTCTTGGTGTAGAATTACTGTTGAACAGGGTACAGTGATCTAAGTGCTTCAGGGATCAGTAGAGGCCAGTAATATAAAATCACTGGTGATAGAATTTGTAAGCAAGTGACCAAAAAAAGCTGTCACACAGAATTCTTTGGATTGTTTGGAAGGCTTGGGCATTCAGCCTAAAAATTTCTGTAGCATGGGCAAAGTAACGTAACATGCCTGTAGTAACTAAAAATGTAGGTTGAAACTACAGCTTGGTGGACTGTATTCTAGAAAGTACTGACTTCTGAAAGTATCTAGAGGCTGGTTATAGTAGTCAGTTCCATCTGAATTGTTATGAGACTATAGCAAGAATGGTTAAGCAATCTCATGATGGATGAGTGCAAGAATATTGCATAACAGCAGGTTACTGATGTTATTTCTGTATACCATAGCAGTTAAATGGGCATAGCAATTGCATGCAATTTTGGTGTCCTGATTTTTAACTGGGGCTAGTAGGACTTGTTATTCCAAATAAACACAGGCGGTTCTGTATGTAGAATAGAGTTAAGCTGTGGAACTCCTTGCCAAGGATATTGTAGAGGCAATAGATTTACATGGTTTCAAAAGAAGACTCAACAAGTTCCAGTCTTAGAAGAGAAGCCAATGAAGGGTATTTAAATGCATAAAACACTTTTCATCCTCAGGAAGTCCCTGCAAAGTAGAGCGTGGAGATCAGAAGAATATTGAGGGAAATCTATATGGTGGCCCTATTCGTACTTCTTTTAGGCATCTGTTTTTAGCCACTGCTAGAGATAGGATACTGTATCAAATCAACCTGTTGTTTGATCCAGTATGGAAACTGGAGAAAGAGCAGAAGAGAGCTGCCACAGAGCTTACCTGAGAGCTGGAGAACTTTCAAAGGAAGACTTTTAAAAGCTTTATCTTTTCAGCTTAGCAAAAAAAGAAAAAGATTCTGTGATGACTTAATTATAGTCTCTAGGTATTGCCATTACATATTAAACGCTCTTTAGTAGGAGAATGTCAGTAGAAGCTGAGGCCAGTCATTTCAAAGAGAAAATAACAGCATTTTTAACAGTGAAGGAGACTAACTATTGGGCCAAACTGCTCAGAAAATTGGTAGAGTTGTCAGTTCCTAATGTCTTCAAATCAAGACAAGTGAAAGCTCTGCTGGGAGATATGCTTTTACCAAGCACAATGTATTAGACTTCATTCACAGTAACTGAGGGAAATTGAATGGCTGGTGTTATACAGATTGGATTGATTTCATGGGCCTTTTTCCCTTTAAAACTCTACAATTCCATAAATCTTAGCAAAAAAGTTTGTTGCATGTTTATGCAGGGCAGAAGTGTAAAACTACCCAATGTAATTCACTGCTGAGGACTTCTTGCCTTCTAAACCACTAATGGAAAGCAAAAGCAAATGAAGAAAGTACTTTTAAATTAAGTGAACATTTTAACTTGAAATAGTTTTCTTTAACTGCATAATTGTGAGATTTACAGGCTTTTTAAGAAAACTGAGCAGACAAATGTGTTTCCACATGACAGAGGATAAACTTATCCTTTGATTTCTGATTGAAGAAGGCAGTATTTGTCTCTGTAGAAAGTAGAAACTGAGTAGTACTCCCACGTTATTGTTACAAATAGGATTTTTAACTAGCCAAAGTCAGTTACTTTTTCTTCATTGAGTTGTCCCTTTGCATTTCCAGATTTCAGTTAGGCTTTAACGGATGACTCCTTTTTGCAGAGCTAATACTTTCTGATTGGACTCACTATCAGGCCAAAAACTTATCCTCTACCCTTCTCTCCCCCTTGCCTCTCCATTGAAGTGTTGCTCTCTTTAGGAATTTAGTCAACCCATTAGCTGAGATGTATGCTTTAAACTTGGGAGAAACACTTGGCAAAGAACTGAGCAATTTGTATTTCTCCTTAATCTTTTGTTAAACTCTTTATTTGCTAAGAACTGGTCGTAGCTCAACATCCAAGATAAGTTACAACCAAAATCTGGCAAAAGATCAGAAATCTAGTCAGTTTTATACAACCATATAATGTATAAAATGTTATGAATATTGTCAGTAATAGAAGGTTTTTACAAGGACTAATTGATTCTATGCTCTAAATGTCAAAGAGTTTTGGCCAAAAACATTGATGAGAAATGTCTCAAAGCACACGTATGTGGCACATTGTCTTTGAGAGGATGCACTGAGAGGAATGCATTTTAGTCACCTTAATAATTTTTTAAAAGTGTATTTTTATATTTCAAGCCTAGTCAAGAAGTAACAGAATTTTATCTTACTGAAAATTCAGAATTAAGACCCATAGAGATTACAGGATTTAAATCAGCTATCTGTAAAATATTAATGAATATAGTGCAATTAAACTTAATAGCATTAATAGCATTGACCCCTTAGAATGAAGTTTTATTTTTATACAAATAAGCTCGCATTCTCTACAGGAAACGAAAATCATCAGAAGTGCAAAGGTGTTGTAAATATGTTGTCTGTATACATATTCACATTATGAGTGTGCTTATGTCCAAGTATGCTTTTATGCCTTATCTATTACTACAGGGACATGCTCGTTCTCTTTCCCATCAAGCATGATAAACCCTGGGTAAGCCCAGCAATAGGCCCCTCCACCATTTGTAATGGAGCTTAGTGAGCTAGGGAAAGATTGAGGAAGCGTGAATCTGCATATAGACAAAAACCACACCTGAAGATATTCTGATTTACTGGCAAATCACCATCTTTTTCCTTCAGGTTGTTCTCTGTATGCACATTTACTCTGCTGGAGACATTCAGCAGTACCCCTTAACCTGAAGGAGGAACTTCTGGTCTAGGATGGCTCTGAAGAACTGAACCACATTTTTTTGGTGACATAGTACTTGGTAAAAGCATAGATTAAGTCTAAGGTGGCTGGCTTTCATCTCTCTCGTTCCCTAGGGATGACATTGGGTTTGTTTGAGTTCTGATGGGAATTTCTTAAATCACAGATTGGTTTCATTTTAGTACTCCTGTCGTACCATCTGCTATCCAATGTGCTAAGTTCTTAGTAGAGCTGTACCTAGGATCCTGTCTGCCATGAAGACAGAAAGGGAAGACGTCTTCCTAAATGATCTGTTCAGCCTGAATAGAAAGATAACATGATGTCTGGGTTGGAATGCAGTGGGTCAGGTTTGTTAGGAGAAAACTTAAGCGGGGTGATACTCTTGCTTAGATAAAACATAAATTTGGTGTTCCAGGGTAAGCTTGCTGTGGTGAAGGAATGACATGTACTAAAGTGGTTGTTCCGCCAGAAGTGTGTGAAAACAAAATTCAGAGTCCCTTATAAGATAGGATCTGTGAAGAAAAAAAAAACAAGCACCAAAACCCACCTTCAAACGGTCTTTACAGAAAACTAAATGGTGATCACTGAGAAAACACAGAGAACTGGGTAATGAATTCCAAGACATGATCTAGGATCACAGGGAAAGGCCTTCGTTACAGGGAAGATTTATCTGCACACCAGAGAAAAATCTAGTCAGTTTAGTCACATAACTGTGTCTCATTGACCTTCTCCTGGACAGAAGCAGATATACTATAACCCATCCATAGGTTTCAAGGCAAAAAAGTCAGTCTTAAGTGGAACATCCTACTGGGGTTCTGCAAAAGCATGTCTAAAGCCTGGGACAGGGTCTGGACATTGTATATTCTCAAATGATAACAATTGCCCAGGCTGGAATGGTGAGAGTTACATTTGCTATATCACATATCATCTTCTCTAAGCACCTTGAAATTAGAAGATAACTAACAAGGATCCAAGAGACAGATTGGTTCTGCAGCAGAAGGGGTGCCACTTCTTGTTGGTGACCAAAGGTGATAGGGTCCCCTGGTCTTGAAAAGGTGACAGAGTAGCTTTGTGTTTTCAAATTTTTTTGCTTTGGGCAGTCTGCACCCAAAGCAGAGACTGAGACTAAGACTGACTATCTCAAAACAAAAAGAGGAAAAGAGATAATTCAAGCCTCTTTAAGTGCTTTCTGGGCTGGAGCAGCCTTGGAGAGTAGAAATCCTACTTGCCTGATACACATATTTGATTAATATGGGCTCACTTCTGTAACTTAGTACATTGTTTGGGAAGCTGCACAAGTGTGACTTCTTATGCCACTGTAGAATGATTGCCAAATAAATACCTAATGTGTCTATTAGAGTAGCATTTGTTTAGTTATCAACAAAGTTCCTAAAATATTAAAAATTAGTATTGAAACTTTTTTATTATTATTGCTGGCCAACATCTGTAGCAAAAATGATGCCTCTCTACTTCCTCATGATAACAAAGATGTTTCAGTTGCTGATATAATTTTTCTGTTATTTAATTATGTACAACATTAATTAAAATGGAAAGTTGCATCAAAAGTGTAAAGATATTGCTGACTTCATTAAGAAGGCGGCAGTTTTGGTTTTGTGCAGAAGCATTATGATAAAAGGTAGGGTTTAACATAAAAATAAAGGATAATAAATTTAGGCAGCAGCAGAATTGGAATTTTCAGAAGCAAAATTTTAGATGTAAGAGAATAAATCTCAATCATTTCTAGCAGTGAGTGTCTCAGGATTTTATCCCAGAGCTTAGCATCTAACTGGTATGATGATACCTAATTTTGAGGCATTAAACATTTTATATTGGCTTTTTCTTTTCTGATTTAGGCTAGTTATCCTCAAGGAGAAATCTTGGCTGAGGAAGGTTGTTCAGATTGTTATATAAAACAAATAATGACTTTATTTATAAAATATTGCTGTACGTCAAACAAATAAAAATCAACAAGATGTCTAAGAAAATAACAGTGACTTAATTTTCTTCTATAGACTTAATGAAAAAGAATTGCCTTAGTTTAAAAGAAAAGTGAAAGAAATTATACGAGAGAGTATCATTTTGTTCTTGATGTTTAATTAGATTTGGCTGTTGCACAGTTTTATCAATAATTGGATAATATAATGAGTTCAGGCTGGTGAATTCTGAAATGGTTATGCCAGTATTTGAAAACTTTCTGTACGTGACTTGCAAACTGATACCTCAGTGTAAGCAACAGCGCACCTTTGCATAATATATGATTCTTTTCATATGTCTTTAATACATCTGAAAGAGCCTTCAGAATGGAGGGTAGTTTAAAGTAACATTTCTGTACTCACTTTTAATCAGATTGTCATTAGAGAACCTGAATCTTCTTAAATTGCAAATACAGGTTGAGCATGAAGGTTACAAGTTCCCCTCATGTCTTTTCATAATCATAAGTACTGGCTATGCCTTGTCTTCTGGTAGCAGTTATGCCTCTGTGAAGCCTCTTTACCTGTGTTGCGGCTACTTCCACCTTGAAATGTTTTATGTTTGTACTTTGTTCATTCTGCTGGCCGAAAAGGAGGGAGTGAATCTAAATTAACCACTTGACTTTTCCCCAAGCACAAAGTATAACTCCTATATGTGTAACCTGTATTTATTAACAGCATTTTATGGTGTGGCGGGTTGACCTTGGCTGGATGCCAGGTGTGCACCAAAGCCGCTCTATCACTCCCCTCCTCAGCTGGACAGGGGGAGAAAATAAAACGAAAGGCTCGTGGGTCGAGATAAGGACAGGGAGATCACTCATCAATTACCGTCATGGGCAAAACAGACTCGACTTGGGGAAAAATTAGTTTAATTTATTGCTAGTCAAATTAGAGCGGGATAATGAGAAATAAAACCAAATCTTAAAACACCTTCCCCCCACCCCTCCCTTCTTCCCAGGCTTAACTTTACTCCTTATTTTCTCTATCTCCTCCCCCCGAGCGGCGCAGGGGGACGGGGAATGGGGGTTGCGGTCAGTTCATCACACGTTGTTTCTGCCGCTCCTTCCTCCTCAGGGGGAGGACTCCTCACACTCTTCCCCTGCTCCAGCGTGGGGTCCCTTCCACGGGAGACAGTCCTTCACGAACTTCTCCGACGTGGGTCCTTCCCACGGGCTACAGTTCTTCACAAACTGCTCCAGCGTGGGTCCCATCCACGGGGTGCAGTCCTTCAGGAACAGACTGCTCCAGCGTGGGTCCCCCGCGGGGTCACAAGTCCTGCCAGCAAACCTGCTTCAGCGTGGGCTCCTCTCTCCACGGGGCCACAGGTCTGTAGGTCCTGCCAGGAGCCTGCTCCAGCGCGGGCTTCCCACGGGGTCACAGCGTCCTTCAGGCATCCACCTGCTCCGGCATGGGGTCCGCCATGGGCTGCAGCTGGATATCTGCTCCACCGTGGACCTCCATGGGCTGCAGGGGGACAGCCTGCCTCACCATGGTCTTCACCACGGGCTGCAGGGGAATCTCTCTCTCTGCTCCGGCGCCTGGAGCACCTCCTCCTCCTCCTTCTCCACTGACCTTGGTGTCTGCGGAGTTGTTTCTCTCACATCTTCTCACTCCGCTCTCTCTGGCTGCAAATGCAACTCCCCTGTAACTTTTTTTTGCTTTTCTTAAATATGTTATCCCAGAGGCGCTACCACTGTTGCTGATTGGCTCGGCCTTGGCCAGCGGCGGGTCCATCCTGGAACCCGCTAGCATTAACTTTATCAGACATAGGGGAAGCTTCTAGCAGCTTCTCACAGAAGCCACCCCTGTAGCCCCCCCCCGCTACCAAAACCTTGCCACGCAAACCCAATACATATGGCTACAATTTTCCATGTTAAAATACAGAGCCCAAGGTTAGTTATTTAAGTGAAGGTAATTTTCAGAGAATGAGGAACTGTTGAGCTCAATGAGAGCCATTGCTAAGGGAGCTGAAAAATCATACTATGGTAACTTGCGTAACATCTAAAAATTTTTGTCCTCTTTTTACTGACCATTTTTTGTCTAAGGCATTTTACAGAATGGATAACAAGGATAAGAGCATTCCCTCTCTACATGTAAAAAAGTGAGACCTAGAGAAGGTGAGTATTTTGGCAACTGTCAAACAATGAGTCTCTCAGATTTGAAAATGTAAGCAAGGATGCCTGTCTCCTTATGCTGTACTTATTGGGGATGATGGCATCTCCATTTTCTTTAGAGAACTTGTATTCAAGTGCTGTAAACAATTTAATTTTGGGGGAAGAAAAAAAAAAGGAATAATGTTCAGCCAGAAAAGTAGAAGATATTTGGTATGACTGCAGGAGATGTGGATATGAATAGGAAGAGATGAGTAGCGTGATGATAAAATTTCCCTTCGCTGGAAGAACTGTATAGCTATGACGTCTCACCAGAAAACACATATATGAATGCATCATTTATTATATACACAAAAATATAAAATTAAGGGTCAGTATTTAGTATCTAGTATAAAAAGAGGCATATAAAGTACTGGAGTAATTTTCATATGGGGGAAGTGGCAATATTTCAGATTCTTTTATGCTGACTAGTACAATTTCAGTGACCAAAATGCCTGAAAAGAATGATTTACTTTGCATGCTCTCTGCCTGATTCAACACGCACACCAACATGTGTTGAAGTCCACCCCTGCTTTGAGAGCACTTGAGCAAATACTTTGCTGATTAAAGACCCTTAAATTCCAAGCCTTGTAATTTATTGCTTTTGGCACTGAATTTTCTTATAACAAAGAAGCTGATGAGCTGATGAGCTTGGGTGAAGAGAGTTGGGGCCCTTTATGCTGGGCATTACAGACACTGATGCTATTAGTTTCGCATATGTTAGGTGCTGGTGCTGTTGTGGTTGCCAGTGAGGGACTAGATCATCAGTTTCAGGAAGAAAAAAGTCCCTGACATGGAGAGAAATAATAGCTGTTTCACATACATTTCACAAGGACATGATGATTAAGTTACACTAGGAAACATAGGGCACAAAGTACATTTTGTTTTTAATTATATATGCACAGTCCACTGAGAACATAAAGGAAATAATGGGATACTATCTAGATAATCTTTTCTACAATGCTGATTTATGTGCAACAACTTACTGTAGCTCACAATCTACAGTTTGTGTCTTAGATTTAAGATCTAGAAATATTGTTCAGTCAGTGCCCTCGCAGGTCGTTCCTTCTGCATTAGCATCAGGGAGCTCCCTCCCACCTCCTTATCTGCTGCCAGGAAATCGGTCACTGAGGACACGTGAGGGACAAGCTGCACTTCCACAGTCTGCTGGTTTATCTTGCTGTAGCCTGAACTGGTTAGCAGCTGTTATTATAGTCTACCCAACTTCAGCCCTGTAGTTGTGGCCTGGAGGGAACTCTTGTGTAGGATAAAATGGTTCATTTGCAATTGAGCCTACTCTAAGCTGTGGGTGATTCAAGCATTTCAAGGGATTTCAGAGATTTTTAGGTATATAACCACAGCAAGTTTTTACTGAACTGCATATTCTTAGAGGTATATAACCTGGGTAAATGTAGGTGTATCTTCATAAGAATAGCAAAAAGGACATTTCAAAACAAAATTTTTCTCTGCCAAATTTCAAATCTTACTCTAAGGCATGGATACCAAATGGTTTTAATTATTGAAATAATATGCATAATACCTTGGTTTGATTTCAGAAGCAGCCAAAATAATTCAGCTGAAATTTTCCTCGCCAAAAGTAGCCTGGGGAGTATATTCAGCATGGAGAGTTTCAGCTCAAACAGTTACAGTTTGGCAAATTTAAAAGCAATTGAAAACAGGTTATTATAATAGTAAGTGTTGGGCAACCTAAATTGCAGGCAGGTCTACAAGCCCAAACTATAATTTACCACATGTAGAAAGTAACTTGTAAGTGTAAGATGACAGTTTATAAAAGTAGATGGAGAAAGAGTTTCTTGGTATGGTCTGTCAGAGTTGGTACTGGTTAAAATGTTTTAATATTTTTAATGTTGACATGTATTTTTAATTGGAGCTCTGGATTTCAATAACATGATTTTTTTTCCCCAGCATTTATTTCATCAGGTGTTTTTGTATAATTTAGATTTTGGTCAGTGGTAGGACTTGTTGAAAAATTCCCTAAGACTTTTCACTGAAATATTACTGGAGAAAATTAATAATTTCTTAATTGAGATGCTTACAGAAATAGTCCTTTCCATAAAAATCAGAGTTTTTACAGAATGGTCAGGTTTAGAGTTAGATTTTACTCTAACATGCGTAAGATGTGTTTTCAGGTGGCTGTTGTATGGAAATGAGTCTTCAGCAGGGATTCACTGATACAGCTCTGCTAAAAGCCAATGGAGCAACGTTAAGTGAGCTGTCTAGTCAGCTTGCATTAACAGAATAAATGAACTGTGAGGATCATCAAATATTTAAATGTCTGCTAAGGTAACTTTCTGGTTAACTATAAAAAGAGAAAATATTGTGTTTTGTGTAAGGGATAGATCTACTTCAGTCATTTTATTTAGCTGATATATGTATTAATACTGCCTCTAGGTTCTGAATTAGACCTGAAATCTCACAGTGTGGAAAGAGCTGTAAAGCAAAAGCCTCAAAGACAGAGAGATACTCTGTCTCAGCTAAGGAAACTATCAAGGTAGTTATTTCAAACAATGGTATGCTCAAAGATTGAACGAAGAAGTTAGAACTATCTCCCAGAAGTGAACCCACAACACAAGACATCAAAGCCAGAATTGGCAGTTACTGGTGAGCACAACTATTTACAAGGCTGCTGCTGCAAGTAAAATGGGCTAGATATCCATGTGGCTTCTCCTCTATATCTAACACTTGGAGCCGTGGATAAAAGGATGTCAGGCTGACAGATGCAAATGTAGATGTCACACACTAAGAAAGGAGCTAAGGGCAGGAAAGCAACTTGCCAAAAGACAACAGTGTGTACTTCATTGGAAGATGTGTTCCAACTAAAAGTGGGATGACACTTGAGTGAGTAGTAATTACAGGAGTAAACAGGAAGGTGATTGTAATCTTCAACTTCGGGGTTAATCCTTCCTTGACAGTGAAATCTGATACCATGATGTTTTAACTTTTAAAAGTGGAAATATGAAAAGATACCACCTGGAGTATAAACTAGAGTAAATGAGATACTGGTAAGAAAACTGTGTGTTTATAAACAGGATATAATGAGATTGAGGTTAAAAATATTTATTGCTGTGGGAAGATGGAGGAAGGGAGTACAACTTTATTGAAACACTTGTTTTGTTTCCAGATATATAATAAGATCTTTAATCTTATTTATCCTGGTGTAATGTAATGTATCAGATAACCTTCTCCAGTTGTTCCAGGGGCACTGAATTGTAACAGCTCTGGGTTGTCCAGTGTGATTAAAGGAAGGTGGAAATAGTTCTGTTCCTGCTGCCAAAAATCTTGCTGAGATTTTATTGATGGAATTTGTGGTGCTGAACAAGAATGCCATGCCAGGTGGTCTGCTGCAGGAAGGCAAGTACCCTCACTGAGTTATTTCGTAGAATGGTTTCCCAAGTTGGTCACAGCAAATTAAAAATAAATTAATTCTGAAATCTATGGTCTTTTCATGTTTGGACTCCCTTAGTAAGTTTGTACCTCTTTTGCATATTTGTCTGATAGATGCATATTTTGAATTTCTTTTTCAATTCTTCCTATTTCAGAGGTTAGATAATTATACTGCTAATTAAACCAAAATAAGGTCTTCATATGCTTCACGCAGTGCATGTAATATTTGTGAATTTTCCAGTACACTTGTATTATAGACCAAGCTCTATGGTTTAGTTGTTTAGTTTTACATTATAAGGAGATATATGGTTTAATGGTATCTTTTAAAAAATCAGATTTAGGTTAGCCTGTCATTTGGGACTGTGTTTTAGTACCACTGATGTAATTGCTATATAGATTATTTACACTCATTTCAGACAGGCAGCCTAAGATTATGAATAGTTAAATTTCTGTATTGCCATTGCATTAGTTATTTCGAAAGTATCACTGAAACTATGATTCTACCATGCTTCGAAAGTATGGAGATGTTAATAAGCAGCAATTACGAAAGATTGCTATTAGCCGCTCACAATGTCAATATTTCTTCCTGATGCTGACATGTAAGTGCCTGTAAAAGATGAATGCTCCATTCTGCTTTTTAGCATACACACAAAGATTTGCCAGGTCTATCTGAAAAACCAGCTCACTTTTTCAGTGTAAGCAACAGTAATAGCCTTTCAGTCTGTCATGCTATGTGCATATATTTGTGCCGTGAATTGAGAAATGACTCTTGCAGAGTTTTTCCTGTTGGTTTGGCTGAACTGAACAATGCTTTGTCAGGAGTGGGGCGGGATAGCAGGTACCACAGGCATGATCCTGCTCCCATTTTAGTCAATAAGAATTTTACCGCAGAAATAGAGGCTGGATAAGGCCTTTTGTGTCAAAAAGTTCAGTCCTGGTAAGTAGCTTCTTATCCTATAATTAAGAAAACAGCTCATAAAGATGCTGCATATCCACGGAGATTTATAAATACAGGCTTTAATAATATGCAAGCCAGACATGCAAATCTGTAAATTTTTGCAAATTTGCATGAGAACATTTTAAGTTGTAAGCTTAGACTTCTTATGCATCAGACATCTCTATCGTGAGCCTAACTTCACACAAAGGTTGATTGTCCTGGACAGAGTGCAATGCAAATGCTACTGCACTTTCCAGTGTCCTAAATGGCATGTTTAAAGGCAATTTGGGCAATCCTGCAGCACTGTGCCGTGGAGATGGTCCTGACACAGGCAAAGATCCCATAGGGAAACGAAGAAAGGAGGTGGTCATGTAATTGAAGACTATATCATAAAGCACAGTCACCAGTGGGTGTAATTATGGTTGAATGTAATTATGCACCTCCTAACCTTATGTACCTTAATTATAGCACCTCCTAACTCTTGGAGTGCTTGCCTTGGAACTCAGTCTGGTGTAGCTCTGCTGACCTACGAAACACACCATGGTTGTATCAGCTGTGACCCTCTTATTGCTAAAGACAGTTATTTGGTTAATGCAAGCATCAGTGGGTGTTCTGTATGTTTAACTTTAAGCCAGTTAGTGAAGAAATTTGGCAGTAGCCTTTGAAGAAAGTAAAGCTGTTACTGAGGGCTTTGGCTGTCTTGTTTTTCTGGGGAATGAGAGCTATTCAGGAGAGCTCAGGGTAGCAGCTAGGGAGCCCAGGAATCTTGGAAGCTTCTCGGAGCGTCTGGAGCAGATCGCGTCACTTTGGAAATTGTCCAGACTGAGTCTCAGAGCAAAACACAGTGCCTAGCAGCCACAGGACCTCCTGCCGGAGTCACATGGCATGACAGTTCCCTCCAGCACTCTCCACCTGGATGAGCTTCACCACTCTTGCCCCTACCTACCTTTCTTTGTGGGAAGAACCCTTGATCTTCTCTGAAACAAGCCATGATAAAATCTGTGTGTCTCACGTGCGCACATATCTCAAGGGCTCTCTATTGGAAGGAAGCTGTCCAGCCAGTTAGGTCTATGTCGTCACGGTGAAAGCAGAGAAGTGTTCCACCCACAGCGATGTTTTGCCCTTAATGGAAGAACTTAGCCTAACCCTCACATTCATTTGAAAACACTTAACAGTGGTAGGCAGGGAAACAGACTATGACACATGCATCTGGATGATATAATCTTTCGTCTCAACAGTATTTTGATGAAGAATAACAGCAACTTTGGATTTCAGTGTCTTTAAGAAAAATTCCTGCACAAAATAAGTAAGAGAAAATTACTGTCATCTTAAAGGATCCCAAAAATCCAGATTTAGCTAACAAAGTGACAGATCACCTAGTGCTGTTGAATCTTGCTACCTTTTCATGGGGGTGGGAGGTACAAAGAAGCTTTATTTGTTCTGCTGTGCAGTGACTAGGCTATGTGACAATACTTAAGTAACAAGACACCCCAAAGGGAACAGGTTGGGGGGATGGATGCACTAGCGAGTAGGACTTGCACAGAAGACATGCACCAGCGAGTAGGAGTTGCACAAAAGGCATCCCCAGGGACACAGCTTCATTTCAGATGGCTCTACCGGGAGCTTGGCTCTGTTGCCCAGCCCTGGCCATAGGCAGCCCACAGTCTCATGAGGCCCTAAAAGAATGCTATGAGATGAACAGAGGTAATTAGTATCAATTTTGTAAAATTCCAATATGTGTTTAGAGATTGTCAAAATCCACTAGTAAACCAAGAAATCTACTACAAAATTTTACCTACTATCTTGCCCTGACTTTCTTCATAGCGTTAATCAGCGGCTTCTGAAAGTACATCTCTTTCTGCTGAATATCCATAGCCAAAACCTTTCAGGCTGTATCCAGCCAAATGTTAATGTTGTTAGAAGCAGTCATAATTATGCAAGCAGTCACTTCACTGGTCACTGAAGGTGAGTTCTGTATGCAACCTGAATACAAGCAGGCTGTTGTGTTTTTAGCGAAGAAATGTGAAATTATATATCGGAAACCAAAATTCCCTTCTGACTCCTCTGTAGGTAAAGGAGATGTTGCTGGGAAAGCTGGGAGACCTTTGATGACTTTTGCAATGTTGTAGAAACTGATGCAAATCACAGTGTACTAACTGATGCACTCGCTGCCTGGATGAAAGATTTGTGGTGTGCGTAGTGGCTGGGTAGCGCTGCTCGGACGAGTATTTCATTGTCTGATGCATTTAATTGTCTGATGCATTTCATTCAGAGAGTTGCAGTGTAATAAGAAAAACACTGGTACTTAGATTTCCCAGTATGGCTGCTGTACAGCATGTCTGTTGAGGTTTCTTCCTATTATCTCGAGATTTGTTACCATAATGACTTCTTTCCCCTCCCCCTCTTCTGCAAACTTTATTGAGCCATCACTGGGAGCTTCTCTTCACATTAGTGCCCTTTCTCTTGACTCTGAATTAATTAAGGGTGAAACTGGAACAGTGACTCATAGCAAAGGAGGAGAGTTTCTTATTAGTAATAAGCAAAGAAGGCCACAGGAACCCACTGTTTCCCGGCTCCAACAAAGCCTTCCTTTCCTGTGTCATTCCCACATTGATCATGTTAACTGATGCCTCTTTAGACTCTAATTGCTGTATTGATAAGTCTGAATTGGACGGTTTCACTATCTGGGGGCTTTGGGGGAGCCAATCTCCAAAAAGGTGAAAGTGCTAATTATATTGGTAATTACTTTAAAGCTCTTATCCCACTTTTGCCAGTGTCCATTTCCATGGTAACAGAAGCAGGTACAGCAGCATTCAGCCAAGCGGCTCAGAGCTCTTGGCTACGTCAGTGATGGCTGAGGTTGGAAAGATACTATACAGACTGTGCATACAGATTCTCCAAGACTCCAGAGATTTCTTTGCCACAGAACTAACTTAAAATATCAAAAAGCTATCCTAAAAATGAGATTCCCTCTTTGTGAGGTGTATAGGCTTTTTTAAAGCTTTGATTTTACCCTTCAGTGAGCTGGCAGGTCTTCTAAAGGCTGGGCTGCAGCCAGAGTCCTCAGGGGAAATTCTGTCTGACTCAGCAACTATTTTTTTTCTGCAGCCTCCTGGGCTGAGAACAACAGCTTTGCCACTTCCTGACTCTTGGGCCTTGTCTGCTAGGCAAATTTCAAAAAAGAAATTCCCACTAGTGCTTCGAGCGTGTCTGAAATTGTAAACAGACTGTATTTGGAGTGGTTTATGTCACTGACTTAGAGTCAGCATTGAACTTAGGCTGCCATCAGCTGCAGCAACTTCCTAGATGTTTAGGCTTTTAGCACGTAACAGTGGTATTTCCCCACATGCTGTAAATGCGAATTGTTCACATTTTCGTTACGAACCGGCAACGATTCCAGACTGTTGTGGCTGGTTATTCACGTGCTCAGCAAAGCCAAGTGTGACATTTCCATGCTCTGGAGTGAAAGTTCTGAAGTGATCTGAGTGGAGTCAAGAGTGAGAGAAAATCATAAGGTATCCTACTTTCTTCCTGGGTGAGCTTCAGAGCTCAAAACAACCTCCAACAAGAGCACTTCAACAGGGAGAGCAAAATATTTGGCTTTACAGACAGGTGCCTCTGTAGGGCATTTTAAAAAAATGACATCATAATGCAATAAGGATCATAAGGATTCTGTAGTATCGATTCCTTTCCCATGCTTCTGCAAATATTAACATATAGAAATATTTTTTTTCATGTGATGAGAACTGTGATTTTAAAAGAAAATCCTTTGTTAGCTTATACTTTTTATTTAATCTAAATAAAGTTTATTCAATTCTGCAATTGATACTAAATTTCACTCTTGAGCAAGTCTACTGTCTACAGTGAGATTATAACCTGTTTATTTAAAAGAAATAAGTAAGAACAATACATAAATCGTAGATAAATAATGTAAATAATATATGGTGCCTAGAATTTAAGGAGGAACTGGATGATCATGAATTTTGAAGATCGGGGTACTTTAATTACTTATGTCAGAATGTAGGACCTTAAATATTTGCATTTGTTTTATTTATTTTCTTTTATTCTTGGCATTACTTTTATGATACAGGATCAGTTTTCTAATTCTACATATCTAAAATAAGTGACAGTTAATATTTGGGCATGTTTTATCTTCCCTAATTTCAAGCAAAGAAAGACTGATTTAAGTTCATAGGGCTTCTCCATGCTAAGAGATACCTCACAACTTTATAAGCTATACTGTCCTCTACCCAGCAAAACCCTTAATATACTAGCAAGGGATAAAACTCAGAGTGATGGGTCTACCTTTTCTAGAAAAAAAAAGTGGTTTTGATGGCTAGCAAACTTGGGAGCAGGGCAAGGAGAAAGAATTGTTGATAATAACATTCATACAGTGCTGATGTTATTTTACTGACAAATGACATGGTTACTGACCACAACTAGTCCCTGTATTGGGAAAGGGAAAGACGTGCTCTCTTCTCAGGATGCTTATGCTGTAGAGCCCGCCTGCTTTCCTTGGATCCTTCCACTTACTGAAACAAACCATATTATTGAGTATCAAAGTTCAATAGTGTGTTTACATGGAGGCAACGGTATGAGGCTAAGACATCTTGTGGCATCTTCTTGTCCTCATTCGGCTGCTTATTATTTCACTCATGTCCTTACACCCACAGTTAGAGGGCCATGGTGTTACTCCTGTGTTTTCTGTGTGGTTGCACATTAACTACAGATTGCTTTGTCATGTGGGACATGTCTGTCTGACATGTTCCAGCCCTGTAGGAGTTGGACTAAAGCAGAGGAGGTATCTCACTCGCTTGTCTCTGCCATAGTGCTTTAAAGAAATCTTCTGGGAACAGAAACATGGGAAAACCAATTCTTTATAAATCTCCACAGCTGCAAAGACAAAAAGGCTCCTCTGCATCCAAGCAGACCAGCTACAGAGCCTGATGTCCCATCTCCCAAAAACTTGGAGAGTTCTCTGCAGTTGGAAAACAAGCAGGCTAAATGAGAGCATATGATGCTGTTTTACACACTGGCAGAGAGATGGCTGTCATCCAAATTTGCCTCACGGAGAAATGTAGCAGAACTTTTGGACCCAGTGTCGAGGCTAAACCGGGGATAGCATACTTACAAATGTCTACATAAAGAAATAGCAGAGTTAAGGATGTTTACCCTAACTGGGTTACACAGAAACAATAATGATCTGAAACTGAAAAACTGAAAGAAAAGCTGTTCTGAATATACAATAACATACTCTGCTCATCTTCAGTTGCGTTCTGCAGAGTGGGCAAAAAACTGGCATCTGGAGATGGGGAATCTAACACAGCAAGCCTGCAGACTGCTGGGTCAGAGAAATGGACAGTTGGTCTGGTTCGTCTGACACTTGAAATTTATGTGCAGAATATTTATTATTTGACTGATTTAATTCTAAGTCTCTGTATTTGAAAGCAGAACTCTTATGAAGCAGAAGTAGAGGAGACTGAAGGAAAAGAGTGGTAAACCAGGAGGGAGAGGGGAGAATCGTGTGAAAAGCAGATATGGGTGTGCTTTAGTGAAAAGGAAAAGCTTAGAGGACAGAGGGTGGCAGAAGGTAGGACCTATTCCTAGCACATGATGCAAATGCCTCAAATCCGCACTTTGGAGAACCGTTTCCATATATTGGCACTCATGTTTAAGTCCACTTTGCGGAAACTGACTGATAAATGCTATTACAACTGATCATAGCTGAGAGAGCTCCTGCTCTGCCCACGCTGCAGCTCGTATCCCACTGAAATGCATTTCCCATATTTGGATTTGCCTTCATTTGTACCTTCAGTAATGAGGCCCTGGAGCTGTATTGTGCTGATGACAAAACCATTCACCTGGGCTGCTTCTGCCCTTGAGTTTGTACCCACATAATTTTATTTATTCCCTTCATGCTTCCTTGGCTGTGTGGCTTTTTGCACCTTTTAGAGGAAGCTGTGCAACCACCTGTTCTTATTGGCAGGCTAAATTGGCAAAATATTTGTTTCTCATAGGCCTGAGGCTGGCTGACAGGGAAGAAAATAGCAAAACACGACCATATTGTGCCCTTCACCACCCCTGAGCAACGAAGCGCAGCATCGCAGGCTCTGGTAGGGCAGGTGGCATGCCAAAGTCAACGCAGGGGCTGTGCCGGCCCTGGGAGTTTTGAATGGCTAAAGAAAACATGTATGGTCATTTTTTTGCCGTTCTGCCGGTAAGCTATTATCATAATGTTTAGATGGCATGAGCCTGCAAATGTAGAAACTTACCCAGTTTATCAAGCTGAACTGCCTTTTAGTTTGATTGATCTCTTCTTGTTTCCATGCTAGGTGTAAGCAGTTTGTGGTTTGCCTAGGGCCTTCAGCAGTGAGGAGGGGGGCAGCGTGGCAGCTCTGCTGTCGGCCAGCAGTTCTTGGAAGACTCGTTCATCAGATCCCGGTAGCTGAAGGTATGGCTATTTCTGTCCCCCTGCGGCCGGTCACACTCTGCTGGTCACGTCACAGCGGCCACCAGACAGCCCTGCCAACAGAAGTGGTGGCTGGACTTGGCATGCCACTGCAACCTAGCCCCGTGCTGGGTAACTGAGCTGCTTCTCTCAGTCACATTTCCTGCAGTGGTTCAGCAGATACTGGCACACGACCAAGAAAAGTTCAATGACTTTGATAGGTTCCTCTCACACTACGGCATCTATTATTTGTATTACAATGGCGTACCGACTGCTGCAAATACTGAATAAAGGAGGTTCCCTCTCCTGGGTGGTATACCATCCAAAGCTGGAGGGATTATGGCGCTCCTGCTACACGTGGTCCATTGCAGACCGGGATGCAGAGTTCAGAGCTTCTAAATCCTATATCAACAAATTAACAAGATTATCCTTGCACTCTGAAAACAAGATTGAGAGAGATTTTGATAACAGCAGGCCACCCAAAAACTAAGTTACATTAAATTGCCTGGAACTGTAAAACATTTAGATTTTATACTGCATGTGTACTTAAGAAAAAAACCCACAACTCGGATGGTAAAGTGTAAAAGTGCCACCTTGATCGTACAGATACAGTCACATGTCAGTTGTGAGGCTGTTTGAAAGTTATACTACTGACATATCTTTTATTTTTAATAGCTCCCATGACATTATGAATACTTTCATAGTTAAAATAACTGGTTCCGTGAAAGAGCAGATGTCCCGGTACTTAAATACACAGTGCTGCCATGGTGAAGTCTGCTTAATGGCATTAGAAGCAGTAGTTTGTCCTGATCAACAGCTCTGCTGACATCCTAGATGCCACTGACAGCCAGAACAGGTGGGTCTTCCATAAACAAGAGTTTTAATGGGCCAGGTTTCTTACGAAGAGCTGGGTGCATGCAGTGCCGTAGAGCAGTTCCCGGCATTGGGCACTTCGGCTGGTCTCCGAATTTCTATTATAAACTCTTTCCTGACATTTATGACCTGTCTATATGAAGGATTGCTTTACGCACAAGCAGTACTAGATGAAGCCAGGCCAAAATAATTAATTGTCTCAGGGAAAGAAGAAGTTGCAGACAAACTGTACATTTAAAATATATCTTTGGCAAAGAAGTCCATAACCCAAAGGAGACTTCAGCTGATCTCTCACAAAAATCCAGCCACACATTTTCCCTAGCTTCTCTTGCAGCAGAGGTGGTCCTCCCCTCTTCCTTGCTCTTCATCACCTTTTCCAACAGACCCATTTCTTTCTTCCTTACAATATTGCCACCTGCAGCCTCTGTATTTTTTAGGGTCTGCTGAGGATGGAGCAACAGAGGGGCCCCTCTGAGACCAGGTTCTTGCAGGTGTAACAAAGGTGCAGCACATGCATGTCTTTGAGTGGTGTGGGGATGCCCATAGAGTCTGGCCTCCATGTGGCTCCTTCCCACACACTTGGCTCAAACCATGGGAGCACTGCAGTGCTTGTTCTGGGCGAGCAAGTGCCCAGACTGCTCCTCTCCTCACCCCAGAACATGATGGATGGGTATCTGTTAACATCATACAACAGTGTACCCTCTTGCCTGGCATGCGTGGGGAGGGGGGCATATCCTACCATGTGATTACTTGTGTACCCTTTGTGGGGCCAAAAGCAACTGTCCCCTGTCATATGGATGGATGTGCACTCAGCATGTGGTGGAGACTATGAAGGGTTTGGTCATGTCAGATTTAAATTTGGTACATGCCATGGAAGGAACTTTGTCCATGTGTCCCTCCAGTGTCTCCCTAAAAGGCTCTGTTGGCCTGACTTGGTCTCAGAGTGCTTCATCTCAGCTCTAGACACCGATTTCTAAGTACAACAGTGGCTGTGCCAAGGAGCTGCCAGGACTGCGTAGCACGGCCTTGAGGAAGGAGGGAAGAAAAGATGACCTAATTATAGAGGTGTTTGCTTGAAACTTGTATGTTAAGAATATGAGCAGTGGAAAAACTATCTTTAACAAGTTTGCAGGACTGGATCTGCACTCCCATCAGTATTTATCACATTGAGAAAGAACATCCATGCTATGCAGTAAGATTAAATAATAATAATAACAGTCTGTGCTAGCACAGTTTTGTAGTACTGCGTTGCTGGATCATTTAGCTTATTAGCATGACTTGCATTTAGAGCAAAACTCAGGCAGACAGTGAGGATGAGGGAAAGCAGAGCTGTACTGATGGTTAATGGCCATCTCCCAGTGTTGCCATATTTCCAGAGTAAGGAACTCCAACTTTGCCATTGAAATCCATTTTTAGGTGTATAAATTCATGTTTATATTGTATTATTCCATTAATTTTTCCTGATTATTATAATTTGCTTGTATGAAATCCACTGTGGGTTGAAATCAGAAATACACACTATCTAGACTGCCTTAGGAATGTCCTTACTCCACGAAGGGATTTTATAGGTTCGCAAATCATCCTAGTGCCCTCAGCACATTGCTGCACATGTCGCAGGATTGGGCTCCAGCAGAGTAGCTGTCAAACATCAGCCCTCCCCTTGGGCTGTTTCACACTTCTGTCACTACCTGTTGTCTAACAACGAGAATAAATGTCACTTGTGTGCTATGCTGCGGCCCACGCCTTAGTCAGGGCCAAAGTGCAAACCTCACAGCCTAGGTCAGGAGCGGAAGGAAAATGCCTGTTGCTTTCCTTACCTCGTGACGCTGGAGGCTGTGACTGTGCGGCGGCACTGAGTCACTCCCGCTCCTGGCAGCCGGGACCCTGCTGCCCGCTGCGTCCCAGGAATGCAATTAACCTAGGATATAAATTGCGGTGACGGCTGCCTTCCTCCAGGTCTGGAGTCGAGAGGCTTCTCTTGCTGTTACGACACTCTGTGCATGAAGCCTGCCTGTGCTGGAGGATTGGAAAAGTGTCCTTTTTTTTCCACGGGGCGTTTTACCTTTGAAAACTGTGAATCTGCAGAAAAAAAGAGTATGCAGGTTCTGCTACTGTAGCCACTTCTTTGTGCCAAATTTTGTGATATAGCATATATACCTTTAAAGTCTCGCCTCATTATGCTCATTATAGAACTATTTGCATGGGGAGACTTTGATTCTGCATGACTGGATAAACCGTTGGCATGAAATTTCTTTTCTTCTTTTCCAAACCATTGTTATAGATGGTATTAACACTGAATCTTAAATTACTCTACATATTTGTCTGACAATTCTGTATTGTGTTTTGGTCTAAACATGCCTTCATGTCAGTCTTTTTTTTGCTTTCAGTTCACTTGTTAAATTCTGTCTGCCTGGAAAATGGCACATGAACACTGGGGAGAAAAGCCTTAGTTATTCTAAAGATATAAGTGATTTAAAATGGAAGATTTTTAGAGCTGAACACATATGCCAGGACCAAAGTTCAGTGGGAATTTCATAAGATATTACGCTTAGCTATCAAATTAAAGTAAGTTAAAATACGTTTCTGAAATTACCTAGCACATGGATATATAGTCAATATTCACAAAAAATTCCTACAACAAGTATGTCTAGTAACTGAGGTTAACAAGCAACAGTGTAGGAGTATTACAAATAGGCACAGCACTAAAAATATATATTTACCAGTTTGACTTTGGAAAATTCTCATCCTCCTGAGTATTTTAGAAAAATAAAACATCAACAGGCCTGAGAATTCCATGAACTCAAGGAAATCTTATAGCTGCTTCAGTTCAGCGCATTTTAATTATGTATTCAGACTATTCTGCTTATCTGATTGGCTATTTGCTTATTGAATTCTCATCTTTAGCACACCCCTTCCACGAGGTCTTTTTCTCCTCAAAAGCAACAAAATACACTGGTGACGTGTAATATGGTTAGAACGTGGTCAATAATGCTGCGTGCTTATCACTGTCTTTTGCTTAATTTCTAAGGCCTCTGCAAAAGTCTGCTATTTTTTCTTGGAGGCTAAGTGCAGCTTCATTGGTGGAGGTAATGGTGGAAATGATACAATCCCACTTAGTGGTTAATCAAAAACGGTTTAGAAAAAGCAATTCTCAGTGCACAAAGACAGAGGAGTAATAAAAGTAATGGTGACCTGTCTACCTTAGTGCTGCAGTCCTTCCTGAACTGAAGGCTAAGAGAAGTAGTAAACCATTGATATATATTTTTCAAGCCAATAAATATTAGAATTTATTTGTAAGTGAGCTTTCAGTATTTCAATGGAGCTGAATGATTGAGAAAAAGATTCTAGTATCTCTTTTACATCTGTGATAATGCCACAGCGTAATAATGCTATTCCATAAAGCATTTTCCACAAGTGATACCTGGAGTGACTACTGTCCAGGCTTCAGATTTGGAACAGAACTGTATCTGTTTATTGTAATCTTAAAACGTGCTTTCCTATGTCCTAACCAGTTCTTTGTAAGTAACCTATGAAATCAGATTACTTATAATTTAAAAAAAAGCCCCTCACTTGTTCTGCTTGCTCTCTTCTGATGAAAAAAGGAATTCCTGTTCTTACCATATTACCTAAGATGCATTAGCATACATGCCGTAAACCTGTACTTTAGCCAATGTGAAAGAATTATCTTTGAATTTCTTCAGATAAAACACTGTTCAAATGGTACATGCATCCAGAAAAATATTTCACTGGAGAAAATAGTACTGGATCTTGGGTAACAAAACCAACAAATGGAATGGAATTAATTGCCTTTGCTTCTTTTAGCATACCATTTAGCACCCCTAACTTCTGAATGATTAGCCTGTATTTTACAGTCAAAATGCATGACACAACAGTACTCTAGACAAATGTAATTATACTTCCACCGTATTATGCTTAGCTTTATTACGCTAAAAAAGCACATCCCTTCTCCATCCTAGCCTAAAGAAAATCAGTTCTTTACAATCTAAACATCCATTTTCAGTAAGAGATCTGAATGAGTCTATCTTTTTCCAACTGGTAATAGGGTTTAGAGATTCTTATTATTTATTGCATAGATTCTTATTACTATAATTCTTAATTTAATTTGAGGTCTAAGTCAGCAGGAGATTCCCAGCACTAACAGGTGCTACTCAGAATCTCAGGAGCATGGTTTAAATGAGAAAACCCAGCATACTTTTTTGGAAATAAAATCTTAAATGCTGAAAACATAAGATAAAATTATTTAAATCTCATGTTTGATATAAAAAGCTAAGTTAATGATAGTTTAAGGCATATTGATTTTGTGGTTTCTGGATGAAGACTAATGGAATACTCAACAGTGAATTTATTTTGTAACTGAAAACATTTTTAACTGGGGTTTTGGAAAATGTGAGAATCTTCTGATGATTTTATGGTGGTCAGAGAGTAGGCTAGTCTATCACCTTTCCCCTGTGAAGCTGTCTGCGTTGGAGGGGTAGTTGTTTCTTAATGAGATCTGGCTGCCATTTTTAGAACTTTTTTTGAGAACATTTTTCAGAGTAAGAAATGTAGCCTTACAGTAAAAGTCTGTCTTTGACCTTTGTTCTAGTGTGTTTAGCGGAACTGGTAGCTTTTAAACTTCTGCCTTTGCCTCTCTTTCCCTATGCTGTCAAGCTGCTGCAGGGCAGTAACCATTTTCTATACATACTTGACACATGTAAAGCTTTCTCTTTCACTTTTGTAAAATAACAGTCTGTACTGTAGATAAACAGAAGATTTACCAAGCACAACAATATTGTTAGAAATGCTATCTTTTTACTCAAGCTAGTTTTGTATATTCTGTAAATACAAAGATAGGAGGTTTGTCCTGTGTTTCTTTACCATGGGACATCCCACCTGGAAAATAATGGTTATGTGTTGTAGAAAAGAAGGAGACAGGCTATATTTAAGCATGATTAAATCGAGCTCATTTTTTCACTGCTGTGTTTACTTTGTCCTTTTGTAACTGAAATCTGAAATCTATGCAAAAATATCTGAGTGTGGGAGAGGGAAATAGGAAAGGATTTCTGTATGTTATTATTCCCAAAACAGCACAAGGAATTAATTTTAACGTAGGTTTGTGTTATGTAAATTGCCATCAATGGAAATGGGAAACTTATAAGACAAATGTAGACTGTTCCAGGTAATTTTTTAACTGCAGTGTGTCCACTCTTTTAATATTTTTTATCAACAAAGTTTAACAAGTAGTGGTAGTATGTCAAAGCAGAGTATGCGTAAGAGACTGATTTTACAATGGCGTCAGCTACATAGCATTAGCAGCCTTCTTCAAAAAGATATTGTTCTTTAAAAGAGGCGTAACAGTCAGCTTCAATATATATGAAAATGTTCCTTAAAAATCAAACCAGACAAAAAAACAAACAAACAGGAATATTTCCACACTTTTTTGTTTAAAAACAACTAGTGAGTAAATGCCTCCCTAGATATAAAAAAATTATTTGCTTTGTTTAAAATTTAAGTAATCAGACAGCAAAGCTCACATGAACTGAAACTCCATTTTTTATTATTCAGTAGTCAAGTAAGGAGAAATAAAAAAAGTACACAAAACAAAAAATGACAAGTATAAGTATCTGTACATACTTACAAAATGTATAGTACTTCAGTCACCTAAAAGGCTGCAAGTTACATAAAAAAAATGGTTGTGTGAAATATGATTCATTTGGATGCCTCAGCTTTATACTTCCAGCAAATAGAAATGATTTTTAATACCTGACTAATTAATTTCAAGCATTAGGGAACAACTAAAATGTATCCCAATTTAATTCTTTAAACTGGGCACTGGATTAACAAAGCATATTCTGAGTATATCTTACTAACTAGAAGCAAAATATCGTTAATTCAGATGGGTTGTGTTTGCTGCACTATGGCGCTGGCACAGTTGATTTTTCCTGCATCTGTGATGAGAATTATCAAGTGGGATAAATTAACAGAGTCCTAGGACTTCCATTGTAACTGTCCTTTTTGTGAGCAAGAAGTCCAGCCCACATCAGAGGAAGTATTTAGGAATCTTACTTCCCCTAAACCAAATGGAATTAAATGCCAAAATACGTTTATTGGATCTAAGTTCTAGCCTTTTATTCAAAAGTCTCTAATACGTATTCAGTCTTTAATCCTCAAGTGGCTGTAAACAACCACAAGGCTCTGGCAGAGCAGTGTAAGGCTGAAAGTAGGAAAGTACTGAAATCCCATTTAAATCTTTTGCCAGAAGTTCCAGAGACTTGATCTTATGTATGCATTTATTTCATTAAGTGGATTATGATATTTGCGTAGGTCTGGGGTTTTCTTTTTGGAGTGATAAGCTGGGCTGAGAGTGGGTATTTTATTACCTCTCCATCTCTTCTGTCCTTTCCTTACCCTTCCCTCCTCTCTATCCCTTCATTTACTAATCTCCCTCTCTTTTGTAGTCTTCTTCACCCACAGACTTAATGACTTCTCCCTTCTCCCAATCTTTTGTTTGTCTTTACCTCATTTGCCATCAGACCATCACTTCTGCTCTTCAATAAAGTCATAAGAGAAAAAAGCAAATTAGCTTGAAGAGAGAGAGAGACTAGTTGATGAAAGGGTGGTATGACTGTTGCCACTGCAGTAAGAAAACAGACACAGCAGCTTTCTGCCTAGCATGGTGTTCACCCTAATTGCATTTCCCTGCTTATGCTGCTGCATGATTTTGCAGAGTGCTTGTATTTTCCCAGCCATATGTGACTATGCTAATTTTGAAAATTAGTTCACCTCCTTTCATTTCCTTTTTCAACTGCTTCTCTGTTCTCCCAAGGCTTTGAGAAGACCACTGGATATCCTTCTGCTCTACTTGATAATATTTATTGTCACTTATCTCCTTCATCTCTCCGCATTTGTACATTAATTTGAGAGTACATACTAACTGCTCATATCCATTTCCTCTGTAGTTACCAACAGGTATTACTTCCTAAGCGTTATTCCTTATGTTTCTCAGTGTCAGCAGCTGCTCCCTACACTGTAGCCTTCTTAATCGAAGCTTTACTTGCAAGAGAAGTAACATCTGCTTTTTCTTCTTCATTTCCAGAAGCCTGTATACACAGGCAGCATGACTGGAATGTGCCAGTAATTTTTTCTGCTTCACACATAAGAAAGTAAAGCAACTGTTGGGGCACCTGCATGATATTCGGATGTGGTAAAACTGGCCTCTTCTCCAACTCACTCCACTGTGGTCTGCCTGGACTTACTTTCCTCCTCCCAAGGCAGCACTCTTCTTCACCTGGGACCAGAACACCTCTGTTTACCACTCTGTTTTTCACCCTTCAAAGGGCGGTCCTTCTCTGAAGGTCAGCTGAACTATTTCATTCAGCTCCTGGAAGAGAGGAAGGTCAGTATTCAGTAGTGGCTAAACACTCCCCTTTTTATTGCAGTCACATAAATAGGAGATAGAATGCAGCACTGCACTCCAGGTGATTTCCCTCTTCATGCGATCATTATAGGAAGAAAGAATTCATAGGACATTTCCACGTGGTGGAACAGCAGCAGTCTAGTCTCCTCTGGAAGCATAGTCACATATGACTGGGAAGGCATTGCTTTCAATGTTGGAATGAGGGACAAGACAGCTGTAAAATAATAATTTTGGCACCTTAAATTCAATTTTTATTCCCCTAAAAAATGCTTCAAGTTTCCAGTGAAGCTTGATTATTCAAAATTTCAGTAGCTAACAGTGGCTTGTGCCTCTTTTTTATTGGTGAGGGGTGGTGGCAGAGACCTTTGACTTGCTCGCTGCAATACTGAGATTTTCAGGACTTCTCCGTTCTAAGCTCAAGCAGTTGCGGGGGACGTGACGAAAGAGAAAATGTGTGTGGTGGGGGAGGAGAGCAAGGGAAAGAAAGTGTTTTCCACTGAACATCTGAGAGTGAGTAAACTGTTATATTTGCTGAGACATCATTTTTAACTAGCTCTTGAAACTTCTGGCATGGTCACTGCCTGGTACGTACAAATGAAGACAACTGAAATGAGCAGTTAGGGAAGGAAGAGATCTACAGAGGTGCAGCTGGTTGTTAGCAGCAGAGAAATTTAAAATGCCCACAGCAACACTGCAAGTCGTACTCCCTCACTTGAGAACTGCAAGACTGCTACCTCTTGTGCAACTTTTCACATTAATGGCATAATAACCAGGCAAAACAAGATTTACTGGCTGATGTTCCTTTCTCAGGATTGCGAGCCCGAGTAGTCTGTAAGATGGGCAAATTCAATACCCGTCCTGGTACCCTCAGGCTCTTGGTCAGGCACTCAGGCAAAGTGGTCCTGGCTTTTATGTGAGCCTTGTCCACAACAGTGTGTCGGCCTCAGCGCCCTCACTGTGTACACTAGCATCAGCACTGTCTACAGCAAACTGACTTCAATATGTCCTTCCATGACAAAATCCAGTCAGGCTTTTCCTAACATACACAGGTGAAAGGAGGGTTGCTGGTTATCTGCTTTTTGTTCTCCTGCAGTGGATTATGATGTTTTATTTGGCATGGCTATAGAGCAGCAGGACAAGTGTGGTGACTTGTCTATGGCAGCCAGAAATGGATGTGGTCTTCATTTCAACAAGGTATGAGCTCCTTCCACATTGCACTGTACAAGGAGAGCGTTTGTCATGAGGGTCCATAAGTGCTCTCTGAAGCTCTGTATCTGATTACTGCAGAGCAAGGAGCTGAAAAGAGCTTGCAGTGCTGTGTCATGGGTCTCCAATGTTGTAATGAGGAAGCAGAATTCAGGGGCAAATAGGGGCTTTCTTACCTTCCTAACCCCTCCAGGATATTCTCAGCTTGGGAAGGGCAGGAAGGCAGTAGCTCAGTAAAACATTACATGTGTCTTATTTCATAAGCTTCAAATAGGTATATAGGCTTTACGTTATTTCAACAGCTAGTACGTACTACAACTGTATCACATGAAATTAAGGTGTTTCAATGTATGTAAATTTAGTGTACTTTTCTGATTCAGTGTAAACAAGCCCTTAGGTCACAGATCTAGAGTGAGGTGTACAACTCTATTAGCAATCTCAGTGAAGGCAATAAGCTTACTCATATGAAAAACATCTCTGCATTTGAAAAAGCAGATCCTTATGTTTTAAATCTCTGTGGCAGCAGCATGCATATTAAATTACCTAACTTTCTGGGACATCACTCATTTTTTCCAAACTTATGTGTGATTCACATAGCTTTCGTGTCCGTACATTTTTATTGACATTTATTTGCCTTAAAATTAAAGAGTAATTAAACTAATGCTATAGGTGTTTTACACCATAAGGGTGAATGCTTATCACTTAAATATTTGTGCATATATATATATGCCGCATATGTGATTTATATACATATATGTCTCATATATCATATTTCAGATTTAGACTTTAGCAGATTGATGTGTGTGTGTGTGTATATATATATCACCAGAACTCTATTTATTAATGTATTGATGTATTGAAACATAAATACACGGCTGAACTGCAGGCGAAATAATTCATATAGTAAAAATAGGTATGTCATGGAAAAGAACGCAACCATACCCTGGCAATTTCCTGTTTCTTCAGAGTTCGCATAAGAAAACATCTGTGCAGATCTAAAATGCTGAACAGCCTGACAAGGACAGCGCCATTTAACATGTGAATGTCTTAAAAAGCAGTTTATGCATATTCACATCTTTGAGGATTTCTCTCCCAAAGGCTTCTTGGTTGTACAGTGGCTTTATTCAAGATGGTTTCTGTCAAAGGTAAAGAACGAACTGAAAAACAGTACAATTGTTTCTCTCATTTAATACAATGCTGATACATCTAAATTGGTGTTTTTCGGATGGAGGTGGCTGCTACTCGTAAAGCATTGGGGAAATCAGCAGGGTGGGGCAACCAAAATTTGAAAATATTTTAAAATGTGTCCCTCATACCAGTATGGCAGCCTGTTTATGAACTACTCATGGGAAGGTGTTTCAGAGAATTGTGCCACCAAACCTACTTTGTATTTAAAAGATACCCATCTTTATCACCTGAACTTCTCCGCTGAGTTCGACTGCTAATTCATTATTTACTGCCCTTCCTGTGCTAGAATATGAACATCATCTTTCTAGATAACATGGCCGACAAAAAGTGACAATACAAATTACCCTGTAGAGGAAACCACAAATCAAAAAACTCTTCAGAAAATCAGCCACCATGCAAAACACACTAGGAAAAAAGTCTCTAGAACTGCCCTGCAAGGAGCAGGCTCTGTATTTGAATTAACCACCCAAATACCACCTATGAATCTAATAATGCAAAAAGGAAACGCTCACTGACAGTATCTTCCTATTACATGCTACTCAATACTGGTATATATACAGAAAATTGTTAAGTAATTACAGCATCTACTAAAACGTATCCTTGAAGAGTTCTTCCTGGAGCCCTTTTCCACCTCTCTTTTCAAACAACACTTCCATTATTAAACTCACAATCCAAAGCAGATTTCATGTGTACTAACAAACACTCATTAGAACCAAACCTTGCTGGCACAGCAAATGCAAAATTCATGAATATCAATGTATTTAACATAATTGATGTCAGTGCCCAAAAGAACTATTAATTTCCATGGGTCTTCATACACTTTTAAAAATGTGATATATTACACTAAATACATCACATACCCTCATGAGAATTACGTGCATGAAACTAATCAACCATTATTTACTACAATGAACTCACACAGGTAACTGATAAAGGACAAAACACAGCAAAGGATAGGAGAATATGTTTTTCATAAAGACAATATTCCATCTCTTGCACAGTCCAGGTGCTCACAGGGGACCTACAAGTCAAGTTTAAAAAATAATCCTGGGAACTAAATTCTTAGCGGTGGATAAACAAATTGTAGACTCAGTAGCGACATTGTTTTTAAAGCTGACAGTTTTCTTGCTGATTCATCCCTGTACATTCATGTTAGCAACTATTTTCTCTCCAGTGGTTTAACTGATTAAAATAATTTTATTATACTAAGAACAATCATGTCCCACTTGGTTTTAGTTTGGATTTTGCTACTTGTCAGATCTGATTAATGGATGTCAGTCAAGTCCAAAAGTTTGTTTGTTTTCTCCAGTTCTGTCAGTTGGTCTAATTAAAGATATCACCTCTTCTACAAACCTTGTCTCACTTGTATCACACGGTGTAATAGCCACGGCATAGTAACTGTACTCTCAAAATGCACAGAAGTGAGATAAACTTTTAATTGAAACACTTCTCTCCTACTTTTACAGCAAATGGAATGGGTATGGGAGGAAGAGGGAAATAATACAATAAATTTTAACTTCAGCTAAAGACAGACCACTATACGAAGGTTGGAAAGCAGTGCCCTACGGGCCTCGTAACAGCAACTGTATTTTACACTCGACATTTTTCCATTAATTGATAGGTTTCTGTACCACCTGCGTTTAGGTATAAGTGGATTTGTGTCACCAACAGTAAAGAACAAGGCTATTTTTTTCCTTGATGAAATCTTCTTTGTGCAAGTTCAAAGGGGGGCTTTCTCGCCAAAGTTGTGTGTCTGTTTAATCTGAATGTACGCTGTCTAATCGCAACACTTTGAAATATGTTCATGAAAATGTGTTGATGCTGTCATGATGCTCAGTTGTAAACTCTGCTGTGTTGCTAGTAGCACGGTTAATCAGAATCTATGCGTTTTCGTAACCTTAGTTTAACAAAGTAAAATATTTAAAAGATTTTATTTATAGAAATCATAATAAAGAGTAATTACAGCTCTAGACTAAAGTGCTCTTCTCAAAGCACTTGGTAAAGCCACTTTCTCTGTTGAGAGCTTTTGCTTGTTTGCAGGCATGGAAATGAGTTAATATACAACTATCTTACCATTGTGGTCTGGAAAGGCAATATTTCCTCACTGATGCAGCATGTTACTCATATCTGCCATATAAGGCTTTAATTGAAATATCATTTTGATGAAAGAAACCAGGAGATGAAACCTGTGAATTAAAACATTAAAAATATTACTTTAGTTTTATTGTTTGCAACTACCATGCCTTAGAACTTAGGACAGATATAACTGAAAAAATGTCTATTTTGGATTTTAAAAAGCCACTCTGAAACCATTTTTGCCAAAGGAAAATTAAAAATGTCTATAATGGTTTTCAGTTATGCTACTCAAACAAGGGCAGTCTTTTATATTTTGCTTGTTTGAAGGAGAAGGGATAAAATAATTAAAAAAGGAGAACATTTCGTGGTACTTAGAACTATGTCATTTATATTTGTCGGGTGGGGAGAAGAAAAGAAAGAGAACTGAAGACTTCATAAAGAAGAGAAATGGGGAAGACAACTGATTCTTGTTTAATTACACTTAAATTTTTTTTTATGTAATGAAAAAAATCTACAACTATTTTAACAGATTCTGAAAAAAGTTATTATTTTCCCCAAACTAAAGTCATCTTTTATCATGAACCCTATTTTGCAGATGGAGGACAATCAAAAGGATTTGGTTTTGAACTCTCCTAAAAATGTTCCAAGGTAGCTTTTCTATAAATCGAAACCTCTTTGCTTAAGGTACAATCTAGTAGTGTAACAGGCCTAGAGACAGCATAGTTCATCTCACTGGACTGCCTGGATCTCCTTGCTTCAAAAGGGTTTAACCTGTGGTTCCAAACATGGTAGTCCATAAGAAATTCAACCTTAAATATCATTGAGCCAACACTGAAGCCAGGAATTCACATATTGTTAGTCTTCATTTGTATGTGACTGAAATTATTCAGAGAAAATAGATGACAAGGAAAAAGTAAGGAATTTTTTAAGTGTGCACATATACAACAGCTGCTAAAAACTACTAAGAGATTTGTATTGTCAGCGTTAGCCCCTTGTAAGGAAAATTAATGTTCAGAATAGAAATAAGGAAGCCATAAAACGTAAAACAAATGCAATTCATACTGCTGTTAGAGAAATCTGGATTTATTTAATTGTTACCATGATGGGTATCATTATCATAAATGTGCCTATATAGAATAATTCTGGAATGATATTTGTGATAACATTTATAGTGTCTATTTACACGTGACCTGTTCACCAACTTGTTACTCCAGAACACATTCTCATGGGTTTTCATCAGCTTAAAAAAGCCACCATAATTCATTTTAAACAAACTTGCCACAGAAATTCTTTCCTACCAGTGGAGAGAGAGAGGAGTGATAGTTTTCCTACAGGATGCAGCACTAATTACTGACCTTGGAAGAGCAATATAACCAGTATAGACCTTCTATAGAGCTACTATAGAGCTAGCGTAACTGATTTGCTATAGAAAAGCTATTCCAGATCTGATTAGAAGTTGGTACAGTATTGTTTTAGGATTGGTTTTTGGACACAAATATCCTCAGCAGCATTCATTGTTACCCTTTTTGGATCCAAGAACCTTACCAAAGGCAGTCCAAAACCATTGTTGGTGCATAGGCAAAATACTGAGCAAATAGCTTATTTTAGGCAACTTCATAGTTGGCTCTTTCTGCCAACTTCGTGTTTAACTCTTTGTCTGCAATGTGGCCAGAAGCAGCTCTGTAGGAGCTTGTGAGCAAAGGACAGACAGTTACGATCCACAGATGTCCATGTCCTCACATGGCATGGCTGCATTTTCATTCCTTTCTGTTTGTTTTGACCAGCACAAGATTGATGTGGGGGCATCAGCTGTCAAAACAGACTCTTAGGCTAAGAGGCTGCAGCATAGCTTAAAGTCAGTGTTAAGGAGACTGTCCAGGAGCAAAGCAGTCCAAATGAGGGAAGAGTAAAGGTGCCTTAACACCACCTTTTTGTCTTTTCTCCTCTGTGTGAAACGCTGCGCCAAGTGTTCCTCAGTCAGAATTCAGGAGCTCACCCATGGCAACCAAGGAAGAGAAATACAAACAAAAAGTCACAATAAAATGTTTAAAAATAACTCTAAAACATTCCTGACCATTTCTGGAACACAGCATATACAAAATAGGTTGTGGTGTTACAAAGGTTTTCTATTGGTACTTGCATAATACTCCAAAACTTAGTCACATAATACATTTACATTCATCTCTCTGTTTGATTTTACTATTTGAAACATAATGCAACCAAATACAGAGAAAACTTCTTTGTGTGGCGTAACGCAACACTTAACCAGTGTAAATTTGGGATTGTATCAAAGTTAGACTGAACAGAGGTGGTTTACTTAGCTGCTGTTTAAATATAGTAGATAGGCATTATGCATTTAGGAAGGCATAACAATATACTTCTGAGACTTAGTTGCCACTGAATTATACCAGTTTTGTGTTGATTACACCAGTGTAAATGTGGTGTCATCCAGTTGTGAACGAGATCAATTCAGAAAATGTTAGAGTAAGATATTTTGAATGGACCATGTGCAAATTTAAATTATGGTGTATCTACAATAAACTTCAATATATACTTGTTAAAGAAAAGGTTACTTATTGTCTCTTTATGTCTTTCAGGCAGTTATTACTTCCAGTAATTATTATTTAATATTCACATTGCAATGATGTCTGGAAGCCCCCGTTCAAATCAAGTTAAAATCCACTGTTCAAGTCACTACCTGAGCATTTAAAAAACAGAAGTGCTTACCCCGGAGGCCTTTCAGTCTAGCTCTTGGAAAAGTGGAAACGCATGAATGTAATGAACAACAGTAGTAAGAATAGGGAAAAGCCGCAATAAAACCCTGTTACTCTGAAAAACTATGCATATGTTGTTCAGACCATCGAACTCTTCAAAGGGACAAACATAGAGGTGGCTGTTTCACCAACTGTTCTTTCAGTTTATCTGCGTGTTGTTGCAGTATTTACTAGTGTTCCTGTTCAAATACAAAAACAGAAATTTGAATGAGAGGAGTTTGGGCTTGGTGTCTACCATGAAATCGTGCGTAAAGAATTTGTTTAAACTTTCAGTGGTATCAGTTGCATCGTCTCACTTGAAAGACTCATTATGTAACTCTATATTTTGTACTTTATGCACTTAATCTGTAATTACTTGGTAACTGGGATACCAACTCTGGGAATTAATGTTGCTGGGGACTGTTGAAGCTGTAATCTAAATACTGTCTTGATATTTATAGCACTTTTAAATCCCTGGGATAACTCCTGGTATTTTCTTAATTTGTATAGATAGTTGTATCTTGTCCATATAAAATGTCTTCAGGAGCTGTGGTCTAGCTAGCTATAGTTTCAGCAGGCTTTGGCTAGGCTGCTATTTTTGATGGCTAAAATGGTAAGTGAAATAGTATCTTGCATTGAAACTAATGTTACAACTACGGTAGATTCACCATGGGAGCAAGAGTTGCAATAAATTTCCCACAGCCACCTACTACCCTGCTGCATTAATAAATGCATTGGGCAATTTGCAGTAAACATTGCCAAATAACATTTTCACATTAAGGAAGTTACGATAATTCATGCATAAAAGTGCCTTGAAGACTTCATGATGGAGGACATCAGTTACAGAGAGCCATTCATATTAATTATGATAAAGATACATTATTGGCTATTAGGAATGATCTTCGCATCAGATTAAAAAAATTAGTAATTTTATTATAGCACCAGTGTAGTGCACTATAGTGAGAAATTCTGAATCTGTTGTCAGTGGGAGTGAAGTTCTCATACTTGGCCTTAGTCCAAAGCTGACTCATTTGAAGAAAATGGCTTATCTGAACAAGAAGAAATGGAAGTGATTTAATGTGTTGGGAATATATATATATGTATATAATTTTACTTTTTAAAAACTCTGATGGTTATATTTAATTTAGTTTAATTATTTAAATCTAGGCATAGCTGTAGTCTCTAAAGAGGACTGTATGCTCTGTAAAGATGGAGAGGATTTGGAGAAAAGTAAAGAAACAATAAGCGAATATTATTACCCTAGTAGAAATGCATGCTTAGTTTTTATATCTGGATACAAATTGGATACTTGAACATACAAGTCCCATATGCAGACAGGAAGTTTTAAATAAATAGCAGTATTGTTAAACATGGTGGACTTCTATAAATGTGATCAACTGTACATTTTGTTGCTAAAGATTAAACCTTCTTCATCCAAAGCCCTGTAAGAAACTGGATGAAGCAACTAATGATCCTGAACAGGAAATACCAATTGGAGTTACTTTCAGGGGCTGGTGAGGGTTTAAAGGACTTTTCACATCTAGTTGTATGCTGAAATCAGGGGCAGGTCAATACTAGCCTGACATACCATTTTCCTTTGCTGTTCAATGGCTTACGTAAAATGGCATTTTTAATCATTTTGTCCATTTCTCAGTAAACAGATTATCATAATAAAACACTATCCCAGCTTAGCTGGTGGCAGTCCCAGTAGAGAAGCCAGGGATTAAATGGGCGTGAAAATAAAACTGCCTCTATCCTTAGACGTGGTCTCCGCAGAACACAATTAAGCAGCATAAGGTGAGCAGCATGTAGAAATCCACCCTGCTGTCAGCTTTGTGCGCTGTTTTGTGGCTGAGCAGAACTCCAGGCTCCAGGACTGTTAAAATGGCATATTGCGTACACAATAGGTTATCAAATACCCATTTCAACCAATCAAGGAAATTAAACAGAAAAACATTTCCATCAACGTACTGTTGAGATCCAACAAACACCAGCATCGAAGTCGTGTGACCTACAGTAAACCCACTGGCTGCTTTTCAAACATATTTGTACATGACTGTGTTACAGTTAACAGCATTTTCAGTAACATCATATTGTAGCGAGGGGTGTTGCAATACTTGAAGAGAAAATACAACCGTATTCCGGGGCTTGTGTGAAACAGTGTGGCTATACATGCGGCATTATTTTACTTGTTGTTGTTTGCATCAAAGTTTAACATAGCATGTCCAAACATCATGTTTGGGTGGAGGTTGTTAGTTTTTCACCCAGATATGTTTGTTTCCCCAGATCCTGGTAACTGGGAGTTAGGGAGCGTAAGGCGCAAGGGAGTGGCAGCTGCTGGGACGGCCATGAATGTAAGACAGCCAACGCCTGATACGTGATCAATCGTTTCATACAAAGCGATTCGGGTGTAAGATGTGCCATCGTTACATTAGGAAGCTGAGCTGCTTATGCCCGCGGAAACATTTGTCATTTGGGATTGAATTTGCCTGGGCAACTGACGCGCCCCTGCAGAAGACAAACTACGCCAAAACCGCGGGGGAAAACCAGCGGCACCGGCACCCTGGCGCAGGGGTCTCTCAGTCCCGAGTGGCTACCGGGCCGGGAAGGGCCCTCGCAGGCACCCGCCGCCGCCCGGCCCGCCCCGCGGGCAAGCCCCGTCCCAGTCCCCGGCGCGGGCCGCAGGTCGGGCAGAGGCGGGAGGGCCCGCTCCGCGGCCGCGGGACACGTCCCTCCGCAGCGCGCCGCTCCCGCCTCCCCCTCAGCCCCCGGGCCGCCCTTGCCCTTCCACCCCGGCCCCTGACCCCGCGCCAGCGCCCCCAGCTCCCACCGCGCCCCATTCCTCCACAGCCCGCTCCCGCCCCCCGCCGGGCGCCATTGGCTGCGGCGGCCCGTCCCTCACGACGCCCCTGGCTCGGGATTGGCTGCGCCGCGGCCTCCCGCGCTGAGCCCCACACCGGTGCGGGGGGGGAGGGGAGACAAGTGGGGCCCGGCAGCGGCGGCGGCGTTACCCGCCCGTCCCCTCCCCCCCTCCCGTCACGGCCAGTGGGGGCGCGAGCGCCGCGCCTGCCCGCTCCCGCGGCGGCCGCCTCCGCTCGGCCCCAGCCCGGCTCCCGCCCGCCCCCCCCGCCGCCGCTGCAGTGCCTCCCCCGGCCTGGGCGGCGGTGCGCAGCGCCGGCAGCCGCAGGGGCGCGGCGGCCTCCCCCCCCCCCCCGGTTACGCCCCCCCTGCTCCCTGTCGTGTATCCCCCGCGGGGCATCCCCCCTCCCCACAGCTCCGCCGCTTGCCCGGGCCCCCGCTGCCAGGGCCGGGCGCGGGGGACGGGAGGCTGAAGCGGCGGGAGAAGGGGGAAGTGTGCGAAAGGAGGCGGGGAGAGAGGGCGGCGGCGGCGGCGGCGGCGGGCGGGCAGGCAGGCAGGTGAGGCAGGAGGCCATCCCGCTCCCCTCCTGCCCTTGGCGGCGGCGCGGGGGGGGGTGCGTGGGGCGGCGGCCGCGCTCGGGCAGTGTGGCCCCGGGTGAGGAGCTGGGGGCGGAGCGGCGGCGCCCAGGGTGCCGGGGAGGCCGGCCGGCGGGCGAGGGGCGGCGGCGGGCCAGGCCGCGCTGCCAGGGCCGGCTGGGTGGCGGGGGGCGCTGCGGTCTTGCCGCCGGGCGCCGTTTCTGCCGGGCGGTCGCGGCGCCGGGCGGGGCCGGCGCGGCTCGGGGCCGCCCGCGGGGCAGACCCCGGCGCCGCCACCGGTGGGGCCGGGAGGGGCCCGGCTCCGCTGCCTCCCTCCCCCCGTGCACACGCACGTCGCACGCTCCGCGAACGCCCCCGTCCTCGTCGAAAGCTGTTGCATCTCCCCCCCCCCCCGCTCCTCTCCTCTCTTCTCTCCCCTTTCGCCCTTCACGAGAAGAAAACTCGATTGGATTTAATGTATTTCCTTGGGGTCGGAAGAAACTCCTGGCTGCTGGATCTGGTTTAGGCGCCCGACAGACAAGGTAAATTAAATGGAGACGGCTTGGGGAGCAGCAGCAGCAGCAACAACAGCAGAAAAAGCCTTCCTCTGCTGAAGGGGGTGGGGAAAAAGGAAGGAGTTCACGCTTCATTTTGATATCCTGTTTTTGGCCTTTATTTTTCTGTGTTTTCCGCCTTGCATAGTTTAGCTGTCCTTTGTGTTTCTCCCCCTCTCGCGGAAATGCTGTTTGTATGAACGTAGCCGCTGGTTTCATGGAGGCTGAGGAAAGAGTCTGGGGAGACTGAAAGTTTTTAAGCTCCTTAGACACAGAAGTTTCTTTGTTCGGTCGGAGAAGGTATTGAACTGAAACTGCTCGACTCCGTGACTCCGCTGCTTCAGCTCCTTCCCTTCCAAAACGATTGCTGACCCTGCGAGTATAATTCACTTTTCGGGAAATAAGAAAGTCCTAAAGGAGGTAGTATCTTCTATTTAATCGAAAGATCTTGAGGATTGGCGCTACCTGTGTCTGCCGTTTCCTGATTGTCTTTTAGCTTGTTTTCTGGAATATCGGTTAGTGTATGGCCAGTCTTACTCAAGATAGATGTTAAATTTCTTTATAAAAATGTGCCCTCGTAGTCCTCTGTAAATGCTGTCGCAGTTTTTCCCCTCGACTGCTGCCACCACCTCTCTTCCTCCCCTCCGCCCCCTCTCTGTCCTCAAGATGACGAGTTGGACTGCATATTTTTCAGCTTGTATAGGAGAGGTCTGTATTGCGTTTTGATCCTTGCAAAGTTTATCTTAAGAACCTCCATTAAAAAAAAAAAAGCTTGCTAGTGGTCTGACTTCTTAAAAGTACGTGCAGTTGAACCTCCGCCTTGTTTGCTTTTGATGACCACTTTTATCATTTTTGAAGGGAGTCCCGTTTGAAGCTGTTGGAGGGGAAACCAAATGTGAAGTCTTGGTCTAAGGTTTTGTACTGCTTGTTAAGTTATGCTAACTAACTAGTTGCATGTAGTGAAAGAAATATTGCTCGCCACAGATTCATTTCACGTGCCTCAAAGAGGCAATTATTGGTTAGTTCTTTCGTGAAGGCAAGGAATTTCTTGTATTGTGAATGTTCAAAATGAGCTAGAAGCCCTAGCTCTGTGCTAGCTTATTTAAATTTTTGTTCCTGTTTGTCAAACTCGAAAGGAGCGTGTTGTTCAGATAGGATGTGTGTGCTTCAGTCTTTCAAGTGTCTGAGGTGTGTTGGTATTTGTGAGGCTTGGGCAAAGTCATTTCTATGCAAAATTTTTAACACTCCTACATATGTAGTTCTTCAACAGCATCAAGTAATGCAGTGTTTCAGGAAAAAGTTATTAATCCAACTCCATCTGTTTGATATACCGTGAGGAAAAATGTTAACATTTAACTGACCTAAAGTGGCTTCTATGGTTGATAACAACTAAATGGTTTGGCTTGCAATTTATAGACTTACCTTTCCGGGCAGCACTAAGGATTATTCTTAGGCATCAGAAAGGGCTGAACAAAATAAATGGCAGTGAACTTCGATTTCCTTATATGGCTGATGCTTGGCAGAAAAGCAATGAAGTCTAAATAGAGTAATCCTTTTACAAAGAATGATCACTTTCCAAAGCAGTGTTTCAGTCCCAATAATGACTTGAGATTCTTGGGAGGGGGTGGAGGGGTGGGGAATTGTAGCAATGCATGACAAATTTAGTTGTAAACCACTATGTTCGTAATAGATGCAATTTTGTTTCTTTTCAGACCTTTTGTGTTTCTCATGATGCACTTGGTATTTTTCAATGCCATGTAGAAGAATAGATCCTTGTAGTGGAGCCACAACTTCTTACGCTAGTGTTTTGTCACCATGGTAGCTATGGATAAGGCCCTTTTTAATGATGAAAGTGTAATTCAGTACTGCTTACAGCTAGTGGTTATATCATAGAATGCCATTCATGTCATTAACATAGTTTAGGAGTTATGAAGGAGTGTCTTCTTTCTCGAGATCAGTCGTCTCAACTAAAAATCAGTCTGACATTGATATTCATATTATGAATAAAATGATTTACGTATACACATGGTAGCTCATGTTGCTTGACACAACACTTTCATAGGTACATGTTGATGGCTTGGGGAAACATTCTTTTGACCTGGCTGTTCCTTGCTCATGAATTAAATTAAGCTCAAGTAAACATTGGTAATTTTAAGTAGGTATGCTTGCAATCAAAGAGCTAGATGTTACAGCATATGGCATACTATGGAATATGATTATCATTAAGATGATTATCATATTAGTAAAAATATGAATAGGTTTGTCTTATGAATAAGCTGCCCAGTAGATAATGTTTGCTATAAATGTAGTGCTCTATAGGGTATCCATTTGCACATCACATTCGTATAGAATTGATGAGGGGGCTCCATGGAGTAAGTATTATTGATCGGAAGTTGCATAGTATATTAAGCTGGTGGTGTAAGAAAACAGTGTTATGATTTGTCCTCAGTGGAATTAGTTCAGGGTCTGTAGTCCCAGGCATAAAGAGCCATGCTTGGAACATCAAAGCTAAGGAAAGGCTTGCACATTTGTAACATACGTTATACGTAGCATGTTAGCAGTAGGTTCTAGAAATAGAAGGGGATGGGAGCAAATTCCTCAACTCAGCTTTCCTGTAGGGGTGTAATGAATCACTGACTGTCCGCTTTGTTTTCTTGTTTTGTTTTTGTCCTTCCTGCTCCCAAGCAAAAAGGAAAATCTTCTAGGGAAAATGTTACGTAAAGATCAAATGGTTGATATGTCATCTCTTCAGCAGATTCTCCCTATGGAATAACCTGATCTGCTAAAGGAGGGTCTGACATTTACTCCACATAGAAGAATTACAAATTTAACCTTTTCCAAATGAGTAACTAGTTGAGTTGATGGAAAAGCTACTCTTATGAAAATAGTGGACTGTATTCCTATGTGAGCATGCAAATGTTGACGGTGACAGTTGATATAGGTAGTTAAATGTGAATTATCTGGAAAATGAAGATTTAGAAACATCACTATTTTACCTTGTCAACTTTTGATTAAGTAAAACAATGTGTCAGAAAACACTTTTCACATCAGAATGAAAACATTGAAGGTAACATGTTTATCAGTTTGTGTAGTAAATAGTCCGTAGATAACTCCCACACCCACGTTTAGAAAGTGCAGTGTTTGTGGTAACCTATTACATTGCTAGCTTAGTGTCTTTGGAACATCTGTGAAGTCCAATGCGTACTTGTGAGGTACAGGTTATGTCTTCTACAACTTCTAAAACTTTAACTGATTTTGGGAGTTTTGCTTAATGTTTTGAATGCATAGGGAATATATTTTTGTTAGTGTTGTGGGTAACTTGTGAACGGTTCTGTGGCTACTCACACAGCAGACTCTGGTCCAGTCCTGGACTAGAAGTACTTTTTTTGGTGGGATGGGGGCTTGTGAAAGCTTCAAACGTGGATTTCCCACAGTCCTTGTAGTTCTCTTCATCTCTTGGGGAGCCGCTGCAGTCTGCCACTGCAGTTTCCCACTGTGAAGGTGGCACGCAGAGCCCACTGTATCAGCACAGCTGGCACGCTTGACTCCTGCTGAGTAAATATCAGTAAAAAATTAGTGGGCCTAAATAACACTGCTTAGTGTGCTTTAGTAATAATTAATTGTTAAGCAATTCTATTGGGTTTAGGATTGTAAGGGGACAGGTGATACATAGAGAAACTTGACTGCTCTAATGACAAGATGGGTATGGGGTTTTTGGAAGGATTTTTTGTTGTAAAAAGATTTCTTTATTGACGTAGAGCCTTCATTTCTAATTAAGAATACAGTATTTATGTATTGTGACTAAAACCTTATACACTTTGGGATTTGAAAGTAAGGATGCTGATTCGGGAGAGATTTATGAATCTCATCTTCTGCCTACGAAAAATGGAAAAAGTGAATATTGCTATGCTGGAATTGGTAGTATTTTATTATATAGTGGTCTTGGGGTAATTCTGATTTTTCTGCTCCTCTCCCTCACTACTTACCAGTTCTTTTTAAGATACTTGTTTCTCTGATGCTTAAATTTCAATACGGGTATTTGGCTTATTACTCTGTTTAGTTTCACCTGTACTTCCCCTGAAGGTGATACAGAAACATGATGTTTCAACACTGAATTGCACTTTCCACCTTTAAAAATACATCGTGACTTTGCATAATTGAGAAATAAAGCTAAACAAACCTCTTTGTTTGGTCTAAATGAAATCAAACCGAGGTGTACTTATGTTGGACAACATCAGCATTGTGACTAGCTTCCCTAGGGTAGTTTAAGTTGAAAAGTAGATTAGTTCTATCTGTATCTGGAACTAATTTGTAGACACTTGGTACTAAGCAATCATTATACATAGGAACAAAAAGTGATGATTAAGCAGAGTCTGAGGACAATGTGAACAATCTTGGCTGCTGTAGCTGTCCTGGAAGTTGTAGTAATGTCAGAAGGTAACCAAGCCTTTGGAGCTTCTTGCATTTGAATGCTCAGTCTTGTTAGGTAAGATAGTATGTACTCTCCTCCCCTCTTTACCCACTTCAGTAGATAATGAATGGGATGGCCATACTCTTCTATCCTATTTTTTGGCATGGCCAAGAAACCGTTAGGTAACAAGTCTTGTACACAACTTTGATTAAGGAAGGCGGGGGAATGCTTTGTGTCTTCCTCTGTTCTGTATACGTACAATGATTAGGCACAGGCTACACCCTAAAGATTACTTATGATAGTAAGGACAACTTCTGTCCCTGTAAGAGCACAGCTACCAGAAAGAAGGTGATTCCAAAATGCACAACTTTTTTCATAGTTTCTCAATTTTTAAATATCCAATATTATACACTCTTGCATCTTTTGTAAGTATAGCTATGGTTTCTCAAACTTCTGTTTCACGCTTTTGTATAACTGAATTCTGCAAGTGTGCGGCTATATTATATATGGAAAGTAAAACAACTGCTAAAAGCAAGCATTCTTTAAGATTCCCTTATTTAGTTGCACATTGTGAGAATAATAACTGGAAGAAACTGTAGATCAGTATCTTCAGAGTGATCAGTTCGGAATTCACTGGGTGCATGAACTCCTTTTCCAAACAAAAAAGTCTTCTAAGCACACTGAGTTCTCCAAGTTTGTATAGTTCAATATGTACAGTGCTGTGCTTCATGTCTTGTAGACCCTGTCACGAAGTTGGCTGGGGTGGAATGAACAGAGATACATAGACATGGTCCAAGTAGTGAATGGTCTGACTATTCTGGACTACCACATGCCTCCAGTGGGAGAGATTGCAGCTGTTTGAGTAGAATTTCCTTTCTAGGAACAAGCAGGTAGGAAGGAAATACTTGTTTTAGGCGTGTTGAGTTTCGTGTTCTCTTGAACTTAAAATTGCACTTCTGAAGTAGATGCTTGGGGTATAGTTGTCTTCCTGTAAGCTCCTAGTGCTCAGTGGCTACTTCTTGTGTCAGTTGTCTGGGTCTAGCTTTAGGAGTAGAAGAAACTCTGAAGTGGTTTGAAGTGTTAGTAAAAGTTACAAATACTTGAAATGCAACACTTTTAATTTAACTCTTAATTTGGAATGAGTGGTGTCTCCCTGTGAAGTGGCCAGGGCCTTATTCTCCTCGGTGGGGAAAGCTCCAATGTTAATAACTGAATTAAAAATATTTGATGTTCTATTAGTATGTTAAAGGTAGCTGCAGAAGGATGGTCTCGGTGTCTGAAGTACTGTGCTTTGAGTTTTACTGCTCCCTTTGGAGCTTTCTTACCAGTTTTCAGCTCTAGTTGGCATGAGAAGTTCCTGCAGCAGCTGCGTAGTGGGCTCCCTCTTCCCAGACAGTTCTGGAAGAAAAGTTTCATGCTCTTCCTTAGTGCTCTGTCACATAACGTGGGGTCTAAGTTTAGTATAGTTGCAGGGATTATTTCTTCAGTCTTCCTTGCCGTCCTTGTCCTTGGAGTTTTTCAGTACATATCTTCCAAAACTTCCAAGCCTCCTAAGAAGGAGAGGAGAGGGCATGGATGCTTCGAGCTACATCAGTGCATCTGGACAAGCATCTGAAATGCAATGCCAGATGCCTGTGAATGTCAGTCACAGGTTCAGTCATCCAAAATGACTATCGATGTCATCTTAAGTGTTGCATGGTGGAAAGTGTTTCCGGGCTTGTCTGGAAGACTGCTGGTAGGCTGCTAAGAAACTTTTTGAGAACTGCTGCTTTTTCCCCACATGTGACTGTAGTCGTCCTGGCATTACTCTCCCTGAGAGGAGAAATTACGGTTTAGGAGATCAACCCAATCGTCAACAATTTGATCAAATTACTGCAGGTCTTCTGTCTTTACTTACAGGTAACCCTGAGGATAGGATGGAGGTTTATATTTGAAACTGGATACCGGAGAACTTTTAAATAATGATACTAATGCAAATTATAGGTTTTTTTCCTCTGTGGAAATGTTATGCTTAATAATCTGTACATGCTTATGCATGCTTGTGGTTAAAACAAACAAGTAAAAGTAAACTGGAAAGTATGGCAGCATAGCAGTCTAAATCTTTTGTGACTTAAATGCTCTGTAAATACTCACTTTCCATGCTTATGCATGGATAAGTATAACATGCAGGTGTTGAATTTACTTAGTTTCCACTTTGGCCTATGAGGTAGGTGTACCTGAAAGAGGAGATGAATGTGCAGACAGCTGTTGATGTGCACTGATACCCTGCTGCTGGTACCTTTGCTTGCTGTGGCAAATTAGTCTGTGGTGATCTGGAATGTCAGCTTGGTAGTTAGGTCCTTTTAGGAGAACATACTCATTTTGGGTTACTTCTGGTCACATAATCATATGTGATGCTAACCCTGGAGCTGCGGGTCATTTAATTTCTGAGGTGCTCTGTATTTTTGGGGGGTTGGCAATAAAGCTCATCACTGAGGGAGAAAATTCAAAAGTTCACATCTTTCTGTTTCATAGCTATCCAGCCTTTATACCATTTATTTCAGTTGTGCTTTAGTAAACTTATACAGGGTGATTTATTCTAAGTAATTAATGAATTCTTTAGTAGATCTCCTTCTGGGAGGAATTACAGGCAGAGAGAATCGAGCATTGAATGCTAGAAAATAATATTTGGAACAAACTTAGAATTTTACTTTAAGATCACTTTTGTTGGTTCACATATGGGTGTTGGGAAACTATTAAAAACAAGGTAACAATTAAGTTAGGGACTCAACTCTGAGTAGGAAGAGGAGAAAAAGATAATTAAACCTGTGCATTTCCATCCTTTCTGGGAATGTGACAGGAAGGGGAAATCAACTGGAACTCTGTATTTGGCAAGCCATCTGGCTCTGATTCTGATGGATAAGATCAGAAATGTTGATATGGGGGAGGGAGAAACTATCAGAGCTTTACTATTTTACTATACTATCGTTTAACTATAGTGCATCTTATTTGTATCTTTTCTTTTATGAGACTTTTTCCCTGAACAATGTTTTGTGAGGGAGGGACCTTTATGTGCCTATTAGAAAACCTTGTTCTTCCAGTGCGTTATTCTTAATCTAGACATTAATGCTTTGGGCCCAGTACCAGAGATTTCATCTAAATAAGTGAAAATATAGACAAGACAAGTACTAGAAAAGCAAGATAGACTTAAAATAAATTTTAATAAACTTAGATGAGAATAATTTGCTATTCTGCTTGTATTTATCTGGGTGAGCTCCTCTGTTTTTCAAGGAGCATTTATTTTGTCTTGCTTTACTGAAGCAAAGCAGAAGTGCTGAGTATCATGGCATTCCTGTGTGCTTTTTGCAATGCTGCTCTTACTAGAGAAAGACAGTGGAGCAGGCAAACATTTCTGTGGGATTTTCCTGTGGGAAATCTGTGGGGTCTGTGGGAGAGGTATTGTCAAGGTTTCAAATGTCTTGTAGTCTTTCATGACATTAATGTTACTGAATTGGTTTTGCAGCAGCAGCCTGTGATGCCTCAAGGGAAAGATTATGGCCCTGTCAACGGAGCAGGTTAAAAGAAAGTGTTATGGGATGGGAGAGAACCATGTCTTTAATCAATACTTTTTTCTCATCCTCTTTCTTCCTTCTCTTTTCCCTCTGCATAAACCAGCTGATCAAGAACGAACAAATTGTTCCTTAAACTTTTAAAAATGGTGCTCGCTTTCTCTTGTCTGTCCCAGGTGGAGTGAGTCCCTGCCTATTTCCACTGAATTCAAATATCTATTTGCTCATTTTAGATCCATAGATCTCCCATCATTCCATTTCTGTTAAATCTTGACAAAGTTTTAAATCTCAGCTTCAGAGTATGAAATATCTACAGAAGAATAACCTTCACTCAAAATCAGAATGTTACTCATTTTCCCCAAACTTGTATTAACTTGTTTTTAATCTTTGAAAAGTCTGAAGGGAAGTACACACTGGACAATTCAAATTATTTGAAATCACAGTTACGAAATTTTCTGAAATTCCTACGTTGTGCTATTCAGTTCCATTTTCCTATTCTGAGAAAAAGAGGCTGACATGTTAACAGCAAATCAGCGTGGCACTGTCTCACTTTTTACTTCAGTAGTGTCGAAGTAGTATTGTACCTCTGTTTTTCTCTTGCTAGAAAGCACAGGATGTCAGAAGTTAAGTAACACTTTAAGCTGAGTTATTATTAAGTCAACTTTGAATTCAGTTTTGAGGCTGTAATTTCCACTGTGATGGGAAGGAAGAATCTTAGTTCTATTTAAACCTCGTGTCAGGTGAAAAACTTGTTTTTGACTTTAGATAGTGAATTATTACCTGTGTTGATAACAGCACTTTAAGAGAAACTGTACTTCAATGTAATTGTCTAAATTCCAAGTAATTCTTAAAATTTTTATTGTAAGCAGTAAGCTATCATTCTTCCCTATCTAAAGAGGCAAAAATACTTTGGAAACCATTCAAGAATAGCCTTCTGTTACTTTTGTTATAATGGTTGCTTATCTGATCTCCAAAATGCCTGATGTAGTAAAATAAAAATAACAGCTCTTCTTTTTTCTTTAATCATCATCTGTTGGCTTAGAGGAACACAACACTAAGTAAAGAGAAAAATAATTTAGTACAAAAAATATTAGCTTAAACGTTTCATTACTGTGTTGAGAGTGAAAAGAGATTATAAGTTGGCAAAAATAAAAGTGCATTGTGAGAGCAAAGCTGAGTAAATAGAGGACAAGAATAACAGTGCTTAGCCACATAGGAGATTTGAAGAGTCTTGTAGTTAGAACCACAGTTAATGCAAACAATTGTAGTTAGAACCACAGTTAATGCAAAGAATTGTAGTTAGAACCACAGTTAATGCAAAGAAGAGTAATTCTTGTGCATCACAATTGTAAGCAGCTAATTGGAATGGATCAGGATTTATGTATCAGTTGTAAAATGAATGTAGAAGAAAACAATAGACAGAGATAACAGTTCAGGGATTCCTTTATTTGCCCAGGACAGTAACTCTTAAAACTGCTGAGAATAATGTTGAGCTAGTCTATGTCATAATTATTGTATAAACTAGAGGGAGAAGATGCTTAGCATCTGGAAAATACTGATTTTATTTTAACTTTTATAGAAATAGTGGCTACTCTTTATTGTAGCAGTGAAAAAGGTGTATTAAAGTAAAACTTTTTAAAGCTGCATTGTAAATAAAAGCTTACTGGTTTTAGTACTGCATTTTGTACTAAAAAAATGTAAAAGCAAAAAACAATCTGACTTGTTGAGGTGGGTAACACAAGACAGAAGGGTTCTTTAAGGGGGAAGTATTCTAAAGTAAAATGGAAGTCCAGTTGTATATGCTATTTCTTTAAGTAGTGACTTTCATTAGGGCACTGCGTAGTGTTTTAAGTGTCAGGGTGCATCTTTATGTGTGTTTTTTGGTAGGGTATATTTTTTTGAAATCTAACAATCCCAAGATGGGGAATGAATACACGTATCCATGTGCACTCCTCTTTTTTGAACTCTGGTCTATGAATGTGTTTCTACTTGTGTTCCTGTTACAACAGACTGAATTGTGTAGCCTGTCTAGATTTGGTGCAGCAGTTTTTCTGGGCAGTTTATCCATCTTATTAGCTGGAGGGTTTTGAGTGTGGTTCCTCTTCTTCCTCCCATGTACCCAACCTCTGCTTGCTTTGTATCTCAAAGTCTCATATTGTTTTGGGCCTGCTGTGTTCTTCTGAGCTCTGTTGTTTGATCCATCTTAGTTTTAGCTAGGAATTCTGGCAATTACTTTTGTGGGGGGAGTGCATGTAAAGCAGGGCATCAGGGGCTGTTTTATTCTAATATATGGACCACACAATTTAGAAAGCAAAATAATTAAGTAACCAGGAATCTTCTGATAAGAAATAGTTTCTTCCCCCCCCCCTCCCCCCCCCCTTTCTGTTTGCATTTGTGCTGAACTGTTATGTGTTGCAGATTGCCTGAATTTATCTGCAGGCAATTAGATGGAGAGTCTGGTTAATAGATGAGAAGTTTTCTTGTATATTGAAATACTGCATATTTCCAGCAGTGCAGCTTGCTTGTTTGAAAACCTTTGGTATCTGCTGCAGATGGCTGCATAGTCTAAGGAGTGGCTTCCTGGCTGCATTGTACATGAAGTGCCAAACACGATGAGAGCAGTTTTGTTCTGGAATGCCAAAATACACTGAATCCATTCAGGAAGCAACATATGTCAAATGAATAAAAATATCACACTCATGCGAAACAGAATGTGGTAGTTATGTTTTTCAAATCTGGTTTCTTTCCTGAATTAAGGGGTTAAAAACGACTTCTTGTATCAAGGGTAGTATTAAATACCAATTGCTGACTTACACTTTCAGCATTTTCACTACCGTTTGTTTCCCCATACCCTATTTTTTCTTTTGATTAACATATGCCATAGATGGAAATTGAAACAAGGAGGCTATCAACAGGGGTGCTGTGTAGGAAAAAGAGTATTATGTTTTCCTCCTTGGATATCTATGCCTGTGCACAGTATACAGGGTTTTGGTGGGGTTTTGGGGATTTTTTTGTTTGTTTGTTTTTGATGTGGGGGGTGGGTGTTGGTTTTTTCCTTTTTTTTTTTTTTTTTTTTTAAGGCTGTAGTTTATGTGTTTCTTTGTATCTCTGTGAGAGTTGTATCTAATTGCTTGATACTGCAGGTAGAAAACCAGGGTTGATGGGGGAAAAAAAAAAAAAGAGCAGTGAAGAATGTTTCTTCTGCCCAAATTCTAATTCCAGCAAGTTCTTGAGACAGGAAGTGGGAACATTTACACCTAATAGCTCCAAATATTGCAGGATTTTATTATGATAAAGAAACAAGCCCAGGGCAGAGTGTGTTTTGTTTGCATATTACTTCCTTGTTTGCAAAGGAGGTGGTAGTCACTTTGATTCCTCCTAGTTGGAAGGCAAAGATACTAAAAATTGCATTGTCAGAAAAATACATGTCTCTCTAGAAGCTGTAATTCCATCTGATCAGTTTCTAATTAATATTTTGCATAATTTTTTTTATCTGAAATAATTTTAAAGCCTTGATTTTATAGCTCTCTCAAACCCAAAGGAATGAAGTACGTATCTTTAAAGCAATGTTGCTTGTCCTTTCTGAATGCTGTTTTTCTCTTGTTTGTTTTTTCTTTTCCATCGCTATGATTAGACATACAGTTAAAAATTAACTTCAGTGAATTATCTTACGTAAGGTCCTTATTGTTGTTCTGTCTTGTGTGAGAAGTGATAGGTCCCTGAAAGAAGATAGAATGAGGGCAAGTGTTTTCTTTTCGTAGCTGTGGAAGGCATGGATTTATTTAAATCAAACATTTAATAATAAAGTAGCTTCATCTGAAGCCTGACTGTAGCAGAAGCCATAATTACTGTCATTTCTGTGCTTTTTTTTGTGATATTAAGAGCTCAGTTGTGAAGCAGAGGTGGAAGCTTGATATGTTCCTGTCTCCTGGATTGAAAGAGGAGATGGTGGTGTTTCTTTTTCTGTTTTAATTTCTACCCTTCCCACTCCCTGAAATTTTTAGCTGTCCCATGGTAATGATACCACCAACTAAGGATGTGCTAGTCTGCTGAGAGATGAGGTGTACAGTCCAAAACAACTTCCAGAGTTGCTTGTTTGTGTCTAGGTCCACATCAGCTGGGTTCTCATGTGCTTTCGTGTTTGTTCTCGCAGTCTACCCCTCTTCCCTGATTGTGATGTGTGTTAGTTTGTCTGGTCTCAGCCTTCTTTGGGATAGTTATGAGAAGATCTATAGAAAGCATGTTCAGGTATACAAGAGCTTTCTTCCTTCTCTGCCTTTGTTCTTCTGTGAATTGTGGTGTTTATCTTCATTCTAGTCACCAAATTTTGTGTTTCATAAACGAACAGTGGTCCTCCTAGCCAAAGGGAGGCCTGACCTGCTGAAGCACGACTCATTCCAGTGTTTCTGCTTGTCTCCCAGATATCAGTGGCTACAGCACTGTTCTGTAGCTATTGAATTGTAGGAAGTACCAGAAATAGTAGCACAAAGAAATGTTCTATCAGGTCTATGTTTTCCTTCTGTCCTTTCGTGTTTCTGAAATGTACTTCCAGTGCACCATAGCAAGTATCTATGGGTGTCCCACTCCTCCTCCCACCTTAGAGGTATCTTTTATTTCTCTAGAGTCTGGTCTGGTTTGCTGACATTTTCAGTGTGAAATACCAAGTTAAAAACTTATTCCCAGTTCAGTCCTCATCATCACTAGTAACACGAATTCATTTTCAAATGAACTTGAAAATTAGTTCACACATCTGTGTTCAGGTTGGACTTGCTACTATCATAGTGTTAATGCAGTTCCACAAAACCTAATCTTAACACAAGGTTGGTTTTTGCTGTTCAGCACCTGTAAATGGTGGCAAATTGCAGTATATTTGCAACAGTTATAGTATGTTGTCTTTTCTCACTTTGACCAACTTAAACTCTCATCAAAGCCCTTACCATTTCTGGTTGTAATAGACAAGTAAGGCTATGGAGTCTACTGAATTTTTTTCCCTCTTTGGAGTTCATTCCAAATTTTCTTATAACATCTTTCTGTGCTGTTGATAGCACTGTAGAACCAAGTTCATGGATTTACCCCATATCTCTTTGGTTACCTCTCCATTAAACAGTTATCTTGATTTTTTTTTTTTTTTTAAAGGTACTTTGCAACTTAATTCTACTCTGTGTGACTTAATTAACCATGACATATAATTGATGTGACTTTTAAAAGCATATTGGATGTTATGCTTTGTTTCATCCTTTCTTGTCATTTCTTCCTGAATGCGGCCCTTCTTCTTAGGCTCTCCAAGACATTGATAATGTTGACTTGGGAGCAGACCAGACGATAGCATCATGGAAGAATTTTTTTTTTTTTTAATTAAAAAAAGCTGTTTCCATTTCTTCCTATCAGGGTTTACTGTTAAGTGGGTTTTTCAGGTGCGTGATGTGGGTGGCTCTTAGTTAATCAATTAGTAGGAAGGGCAGTAGAAGAGGAATTTGGATGAGAAGCTTGTGTGCACTGCAGAGAGACTGGTTTAATCCATACTAATTACTAGACTTGCTTTACATCCAAACACCCAAAAGTTAACAGAAACTGTCTTATTACCTGGACTTCATATGGGAGAAACCATCTTTCCTGTTAAGATTGTAAGTAGAGTGCATTCTGCTCTAATTAATGGGCATCATCTGCTATAAAGTGGCAGCTTCTGATGCTATGGGAAGCTTGAGGTGCATCTTGTGTATCTTCAGTTACTCTTTAAGGGCACTAGGAGAGATGAAAGGTGCATCTAGATCAGTGGCACTGTTGTGTATTTCAAGTCTCAATTTTTCTTTTTACGAATCTATTCAGTATTCAGGGTTTGAATTACAATTTGATATTAATTGAATATTTTTCTACAACTTTTTTTTTAACCTTAATATTACAATTAGCCCCAATTGAACAACTGAAACTGTTTATCATGAGCACTTCTTGACAAGGTACCTTCTTGTATTGGTCACTTTGGAATTTAAAAGGGGTTTTTCTTTGGTTAAAAGAAAGTAAGTGTAAGTGAATTTTTAACTTACCATGTTGGGGATGATGGTCTGTTTTGTATACTTTAGTCCCATTCCGCAAGCCTTTTATAAATGTAAAGCATTGCTTTGTAGGCAAGTAATTGACTTTTTGCTGCAAAAACATGAGCAGCACTTGCTGAGCAAGGGTGTCTTGCAGTTAAGAAGACCACATCCTGTAAATATTTCTCTCAGTTCTGAACTCAGAGTGCAGAACACGAACTGCTGACATAGTCACTGTCTGGACCATAACTATTTACTGACCTGACTGAGTGTCTTTGCTTCTTCTTGATTGCCTGGAGATATTTGGCATGGTTAATTTTTCTTTTTAAAATTATTACCCCCTGCCCCCTCCCCAAACTTCTTGTCTTCACTGGTTGATTCTTTTAGGGAAAAAACCACCAAAACTGTGAATCCAAGGCAGAATAAATTATAAAATGTGATGCACGTGAATGAATTTTGCTACCCGCACGTGCTGTTGTGAGTGTGAAATTATGTTTGCATCTGTTTTTTGATACATCTTTTTCATACTAAGAGAAAAATATCAATGATAATGAAGTTACCACCTTTACTTTAAAGGAGTCTTAATTTAGAAAGCCTGTGACTGAAAGTGTAGTCTTACATTCTGCTGCATCTCCTCTGACAGTAAGCAGTACGCTTTCTCTTTCCTTCCTGTGCGGGCCCTTTGCTTCATATGTGAAGACTTGGTATTGAAGGTCAGTGAGTTGATGAGCAAGCTGATCTAATTAGAAAAAAATTCCCCCTGGTATCTTGCAGGGTGAGGCTTTTTGGGTCAGTTACTGATTGGACTCATGGTGTGCTTATGCAAACCCTAGATTTAATAAAAGGCAGTGTGAGGGGAAAGCAGGGCTTACTCTTTCTTTAGCAGTGTCTAGTTTGAATTAAGCACAATGGGAATTGACTTGCCTTTTGAGTTCCAGTTGCTGGTTTGGAATATTCTTTCACTTGATCACAATAAATATAAATGTTGCTCTTCATCATCACTGACTTTGATCCTCAATAATCCTTCCGTAAAAGTCAGAAGTGCAGTTAGAAACTAGGATACTTACACAATTATATCTCTTTTTGGGCAGATTTAAAGTGTACCACCTCCTGTCTTTCCTGCTTTTTTGCCATATGCGGGTTGGCTTCTAGACTTTGGACAGTAGGCTGGGAATTTCATGCCTATCTGTAAAACGGTTTGTAATTGCTGCAGGGGTGGGAAATAACTAACCGTGCTAAGAACTGAAATTGAAAAAGGAGAAAAAGCAATGAAGTCCTTTTCTCCTGAAAGCTACCTTGCAGAGCACTTGCTCTTGAGACTTTTGTACCTAGTTTCTTTAGTTCCTAGGGATTTGTGGTGGCTTTGTATTTTTCATTGTCTGGAGGGATCTCTTGATTGAAATGTGTAGATCAACAGTATTTGAATGTGGAATGCTCTGCTTTCACATTAGACCCCAAGGCTAGTGTGAATGGAGAACTGACAGGTGTTGGGCAGTCAGTATGATTAGGAAACAAGTTCATATGTTATGTATTATCGCTGGTAGAATGATGGACTCAGAAATGTCTGTCACTGATAGTGTGGGATGCCATTACTGTATTTTACTTTTTCATCTCAGATGGGCAGTGTAGAACCACCTTCACTCATGGAGGGATTAAAATGCAATATAATTTAGGGAGCAGGGGATGGAAGAATAGAAGGCATTTAGCTTCATCATTCTAAAGTGTTCTGGGAAATTTGCCACCCAGGTGTGAAGGTGCAGTATGACTATGTGTGGGGCCATGTATAGTAGTCTCACTTGGCTGTCCTGCACTCATGACATGCAGGTGACAGCTTCTGATCTTTCTCTCCTCTCGCCCAGAAGGACCAAGCCCGTACAGGAGGGAGGAGGTGGCATTGATAGGCATGAGGTAAACAGGAACAGATTTTTCCTGTGTTGGCACCAGCTTTTTAAGACTCTCTGATACTGTGTTTATCTCTGCTTCTCTGAAGAGACTAGAGTGGAGTGATGTGGAAAAGCACTAGTGAATTTTTGTCCCCTTTCTAATAGAAAGGGGGAAAAGTATACCAGATCCTATTGTCTCAAATAAAATTTGTTTCTTGATATCTGAGTTTAAATTGTTGTTCCCTGCAATGCATTTCTTAGAGCCACTACGTGAGAAACATTTAAGTTGAGTTGTGTGGACTTTTTCCTCCTTCAGTCACACCAGTGCTGGCAACAATTACTTCTGCAAGACTGCTTAGCTTGACATTGCCTGCTTACTGCAATAGTAATATGTCAAATGGATAGTTTTGAAAACATCCTTAAGCAGATAAGGTATTTCTCATGCCAGTAGTTGTCTGTCTGTATGTCCTGCTCTTTAATCTGCAAAATAACTGTGTGTATTCTGGTTGATTGATAAGTATTTCATGTAGCACATAAGAGCAAATAGTGATTGCTGGAAGATAATTTCTTTTCCTAGGGTGCAAGGATGGAAACAAAGCTCAGCAGAATATAAGTCCCAAATTATTTTGAATGTTATATTTGAGAAGATAATTCATGTGTTAATTTTTCTTTCAGATTATTTAGTACAAGGATTAACCTATGCAGCATTTGGAGATAGTGAATTCTTTCCTTAAGGTAGTTTCTGAATGGTGATCCTTTGCATACTTGAGAGGAACTACTGTAATGATATTAAATTCTCTGGGACTGGAATTTTATCTTATGAAACCAAACCTTGGTTTGGTGGTGGAGGGTGGTGCAGAGTCTTTTGGTTTTTTCCTTCCCCCACCCCCAGGTTCAAAATATACTAGGATTTTTCTTAAAAACTGCATTCACAGTCTAGCTAGGAATTAAAAATTGAGATGTCTGTTAACCTTGCAAATAAGCATGAAACATTTACACCTTTTTTCATGTTTCCTTCATGTGTCTACTTCATTTGTGAGAGTCTATCTGTAATAAGAATCTAGAGCACGGTAAATTGGAATCAACTCTGAACCTGAGGGTGTGTGTATCTTTTTTTGGCATAACTTCATGTTTGTATTCATCCCTCCCCCTCCAAGTGAGTGTGTGATTGGAATATTATGAGCTGCATTCACTTTTTTTTAAAGTTACCTTTCTTCTGGATTTTTCCCACTTAAAACATGAAGTCGATTTTTTTTTGCTGTAATCTTATCTCTTTTGGAGAAGAGTCAGAGACACTTTTGAGGGACTGGAGTCTAGTTTCAGTGCATCTGTCATGTCTTAAAACGCTGGGCAGAAAAGGTTCATGAAAGATAACTGTGTAGATATTTCTACATTTATTTATTCTGCTGTGTGATTAGAATACAAGTTGGACACTGCTTTTTGGGTATATGTGTATATATTTATATCTATGTATCTTGAAATAAGAGGCAAAAATGGATATTTTAAGATCCCTTAATTTTAAGATCCAAAATAGAAATGACTGACTCTCTGCTAAGATCATACATTTTCTAGTATCAGTCCTGATACTTGGATATGAACTGTGAGTCTTGCATGCTGAATTTATAGCCAGTAGTGAAGCTGAGCTTAGTGAAATTAACATACACTGCTGAAGAGAGTTCCCTTCCTCCCCTCCCCTCGAGTGATTCATCTGGAGAAGAATTTAGGATCCAATGTCAAATTTATGTGTTTATGTTGTGTAAAAACCAGTTCAGCTACTCAATGGCAAGTACTTAAGCTCACAAAGTACCTGCAAGTTGGTGCCCTCTCCTGTCAATCACCTAGCTTCCAGCAATGTGAATTTCTGTATAACCAAATTATATATTAACGCTTTGAAGGATAGTGGTCGAGTATGTTTAAGCACTTTTTACTGATTTTTTTAAAAGTGGAGTAAATATGTGTCAGAACAACTTCTTGTAATATAGGCTAATTTGTGTGTGTTATCTGTAATTACATGCATCCTCTGTTTGTCCCACTTAATGGAAAAAAAACAGACACACAAAGTATTTAGTTGCTTTCAGAAAGTAACTGTGGAGAACGTTTGTTTTGTTTATTCTGTTCATACCGAATTGCATTAATGTAGCTGCTAAATTATCAGTTTTGTATGTGCACTCCTAATAACTGTGTTCATGAATTCATAAGTTCGTATTTTTCCCTTATTTTGGATTCTGGATTCAGCTAAACTATGCCTAACATAAATCTAAATATCCTTTTTTACTTTGTCATGGTAGATGAAGAAAATGGAAGAATCATGTAGTAGTAAATGATTTTTTTTTTCTGTTCCTTGTGAAAGCAAAATGCTGGGTTTTATATATAGATCTACTGATGCAGTAAACTGACTAATGAATATCTCAAATAGTCTTTTTGACCCTATTAAAACTTGATTAATGGAGTATTTCTAATGAATTTTGCTGCTTTAAGTGGTTGTTTCCATTGCTCACTGCTATCAGTGATTGCACCTATGTTGCTAAGATAGTGGTGTGATGATGCTTCTTGGCTTTGTGTGGAATTTGTAATGAAATGAGTTGCGTCTATTACGGTGTTCCACCTGGCATCTTCCTCCAGTAAGTCCAGTCAAAGTGATAGATGGCCTTGGATTATAATATAATATTACTAGTGATTTAAGCATGGGCTCTAGGATATGTTCTTTCAAAGTCTGAAGTGCTTGATAGCAGTACAAACCCCACCTTCTTTTTGCAATAGTTAAATGAAATTTCATAGAGCTAGCCAGACACTGACCTTTCATGTTGTAGAGCTATTGGAAAAAAGGGAACAACAGTAACAGAGGATTAGAATCAGAGTACAATGAAAAAATTTTTTTCTGGTTTTTAATTCACAACTTTTTTTGAAATGCGGCATGATTTTCACAAGTGTGGTAGTGGAGTAAAATCCAAGTTGATTGTTCTCGTAATTGTCTTTGCAGCCACAAAAATACTTGTTCTCTGTCAGATGTTGCCTGCAAGGGATGATTTTGTGCATTCAACAGTACAAATCTATCTAGTTCTGAAAAGTCCTGGTTGTTCATAACTCTTCTGAAATGAGTTTATAACTCAAATGTAATATGGGTGCTTTTTCATACAGTGACCTGCCCATCAGGGGTTTGAGTTGGAATGGGTTCTTGGTGTTAATTAGGCAGCATGTGTTTTAATTAAAAATTAGGAGTATGTGATAATGAAAAAGCTATAGACTGTAGCCTTAGTTCTACTTAATTTCTAAGTTATCATGTTGTGGGAAAAACTTGCATTAGGGGAAGAAGTGCCAGAGCAAAAGATCTTTCTTCTAAAGATGTGTAAAATGCTTGTTTTCCTACTCCTCCCCAACCCTTAACTTTTGGAGTGTAGCTTAATACTGAGCATTTGTAACATGTATGCCAGGGTAGTCAATTTTTTATTACAGAAAAAAAGAAATTTTGAATTTTTGACTTAGTAACAAGAAGGTGGTTAATGGTCATGGGAAATACATTGCGGTTGCCAGCAGAGTTAAACTGCTGTCTGTCTTTTGAACTTTTGTAACAACATCTTATTTGTCAGTAGGGGGAGAGAACAGAGGATGGAGGAGTGTTCCAGTCCTCTTCTCCAGACCTTAGATAATGCTTAATCATCTTTTATGTAGTGATCTGTGCAGTTATCCATTGTTTATATAGCCCTACAGTTACAGTATTCTTTTTCTTGCTACATGGGATATAGTGGAAGGGTTGGTGATTGAAGTACTAATGGAGGGTACTGCAGAATTCAAGACATAGTCGCAAGCTTGAACACGTAATCTGGAGGAGTCAACGTGTTCAACAGTCCACTGCCTTTCTGTAAGGATGCCACTTACATCTCAAATTGAACTGGAAGTTTAACCTTCTGTGGAAGATGGCAACACAAGGGAGAGGGAAGTTATTCAGCTCCTCTTAGTTAAGAGCCAAGAAAGCTGTTTCAGTCTTTACATGATAGAGCAGCAGTTCCTAAATGAGGTGTGTATGAAGGGAGTTGCTGGCCAGATATAAACTTGATTTAATATGATACTTATGTTAGTATTTTCAGTCATGCAAAAAATTTGGCTGTAGGTGGGAAAGCAGTAGGAAAATTTCAGAAAGTAGGTTCCAGAGCCACCACTATAAGGGACAGCAACCCAAATATTTTATTCCTGAGCAAGCCAGGAAAGTAGCAGTACAGTCATCAAACCTGTCATCCTTCAGAGTTTCTAGCTGTGCTGGACATGGCACCATGGGGAGCTGATACCAGCAGTGTTTTGGAAAAGGTAGCTGAGATCTGTTAAACAATTGTATTAGTATGGAGGTTTTAGAGTTTGTTAGATCTCACAGTGTTCTGAAAGTGTTTGATTTCAGTCTTTCACGGCAACATTTCAAACATCATTATTTTAGTGATGATTCTGTTGCTGCTCTTTGTCTTAGAAACTTTAGGAATCATGAAACTCAGTTTTGCGACTGTATATTGAATGCTTTATGAAAAGAGTATGCTAATCAGGATCTGATCTGAAGAATCTTTTTCTTTCAGGAAGGATTTCAGTTATCAACTTAGAAACCTAGGTGTATTAGACTTTTTTTTTTGGTGGGATGTATTTGCTATTTTAAAAGCAGATGACAAAACCATTCTTCAGTAATTCATCGTGCTCTCTTTCTTCCACATTTTGGCACCTTTATTTGAACTGGTTCCAACAAATGTCGTCAAGATGAGGCTATGGTTGTGTTCCATATACATCTTAGACTTACTGCATTTTTCTGGCCTACTAGCCAGGACCACATAATAAAACTTTGTATCCTCAACATATAGAGCATATGGCAGTACTCCACAAAAGCTCACCAGGCAGAGTAGGTTTCTCAGAAATAGATCCAAATACTTGTAAGCAACTGTCTCCATTCTTGCCAATGGCTGTGGCTACAGACTTTCAATAAAACCTCATGTTAAGCTAAATGAAAGGCAGCTGGCAGGTCCAATTAAAATAATTGCAGCTTTTTTAAAGCCTCATCTGTTGCAAGGAGTTGTATTTCCCCATGAGGGCTGTGGGAGTATTTGTGACAGTGTGGGTGGTATAGATTCTCCTTCAGAGAATGTGCTTGAGACTCACCACAACAGCAGTGCTTTAAGAGGAAGTTATCCACTTGAGGTCCTGCACATAACTTCTTGTTGGTTTTGGTTACATTTTGTTAACCTGATAATTGCATTAAAACTCCGTTCATACAAGTAACAGAAAGGGAGCTGTTTTGAACTCAAGCTTGCTAGTAAGGCATATGTTTTGTTTTTGGCTGGCATAGAAGGAGGAGATGATAATCAGTTCTACCTTTTTTGTGTTTTGGCACACTGCTTTCTCTGTTTGCATTACTTTGAGATTTGGCAGAGGACAAAAATGAGTAATTGTAGAATGGTGGTTGTGGTGGTAAGTTACATATTACCACTTCTGTGTCTTCTGTGTTTAATTCTGGTGTAAAACAAAGTTAATGTGTGGATTTGAAACTGCCTTAGTTTTTGTGCAAGGTACCTTATACCCGTCATCTTGAAAATATACTTCTTCAATCTTTTTCACAGATCCATGTGGATGGTTTAATAAAGTCTGTTCTGCATCCTGGTGATTCTGTGGTCCAAGTTCAGAAACTGATTCAGACTCCTATGGTGTGAATTGGCAGCAGTGGAGTGATTCGGGTAGGTGACTGTCCAGATGTGTTGAAGGAGATAAAGGGAAAGAAATATTTTGGGTGCACTTACTGTTTAAGTTACTCTACAGTGTACTAATAATACCTTCTCTCACCCTCACATGTAAGAATGACAAACTTTTGTTTTAACTCCTGAATTTGTATTACAGTAGCTTGTAGGGAGGATGTGTAAGAATTGTGGTTGCTTTCTGTCAAGAAGCACTAGGGATATTCACTGCAGTGGCATGGTCTGTCGCACTTGGGTCACAGAACATGGTCTGTGTGTCTGCAGTTTTAAGATGTTGATATGGCTCTGTGTGAGCACTTGTGTATAGGCAACCTGGCTTCCATTCCTTCTGCTATAATTTTCTGCATTATTTGTTTACTTTGAATGCTACATAATGTATGCAAGGCAGCAACCCATTTTATGGTAATGTATTCAGGTAGCTCTGTGCAAAAAAAAAAAAAAAGCAGTTTTGAACAAATACTTCTGCCGTGGGTAAGCTAACTTAAATGCTATTATCCTATCTAGACGAAGATTAATGTGATTGGGGTTTTTTTGTTTGTTTGGTCTTTTTGTTTGTTTGTTTGTTTGGAGCGGAGTTGGCTTTGCGGGGTTTTTTTTTGGTTGCAAGCATGTACTGTTTTGGTTCTGTAATGCTTGTTACATTGTCAGTGGTATGTTTTGGGGGCTGAGACTGAAGTTTTGGGTTTTTTTTGTTTAAACTTATGTTTGATCCCATTATTCAACAGCAGATGCACATAGCTCCTCCTAAAGAATTATAGGGACAATATAACCAGAGTGATGTGGCCTTTTTTTTAGTAAGTGTATGCCTAGTTGAAGTGCCACAAAAATCTTTAGTAGATCACAGTATGTTTTGATCTTAATATACCGGAGTAGGGTCTCCAGTAGGATAAGTTTGATCTTAATATACTGTCTTAGTCCTAATTAGGAACATTGAGCAAATACATTTTTTACTCTGCTCTCTCCATCTCTTGCTTGGATTCAAGAATGTAGATAGAATACACTCACAACTATTTGTAACTATCCAAAGAAAATGTTTCACTTTTGAGAGGGGAAATATTTTAATAGCAAAAATACCGTTTTAAATGCTTAATAGTATTGTAGAAATGATGTGCTTGGAAATGCAGGTGTCTTATGAGATTTAAATCAGGAACCATTTTGAAAAGATAGTACAAGTCTTGGAACTTTTGCTTGACAATGGGTTTGTGGGGAGGACTGGGTTTAATAAAAAAGTTTAGTAAAGAGGAAAGGCAAGAATATTTATTTTGAGGAGCATATTTTATTTTTTTTTAGAGGAAAATCCTAATTGTATTTATTAAAAGTACTTTATATTCTCTGTGGGGGCTTTAGAGTTATTGTTTTTGTAGATCCTTGGTTACAGAGAATTAGATAAAGTGCCATTTTTCTCTATTAAACTCTTGAGATTTCTTTCACAGTTCTCTGACTATAGTGAGTGCTACCGTGAAGAAATCATCACAAAAGAAAAGTGATTTTATCATGTGGATATCCTTTGTTATGCTATTCATACTGTTCAATAACATTCCCTAATATGTATAAGAGAATAGGCTGATACACGTTTGAATGTTGAGAATAATTTTATGTTAACTTAGAAACTTATTTTATAATCCTAGTTTCATTGTGGATCTGCTTGTTTTCACATTGAAACGCGTATTAAGTCTTACTAAGATAATTCAAGTGGAATGGTTAATCTAGAGTTTATTTTTTGTTGCTTTGCAGTAGTTTGCTCTTATTTTATGTCTAGTACCTTTTTCACTCCTAACTGTTGGTTCATTAGCAGACTTGATTAATGAGCCTTTATGAGGGAAGAAAATCTCTACTGGCTAAAAAGAACAGGACTGGGAAGCAAATGCTGGCTTTGCGATAGGCTTGTGGCTGCAGGCATATCTTGAATAGTTGAATTGTAAAGCATGTTATATGAGATATTTACTGTAGGTATCACAAGAGACCTAGTAGGTGTTCCTGATGTTTTGTGATCCTCTTGGATAGAGGCTTCTTCATGCCAATTGAGTGTGTGTTCTCCAGCTTCTTGAAGTTTTGTAATGAATAGGTTTCTGGAAAAGGTGCTGTAATTTGTCAAGCTGCTAAATCCACAGTGAGCACATTGCTAAATGCTTAGGTCAAATGTGAAGGTTATGTATCAATGTGTATTTACAGGTACTGAAATACATGGTGAACATACAGACCATAAATGAGTTCTTACTTGTGTATAGCTGAAATATATGAAAGAAACTTAAGACCAAATGTTAATTTGTCAGATTTTTTTTTTTACTTTTGTAATCCATATTCTGCCTGATAGGTGAATTTGGCAAGTCCCTGAAATCTTCATTTGTACAGAGTGTTGCAGCTTCTTTTGCAATGGAGTATATTTGGTCTTCTTGACTGTGCTTTTTAGGGATGCAGTTTTGAAGCTGTGTGTAATTAGAGTCAGTTAAGGAAAATCCCATTTCATTGTCTTGCCATCAAGACTTCCACCTGAATAAAGAAAACAACACTGGCTGAAGAGGGCCCCCTGTATCCCATCCGTTCAGTATTTTTGTGGCTCCTTTATTTCAATAGGTTTTGGACATGTTCCAAGCTTCTTATATAAGCTCTGGTTTGCATATTTACTCTGTGAGCCCTCTTGACTTGCTGATTCATTTCTCCTTGTAGCAATAAATGCTGGCCCAAATCTCCCCCTTCCTAGTTCTATGCACAAGTTCTGACATGAAGTGCCTGCTCAAACATATCTCAGGTGATTCAGCTATGAAGGTTAATCCAGTCAGCACAAGATGCCTTTTATCTTGACAATGCACTTTGGGAACTCCTCGTTCTATCAGCCTGGTGTTCCCTGTAGTGCGGAAGAGGTATGGACAAGCTGTCTCGATAGGTGAAAAGATTCTCAGGCCTATGGGCACTTTGACATTAAAATATTTTAGACTGCTTTGCTGAATGTTATTTTAGTTTAAGGACTTACAAAGGATAGCAGTTAGTTTGTCACTTAAAATGTGTGCACTGCTAACAGAGTCTGTCTAAAACAAGATTAGGTTATCAGAGGGTTGGCTTGTGTGATAAGTTATCACATGTCCAGAATTGGATATTCTAAGGAAACCAGTGTTCATCCTGACTGTATCTAGGCAAATATGTTTAATTCTATGCAAAGGCTAGGTATTGGGAAACTCCCTCTTGCATTGCCTAAGCTATTCTTAAATCCTATTTGTCAATTCAGCAACTAACAAATAAAAAACTTCTTATACAGTGCCATAAACTTGCGTGGTGGTTTCAGAGGAAAAGTATGCAGAGAATACTTCCAACTTACTTAAATAGCATGGTGCATTCTGGCTTCCTCTTCTTCTTTCCCCTCTCCTCTTCTTTTCCAGCTACATTGTTCAGTGGAGATAGAACTAAGTGCTAACTAATGTATGCAAGCGAACTTCCTTTTGACAGTTGTCTTTGAAGGTCTTGGCCAATGCAGTTTGCTGGTTCAAGAATGGTGGTGCCTATTTCTTCAGTTAAGATGTGGCTTCTATGTCACTCACAGACCCCACCGACAATTTCCTCCTTTTCTTTTGTTTGTTATTCCCCGCCCCGCCCCCCCCCCCCCGATTTTTTCTTAATGATGTAATTGTATCCATTATAATATGAAAGTATATTTTCCTGCTAATGGGAAGAAATGATGACGAGGCAGAAATGCCTAGTAAAATGCTTTACTTCCAGTGATGTCTTAAGCAACTGTGGGGAGCTGTAATGGATGTGCCATAGTTTGTATTTCTGCCAAAATACTTTCTTTTATATGAAGTACAATTTGTACGGGTTTCCAAATTTAATTGCACAAGTTTATATGAAGTACAGATTTCTTCCAATACTGTTACTATGTGTGGAGGATCATACAACAATGGTGTGGAGAGCTACACAGACTGATGTATTTTAGAACTCCACATCAGTATGAGAAATACTGACTGTCACTAAATAAGAGCAGAAAATGGAGCAGGCTATTTTCCAGCTAGCCAGTCTGCAACAAGTTCAGGCCAAAGAAGCCTTGTACACAGAAAGCAAAAAGGAGTTGCTTTTGATTTGTAGGGGAGGGGTAGTATGGGAAGAGTGCTGTGTATTTAGGAATATCCAATTACCATCAAGTTGTTATCCTGCAGATTTCATGTCCATAAAGATCTTTAGCCATCCAAGAGAGACAAACTCTCATTCTGAGGCAATTTACACCAAGACAATTGGAAGACAGTAATGTATGGACAAAAGGCAGGTGCACGGTGTTCCTGGAGGTCCAGGTGCTCTTCTGACATTTCTCCTACTGGTGAGCCAATGAGAACAAAGGCAGATGATGATAACAGTGAGCTAGCTGACTAGGTAAGTGGTGCAAAAGGTGTGGGTTTTCCTATTATGAAGCAGTAGCTTGGTTTTAGGGCAAAAAGAGATGACAGATTTTTCTCTGAAGAGAGTAACTGGAAGTGAACATCAGTTACAGAGGAGAAGCAAATAGAATAGCTAATAAAACATATGCAGAAAGAAAAAAACAAACTTTATTCTAATACAAACCCAAGATATTGGAAATACCACTCATCAAGGACTGATGAATAATTCTAAGGATCTTTATAAAGAAAGAAGTGTTAGATACTCAGTTTGGAGGAAAAAAAGAAAACTTATGGTTGTTCTGTTCAGTATCACTGGCCCTTGGTAGGAAGAGTGATGAGTTCAATGGTTAAAATAGCTGCCTATAATTTAGGAAGGGCAAAGTGAGGGAAAAGGATAGGGTATTTTGATTAAGTTAGCTTTACCTATTTACCTGTTTTTTACTTTTGAGAACTGAAAAAAAATTGATACTTGTTAATTGGTATTCTCTCTGGTAAGCCACAGCATAAATAGCTTGCTACGGACCATCAAATTGCAGTCACGTGCAGGATGACTAACTCCGTAAATACAGGAAACTTAATTTTTATGTGCAGGTGGTCTTGTACTGCTAATACTAAAATGTTCATTAAAAAAGATGATGGATGCAATATTCTTAGAAGTCACTGTAGAAGGATTTGGAGTCGCACCTGACACTGAAAGGTGCCAAGTAACCAATTGCGTATTTCAAACCTCTTTGTGTTTGATATATTATAAATGACTATGAATTGATTTTGATTGTACATAATAAATATAAAGTTTAATCAGCAGCATTTATTTGTTCCTTTTTAAAAAGAGCACTTGGAAGCCATTCAGCCAAATCATCTGTATAGAAATTCCTTTTCTACTCCAGTTTTAAAGGGAAATCAGTTAAAGGATGCTTTACTAGATGCTTAGAAAACAACAAATCGAAAACAGGGTAATGTCATAGTAGTGAAAAGTGTCCATCTGTTAATTAAATGAAGGGAAAAATGCTACAGCAATGAGTTACAGGTTAGAAGCTAAAGACTGCAGTCTAGCTGCAGTCTTTATCCATCCCTTTAGTGAGGGATGCAGGAAGTCCACCTGAAATATATTGGATGCTAATGTTAGGACCACTAAGGTGCTTGAGAATGAGATAAAATATACTAACCCTTTGTTTTTTATATACTTAACAGATATGTTTCAGTTGCTTGGCAAAATAGGAGACTTTCATAACTGAGAAAATTGAGAACTTGATGATCAAACTGCCTCCTTTGTAGGCTTGTTCAACAGAGAAGTGGCTCACTTTTTAAATTTCTTGATCACTCAGGAAATTATTGGATTATAATCCTATAATTAATTTGGTTCAATCTGGTTTTAGGTTAGAGGATTCATATTTTCCCAAGTATATCATGTGAAATAATGTTTTATTCTTATGCTCCCTTCCTCTCCCCCTTGAACTAGTTGCAGATGTTAGAAAGGACGATACGAAACTGCTTGATCTGCCTGTCATTCTTGGGCTAGATGAAGAAGCATCTGTGGTCTTTTTGCTAGTACCAGGCTATGTAGAACTCAAGCCATTCTCTTGCTCAGTTTAGATGCTTATATGGCTGCTGATGGTCCTTCATTCCTTCCCTACCTTTTGTGCTAAAATACAGACTTCAGGTAAGAAGTATTCCAGACTTATTCTGAATCTCTATTCACAGTTACAAGTGTGTTCATTTATTTAGGAGCTGAAATACCTCCCCTCTAATCCAGACAAAAAACTCTCTGAAAGTTTGGACCTGCTCGAGTGGGTACAGAGGAAGGCCACGAAAATGATCGGGGGCTGGAGCACCTCTCCTATGAGGACAGCCTGAGAGAGTTGGGGTTGTTTAGCCTGGACAAGAGAAGGCTCTGGGGGCACCTTATAGCGGCCATCCAGTACTTAAAGGGGGCCTACAGGAAAGATGGGGGGGGGGGGGACACGACACTTTATCAGGGGATGTAGTGATAGGACGAGGGATAATGGTTTTAAACTGAAAGATGGTAGATATATATAGATATTAGGAAGAAACTCTTTACTGTGAGAGTGGTGAGACACTGAAACAGGTTGCCTGGAGAAGCTGTGGATGCCCCTCCCAGATTGGATGGGGCTTTGAGCAACGTGAGCTAGTGGAAGGTATCCCTGCCTATAACAGGGGGGTTGGAACTAGATGATCTTTAAGGTCCCTTCCAAACCAAACCATTCTATGATTCTATGAAAGCATGAAGATAGTTTCTACAGCTGTAACTGAGCTAATCGCAGTACAAGGGGGAAAAAAACCCACCTTCTTTCAGATATCAAGGAAACTGCTCGACTACTGCCTTCCGTCATTGCTCTCAGCACATATCAAGGTAGAATTGTGGGCTGATTCCCACAGGTTGTTCTTCTCCCTGTTATATTGGAAGACAATCAGGACTTAGTGTATTTCTTCTCTTGAATTCTATGTTCTTATAAACTTTATTTGTATTTTTGCTTGCTACTATTTGGGACAGTAAAGAAACAGACCAGGTAGATATCTATGCTTTAAATTTTCTAGTTAGCCTAAACGCTTGTACCAGCATAACTCTGCTGGTTTTATTGTGCATATGTTGGTCTAGATGTAACGTGTAATGCATTTTAATGTGTTTAAGAGCAGGATGGGTAAAATCAATTTTTTCCCAAACAGTATGATCACCCTTTGTGATGATGTAACCTAAAGGAGTTTTAGTAAAGAAACTGGAATCACCTATCATGATTCAACACAAGTGTGGGGTAGACAACAGATTGTATGTCCTCCAGGACAGGTTAAGGTGACCTAGATGGATAGAGGAGCATGTGATGTGGGGGGTCGTGGTGGTAAGTATTGGTTAGCTTGCTGAGCAATGATATTTGCACATCAGCAGCCTGGTAATTGTCAGGATTTTATTTATAAGCATTGTTGTTAAGGTGAGAGATCAGGAAGATGAGGGAATTCATAGTGAATTAATTTTAGATATCTGTGTGGGGATGCTGTCAAATGTTGCTTTGAAAAATTGATGATGGTGATAGCTAACTTTATTGACTGGAGTCTCCCTCTTGATTTTGAAGAAGAAAATAGTTTGGAAAAATAAGTGAAAAGAAGCTGCTTATCTCTGTATTGGAAAATCGGGGTACTTAAATGAGCAACACAGTCAAGCAGTGTCCTAGAAATGATTTTTGTAGTAAGTGGTGCAAGTTTGTGTGGTTAAGGTTTTGTTTTGGGTGTTTGGGGCAGGGAGGAAGTGTGACTATAGGAACTCAAGGGAGAAACAACTGAGGAGAGTTGTGGGTCAGAGTAACGGGCAGGATACTGGTGATTTCCACAGAAGTAATCAAAGCATGTGATAAGAACAGTTGGTGATGGTGGCTGAGGTTAAGTTCTGGTTTTATACACATTGAATTTAAGTAGGCAATCTCCAGAGGTGCTCATCATCTGGAGCTTTCCTGTGAGGTGAAAGTGTGTCAGGGATACTGTAGTGTTAGAAAGGCAGGAGAAGCAACTCAGTGTGGGAAAGAACATACAGAAAAAGAGGAAGAAGCAGAAGAGTGAAGAGGAAGGGGCTAACCAACAGCAAAAGAAATCACGATGAAATGGATGAGGAAGCAAAAGAGATGACTCTTTAGGGGCTCTCACATTTATTGAGGACTTTTTCATTGGAAGGATCACCTGTAGAGTAGTACTAGGTCTCTGAGAAACCTTGGACTGATAGGAGATCTTAGCAACCCAACCAAGTTTTTCTTTTCCCTTTTTTATATGTCTTTTCTTATTTTCATTTTCATTCCCACACCTCTTTAAGAGAGAAAATTTTGACTGAGAGTAAAGGCTCCTCTTTTAAATTTCCCTCCTTTTGAAGGATGTCAGCTGTAGTTTTCTTTACATGTGCATTTAAAGCAAACAATAACCAATTGGAGACAAAAGATGTGGTTTCTGTAGGAAGTGATTACCCAGGCATTTTTACATCCAGCAAGACTTACATTTAAGACTCGTTAGTCTTAAGCTAGTGGGTGTTAGATAAATTGGTTAAGCTCTGTCTCAGTGTTTGCTATTTTGAGTTTAGATACTGGTCTGCCAGGTTTAAGTGAAGCAGTTGAGAATATTTCTTTCTTTTTAACTGGAGTGCTAATAGCACTACTGCTGTCTAACTGCTAGCGCTCATTCTGGTCTCTATTTTTATAGATCATGCTGTTAGCATTTATTTTCAGCCCAGTCTCTTATTGGTCTGAACACCAGACAACTGTTAACTTCAAATGCGTTATTTTCTAGATTTGTGTAGTTTTATGGGACAACTGGACTATATGCATTGTCATAGAGTGCATGCATTAAAACTGTGTTGAATGATTTTATCCATGACATTACCAGTCTGTCTCAGTTCTGATCCCTTAATGGTATTAAAATGAAAGCTGGTATCTAGAATGGAATTAATCCATTAATCTCACTACTGATCTTTACTGAGATTTTTCCATACTAGGAAAAATTTTTAGTGCTTTTTCAGCTGTTAACAAAGATGACTGACTTGTTAAAAATCAACCTGTTGGAAAGGATTGATTTTTTTTTTTTTTTTTTTTTAGTTGCAGTGTCTTATTGCTAGGCAGAATATTGCATAGAGATGTCATCTAATGCAGTTTAATAAATGTCTGTTTTTCTCTCTAAGAATTTAGAATTCAGTAATCTGCAGGTCAACAGATGATTTGCTTTATTGCTATGAAAGCTTTAAATACAGACTTAATTGTTTTGTCCAGATCTTATATTGACTTGTTGGAGAAGATCTGGAAGATCCAGAAGAATTTATTTTAGATTAGATTAAACAGATGTCAGGTTGTTTTTAGAGCTCACATCCGATTGTTTCCTTCTTCACTTAGAAGTGAGAATGGAGCTGTATCTAAAAACCAAAAAACCTCCATTGTTTGGCTATCAGATCTAGTAATGCATTTCACATATTACTGGAAGATACTGTGAACTGGAATGGGCAACTGCAGTAAAAAGGATTTTGCAAGATGCATGAATATAATCTTCAAAATGCATTTTAGGGCATGCAGTTTGGTAGCACTTCTATCCGTATGTGAAGGGCACATTCTTCCACGCAATGTACTTCTCCAGGATGACCCTTCAAAGAAAGAGAAATTGGGAATGAGGAGAAACCTACTGGTGGTTTGCAGACTATGCACAAACAGCGGTTTCTGCATGTTACACTTACGCTGTGTTAGTTTAGATTAAGTTTAATAAAAAGCCATTAAGAATTGAGGCAAAATGACCCTCACTATAACGTCATTATCAGAGGGAACACAGCAAACTCGTATCCTGTTCTTTTACAGACATTGCCATCTTCTACCCAGAGTTTTAAATAACAATTGTGTTCTTGTTTTTTCAGATTCAGGAGCTATCGCTGCACTGGTTACTTCAAGTTCAATCTGCAGAGGGGGTTTTTTTTAGACAGAAAAAACTAGGACTGTTTTCCAATCAGTTGAATTCAACATATTAATTTCCTTAAGTTTTCTTGTGAGCTGAGGATTAATTACCTTGCAGCTCTGCAATTTCAAATGATAGAAATCTTTATTACCTTAATGAACTGTTTGCCTTTTAGTTCAGGTGGGTTGTGGTCCTGCGTTGTTTTTGTGTGTTAGAAGAGGGTTGTTATCCTGTTACATAGTAAAAATCCAGGGGGATTTTATAGCTCCATTCCATCCATGAAACAAATCACTTCTAGAACGGTATTTGCAGAATGTAAATTAGCTTGCAACAGGGGTTTGGGTAGCTTTAAATTATATGGTAAAAAGTGACAATCTGCTCCATCATTGATTCTCAGGCAGGTAGTGAGGAGATCTGACAGCAAGCCAGGGTTTAGTGTTTAGAAATTGGCTCAAACCCTGAGATTAAGCAGCAGCGTTAGTCTTTTCAAGAGTAATGTGATAATGTCACGGAGAAACGGATCATACCTCAGTGGCAGATGGCGCATGCCTTTGTGAAGTGTAATAGAGTAAAAATACATTTTGATTTGATGTTGTATATGTTTAGTCACAATCAGTAGCTATTGTGGTTAGTTATGAATTTAATATCGATTCAAAAAGGAAACTTCAACTTCCAGTAAGACACTTGTTCAGTTGCTCACAGCTTACTAAAAAGTTTTAATACTGGACACTTGCCTTGAGAGTATATCTGTACTTCAAATCAGTGCATTTTTTAAAATTCATATCTCTGATTCTATTTTGTTCCTGTTCCACTGTCGAATTCCTGGTTTGAATATAGAAGTGTGTTATTCCTCCTGGTGCCTTCCTTTGTTACTGTTTACGGAGAACACTGGCATTCAAGAATTGATCTTCATAGTGCATATGGGGTGAGTTAATGATATACTGTTATGACAGTGAATTGATATGCACAATAATTGGCAGATGAAGCTATAAAAAGTATCTGACAGTTCTTTTCTTTAAACCCACTCAAACAAGCAATAACACCCTAATATTTTTGTATCACTTTGTATATTAAGAGCACAGCTGAGGTTAATTTCATTTGTAGCTATGAATGTTTAGCAATTTCGCAAGTAAGGTCTCAGATTGCTAATTGTATCTGTAATCAAACTGGTCAGTGAGTTCTCCTAATTCAACTTTGTAAAGCAGTGAGGAACAACATAAATGCAGAAGGAAGTGAAACATTCATAATAGCAATTGTTAATTGGAAAGTTATGCCTGTACACGTGTTGGGGGAAAATGGTGTCTAAAAATAGATTTCAGTGTTGCTCGACTAGCACTGCTCACCTCTGCCCTGGAAGGAAAGGGAACTCAGGAATTTACATACCCTAACAATGACTTGGCTGGTAGAGTGAGATCTATAATTAAGTATACAATTATAGCAACTATTTGCTGTTAGTTTCTGCTATTTTTGAAACAATTTTAATTTGAAATCTCCATTAGATTATAAAATTGTGTTTCTGGAATATGGGAAATGTAAAATATTCATCCAGTTCCTAATATCTATTTTCTAACCTATTTCAGACAACTACTAGGTGGTTATTGGTTCTAACAATTTAGTATTTTATGCATAATTTGATAAATTCAAACATAAAGCCTCAGCTTTTGTTGCAGGATCTCCTGGACTAGTCAGTAGCAATAAAAGGCCACAGGCACAAGACAAATTCATGCATTTAAAGTGCCACAAACATTCACAGAATCTGTAAAATTTGCTGTCTGAATTCTGTCTGTGCCTAGGTTTCTGCTGCAGCATGTATCCATAGCCTTCTGTATTTTAATAATTTGAAACAGCTCTAGGATCCAATTTTGTACATAAACTGTGGCGTAACTGACAAAGTGTCTGCCTGATACAGGAGGTATATCGAGAGGATATCTATCTTGCTAGGTTTTAAATGGAGAGAAATATACTACCTTTATTGTTCTTATTAATGGGGTATAAGTAATAGGTTGTTCATCTGGGGTGTTGGAAACCTATACTTTAATGGTGTACAAGAAGTCTTGAATCCCAGGTCATTTGTATTTTAGGACAGGAGTGCACACTCTGTGACAATCTTGGGGTCATTCAGATGGATGACTCATCCTGGGACTTGTTTGCTCAAGATTCACAAGTTGCTGTTTGAAAATTCAGTATACAGTTCAATATTGAGCCCAGAATCTTTGCCAAAGGTTCTTATTCCCTGTGCTTTTTCTTTCATGCTTTGTAGTCGTACTCACTTTAGTATCTAGATCACTTCTATCTTCCTCATACTAAGTAGTTAACAGGTTATCTGTGTTAGTGAGTCAGCGTCTGCTTAATGCAATATTTAGCCAATATTGTTCCTTGCTCATAGAAGTGTGAGTGTTGGGTGTCACCAGCATTTTATACACACCCATGGTCTCTACAAGACATGGTGCCATATTTCTTAAGTACTGCACAAATAAAATTAGCTATGTCCCTCCTTAAAGTATTTCAATATCTAATAAAAGATGTGGGTGTGATGAAGTAGAGGAGGGAAAAGGGTTTATGTGATGAATGGCCATAAGCGAAGAGAGATAAGGGTCATGATAATAGTATCATACAAGTTAACCACCTATTTAATTTAGATCAAATGTCTCCTTTCCAGAAACAGTGGTATACGTTCTGGTATAGTTTAGTGTGTGTGTATGACTTAGTTTCATGTTTTTAATTACAAATCTTACTACTGATTAAATTGGTATATTCTGTCTCTTAAGTATTCTTATTCTTTTAGTCATTAGTTTCCCAAATTTTCTACATTCCTTTTCTTTCCCATCATCAGTCTGTCTTGTGCTGCTGTGAAAGAAGGCTGAGGTCTGAGCACATTTGCTGTGGCTAACAATAATAGGCCTGAAAAAGCTCTGACTATTTGGAGCTGTCACTGTCTAGGATCCACGTGCTGATGGGAAACTCGTAAGAATGGAGGGGGGAAAAAGGGTGAAAAGGAAGGGGGTCGCATAGGAGCAAAGGGTGAGGGCACCAGATCTAAATAGTTTTCTCATGGATTTGCAGCCTCTCTTGTTATCCCGAGTGCTCATGTCAGCTTGTTTGTAGTGCTGATTGGCCTCCTGATGTGATGTAGGTATGTCCAGTCCTCTCTAAAGTTGTTGTCAGTTCTGTAGCAGCAGTGGAAATCTTTGAAATGGCTGAAGCTTGGGTGAGAGTTGTCATAACTTACGAAGAATAGGGTTTTTTTGCTTTTTAATTCCTGGATTGAGTCAAGTTGGATTCTTTGTGTTACCACTAACAACTACTCACTTCTAGTCAGTGAGTTAGCACAAATGTCACTTAGAGAAAAGTAGCTTGGTAAAGAGTTGTGACAGTGCATGGGATGCAGACTGTTGCTGTTCTGAGACCTGCTGGTTTGGTGGTCCCTAAGCATGGTCTATGAGGTTAAGGGAAGTGGTCCAGGAAGCTGTGTCTCCTTGATCGAAGACCTTAGGTCGTTTTCTGTTGTGCATGGTTTGTTTCTTGTTTGTTGAAGTTCAGATACTGCTGTGTTGTGTACTTCAGAGACAAGAAACAAACTGATGTGAAAATGGATCACTAAACCTGTTTATTTTGCATAAAAGAAGCCTATATTAAATGAATACAGTGTTTAAGGATGCTAGGTATATTAATATTTCAAATGCTTGGTTTTAAAGCCTTCCTAAAATTCTTAATTTTTAGCATTAAGTTTAGAGTATAAAATCAGTGTCATATCTCTCTTTTCTACGTTTTCATTCCTGGCTTAGTCTCTGATTATTTGAGCTAATGCAATGACGCCACAGTAACAGAGCCAGTAAACATCAATAAAGCCTTAAGCAGAATTATTAGCAACAGTATACAGTAATAATTTAGTCCTTCTCACATTTACTGTTCTGCAAAGCAACCTTGGTTTATAGAAATTAACGATTTGCAAGTCTGTGAACACTGGATCTACTTTGGTGAATGTATTTGCTACCTCCTGTAAAGTAGAAATAATTTCCAATGAAATAGTGGTTTCTCTAATTTCGTTTCCATCCATCAATATAAACCATTTTGGTTCTATAAAGGGATTTTCCTGATACTTTTATTTTCATGGTAGGAAAGGATACTGGAATTACTGTGAGATGAAGCATTGTATATCATGAATTCATGAATGATTGAATCAATGTGTGATTATTCAGCTGCTTTAGTAAGACTTGGAAAAAGAGTATCTCAAATAGCAATTACATTGACTAGCTAATTTTCCTAGAGTGGAGGCACGGAAACATGTATCTCCATGGTTCACGAAAAGCACTAAATCTCAACTTTCTGCCCTGGAAATGTTTCCAAATAAGCCAACCGACCTGCTTCCTTTTGTAGATACTGACATTGACCTTAAATCAAAAGTAGCTTCTGAATTTGTTGGATCTAATGTTGAAGTTGACCCTAATGTGTTAGTGGTGTTGGTGGGTTGGACCACATGACCTGGAAAGGTCCCTTCCAACCTCCATCATTCTGCAATTCTAAGTACTTGGGGCAAACAGTGGAAAATAGTGCTCTATCTTGCTGCTTCTAGGGGGAGTATTGGGTTTAAAGGTAATTAAAAGTCGCAATATGATTACTTATCTGCAACAGCTAGGCCTTCTGATGGTGTTGTAGATATAATTGTTTATGCTTAATAACAACGTTATATTTCATTCTTATTACAGAAGAACTTTTCAGAGCATATATGCTGAGGCTTACGCTTTGAGAAACAGGCATCTTGATTCATAAGTGTTTCCTTGCAGTTTTAAGAGTTGAGAAACTCTTCCCATCTGGTGCACATGCATTATAGCAGTTTTTCACTGGTGAGATCAAACTCAGCCATATTGGTCATTTCTGCACTGATTGCACTACTATAAAGTGGGATTTTGAACCCAAGGCAGTTTTTCTAAATCTAGGTATGTTTAGTTTGTTGCAAAACCACACTTCACACTCAGAACACTTACACAGTGAGAGTTTTTCCAGCTGTATCCACACAGGTGAGAGAGATAATTTGGAAATAGTTTCTTTAAAAAAAATGAAGTCAAATTTGCAATCTTCATTTATGCCTTGGAGACCCTTCTTTGACCAGCTTCCCCAAGGGAAAGCAATCAACAATAAAATTCAGCAGATCTGATTTATCTGCATATGTGCAGGTATGAATGTGTTTCCTTAACTGTCTTGTCCAAAAGTGCTGTTATGGTATTGTAAGTAATGAACAAGGTTTCATTTTGCTAGCCTCTAGGCTTTTCATTCAGTTTTAAGGTAATGAGAAATACCTTTAATAGAACTGTAGATACTCTGGCAAAACAATGAAACTCTTAATATTAAAATATAATTTGTTTAGCAAGTTAGCCCGTCAGGGACCTATAAAAGTGTCTTTTCCATTCCACTGTTGTTGATAAGCATACCCATATCCCTTGGCAGAACACTTCTCAACTGCATGTCCCCTGCAGTATACCAACAGTGTTGCCAAATACAGGTTATTTTAGGGCATGCTGGAAGCAAATGTGAATCTTTGTGTGCTCACTGAGAATGTGCCATCAGCTGTCCTCTTCCTGCGTTGAAGGATTCTGGTTGTCAGCAGCTGCGACAGCATTGGTACTAGGAGGTAGCAAATCCTCAAGTAGGTCAGCCTCGTGCTGCTTAAGGTAATGTATCAAAATTAACATCTTAGACTTGTCCACCCAAGACCAGTGGAAAGATAGTGCTGCTCCTGAAGCTTGTCAGGTTTTTGTCAGTGAGGCAATCCATGCCGCAGAGATTGTTTCTTTGCTTCACTCTAAACGTCTGGCTTTGCTTCAGACACTGAAGTAACAAGAAACAGCGAGACATGGTGACAGCATCCGCTTCCAGGAAAAACAAGATGCACTCTTTCTTGAGAATGGCCTCTGAATCCTTTGTGTCTCCCTGGTCTTCCCCTCTTGCCACTCCCTGTTCCCCAGTGTGGGAATCCAAGATTGACTAAACTGTCTGTGGTCTGCAGACCTTCCTACTTTGTGTGAAATGTCTGTTTGATTTCAAAAGGTATGCTATCTAGAGATAAATATTTTGCCAGCTGTGTTTGTCTTTTACTTCCTCAATCAAGATCATATGTTATTCTTTTTTAAAATCTGGCACACTGTAAGGCATGTGTTTCTCACCTATGTATCAGGTTGTGATTGAATAAGAATCTTGCCAGTAACCACTGACAGTAAAACTTCTTTATTATTGTTGTGTATGAAATGATTATATGCATCTGTATATATTCCCCTGATACTTAATAAAAATATTCTGGTTATGAATATCCTTGTACAGGCAAAACCTGCTTCATTGAGGACAGTGATACTGATTGTGCATACAGTTGCACTTCCTTGGTCTGCTTCAGAACCCCTCATCTTCCTGGTACCCATTCCAAAAGGAAAAAATATAACTAATCTCATTGCCCTAGAATTGTTCTTGGCTTACAAGGTGGATTTTAGTGCTGCAGTATGGAATCTATTTCTGCTTAATGTATGTCTGTGCTATGGATAATCTTGATCAATCTAAAGTCTTTTTAGCTAAACATACTTTCTCACTGGACGTGAGTGGATGTTTAAGGGCAAGCATAGATAATCTGGCTTCTGCAATACTCTCCTGGAATTACTTAAAGAAATAATTCACTGTTTTTACTGTTTTCACAATTTAAAATGGAGGATGGTTGTCATGGGCTGAAGGCTGCCTGAAATGTCACTGAAGCAGACAATTTTTAAGATCTTTATTTCCAACCCTTCCTTAAATGAAGAGCATAGGTGGTGTGATGCCCTCTTTTTTTTTTTTTTTTTTTTTTTTTTTTTTTTTTTTTTTTTTTTTAACCAGACTGGAGAAAGTAAAAACTGCTTGGGGGTTATTCATTGTCATTCAGTGTACTGAAGTACAACCCTATTTTCTGATCTGTTGTGTGAAAGTTTGCCACTGGTGTTCTGGGTGCATCAATATTGGTTCAAAGTCCTCCAATCAGCAACTGGAAGAATGACGAGGATTTGAGGTGAAAGGTATTTGTGTGAAAATTATAGTAAGAAAGATGTTTAGTGAGTCAGTTGCAGACCTCACTCATCTAAAACCAGTGGTAAGCTGGAACTGAAATACTTAGAGATGTGAGCAGCCTCCAGGGTACAGCAAAGTGATCAGAACAGCTGCACTGGAGCAGACCAGCAGTCCATCTGGCAAGCATTTTCTAGCAGCAATTGGGTTTTACCCAAGGAAGAGTAAGAACAGGATGAACAGATGTGATAGTTCCCCCAAGTACTCTCCCCATACTTTAAGCTGAGCACTAGGGCTCTTCTGCTCTGCCTTTTTGCTTGGAGGAACCTGACAGATACTGAGACTCAGTGTGATGTGGTTGATACCATGTGCTAGAGCAGGGCTAAATAAGATTTAATTAGGTATTTTTACCTTGAGGGTAATTTATCACTAGTCATCTAAAGCACCTGTTACCATTTCTGCAAAACAAGTAGGAAAGTGGCGATCTGAGCTAGTCGAGGTCCTGGTGCGTGGTTACCTTGGGCTCCTTGAATACCCTGGTCTATTTTCTTTGAGAGTTTGTGCTTTCTTGCAAACTGGACCTGATGATGTGAAAGTGTGGAAGCCTGGAGGGTTCCTGCTATTGGAGACTCATCAGTGCTTACAGCTGTAGTTACAGCACACTCTTAGCTGTTCTCTTCTGATACAGGCTTAAGGTTATCTGACTCAATGTCATAGTTTCAAGTGAAATTAAGGTAACATTGGTTGCAGTGAGTTCATTGTTCTTGTCTGATTCTGTAACTGCTGTCTTTTGTTCAGTGTATAGCTGCTTAATCTCCAAAGCAGAATGACCTGAAATATCCAGGTGGTGGTGTGTATTCTTCCCCTCATGCACACACATCCCAGTTGCTGTATTATCTCCTCTGGATGGTTGGGATCGGATGAGTTCCTTGTGCTTTGTTTGGAAGTCTGCAAACAGTTTATGATTTGGTAATGGCTCCCTACCACTGGATTTTATTCTTCTGGGCATTTCAACAGAGGCAGCCTAACAGGTGTCAGGAAATGATGCAGTAGTAAGCCCTTTTTGTTTATTATTTTTGTGATGATTATGGGGCTGGCTATTTCTTTGATAATTTTTCTAGTCTGAATGCTTTGCCTGCAAAGTCTTGACCTTACGCCTTTTATTTCCGAGGCACAATCACCTGACTGTTCTGCTGTCAGATCCAGCCCTGCACTATCGTATTCTCTGGATTAATTCTGCTTATCCTAGCAGACCTATTGCAAACCTGCCTTTCTTCTGTTTGGGAGCTTGTCTACAGTGCCTCTGAATAGCTTTTGTAAAGATTAAATAGTTTTTCAGTAGGAGCAAAGGGCTATGGGAAAGGAAAGAAGCATGCAGCCATGGTGGTTTGACAGACTCTCTCGTAAGACCCCACATTTCAGAATCTGGTTTGATCCTTGCTGTCTTCCTTGATCTTTTAATTGTCTTGAGTGCCTCTGTTCAGTATTTCTGGGGCTGGCTAAACTGATAGAGGGTTTTTTTCGGGAGGAAACTTGAAAGACTTGAGGCTTTAATATTACTTTTACCTACATTACTTTTTCCCCTTGCTGTTTGCATCCTGGTTGTCCTTCTATTGAGAATAAATGAATAGATTTATGCCGTATAGTGCCTTGAAGTCCATTTGGTACAAATGCAGAAGCTGGCACCAGTGACTCCTGAACGAGGAACAGGGCATGTAACGTGAAAGTTGGTTATAGCACGATCCTGCTGCGGCAATCCTGACTTCTGAAGGAGTTCGTTGTTCTGTGATTGTACTGCTGCTTGTTTCTTGCCCCAAACCAAGGAACTTTCATTCCTCCTGGAACAATTCTGATTTTAAATCTGTTCTAGGATTTTTTTGAGGACATATTTATGATTACTTTATGATGGGCTGATTCTGCTTTTTATTAGACAGTAATGAAATATAGTTCCATTTATAGGTAAATGCTTTGAATGAAGCTACTACCTGTGCTCCCCACAATTTAATTTTTTTTTCTAGGTACTACAAATTTGACAGATTATACTCTGTCTGACTCAGCTTCTTAGCTGTTCTACATGACTTCATGCTCAGTTAGATGATCTGTCTGACCGTAGTGACATTTAATCCCTCTGAAGATATGTTCTACTGCTCTTTGTTGGAGGCAAAATTTATTCTTTCCATAGGTCCAGCCACTAATTTTGAATGTGTTCAGTCAAATGCGCTGGATGTTTTTGTTTGTTTATAGCTGTTCTACTTCAGTGAAGATAGTGTCAGTGATCTGCTATGTTAATGATACAGAAGTGTGCTCTTTTCAGGTTCTGTTAGTTTCTGATGTATTTTTTCTTAACTTTCTTCAGAATTGTGTGCAAGAGATGTCTAATATAAGAGACTTAATAATTTAACACGGCAATTAAAAATGGAGTAGAAATGAAACAACTTTGTAGACAGAATGCTATAAAATAAAAATTAAAGTAGGATAAAAAGCAATGTTTTGTACTATGTTACACACACAAAATAATCTCCCCCAGAAGTATATGTGTAATTTTTACTTCCTTGAAAATCTTTCAAGTTCTCTGAAATCTTCAAGCTACTGTTCACACATATGTACAGCTTTTCTTTTTAAAAAACAAAACCAAAACTCTGAAAGCAAAATAAATATCCAGTACAATAAAATATCGGTTTGTTCTTATCTAGTGGGGATAGGGTTGACTAAAATTTTTGTACCTTTGTCTTAAACAGAATGTTGGCTTTGAAAGCTCAGGGAAGAAGCAGCAGGGAGAAAAAAGTAGCACAGTGGTAAGTACATTATTTTCTTTCCTCTGGACCAACTGCACAATATATTAAAACAGAAATCCTCTTCTTTATTCATACATTGTAATAATCACCTCCAAAGCACTTGAATTTTATTCTGCGTAATCTCTCATGTTATTCTGAAGGCAATTTTTTTTTAGTTACAAATATCTGTTGAAGAGCCAAGTGAATGATATGTATTTACATGTAATTGTGTGCATATATAGAAAGGGGAATATATGGGAAACTAAGTTACAGGAAAATAATTCTGTTTTAAAGCTCAATGTCCGTTATTAAATGTTTTGGCTTGTGGAGCTTTAACATTTTATACTGCTTTTAAATATTTTTTTTTTTACTTCTTAGGAAAGATAAGCATATTTTTGAAAAACTTAGATGAAAGATGCTTGAAAAAATGCTTTGAATGCTTGTTGGGCCTCTTATTGTCCTTCTTTCTGGTTTGCTGATCTAAAGCCTAGGCGAACATTGCATCGTATCATTTCTCTTTTACTGGTGTATTAACATTCTTTAACTAGAGAGCATACTTAAGAACATGAAAAGTATTAAGAAGCCAAATAAAGTTCAATTTTCTGTTCAAAGCTCTATGGAAAAGCAACACATGTTCAGAATTAGCTTTTTTCTTTATTAAATGATGCCAGTGCAGATGGCACTAAGTTGCTTTTGCCTCATATTGTAAGGATTTCTAGAGGCAAGTATTTCTCATGAATAAAAAGAATGCCCAATAGAATATTTTGTCTTCAGAACTTCTCTATGAATTTCTGTGGAGGAATCATTATTGCGTACCCCCCCGTGGAAAAAAACCCCACAACATATGACAGCAGCTTCCACCTGCTCTGATCTTATTAATAGTGCCGCTCAGATTGTGGAAATGCTAATAAATATTGACACTTCAGTGACTGTAATTTGGAGACTTGCTATAAAATATCAGCTTAAAACATACAAAATCTTCTGCATATTTTATCTGGCATTGCTACAAACAGCGCATACTTAAGAAGATAGAAGCATGTGCACATGCTCGCATTTACCAGCCTTTTGTGTAGCCTACAAGGCTGTAGGCTTTGTGTGCTTTAGCATTCTCCGCTGAGCTAAGAAACTGTGCTGTTGCTGCACTGCCTCGGCTGTGCTTACTGCTCCATAAGGTTTGTTGCTTCCTATGGGCAAATGACTAGCAATGCCTCTTCCCTTCACTTACCCTATGCTGGTTCATCTCTTTTGACTATGTTGTTGTAACTGGAGGAATTAAAACAGTATCTCTTCCTTTCTGCTTGAATAGATGTTGACAGTATGTAATACACAGCATTTACTTGTACAGTAGATCCAGACATAACCCCTCAAAGGACTAAACCCAAAGCATAAGCAGTTTAATATGGTTTTATACCTCTTCCAGAGGCTTACCATCTCTTAGTCTGGTTGCTCTGTGTATTTCATTTTCATTGTTTTCTTTGTATAGAAAGTCAGGAACTTGTCATGTTTGTTTCCATGGATCTTTTTCACAGCAACAATGAAAGAAAATGGAGTTATTTAATGTAGAAATTAGTGGATTCTGAAAGCAAAGCAGTTCTGAAGTAGCTTAGTACAGCTAGCTGTACCAAATAGTTGTGATTACTAGCTGTACAGTAGCTGTGATTATTTCTACGGCACGTTTTTAAAAAAAAAAAGGCTATGGTGGCTAGTGGGGGATGGAGTTCACTTCAGTATCCTATTGGGATAAATAGTTCATGTTCCTGGCTATGTATTAACTTAAAAGTGACAAGCATGAAAACCCAAACATGTCAGTTCCATAATGTAAAGGAATTCTTCAGCCATTTGAAAACATCAGTGTTGAAATACTGAAATATCAGTGTCATGGCTTTTAAAAAAAACCTCAGTTTTTTGAATTTTCTGTGAAGGTTTGAGGGGCTTCTGCAGGTTGCTGCAAACTTCCATTTGTCATAGTAGATATCCTTGAATTTTTATGGCTTTTTTTTAATTTGGGGAAGAGAAATGGGTGAGCCTCAAGCACAGTGGCTTTAAAAATCAATTTATTCTTCTTAATGTTTTCTTAGTAACACTGCAAATGTGTACCCAAAGAATATGCAATCAAGTCAAACATCAGAAATGAAGCTCAGATCTAATGCTAATCTCAGCAGCATTGTTAATGGTGTACAATTAGAGACCATTCTTCAGATGAAATGTTATAGTGGCACTTACTTGGATAGATTGGCTGTCCAGATGGAAGTTAGTTTCCAGGGCTGCCTCAGAAAAAGAGTAAAAGGCAATATGTGAGAACTAAGTTGCAACTACCTGGGCTGCAGTTGTGTAGTGACAGGGTGTATGTGTGTGTTACTCTGTAGTTATTATGTAGTGTTAATATGAAAAGTAAATATAAATATTAACAAAAGGCAAAATTACAATTGTTTGGGTATCCGAACATTTTTAAATTTTACCGTAAACTTAATCTACAATTTTTCTCATCCTCTCTTTTTGCTGAGGATGTTTCTGTAATGGATCTTGCCTTAAATTACAGATCTGTACTCTCACATACCTGTGCCTTACTGATGCCTTGGTCTACAATTATAAGAATACTGAGTATTACTGCATTTCAGTTAAAGGCTGTACTTGAAGTAGAATATTTTATTATGTAGGTATTTGCCAAGAGGTTTTTTGCTTCTTTTCTCAGTTTAAAAATGATACTTTTATTGTTTTGTTTTCACAAAGTCAGTCTGGTTTTGTCATTGTTAAACTTTTGGCATGGTAAGGCCAAGTACTGACTGCTTTGTTGTATTGCTGCTTTTTTACAGTTACAGAAATGAATAGGAATAAATAGGCCAAAGATTTCTTTTTATATACTTAGGGTGGGTTTTACTTGTCATAATAACTCTTCAGGTTTGTTTTAGCATAGGCAGTTTAGATAAATTTCTAACCTGGAAAATAACTGTTGTAACAAATACCTGGTTAGTCTCTAGTTTCGATAAAGCGGGAGAATGCTCTTGTTGAACCAAGCGGGAGAATGCTCTTGTTGAACCAAGAAAATGTTATTGATAACATCAACACCATTACAACTAGGTAGAGAGGTTTTATAAAATAGTTTGATGAAGAACTTCAGATCTTAATTGTATAAACGATTTCTGAATATTTTAAAGCAAAACAAAATAGAAATAGTAAATTGAAATCTGGTTAGAATTTACTTCATAGAAGACAAGAAACAGATAATTTAAGCAAATGTCTCCAGAATTCACACCTGGCATTGCTCTTCTGGGAGTTACCAGAAATTATCTTGCTGCCCTGGCCCTTGGAGGTGGGTGTGTGTTTTTGTTTCTTGTGGTTTTTGGTTGGTTTTTGTTTTGTTTTGTTTTTTTTTAATATATAGAGGCATTGAGAGCTTGGAAAGTAGTTAACTCCAAGAGAAGCTTTGAGTTTTGTTACCAGCTTTGAGTTTTGTATTTTAGCGAGCTAGGTAGAGTATCACTGGTTTTGCTTATATCCTAGCAGCTGTTGAATCGGTAAAAGCAAAACTGATTTCTGCCCTCTCCGTTCCCTTTATTTTCTCAAAAAATGTAGCAAGCATCCTTCGTATTTTTGCATTTAATAATTGGTTATTATTTACTGTATTTACTAACATGTTCCTCCTCCTGTTGTTACCATTCACCATTGTTGTTTCATGAGTAATGCCTTTTATTTCTTTTGCTCTGAATGCTGTATGTGAGCAAGCACAGTGTGTTTTTTGGTGTTCCCTGCATGCGTGAGGACATGCAGCCATGGATGTAGTTGAGCATTGTTTTCATGTCAGGAGCAGGGAGGCTCAGACTATAGCTTCACATTAAAATGGTGAAATGGTTCCGAAATCCCTTTTATTTCCTACCGCTTGTTCCCTCCCACAGAGTGCAGCACTGTGGTTCATTGGTTTATACTGACCTGAGTGTTTGCCAGTCTCATTCAGTGAAATGAATGACATAACCAATCCGGTTTTGCAAAATATTTTTTTTTTTCTAGAAGAGACAGAAAGAAATAGCTTGGATGAGAGGGAGGAGGAGGTGAAAATACCTTAACCTGGCATTGTCACCAAATGAGGGTTCGACACCTCAAACAGAGAATGCCAGTGCCACTTACAATGAGGCAGTCTCTTCACAGTACATGCTGTCTTTTCATGTTTCAGCTCCTTGTCAGTGGCCATCAGTTTTGAGCCATACTTTCCTTTCCTAAAGAGAACAAGTCAAAGGATTGCAGAGAAACAAACTTCCAAGCTGGGGTTTGCGAGGTGCTGGTTGCTGTCTGTTAAATTAAGACCTCACCATTCCTGTCCAAGAGGACTGGATTGATTTTTAGGGGAAGCCTGAACCAACCCTTAGCACCCCCACCCCCAGCTTCTTTATATGATTTACTGATGAGCAAGAGGTGCCGAGTAATTTCTGAGGTTAAAGAATGAAGGACAATTGTGTTCTTTCTTTACTGTAAGAGCCAAGGATGTTTTGTGTTCCTTAAAGTACTAAGGTGTTTACAGTTTCCCCAAATTCATGAGGACTAGTGCTGCTGTTAGCTGGAAGAAATTAATTTAAATTGTGCTGTGAGTTTTCACAATATAGCATCTTTCATCAACAAGCCAAATAGCCTGTGTCTTGGTATCTTCTGTGGTGCGCGTTGCTGCTTTAGGAAGAGAAAAACCTTTAACATCTCTAAAGACAGACTGGTTCATGTTTTTATGTCCAGTATAAGAAGCTTCATTTCTGACTGATTTTTTTAATGTAGAGGAAGTAATCAATTCTTTGGTTTTTTTTTTTAGAGGATTAAATAAGATTCTTAATAACAATTTTTTTTTTTCATAATTCTTTGTTTCAACCGGAGTATGTTGGGACTTCTGTCAGTTGGCCAAGTAAGCCTTCTTGTATTTGTCGGGTTGCATGTTAGGTTATGTGCTCCCCAACACAATCTTTCTCTTTCCTGTGTTTACACGTCTTCTGCTCCGTAATTCTGAACTTGTTTGTAGATAGTGGAGTGGGCTAAAAAGAACCTGACCAGATATTTTTGTGCCTAGCTGTTTGTGCCTTTCTCTATAAACATCTGATAGCTGGTTTCATTTTCAGCTCTGCTGCTGATGTAACTGGTAAACACCCTTTTGAAAGGCTTGACGGGGGGAAAAAGTGCTTTCACCAGCTTAGAGCATGAGCGGTCACATCCTGTTAGCATCAGACAGGAAATTTAAGGGACTAATCATACAGTGAAACTATTGCTTTCAGAGCAAATTGAGAGATTAGGAACAAAATTACAGTGAACTTAAATTCTACTTGTAACAAGCCTGACTTCAGAATTTTCAAAGAAATGTGATACTTGGGGGGCTATGTGTTTTGTTTTTCGGTGGTGTTTTTTTGTTGTTTGTTTGTTTGTTTTTAAATGATCATCAAAACATTGGTAGACATGTGATTAAACAAAAACGTCCCATGGGATTCTGGCAGATCTGCAGGTACTTCAATGATGGGGGTGTGCAGAGAATCATCAAACAGTCCCAGGAAAGAGCGATGTTTTAGTGGATAATGTTGTCTCTTCTGGATTAACATTTAGTGTGTATCCAAGCTTGCTGTTGATCTTGCTTTCTTTCATTGGTCATGGTCTTTCAAACCAATGCGTTGCTTCTCTGCTTCCAGTGATTTTATTTTATTCAGTAAAAATGTTTCACAGTTTATAGATTGTACTGGGTGTAGGTGGCAAGGTTTTGGTAGTGAGGGGGCTGCAGGTGTGTCTTCTGTGAGGAGATGCCATAAGCTGCCCCCATGTCGAATGGAGCCAGTTCCAGCTGGCTCCAAGATGGACCCACTACTGGCCAAAGCTGAGTCAGTCAGTGATATTGGTAGCGCCTCTGTGATAACATATTTAAGATAAGCGTAAAAAACTGCTGCACTACAGCAGCCAGGAGAGACGAGAGAGAATATGTGAGAGAAACAACTCTGCAGACACCAAGGTCAGTGAAGACAGAGGGGCAGGAGGTGCTCCAGGTGCCAGAGCAGAGATTCCCCTGCAGCTCGTGGTGAAGAGCATGGTGAGGCAGGCTGTGCCCCTGCAGCCCATGGAGGTCCACGGTGGAGCAGATATCCACCCTGCAGCAAGTGGAGGACCCCAAGCCGGAGCAGGTGGAGGCCTGAAGGAGGCTGTGACCCCGTGGGAAGCCCATGCTGGAGCAGGGTCCTGGCAGGACCTGTGGCCCTGTGGAGAGAGGAGCCCACACTGGAGCAGGTTTGCTGGCAGGGCTTGTGACCCCGCGGGGGACCCACGCTGGAGCAGTCTGTTCCGGAAGGACTGCACCCTGTGGGAGGGACGCCATGCTTGAGCAGGGGAAGAGTGTGAGGAGTCCTCCCCCTGAGGAGGAAGGAGCGGCAGAGACAACGTGTGATGAACTGACCACAACCCCCATTCCCCGTCCCCCTGTGCCACTGGTGGGGGAGGAGGTAGAGAAGTTGGGAGTGATAGAGCGGCTTGATAGGCATCTGGCAGCTGGTCAAGGTCAACCCACCACATAGATACAGTCCACTGTTCTTACAGTGTAGATCTGATAGTGTTATAGTCTTTGCTTTGCTCTAGCTTCTCCAATATTTTTTTTCTGGATATTGAGTAATTACACAGTATTATCCACTTTTTACTCCACTGGCTTTTAGCAAGTGTCAACCACTGCTTGTAACAGAGGAGGGCTGATAGCTATAATTAAATCAGAGGCTGGTAGTAGATGCTTTGTCTGCTGTTTGAGCAGTTGCAGGGGAGGAAACGTGTCTGGAAGCAGAGAACCCTCAATTTCAGAATGGAAGAGTTGATCTTTAAATTATTTTATTGGGTATTGTGGCCTTCTTGAACAAGTGCCGTAATACACCTTGATCAGTTTGGCCTTGCTTATCAATTCTGAAACTTTAAAGTGCTTCAAGTCATTCATGGTCTCAGACGGGACAGACTATATGAACTGTCTATCTAGTCATACAGATATAAGGCAGAAAAAATAAGATGAAGCTTTGACATAGGTTATATTAAATAAATTGTGTACAGTTTCACAGCAAAACATCTTTCAATTGTGAACTCTTATCTCCCTCTCTTTTTGGTCATACTGGTTAAGCACTGCCGTTATACCATACTTATGTACACTACCACACTTATATCAGAAAACACTTAATTTTTCTCACAAATTTGAGACTTGACAGAATAATTAGCCTTCACCACCATTGAATTCCTAGAGGAAAACCTGTCTGCGTAGTCGTTGCTACCTTCAGGATATAGGCAGGTCAATAGATAATATTTTCCTTTGTCCCATTTTGTGTAGTTATTGTGGAATTTGTTTCCTATTACTGTCACAGTTAATGTATATGAATGAGTGAAGACTATACTTCACTGAAGTACACATCTGTGTAGTTTAAACCACCCATTTTTGAGTTTACTACAGATACTACAGCATCTCTGATCCTTAGGGTGTGATCCTCACATAAGCTTGGAAGAGGAGGTGTGAAATAAATGCTAAAAATGATTCATGGAGAAAAAAAAGATAGCAGAAATCTGATAGTTTATAATTAGCAAACATATCAATTTAAACTAGATATTTTTTTAACACTGAATTTTTTGGCATGTTAGATTAAGTCTTCACAAACAGAACACAGCTAATTCTCCCTTATGCCTTTCAACTTTTGAGCCTTTAATGATTACAAAGAGAAGCTTCTGATTATAGAGTGATGTTTTTCCCTTCCTATTCCTTCAAGAATTTAAAAAAACCCAACTGTATGAAGATCCCAATTTTGCCTCTGTTGGCTGTGAACACTGAACCTGAGCTAAGCTTGTGTCAAGGCTTTAATGGTTTAGGGAACAAGGGGGTTTTGTTTGTGGAGTTTTTTCCCCCTCCTCTGAGTTCTTTAGTAGATCTGCCTCATAAAAATTTAGAGTTGTTAACTGGTGGAGAAAAATAAGCCATCACAGTGTAGATCTGCAAAGCAATTTTACATTGTTTGATTTGGTGCCTTGAGATGGTCGGATGTTGTGGTATATTATGAAACGAAGATTTTTCTGTTTGCTAGACTTCCCTGTTTTGTGGGAAGGGAAACAATGCTATACTTTGTTCCCTTCTACCTTGTGTGTATTTACCCAAACTACCCATGGAGAAGTTCTTATTTTGAGCAATATAAGAAAAGCACATGTTCTGTGCGACATCCCATTTTGCTGTCTTTGGTAATTGTAACAGTGGACTCTCTTCCATAGTACATCCTTCCTTTCCTCCATTACAGTTTTTCTGCTTGGGCAACTGACCACAAGATAGGTGGACAGACAGATAGGGAGGGGGATGTGTGTCTGACTATGTATATAAATGTATATTGTAGAAGAGTGGTGGTGTGGAGTACTTGCTGTGACTATCCTGCTGCACCCCTTTCCTATTATTGGCAGCCATCTCTGTTGTAGAACACCAGTGCTAAACAATTCTTTATCTGTGGAAGTAAAATTTGAACAAACATAAGACGAATTTGAACTAAATCACATTGCGTAGTTTCCTAGATTTATTTAAATGCAGCTCTCTTGGTTCATTCTGGTTTTTGCAATGTTATAATTATATGTACATTTAAGTTGGTCAAATCAATGGTTTTGGGGGAGGGTTGTTCATTTGATACTTAAATATGAGTTTGACTATTTTGGCATGAGACGTGAGCTGTGAGTTTAGGTACTTTAACTGACATGGTAGCTGCCTGGAGATACGACCCAACACTGTGATGTTGTACAGGCATTTGTTTACTTATCCGTGTTTACAGTGCTATGGATGCATGTGATCTTTTAAAAAACCCTTCCTCCCCCCGAAAAGCTCAAGATCTCTCTTACCAAATAAAAGGAGTAAGTTAGGAGAACTAGGTATATGTGTTTTGCATTGTTAGGCCTTATGAGTTTTGTTGCTTCAGAAACTTTTGAGACCTGAGCAAGTAAGACTAGCTGTGAAGAGAACAGCCACTGAAAAAAAACGGGGCAAACAATGTAATGTATGCTCTTTTTGAGGGATTTGAGTGAAAAAGAGTATCTTACTTTGTTAATTATATGAACCATTTAGTGAACTTTTTCATATTTTGGAAACCAAAACATAATTCTCAGAAGCTGAGGTCACTGGACGAAGTGAACTTATTGATGGCTGCAGCTAGTATGATATAGATGTGTCATCCCTGCCAGACTTCTGGTAATCAACTCACACATACAATCTCTGCTTCCAGTCCTTGCTGTTTCCAAGGTGTATGTTCTTCTGTTTATACTCCTGTTTGAAGAGACTGCTGTTGGTGCTTCTTTCTGAAGTGGTGTGTTTTTCCACAGCTCTGCAGATCTCTGAAGTAATAACAAAATGAGATGATATTTCTTTTTGTAACGGCTTTGTCGTTTGTAAATGTTGGCTGTGGAATTCCTCTTGTGTCTTCACGTGCGGCCTCTGAGGCTTGGAGAAGGCGTGGGTAGCTCTGACCCAGTGAGCACATCAGCTTCTATGGCATCTGGCTGTGGGTGGCTGGAGGATGTCATGCTGGAGCCTGTTGCTGTGAAAGAAGCAGGAGAAGGTTATGGTGTCTGTTTTGCTGACTTTCCCATTCTGTGGAAATCCCCAGCATGGAATTTGCAGTATCTAAACTCTTTGCACTGCAATACAGTTAAATATTTTTACTTTTAGATCACTTTTTATTTGAATAACATGGCTGGAGTTTTACGGGAAGTGTTCAGTGTTCTGATAGATAATCAACATTGTAACAAAATCCTAGCAACATCGAAGCATTGTTAAAAAAGGAAGTCTTGACATCCCACTATTTTAATGAACAGGTTTTTCCCGTCTTTTTAATGGATGGATGTACAATCTGACTGTATCCAGCCTGAGTGATAAGTTGTACTTCTGTTTAGCGAAAACACTGAAGTACAGCACTCCCTTGGCCTGTTGTCTTATAAATTAAACGTACTGTGAAGTACATGGCAAGCTAGCTGCTCATAGAGGAAAATCCAAGTGTGTGACTTTTTCTTGTCTTAGTAAGAAGAGGGGTCTCCCAGCCTGTGACTTCATATAGTACAGTGGCCATGGTATATTATTTTCTCCCTGTATTACTAACATACTGTCTGAAAGACTTTTTTGGCACTTAGAGAAGAAAGTTTCTTGTCACCAATCCAGAAGTTGAAATATAATTTCTGCAATTCCAAAAAAAAGGAGACAAAAAAGCGCATATTTTAATTTGGACTGTTGGCAGTTTGATTGAGAAAATAAATAGAGCTTTTTGGAAAAGCATGTATTTTTAGACTGATTTCCTGAGGAAATGAAGCTTACATGATCGTGTTGTCCATCTGCACATGTTGGTCCTTCCTGAAAAATTGTTGAGTCTGTTATCTGATTTCAGCCAGGCTTGAAACTTGAGGTGACATTTTGAAGATGATTGTTTCTGAATTTTGTGAAAATTTGTTGCTAATTAGAGGGAAGAGACCTGAACTTCTGCTCTTGCTGAGGAGAAAAGAGGCAGAACATGCCTGGTGTATGCCATCAGTAATCAGCTAGCCAGTTTGCACCATTTAGGTTTGCTGTCTCCTGCTGAGTAGGAATATTGTAGAAGACATGGAGAGTAGAGGGGACTGTTGTAACAATGATTGAGTTTAAAGGAAGAGCGGTACATTTCCATAGCAAGGTGAAGTTTCCTTGGTTCCAGTGTGCACAGCAATATGTGTTGAAGTTTTCCAAACTGAATGGAGTAGCAGAAAGAAGTCAGTTCTTTATCTGTGCACTTGGAAACCTTTCTTTTCAAATTGTAGATAGAACAGTTGGTAGAAACCACGCTGGTTCCTTTTATTGTATTCTATCTTTAAATGAGGGGCTTGAAATTAAGGTACATGAATTTAATCTTATTCATCACAAAAAAAATTAACTTTCCTGTAGCTACATTTTAATGCTCTGTGGAGGGTGGTTTTTATTATATTAAGCAAAAATATCATACCAGTAACCTTTGTAAAGGTAGGGGTAAGCTATGTTGTAAAAACACAATTGACACTTCAGAACTGCTGCTTCAAAATTATCTGCTTCTCTGCAATGTAGGGCTGTGTTAGCAGGTAACAAGTTACAGGCTAAATTTTTACTTCATCTTCTGGGGGCTGTAGGTGTTTTGACTCCATTTAATGCCACTACAAGATCTGTTGTGTTTAAAAGAAAATAAATACTCTCTCTCCCCCTGCCCTGCCATGTGTTTACACACATATATGCAGGTATGTATACACTTCTTTCTTTAAGTATTTAGTGGCCAGTGGAAGTTTGAGAAGCTGCCCAAGTGAGTGTTTCTGAAGTTGTCTTGGTTTTTAAGTCAACCAGTTTCTGTTTTACAGTGCCTGAAAATGACAACAAAGCGGAATTTGTTTGTGCGGCTGGTGCCATGCCGCTGTCTGCGTGGAGAGGAGGAAACGGTCACTACGCTTGATTATTCTCACTGCAGCCTGGAACAGGTGCCTAAGGAGATTTTTACTTTTGAAAAGACTTTGGAGGAACTCTATTTAGATGCTAATCAGATTGAAGAGCTTCCAAAGGTATGTTGGCTGGTTTTACTTTTAGTTACATTTATTAACTTTGTTACTTCATCAGCATTGTAGAAGCTGATAGTGTCTAGCTTTCCGCTTCAGCTTTTAGGCTGCAGTTTGCCAAATATTTGTAAGTAAATGTTGGTCCCAGAAGAAGCAGCTGTGGTAGAATGAATGTGTATGTGTTCCAGCTTGACTAGTTTGCTGCATGAATTGAGATGAAACTGCTTAAGCAACTGATCCAGCCCAAGAGAGATACACAGCAGAAGAGGCTGGCTAATTTATTTCTGTCGAAGTGCCTGCTCAAACTGACTCACTGTATTCAACAAATTGTGACATTATTTTGAATCTCTGATAACACACGAAGATTAGAAGAAGCAAGATTAATGTCTTGTTCAGATCTCTGTGTCCACAAAAGATAGCTACAATCCAAAGTATCTATTCACTTGAAGTCCTGCTTTCTTCTTTGGTACGTGACTGAAGAGACTTTCTGAAGTATCTCAGATTACTTAAGTTCAAAAACTAGAGAGCTGGAATGCCACTTTGATTACATCTTTATTATAGAAATTAATATTTGTTGTTTGTTCTGAAATGTTAAGACAAACTGCATGCTGAATTAGCAGTATACTAGAGAAAAGAATGAAAATCTTTGCCAGTGAGACTTTTGAGAAGTGCAAAGTGATCATTGCAATAGACTTCTTTCCATTACTAGGTCCTCTTTTGGTGGAATTACAAACTTAGTAGTTAGATGAAAGACTTAAGATTAAAGTTGTTTTGTCACAATTGTGTGCAAATCTTCACTGTCTCGCAGGACAACTATAGAATGCTTTGTTAGATTTTTGGAAAGTTTGCTATAACCACTTCAAATTTTGTGGGTTTGGATTTTTTGAAAGATAAATGAAACAAAAAAGGAAATAAAACAATTTCAGGATAGTAACTTGACAGTTATCAGAAGCCCTGGATTCCAGTAAAGCTGACTTAAACCAGCTGGGTGTTTTTTGAAAATCCAACCTTAAATGCTCCTGAGAAGCCATCACTGAAAATCTGTATTTGTATGTTGAATAGGGCTAATAACATATAAGTTAAAACTAGACATTTTGGCAAAGTCTGTTATAGTTTAGAACTTCCACTATTTTATTCTTGTCTCTTCCCAAGCAGATACTTCTTTACTCTAGAGTTAGTCATTTTAGGTTTTAGTAGCTTGCTTTTAAAGAGTTTGTATCAGCCTTTGAGGTTTTTTTCAGATGATTTCAGAACTTCATTCCTGTCTGTCATTCTTTACTGGAGAAGAATAAAATTGCATGCTTAAAAAACAGAATAAAATACCTTTTTAGCCAAAAAAAAAAAGGAAGTATTCTGAACTCTTCTTGCATTAAATTCCTATTTCCCAAATCATAAGAACTAAGCAAACATCTTCCTCCCAAACTCCTAATTCTCTAAAAAATTCCTTTTAATAATCTTAAAAGAGGAAGAAAGAATGTACTGTAGCAATCAAGTGGATGCATGTTGGCATTCTGGATCAGAAGTGGTTAGTCTGCTTTGTCTTCCTTTTCTGTTACATGCCATTTGATTTCATTAGTCAGTTCCCATATGAAATCCGATTTTGATACGTCAGTAAACTGAGAGGTGGGCAGTCAACCACTTGCCTTGGTCTAGTCTAAGATTAAATTATCCACACAATTAGAAAGACTGCTTGAATGTTGTTTTGTTCCTCTTTGCTTTTCTTTGCTGAACTGCAGGGACTTGTAATAGCCTGCACTTGTTTCATGTTAATGTGTTTGTACATTATAATAAGTCATCCTTATAGGCTCATTTTTGAGAAGCCAAGCATTTTTTCCAGCTTTTAAGTAATTTGGGCATTATTTTTTACTACCCTTTCAATTTTCAAAAGAAAAAAAACCACGTACAAATTCAAATACTGCAAAGGAAACAAGCAGAGAGATTAGGGAGTAGTGAAGACATAGTAAAAGTGTTTTATTTAATCATTTGACAGAAATTGTAATCTTAAAACTATCCATAGAAGATCTGTAAGGGAAGACCTATAACATTTGAGATGATCCTAGCCGATTTGGAGCCAGAGTTTCAAGCTGTGTATGCCTTTTCCCTAAGTAAAGCTTTTATTTAGTCTTTTAACTCTGAAAAAGGCTTCTAATTAAGCCATCTCAGACGAAGGGTGTGGTACTTATTAGACTGTCTCCAGCTTTCTGAAGCCTGGTTAAGACATTCCCACTCTTCCCTTTTCCTCTTTGCCCCTCGTGGTGTGTTCTTATTCCTGTTTTGGAATCTGCTGTCCTTTGTATGCCACAACACAACTAGTTTGAGGCTGTCTTGTCAGCCTGATCACTGAAATGGCCTGTCAGTGTGTGTGGCTTTTTTCTTTTTTTTTCTTAATTGCCTCCAATCTTTTCAGAACTCCAGCATACTTCAGAAACCGGTTCTTACAGTATAGCTCCTTAATTTAGTTGACTGGCCGAGGGCACAGCGTGAGCAAACTGTGGTGGAGAGAAGGATGGTGGTAGAGAGGGACTTTGCTTTACACAAAGTGCTGGTTCGTAGTCTCAGTTTCAAAAGTGACTGGGCATTTGAAACACTTTCATCTTGTGTGCTAAATCACATCTGAAAAGGTACCCTGTTTATCCCAAGTGTCACAATGTGCGCTTGAGCTGAAAAGCTCAAACTGTAGCAGTTTTAGTTTTCCCTCTCACTTTGCTGTTCGCAAGAAATTGGAATTCTCTAGTAAAATAGTCCCTAACTGTATGACTTAGTGTTTACTAACAGTAATGATGATCTACTAAATCACTGAATATGCAAACATTAAAAAAGGAACAGCTACAAAGTCAACACCATACAAAACTCCCCTCCCCCCATTTCCTTTACGGATCTTGCAATTCCTTGTGCTGCATTTGCTTTCACGCGACTGATCAGGGAGATTTCTAATGATTCCAAGAGTCCAGATTATTGTTTTCAGGGATGAGTCTTAAGTATATATTCTTGCTTGAAGTACTGAAGTAAAGGAATAGCTCCAAAACACATGAGCTCATAAAAGTTCTCCTTCCCATATAACATCCTAAGTAACTTCCTAATATCCTAATCCTTCAAAGCCTTAATGATATCAACTAGTTCTAACAGGTGCACGTTTCTGAGGAATTGGAAACATCAGTAGGCAAGTTAAAGTTCATTCCTTGAACTGTCCATCTTGTTAACTTATGTCTGCTTTTGTTCTGGGGTGCTATATGCAAACGTTACGTGGATGAGGCTTGTTCAACAGTCTGTGTTTGAAATAATGGCCTCGTAATTGAGAGAAACCCAACAAATTTTGGTTGAACTAAGCCCATTGCTATGATGTTGATTGGGATAAATTTTTTTTTAGTCATAGAACACTTCCTGGGTTTGTATGATCTTTTCTGAGAATTCCAAAAGAAAAGAACACTAAGTCTAGGTATTGATGAATGATCGTATCCAAAATTGTTGGGAAAGGAATATTCATCATAAATTGTTCAGGTGAACCATTTCAACCACTTTCTTACAGATGTTTATTTTGTACAAACTGTAAGCTTCCTACATATCATTGGAGGATTTTTCTTCCCTTACACTAGTATTGCTTGCCCTATTTTGTCAATTTGTAAAGCTTTCAGGTAAGAATCTCAAGGTACCTTACATATAGGAAGATATCTGGCTCTGAGCTAATATATTTGATAAAAATTATAATGCATGTATACAGAAAAGGTTATACAGTTTTCTATATCCTTAGATCAAACTTTCACTAGTTTACATCATAATTTTGTTGGATTTTTATGTACTTGTGCTAGGAAGCATGGAAGGGAAAAAAATATTGTAAGATATAATGGAATAAAATTTAAACTTTTAGAGAAGACCAATACTTACTCAAATCCTGTGTTCCAGAACTATTTGACTTTTAAAAACGCATCTATCAATTTTTTTTTTTCTTTTTTGAAGAAACTGTAATTACCTCTGGGGTATCACATGACATGTCCATTATGGAAAATATTTTCTGATGTTTGCAGGGCTATGTGTAACTACAGGTCATGAATTACTGGTCACCTACAGGTCTGAGATACTGGAAGGAATTTGTTGGAAGTGTTAAGCATAGCTGCTGGCTTGTTGTGACTGTTTGCAGTTTTTTGCTTTCCTAAGCATTGTAAACTTAGTCAATTTTGAATAAAACTAGTTAAATAAAGTTTTTGTAGTCAAAGACTCTAGTCTGGCCTTCAAGCTGTGAGGTCAGAAGTTTAAAGGGATTAAAAACAAAAGCTATGTAGAGGAAACTAAGAGAAAGTTGCATTCACTTTTTTCTTTGTTTCAATAGCAACTTTTTAACTGTCAGTCTCTGCACAAGCTGAGTTTGCCAGACAATGATCTAACCACATTGCCAGCATCCATTGCAAATCTCATTAATCTCAGGGAACTGGATGTCAGCAAGAATGGTAAGTCACCTCACTTATTATATTGGGGTAACTAAAAGGCAAATCACCATTGACTGTACAAAGACACTAGTGAAAATATAATTTCTAGAAGCTACACAGTAAATTTTAAATTACTACTCTAAATCACTGCTTAACATAAAAGATGCTCTTTTATGGTCTGGTTGTGATATTTAATTGTATCTCTCAAATTGATCAGTTGTACTTTGAGATTCGTTACTGAAAACTGATGTTGTAAAGTATTTTATATTTTCTCAAAATGCATATGCTCAAATTTATTACTTTTACTGGGTTTCCTCATGTTTCACTGTACTGAAGGGAGTTTGCACAAGGATTTGTAAACTTTTGCTGGATTCTGTTGTTATATTTTGTTTCATACAAAAACTGTTTTCAGTTTATTTTAATGAGCTGTCTGAAAATTGTAGTAGGACTTGGGTGCTTTGCTGTCCTGCTCTGAGGATGGTAACCTCTGTCGCATGGGGAGAAGTGTCTATGGACAATGACTGGTTCACTTGTCTGACTTGTTAAAAATCTATCATTCTGTGTGAGTCAGCCTTTTATAAATTGTGAAACATTGTCAGCTAAGTATTGTATACATGGGGTTTTATTAATGCTGTGGCTTTGGCAAGCTGGTAGAGGTGTGCGAATGTGAGGAAATGGAAATAACTTATATTGTCATCAGACTTAGTTGTGTGGGTTGAGAGAAGAAAAAGGTTCAGTCATGCTAATTGATGAGGATATAAGTCTTGTCTTACTAATTCAAAGTGAAGTAAGAGGACCTCTCCTTGAAATCATATTTGAAAATAAGAATTACATAAATATGCCAAAGATTTTATCATATTAAATTCATTGTTTTATTTGGACAGCTAGCTAATTATGACTCCACAAAGTTAAGTAAGTTCTCCTTTATTAAGAAAGTATTCCAGTTGTTGAGGTGTTGACATTCTCCTTGATTGTCCATTGTAGCTCAATCTGTACTTAAACTGTTACTTTATTATTTCTGCCTAATGAACGCAGCATTTAGTGTGATAAATTGACCTGATTGTCACTGCTCTGTTCCTGGTACAAGTGGATTAATGGTCTTTCTTAAAGAACACTGGCCTTAAACTTTCATAGTGACACACAACAGAGAAAGAATCATCTTTTTGTCCTAGACTGAACTGTTGAAAGGATTAACTGTTTCCAACAGAAGTTCTCAATGCAGAAGACTTAAAAGCAGCAAAAGGGCATTTGAGTTCTAGTGCTGGCAATTTCCTTAGCTTATGTATGTAAATAGGCAGCTGGTCACTTACCAGCTAGAGAGTTACTTGTCTGTCCAAAATGGCGTAACCTTTAGCTAAGCCTTCAGAGAGCTGCTGAAAGAGCACTTGTTCCTCTGAGGCATATAAAGAATTTAAGGAGGCAATAGCTGAATGATATGCTATCCCAGTAAACTGTGAAGCTCTGTTTTCTAGGGGTTGTTTTGTTTTTAACACCTTGCAGATAAACGACAGGGCACAAGCTTATTTAAACTGTTATCCTGTGCCTGTTCTCAATCTTATCACAGTTTGGATAGCTTCTCTGCCTAGTGTTGCACATCAAAAATAGTCCTGAGGTCACACGCTTGTTTACTTGGGAGATCTGTAAAACTCAAAAAACCAAATCAGAGTCCCTGTTTGTCCCTGTTGGGTGAGGTAAGAAATAGTGCTGTTTATTCTGTAATAAATTTGGTATTATTTGGGACTTCAGTTTGTTGGTTTAAGTGCCTTTCCCTTTCTGTTTCCCTATCCGCTGTTGCAACCACGGAACATTTTTCTCTTGACAACTGCAAGCCTATTCTCTTCCATTATGTCTGCTTTTCTCTTGGTAAGAGTTTACTGCTCAGTTTCCCACTGTCCGTGGTTGTTCTGATGTGTGTCTGTAATAGAGCCAAATAGGAGCGGGTCTTACTAGTTTTCCAAGACTAGCAACACTGATCAAAATCTCTGAGTCTTCCTTTTTCTTTGTTAGATATTGAAAGTATACAGTGTAGAAGCAGTGGACTTTGTGGGAAGCACAGAGATTGCTTTCCCTTAATTTATCAAAAAAAAAAATTACTGGCTATTAATCACCAATCTTAGTGCAGGATGATGAGAGATGCCAAATTCTAAAATAGAGTGTGTTTTTCAGATTCATGTGGTTGTGGCGAGTGAAGGTTATAGTTCCTGTATTTTTCTTGTACTGTTGACGTACCATAAGTGTTTTATTCTGATGTGGATGGAGCTAAATCATGGAGTGCAGATGCCTTTAGATCAATTATGCATTTAGTTTTAAAGGTTGCGTTTTAGAAGGGTAGTTAGACTTTTGTTTTCAAATACCAGCCTACATGGAATATGATAGGATTTTCATATAAGATAGTTGAGCTGTTTGTGGCATAGGCATAATCGAATGTATCGACTGAAGTATTTGATTTTCTAAAGAGCTGATACAAAAATAAAGAATGAAGCTTCAGTTTTAAAATGTGTTCAACTTACCTCATGAATTGCGGAGTCTGGCTCACAGAGGGAGACCTGCTGCACAGGAAAGCACCCAACTTTCCAAGTAGAACTACATACATATACGTGTGTGCATAATATTTGATGTTTAGATGAAAGATCAAAATTGTAGAAATACTTCAAGGTAATAGGCTTGTTACGTAAAAGGTATTAGTCCAAGAAAGCAATCTTTATGACCTTTTAATATCTCATAAAAGGTCTTGTCTTTTGAGTTTCAGATTTAAATGTGTCTAGTTTCATATATACAATATATAAAACTGTGTAACAGAGACACAGCAGATGTGCAAATGCGGATACTTAAGAATATTTAATAATATTTAATCAGAACAAGGATTCATCTAGTCCAGTGTCCTGTCTCCAACAGTGACCAAAAGCAGAAGCCTAGGGAAGATTTAGTAAAGTACAGAAAGCCAGGAGACATGCATGTTTCCCTGTATGCTCCCAGTGACCAGAACCTTCTGTTATTGGACCTACTTGAGCCAGACAGGGTGGGGGTTTTGTTTAGTAGTCTTCATCTGACTCCTTCTTTGTCAATGTATCTAGTCTTTGCGTGAAGTGATGTACGTTTTGAGGCACGTGCCGAGTTACGGAGTACAAGCCTGTAACAGTTGTGTGTTCTGGAGCATACAGAAGTCTTTGTACAAGCATTTCATTTGGAATATATTATTCATGGCTGCTGAAGAGGTCATGACATAGATGTAGCCTAAAATACCAAACTGCTGCTATATGTGCAGCAAGCATGGAATAGAGTTAGTTTTAACTCTGCCTTTAGTCTTGGCAATAGGCAGTAAATTCTGTAGGTTTTTGGTAGTGAGTACATCAGTTGTCCTTTTATGCCATTTTAACCTGATTCCCAAGGCTATTGTGAACCCTTAATATCAGAGGTATTCCATTGCTTCTTTCCAGGTAGGCTTCAGCTTTGAAGCCTTTTCCCTGAAGCTTGATGCTATCCTAGTCACAAACATGAAATGGTACTTGAAAAAATGGTACAAGAAATAAAATGCATTCCTATACCAGAAATTACATCCTGCATTGTAGAAAGCATCAAGAGATGCCCTTTTCTCCCAGTCCTACTGGGTTACATCCTGAAGAGAAGTTGCAGCACACAGAATGTAAGGCCTACGTAGAAAAATGAGTGGTTTTATTTATGAAGCTAAAGGAAAATTTAGAATTTTTTAATCCTCTATGGCCAAGTTATTTATGTATTGACAATTGTACAGGGGAAAAAAAAAAAACCAAAACAACTACCCACCAAAAAACCCCCACAACACCACCCTCCACCCCTAAATCTGTCTCGCTCAGGGTTTATTAACCTTTAGGGAACAACTGTTTCCTCATGGCTCCAGGATGCCAGCCTTAGCCTGCATCTAGGACAACGTGGAAGACTGTCAAGGAAATATTTGTACCTCTTCTTTGAAGAAGGGGAAAGGATTCACGTACGGTGTATGATAGTGTATAAAATGGACAGAAGAGTTAGCTTTACAGGTGTCATGGTCTAGGCCCAGCTGGCAACAAAGCACCACACACCTGCTCGCTCACTCCTCTCCCCCTGTGGTAGGATGAGAAGGAGAAAATACAACAAAAGGCTCCTGAGTTGCAACAAGGACAGGGAGGGATCACTCACTGTATTGGGTTTGCATGGCAGGGTTTTGGTAGCGGGGGTGCTACAGGGGTGGCTTCTGTGAGAAGCTGCTAGAAGCTTCCCCTGTGTCTGATTACAGCTAATGCTAGCCAGCTCCAAGATGGACCCGTCGCTGGCCAAGGCCATCAGCGACGGTGGTAGCGCCTCTGTGATAACATATTTTAAGAAAGGGAAAAAAGTTATTGCGCAGCAGCAATTTCAGCCAGAGAGAGGAGTGAGAATATGTGAGAGGAACAACTCTGCAGACACCAAGGTCAGTGAAGAAGGAGGGGCAGGAGGTGCTCCAAGCGCCAGAGCAGAGATTCCCCTGCAGCCCGTGGTGAAGACCATGGTGAGGCAGGCTGTGCCCCTGCAGCCCATGGAGGTCCACGGTGGAGCAGATATCCACCTGCAGCAAGTGGAGGACCACAGGCCAGAGCAGGTGGAGGCCTGAAGGAGGCTGTGACCCCGTGGGAAGCCCATGCTGGAGCAGGGTCCTGGCAGGACCTGTGGCCCTGTGGAGAGAGGAGCCCACACTGGAGCAGGTTTGCTGGCAGGGCTTGTGACCCCGCGGGGGACCCACGCTGGAGCAGTCTGTTCCTGAAGGACTGCACCCTGTGGGAGGGACCCCATGCTTGAGCAGGGGAAGAGTGTGAGGAGTCCTCCCCCTGAGGAGGAAGGAGCGGCAGAGACAACGTGTGATGAACTGACCGCAACCCCCATTCCCCGTCCCCCTGTGCCACTGGTGGGGGAGGAGGTAGAGAATTCAACAGTAGAGTTAAGTGCCGGAAGAAGGGAGGGGTGGGAGGAAGGTGTTTTTAAGATTTGATTTTATTTCTCATTATCCTACTCTGATTTGACTGGTAATAAATTAAATTAATTTTTTTCCCCAAGTTGAGTCTGTTTTGCCTGTGATGGTAATTGCTCAGTGATCTCCCTGTCCTTATCTCGACCCATAAGCCTTTCGTTATATTTTCTCTCCCCTGTCCAGTTGAGGAGGGGGAGTGATAGAGCAGCTTGGTGGGCACCTGGTGTCCAGCCAGGGTCAACCCCCCATGTTCACCAATTATGGTCACAGGCAAAACAGACTTGACTTAGGGAAAAAAGAAACCAATTTAATTTGTTACGAACCAAATCAGAGTAGGATAATGAGAAATAGAACCATATCTTAAAAACACACCTTTCCCCCCACCCCTCCCTTCTTCCCGGGCTCAGCTTTCCTCCCGATTCCTCTACCTCCTCCCCCCGCAGTGGCACAGGGGGATGAGAATGGGGGTTGTGGTCAGTTCATCCCGCTGTTTCTACCGCTCCTTCCTCCTCAGGGGGAGGACTCCTCACACTCTTCCCCTGCTCCAGCGTGGGGTCCCTCCCACGGGGGTCAGCCCTCCATGAGCTTCTCCAGTGCGAGTCCTTCCCACGAACCGCAGTCCTCCATGAACTGCTCCAGCGTGGGCTCTCCCACACAGTCACGGCCTTCTCCAGGCCCAGCCACCTGCTCTGGCGTGGGGTCCTCCACGGGCTGCAGGGGAATCTCTGCTCCGCCGTTAACCTCCATGGGCTGTAGGGGGACAGCCTGCCGTCTCACCATGGGCTGCAGGGGAATCTCTGCTCCAGCGCACCTCCTCCCTCTCCTCCTTCACTGACCTTGGTCTCTGCATGGTTGTTTCTCTCACGTCCCACTCCTCTCTCCACTGCACGTTTTTTACCAGCAGTCTTTTTCCCCTTCTTAAATATGCTATCCCAGAGGCTCTACCACCGTCACTGACTGGCTCAGCCTTGGCCAGCAGCGGGTCTGACTTGGAGCCAGGGAAGCTTCCAGCAGCTTCTCACAGGAGCCACCCCTGTAGCCCCTCCCCCGCCACACAAACCCAACACAACAGGTTCCTAGAATCAAGTGATTTTGAAAGGCTGAAGCATAGCATGAGGTGACTGCCAGGGAAATCAGGCTTTCCTGGAAGCCTGGGAAATGGGCTTGAAATTGCTTGTGCTTGTGGAGTTAGCATAGTGGGAAACAGCGAGATGGTCTATTTTTCCCTGCTTGAAGAAAAAAGATTGAATTTTTAAGTTCTATATTATTCAGGCCTTTGGAGGATTGAATAGCAAGATTAGAAAATAACTAGAAAGACCAAAAGAAACTTGGTGTTTTGGAAATAAGGGTATCTTCAATAGTCTCTTAGATATTAAGGAGTGGTTCTCTTTCACTGCCATGTTACAGTGAATTTAAACATGTCAATTTGTCAGTATTGCAAGGAATCTTTGTGGAAAAATACACAAACTAAACCCAAGAAAACAAACACCCCCACCCCACCCCCTGCCTCCAGACGTATCTGCCTAGAAAATTATTTTAAGTAATTTTAAAGAATTTTGTTAACAGATGCAAATTTAGATCAAATATGTTTTCTTCAGTGTTTTAAAATCATCTGCTGATTTGGCAAACTAGCTTTAGTATGCAGTGTGCCAGAAGTTGGGGAGTTGGAGAACAAGAATTCAGGAGAGTATCTAGTCTTATGTTGCCCATCTGCTGCATTTAGGAATATGGTTTTTCAAGGCACTGAGAATTATTCATAGTTAATAGGAAAACAGATCCAAGTTTTATTTTCCGCAGGGAGAAGTAGGAGAGGAAGATCCTGAATACAAAAATAACTTGCTGTAAATTTGCTATTTCTCTGCTTATAGTACGGGGCTGGGGCGGGGGAGGGACAGATGGGAGCAGGGGTTTTATATCATCCATGATAGTGAAACAGAAAAAAAGATAATTGATTTGCTGCTGATTCCTGAGTCTGTAGCTTTACTATAATGTATCATCAGATAGAGGTCATAAATTTATCTTAAATGTAGGCAGCTATTCTGTTTGGAGTTCTCTGTTTTTCCTTAAATATCTTGTCTGTCTTATTAAAGATACTGAATAGGATCTGTCTCTGCAGGATAAAACGATCTCTGTGTGTAAGAGAGGACGCGAATAGAATGGAATTTCAATACAGTTAAGGTCTTGAATGTGAAATTTCAGTGTACATATCTGAAATTCTGAAATAAGTTTAATACAAATCTCTTCCAGGACTCAAAGAAATTTTTGTAACACAGAAAAGGCATTGTAGAAGTCATTATGGGGTTTTTAGATGTGGATTTGCATGTAAAGGCAGAATGTACCTTTATTTTTGTAAAGCGATGTACTTTGTGTGACAGTCATCATGTATCAACCAAAAGTGACTGGACGGACAACACTGAATTTGCAGCCTAGGGTGGTCCGGGGATGGGGGGCAAAAAGCAAAGCGGCTTCACGTGTTTATGTTACACTTTAGTTTCAGGTTACTCTGGAGACTTGACAACACACCAGCCATGAATTAGATATAGCTGAAAAACCACCTGAACCTTGGTAATCGTCCAAGACAGCATTATGAACAAAACTACTGCCCACAACCTTCCTAGTGTTCCACATTTTGCAATTTTACACTGCCCTGGCATGTTTAGGTTTATGTAAATTAATGTGTCAGGCCTGTCTTCAGGAAGCAGCATTATTGGCTATCCTTTTTTTTCCAGAGGAAAGGCATTTAGGAACCTGTCTTGCTATTCACACTCCTTCTCCTTTACATTGTGTAAGGAACGCAGCTAGAGCAGGCCTAGAGATACCTTACTCTAAAAACTGAAGTTCTTCCAAACGACTTGAGGATTAATGCTTGGAAGACTCTTGTGGGCTTGCTGGAGTATCCTAGCTGTGCCAGTACATGTGTATAAAAGGAATAAAAAAAATAAAACTCGCAAAAAACCCACTACACTGTTGTCTTGTTTTCTCTGCCTGCATCAGCTCTGATAATTTAGCAGCGCAAGTTATTGTTGTTGGAGAAAGTGATGAGGAGGCATTATCCATTTAAACAGATCAGGAGGCTAACATACAGTATAAAATAGGATTCATTACTGTCTGAACCTCACAGAATTGGTGTTTTTAGCTTTCAGATTAAAAACTCTAAAATTTTTGAGACCACGTGTGAAATTCAAAATTTTAAAATACTAAACTTGACTCAGACTTGTAATGGGTTCAAAGCTATAAAAAAGTTTACGTCTTAATGCTGCTGCTTTTTCCACATGTGGACACTTACTCTGCAAAAGAGCCTTTTGTCTTAATTGTGAATAAATATTTTATTACTATATAAATGGATGTAGTTAAGTACCCATCTCGTTAACAAAATGAGCACCAAATACATTGCCAATACAGTATTTTATTGTAAATCTAATTATATTATAATAATAATCACAACCAATAAGAGTACATTTTTCTTTAAAACTCATTAGAAAGGCTTAAAAATTTCCCTATGGAAGTATTTCATGGAGGTTTTTTTCTGTTTTTTTTAAATGAAAACACTGTTTAACTTGTTCCTGTCAGATTCGTAGCTTGACTGACATTTTTGCATTAATCATTACATGGACTGTACAAATGTTATCTGTTTTCCCTTACAAAAAACCTCCAAACAGTCCTCCAAATAAAGATTCAACTTCCATTTTTCATTGTGTAAACTTAAGAAAGGAGCCCCCAGCGTAGTGGTAGCTTACAACCCTGTAAGTGACCGTCATTAAAGGGAGGACAAATGGGAAAGAAAACTTTAAAACTTTCAGAGCCTGTAGAATTGGAGAAAAGGACTTTGTAAAGTGAAGACGGAGAGGTGAATCTGCTTACTAAGCTGTACGTAGATACTTGTCAAGCAAAGTCCCTTCCAAGAAAAATCAGGAAATCCAGCGGAGTTTGTTTTCAGAATTTTGTAAACATTTTGTAAGATTTCTAGATTAGTGATTTCTTTGATAAAAGCAATAGTTTTTCTAGGAAGGGAACTTTTCATGCATAAACAAAGTGTAGAAAGTAGAGAATTAAAAGCTATGTAAATGTATTAAAATTGGTGTTTTATTAAATCTGTAACAACTTTAATGATGATAGGTTAAATCTATGACAGATTTATTTTTTGAGTTTTACTTCTTGAGAAAGGTAGATTTCTTCCACAGGTCTCCAAGCTTATCTATTTTTGCCTTTAGTAAGAGACAGACAGAAAGCCAGGCTTCTGCAATGCTCATACGAGGAAAACCAAGTTGCAAGGAATTTCACAATTCTTACACACTGAGAGTGCAAGAGGAGTAACTGATGTGACATATAGCAGGTTTCAAAAGCTTTGGGATATCTGTTTGCAGAACTAGACACAAGTATATTTGCAATGGTTGCTCCTTTCTCTTGAAATGATTGATTTTTTTTTTTAGGATAGGTTTTCGCTAAATAAGCCAGAGGCTCCTAAGCTGCTTGGCAATGACTAGAGTACTGAGTACCACCTTGTGCACAGGTACACGGAGGCCAACCTTGTGCTGATCTGTGACTCCAGCTCTGAGCAGGAAGGTGTTACTGCTGCTCTACAGCCTGGCCAGGCATCTCATGGAAACCTGAGATCCTGATTGATCTGAAACCAGCTGTGGCAAGGGATCCTCTAAGAATTTTGGAAAGAGGAATGAACGTTTGAAAAGAAGGATGGATGGGTCAGCATTGTGCAGGGAATTGATCAGGCTCTAACACACTGCTTGCTTTGAATAATGAAAAGTGCTGCTTTTAATTCAGAAGGTATGCAGAAATCCCAAATTAAAGCGAATTATACAAATATGTAAGAATACAGACTGTGACTGATACTTTAAGCTTTCAGTTTAAAATTTCAGCTTTTGCAAACAGATTTTACGTAATCTTTGGGAGAGTAGTGGCATGTATTCTTGAGCTCTGAAAATATTTTTATTGCCATGTTTGATTCTTATTGGCTGGAAGGACAGTTGTAGCAGAGGCCTGAGTGGAAGAACAAACAAAAGCTGCTCTTTTTATGGTGGAGCTGCTTTCAGGCAGGTCCTAATAGCTGCTTGCCCAGAAGTTGAGACCAGGATGTGAATAGATTAGCTGAGGGAATAATGTACATAAAAGTTGCTTTCATATTCATGCAGACTGACCCTATATGTTTGCCTCTGTGTCCTCTATACTTGTAAGGGTGCAGAGTGGGATGGATGCACAGCGGGCTGTAGTTTCATTTATTTTGCAGCAAGAGCGCCTTTTGGTGTGCCTGTTGTTTGGAGAGAATTTTTTTTTTTTCCCTCACGTTCCCCACAAACTGAGAGATCTGTCTAGCTGTAAACTCTTTCCTTTGGGGACATCACCCATGTGGCTTCCACAGGTCTCATTTGTTAGTGATTTTCTTTGTGCTTTTTAGGAATTGAACCAATACTTTTTTTGTTCTTTTCTTTTTTTTTTTTTTTGCAAGCCTGTTTAAAACATTTCTGTGTGAGAAGAGATGGAACTTAATTTGGAGGCACTGCCACTACTGTATAGCAGTAATGGTTTCAATAACTGAAGTCTGGGCATGCTAGTTTTAGCATTTGATTGTGAAGAAAAATATGACTACGTGACTGGAGTATGAACAGCAGAGCAAGCCCCCATCTGCAGTAGGGCTGAAACAGTAGCTTACTGGGGCATCAGCTCTGGGATCCATTGCAGTGAACAGTTCTGCCAGCAGCGGATGTGACTTGCACAGTTTTCTGTAAATCCAGAATTGCCAGTACTTCTGAGTGAAAAAATCTTATCTGATGGAGAGAAAAAGTCATCCCAGTTTTCTCTCCTGCTCTGCAAGTTATGCTGACTCTGGTGATAGGAAAGGATTGTGCTATGTAAGGGAGGAGATGAGTGTAACTCTAGATGGTGAGTGGGACCCCAATTATACTTACAATTGCCTTAATCCAGTCTAAACAGAGGGACATTTGTGCACGTTTGCTCTGACTAGCTGTGCCAAAACAATCATTGCTCTCCAGGGAGTCAGAGATCAGAAAAAAAATCTGTATTTCAGTCATGTTATGTGATGCAGAACTGAGGCTGATTACCTCCAGATTTGTGGCCATTGACCTGAAATCCCTATATGACCTTTTTGGTGTGCCCTTTGGGCATGTGCCACAGCTGGTCTGGGATCCTGATTAAACACCACTTTCTAGGTTAGGCTGGTTAGCTGGTGAGTTTTTGCCAAGTAGACTTCTGAATGAGGAATGCTTTCTACTTTTGGCTTAGTCCAGACAAGAATTTTAGATTCCTCTTCCTTACCTTACTGCCAAACTTTTCTTAACAATCTTCCAGTCCCATCCCTCCCCCCACTTTTTTAAGTGTTGGCCAGTGAATTTAAAAGTGCCTGAAATTTGGGAAAACAGGGAGGAAGAGGAGCAGGAACAGACAAGTAAATACTGAAAGCTCTTATGTACATCTCGCTTCTGTAGGGAACTACAGTACAAAAAGAACTTTGCTCTCAATTAAGTTTGGATCTCGTGGTTAGAATTAAAGATTACCGGCAAATCTTATTTTCTCCTTTTGTGCTCTGCAAATGGTCATAGTCCACAAGTGCGATGGTTTGTATTTTTTTGGAAAACAGTAAGCATGATCTGTAAATCAGCTACAGCACTGAAATGTGTTGGGGGTGGTGGTTGTTATCATGTAAAGTAGGAAGCAGCAGGATGAAGAACCTGTCCATATGATGCTTTTCAAGGAAAGTGGGATAAGGCTGCAACAGACCAGATAACCCCCAAGTAATCTGTTGCACTGTCTTCTATAATCTTTGAGTATCAGTGTATAAAGGAAGCAGTGAAAAACCCAAAAGAAAAATGGGATTTAGAAAGGAATGTGGATCTCAGTTTGCAGTGCTGATTTGATCAGATGCTTATGGACGGTGGGGGTGGCTATCAAATGGATTAACTAGCAGAGTGTTACAAAAGGAGTGCAGAAAGATGTGGTCACGGAGACCCTTGAGATTTGCTGAGCTTCCTTAATGGGGAAGAAGATCCAGGACAGTAAGGATAGATGAAATGCAGAAAAACAAGGAACAGATCCTCTTATAAAGTGCTCTTTACAGACCTTTATCCTTCTCTCATAGCTTTTTCCAGTGTCTCTCTGCCTTCTTAGTTACTCTTCTTTCTTGCTTTTTGAATTGGCTTTCTTGGTGGGAGAACTGAAAGAATACTAATGCAACAGTAACTGCATGTTTCTAGCATGCAGGAGGAATATAGCTGACGAAAAGTGAGTGTTGTATAGCCAGTTAGTAAATGCAACTTCCTATCACATGGTAGAGAGGAGCAGTCTCCTAATTTTTTTTATCTTCTGAATGTGTACTATAAACATCAGGTATATTTTGTGCAGTCATTCCCAATTTACTGCTCTTTTGAATGATGACTGCCATTTATCCATACTGAAATATTGAGTGAGGTTGGTGAAGATGGTGTGTACCACAATCCTGGCTCAAAGAAGCAGCAAAATTAAATTCATGGGCTCCTTCATTGTTAGCTTTCTCATATCAGTTGAATTTCTGTTGTTAATTAGTTGTTAAAACTGTTGCTGCTTCTTGCCCAAGGCATAGTCAAACAGGAGACTACTGTAGAGTCCTACGATTATGTACAAAAGCATGCTGATTTAACATGTCTGTATTTGGATAGCTAATATTTTGTTTGGCTGTTCTTTTGAGAGTAAGTTTACATTGACATTCTCCTCTCTAGCAGATGTGCTGTGTGTTTTATTTTCTAGGTAGTTATCACAGATTTAAGTCTTCTGTGCTTCAATGAATTCTTGGCACAGGCAGTGGAAACTAATATTAATATTAAAAACATAAGGTTTAACATGTTGGACCAGAGCAATCTTTCATCCAGGGACCAAGCCAAGGCCAGTAGTGTGACCATCTTTCAGAAAAACTAAGCTTAGAGAATCTCTTAATGTGATTCAAACAGCAAAACTAATGGCACAGAGTGAGTCTGAAACACAACTCTGCCTCCAAGGAAGAGCATAGCAGTGGTTTACTCTGGTTAATGTAGACACTTATTTTAAGAAGGTAACGTTACATCATCAGCAATAAAGAGGTCTTGATGTACTTCTTAGGCAATAGAAGACCACTTCATACAAATCATCCATAACTTCATCTATACAGGCCTCTTATGTGCTAGATCTGCCGCGTTCATCTGCCATGGCTCAGGATACTGTGTCAAGTTAGATGCTTTCCATCTGTATGTTTGGATATTCTTGTTTGGTGAAAGAGGCTTCTTGCTACAACTGGAATTAAGATCATGTATATTTAAATTTCTTGTAAATGTGTTTCTCTTAATAAAAAGATTATATGACAGCAATAGGTAAGGTACATTTCTAGTCTTTCTATAGTAGTTTTATGATCTTTCTTTAAACCTATCTTTGGACTTGAAAATATCACTGCTGCTTTCCAGAAATGAAGGTTCATTACATTTTAAGTATTACCTTTTTAGTTTTGATTTTGAACTGAGAGTGATAAAGTGAATTGAATCAGTATCCCCTGTCATCATCTTCTACTTTGACTCCACTCACAGCCCCAGTAAACTTCACATGGCCGAAACCATATATATAAAGTTGTATTTTTATTTACACATGTATGGATATACATGAACATGCATAGTAGTAAACCAGAAGTGTCAGAAATCTTGGCCTATATTACAGTTGATGGTTCAATTCCTCCTTGTCCCTCTGCTTCTATATTTTATTGTTCTTGAGTTCAACAAGCTAATTCCTAAAAGGATCCATGATACTTAGAGGTATTTAAACACCTGGATTAACTGTGTGGCTTAGTGTGCTTTTCTTGCCTTTCACCTCTCAAAAATAGAGTACAACACCTGGTATGAGTCAAAAGTAATAGTTTCAACCATTTAGTATGACAAACAAGTTCCTGTCAAGAAAGACCTAAAGTCTGCTTTGACAGAAATGGTGTTTCTACTTAAGTTGAATTTATGGAAAAGTCAGCATGGTGACTTTGCCACTCAATATCACCAATTGACTTAATGTGAAAGTATTTGTTTTGTGACTACTTTTTTTGTCAGGTGGTATTGCCATCTCTTAAGTCCTAATATACCAGGTCAATCTTGTTACTGCACAAACATAGAAAGAACTAAACCCTAAGCTAGCATCAGAAAATGTGTAATTTCTTATGTAAGTAAAAACATTACTTAGCAGTTGATGCTTTGCCACGTTTTTTCTGCTTTGATATTCTCAGAACAGATACATGGAGAGACATAACCAAGTCCCACCTGCCAATCTGAATGAGAAGATACACTGCTCTTGTCTTTCTGCAGCTGGACTGTAAGAGAGCTAATGTCCCTTGGAGCAGCATGAAATTTCACACTCTCACTAGCCTGAAAGCGAGGATCCACAGAGTACAGTTCCTTCTTAGTGGTCTCGTTCCCTGGGTTCAGGCTGCCCTCTCCACACACCTGATAAAGCACTCTAGAAGCAGACACAGTTACATGCATTAATTGAAAGACAAAGAGCTAATATTTCTGTTACCTGAAAAAAACAGTTGTTTTAAACTAACTTTATTTTACTGGTGTATGGGTTTTTCTTGAAAAAATAGCGTATTCTTAATCTAAGTAGAAGGATTGCAGTATGAGTGGTTGTTATACTTAGGCCAAATTTATTTAAAATGAAAACACCTGTCCCAGGGTATTAGAACAGTGTAGCGATACGTTGCAGAAGCAACTGCAGTTGTGATAACCATGGTTTTATTTGCTTTTATGGCATAGTAAAGATTGAGGTGAAAGTCTTGGGCAGTAGAGTGATTCAGTACTGATTTCCTACTGATGTGGTGGATACCTGTCTTCTGTTTTCAAGGCCTGTTTTGTCAGTTTCTGACAAATACAAATTTGGCAGATATGTGGGTTGCAAATTCACTCTGGTGTTTCTGGAGATAACCTCGGAAAAAGAGGAAGTTCCTTATTGTTTTAATTTTCAGACGTAAGTGTGTCTGCAGCATTTTTGTCCTCCTCTACAAATAATCTGAAGCTAACAGCAAGCATATGTCACATTTTGGGATATCTGTTAAGAACCATGAATGCTGTGAACATACTTTAAGATTTGAAGCTTTACCATTTCACCTGGATGTCATACAAGCCATGCCTTTGACAAACAGATCGTGTTGGAAGCTTTGTTCTACCATGTGTATGAATGCCCTTTTTTTTTTTTTTAAATATTTAATAATATTGGGACTGAAGGCCTGATCTGAAGTACGTTACAAAGTACAAGTACTTCAATATTTGGTAATGAGCAGTGGAAATTGTTAGTGTACTGTGTCTCTATAATGCTGCTCGGTGAGCTGCCTGCTATGCTGCAATATGAAATGCTTTAGGAATAGAATAGTAAAAGAATTGATATTGCATAAGAGTATTTCTTTAATGAAAACTGTATCTAAAATAAAATATCAGAGAACCAGTCCACTGGTTGCTAAATGAATTAAAGTTTTTATGACTAGCGGTTTTATTTGTATCATTTTTATGTCTGTGATGGAGTCTAATAATTTAAGACTGTTTCCCTACCTCTCCCTGTATCTTGCAGGCATACAGGAGTTTCCAGAAAATATAAAGAATTGTAAAGTCTTGACAGTTGTTGAGGCCAGCGTAAATCCAATTTCAAAGTAAGTTTGTAATTTTTTTGATGTTTTATATTTTGTGCAAACACTGAGTCTCAAACTTGCCCCAGACATGCACCAACCCTTGGAGGCTGCGCTGCAACTCTGCAAGGAGCAGTTACCTGAGAAATATCTTCATTAACCTCATTGCACTGTGATACAGTATAGCTATGTCATTAAAGTATTTTGCCCAAGTTAATAGGCTATGTGGGCAATCCTGCATTATACCATGTGGCTTTCTCAGCTTTTTTAAGTCTATCACTTCTCTGTGAACAGAGAAATATGCAGAGTTTTCTTATTTAATAACAATAATTAATTTTACTCTAAAGCCTGTACCACTGTTTTTCAACCTTAGCTTATATGAGTAGATTTCCCTGTCACCTTCCACAGTGACAAAACTAACTTGCCAGAAGTAGCACTGCCAGAGATACAAACTTTGCGCAACGTAACTCTTCTGGGGAAAAAAAAGTGTTGCGTAGGTTTTAATTTATCTTTTTGTCTCTAATGAATGCCTCCTCCACATTAGGTGTCAGGAGATATACATAGCAAGACTACATTTGTTGTTTGTAGTTTTTATTGCCTGTAGATATCGTCCTCAATACTTAAAAATAATTTTGAAACTAATCTTACGAGAACAAGTATCTAGTGCAATTTTGCAGCAATTCTGGTACCACCTTAATTTTAATGTTATCGTTATGTAGGACTTCAATACTATACTGTGGTTTAAGAAAATATTACTTCATGCCCTGAATATAATTGAAACAAAGGCACTGTGTTATTTTATTTCTGTATAGGCTTCCAGATGGATTTTCCCAACTGTTAAACCTAACGCAGCTGTACCTGAATGATGCTTTCCTTGAGTTTTTGCCAGCCAATTTTGGCAGGTAAGTTGAATTTGAAACTTACTGTCTACATTTAGTTTAAATTTATGCAGAGCAGTTTCTGCTGCTTCTCAAAGTGTGAACTAGAGGAGGGAAAGAAGTGTACACTGCCAATCCATTTATGCCACATATTAGTTACAGAAAAAAAACCCTGAATCTTTATCACCATTTCTTAATTGGGCTTTTGAAGGACAGACAGAATACTTATAAAGAGCCAAGAAATAAAACTCATTTACACACTTGCTTCTTTTACAACACAAGTCTGGTAAGTACAGGAGACTAGTATTTCTGAAATATGGGTTGTTTGTCATTTAGTAGTTGGAGTGAAACAAATAACGACATCTGTAATTCCACTTGTCCTCTCCTGGATGCACAGATTCCTTCATGCACATCTATAATTCTCAAGTGCCTTGTTGTCAGGAATCTTTCTGAAAGATTTAGCATATTTATGGTGTGCTGACTAAGCAAAATTGTTCCATGTAATAGCTTAAATACAAGACAAGTACTAAACCCGTACCTTTTTAAAATTGATTAAATCTTGGGAGCAAAAGTGAAAGGATAATATTGTTAAAAGGAAGAGTCCTAGGTGAGCATAGTTCATCCTGTTCTCCTTATCATGCAGATTTAGCCATTTCTGCTTTTTTCCCCTCTCTTCACTCTTATTTTGTGCGCTCTTTTCCTAGATTGTCACTCTCCTGCCCCATCCCATGTCCAGCAAGCCTCTCTTTCAGGAAACATGGTTATTAGTTAACCAGGGATATTGCTGTATGAAAGCAATTGCCTTAGGCTATATGGTTGTAGTTGGGTCAGCACAGTTTACAGGAGATTAGAAAAGCCCCCAAATAGTGTGTTGCAGAAGTTTGACAGATCAGGAGATGTACAATGAAAGATGAGCACAGGTGCAGTTCATTAGTGACCATTAGTTTATTAGTCATCTGTGACTGGAGTTGTTGGCCTATTCTTCTCTGTCCAGTTATTAGTCATTCCCTGATAAACGATTAAAAGCACCAGATCTGTTACACACTCAGCTAACAAAAAAGCTGCTTATGATGCAGGAGCATTAATTATCATGCTTGTTTCTAGTACACAAAGTTTGCATTTCAAAAGCTCTCATTGAGGTTGAAGAAGAAATATCTGGAAGATGCATAGTCTTTACTTGTTGGCATTGTAATGGTTGCCGATACATTTTTCTGTCCTGTTTTTTAATAGTCTAACCAAATGGAAAGATTTTCTTAGTAAAAAACAGGCACTACAGATGAAATTGAAGACTTCAGGTTGACACAGTTGGTCTTAGTTAAAAAAGCCTCATTATCATTTTTCTTCATCACTATCCACTTGTATAATGCTTAATGGTTAGGGAAATGGTGAAGTTATTAATTACTAATAGCTTAAGAATAAATCAGTTACTGAAGGCAACTTGAAAGCCAATTCTCCAGTGTAGTGTTTCTCTTCTATGAAGAATTCAGCCTTGGTTTTTGAAATACAAATAGTGACTTGCAGTGTCCTAGCTTGTAGCTAGGAGAATGAAACTGAGATTAAGACTTTTCTCATCAGCTCTTTTTAAATGAATTCAAAGTATTCATATACGTTTACCTGCTAATAATGGTATTGCACAGAATAAATACTGTTCTATAGGAAGACAATGTTTAGATCAAATAAATTAGAAAACAATGAATTAGTAAAATGTAATTTCAAAGTAAGATTCAGACCCCTTTGACATTGAGTACTTCGTTCTGTAAGTGATCAGACTGCTCTGCCACCCCACAACTTTACAACTAGGTATAAACACTTGCTAGTACAGACGGTCTTTTAACTTGTACTTCAGAATGTGGGAATACTTTTTTTTAAAAAGAAACAAACAAAAAAGCTCTGGTAGAAGCTTTTGGGATATTTAGATCATTGTTGGTTATTCCCATAAGGGACAAGCCTTTAGCTTCTTCCAATTTGGTGCATTAGTTGTTTTGTATATGGCCTTATAGCTATTACCTTTCATTACATGGGAATGCATGAAGTAACAGTTCTGTTGCCTGCTCTTACTGGCACCTATAGGCAATAATGCCTCCTAAAAACTAAGCCAATGCCATAATAAAGCTAGTGAGGTTTTTATGCTCCATGTGTCAGGGTCTCTGCTCCAGCAGTTCAGGTTAGAAACCTGGTTTCCCACATCAGTTTCTCTCTGACTCTTCATATTCATTTGTTCCACAGTTGGATTGCTGTCCTCTCTCATGAGTGTTGTCCCTCATTCTCTCACCTGCTGTTTTTATAGTGTTCTCATATCCCTCTTTTAGTTTGTTAGACTAAACAGAATTCTGTTTCCCTCTGGTATGGCAGGTTTTCCTTTGTGCCTCATATTAATGTATCTTGGAATGAGTTTCAGTTTGAATTCATCTTCTTTTTGACAGGGGATGATGACGCATATAGCTATATTTAGAATTCAAATTGAGATCTCTTCATGGCTTGTACAGTGTCATGATTATCTTCTCGTTTCTCTTGGAAACGTCTGTGGTTATGCTCTAGTGTTCCACTAGCCCTTTTTGCAGCTGCCTGGTGTCGTTTCCCCCTTGATTGACTAATGCATTGGACAGCTCAGTTAGAAATGGCTGATGACTCTACAAGGAAATCATGAGTACTTGACTTGGTGCTATGGCATCTTGTCCCTTTTCTATTTTTTTTCAGTCCTTAAGGTTGTACAGTTTTTTCCCCTGCAGTGTCCTAATAATTCACTATGTTGGCTGTGACTGTCTTTTGTGGCATCAGCCAACTTAATCGTTTTTCCTATCCTTTAAGATTGCTGTTAAAAAATACTGAACAGGATAGTCCCAAAACAGGTCTTTGAGCACCTCTGTCAGTAACATTCAGCCTGATGCTTAGGAAGGAAAACTTTGTGTAAGGCAAACTGCTGTTAGTATATCCATGCAGCATTGTATTACATTTACCTCCATGCTTTATTCTTGCCTTCAAAATTTGTGCTAAAGCTTTGCATGCTATTGAGGTCAAGATTATCCCATCTTTTTTCCCCTTCTTTATGACCATTACATACTTGCTGTCCTTCAATGATGTTGTACCGGTCCAGCCTGTTAGACTTATTAAAAATCACCAGACTTTTGATTAAATGTGCCAGTTCCTTTGGAATTCTGAGGTGATAAAGTGGGTTTTTTTCCTCCACTCCCAAATTCTCATTTGAATGCATTAATATTGGCCTGGATCCCAGAGTTAGCGTTTATGCCAGTGCACAGAAATGTGAGAATTGCTTTTGCTTACCTAAGAAAACCATATCTGTTGTATATAAATGTATATAAAGAATCTGTTGTATATTTGTATTATATGCAAATATATAAGCTGAGCATTTTAAACTGGAAGCTTGCTGCATGCTAATTTTGAGACAGGGCTTTAAAAGGGAAACATTATTTACTGATGGGTGTTTAAGATAAGCAAGGGGTTTGTCTTCAGTGTCATTCTAAAAACTCTGAGAATGTTGTCTATATTGGGGTACTGCTTCCAGAGACTTTTTACTGTGATGTTGCAATGAATTTACTTTTAATCTTCATTCTCAACAATTTGCCAGTAATATTGGCAGTAGTAGATATTTTTAGTAGTATCTACTTTGGGATAATTTTTTACATAAATGTACAGTGATAATCAAATTGGGGACTTAATTTAGTTACATATGTGCAATTTTACTGAAACTCTTGCAAATGCAAGCTGCTATAGGATACATATATTTCAGTCCTGTTGCCTTTATATTTTAGTTACCATTTAAAAAAAAAAAAATTCTGCATTAGCAAAACTGCAAAGGAATTGAAAAATAAAGAACATCTCTTTATGAAATATTTTTAGCTTTCCAAGAAATGACTGCTGTTGAACAGCAAGTTTCCAAGTATACCTCCTATATATTTCTTTTACATTTTTTTATAGATTGTATAGTTAAAGAAATCAGATTTAGGAAGAATATTGATCTTATTCTGGTAAGGTGTTCATGTAGAGATTTTGTTTTATTTAAAAGTTGAACTACAATTTAAAAGCAGGCTAAGTTGGTTACATCAAATAATAAAACTGCAACAATAAGTTTGTGAGACTGCTACACCAGGTATACTTAAAGCCATAACAGAGTATTATTCAACTTTGTGTTTAGGTGATGTGTAAATATTTCTGTAGTCATGGGTTTTTCAAGTTGAGAAATGAAATATTTCTGTATGACTATGACAAATCTTTGTGATAGAATGGCACAGGAAATATATATTCTGCCAATATGACTTCTATTTTTCCTTTAGTATAGGTGGACTAGTTCTCTGTATTTCTTTTCCAAATTAAACCCCAGTTTTTCAGTTCCATTACAGCAGTTCAGATGCTTAGCATGGGTGTTTACACCAGCAATTTAAAGAGCAGGTAGGCTCAGTATTTGATATGTATTATTATATTAAACTTGAATTAACCCTTCCAGTCATAATGGAAGAAGTGACAACTGCTTCAGTCCAATATTTCTCATCAATTACTGCAAGAAAGTTACTAGTTAAGGCACAGCCTGTATGTCCCAGCCAGGAGAGATTGACAGTATTTCCCTAGTAGCCTCTGTGTAGCTCTACACATAAGAAATTTGGTATTTGTATCTCCAGTTTCTTAGGGTTAGCTGAAGAAAGAGTAGAACATGAAACAAGGTCAGAAAGCTATGGACCTTTCTATAACTGAAGGCAGTCTTTAAGTTCACAGAATTAGCTTATTAGAAGTGTGGTACAGTCAATTCTGGCTAACATTAACGAAATGTGGGCATGCATATATATAGTTTAGCATATGAATGGAGGTTTGCTTCTACTGCATTCAACTGAGAAATTTGACTGCATACGCGTGTTGTGAAGAAAAACTACAAACTGTGTAGCTGTTTTCCATGTCATCAAAGCAAAACACCAACTGGAGCCTAGTGCAGTGTTTGGTTGTTCTCGGGTTCAGAAGTCCAAGCCCAAGAGGACTATTCAAATCTGAGGGTGCTTAAACAACCAAGTTCTGTTTTCTTACAGATCGGTATTTTAGGATGCAGGTAGGGTAAGAAGGCTAGGAAGTCCTTTCAAGTTATGTCCTAGATTGACAGCAGTGATATTACCATGCACTGGATTTTTATTAGGGTATTCTTTCAGTGCTGTTAGAGTGTTGATTTTTCTTCGAGAAGTTGGGGGGAGGAGGTTCCCCTCCAGCAGTTGCTACCAGATGGCAAGTACTGCTTGCAGTGCTGGGCTACATTGACCTCTGCTCTGTTTCAAGGTGACTGTTATATTCTTAGTTTATTCATAGGCATGGCAGATTGCAACTTTCAAATGCATCCAAAAATAAGTTAATGTCTAGAGGAAAAACAAATATTGTTTTCAGCTTTCTATTTTTACTTTAAGTATAGTTCTTACTACTTAATCAAAATTAAGGGTTTTGTCTCTGTCCTTACGACGTACTCAGTTAAGCACCTTCAGGAAAGACTGGTCTGTTCACTAAGCTCCTCTTTGAGTCAGGGAGCTAAATGCCCTATTTTGTGTTGTATGAGGGCCGTTAGTGGGTCACATGTAGAACTCTTGTCTTTACAATCCTGTCTATATTTAAACCAAACTCGGTTTCTTCATTTCATTTAACAAAGAGAGAGTCTTGTCACTGCTGTCCTGATGCAAAAAATTCCACTGGGGATGGCACGTTGCTTGAATGTCAAGACTGCTTTGAACTTATCTTGGCCAAGAAGTTGAGTTTGGGATTTAGAGGTTATTTATCTTGCAATCAAGGATTTACTGAAAGAAAGGTCAAACTGCCTTTTAACAGAAATATCGAAATGGATTAAGAAGCTGACTAGAAACAGAATATAGAAGGAAATCCAAGATTAATTTAAAGGTTGTTTTTACCATGTGGAAGACCACAGGCATTCCTCTGATGAGACTTTTTATATGAAAAGGTTTCATGTATTGCGAGTATTAGAAATTCAGCATCTTAACTTGTGCAGAGTGATCCTACCTTTCTTCTATTACTTCCTGTGTACTTCTGTATATGATGATAACATGTACCCATAATGAATCCAATGAAGTGCTTTAAAATCTTTGGGATGAAGGAAAACAAATGTGTTCAAACAGGTGCAGAAAAGCAGGCAAGATCTAGTTTGTTTGCTGCTTTATCGAAACCAAACCCCAATGAATAAATGAATTTAAAATAACATGCAGATTTTTGCACAAAACCTACTTGTATTCTTACAGAAAAAATATTTCAAACTTGTAGATCTTTTTTAGAAATTCAGCAATATAAATAAGTTCAGAGATTCCTTTTGTCATAAAATACAGTATATTGTGATAATTTGTTATACCTTTCTGTTACAGATTGACTAAACTCCAGATATTGGAACTTAGAGAAAACCAGTTAAAAATATTGCCAAAGTAAGTACGGATGACCTTTATTTAAATTACTTTGCAGGGTTTTTTCTGTAGTTATACTAATAATGTAGTGCATATTGAAAAGTAGATCACAGCTTAAAATGTGTAGCTAAGTAACTGGACTAAGTTCTCACAAGGAACTTTCCCTTCATACTGCTGAAATTATGTTTCCCTTCAGAATGCCTGGTCTGCTGTCGTGGTTTAACCCCAGTCAGCAACCAAGCACCACGCAGCCGTTTCCCCCTCCCCCTCCCAGTGGGGTGAGGAGGAGGAAAGGAAAGAAAAAAAAAAAGTAAAACTCGTGGGTTGAGATAAGAACAGTTTAATAACTAAAGTAAAATATAATACTAACAATAGTAATAATGAAATATAATAATAATAGTAATGAAAAGGAATACAACAAAAAAAGGAGGGGGGGGGGAAGGAAAAAACCCAGTGATGCACAATGCAATTGCTCACCACCCGCTGACCAATGCCCAGTTAGTTCCCGAGCCGCGATTCCCCCCTGTTTATATACTGGGCATGACGTTCCATGGTATGGAATACCCCTTTGGTATGGAATACCCTAGTTCAGGTCAGCTGCCCTGGCTGTGCTCCCTCCCAGCTTCTTGCACACCTGCTTGCTGGCAGAGCATGCGAAACTGAAAAGTCCTTGGCTTAAGATAAGTGCTACTTAGCAACAACTAAAACATCAGAGTGTTATCAACATCATTCTCACACTAAATCCAAAACACAGCACTGTACCAGCTACTAAAAAGAAAGTTAACTCTGTCCCAGCCGAAACCAGGACATCTGCCTATTCAGAGATTTATGTATTCAGAGATTTTTTTTTAATTAATTTTCTGTCCCTGTCCAGCTCTGTGGATTTCTCCTCCACCTGTTGAGCTTTTAATTCATCATGTGGGCACCTCAGGATGATCATTCTGAGATGTCTTATGCTTCTTGCACGCCGTATTGTACGGCTACCCAGATCCCTGTCTGGGTATGGTTCTGATGGCTGAGTGTCTGAGACTTAGACATTAGTAATTAAGATCATTATCTCTAAATAAAATGTAGAGTTTGAGATGCTTGCTCAGAGTGACTGACAGAATGCAGTTCACATGACCACTTTTTTTAGTTTAATACACTTCAGGGCTGAAGAAAGTAACAACTTGTTACTGTGTTGCATGGAATCTGTTCTGCCGTACCTATTCTACAATGCAACAGGCTTGTTTAACATAATGGCAGCATATTCCTCACACGTCTTTTCTGTAATAGTGAAATAGTTCTGGAAATTCTTACAGCATTTGTTTTAACAGTAAACCCAATAGTACCCCTCTCTTAAAATCTAGCATCTTTCTAAACCCTGCCTTGCAGTTCTCACTTATTTCATCAAACAAGGCCAGGCTGATGGTGTTGCAGTTCCTGCTGTTTCTATGAGCTAGAGCAATGCTCTGAATTTTCTGACTTGGACCCTGGAAGTCTAAGTGGGTTAACAGGTATAAAAGGTGAATGAAGAGAGAAACAGAGATCCCAAAGATGGGGTGTGAATAACGAACTGTAGAGTCCAGAATATGTTTTGATGTACTGTAAAAGGGGTCCTCCTCTGGCAACGGAAACTGGTAAAGAGAGTACTGGTTTTGGTGGATGTAAGATGTTTTGGTGGAGAAGAGGAGGCGCTAACAATTGAATGTTCACTCTGTCCAGCTCTCATGCTAGCAGAGACTTGCATGCAGTAGGCTGAAGTATAAATTGCCAGCCCTTCAAGTACAACTGCCAGTTTTCTTAGTGACTGTAGCTAATTATATGCCTAAGACATGACCGAGGGGTATGTTCTATTAGAATTCCCTTTTTGTGTGCCTAGATACTGTACTGTGGCGTCTGCTGTATGAAGATGCCAGAACTCATATCTGGCATGAAATGTATAGCATCAGAAAGTGTGAATTTAAATCTTCCAAGTGTGAAGCATTCTAGTCGTTCATGTGGTATAAATACTCTCTATCCTCCTTTGTTCTTTCTGCTATCACTAATTTTCAGTAGAAAAAAATTAAAGGGCATGTAATTTGGTGTAGTAGCGCTGTAAGTTAAGTTACTCCCAACTGAGGAACAGTAGCTATAATTAAAAATTATAGCGAATACAGATTTTGTTTATAAAATTACTCTGACCTTAATTGCCATAATTAACACTAATAGCATGAATTACATGCGATATTTTAAAAAGAATAGTTTACGGAGGTCTCTTATAGTGATAAGAGACATTTAAACAAATGCTGTAATGTATTTAAGCGAAACAACTTCTGTTGAAGTTGCTGGGAATTTTTTTGTTGACTTCAGTGTTTTCAGGGTCTCATCCTTGCTGGAAAACTAAACAGCAGCTGTCATGAAGATGTCCTCTGTAGCACCTCCATAATGATCTACAGTACATGCTGAGCTGCCACCTTTATTATTCTCTTCTGGTACTCTTGTGGTTCAGTTACGGGAGATTAAAGCTACTGAGACTTTTTTTTTTTTTTTTTTTTTAATTTAACCATGCTAATATGTATTTTGCTACAGTGAGGCACTGGAAACATACATTGTTTATGTGTGATGTACACTGGGGAGAAAAAATTCATTGTGGTGTGCATAGTATGCAAGAGGGGAATCTGCCTTTCAGGATAATACAACCATGCAGCAGTTGACCTGGCCAGCAAAGGCATCCATGGCCTAGCTTTAACTATTACATTAGAACAGAAGCTGATGTGAAAGTCGAACTTACATGGTTTTCCAAACCTGAGTATGTGTTTTAAAGGGAACATGCTATACAGCTTTAAACAGTGTAGAAAATCCAAAGGGTTTTTTTTTGCAGCTAATAAGATGTAGCAGTACATGCTAGTATTTTTGCTATAGAATACAACTATCTTTTCTTGTTTTCCTGTCACTCTCACCTTTTTAATATTTTCATACTTACAGCGAATTCTCTTGTATTTGTAATGAGAAATGTATTTGGATAAATTTCTACAAAATCACCTAGCCCTCTTGCTGAATTAAACATGCACATAATTTTTAACACTAAAGCATGAAGCACTTGAAAGGCTGTTAATCAAAATGGGTAATTAATGCCAACACACTAAATTAACCTTGCTTTGTGCCAAATGCATCATTTTGCTTGGAGCTTATCAACAGCCAGAGACTGCAAAACTGGCAGTATTATAATGCAAACCAACTCAGTGAAAATATTTTTACTGAAAGGAAAGCCAAAATACACGGAGACTATTTTAGAGGCATTTATCTGATAGGTAGCTGAAAGTTGGGAAAACGGTCCAATGGAAATATAAAAAGTTTATTTTTTATTTTTTTTTTAAGATTCTGTCTGTTGCCTAATTCTCAATAAAAAGAGCAACCTTTTTAGAAAGAAGCAAGTTATTTGAGAGTGTACTTACGATGATTTAGGGCCCAATCTTGCTATCACACACACCTCTTGAATTGTATGCTACTTGAAGTAAGTTGTAGTGTTAACCTTAGTGAAGCTGACTATTTACAATATCAGAATCTGAGACATAATTTAGACTACCTGATCCCTTAGTGTTGTATTGATTTGACAGCAAGTTCAATAATATGAATTATGAAACAGATTTTTCAGTTTATGGAAGGGATTACATAGTGCTGTGGCAAAGATAGAAATAGGTATGACTCCGTGATCTAGTAAATTTTTGTTTCCAGTCCTGTATTCTTCTTCTTTTAGCATTGAATTTTCCTGTTACTTTAAGATTATTGTCTGAAGGTATAGTTGCTCTATAAACAATGTAGAAAAGCAACGAGATATTAGTCATGGAATAGCTGAAAGTGCTCTAGATTAGGCCGGCAGTGGGGAAGTGGAGGAAAATAACTGAGGCCCTGGTCTTGCAAACACATTTGTGTATGTCTTATGATTGAGTGGATGTGTTTGCTAGATTACAGACATTTTGGCAAGGGAAGAAAAGGGCCCGAAGTCAGTAAAGTTACTTTGTTATACTGTCAGTGTTACATAACATTAATTTTGCAGATACTTGAGAGAGATTTGCAGATACTTGCTCTTGTTCCAAATGGTAAGACCAGGACCCTTGATGAAAAACTGTAACAGTATTTTTATTTCATATTATTTTTAGTAAGACAGTGAAGACTAAGGCAAGAAAGGCGACTTTGGGTTGCCTTAGAGCCATTAAGGATGTAGCACTAGCACGGTGGGAAGGGAAGGGAGCACCAAGATCTTGGGTTGGACCGGAGTATAATTTGTGTATCTAGTGTAATTTGGCAGTGGGAAGGAGAGGAGAGGAGCTTTATTGCTTAGATTCTGTGAATCTGGTGTTAGCTGTGTAAACAGTTTGGCCTCAGAGTTGAATGGAGGAAGGAAAAGAAATCACTCAGACCTTGGACTATGTTGGTGTGGGAGACTGATTATTTTTTTTTTTTTTAAATCTTTACCAAACCATTCAAATAAAAAGCGTTAATGTTGAACTGAAAGAAAAAATTCCATTCATCTCAAGCCACAGTAAAAAACCCCATCCAACTTAGTTTCAATTCAGCCTCATCAAAATTCACTTAAATGAAATTGAACTTTTTTCATTTTGCTGGTGTTACCTGTTTTTTTTCTTCACTTCTAAAATCTGTATATATTTCTGAGCTGAAAATTCAGTTCAAATAAAAATCAAGGCACTGTCTCAAAACTGTTGAAATGAAAGGACTATAAAAATGTTAAAATAAGCCATTTTTTTCAAATAATCATTTATGGAAACTAATGTATCAAATTCAATCCCACATAGCTGTGATCTCCCTTAATCTACTTTTTGAAGCTGAAATTTGGATCATCAGTGGAGTTTTGGACTGCGCTCTCTAGTAGCCCACAGTCTAGCTAACATAGCTTGCAAACAGAAGAAATCTAAAACTTTTTTAAATTGAAGCTATCAGTAAAAGTACGGCATGGTGTTGCCCATGAAGTTTTGAAAGCTGCAGAATGATATGCTAGATCCTTTAAGTGAGTCTTCAGCTGTGCTTCTGCGAGACGCATTGGAGCAAATTTGTTAGCAACATATAGCACTAAAACTGATATTGGCATGGTCTTATAAAGCTTTTAGAAATTCAGCTTACGCAGTATTTCAGAGGGACTTAGATAATTTATGTTAGAATTGGAAAATGAATTTTAGCAGTTGGTTTACTGATAATCATCCTGTTCATTAGGTTTGAGAAATGAGGGAAAATGTTTCTCAGATTCTTCTGGAAGTAGCCTTTTCATGTATTTTTTTCTTTTTCTTCTTTGAGACAGTGGGAAAGTGAGTTAAAGGCTTTCCCCTAAAGCCTGTGTATACCATGTGTACAGTGCAAAAAATGGCTTCTGCTTTTGTCTTGATCATGTCTTTACCTACGAATGCTAAATTCCTAGTTTGTCCCCAGGATAATTACGATAATGTAATGAAAATGAAATCTATAGACAAATGTTGAGTGTAATCCTTTTTGGAGATTATTTCATGAATAATATTAATAATCACATTAACTTTCAATAAATAAGGCATTTTTCATTAGAATGTAATTTTTGAACTGTATATTCAGAACAACTGTAATACGTAGTGTATTTGAGGAACAACTGAAGCTTTGAATAGCTGCATAGAGCATCTTGTGCTCATGCAGATGTTTTTTAAAGATACTAGTGTTCATACATATATTCTGATAATATAAAAGACTGTACCATTTAGAAGCTCTTATATTTAGTTTTTCTGGAATTTTATAGTATGTACACATGGTTTATATTTGAAAGTTTTAGATATTATTAATTGTTCTATGGAAATCTATTACTAAATAAATATAGAACATAATGTCATATGAGGGATTCACAGCCCCTTTGAAAATATCTTTTAGGTAGTACTGCTGTTGACTGGAGTACCGATTGTGTAGACCACCATGTGCAGTGGTAGATAACCTCTGTGGGGTCCCCAAAGTAAACTTAAATGGAAGAAAAATGTTGCCAAAACACAGCTTGAAATAATGGATTATACTTTTTTTTTTTTTGGTCATTGATTTAATCTTTGCCATAAGTTGGCTTAAAGAGTATTGATGTGTCACAAAATCCAATTTAGTAATTTGATTTGTTGTAGGACTAGAGAAATAATTAGGATTCCAGACCATATCATATGGAAGCAACTTTGTCAGCAGCCTGGAGAGGGAGAAAGGCATTGTTGGTTACTGTGATTCAACAGTGCCTTTTCTGGTTTAGCTGATCATTAGACAGAGGTCTGTCTTTGAGCAGAAAACGTAGTTAACCAGCCTTTGGCTGCTGAGAAGACTTACTGTGACTGTAGGTGAAAAGCTGAAGCACTCAAAAGAAGAGTAACTTCACTGACTTACTCTTTATCATAAAGATTACTCTAGTGGTCTTTAGTTTTTGTAAACTAATCTGTAGCTGAGTTGCAGTGTACTCTGTGTGACAGTCAACAGTTGGCATGATCATTAATATGTGCCTGGTTGAGCAGTATGTGAAAATTTTACCTTATTTAGATATCAGTCCAGTCACAGAACAGCATCACTACTTAATACTGATTAAAATAATATATTTGTATGAATACAGGAAGATTGGATGTAACTGGTATTTTCTTAAATCTAATTCCTTATTAATGCCCTTCCTGTGCAGAACCATGTCCAGACTGACTCAGCTGGAGAGACTGGACTTAGGAAGTAATGAATTCACAGAAGTGGTAAGTTTTGCCTTAGTAACAGAGCTTTGTATCTTTTATAAATCTCTTTATCCTTTAATCTGTTTTTAATCAATATGAAAATGTAAACATCAGCTTAAGAGTTCTGCTACTGAGCAAATATTATGTATGCCTTATGCTACTTTATGGAGCCTGTTATAAAAATTATGTGCATATTCTGATGAATACGAGTATATTTTTTCCTCAATTTGAAAATATCACTCTGTGGTATAGTGTGGTTACTGTACTGGTAAAAAATTAATGGTAATATGTGTTTGAATTACAAACATAATTGTTTGGCTTATAATAATTTCTAAACACTTATTGGTTATCATGTATTTAATGTTGCAAGTTCTGTATAAGCTGTGCATAACCTGCTTTTATTATTGTGCACAAACTATTTAGATCCAAGGGAAACTATACCAATTTTAAGTTTGAATATTGTTCAAAATAGTATTTACAGTTGAGGTGCTCAGATTCTTCCTTCAGCATGGATCAACTTGTTTCCTGTTCATGATCTCACAGACAAATACATCTTATATGTACAATCACTTAACATCTCTCTGCTTCTACAATTACGTTCGTGGATAAAGGAATTGAAATAGAAGTATAGTGGAACATACTGACCTGCCATATAATAAAGTCAAGCCTTTGTGTACCACCAGTAGATCATGCAGAACTGAACACTTGCCTAGTTGTATGGTTCGGCAGATAGGGAAGTGTATTTAAGGAATTGTTCATTAGTATTATAACACTTCTAGCCATTACCATTACTGCCATATTCTCATTACAGGGTAGATATTTGTGTGGGAGCCTTAAACTAATGTGTCCAGGCCCACGTTAAGCCATAACAGCCAGGAACTAAGTATAGGCTGCAAAATTACTTGTTTGGGTATATTTTTGGCTGATTGCTTCATCTCTCCCAGCCTTTTAGCTATAAGAGTCAACTACTGGTAACGTATTTAATTAAGATCTTTTGGTAAAAGCACAAAAAGATTTGAAACTGCTTTTTTGGGTAAAAATCTGTCTGAAAGGTAGTCCTCAGTAAAGATTTTCGCTTGGAAAGTGGATTATTGGGAGTCAGGACTGCAACTTACGCAGGAATGCTGTATATTTACAGTATAACAAAATTGAGTTCTGCATTTAACTGAACTTGGTTGTAGTTGTTAAGGTGCAGTAGTACCTGTTTTGTAGTCCTTTCTCAGGAGGGAAGTTTAAATAGAGAGGCATATGCAACATGGATGTTTAGCAAGTAGTAGTCTTTCCCTGATACATAAGATACTTCTAACAATAAGTTGTAATGGAAGCACAATCCTGCACTTCACTTTATGGATGGAGTGGCTTGCTTGCATCATGCAGATGCACCCTTTGTTGCTAGAAAATTAAAATTTGTTTCCCTTTTCCCCAAAGCCACAAAATCATTGTGGTTTTTGAAAAACAGGTCTTCTGAGTTGATGGAATTTAAGGGTTTTTAGACCTTCTCTATGAAGGAGGAAATTATACATGTAACGTTTATTTATTGTGTGCTCCAGTTGAAAAATAATAGTTTCTGTAAAAAAAAAAAAAAAAACAAACCTTTCTGTAAGGATTATTTAGTGCTGTGATTACGTTCTTGAAAGATTTTTGTATATCTAGTATATATTTACATTTCAAAAAGTGAATTATCTGGGTTTTCTTTGACCCAGTGAAAAAAGTGTATATAACAGCTATAATAAGACATTACTTAAAGTTGCAATAGATGAATCACTGAAGTTGTTTTTGCCTTTCACTATTTTTTGTATGAAGTTTTTAAAAAAAATGGCTTCCCTTTACAGCCTGAAGTACTTGAACAACTGAGTGGGTTAAAGGAATTTTGGATGGATGGTAATAGACTAACACTTATTCCAGGGGTAAGTTCTTTTACTGTGTTAAACATTTAGTATTTTAATTTACAGTGGTATTTGCTCTGTCAGCGATCACGTATGTTAAAGTTGCTATGTAATTTTAGTGTTACTTAAAGCCAAAAGGCTAAATGCCACTTAAATGCTTAACGAGTCCACTTAGAAATTGTCACTGATAATGAGAGCTGGGTACACAGCTTTTCTTTCATTGAATGTTATATACCTCTCATCTAAACATTATGTTCCAATTCAGGAAAGGGGTAAAAATCCAGATCAAATCCTGGATCAAATTTAGGGTTGACTGGTCCTTCCAAAAAGGGATTATTTTGTTAGACAGCAAGCAGGAATTTACAGGATAAATATATTGTGTGAATTTTTACTGGTCATGGCTGTAAAGCAAGCAATGCGTGTTCAGGTGCCATGTATACAGGGAGTATAGCCAGTTCCTGAGAAAATGTTCTGTTGACTTTGCCTGGGTTCCTGTCATCTCTCAGAATTACATGGGGTCCAGGCTGACCTGTTATTGCAGTACTTGTGCAGCTGAGCTTATGTTGTAGTAAACTAGTAAATGACTATTGGAAATTTGGGAAGCAGCTTAAAATCATGTCATGGTTTAACCCCAGCCAGCAGCCAAGCACCACGCAGCCGCTCCCTCGCTCCCCCATCCCGCTCCCAGTGGGATGGGGAGGAGAATTGGGAAAAAAGGTAAAACTCACGTGTTGAGATAAGAGCAGTTTAATAGCTGAAGTAAAATATAATGCTAACAATAATAATAATAATGACGTATAATAATAGTAATGAAAAGGAATAGGGAAAAAAAAGGGGGGGGGGGGGGGAAGTCATGCACAATGCAATGGCTCACCACCCGCTGCCCCAGCAGCAGTCCCCCCTCCCGGCCAACTCCCCCCCATTTATATACTGAGCATGACGTTCTATGGTATGGAATATGCCTTTGGCTAGTTTGGGTCAGCTGCCCCGGCTGTGCTCCCTCCCAGCTTCTTGCACACCTGCTTGCTGGCAGAGCATGGGAAACTGAAAAGTCCTTGGCTTAAGATAAGCGCTACTTAACAACAACTAAAGCATCAGCATGTTATCAACATTATTCTCACACCAAATCCAAAACACGGCACTGTACCAGCTACTAAGAGGAGAGTTAACTCTGTCCCAGCTGAAACTAGAACAAATCACTAGCAGTCTTCTGATGTGAGGGCTTTCTTGCCTGATCAGTAGTCTTCTCTACTGTCTTTCCTCACTTCAGCGAATTCTTCCTTGAAGAGCTGAGTGGATGTATTAAACATTTCTACTTTACAGTAAAAGTAAAACTGTATTTGTGAAAGTGACTGGATCTTTCCTGTGAAGATTTCAGTAGTGTGCACAAATCTTCAAGCTTATTCTTGGTTCATATGGAAAGGTAATACAAGCTTGTATTTTGGCTTGTTTCTTCAGTTTATTACAATTAAGGATTCATTGCTGTTGTTTTTGAGGTTAAGTAGGATGCAGTTTTACACAAAAGGCGAAAATAAGCATTAAAAGACTTTACTGGAGCCTAATGATGTCCTTACATTACCTATCTCTGTCTGAAATCTGTTCTAAAGCTTCAGTTACTTGATTCATACTAACTGATCAAACCGTTGAATTTGCAGCAGACTGACTTGAGACCTGCAGAATTACTGTGGTGTGTCTGTGTGTGGAAAAACTTCAACTGTGCGTATCTGCACAAAATATTTCATTATAAAGCTTGAATATTTTGCATAAAATTGTATTTCAGCACTATAAATAGGTTTTCTCTTTTCCTCTGGCATTACACTTGAGAGACAGTTTGTTGTCAAATCTGCTGGATTTTTTGTTTTGAAGTTGCACTTTCTAGAATGCATTATTTTCTCTTGCTTTTAGTTCATAGGCACTTTGAAACAACTGACCTACTTGGATGTTTCTAAAAACAACATTGAAGTAGTTGAAGAAGGTATTTCAGGTTGTGAAAGCCTGCAAGACCTACTGTTATCCAGTAATTCACTTCAGCAACTGCCAGAGTCTATTGGTTTGTATTTTCAATTAATTCATGTTCTTAAAAGCTTATAGTTTAGACACAGAACACTTGAAAATAGACAAATGACACTTTAGATCAAAGTTTCAGTTGATTAAAAGTGCCAGTTTTGGATAAAGCTGTAATGCGTAGCTGAATAATAAAATTTATATTTGTTTTGGAGTATTCTTGACTTTATACAGTAGTTTGTAAATGGATAAGAAACTGTTGACTGTAACAGAGTAAAAAAACTATTCCCCCCGCCCCCGGCTGGCACATGGTAAGCTGGCAAACAAGTTGTGTAGGCTCGTCTGCTTGTTTCCTTAGATATATAGCACTACAGGCATGCCAGGGAATACAGAAGATGTGGTTGCTTGCCCATAGTTTTTTATCCCCTTAATTTAAAATTAAAACTAAGCTTAATGAACTCAAATGTCCTTTGTGATTTACTTGTTCATTTTATTACAGGTTCCCTGAAGAAGGTAACAACACTTAAAATTGATGAAAACCAGTTAATTTATTTGCCAGACTCCATAGGAGGGTAGGTATTTCACCTGAAGAAAAGGTTGAGTTGCCTTTCTGCACACTTTTCTGTAACAGTGGCTCCTCTTTTGAATGTTTTTACACCTATTTGATTTAATTTCTTCTACATGTTAATGTCTTAATAAAATTGAAAGCAAGTGCTTTCATATCTTCTACTTTGCAGCATGTATGTTCTTTGTGTTATTTAGTATCAAAAGACATCCGTTCGTCACTTATTAATGCAGCCACCAATCTACAAAAGAAAAATTGAATGTGAAAGAAAACAAGATGTTTAAAAAGGCAGTCAGCTGCCTGAAGCTGGTTTTTGGCAGTAACATAGCTGTGTCTGTGGTAAATATTGCAAATGATTGAACCACTATCAAAAAGCTTGTAAAAAGTGAATCTGAACACACACATTTTTCTTTTTTATATCATAAGGAGAATTTTCACCTGTTTATCAGCAGGTTTTTTTAATGTATAATTTGGTGTTCAGCAATTTAATTATAATAGGAGAAAAGAAATTGGAACAAATTCCCTTTTTGTACAGCACTTAATTCTGAACCAACTATTTTTGCCATCACTTGCAAGTTTTAAATTAATGTAGGTTATCTTTTGTTGTAAGAATTTACAAAATACTTGTTCACTGCCAGATTCTTACGTTCACTGTCTCTAACTCTTGAAATTCGTTTCTTGTTCAGAAACTGAACTCAAGTCCTGTTTGGCTATGATCTGTCCCATTCTGAATGTTTTTAGTGCCTTGCACTAGCATGTTTTCATGTAGTACACAAACATTTGATGTTGCTGACCACCCGTTTTCACTGAATGCTCTCTTATGAGGGCAGTGTAAAGGAGATTTAAAAAAACAAAACCAAAAAACCCACAATCAACCAACAAACAAACAAACAAAAAACCCAAAACACATTTTCGGTAATTAGTAAAGGATTTTTCTTGGATTTGAATTCCCTTGGGTTTCAGAGTTTTATTTTGAACTAAATTTAAGATTTGTAATTAATAGTGGTATTAACTTCATTTAAACTAAAAGTATTCAATTAATGTTGGATGAATTAAGCTGTATAGAGGAGTAATTTTTTTTTTTTTTCAGGTTAATGTCGGTAGAAGAACTGGACTGTAGTTTCAATGAGATTGAAACTTTGCCGTCGTCTATTGGGCAGCTCTCTAATATAAGGACATTTGCTGCAGATCATAACTTTTTAACACAGCTGCCATCAGAGGTATGTATTTAATTACAAAACTGTAAAATTAACTTTTTAACGTATTTTAAACTATATAGTCTGTACAACTTTTGGATAAGAAGTTAATAATTCTTGAGTAGATTTTCTTCGTGTATGTTTTTAAAGGAGGATGTATACAAATATACAAGTTTTTAAATAATGAAATTCTGAATTTTTTTAAGCAAGAAGTAGAAATTTGTTGCTAGTGTATTGAAACTAAAAGAAGGTTTAATACGTAAGAATAAATCTAATTATACTCTACAGGCAAAAATAGCTGTTATACTAATTGATTTCGAACAGTAAAAATTTGCATATTTGGAGTTGTGAAGATGAATTAATTGTTCGGGGTTTTTTTCAGATTGGAAACTGGAAGCATGTAACAGTGTTGTTTCTGCATTCTAATAAGCTTGAATTTCTCCCTGAAGAGATGGGTGATATGCAGAAATTAAAAGTCATCAATCTGAGTGACAATAGGTTTGTGAATGCATTTATTCAAGTTGAAGTTGTATAAAATGCAATAATAATGTAGAGGTATTGTTATGAATATATTATGCTATCTTTCCTTATCTCACGCACAGCTTAGAAGCTGACTGAGATGCATGTATTTAATGTGTTGTTGTTGTATTCTGGATCTTGCAGTTCCATTGTATTAAGCTGTCTTTATTTTAATGACTTGGCACATGGCACATGCATTGAAGCACAGCTTCAATACATTCATCATTGTTAGCATGTATTTTTCTGGGGAATTAGTTTGGTTATTTTCATGAAACTTTTGATTCTTACTTAAAAGTTGATAGCTTCCTGTATTGCATATGGAGGACACAAAATAGTATCACAGTATAGTGTAAAACACTTGAGTGTGCTGGGAAAGGGGAAAGAGAGAGTTGTGTTTTATTAGAGCTGGTCATTAAAAACTGACAAAACGTTTCTTTTTGGGGAATTGCCAATTTGTAGAATTGAAATATATTGGGAGAGATAAGTCTAAGCTCTCCCTCCTGTTCTGCCAATCCAGCTTCTCTGTACTCCATCTGTAGCTTGATTTATCCATTAACGCTAGAGCTTCCATTATCCAGGGCAGTCCCTTTCCCACACATGTATCTTGGAAAAAAACAGCGATTTTCAGTTACAGCACTTTTTTCTTAATTGGCATACATGTATATTGAAACATAAAATGCTAAGGATTCAGATTAATTAATTCAGGTTAATTGTCTTCAAAATTGTATTCAAGTCACTGAACTGAGTTAAATTCAAGTTACATTGTCACTTCCTTTTTTAAGCTGCTTGCTAAACTGGGCAGAAATGTGGGGTTTTTGTTTGCTTGGTTTTTTTTAATTCCAGGTATAGCTTTGAATCTAAATTAAATGCTGTTGCCTTTCAGCTGTCTATAGTTATTAATTTAACTATATCTGTAAATGTCCTTTTTAAACATTTTTACAGGCTAATGCAGGATTGTTTCTTAACAGTCTTAACAGTATTGATAAATGTACTTACATAAATTCTTGTTGTAATTTACAGACTGAAGAATTTGCCATTTACCTTTACAAAACTGCAACAGCTTACTGCTATGTGGCTATCAGACAATCAGGTGAACTTTTTTAAAATTAAAAATAGATGATTGTTGAATTTATTCCTAATGGAATTGACAAGTACAGAGCCATCTGTTAAATAATGAGACCTGGTACGGTGTATATATATCAATTCTTCCTTGACATTACTATGTCAGTTCTCCTGAAATAAACAACACTGAGCCTACCTGTCTTTGGAGACTTTCATACTTCTGTGAAAGAACTTTCAAAGTTCTGTGCTGTTAGGAAATGCAATTTAACAGATGTTGGATTTTTTCGGTTTTGTTTTTCTTAATTCAGGCTTATTTACACAGGAGAGTTAGTGCTTGATAAGCTAGTACTTGAATGTGTAGCATGCTGTTTCTTCCACAGCTATACCATTGGGGAAGCTTAGCATACCTTTTTTTTGAGCTAGGTTTCTTGCCACACCTTGAACTCTGTGACTGTCCGAGTTTCAAGCTATTAAGCAGTAATTCACGCGCCTGTGGCTTATATTTTTGCTGTGTATTGAAGCCCTCTGTGCTATGCTGATTTCCTGAATGGCATTAAGGTCTACAGGGCTGCCAGAAAAACACTAGCCTCAGATGTAGTATAATGAAAGCACTTTTACTAATACAGTAATTTCAAGAATCCCCTGCCCTTTTTTGTAAGAGGTGGGGAATATTCAATCTGGTGTCAATATGAAAAATAAGTACAAAATTTTTCTCTTTATGTGATTGTCTGCAGCTTTAAATGGCCAAATATTACTGTGTATTCCAGATCAGCCTGCTTTGGGATAGTAACAAGTCCTAGCAAGAAACTGGGTTATTTTTTGAATATCCACTGTTTGCTTTTCTTTTAAAGCAGTTACTGAGTTCTCAGTCAAAGCCAGTCATCAGTCAAAGACAGACATGTTAATAATTTCATTTTGTGAAAATTATTCAGAGGAGAAATGGTTTAATACAAGGCAGAGTAGTCTTCAAAGTAATGGGACAGGCATGCTCTGTGATATGTTGATCATATTTACTTTTTTATATATATTCTTATAACATATCCTTCTTTCATTTGCTTCCTAGTCTAAACCACTTATCCCTCTTCAAAAAGAAGCTGACCCTGACACACAGAAAACAGTGCTTACTAATTACATGTTCCCCCAGCAACCAAGGACCGAGGATGGTAAGAATTTCTGAAATACCCTGTCAGAATGCTCACTTTTGAAAATAATAATGGGAAGACTGTCCAGCTAATATGATTTTCACTAGTTAGTACTTAAATACAAGTTTACTTCAAACTTGTAAGTGATGAAGAGTTACATCTGAAGAATGAGAACAGTAACTCAATGTCATCTACATATTGGTAAATTCTAGGTGAAACTGTTTCAGTGAGCGAGGTGAGGAATGGACTGGTTGGGATCACATTCTGCGATGGTTGCCACTTCCTGGTGTGACACCCTATTTCATTCTGACAGAGCTTAATGGTTTGGGGTGAAATTCTCCTTAACAGTCTGCTTCAGACTGACTGTTTTAACAGAATGTTAGACAAAATGTTTCCTCCATTACTGAGTACCTATTTTTTGAAAAGTACATACCATTCTATGTTTTATTTTAAAAGAAAAATAAAATCGGTCCAGAAAAAAGCATATTGCTCACATTTAGTTTGAACTGTTTTATAAAAAGTTAGGCTCAAAATATTAAGACCTTGCCAGAAAGTTATTTCTGCACACTTGTGAAATAGTTAGGAAAATAAGTAACATTCCATGAGTAACCCCATCAGGAGTTAGGGAAAGAGAGTTAAATCTCTTTATTTCTCCACTTTCTTTCCCCTGCAGGCAAAAAGAAAAGCTTGTGCTGCTTTAACATAAATGGAGAGGGGGCACATATCAATGGAAATACTGAAAACTGACAAGTGGCAACATTTGCTGTTCCATGGCACAAGTGTCTAGTACACTGAGAGAGGAGTAATCAAAAATATCAGCTAAAACAGTAAATTGTGCATCACTTTTAGTGCCTTCTAATGCGGATAATGCATCTGCAATACCTCTGATAGAATGTGAGAATTATAAAATCATTTGGAGAGTCAGTGAAGTTCAAGATTGTTCCTGAAAGCATTTTCTCCATTTGAACTTTTTTTTACCCAGGTGCTGGGGTTTCTTTCTGTAGACAAGGAAAGGGCTGCTTGTTTGGCTTAAGTTGACAGAATACCTGCCTCTGAGGTGGTCCTTCCAAACGGAAGGTTTAAAGTTCAACAGATAGTGTTTTTTAAAATTAAAATTCTTAAAATTCTTTATCAAGTTCTTTTTTTGGTCAGGAACAGTTTCAGTGATAGTGAAATCCATTAGAATATTTTCAGATGTGTTAAAATTGTAAGTTTACACAATAAATGCAGAGTAACAAATATTCCAATGCACTTGTTGAGCCCTATAATTAAGTATTTTTCTATTTCAGGTATAGAAGTAGTTAATATGAACAGTCTTGGCATTGCTACTGAAGGATATACATTTGCTGGGGTGGTGGTGGAAGATTTATTAGACTATTTGGCATGCTAAAGTAGAACCTGGCTGATGTAACACAAGGCATGGAGACATGCTAGAATAAGAGACAGTGGGTACCCAAAAGATTTTTTTATCTCATGTAAAATTAAGCAAGAAATAGTTTGTAAAGCTCCTGTCATTTGTATAACTTCTGCAAAATCGTGTGTTTACCTTAAGTTTTAGATGCTTTAGGGTTTTTTTCAGGATTAGTAATAATGCGGGTTTTTGTCACTAAGTCATTCTTCATTTAAAAATTTTCATTAAATGAATTCAGGTGAATGCTCTTACGTGCTTAAAGAGACCACCTCACTGAAGTCAGGCTATATAAATCTATATCAGTATAATTTACACTTATATATCTACATATACATATTTTCATATTTATACATATATATGAATAAAAATAGTTTGCAGCAGAGTTCTGCTGAAAATTTTCAAGTGTGAGTGTTAAGACTAGTGTACAGCTGTATGTATGAAGTTTTTTTACTATTGTGAAAATACAGCCAAGTTCATAAAGCAGTGGCAGTGCAGCTAATCTTCATTTGAAGCATTAATCTTCAATTAATGGTGCTGCTAGTCTCTTATCTTTTAAGAATACATACAAAAACACACCAGTCCCATCCAAGAGAAAGAAAAAGAGGATTTTTATTTCACATAATGTATCCTACTCCTCTTAAGAGAGTTTTTTTGGTTGTTTTTTTTTTTAGTTATGTTCATATCTGATAATGAAAGTTTCAATCCATCTCTGTGGGAGGAACAGCGGAAACAGCGTGCTCAGGTGGCATTTGAGTGTGATGAAGACAAAGATGAGAGAGAGGCACCGCCTCGGGTTAGCATTGAATTTATTTTTGAATACTTGGTGCTTCCCTCCCTCTTATCCCCACCCCTGAATCCCATCCTTTTCCTTACTTTGGCTGTGGATTTCGCTCTGCCGAAGAAATCAAGTCTTCGGTTATTAGTTAAGAGTATCTAACAGGATGAAACACTGTGTTTTGGGGTTTTGTTGGGGGTTTTTGTTGTTGGTTGGGGTTTTTTTGGCCAGATCATTTAAAGTGGAGCACAAGGGAAAAACTTTCAGCTGATGTAAGGCAATGTAGGGCATAACTAGGAGACTGCCTGACTGGTGGTGCCATGGAGAAGGATAGTGGGGAAACAACAAGTAATCCTGATTTTTCTTTAAGTAAATTACAGTTGTCGTAATTCTTCCTGCTTGCAATCAATGGACACATTTGGGGGGGGGGGGGGAAGTGATTCATAATCTTGCTGGGTTTTATAAACTTAAGTCTGCATCAGTGCACATAGACTCGAACAGCAAAGTGGAGGTCCTAGATTGTTCAGCGTTTTGTCCTAAGTCACTGTCTGTTTTAAAGCTGATGTTTTAATTATGGCTTATAATTAAATGTAGAACATCATTGCTTTTTATTATACAGGAAGGCAACCTGAAGAGATATCCAACTCCATATCCTGATGAACTGAAGAATATGGTCAAAACAGTCCAGACAATTGTACATAGACTAAAGGATGAAGAATCTACTGAAGATACTGCCAAGGAGTCAAAACGAGAAGGCCAGACGGTTTCTGTAAAAGATGTGGGGGTAAAGGTTAGAGATAGTATTCTCTTCTGACTTTGCAAGAACTTCCAAAGATCTAGAGTGTCATTGATCCCTTTTAATTCTCTTCTCCCTCCCCACTAATGCCATAGCAAGAAAAATTGTCAGATTAAAGAACAGAACTTACCTCTTCACCGTCTAAAGAAGTCTGTAATAAATGTCTGGTTTGCAGTAGCAATTTTCCTCTGACACTTAAGAACAAGGGAGGTGACTTGATTCTCAGACAAATACAACTATGGATGTCTTAAGGAGCTGGCTTCTTCGGTTTCTGGAGGATGATAGCATCTTTGTCATCCTCTGATCCTCTTTTATCCACCAGGCTTCACAATGAAATTCAGGATAATCTCTAAGGTTCTTACTGCTGCCCTTGTGGCTGGAGGTTTTACATAATAAGTTGGGAAGGCAGTCATAGCAAGTTGGCACAGGAGTCAGTAGTCTCTAACAGATTGATGTAGGATGATAGATGATAGGGCTACTGTTTGGTGCTGACATGTCTTGTTGTAGATATTGTTGGCCTTTTTTTTAATTATTTAACATGAAATTTGATGGTACAAATTGACCCCAATAAGGAGGAGAGTCAAACTGATTGACAAAGGGTAGGGACTGTACCTCAGTAATCTGCAGAGATTTCTCTGCATTTCATACCTGGTGCATTTCATACTTTATAATTTCAAAGCTTAGATTTTCCATTCCATAGTTTCCCAAAATACATAATGTTAACTCTAAATATCATATATTACTGAAAACCTTTCAAGATGTTTTTTCTGCTAATGTTCTTAATCCTGTAGACTTCAGAAATTGCTTCAATAAAGAACAAAGCAGATGACAGAAAGCAATATTCAGCAGGAAGCTTTGTGCAGAAGCCTACTGAACCAGAAGCTGAGCACAGCACTGCAAATTCACAGATGACTGCACTTGTTAAAACCTTGCAGAACACGAAAACAATTGTCAACCATGAAGACACGCTCGAGGTATGGCATTGCAATGAACATCATAGCAGTCAAAGAATTCTGCTGGTGTTGTATTGAATTTGTTACTCTGGGAGATGAAAATTTATATTGACAATAGCAGAAAATTGCCATCCATAAATGCTGTAAATACAGATGGTTTCAAATGCAATAATTTTCTCACTTCAGATTATATTAAGTAAAAGTTGAAATAGCTAATAAAAAGTTCATAATGAAAGATACATGCATTTAAAGAAAAATAAAGCAAACTTGATTAAAAGTTGACCTAAGTATCAAACTGTGAAAATATTCAGAATTTTCCAGGTTTTGCTTGATTGTCAGTTCTTCATTAAAGAATCGATTTTAATTGTCACTGAAATAGCAAAATATCTGATTAGTGGGAGCAATCAAAAACTTGAATATCCAAGTGACTATGCACATTCATTTCAAAAGAAAAGTGAAAGGTGGGTTTAAAAATACATAATCCTCTGTGTTTATTAGTGAGCTGTCATGAATATGACTTGGATTGTGTTTACATCTTGAGTCAGAGATTTTAAACTTCTAAACTTCTCTCTGACAAACACCATGTATTTGTTTATTTAGAATGTTTCAGACTTATGACAAATTTTGGAACTTGTCACTTAATCAGTTGCCAGTCACAACCTGTAAAATGCTTTTTTCATAGTTTCACAAGCAGATTATTTTTGCCTGTGTTGTGTAAGCAGTGGAACATGCATATATCATACTTTTGCTGAAGAGACTTTGTGATAAGCAGTTGTGGCTGTTGCTGGCTATTTCCCCACTAGCGTGTTCCTGCTTCTACATACGTTCTGAAAATATTGGTTTTGACATTTTTCTCTAGTTTAAAAACATAATTTCAGAAAATCGTATATAGTTGTCTAATGATAGTGACAGCAATTCTTTGTAGCTGGCTGTATGCCAGTAAGTAAATGAGGCAGCAGTGTGTAGTCAGTCAGGGATAGTGAATTCCTTACTTCCATCTAATAACCTGCTGGTAACTCTGTCGCAGTTGAATGGAGGTTTCTTAACTTTATATGCGTGTAAGTTTTTCATTTCAACATTGATTACACTTGTTGTATGTCACATCCAAGAGGACGGGCAATGTGGTAGAGGCAGTGAAGAGGTTGTCTGTTCCGATTGCAGAGAAAAACAGATGGATTTTTATTTTTTATTTTTAATGAAGACTGTCATAGCTTGTTTGCTACATCTCAGTCAGGTTTGTCCTCCCTGCAGTCCAAAGAACTGGCAGGTACTTAGTATCATGGGAAAGGTGGTGCTCTAGTAGGTTCCACACATTAAATGTTCTGAAACTTGTAAGAAGTGAACATTGACAGACTCTTTTTGCAATCTGTAACATGGATTTTGTAGCATTTGTTCACTGGAAGCATGTTTACTAGAAAGAAATTTCCACTTCAGGGAAGGAAGTTTTTTTTTCCTTCAAAATATTACTGGAAACAATCGTTTTTTGAAGATGATAGGAATATAGTGCTGGCAGTAGGATACTGAATCAGTTGCATGGCTGGTCTTGCAGCAGCTTTGTCAGTTAATCTCTTTCGTAAGTGCACTGAGCTCCATCTTATGGTTAGGAACTAGTGATTTCTAGCTTAAATGTATTCAGCATTGCTTTATTCCTCTGCCATTGTTCTTGAAGTTAAATAACTTCTCTTCCTTTTGGAATTTACCTCCAGTGTAAATTTAAGATATAAACCCAAGCTACGCTTGTTCTTTTTTTGCTACACTAAGCAAGCCAAGCTCATTCGGTCTTTTCTCACAGCACAGCTCTCCATTCCTAAGATTGTCTTGATCATGCTAGTCTATAGCTGTTTCAGTTTGAGCTCTTTTCTGGAAAACCAATACCCAGCTAGTCAGTCTGAGGTGTTTACTGGTTCAGTGATAACTTTCTGACTTGAACTCAACTGGAGGTTCTCTCCAATGGTGGAACAGAGGCTGCATCTGCTTGCTCCAAGTAGGTTTTTGCAGCTGAAGTTACCGGTTTGAGTGTTGTTCCCATGGAGTTCATCAGTGACAATGCAAGTCTGCATATGCTGCTTCTTAAAGATAATTCAGTGGCAAATATTACTGAATTTAATTGACTTGCTGTCATGGCTTAACCCCAGCCAGCAACTAAGCACCACGCAGCAGCTCGCTCACTCCTCCCACCCAGTGGGATGGGGGAGAGAATCGAAAAAAAAAAAAACCCTCGTGGGCTGAGATAAAGACAGTTTAATAGGACAGAAAGGAAGGAAAAATAATGATAATGATAATAATAATAATATGACAAAAATAATACTAAAAGAATTAGACTATACGAAACAAGTGGTGCACAATGCAATTGCTCACCACTCGCTGACTGATGCCCAGTTAGTTCCCAAGCAGCGATCCGCCCCTCCCAGCCAACTCCCCCCAGTTTATATACTGGGCATGACATCATATGGTATGGAATATCCCTTTGGCCAGTTTGGGTCAGCTGTCCTGGCTATGTCCCCTCCCAGCTTCTTGTGCCCCTCCAGCCTTCTTGCTGGCTGGCCATGAGAAGCTGAAAAATCCTTGACTTAGTATAAACACTACTTAGCAACAACTAAAAACATCAGTGTGTTATCAACATTATTTTCCTACTAAATCCAAACCACAACACTATACCAGCTACTAGGAAGAAAATTAACTCTATCCCAGCTGAAACCAGGACACTTGCACTGCAAATGCACTGCACAGTTGTTATGTTATGCCTGTGTTACGTTGCTTATTTTTTTCCCCTTTATTGTTCACTGGGTGACCGTTTAGATAGCATTTACTTAACCTTTCAGCAGTTCTTTAAAATGCACAGCATAAAGCTGTTTTTTCTTTAGCAGGAGTCAGAAGAACTCTCCTCTGATGAAGAGATGAAAATGGCAGAAATGCGACCACCGCTGATAGAAACCTCCATAAACCAACCAAAAGTGGTAGCTCTTAGCAATAACAAAAAAGGTTAGATACCATAATGTGCAATAGAAGCGTTGTGTGATTCTGATAATTTGTCAACTCAAAGTGTCTAGTTTTTTCAATTAAATTATGTAACAGTAGATTTTATTTGTATGTTTTAAAAGAAAGATAATCAATTCTCTAGTTAAGCAATGAAAGCAGAAAAAAATTCTGCAATATCTTATACTTGAGTGTGTGGTAGAGAAAGCTGTGCTGACATCCTGATTTTCTTGATTCTTGTCATCAGTTCAAAAGCAGAGGGGGAAAGGAGATGTGTGTGTTTTAGGGGACTGTTAGCTTGGACACACTCTTGATATGCTTAAGAAAAGGATTGCAGAAAGTGGTATTTACCTTGGAAATATTCCTTATTTCCCCCCTCCCCCAGATTTTGTGGGTTATTGCTGCTGTAGGCAGCAATATCACTTGTTTAAATTTCTTAGAGAAGCTGTGGTCTTTTCCTAAGGTTTAAGAATAAACTTCTCTTGTGGCAACTCTTTCTCAAGAGTCACTTTACTCTCTTATTTTTCTTTCCTCTAACAGGAAACTTCAGAACATTGTTTTTGTTACTTAAGTTTTATATTCTCTGAAAGGTAATTTTGGTCTGGGTAACCATTTCCTTAAGAGTAAAGAATGACCTAGGATTCAGAGAAAACATAATTTAAAAGTTGGAGAGCAAATTGTGTTTTGCTTCATATGATATCCTATTCCAGTACTTTCTAGTACAAAAGGCTTTTCTGGCCTTCTGGTAAAAGGCCTTTCTGGACAAAAGGCTCTTTGGTAGCAGGAAGAGTCTGCTGAGGATCACATGCAGGTGAAAAGATTGGTATTTATCAATGCTGTCTTTGGGGTTTTATGCCTGACTAAAGTACTAAGTCAAAACTTCTTTCTTGTCTCTGGAGATAGACATTAGTTTCACAAAATTTATGCTTTTGACACCTGTAACTGTGTCTTGAAGCAAAAATTTGAATGTATTTGTTGGTACACTTATATCAAAATCGTGGCTAGCTTGAAGTCCCACAGGGTAATTATTTTTATATGGATGTAGTATGTAAGTATGCATACATTATGCAAGAATCAATGTGCACAGGTGTAAATTACTCTGAAAATGTTGTCGTAAGTGATCTGCAAAGTGTGGGAATGCATTGGTTTCCAACTCTGCGGAAGAACATTTTTCTTTCGTGTTTTTTACATTTATGAAGCTATACAGAGCTTATCCAGTGATCTAGGTCCTTCCAGAGTGTTTGGTCTAATAAATAGCTATTTAACAATGATTTAATGTTCAAAATCAGGAACTATGTGCACTTTCAAAATCCTGCATGTAAAGCAGTGTAGTTCATTTTCATAGGGGCTAATAGACTCATGTAATTCAAAACTTTGAAATCATTGCAAAAACAGAAATATGATTTGATGGATATTTCGGGGAAGTATTACATAATGTAGCCCTAGCTTATGCCAAGGAAACTTGGAATAAAGCAACAAGTTAAATTTCATTAACGGGTGAGGGCTGTTTACATTGAACCAAATATTTAAAAGATAGCAACTATTGCCAACAGTCTTTTGTAAGTCTAAATGAAGTTTGCAAAGGTGTTAGCTTACATTTTAGTGTCCAGTAGTAAGAATTACTGAAAAACAAGAGACAATTTCTAAATACCGTTACATACACATGTTAAATGGCTGTTAAACAGATGTATGTGTCTGTAACTAAATTGGCAAATTTTTATTTCAGATGATTCAAAAGATGCTGATTCCTTATCTGATGAAGCTACCCACAATAGCAATCAAAATAACAGCAACTGTTCCTCTCCTTCTCGAATGTCAGATTCTGTTTCCTTAAATACTGACAGTAGCCAAGATATTTCACTCTGTTCTCCAGACAAAGAAACACATGCTGCTGTTTTATCCAAGATCAGGTTTGTAAGATACTGTATACCACTGAGCAAATATAATAGAAAAATGTTACTTAATCTTTCATACTGTGTCCATTCCTTTAATTCATTAGTTTATCATTCATGAAATAATTTAAATTTTAATGTTTTAAAATAAGCTTAAATAATGGAATAGTTCTCTTTAAAAAAAAGAAAAAGGGACAATAAAATTCAGAGGCTAATTTTAGTATACAAGACATGGTTCCCACCTGTTTTAATAATAGGGTATAATAATTTCATCCTTATAATTTGTTATCCCTGCAAAATACTTCAATACACCATTTTAAAAGCTCTATGTTTTTATTTGCATAATTTTGAAGATCAATTTGATTACTAACATAACTATAAAAGGCTTTTAGAAAGTTATAAAGAATGGACTTACAGGTTGCTACTCTTGTTGAGGTTTTAGTTAGAAGGTGCCTTTTTTGTTTCTATTGGCAATTTAAAAAAAAAAAAAAGACATTTGTCCAAAATTGTCATGGAACTTGCAAGTATTTGATAAAAAAAAAATTGCGTTATTGTCAGTGTGTACTTTTTGACACTTTTAAACTGTCTTCAATAATTCCTGTTGAATTTAAACAAACTTCTGAAATCAGATGACACAAACATTGCCAAAATGAGCCCTCTATATAATGTATTTCTGTAATGGTAAGACAGCAAATCATAAATCTGGTTGTATATTGGTCTTTGGCCTGTTTTGTGTGCGCAGTATGGCTGTGTTGCATGTTAATGATTGTTTTTTCTAAAACAGTTCTTAAAGGAATATGTTGATTTCTTTTGGAATTTCCTTTAAGAGCCATCTTTTTTTCCAGGCGAGAAGATGAAAATTTGAATAATCTTTTGCAAAATGGAGGTGAATTGAGCATTACAGTAGAAGAAAAAATAAATGTGCAAGAGAAGGTTACAAATTTGTCTGAGTATGAATTAAGTATTGAAGAAAGATTAGGCCTGATAGGAAAAGGTGTTGATCTAAGCACTGCTACAGAGGAGTCTCACAAATTAGACCAAATAAACATGAATATCAATAAACTGGTTAGTGAAGAGGCAGTGCCAGTTCCTGTAGAAAGGTTACAAACACAGGAAATAGTTTCAGTAAAGGGCTTTTTGAAAAACAACACAAAAGAAGAAAGTGAGCACTTGGAAAATGGAAATAAATATCCTATAAATAAAGTAAATGGACATCCTGAAGAAGCAGTACAGTCTCCCAGTAAAGACAAACTAACGAGAAGCACTACAGTTGATTGTGATTCTGCTGAGCTGTCTGTTTCGAGGAGCACTGAAGATTTGTCCCCACAGAGAAGTGGTCCTGTGATGAAATCTCACAGCATCACCAGTATGGATGCTGGTGGTTTGAAAATCTACGATATTGTCAATGAGAATGGATCTCAACAGTCAAACTCGGTGGTAAAATCCGCATCTGATAGTGCAGATGGAAAAAACATAGTCCGAAGTAAATCTGCTACTCTTCTGTATGATCAGCCTTTGCAGGTTTTTCCTGGGTCATCATCATCATCTGATTTAGTATCTTCTACAAAAACTGTGTTCAAGTTTGACTCAAATCACAATCCTGAAGGTGCTAATGTAGTGAGAGGATCAGTGACAAGTGGTGCACAGACGTTCTGTGCTCCCCAGTATAATATTCAGTACAGCAGCAGTGCAACAGCGAAAGACACCTTGTGGCCCCAGAAACAAAACACCCAGGTAGAACAAGGCAGCTTACCTCCTTCACGTCTGCTTAGGTCTGACAGTACAGAAACCCCCAGCTATGGAAAGCATTCTGCCAATATGAATTTCTCCAACCATAACAATGTCCGAGCCAGCACTGTGTATAACACTCATCAACGGATGGCTGGGAGACATATAGATATGTGGGCTATTCCACCGAATGATAGACTGCCCCCAGGAGCAACCAGACACACTCTTCAAAGGCAGAGCAGTGTATCTTCTACAGCTTCTATAAATGTTGGGGATACTGGACCTTCAAGGCGGACCCAGGTTCCTGAAGGGGACTATTTAACATACAGAGATTTGCATTCAATGGGAAGAGCTCCACCAGTAATGTCTGGGCAACAGAGACCTCTTTCTGCCAGGACGTACAGCATTGATGGTCCCAATGTACCCCGACCGCAGAGTGCTCGGCCATCGGTGAATGAAATACCAGAAAGAACTATGTCAGTTAGTGACTTCAATTACTCACGGACTAGCCCTTCAAAGAGATCAAACCCAAGGGTTAACTCTGAGCACTCTTTACTAGACCCTCCAGGAAAAAGTAAAGTCCCTCATGACTGGAGGGAACAGGTGCTGCGACATATTGAGGCTAAAAAGCTAGAAAAGGTAAAAATAATAATTTTAAAACTTTTCTACCTTTCTGTTACCTGGATATGGAATAAGTTAAATACTCTGTGTTTTGAACTGCTTTTAATTACCAGTGAAAATGTACTTCTGATAGTGCCTTAAAAAGGGTAAACACGTTTGTGATGAATATCTGAGAAACAGTCAAATGGTAGACTGTAAATGAACTTTTCCCCCAAAGAAAAAAGTCCCTGTTTTTACATCATACTTGCCAGCTTAGTCCAATTATTTTAGAATACATTAAATAATGTCACATGGACCTGCTGGACTGCAAGGCCAGCTTTTTTAGGCCAGGTGATTTTTATTGTAGCATTGTATTCATATTATACTAAAATATTCCCTTACACTTCTTGATCTTTCTGTTCTGCGTTTTTTCCCCTATTTCTTCTCTTTAAGAACAAGGAAAAGATAATCAGTAAAATCTATTTGGAAGTATAGGTCTACAGCTTCAGTTGCTGAAGAATTCAAAAGCCATAATTAACGTGTATTTGCCTCCAAGCCAGTTGTCTTTTGAAGTTGGGTATCTGACAGATTGTTGAATGAATATTTATTGCTGTGAGATGAGAACACTTAAAAATCTTGTTCATTTCAGGAAATCACAGGAGGTTTTGATACAACTAGAGATGATGGACAGGATTCTTTATGTACTGTAAATGCTATCAAGAATTTGAGTTGATATGTAGAACTGAACAATTATATATCTTCAAAGAATTTGAGTAGAGACTGGAAGAGTGTAATCTATGCTGTCCAGCTAAACCAGTTTAAAATATCATCTCTAAATAATGGGTAGAATGTCATTAGCCTGATCGTGTTTCCTTGGAGGGGAAGTGAGTAAAGCAGCCACAATACACTTTGATTATGCCAGCTAGATGGATTTTCTTTTTTAATTTCTTTTGAAAGAACATCGTTTGGTTTGTGATGATTATGCTAAATTCTTCAATATCCGTGACAGCTAAAGAAATTTAATTGGAAATGGTTGGAAAAATTACTTTTAACTATAATTTTTCTTTGGAAATCCAAGTATTTGGAGGGATAGGTTTGCTTTTGTTTGTTTTAAGTTGCATGACTTCTACTGATAGAAAGGGATGGGTTTTGTTTGTTTTTTAAAGAAGTCTGCACAACAGCTGCACCTGTTCTTCTGATCCAGTTTGAGTCACATACAACATAAAATATTTTAAGGCTTTCACAGTACTGTGGTGTAGTGTGGGGACCCTTTGTCCCACAAGGCAGTCACAAACCTCACCATGTTCCAACCCTAATAAAAGGTGCATTCTCTGATCTTCCATTCTCCTGGATGCACATATCAAACCTTACATGAAATGACAGAGAAGCAAAAATCCCAGCAATCCCTGAATGCAGAGGGAAACAAAACTTCAGTGCACTGCTAATGCAGTTTGTCTATAGCTCATTCTTATATCATCTACACTTGACATGTTAGGAACAATGTTTAATACACCAGTGATATCTGTTCGGGTACTGTAGCAGTGGAATCACCTTTACTGAAATGAAACTGATTGCCTGACTTGATTCACTTTATATCTGTCCATACTTTCTATCATGCTTTATATGTAAACCTTAATTTTTGTTTCCTACTAGAGTGATATGGAATAGCTGCTATTGAGATCTTAGCTGTGCATCTAATTTAACAGACCTTAGAAGTCTGTTTTGTATGTGTATGTTTCTTTTGTTCTGGCCTTGAAGCATTTTAAAGTAGCTTTTACTTAGCAATCTGAGACTTACTATGGGTTTAAAAGTGAATGTGTATATAATTGTCTACTTTATATTCTCCGGGATATGACTGACCGAAAAAGAAAAATCTGAACTGTGAAAAATGTAGATATCATCCTATATGGTAGTTGGCAAATACGATAATGTGGAAATTCTAGGAATTTACTGGATATTTCTTTGTTCTTTTAAAATAATGGTTTCGGTATTTCTGTTTGTAATTAAAAATAAACTGGGGGGGGGGGCGGGGCTCAATCTATAAACCAGACTTCTGAAATGTTTTGAAGTCTGAAAAAAATTTCAGTAATTACAGAACTCATTTAATGAACACGCATTTAAGGAACAAGTTCAATTACAGAGCTCATTTAAGGAACATTTATTGGAAATTGCTTTGACAAAGCTTTCATGGATTTAAAATCACATTTCTTTTTTTAAAGCATAAGACACAACATTGACAAAAACAGGTATACAAAATTAAGCCTTATGATGAATATTTAATTAATATCTTCTTGCCTGTGGTTACACACAACAGTATGGGTTAATAGTATTACCTTTGCTGTGACTCTTCTGAGTCTGTTACTGAATTTAATCGTGCTTATTATTTCTATCCTGTACTCGTTAGGAAAGAGGGCATAGTGGGGTTTGGGGGGTTGGTTTTATTGTGGGTTTGGGTTTTTTTCTTTCTTTTTGCTAAGCTCTTGAAGTACTTGTTTATTTTGTTTTTGTAAAATTTAGTAACTGGAGGGAGAGAGAGAGACGGGGGGGTGAACCCACTTAAAGAAACAGTGTCTGCTTGTTGGACAAATTGGAGAAGCTAGTTCTTGTTTTATGTATTAGCCCTTTTTACCTGATATAGGTAGGGGAAAAAAAAAAACTTTCAAGAGTTTAATTTGCATGAGGAGAGACACTGGATAGTTCTAAGTCCAGCAAAAATTATTAACAGTGGACTCCAGCCAAGTAACCAGCATTTGTAATCCCTTTGACAAAGTGTAAGGGGGCATACACCGATCAACTAAAATTATCCATCTGGTTGAAGGAAGGTAAAAACAGTTGATGAGACCACTTGTAAATGGAAATTTTGCATATATTCAGGAGAAACAATTGTTTACCTGATGCAAAGCAGATTTTATTGTGGGACAGAGAAAAGAGTTTATTTAAATGTCAAGCTGCTCTCTAGTGGTTATATATGTAAGCTGTTGGAAAGCATGCAGTCAGTTCTGCCCCACCCCCAACTTTATAAATTTAGTGCACAGGTGAGTTTTTAAGAACAGTAATATTTTTCAGCATATTTTCATTTTTGAGTGTGACTTGCCAATTTTACTACGTGATATGTCCCAGTAGTCTTCTATAGTAGTCTTGTTGCAAGTTTTCATTTAGGAATTTAAGCTAAAATACAGGCTGTGTAAAAACACCAGTGTCACACACATTTTAATGTGTGGTAGAGGAATTTCTCATCTGTAAATTGCAATATTAAATATCTGCAACAGTCATCTGCAAATATCTATTATATTTCTATGTGCTGAGTAGGCAGAAACAGTTACTGAGCCTGACTCTGTCCTTTCCTTATATATGTATTTTTTTTGTTGTTGTTGTGGATTTCTTTGGAGTTCACCAGGTGTGTGTTTGCTTTCAATTCTAATTTCATCTGGAATTAAGTCCTCTATTTTTTATCTACTTTATCTACTCTTTATGTAAAATGGCAGAGCTTTCAGAGAAGAGGTCATAAAGTTTGATTCCTACTTTCCAATTCAGAAATCAGAATAGGTGGTTTTATTCTCTAAGTTGCCAGTGTACAATGCCTTATGAAAAGAAAAAAGTCCAAGTGGTTCAGTGTTGATATAGAATTGCAGTTTTAATCAAAGTTTGAAAGTTTTTCTTGAATTCATTTTTTACGCTACATACCTAACATGCAAAAATATTTTAACTGATATGGTCTCAGATTTTCTCCAAGTTAACCGTGCTTCAGTATGTCAAGGAAAGTAACTTCAGTGGGTCTGTGCACACATAAAATTAAGTGCTTAAGTGTTTATAAGATCATAGCCTGAAGAATATTTTGACACTGATAAATTACAGGAATGCTATCCATTTAGTAGTTGTTAGTTTTAAATTTTGATTTTAGTTTTGGGTTTTTTTCTCCATTTTGAATGGACTACTGAACCATCAATGTGTTACAATGATATTTTGTGGAGTTCAGAAGTCAATACATCATACTTCAAAAGGAATAAAATTCTTGCGCATTTGGAATGTAAACAACAAAAGTTCTGACCCTGCAAACATTTTATGGCAGAACTTAAATTATATGTAATTTTCCATATGTAACTCTTCAATAAGAATGCTGTCACTTATTGAAGATACATTTTTTTGCAGGATCAGAGACCTAAATTCATGCCTTTTTTTTTTTTTTTTTCCTTATGACTGAAGAATAGTTTCGTAATGTTTAAGTTTTTCTCTGGGATAAACTGGTATCTTGCTAGAATTCTATTAGATTTCAAACAAAGCTTTTTTTTTTTTGCTTGTGTGCTTTTATTCCAAAAGGCTTAAAGCATTAATTTTAGGCATTTCAAGTGTTCCAGAATACCTTGAGCAAACTTTTTCTAAAGAATCTTAGATAGTCAAGGTAAGAATGAAAAATGATGGGATTTCTAGACATGTAATATAGCCTCAAAGGATAACTTATGTCAACCTTTAGCTGGCAATTGATTCTAAGTACTGTTAAATAAATAAATAAATAAAAAGGCTAATACTTAGGCTTAGCAGTTAAGTTACCAGTTAAGGCTATGCCAAGATAAGTAGAATGTGGAGTCTTGTTTCCTGCACATACTTGAATTTTATTAGTTCCTAGTCTATACCAAAATTTCATGGATTGTCGTGACAAACTCCAGCCAGTCTTAAAATTACAACAGTATTGTCCAATAGAAATTCTCCTAGGTAAATTCCACTATTTATTGTCTTGCACCTAAGTAAATGCATTAAGGCACTTCAATTCCCAGAAGACACCCTTTTGAAATCTGAAATTGTTAATTCCCTTATAAGCTGCAAAATGGAGACTATGTTCTGACTCTTAGCATTCAAAAAGAATGTAAGTAAACTCCAAAACTATGCTACTAGCTGCCTGCATCTAAACTGATTCCATTAGTGGCTGATTTTGACTACAAATCCTGATTTAATGCCGAATTTTTTTTTTTACTTTGTACCTAGCCATTTTTTCTTGATGTATTGTAGCTTTTAATGTGTTCTTCACAATTGAATAACTGATTTCTAGTCAACTTAGTTTTCAGAAAAATATAGTGGAACATAGCATGTATATTGGTTAGTGTATATCAGTTTAGAGTAATTGAAATGAGATTTCTCACGCCTCAAATATTTGAATTATCATTTTGCAGGCTATTATGCCCTAAGACACTGTAGCAAATCAGGTGGAGAATGGAGTTGGTACTTGGCATTAACATTCATATTTAAGCTGAAGTTTAGACTATACATTTATTCCATATGTAATTTTTAATAAATTGGAATAAAAATCAGGGGGTTTAATGGCATCTGCATATTCAGATTTCCAAAAGTGTCTTCTCTGGTGCAGCAGTCTTCAGGAATTGCACTAGGAAATGTACAGCCTTCATTGTGCTCATATTGAGGAGCAAGATGAAGAGGAATACTGTTCACACTCCAAATGCCTCAGTTTCTCTCTTCCCAGCTAAAAATAGGTAGAGGAAAAATACTTCCTAGATTTCTCACTAGGAAGCTCTTCTTGTATTAAACTAAAACTTTCTTACAACTCCATGTAATTTTAAATAGTATTTGTTCTGTACAGTTTGTACTTTCGCGTTCCTTCTAATTTAGCGTTGAGATGCTGTGCCCAATGTAGAGAAGGAGAAAAATGGTGTTTGCAGTACTTCTCATGTCTTCCCTACAACAATTGCACAATCATTTTATTGTACCTCGGAAAAAGTGTCTGCTAAGAAAGGAGTTTTTATAAACCCTGGAATAAAACTCTCAGGCTATGTAATCACCTTGAAGCTCACTAAACTGAGTTAACTGAAATCTTAATTCCTGGTGGACAAGTCTGTGCCTCTACAAATTTTAGGAAAGTTCTATCTCCTATTTGGATTTAGATTGTCACTATTTATTGACCATCTGTTTGGGTCCTTCTAAGAGAATCTAGGGATCTTTACAGTAAGATGGTCAGCTAGAGACACTTGCAGAAGATATAACTTTCTAGTCTCACCATGCATTCCTTCTAATTTTATCTGTCTTTTTGCCACTTACAGAAGATGGAGAGATGTAGGAGCTTCCTGTAAGGAGACTTCAGGGAGTTGCCTGTACAAGTGGGGGAAGAAGGCCACCTGGCTAATTATAGAGACTATTTTGAGAAGAGTTGTAAGAACATGCTTTGAGGCACTAAGGAGCTAAGAAAAACTGGCTTTGGCAGTTTCTTCTGGGTCTTTGGCCTGAAACTTAGAGGAGCAGTAAGCGCAGATTGAATGTTTAGTAAAGACAGACTTGAATGCAGAGTACAGTCTTCCCCTCCCAGGAGGGGGAAAGCCTCTGGAGACTTGTCTGGAAGCTTGAAAAATCCATTGACTTGAGAACAGGGTAGATGTAGAAGAGGAGCATGAAGAAAGTTCACTATGCCATTGAGTGAGAGGTTATCAAGAGCCTTGGCCAACAAAAGCCAAGTATTGTCAGTAAATACTGTTTTCCGAGGGAGTTTCCAATGACTGTGCTACCAGAGCATCTGGGGAGTATGAATATGCAGAGGCACATGACTTTGATTATTAAACTAGTTTCAGTTTCACAAGATAAAGCTAGTATGAAAGAGCAAATGTCTGCTTGAGGACTAGTGACTATTTTCAAATTAGTATATGTAGTCAACAGACAAACACCAAAACATATTTATTCATGTAAGGGTTGTTGCAGTATCTTAGTCAAATGGTACGTATTTGTGGTATATCTTTTACTATGATCATATTTTCTCATGGGTCTTTGTCACTTTTTCAAGATAGGTTTGTTTCATTTGTCAGATGGCACATGGAAGATTTTCCTTTTCTTCTTTTGTGCAGTCTTTTTATTTTGTTTTGTTCTTAAAACTACAAAAATCCATGGTGGCAAGACGGTAATGTCTACTGCTTTCTTTCTATTACCCTTGCCAATATTGCAGAGGTCAGATTTGCAAGGTCATGAAGCTCAAAACCAAACCGCTATCACTTCTGTCCTTGAGCTCATGTTACCTGTTTGGTTGCCTACAGTGGCACTGGAGTGGACTCCAAGGTTTCTTTCAAGCCTCTTTTTCTTTAAATGAGGCTTGTTCACATTCTTGAATGAAGTGTTATTGGAATGCATTGCAGACATTCATAGCATTGCAATAGCAAGAAAACACAGTCAAACAGTCAAATCTCTGTCTCTCTGTAAATTTTTATTTACTGTGCCAGTAATAGGGGGGGAAAATGAGACAAAATAACTGGTAATTAGATGTTTTCCACAGGTTTATCTTGACTGCCAGCTTCTCTTCCTACAACATATTTGATATGTTGCAAATTTAATGAAAACCTAGAAATTTTGATAAGCTGTGCACTTTTGTTGTTTTTTCCAGACACATGAACATTTTAATTACTTTATTTACATGTAATTCTGCATGTTAACTGTTGATTGCATACTGATTTACAGTAAATAAAGGTAAATAGGGGTCACTGAGTTGTGTTTTATACATCACAGTGGTACTGTTCTTGCATGGTTTTTATCTTGCATGACAATGGAATATGTTTGTATTAGTCTATGTATAACATGTCTTGTGGTTTATGCATGCTGCACTAATCTCTGTGTTAAATCTGTCCCCTCTTTATTCAGAGCATGCTGTCTAGGTCCTTTAATTCCAATTATGCTGCAGTTAGCAGCTTTCACTATGGCAGCTCTAGGGATCTGCATGGCAGCCAGGGTAGTGTTGCCTTGAGTGTTGCAGACGGAAGAGGTTCTGGTGTGCACATTATTCGAGTGAGTACCTACAGGAGGCTACTGCAATATATCGAGGGGGAAAGAATAAACTGTGAGAGGTGTCCTTAAATTGATAGTTATCCTTTTACATATGGACAGTGCTTTCAATAAAAAGAATATAATTTATGTGCTGGAATTTTTTATAGGCATTAAATCAAATACTTTGCCTTCACTTCATATGCCTTAAACTTATTGCAAGGCTTTTCAATTTAATGCCATGAAGTTGAGTTTTCTAATTGGCTTTTATAGATGGTTGAACATATGTAAAACTGTCTGGTTTCGTTGTACGTATGGGAACAAGAGATTAGCATTCTGAATTTAACCTAGGTTGATAAAGGTTTGAGCAAAATCTTATTCTGCTTTTTCCTCCCCCAAACAAATTCTGATGATGTAAACTGTACTGTAAGATCCTGTAGTCATTCAAGAAAATTAATATTTTAGTTTGTAAGAAAATGTGAGGAAATTACTCTTTAACTCTGAGCATCCTGAGTGATGTTATGGTATCCATAATGAGCAGGATAAAGTCAACAGAAGACTTTTTAACCATATGAATCCTTGAATAGCCAGTCCTTAGCATTTGTTGACTTTTCTTATCAGTTTATTGGTGATCAAAGACACCTCTGCAGTTGCTAGTTTTTGTAAATATCCATCAATATTTTATGGGTGTGGTGTCTTGGCTAGTAAGATTTTCTACATAAACAATGTACTAGTTAAAGAGATAAAGAACGATAAAGCCCTTAAAATGTTTTATTCTGGGCTTGTTGTGAGAATTTTTTAGTTTGAATTATATGAAGACAGTTGTCTTTACTGCTCCATTCTGTTTAAAGCATCCCCAGGCTTCTACTCCAGGAGACCAATGCCAGGATGAAGTATTCATTTCAGGACAGCAGAATTACTCATCTGCCACACTTAGTCTCAAAGATATTCCTCCGGACAGCATGAAGAAAATAGCTGTGCAGGTAACTATCTACGTAACACCATGGATAGGATATATTTATTATTTGTAAGGATATATTTTTTTTTATTAGTAGTAGAAACATATGTTGGGATAGCAGTTGGAACTGAGGCTTCTTTAAAATGTAATACCCAGGTACCGAAGGTGGCATAAATGAAATAGCATCCTCTTTTTGGAAGACAAAGTAGTTAACTATATGAAGGGGGATAGTTCTCATTTTTCTTCAGCAGGTTCTTTGAAAGAAGAAATTTGCAGCAAAAGATGTAATTGCAAGGGGAAATTGGAATATGGCAGATGACTTCAGGAAAGCAATCTGAAGCTGATTAAACCATTTAAAGAACAAACTTGAAATCTGTTATGATGAAATTGTGATGATGATAAACTAGAATTTGTAGGAGACATTCTGTATTCATCTCTAAGGACCATCTATACAGGCAGAACTTACTACAATGAAAATAAATGGATGCTCGTAAATTATTATGATGCAGCAAATGATTTTCTTTTTATAACTTCAGTAGTTTCAGTTGCATTTCTACAGACATTGGATATTGGGAATTTGCACAGCTGTTGATACATGTTGCCTGTGTAAACTCTACCTCTGGCAGTGCAACAAAAAATAGTTTTCTTGTCATGCTTTAGGTTCTCAGAAAAGGCAGTAGAAAATCGTGTAAATTGAATACATCTGATCTGTAAATAAGCTAAAAAATGTATATATACACACATTACCATTTCTCAGAATGACTTTGACATAGAAAACTCATCTTAACAGAATAGATTCTGATATGTGTCCATTGACATAGCATGGTTAAAGGTTGAAATTTGCATACATCAGTTATTTATAATATTGAGAGAAAGAGTTTTTTAATATCCTTGTATCCTATAACTAATGGGATAATGGTGGCAGGCAGAAAAAATCTGTAACTCAAGCCTGTAGAATTTTCGAAATGTGGGAATCATACAGATGAATGAGTGACTATTTAGGCTGGGTAAGAGCGTGAGGCATATGGGTGAGGAGGCAAAAGGCTGCCCATCTCAACGCAGAGCTGCAGAGCTGAACAGTAACTCTGAGGCTTCAGTAAGAAATGTTGTCATCTCCAGCATCATTCCTAGTGACATGGTTTGAATGCACTGTATGTCTTCACAGTAGTGTACTTTACTGCTTTTTGTTATCATTATACCTTTCGAATCAGTGACAGATGTGTTAACAAAAGAATAGCATTTATTGGAAATATCATTACAGTTTTGATATTAAAATCTTGAGCTTGTATGTGAATTTGCTCAGAAAGTTTCTTGTGAAGTGGTCACCAAAAGATGCTTGGAGAGGATATAATTTCTGTCTGCTAGCTGTGTGGGATTTTTATTTTGTGTATGATCTACTGGGAATTGTTACAAAATCTCTGAATTTTATGCAATAAAAGTGCAAACTATAATGATATCAACCAAGTGTCAATACTGTCAGTTGCACTGCTAGAAAATAATGATTGGGAGAAGTCAGTGAAACAAGTGCTAAAAGCAAAGACTGTCTAGTCTGTTCTAGTAGATTAGCACTCAAAGTAAGTTTTTGTTTTTCAGATTTGTTCTCAGTAGGTCAGAGCTGATGACTATAAAGAAAATTGAGTATAATTGTACATGATCCAGAAGAGTAGTTTTAGTAATGCTGCTAAAATTAAAAGCAGTCAAATATGAGGAAATATTGAAATAATAAAGGAGGAATTGAGGATTGCTGCTTATAAAATGTATGACATTGAGTATTCATGTTTTATTCAGATACCTTTGACAAATGGACAAATGTGCCAGCCTCAAAGACCTCAGGCAAACTACAGCCAAGTCCATCATCTCCCTCAATCATCAGTAGCAAGACATCCATCTAGAGAGCAATTAATTGATTATCTGATGTTGAAAGTTGCGCACCAACCTCCCTATACCCAGTCCCAGTGTTCTCCCAGACAAAGCCACGAGCTGGCAAAGCAAGAAGTAAGAATAAAATCTAACTTGATGATAGGACATCTGTCTGTCAGTGGCAGTGAATTGTTAGATTGTTTTCATTTATTACCATTTCTCTGTAGATGGTGACAGAAATCATACAGGAATTTATCTTCAGCAGAAGACAGAGTTATCTCAGTGCAATTCGACTACTGAAATCACACATTCCTTCTAGTTTTGAGCTCTTTTTACTTTTTATGTGAACATTTTAAGAGAGATATGTGGTAAATTTTTAACAGTATGTACCAGAAACTTAAATTTGCATCTTTTTACTGAGCTAGAAATTTATTTCTCAACTACATTTATTGATCACCAACTCATCATTATCTAGTAACTGAAAAAATACGAAGTAGCAGTACAACTTAGAGTACTTCGCATCTCTTCATTGCTATCCAGAATGGTTCAAAAACCTGCAAATGTAGAAATGTGCATCCATAAACAAAAGCCAGGATAAAAAAAAGTGTGAGCATCCAATGCATGCCTGATAATTATCAGTTTTATTTATGACAGACAGATGTGCGTAAGACATTCTTGTACAATTTAATGGCTCTTTCATTGTGGCAACCTTCTTTCTGCTGTTGGACACAGGATGTTTCCTCTGTATTGTTTTGGGTTTTTTGAGAAAGTACTGAGAACTATGTTTTCATTCTGTGCTAGAATGAGAATGTCCACTGCTTCTGTAAAATAAGTTTTCTAGTCAACTATTCTGGCAAGAGAAAGGGGAGACAGTGTTGGCTACGTAGAACTTAGAGTGAAAGTAGGAACAAGGTGTGATTTTTAAAATTCATCTAGAGGTAGCAAAGAAGTAGAAGGAACAGATTCGTTCATAGGAGCATGTATATTTGCTGGGGGCATTAAATTCCTTTACGTAGTATCAAAATATCTCTGAACTTAAAGCCCACATGAACTATGATTATAATAATAGTGATATTGGAGTAAAACTTATGTACAGTGATACATGATGCTGTTGTATTGAAATCTTGTTATGAATTAACATTATGAGATATAATACTCTCTTGAACTGTGATAAATGCATTTTTTATTTTTTTGTTTTTAAAGCTTTTGTTCACCTGAATTCCTTAGTAATAATTTCAGTAATAAATACATTCAGTAATAAATAATTACAGTAGCTTTGAATGCAGATTTTCAGTCAGTTCCTCTAACTTTGGTTGTAACTACTTAGATTCGAGTGAGAATTGACAAGGATCCAGAACTTGGATTTAGTATATCAGGAGGAGTTGGTGGTAGAGGGAATCCATTCAGGCCTGAAGATGATGTGAGTATTTTATACTAATGCATCTTAAAATAATTCTGATTAATAATGTTTCTAGTGTTTAGCAGAGGGGGGGGGGGGAAAGTATATATATTCCCCAAATCACTAAACTCCAGGACTGGAGGGGAGAAAACTGGGGACAAATGATATGGAAAATCAAGGTGGTAGGTGACCACAGTGGTCACATGACAACACAGAGGATTATTCTAGCTGAGTGGTTCTTGCACAGTTCCAGGTATCAGTCAACAGATTTGAGATAGTGAATTATGAAGTTTACAATTAGGAAGCCTCTTAAGAGAACCTGATTTAGCCTACAGTCTTATTTATGGTGGTTGATAATTCATCTTGACATATACATCTGCCAAATTAAACAAAGGCAGATCAGAATTTGCCCTTTAGTACTCCTTTAAAGGCAATTCTCCTGGATTTAACATCAGAAAAGGCAGGCAGTCACAAAAGCCAGTAGATCTGTAGAATAATATTGCATTCTCTTCTACTTAGGATAGAAAATTGAAAAAATGTTTTGAATTACATCTGTTTCATGCTACCCTACTATTCATGAAATAAGTTGTCAAAAATGTTCTCCATCTCTGTTTTTCAAGGGTATATTTGTAACCAGAGTGCAACCAGAAGGACCAGCATCTAAGTTGTTGCAGCCTGGAGATAAAATAATTCAGGTACTGTGGTCATCTAATTAACTAGCCTATGTAATGTACCAGTTCATTCTTAGTTTGCACCTTTTCTAAGAGCAGAATGTTTAATTTTTAGATAGATTACCAGTATCTTTTCCAGAAGCATTCTTATATTCTGGGATGATGCTTTTAATTTTCTTCCACCTAACATTAGGATAGGTCATACAGGCTGAAGCATTAATCAGTTGGATCATTTTTTCAAATGCTGAACATTTTTCATGCTTTTAAAGACAAAAAAACAGGCCTAATGTTGTCATTCAAGATGGAACCTGAGCATTTCATTAGGCTTTACTATCATTCAGGTATTTAACTTGTGGTCATTCACATGCAGTGTTCTCAATAATTATTGAGGTCCTAGATGACTTTAAGGGATGGGGATAACCCTCCAACACACCACACGGGAACAAATGACTTTTGTTTTAATGGTTTATTCCTGTCTTTATGGAATTTCATTTGTCTGTGTGACATTTATAATGAAGTTTCCTTTTGTCATGTTGGCACTGCTTGGGTTTTGCTTTTTGTTTAATGAGGAATTCACAGTTTGAAAAAGAGCTGAATGAGAAGTTGCATTTGCATGCTTAGACAATTACAGGCTGTTTCATTTCTCATAACTAAGAATATTTCTTTGTGTAACAGCACGTTCTTTATACCTGCGATAATCCCAGTGATGATGTAATGACAGTCCCACTCAGTCTTGTTGCTGCTTAGACAATTTCTGCAGTTTTTGGCTGAATATCATCTCTCCCAAAATGACTTTGCTATGCTTGATTTTGCAACGTTCTCTGTAAAACAGGCAGTAGGCATGCATATTATAATGCGTGTCTAATACATATGTCTAATAAAAATATTCTACGTGACCAGTGACTAGATAATTGCATGTAAGTCTTAAGATACTGTTGCGTATTAGATTAGGGCTAGGACATTCTGTACAGATGATGCTTTGGAAAGGTTATTGTCACTTTTGCTCTCTGAACAGTCTATACATAAATCTTTCTCTGCAACCCTAGACAGATTTAAAAACCACTGCCTTTACAACAAAGGATTCAGCTGGTAGCAACAGCAAGTGTTTGGTGATAGGATAAGGAACTGTGATTCCCCAATGGCACAGCTAAGGTGCCGAGTGGATGACCAGTTCTCTCTCTTGCCACATAAGGGGCAGTAGCTCGGGGATAAAGGTGGGATGCACAGCTGGAAGCAATAACAGTTTAAACTGGATGAATCTGTCATTCTGCAAGATTTTACCACCCAGACTGAACATGAATTTGCAGTAGTACACCCTGAGAAGTTGAACCATAGCCATGTTTTCCCTGACTTTTGTAGGCCACTTAGGCCTGCCTGTGTTTGCCAAGCCAAACCTGTCCCAAAAATGACAGTGTTGTTTATACTCATAGAAAAATTCAAGCTGGGGGTGACCTCAGGAGGTCTCACACCCTAAAATGGCTCCCAATGCCATTAATGTTTTTTGTTAAAGGCTTCAATAGTTTTAGTTCATCACAAATGCCATTTGTAATATTCTGATATTTAAACTGGGATGTATCATTTGTACTGCATTTTCTTTTTTTGATGTGGCTGTATTAAGGCTGATGAATTAGATGTCCGATGTTAATGGTTTAAAGTTCAGTTTTCTCTTTTGGTTATTTGCAATACCTTTGGGGCAAAATTCTTCCAAGGCTAACACAGTAGTTTAATTTCTTGTAGCACATGTTCAACTCACATCAACAATGTAATCTCCAAATCTGCAGTGTTTTATTGTCTGCATTCATATAGAATTTGGTTATTTTAAACCTTAAAGCTTAAATAAACTAGCATGAAATATGAGACATGTTTCACTAGCATGGCATGAGAGACTGTCATTTTCAATTTTAAATATTTCTTTTTAGGCTAATGGATACAGCTTCATCAATATTGATCATGGACAAGCAGTATCTTTGCTAAAGACTTTTCAGAATGCAGTGGAACTCATCATTGTGCGAGAAGTTTCTTCCTAAATACTGTGGATTGGGGGAAAAGCCAGCAGGATTCATTGAAGGACTTATGGGAAACTGAATATTTTGCCTATTTTTATACATGAAAGGAACTTGAAAAGAATTATGATCAAAATCTGTACAGGAAATACTGAACTTGTGGTTAAAGGGGGAAAAACCACTGTATAGAAAGTACAGGAAATCATTTTGGAGATTAATATGGTGAATAAACTTGTTTTTAAGCATTATAGCAATCTAAGAATCACTCCTCCAAGAACAAACCTGTGTTGTTTTTTTTGTACAGATGGTAGGTTTATTTTTGGATAATTCGTACACGTTACTAAACTTTGTGCAAGGCTTTGCAAAGCCTCGGTTGTAGCCAATGGACAGATGGCAGGGCTGTCTGTCCTGTAGCTGTTTATTGCCTTTATTTTTATTCACCAGATATTAACGTGTTATGCTGAAACCACTTCTGTAGATATGGACGGGAGATATGAAATGTTGGCTTTGCTATGTGCACATTGTATCGATGAATGGGTAGATGGAAGGTGGTGCTGGTTGGACAGAATAAAGGTCAGGTGAAACAATTATCTGCTATCTAAATCTGGAATCAGGAAAGAAGAAAAAGTGTTTAGTTCTGGAGTGTACGTCTACCGATAGAAAATGCAATAAAAGCTTACAGTGTTTTTTAGGAGGACTGTAACTACAAATTTGTGATATTCTACAGGATTTGTTCTTAATGCAGTCATTGAATATTCATTTGCCGCATGTGATTCATGTTTAATTGGGTTTTCTTGCATACATAATTTTTTCAACTGTACTGTGGAAATGTGCCCAGAGGTTTTTCTCTGCTGTGGAAATCCCCAACTTTGTGCAAATGGTGATACTTTTATCTTTATAAAAAGTACTCCATTTTAACCTTACAGATTTTAAAAATGAAACTGAAATGGCCAGTTTTTAAGGTTGTTGCCTGTAATATATATTTAAACACACACAAAGTAAATGATGCAGGAAGGGTTATGAAAGACACCTCAATTTTGTTTGGCCTTTGCATTGCCTTGTTAATCAAAAGGAAACCATACGCATGGAGCTAGGTAACCAAAGCAAGTTTGTGAAACTTTGAACAGTGATGGAGAATTGCTGTGGTGAGCTGGAGAGCAAAGGGAGGGTGTACTTACAGCCCACCAGTTCGTAATGATGTTTCTTAAAGGGCTCTTCCTACAGGTAACATTAAATGTGAACTAGACACTTCAGAGTCATTAAAGGGTTTCTAACTATGTTAATGTAATAGTGATTTACCACAGGCTGCCTTTGTTCCTTATTACTGTATAAAATATTCAATTATGCTTCTATTAATTTTGTTTACCAGAAACATTAACTTTATTCTCTCTTTCTCCTTTGTAATTGAATAGAGACTGCATAATCTGCAGTGATAATTAATACATGGTTGTTATGGACCAGGGAAAAGTGCCATAGAAGACCAATAACTGTTTTTAATCAGGGCTAATGATTAGCCTGTCATTGGAGCAATATTCAGTTATTGCAGTTCATTTTTAATTACATATAAGTTGGTAGTTTGAGACAGGTATAAGTTGCTTTTTTCAACCCATGTGTACAAAAGTAAACGCTTTTAATAAAGCTAGCAAAAACACCAGCCTCCTTTAGTTTTGGGACAATGAGCTGGAACAGAGAGGAATTATACATAGCTAGCGGTAATAAACAGGCAGTACTTTTTAAATAAGTGAACTCCAATATTATTGCACTTCTTTCAAAGATGTTAACTATTGCTTATTGTACTGTGTATAGTTCTAATAATTTTAATTGAAACCCTTTAACAACTCTTTGTATATTTTAATTCTTTTTAGTTGATTTTCAGTAATATTTACATAGAAAATGATTTTTTTATATATTAGCAGAAATGTGCTGTATTTTGATAAAATTCACCTATTTTCTGTGCGCTGTTAATCTTCAAAGAAAAGAATGAGAAACATAGCTATATAATGGCAGACTTCAGTGTTCCCCTTCTAAGATGTGTTTTGTTGTTGTTTAGTTTCTATTTTTTTATTGAAAATGCAAAATGTTCACATCACATGTTCATTACTTTTAATCATGTTATTTTTATCACACACTGCCTTTTAAAGGGAATGCATACAGACAAGTCCTTAATTACCTTGGTCTTCTACATAACCTGTATCTTCCAGAAGGGAAAAGTCCAAAAAGCAGAACTGATTCTTTACTGATCTTGGACTGACTTTGTATACATTTTACAGTACATTTAAATATATCACTGAGGAATTATACTGTATTGTATTTTGCTTTAACGGTAACAGAAGTTTTAAACGTTGTTGTGTCACTTAATTTTCAGATTTATGTTTCACAGGAAAATTCTACCAAAAACTGTTTGGCTGTGGTAGAACTATAGAAGTAGAGATTTACAGCAAGAAGCTTAGTACTTCTTGTGGAAATACTTGGCCAAAGCTTGTCTTCAGTAAATTAGCAAATTAACCATCTAATAAAACATGGATTATGCTGATTTTACTCAGTAAATGTTGGAGTTTTCAGTGGATTGAAATGTGTTTGTTCCTTCAGTGTCTGTGTGTAAAGGTAAACACATGTCAAACAAGATGATTTTGCAGAGAGTGGGAGAAAGATGTCCCCTGAACTATTCCAGCCAGGATTCAGCAGGAGGAGAGACAATATCAGCACTTTTCATTTTGAATGCATCTTAAAGTACGTTTTGAATAGAATAAAATCCATCAGCAGCCTAAGTTACTCAGCATGGCAATGAGTTGATGCAAACTCCGTTAATTCTTTCTATTCTTAATAGTTCATTAAAGAATCAGTTCAACTGATGTAATGAAAAGATGAAGTCTCCCACGTATTTATTATGTAAATATTTCTTAGTTTCTTTTTTGGACTGGAGTTAAAAAATGTGTATATACTTGAAAGCATTCTATGAACACAAACATAGCAATAAGCAACACACAAAATCAAACTTTTATGATTATTTTGGTTTTGTTTAGAAATACTCCCTTGTCAACAGCTACGAAATGTTTTTATTGGTCAGCATTTATTCAACATTCCAAATTTTTGTATATAATTAGACTGTTTCTGAGGTAACACATGGAGAATAGATAATAAACTAATGCTCTTTAAAGCTGTGTGTAATTGACTTATTTAAGTTGTAGGAAATTCTCCATAACACTATTTTATTCTATAGTTTCTGTAGACCTTAGTACTCTTGTCAATATACATTAGTAAAGTCTTATTTGTGTTTCTTGTTCTGTGCATCTCAGTGCCCAGGGGTCTGCTCTAGGTGATTTCATTGCAAAACCAGGTTATTCACAATAAAGAAATACTTTTGTGAATAACCCAGTCTTGCAATGAAATCAACTAGAGCAGCCAGTGGCTTCTCTCCTCTTTAGGTGAGTGGTCTTTCTCTGATGCAAACTAAGTAGTTTCAGTAGCAGAGAGGGGTGACTGAGTCAAGGAGCAGGGTTAAAACTAAGAGTGTCTTGAGAGTGCTCTGATGAGATGTACAAGGGTTATGTGGTAAAGATAGTGAAGAGCTAGGCACAGAATTTCACAGGAGAGGTAAATGCAGGTTTACAGCCAGTTTTCTTGGAAATCACCTTCAGTGTTTTTTTCCTTGTATATGTGGGTCTGGCATATCAATATCACTTACTGCTTGACTTCCTACTTCCTCTACACAAAAAACTGATTCTAACTGTAACAGGTTACAGCCCTGATGACGCTGGAGTATTGGGCCCCTCCTTATTTAAGGTTTTCTGTATCTGCTCCCTACTTGGACTTTGGAATTCCCCCCCCTTCATTTTTTCCTTGTGAGCTCTCTTTTTGAAGACCTCTTTGTTGTCTTTTCTGCCTTTTATGCATCAGACTTCAGATTTATTCTTTCCTATTTCACAGGTATTATTTGTTAGGTAAGCCTCATTCCTGTGCATCTGAGCCTTTGGGCTCCTACTTTTTTTCATAACTCAACAGTTTACTTTTTCATCAAGCACCTGAGAATGCTGGGTCCAACTTGTGCTTTTGTGACTGGAGGCCCTTTTTCAGAGAGAAAGTGTATTTTTGGTGTGCTATTTCTGGTGTGTTATTTCTGTTGCCTTGGATTAAATTCAATTTTGGAATGTGTCCAGAAGATTCTGCTGCAGCATCTATGAGACTACCTTGAAATTGGGGTTCCATTACACCATAAGATTGCCCCTGTCTAAAAGCCACTGTTACATGAAAAACTGAAGTAGTCAAAGTAAGAGAAGTGAAAATTTTTATTTAAGATCATACTCTGGTCAGGTGAAGTCAGCAGAAAATAACTCAGACCTAATGATTGTCAGTTCAATGACTTGCTTAGGCAATATGTTACCTAGAGTCCTGCAGTACTGATGAATTCTTGGCTGAAGTGTACAAAATTTGGCTAGAAAATGATTATTTGCTATAGTGTCTGAATCCATCTTGGCCTGTTTTATGTGATTCTATGATTTCTCACAGTCTGTGTAATTGGAGCCTTATTTTGTCATGAACAAGGACACTGTTTCAGTAAGTTTTCCCTATGGCATGTAGTAGAAAAGAAAACAAAAAGATCAAACAACAAGAAACATCTTTCTCAAAATCTTTCTTTATTCAATTTTTGCTAGTCAGTTGGGTATAGCTGATTTTAGGAAACTTTCTTCAAGTTACAGTATCAAATAATTTCTGCTCTTCTGCCATCAAGAATTATCTTACCCAGAGGCCCACCTGAATAAGTGAATTTAAAACATTTTTGAGTGTCTTGGAGTAGGTCACTTGTTCTGAATGGTCTTACATAGAAAATTAAAAAACTACTAGGGCACTTTGTATAGTTTTCATTTAAAAAGAGAAATCTGCATCTGCCCTCTGAAAACAAATGTTGGAACATGTGTTCCAACCAGAACAAGTATACTTTCTGAAATAAAACTGTCATCTTATTAAGGAAACTAAGTATTTTAGAAGATTGTTGTTTTGGGTCAGAGGCTTCCTCATGAACAGCTGATACTGCATCTAAAAAAGCCTATCATTAGTTACAGGTTTTGGTTCTTTGGAAAACTGAGTCTAAGAACCTATCCTGTAAGGTGAAAAACAAAGACAAATCATTATTGCAATAACTGATCTAATTTAGATATGTCAATGTAAATCACTTCTGTCTTTATTTCTTATTACTTTTTAAATTAAGTTTGGGCCTAGAGTTCCTTGTTCCTTGAATACTTTTTCTGCAAGAATTGCTCTACCTGTGACAGGGCTGTATCAAATAATACTGGCCCCAAGCGCCTCCGGGCCATGGGAGAATCTCAGATCACGCAAATGCGCTATTTCTGGGTTTTTCAACGGCTTTTTGGTGTTTTTTCACTCTTCGCAACAGGACAAGCCTGTAAGTTTCTAAACTGCCTTCAATACAAGACAAAAAACCAAGTCTTACTTTGAACAATTGGCTAGTGCCAAATGAAGGTCAAGTTCTGCCTTACAACTTGGATTTGAAAGTAAACATCCAAAAAGAAAACCTTATCTTGTGTCACGGCAGGTGATTTTGGAAAAACTGGATTTGTCTTTACTCGCTCCACAGAATTGTATCTTAAGTGACATCTTGTATATTCTCACTCCATTTGAGAAATTTTAAGAGTATGTTCACATTTGTCAGGCATGAATGAATCTAATGTGCTGTTCCACTAAATCACTGGTGCATACTTACCACTGCAGAGGTCATTTAGGTAGTTCTTGCCTAGCCCATATAACAGTGAAGGTTCTTTTGGAATTTACAATTTTATACTTGAACTGACAGTTGCTAAATGTTACCGTTTCACTAAGCAGAATGATCTCCAATGTACAGAAGTATTACTGCAACCAGCTGATAGAAGCATTGTGTATCTACGAGGCAGTTGCTTCTAGGCTTGTGTCATGGTTTAACCCCAGTCAGCAGCCAAGCACCACGCAGCCGCTCCCTCACTCCCTGCCCCCGCTCCCAGTGGGATGGGGAGGAGAATCGGGAAAGAAGGTAGAACTCGTGGGTTGAGATAAGAACGGTTTAATTACTAAAGTAAAATATAATACTAACAATAATAATAATGAAATATAATTATAGTAATGGAAAGGAATATAACAAAAAAAGAAGAGGGGGGAAAAAAGGAAAAAAAAAACAAACAGTGATGCACAATGCAATTGCTCACCACCCGCTGACTGATGTCCAAGCAGCGATCCGCCCCTCCCGGCCAGCTCCCCCCTGTTTATATACTGGGCATGACGTTCCGTAGTGTGGAATACCCCTTTGGCTAGTTCAGGTCAGCTGCCCCGGCTATGCTCCCTCCCAGCTTCTTGCACACCTGCTTGCTGGCAGAGCATGGGAAACTGAAAAGTCCTTAACTTGGGATAAGTGCTACTTAGCAACAACTAAAACATCAGCGTGTTATCAACATCATTCTCACACTAAATCCAAAACACAGCACTGTACCAGCCACCAAGAAGAGAATCAACTCTATCCCAGCCAAAACTGGGACAGCTTGGGAACCCACTGTTTTTAATTCATGTTCTTATTCATCCTCAACAAGTAAGCAATGAAATACGTGATTTAATTTTCTGTGATATGACTCCATCTGATTCTTCTTATAATTACAAAGATTATGAAGACTAAAGAAAACTACTGATGACTGTTGGCAGGGAGAGGAAGCTTTTACAATGATGAGCTAAGAAAAAAGCCACTGGAAACTGATAAAAATCAATTTTGTATCACATTTCACATCGTATTGCTGTCTTTGTAGTTTATTTTTGTGTAAGAAATGAAGCTTTCTACAGCTACCCATGATATTCATGCAGTAGCCAGGGCTTTCAGGTTACCCAAGGGAGGTGCACACATGGTTTCTGTACAAACATATGTTCCAATGGTGAAAATAGTTTTAATTTCTAGACTCGACACATTTTTGAAAGTGATGTCTAGAGATGATATGATTACTTAACTATGTGAATCTTAAGAGTTACGACATCGCCACCACCACTTAGTGGGGTGGATCCCATCTCTCCGAGCAGACATTCATCCTCAAAGAGGGTCCCATGGTGACAGAAACCAAAACTGTGTTGCTGACCCCAGCTCTGCACCCAATTGTTGATGCTCAGTACCGGTCCCCTCCTCCTCATGCCCTCTCTCCTCACAAGCAGGACTGAGGAGAAGAGTACCTGGGACCACACACCCCTGACTAGCCCTCGGAGGCCGGGGGTGATAGATCCTGTCCTGGTTGCCCATGGAGGCATCGCTGGCGCCCACATGGGAGAACGGCAGGGGGTCATAGTCAGAGGGTCGGACAAGCTTTGGCAGTCTCTCCACAACATCCTGGATCTGGGCCCCCAGCAAGCAGCAAACTTCTCTAGCCAGTGGGTCAGGTCAGCAGATGGGTGCCTCTGTGCCCCGGAGCAGGGAGCTGCCCACTACATCACTCACTGCTTCCTCCAGGTGGTCTGGCATGGTTCAGGGTCAGTCTGTCCAGCTGCTTTGCTTGAAATCACCCTCAGCTCTTCCTCAGCTTTGAAGGCAGTGAACCTCAGGCGGAGCAGGAGCCTTACACACGGTGCCAAAGACACCAGCTTCCAGCCATTGCCTTCCACTGATACTCCGGTCGCAGCTCTGCTAGTGGTAGACTCTGCCCAGGTGTCATGGTTTAACCCCAGCTGGCAGCTAAGCACCACGCAGCCGCTCGCTCACTGCCCCCCCACCCCTGGGATGGGGGAGAGAATCAGGAAAAAAACCTCGTGAGTTGAGATAAAGACAGTTTAATAGGACAGAAAGGAATGAAAAACAATGATAATGATAATAAGAATATGACAATAGTAATACTAAAAGAATTAAACTATACAAAGCAAGTGGTGCACAATGCAATTGCTCACCACTCGTTGACCGATGCCCAGTTAGTTCCCGAGCTGCGATCTGCCCCTCCCAGCCAGCTCCCCCCAGTTTATATACTGGGCATGATGTCATACGGTATGGAATAGCTCTTTGGCCAGTTTGGGTCAGCTGTCCTGGCGGTGTCCCCTCCCAGCTTCTTGTGCCCCTCCAGCCTTCTTGCTGGCTGGGCATGAGAAGCTGAGAAATCCTTGACTTAGTATAAACACTACTTAGCAACAACTAAAAACATCAGTGTGTTATCAACATTATTTTCCTACTAAATCCAAACCACAACACTATACCAGCTGCTAGGAAGAAAACGAACTCTGTCCTAGCTGAAACCAGGACACCAGGTCTGCACTGCGGTGAGGGTCCAGAGCTCTTGAAGCTGTAGGGTCTCTGAGGAGATCCTGCCTCTCTGACGCTGCGCTGCCTGCTGACTTCTGTAACTCCTCTGCTTAGCAGCACAGCGCTCCAACAGCAGCACACCTCCTGCAGGAGAAGTCCGGGAGAGGCCCCAAGCACTCCCTCTGATCCACCACGCTCTGACACAGGCCTCTGCCTAGCACCAGCTAAAAGGGCGGGAGCGTCGCCCTCCCGAAGCAGAGGTAGCTGCAACAAAGGCTCCAGGCACCCTGGGCCGAGGGCTGCTGACCACACTTGCTAGAAGCTGCCAGAGCTTCCCCAGGCCCACAGCCCTGTGGCTCCCCTTCCCTTGTACCTGGCAGCAGCAGGTACCTTCTGGTTTCTCAGAGGGTTCCCAGGAGTCCCCCTGTTCGACCGCTTTCTAAGAGCCTGGTTTCAAGTACGGCATCACCCCTCCTTGCAGTCCAGCTCCTCTTCTCTGTCGCACTCCCCAATTTCCAGCTCTCTGCCTTGTGTTTGCTTTTCCTGATATTGTCTGCAAGAACATGACTTGTATTTCCATACTGCAGTTTGAAATACTGCTTTGTATTAAGGATAAGAATTAAGTGTAGAAAAAGAAGCCGCTATTTGGCCTAAAGGAAGAGAAAACATGAAATAAGCATTACAACCTAAATCTTTTGACTGCATCAGAAATACTCTGCACAGGATTTCATGCATTTCAAAAGTAGGTTGCAATTATCTCACTTAAGGGAAAAATCTATTAAGTAGCTATGGATAAATGTTACTGAGCTGCGAAAAATTCAGTTAACATGTAGCTTGTAATGGCTGAGTGAGGACACTTACAGCCACTCACATTTATATGAATACCTGATTAAAAGTTTTAGAGATGTAATAAGAAGGTGCGAGAGAACAACTATCATGTGACTGGGCTTGGCAAGGTTCCCGAGATGGCTGAGAACAGTTCCCCATGAAAGGTCATATTGCTGAAATGACACAGCTTTTTCTGCATGGCCCGAACTTTTGAGCATCAGGAATTAAATTTCTGATTACAGTAGTCTGCAACATCTATTTTTGCAGCTGCATAACACAAAGGGGAATATAGCTCTGCACTGCATACATTTCATGAGGCATGGTTGGACATTGCAAGTTGCTGAACTGTGTATGTTTCAGTATTGTTCAAATTAATGAAAAAACTGCAACGGAATATTCACTCTTGTTTGCCAGACATGTGAAAATACCAATTTGGACAAAATTCTCAAGGACTGTCTCTTAATAGAGAAACTGGTAGCAGATGAACCAGATGCTTCACAGAGAAATTCTCATTCAACTGCTAATGTTCATGATTTGTGAAGGAAACTTTGGAGAAAAAAAACACAACAAACCAACAAAAAAAGGGGAAAAGCTTTCTACTGAATTATAAGTATGCACTAGCAAAATACATGATTTGAAAGTATTGTGCCAAGGCTTCTAACATCATAACATTTTAGCATATTTGATTGATTTTTGTCTGCAACAACTTCCACTCACAATAGAATAATCAACAACTAGTTTTGAATATGGAGAAGGTATTTTTGCTGAGAATGTTTCTGCCAGAAGTACTTCAGTTGAAAGCCATGGCTCCTCTACTGAGAAAGTGAGGTTTACTAATAAATATTGAAATAGATATTAACAGCTGGTTAGCTGACATAATACTAAGTCCTGGGAAAAATTAAATAATCATGTAAAATTGTCTTATTTGCTAACTGTAATGAGAAATGACTGGTGAGGTTGGAGGTGATGCATGCAAGGGTTAGAAACCATGCTGAAAAGCCTCCAAACAGATAAAACCTCAAAACAATTTTTTTCTGCTGCATTTTAATTAAAAAAGCTATGAAAATACACTCGGTGATTTGAATAATGGGACTGACTCTGCAGTAAGTGATGTGTGGTGGGTTTTTAATTGTAGATTGTAATTATTCTATTACAGCATTAATCATGATGTACTTATATTTTAAGACATCTTAAGATACCAAAACATCTTAAGATACCAAGAAGAATTTTCAGCATTAGTACTTACTGAACTCAATCCGTTTTGCAATAATGTCTATTTTATACCACTTTCAAATAAAAGTTATAAATAAAATGTTAATGTTTATTTGCACTGAGTTATACTCCGGTATGTCTTCAAACTTCACAATTATAAAGGTTCTAATCCTTTTATTGTCAGTGGAAGCCTATATTCTGATGCCATGAAGGAGGCTGGGAACTAGAAGTACTGGCAAAGGGTGACTGTGCCCAGACCTCCTCATCTTGTCATGCAGCAGGACACACATAATTAGTTTTTTAACTGTGCAAGTTACCATTATTCATATTTTTTTTTCGTTGTCTCAGATCAGAAAAATTTGGTTGACTGATATGAGCAAAACTGGTATTATTTTTCCAACTTAAGGCAGAAGAAGTATTCTTTAAAATTCAGCATGCAGGAGCAAATTAAAGCAGCCACTTCAGCTGTGACAATACCTGGATTATTGTCCTTCAAAACAACATCCCCAAACTAAAAACTCACTGCTGTTGTGATTTTTTCAGTTCCAGGTGAAATTATCCAGCTGAAGATGATACTCCATGAATTCAAGTTTATCAAACCAATGTGTATGATGATGGTAATTCAACTATTGCACAAAAAAAGAAAATTTCATATCTAATGGGTAGACTGGAACTGCGTTTGTGCCCCAGAGTCAGGCACTAAAATAGGCCCATTTCTGCAGTTTCTCCACTATATGTGAAATTATTTGGCTTTAGAGGAATGAAACTACTGTGTCCTAAATGTATTTAAACTTCTGGCCCTGCTCCTACAAACTCTGGCTGGAAGGCAGAGGAAGTTCTTCCCAGTGAATTCCAGAACTTTCTATCCAACTCCTTTGAACTATCTTGTTCAGATAAGTATTTTTGCGATTTAAAAACATCTTCCCTTTATGTAGAGTTACATGCTGTGACTCACAGCAGGATGAACCTCACAGCAAAGGAAAAAGATGCTTTTTTTCTCCAGAATTAGCAGGGACCTACCTAAACAGTTCCAATAGCATGTCCTGCCAGAAAAATAGCAAGTAGCAGATCTCTCAGCAGACACTCAATTAAATTTAAAAAAAAAAAAAAAGCTGAATTTTAACATTTTCTTTTCCTTCTCCTACACATACATATTCACACATACTGATTTTAAAAGTATATCATAAAACTTTTAGTCTAATATAAACTTACAAAATTGATATGTAGAATTTTATACAACTTAAAAAAGGGTTTTCTTTTGAAGAAGAAATGCTTCTGTAACCCAAGAATCCAAGCAGTGTTGTCTGGAAAACAGACACTAGATTTCATAAGTGACTGAAGAAATGCTGCCCTGAAACGATAACTGGATGCAGAATCTGTTCTCAGATTTCTCTCTTACCCACTTTGGTGCATTTTCCCAGTCTGTAAATGGTGGTGATAATCTTCCTTTGTTAATAGGCGCTTGGAGATTCAGAGATAAAAACACTCTCTAGATTGTCAGCTAAGTCCCTCATCTTATTTCCGCGTAAGTTTAACAATAATTGAAAGCTGAGAAAAGCTACTCCATCTTTGATTTAAGCAATTTTATGGGGAGAAGGGGAACTTCATTATGCAACACACTCATATAGCTGCTAATATGACTCTTATAACTGATACTGCTATGCTAAATACAACAATCCTAACTTTTTTCATGTGTTTGCCATAAAACAGATAAAAAGCAGATGCAGAAATCTCACAGCTGTTTCAGTTCACCAATGCCAGTTTATGTAGATGACTGCCATCCAGAGGCAGGAAGTTTGAAAGGGTTTCAGCTGCTTACATTGACTATGTAGAGTTCATCTGTTAATCTCTATCTAGGTAGGATTTCAAGATTTCTAGATCAAGGTTCATCTGGGAAAAATAACTACTACTAGAGAAATTTCATGCTAGAAAAATCTTTTTATAATTTTTCTGGGTAGGGATATAAAATTGGTCTCATACTTTGTGAAAAATAGGTCTTCTTAAATGCATTATATATATAATTTTTGAGATTACAAATGTGGTGGATTAGGGATTACTTCACAGAATTAAGAGTTTGTTTTCTGTAAGATGTTAAAAAAAAAACAAAACAAATTATACTAAGGCACATACATACAAAAAAGAGAGCAGCTACCTGATAAACCTGAATGGTATAATGACAGAAAGGGGGTGAAAGCAACTTCTAGCATTTGGGAGGAACTGTGGATTTGTTGGAGTTTAGAATGAAGTCTACTGTCTGTGAAACGCTACAAAGTTAACATTTTCCGATCTGTCTGTATTTGAAAGTTAGTTCAATTTAAACTGAGGTGTGAATCTGAATTGCATTAGATATTTCAAAAATCCTACTTCCACGTGCAGTTTTATTCCAAAATAAAATGTGCTGAAATAACTGTCGATGTAGGCAAAACATATGCTCTTGTTTTCAGATTTCATGTTAACCGCCTACTCTGCTGAGAAACAAAGAGTTCATGCTATCAGAACTGAGGTTTTGGCCATGTGCAGAACTTCGCAAGCATTTCTGCATGAATTTATACATCGAGTAAAATTCTTGACTGATTATGAGAGGCAGAAAAATATCCCGACCTGGAGCACACATCTGGGCAAAAACTGAAAAAATAAGAGTATTATCAGCAGTCAATCTGAACAGGCAGTCTACTGTGAGCAGTAGCAGAAAACTGGCATTTGAGGACTATGCCTCTTGATTAATTCACAAGAGAAGGAATATTCATGTTGTAAAAGACACATTTGTTTCCTGTGTTCTGCATTGCCCATCTATGCACAACATTGGAATTTTGATTGTACGATAAGGCAAATGGTGTAAAGTTATTGTGTATGGAAACAAACTTATGTAGCAAAAGCTATACAAATATCCAGGCTTTTAGTGGCATTCTAGTACTGCTTGTGAAAGAACATTCAGGAGAAAAATGCTTTATTTTTATTTGGATCTCTTCACCAGATTGATACATGTCTATTTTAGTCACTCTTATATACTGAAAGATTAAGTTAAACATATACATTCACCATCTTAAATAAATAAAAAATTGTATACTGAACACAACTTGAATGCTTTAATGAGAACCAAAGGTGCTAGTTATGGCTAAATGGTAGTATTTTAAACATTTGTACCATTCACTCAAACTTTTCTTGAAGTCTCAACAAGATGTCAAAAGTTCCCTAAATTCAAACTGCATTATACAATGATTATTTTAATGTTTGGACATTTTTTTTTTCCCTAAACACTGCTAGGTTTTTTATTTTGAGTTCAGTGCATAATTGCAGAATTATGAAAGCCTGACTAAAAAAACAACAGAGTGTGTTGTTTAGCATCCTGCAAATGTGTTAATGTGAGTTGACACGTAAATAGCCTACACTGAAACCTCTAGTCATTTGACAACCAAACTCAGCTGAGAAATGCACACTGAAAGGAGTAACAGTCATACGGCCATCCTACCACCACATGGTCAGTTCTTCCCTGAACAATGTACCTATCAGTCTTTCTTCTTTGTTTAATACAGTGTTGAGTAAGTCAGATGAGTAACAGATGTTACAACACCACCAAGGAATAACTAGCGATAGAGCAAAATATTATGACAAGTGGGAAAAGCAGTTTGACATACAGGCAAGTACTGTGACAGATATAAACCTCTGAGATTAGCTGGTTTTGCTGACAGTGATGGAAATTCATTGAGATTTTCATGTACCAACAGAAGGTTTCTCAGGCAAACCTTTTGTAGACTATCTTACAGTTGTACTTAGGCTGGCAATAATATGCTTGATATTGTATGTGCTGCTTGGCCAATACAACGTATTACTTTATATGATCTACTGAGCAATTCCAAACATCGTTTGCTACAACATTAACTGGGAAACCGGCAGCTAAACTTTCCTTGCAGAAATGCTGTTTGTTCTTCATCGCATCTTCGTAGAAGTCAAGCATTGTTCCTTTCTATTATAGGAGAACAGAAAACCAAAGAAATTTTTCATGCTTGTTCTCCTATTTTAATTTGTAACGCTAATGTTGCTTGTTAATCACATTCCATCAAATCCTGCTCAATGTACTTGTAACTGAGCGAAGCATTGCTGGTTCTCTCTAATCAGCTGTTTTGGCAATGACAGTAGGAATTAAAGTCTGTTAGAGTCTCTCTCCTTGAAGAAGATACATGATTAGGGAAACCATCAGTGAAGTAGTTCAAAGATCTTGTAATATATGTAAAAAATAATCAAAGAACAAACCATTCCACCAACTGTAGACCTGCATTGACTACAGACATTCTGAGCAAGGTAGCAGTAATGTAAAACTTTTAATGGATATTCAGAGACTTCCTGAGATTACTAAAGAATATCTCCATTATTATAGAAAGTTAACAAAAAGTATTCTTCCAAGCTTCTTGTCAATTAAGAATGGATAAGTGAACTTAGTTCAGGAAAGCACCTTTAATTCTCACAGAATCATGGAGTTTTGTGATACCTGCAATACATTGATGACATCATCGTATGGGGCAACACAGCAGAAGAAGTTTTTGAGAAAGGGAAGAAAATAATCCAAATCCTTCTGAAAGCCGGTTTTGCCATAAAACAAAGTAAGGTTAAGGGACCTGCACAGGAGATCCAGATTTTAGGAATAAAATGGCAAGATGGACACTGTCAGATCCCAATGGATGTGATCAACAAAACAGCAGCTATGTCTCCACCAACTAATAAAAAGGAAACAGAAGCTTTCTTAGGCGTTGTGGGGTTTTGGGGAATGCATATTCCAAATTACAGTCTGATTGTAAGCCCTCTTTATCAAGTGACTTGGAAGAAGAACGACTTTAAATGGACCCCTGAGCAACAACAAGCCTTTGAACAGATTAAACGAGAGATTGTTCATGCAGTAGCCCTTGGGCCAGTCCGGGCAGGACCAGATATTAAAAATGTGCTCTATAGCACAGCCAGGGAGAATGGCCCTACCTGGAGTCTCTGGCAGAAAGCACCAGGGGAGACCCGAGGCAGGCCCCTAGGGTTTTGGAGTCAGGGATACAGAGGATCCGAGCCTCGTTATACTCCAACTGAAAAAGAGATACTGGCAACGTATGAAGGAGTTCGAGCTGCCTCAGAAGTGGTTGGCACTGAAACACAGCTCCTATTAGCACCCCGACTGCCAGTGCTGGGCTGGATGTTCAAAGGGAAGGTCCCCTCTACACATCATGCAACTGATGCTACGTGGAGTAAGTGGGTTGCACTGATCACACAATGAAGTCAAATAGGAAATCCCAGTCGCCCAGGAATTTTAGAAGTGATCACAGACTGGCCAGAAGGCAAAGATTTTGGAATATTGCCAGAGGAGGAGGTGACACGTGCTGAAGAGGCCCCACTGTATAATAAACTGCCAGAAAATGAGAGGCAATATGCCCTGTTCACTGATGGGTCCTGTCGCATTGTGGGAAAACATGGGAGGTGGAAGGCGGCTGTATGGAGTCCTACACGACAAGTTGCAGAAACTGCAGAAGGAGAAGGTGAATCGAGTCAGTTTGCAGAGGTGAAAGCCATCCAGCTGGCTTTAGACATTGCTGAACGAGAAAAATGGCCAGTGCTCTATCTCTATACTGACTCGTGGATGGTGGCAAATGCTCTGTGGGGGTGGTTACAGCAATGGAAGCAGAGTAACTGGTAACGCAGAGGCAAACTGGGCTGCTGCACTGTGGCAAGATATTGCAGCTAGAGAACCTGGTTGTAAAAGCGTGTCACGTAGATGCCTACGTACCCAAGAGTTGGACTGCTGAAGAACATCAAAACACCCAGCAGGTGGATCAGGCTGCTAAGATTGAAGTGGCTCAGGTGGATCTGGACTGGCAACATAAGGGTGAATTATTTATGGCCCGGTGGGCCCATGACACCTCAGGCCACCAAGGAAGAGATGCAACATATAAATGGGCTCGTGATCGAGGGGTGGACTTGACTATGGACACTATCGCACAAGTTATCCATGAGTGTGAAACATGTGCTGCAATCAAACAAGCCAAGCGGTTAAAGCCTCTTTGGTATGTAGGACGATGGCTGAAATACAAACATGGGGAGGCCTGGCAGATTGACTATATCACACTCCCACAAACCCACCAAGGCAAGCGCTATGTGCTTATAATGGTGGAAGCAACCACCAGCTGGCTGGAAACATATCCCGTGCCCCATGCCACCGCCCGGAACACTATCCTGGGCCTTGAAAAAGCAAGTCTTATGGCGACATGGCACCCCAGAAAGAATTGAGTCAGACGAGACTCATTTCCGAAACGACCTCATAGACACCTGGGCCAAAGAGCACAGCATTGAGTGGGTGTATCACATCCCCTATCATGCACCAGCCTCCAGGAAATCGAATGATACAATGGATTGTTAAAGACTACATTGAGAGCAATGGGTGGTGGGACCTTCAAACATTGGGATACACATTTAGCAAAGGCCACCTGGTTAGTCAACACTAGAGGATCTGCCAGTTGGGCTGGCCCTGCCCAATCAAAACTTTTACGTACTGTAGAAGGGGATAAAGTTCCTGTAGTGCACATAAAAAATATGCTAGGGCAAACAGTCTTGGTTACTCCTGCCTTAGGCAAAGGCAAACCCATTTGTGGGATTGCTTTTGCTCAAGGACCTGGGTGTACTTGGTGGGCGATGCGGAAGGACGGGGAAGTCTGATGTGTGCCTCAAGGGGATTTGATTTTAGGTGAGAATAGCCAATGAATTAAATTGTATGATTTTAATTGCTGTATAACCCTGCTACTGTATATCATCACTACTATAGCTGTTATATGCTATATCAACGATATTACAGTAAGAATCACCCAGATTAATGAAGAATGAGCTTTGATAAAACCAAGTGAAGCACAGTAGTGGTGGAACCAGGACTGACTTCAGCATGCGACAATCCAACACCACACACCATCCTCCTGCTGCGCCCAATGTCACCCAGCCACCGCACCGCACTGACGCCCAATCCTGCTCTGCTGACTAAGCGGACTTCGCACCATCCCTCCTGCCCAGACAGACTGTTACAACAGATGGAGCCCAAAGTCATGGACTAACTGAAATTAATGAACATTTTAAAGGGACATTTAAATGGACATTTTAAAGGCCCACAGACTAAGGGAATGATTTCTTTGTGTATATGTATCAAAAGACAGGAAAAGTGGTGGTGATTAATTGGAAATGTATCAGAAAGGGTGGGGTCTGGGCATGATGAAGATGGTATAGAATAAGGAGCGGATGTTGTCCTGGTTTCGGCTGGGATAGAGTTAATTTTCTTCCTAGTAGCTGGTATAGTGTTATGTTTTGGATTTAGTATGAGAATAATGTTGATAACACACTGATGTTTTCAGTTGTTGCTAAGTAGTGTTGTCGTGGTTTAACCCCAGCCAGCAGCTAAGCACCACGCAGCTGCTCCCTCACTCCCCCCCTGCTCCCAGTGGGATGGGGAGGAGAATCAGGAAAGAAGGTAAAACTCATGGGTTGAGACAAGAATGGTCTAATAACGGAAGTAAAATATAATACTAACAATAATGAAATATAATAATAATAATTGTAATGAAAAGAAATATAACAAAAAAAAGAAGAGGGAAAAAAAGAAAAAAAGAAAAAAAAACCTGTGATGCACAATGCAATTGCTCACCACCCGCTGACCGATGCCCAAGGAGTGATCCGCCCCTCCTGGCCAACTCCCCCTGGCCTATATACTGAGCATGACGTTCTATAGTATGGAATATCGCTTTGGCTAGTTCAGGTCAGCTGCCCCGGCTATGCTCCCTCCCAGCTTCTTGCACACCTGCTTGCTGGCAGAGCATGGGAGACTGAAAAATCCTTTACTTAGCTACAACTAAAACATCAGAGTGTTATCAACATTATTCTCAACACTAAATCCAAACCACAGCACTGTACCAGCTACTAAGAAGAAAATGAACTCTATCCCAGCCAAAACCAGGACAAGTGTTTATACCAAGTCAAGGATTTTTCAGCTTCTCATGCCCAGCCAGCAAGAAGGCTGGAGGGGCACAAGAAGCTGGGAGGGGACACAGCCGGGACAGCTGACCCAAACTGGCCAAAGAGCTATTCCATACCATATGACATCATGCCCAGTATATAAACTGGGGGGAGCTGGCCGGGAGGGGTGGATCGCTGCTTGGGAACTAACTGGGCATCGGTCAGCGAGTGGTGAGCAATTGCATTGTGCATCACTTGGTTTGTATATTCTAATTATTTTAGTATTTTTACTGTAATATTATTATTATTATTATTATTATTATTATTCCTTTCTGTCCTATTAAACTGTCTTTATCGCAACCCATGAGGTTTTTTTGATTCTCTCCCCCATCCCACCGGGTGGGGGGAGTGAGCGAGCAGCTGCGTGGTGCTTAGTTGCTGGCTGGGGTTTAACCATGACACTGAGACAGGAAGGGCCCCCTGGGTATCACCCAGTCCAACCCCACCGTGCTCAAAACAAGGTCAAGTACAGCAGGTTACTCAGGCCAGGTTTTGAGTATCTCCAAGAACAGAGACTCCACAACTTCGCTGGGCAACCAGTTCAAGCAACCACCCTCACAGGAAAAACAAAGGTTTATTTCTTATGATTAAATGAAATTTCCTGTATTTCAATTTGTGCCCATTGCCTCTTGTCCTGTCACTGGACACCACTGAGAAGAGTCTGGCTGTCTTGTTTATACTGTTCCATCTGGAACATTGATAAGAAGCCTCCTGATCTGGAGAGCCCAGCACTGGACGCAGCATTCCAGATGTGGCCTCACCAGTGCTGAGTAGAGGGGAAAGGATCACCTTCCTCAGCCTGCTGGTGATGCTCTTGCTCATGCAGCCCAGGGGGCTGTTGGCCTTCTTTGCAACAAGGGCGCATTGCTTGCCCATGATAAACTTGTTGAACAGGATTCCCAGGTCCTTTTCTGACAGCCAGCTTTCCAGCCAGTTGGCCTCCAGCATGTACTGGTGCATGGGGTTATATCTGCCCAGGTGCGGGACTTTGCATTTCCCTTTGCTTAACAACATGAGATGCCTGTCAGCCCATTTCTCTCTCCAGTCTTCTGAGGTTCCTCTGCATGGCAGCACGTACACTCTAAGGTATTGGCCACTCCTCTGAATTCTGTATCATCTGCAAACCTGCTCAGGTTGCACTCTGTCTCACTGTCCAGATCATTAATGAAGATGATACAATGATGACATAACAGTATTGGACCCAATATTGACCCTGGGGTACACCACTATTGACTCATTGCCAGTTGGATTTTGTGCCACTGATCCCAACACTTTGAGCAGGGCAGTTCAGCCAGCTTCCAATGCACCTGATTGCCCACTCATCTAATCTGTACTTCATCGGTTTGTCTATGAGGATGTTATGGGACGCAGTCACAAAAGCCTTGCTAAAGTCAAGATAAAGACTTGTGTGTGTACAATGCATTTAACCTGAGTCTCTTCTGCCAAAGGTATGTCTTCCTTGCTCAGACTTTCTCACTGGTCTCAGGAGCCTGGGATTTCCAGAGGCAAGTTTTACCAGTGCCCCAGGAGTAGCTGAGTCTGAAGTTAAATTTTACTTTTCATAAATTACTTAGAACTATTTGACTTCGTATTAAATAGATGTGCTCTGTGGATAACATTCTTTTGGTAGTCTTTAAGGCTCCATTTAAAGAAGGCTAACGAATGCTTTCTAATGTTTCTGTCTTTATCTTACCTCGTTTGATTTCCATTCCCTACCCCTGGAAGTGCAGCAAGTCCCACACTGATGACCACCTCTAACAGACCACCCACTGTCTACTCTAAAGGTGACTTCTTGTAAGGAAAAAGACTTTTCTCCTGATCATCTAAAACAGGTTTTACTGTAACCTCCTTCTGAATTGCCAATATTTTGCTACTGGCACTTGCAATTAACATTTCCCAGTAAATGCTTTTTAAACCTTGTGGAAAGATCAGGAAATACAATCTTAGAAAAAAGGTTTATAGTTGCTTTTGTTTAAGGCCTTTACCATTTTACATGTAGGTAACATGGAATTTAAGTTTCATGATCTCTGTAAGGGTAATGTATTGCTGTTGTTTTTCAGAATCTAAAAAGAAGAGGGAATGATGCAGTTTTAGGGGAAGACTATTTTGTATACACAGGAAGAACTCAGCTGATTAATGAAACAGAAAAGGTATGTTGTTGTAAGGGCAAGCCAATGCTCCATATTCTGAGATTTGCCCTGTACCTCTAAGAGAAACCACTTTTTGTTTTCAGGAAGGATTGCTTATTTGCCCTCATGATCATGCATATTGTTGATGCACAGATGGTTTATCATTTATCATTTGCCTTCACAGTGTCTGAAAACTGTGCTCACCAGGGGACCCCTATGAATTGCAAAGTCCCACTCAGTCTGATTTCTGGAGCAACTTTGATGGAAACAGAAAGAATTTTGACTACACAATGGTTGCTGATAAATCAGTTCTGTTTGAAGCATAGTTTGCACCTGTTTTTATATATTAAGAATAGGAATTTTTAAGTAATAACTTTCCTTGTCCAGAAAGGTCTTAACACGTATTTTTGAGAATTTAATGCGATGACTGTAAAGCTGTTCTCCCAAGCACTCCATCAACTCTGCATAACTCTGCAATTGCAAAGGGCTTTCTGAAATCATGGTTAGAGCTCCAGGAGTGGAGCTCAGTCAAAATCTATTGTGTGGATTGTCAGGAGACTGATGTTGGGATCCTCAGCTGGGAGAAGCTGAAGGATTTCTGCACTGCAGGCATGGAATGCCTTGGTCTTTGCTAGTTAACCCGACATCATTGCTCATACAAGCAAGGTGAAGGAAAATGAAAGAATTTATTTACTATATCTAAGTGCACCCATAGAGTTACTAAAAAGGATAAAAACAGGTCAGCAAAACTGAAAAGAAGTCCCTACGTGGATTAATCCACTTAGATCACAGCTAAAGTTTTCTCTTGGCCTACAGTAACCCGTAAGAAGATGTTAATGCAGGTCTTTTAACCATTGATTGGGGAGAAGATGATGTTTGGGTGATGCTTGTACATTAATTCCCCTTCTGCATATCTACCCATTTTATTTAACTTTTTTTCTCAATAGCTGTTTTTTATTATAGGAGAGGGAGTGGCTCTTAAATACGTCTAAATTTTGAACAGTTTGGCTAAAATAGAGTCACTGTTTGCTTCTGGTATTTTAATGGCAGCCTGTGTGAACCATGGCTTTCGGCACTGGGTTTTGGGGGTTTTTTTGCTATTCTTCTGAAATCCAAATTTATTTATTTGTATTATTTTCCAAGTTAATTTTGTCCTGTGGCAGGGACTGACAAGTACAAAATTTAAACAGTGTTTTGCTTCTGTTTTGTTTTTGGGAAGCAGACCAGTAGCTCAGAATTTCATATGTACTATTAAAGGCTTTACCTGAAGGAGGGTATCCCAGTCAGTTCTGACATCACAAAACTTTTCTATTTGCGAATTTTAGAGCTCATTTTTCTGGTACCCTCCACTGAGAGATGCAAGGAGAAAGGACAAAAATGTTCAAAGCAGTAATAGCTTCTACACCTCTGCTCACTGTCTTTGGATGAGAGGTACTAGTGAAAACACAGGAAATCTTTATGTGATGTTCCTAGAGACAGAATAATCATACCAGAGTTTAATTTTGCACAATATGTAACAAAAGATCTTGAATTCTCCAGTTAAACTTCTCTAAACTTAGGCTAATTAAAAGCTACCAGGATGGCTGAAAGAAAGGATTTAACTTTGATCTTAAATCTTGTACTTTTGGAATATGGATTCCATTTAGAAGAAGAGTATGAGTGCACCGATTATCATTTTGAAATAAGTACTACCTGAAACATATGCATAGGCATTTTTAAATAAAATAAATCTCTGACAATTGCTTGGAATTACTTAAAATTCTGTAACATATTAAGCATCAGCAAAGGAAGCACTACCCAGACATATCTATGGAGATTCTGTAACAACTGACCTACTTGCTCAGGGTAGTATCACAAATTTGCAATCTTTTTCAGCCCAGATAGCTTCAAAAATACTTCAGTCCCTTCTCAGTTCAGGTTTCAGGTATGGAAAGTCTTAAAAACAAAAATATTCATGTCTGAAACCTTAAATCTTTCAGCGCCAAGATGCACAGTTCTTTACCACCTAAGAAAGACTGCAGTTAGATCCTTAATAGTGATCACCCACATGCATAGTGCTCAGTCTCATTTTCTCCAGTCAATTTAATTTTTAAAGAGAACTTGAACTCCAGGTAAAATCAATTTAATTGGGATAGATTCCCAGTCAAGTTATAACAAAACCATTAACAACTTACTCCATTACAACCCCTTCTTGTTTCAAGGCAGTTAGGGTGTTTTCACGGTTTATTCTGTAGGGTAAACTGCTTCTTACTGAACTTGGCTACCAAAAGAGCATTTAAATGGGAAATCTATTTTTCTTCCATTTCTTGTGGGCATATTTTAATTTGGTGGCAGAGCATTCAGTGGATTTCATGCCAAATCAATTAACGGACCCAACCCTGCCCTGTCACAGGTGGGGTTCTGTACCTAGATTCTTTGGTACTCCGGGTGTAAATTGAGAATCAGCTTTGCTGAAGGAGAAGGGAACCAGTCAGCGCGGTGCTCGGGCTGCGTTCGCGCGGGGATCAGAGGCGCTCACAGCCGCACCGTCCCCACGCGCGATGGAGCGACTTAACCGCCTCAGTCCCCCCGGCAAGGGCTGCGCGCAGCGCCCGGGCCGCGCTCGCCTTCGCCGCTACGCGGGCGCCGGAGCTGCTCGTTCCCGCGGCCCCCCACAGGGACCGCGGCCCGGTCCCCTGGCAGCCCGCTCCCGGGGCGGCCACCGTGTGCGTGAAGGGAGGCAGGCGGGACACGCGGCCGTTAACGGCCGGGCGGCCCGCGCGGCTCCGCGCGCCCCTTTCTGGGCGGGGCCGAGGCCCCGCGCTGGTCCCGCCCTGGCAAGGGCGGCCTGGCCGGCTCCTTGGGAAGCGAGGATCTTCCCCTCACCGCCAAGCCGGGAGTGCGGCCGCCGGGGCCCGGTCTGCGCAGGGCGGGGGCGCCCGCCCCCCCGGGAGCCCCAGCCGGCGGGGGCTAAGGGCTGCCCGCCCAGAAGCTCCTCCAGGGAGCAGTCGAGTGCGCCGCTAGAGCGCCCGCGCGCTAGGACGCTCTGGCAGGCGGCGCGCGCTCCTCTCTGTCGTCAGGTCCGCCTCTCCGGCTGTGTGTGGCACTGCCGCGAGCGGAGCGGTCGTGCGGGCTCCGCCATGATGAACAGCGGAGGGATCGGGGTGCCGCTGGGCTTCCCCTTGGGCCCCACGTCTGTCATCCAGGTCACGAACCTGTCCTCGGCAGTGACCAGTGAGCAGATGCGGACTCTCTTCGGCTTCCTGGGAGATATCGAGGAGCTGCGCCTGTATCCCCCGGAGTAAGTGGGGCCTGCGCCGGCCTCCGGAGCGATAGAGACTTGGGAGGAGGAAGAGGCCTAGAGGGGCCGGGAGGGTGGAGGGAAGGGAAAAGGCAGGCGGCCCTGCGTGCCATCTTGAGTGTGGGCACCAGCGCCTCCGGCACGGGCAGGGGGTCATGTGGTCCCACCCCTTTGTATGGCAGGAGCGGTAGGGGAAAGGAGCTTCGCCCGGACTTAAGATGGCGGCCCCGGCCCGGAGGAGGGGAGCAGCCGTGGCATCTCCGGAGCAGCGGGTTTTGTGTTCTCGTGGCTGCGGCCGCCCGCTGGGGGGTGCCGGCGCTGGGCCACAGCCAAAGGCCTGGCCAGAAGCGTGCTTCCAAGCTGCCCGGGAGCGCTTCCCCGGCGCAGGTCTCTTTCCCCCCTTTCGCTGAAAACCCCCTTTCTGTGGCCCACCTTTCTTTTCGCTCGGACTGAGTGGAGGGGGGTCGGACGAGAGAGCCCAGACTCGACCCCCGCCCGGCTGGCTGCCAGGCCGCGCTGCCCGGGCGGTGCGAGCCGGCGGGGCCAACTCTCTCTCTCTCTCTCTCTCTTTCTCTTTTTTTTTTTTTTTTTTTTTTTTTTTTTTTTTGTTCGAAAGGCTCTGTTCTCCGAGAAAGGGCCTCTCGAACAGAAGCCAAAATAGCTGATCACAGAGGGACGGAACCTGCCCTGCCTTGTGCTCCGAAATGCCCCTGATAAGACGTGTGCAGTAAATGAAAGTTAATAACGGACATTACACGTTTCTCTAAATTGTGGCTGTTCTTGTTATGTCAGCTGCATGCGAGGGATGCACTCAGATGGGAGATACTGAGGTTCACAACATAACAATATTGTTTCTCCCAAGCAGATGATGATCACCAGAACAGGGGAGGAAAAGAATTATTTTTTTCTTAACGCATCTGTTGTACTAGGAAGTGAATGACAGACGTGTCCTTTGAAACCATTTATCTTTTCTTTTTTCTTACGAAAATTAAATAGAAATAGCAGAAAGGGCAGGGAGTCATTCACATCCAGATACTTCAGTTTTAATACAAAGAGGACGTTCAGATGAATAAAATTTCGATTTTTAAAACTAAATAGCAAAAAAGTTGGTATTTATCCATTTTTATACGTTACTACATTACATCTGAGTAGGTTTGAATGAGGACCATCCAGAAAAATTAAAATAGGATTTAATACATATATGAAGTATATGTAATAGGCATCCGTTCATGTAAAGATATGCTTAAAACAGCCTTGCTGTGTTTTAAATGCTCTTTATTAGATTTATGGTGATTTTTATACAGTTTTCTAGGGTTTTACTTTGGACTTGTTCCACACTTGCTTCTTAATACACTTGAGTTTTCTCCTGACCGGATATATTTTTTGTTATAGCTGTTGCTCTTGTTTTTCACTAAGTTGTACAACAGATTTTAAGGCAAATAGATACTTTCTTGACGTTATATGCAAATAATGTTTGTGCTTATTTATAAAATTTTGCCAGTGTGTATATACACATAAAATATTGAAATCCAGTACCATAGTAGGGTTTGACTTGGAAATGTCAGGCTTGTAATGCTTTAAACATCAGTTCTAAATGATTAATTCAGTTTTCAGAGGTAGGATGCAGGACTGTGATTACTTACTTTAGTCTTGGTTTTATTTACAGTTTTTATGCATAACTTTTAGAAATATGGATTTTCTTGCCTAATAGTTATGGACATTTGACCTGGCTTTCAAATTATTACCTTGGAAAAAAATTAAGTGTTTAGTCTAATGCCCTTCTGGTGAAACAAAAAAAGACGTGCTTCCTATTGACTCTTGGAAAATATATTTGAATAATATTATGATAAATTCAGAAAATAATGTTTCATTGACGAGTGGACGGGAAGCAAAGATGTCCCAAGCAAAAAGATGCTACAATAGATGTCTGCAATCTGTTAAAATTGTTTTCTGCTACTGTTTTTTCCTTAAGTATTTAACCATTTAAGGCCTAGATTTTTTAAAATCAATTCTTTCTATTAATTCAATTAAAAGGGAAATTTGCTTTTTACATTAGAATCAACATCAGACAAAAAATCATGTCATCTCAGTCTTAGCTTTAACAACAGTTCTGTAAGAAAGCCAAACTTCCAATGCATTCTAGAGCATGAATTTTGTTATCTTCGTGGAACAGCGGAAGCTCACTTTTCAGACCGGTTTCTAGATGAAAAACATAATTCAGCAAGTTGAATTAGTGAACTACAGGTCAACTACTATTGACTACTGAACGACAAATATTAACATGCTCTTTTTAATTTATTTCATGCTAAGAAATAGGAGGAAGGTGACATAGTAGCTTTTGGTCATCTGAGAGTATTTGTGTTACCTAAGTTAAGTAAAATCCTTCACTGAGATTGGGACCCCATTTGCTAGCCTTTGTACAGAAATACATAGTTAAAAAAATAAAGCCAACAATTCTTGTTTCAAGAATAAGATACGGTGTAATATTAAGAGAGTATTATCCTAATTTTTTTAATAGATTAACCAATGAGGTGAAATAAAGTTACATGTTGCATTGTGTAGAATTGCAACCTGTTTTCTCTCTAATTGTGTATTGCAAATATTCAGCTTACACACAATATATTTTTACTTAGTCAAGCATGAGTTTGCAGAGCAGAGTGAAGTTGTGTTCTCTTCTGTATGCATCATTTCATGCATATAAAAAAAAGGGCATTCATGTTAAGGAATTTACTGTAATATTTGTAATCCCATTGCCTTTGCTGGGCACCTTTATTTCTAATGGATGTGAAGTTCCAGTTCTGTTGATAAAGCACAACAGTAAACAGAATATATATACAGATATATGTATAAGTACATGCATACACACGCTTTATAAAGCGTATAAACTCCCTTTTCTCTATGATCTTTCCAAATAAAAGTATAAATTATCCCTCACCTCTTCCAAGTCAGTCATGTCTGTCAGCCTTCTACTTTCTCCCTTAATCTGCTGAAGTCTAATCCATAAAATCTGATTGTACTGTAGATACTCAAAATTTTTAATAACAAAACTACATTTTTTAATTGAAAGGAAATAGAATCATAGAATATCTTGAGTTGGAAGGGTCCCATAAGGATCATCGAGTCCAACTCCCTGCTCCTCGCAAGACTACCTAAAACTAAACCATATGACTAAGAGCGTTGTCCAGACACTCCTTGAACTCTGACAGGCTTGGTGCTGTGACCACCTCCCTGGGGAGCCTGTTTCAGGGACTGACCACCCTCTCAGTGAAGAACCTTTTCCTGATGTCCAGTCTGAACTGCCCCTGACGCAGCTTCATTCCATTTCCTCGTGTCCTATGGCTGGTCACCAGAGAGAGGAGATCAGCACCTCCCCCTCCGCTGCCCGCCTTGAGGAAGTTGTAGGCTGTGATGAGGTCACCCCTCAGCCTTCTCTTCTCCAAGCTGAACAAACCAAGTGACCTCAGCCGCTCCTCTTAAGCCTTGCCCTCAAGACCTTTCACCATCTTGGTCGCGCTCCTCTGGACACAGTCTAATGGTTTGATGTCCTTCTTATATTGAGGCGCCCAAAACTGCACACAGTACTTGAGGTGGGGCTGCACCAGTGCGGTGTAGAGTGGGACAATCACCTCCCTCGACCGGCTAGCTGTGCTGTGCTTGATGCACCCCAGGACACGGTTGGCCCTTTTGGCTGCCAGGGCACACTGTTGACTCACATTCAACTTGCCATCAACCCAAACCCCCAGATGTCTTTCTGCGGGCCTGCTCTCCAGCCTTTCATCCCCCAGTCTGTACATGTAACCAGGATTACCCCATGCCAAATGGAGAATCTGGCACTTGCTCTTCTTAAATTTCATACAGTTGGTGATTTCCCAGCTCGCTACAGATCTCTCTCTAAGGCCTCTCTACCCTCAAGGGAGTCCACAGTTCCTCCTAGTTCAGTATCATCAGCAAACTTACTTAATGTACATTCGATTCCTGCATCCAGATCATTTATAAAAACATTCAAGAGCACTGGCCCTAAAATTGAGCCCTGGGGAACACCACTGGTGACTGGCCGCCAGCCTAATGTAACCCCATTTACTATACGTCTTTGAGCCTGACCCATCAGCCAATTGCTCACCCAACATATTATGGACTTGTCTAGCTGTGTGCTGGACATTCTGTCTAGCAGGATACTGTGAGAGACAATATTGAAAGATTTGCTAAAATCCAGAGCCACTACATCTACTGGCTTCCCTTGGTCAACTAGATGGGTGACCTTGTCATAAAAGGAAATTAAGTTGGTTAAGCAGGACTTTTCCCTCATGAACCCATGCTGGCTATGACCAATGACTGCATTGTCTCTCAAGTGTTTTTCAGTAGCTGTCAGAATAACTTTCCCCATAATTTTACCAGGCACTGAAGTGAGACTGACAGGCCTGTAATTACCAGGGTCTTCCTTCTTACCCTTCTTGAAAATTGGGACAACATTTGCCAGCTTCCAGTCAACTGGGACCTCTCCAGACTCCCAAGACCTTTGAAAAATAATGGAGAGAGGTCCTGCAATAATGTCGGCCAGCTCTTTCAGTACCTTGGGATGAATTGCATCGAGCCCCGTAGACTTAATGTGCATTCAGCTGGAGCAGCAAGTCTCAAACAAGTCTCATTCTGGTATTTGTGCATGAACTTGGTCAAGGACATGGACCATTTTGGAACATTGCTCTTGACAGTTTAATTTCTTTTTGAAATATTTTTTCCCATTCTTGGAAGATGCAGCTTTGCGTGATAGTGTTGGGTTTTTTTTTCCTAATCCTCTGATATTTTGCTCTGGCAGAGCAATCCAAGAGGATTGTAGAAGTGGTGAATTTGATCAGGTGATCATTTCCACTTTATAGGAAATTCCTTTGATAGCACTATTCTACTCTAATTCATTGTGCAATACCCTACCACTGACTTGAATGAAAAAAAAGAACATTTTTGACTTAACTAGGGAGTGAGGATGATGTCTCTGGCACCTATAGGTTTTGTGCTTCAGTGATTGTAGAGCAAAGTACAGGGCTATGCTATGGTTGTCTGAACTAGCATTATTAGAGAGAGGAGTTCCTTTTTACCCATTTTCTACATTTTTCCTGTCATTGACATGTACCTCAGTTTTATAGGATGCAGCAGAGAATTTCCTTAAAATGCTAAAAGGAAGTCTCAATTGCTGAATATAATTACTTACAGATTATATTAAATAGAAAGCGTATTAATGTTAGAGTAGTTTACTTAAAGTTCTTGTAAGCTTGTAAAATGTGGAGAGGAAGAGAGAAGCCACCCCAGTTTTTTAACTCATTAAATAAAATGCAGGCTCTTTAAGATGACTCTTCAGTATTCCCTGCAACCTTCCTGAACCCCGTGACTTCTCCCAGCAATTAATATCTTAAGACTGTGGTTTTAAAGTAGCAGTTTCTGTTAGGGTCCTTTATTTTATATCTCAAATTGATTGGGAGGACTTTTTTTATGGATGTTGAGTTAAATCATGTTGTGCTTTTTGGTAGTTTGTCACTTCATGTTTTATCTTCATTGATCAAAGCCCTTTCAGTTTCTTCAGTCACTGCTCATCAGACATCCCTTTAAGAGGATGGATTTCATACCTGCCATGTTCTTGAAAGGCTAGTTCTCCGTGAGGAAGTTTCTGTCTTGTATATTAGAGGCTTTCACATTTCATGCAGATGGCAGTAAATACTACTTTATTACTGTTATGTTCCAAAGAGGCCTATGTGAACTGTGAGTAGTCCACCTTCAGGTTCAGTGTTGAGGACATTGGAAACTCTTGGCACTGAAGAAGTTGTTTCCATATGGTCATCATCCTGATTTTAGCTACTTGTCAGTGAGGCTTCATTGGCACTGAAAGCAGTATTTCTTTTAATTGAAAAACCATTAACATGAATCATCTTTCAGTGGGTCAGAGATGCTTGTTACTGGTGGCTGTTGTTTGTATTTACTTATTTTCTTACAAGAAAATTTCAAATTAGACTTGATTGTACAACTATATACTGTTCTGCTCTCTGGAAGGCTTTCCATTGAAACTTTAATCTAAAGATTGAAAGCACCTATTTGTGGACCTTGAATAACGTCAGTAAACAAGTGTAAGTTATGTGGAGGTGGGAAAAGGGTTGTGTATTTTTTTTTTAATCCACTCATTTCACTCTTAATTTGTATTTGATTATCGAGTATCTTAAATAATGATAATGATGATAATAATAATATGACAATAGTAGTAAAAGAATTAGAATATACAAAACAAGTGATGCACAATGCAATTGCTCACCACTCATTGACCGATGCCCAGTTAGTGCGATCCGCCCCTCCTGGCCAGCTCCCCCCAGTTTATATACTGGGCATGACATCATATGGTATGGAATAGCTCTTTGGCCAGTTTGGGTCAGCTGTCCTGGCGGTGTCCCCTCCCAGCTTCTTGTGCCCCTCCAGCCTTCTTGCTGGCTGGGCACAAGAAGCTGAGAAATCCTTGACTTAGTATAAACACTACTTAGCAACAACTAAAAACATCAGAGTGTTATCAACATTATTTTCCTACTAAATCCAAACCACAGCACTCTACCAGCTACTAGGAAGAAAATTAACTCTATCCTAGCCGAAACCGGGACATTTGGTTAGAGATCTGAATTCCCATGTTGGGGGTGGAGAATTGCTGTCACTGTTTAAGAAGAGCTCCTCAGTTTGCCATTTGCAAAACTTCTGGTGCTTACTGAGTTTTCTCGAGTGGGAATACACAGAGGCCATTAAAGAGGTAGGAAGGAAGCCTCCTGCAAGCCCCTGTGTGCAAAAGGTCTCCGAGAAACCGCACTTGCACGATGATGCCAACATTAGAATATGCAAGAACATGAGAGGGTATACTGTGTTCCCTGGTCTGTAGAATATTCCCTGAAATTTTGTCTCTTTGTTGAGTGTTGCTTTTAACAGCCTAAAGTTACATTTAAATTTACAAAATGTGTTGCTCAAGAAAGTATTAATTTGGTACCTTTCTGTTGGCTGTTTAAATAGACTTTTGTGAGAAGATGAAGTGTGGCTTCTTTTTCTCACAGTTCTGAACAAGACCGAGACCAGTTTTTATAGATCACTTTCAGTTTGCAGTACAGTTGAAATCTGAAGCTGGTTTGCAGGGTGTGACGGGTCTTTTGCCTTCTGTATGTACTCCAGTATACCAACCACTCTTACAGCTTAGAGTTGTTTTTCGGCTTACTGGGAGACCAGTGACGTCTGTAATCAGACTCTTAGTCCCAGTCATGCTTTTGCGTTATGCTTGTCACCCAGTTGAAGTCTGTGTTTCAGAGAAGCCTTCAAAATTGCATTTATAGTGATAAGCCTTCAAATGTGGTTCTAAGAGGATTTTTGAACAGTTAAATATTGCAAAGTTTTATTGAGCAACAGTTGGATTTTTGCAGAATGAGTTGTTTGAAAGCAGGGAGGCACAAACTGCCTCCATTAGGCATTGAAAGCCGTGCTGTGTAGTACTGTTTGCTTCTGGATGGTCTGGAGTGGTCTTGAGGGCTACAACACACAAGTGTTTCTTAGACATTGTTATATCCTGCAGTGACTGCAGTATAGATGAGGCCTTTGAGATAAAACACAGCCTTATTTAAATGTGATCTGCACAATTGTTCCACAACATCTTATTTTGATAAGTTATTAATTTCTGTTTCCTCCTCCACCACCACCACTCTGAGAAAATCCAGACCCTTAGAGGAATGTTTTGTAGCCTTTTATTTGACTTTTCACTGTAGCTTTCTGAATAGGTCATTCTTATGAAATGTTTCTGGTTGGTTGTTATTCTGTTGGGAGATGGATGTTACTGTCTCCCTACAAAGGAAAGCAAAAATGGCAGAAACGTCTGAATACTGTTTAGATATTTAATTTCTTTTTGAGTTTTCTTGCTTTCCTAAAGAAACCAGTTGTGGTAACCTTGAATCAGAGATGTAGGAGTTGCTTTTTTGTGTCGATGCTTTGTAACCCTGTGAAGAAGACTATGACTCTACCTCAATTCAGCGTCAGAAAAGGTTAGCAGAAAAAAACTGAACAAAAGGAATTAAAACAGAATAGGACTTTTCTAAGAAAGACTTCTTAAGCCTGCTGGGGAGGTTTAGGAGGCCCACTTCGTAAAAGGAGAGGACTCAATCACTGTGAAACCTTTTAGAATTTTACATCTTTTGGATCTTAATCATCTCCCTTGATGTAGATGCAGCATTGATGGGTTTTCAGCAGAGGTGGTCTCCTTATACAGAATTTCTTCTCTGTAACCTTCAGAGAACACTTTGTACCAAGACTTCTTTTTAGAGCCTCATTTGCAGCAGTGTTCTGATGTTAATATTTTTTAACATACTTTCCACATAGCCTTTGTGATTGAAATCCAGGAAATACAGGGGGGAGAATATTATAAAAAATACACTTGTCAAAGCTGGCTCTATAGGTGTTGAAATTTATGAGGATTATTTATGGGGCCTGGAACTGCCTGGAACAGAATTACGTTCTTGAGTTAGCAATGAAAACAAAAAAGGAAAAAAACAGGAGATGTTAGAAGTCTTCAACAGTCTGGACCACAGAATCTTCAGTGGAGGCTTCAGCCATTTGGGTTGTAACACTGGCAGGTGTATTTAAAAGCAAACAAACAAACCCCAAACAACAACAAAAAAAAAACCAAAACACTGTCTCCTCCCAACCCACACACACGGATGCCCTTCCACCCTCCCCCCAACAAACCAAACCAAACAAAAACACTCTCTGGCCTTAAAAAAAAAATCTTTGCAGTGAGCGAAGTCTGGCTCTTCAGAATATGTAAGAATAAGAGTTGTATGCAAACATTTCTGCTGAGTACTGAGAAAGTCATAGCTCGCTGTCGCCTCTGATGTTGGAAACTGTTCTGAACCAAGACCTTACAGGTGGCTCAGAAGCCATTCTATACAATTATTTCTTTCCTGAATGTGGAAACTTGAAACTGTGAAAACATTGGCCACTACAAACAAAATAAACGGGCAGAAGAAATGGAGTCATCTTGCAATGTTTTTCTAAATTGTGTAAGGTTGACTTTCATATTTATGTCTCTCCCACTCCCTGTTTATTTTTGCCTCCTCAGTGTATCTGTTTTCACAGGATTTTCCATCATAAGTGTTTCTGAATGCCATTATGAAGTTGGCCAGCTCTAGATATTTTACCTAGGTGTTACCTTTCTGGTAACCAGAAACATACCAGTCTGCCTGCCTCAGACTAAGTTCTTGGTTCATTTATGCAATTAATATGATGAAACAATGTGTCTAAAACTTCTGAGCTTATATTTAAACTAAAGTCTAATTAATTCCATACAACAACTGTGGGAGTACTGGCTTGGAATTTGAGGGACTACAGGATGGGTTGGGCTAAACTTGAACTGCTTCTGGTACTTCCAGAAAGTTGGCAAGTGTTTATGTTTCGGTTGAGGGAGGGTCAGGATGAAACAGTTAATGCAGTGTATTTTTCATGAGTTACTGCTTTGCTAGAAGACAGATTGTCTTTCCAAATGGAAATTGCTGATGTTCCAGCAATATCCTGTTGCATTCTCTCTTTGAAGATTTCACCTGTACTTCTTTCATATGAAGAAATAAACTGCTTGTATAAAGGTTACAAACCTTGACTAGGGAATACATTTTTTAAAGCAAACTTCTTTGGTTTTGATCAAGATTACAATGTTTACATGTTGTGCTTTCTGACATCTCTGTTGGTATACTTTCTAATGGAAAAGCAAATTACAAATCTTCTTCCTTCTTCTAGCTGAATAGTGAATTCCTCCTACCTCCTCCAGTGTTATCCTGTACTACACTATGCTGAACTAAAGCAGATGACAAAAAGGATTTTTTTTACATTAGAGAACTAAGACCTAACATTTGAAAGAACTCTCAAGGACTGATTTTATCTTAATAAGAATTAATGAAACTGCTTTCATGAAGACTTAAGAAAGAGTATTGGTTATTATGGGCTAATATCTGAAGGACCCACTGAAAAATGACTGGGCTTGTTGTTTGACTTTACTAAACAAGGATTATTTGGAGGAAAAAAGATAAGCTGTAAATTATTTACTTGACAAATGTGTGAAGTAAATGTGCTACTTAGAATAGTAATTTGGAAGGTACTGGTCAATGTTGTTTAGCAAGATTATAAAAGAAAAGTAGCCCTGTTAATTTGGGATTTTGGCCTCCGTAAGTTTCCATTAAAAAGGAGAAGGTGCTATGGTATGCTTTTTTCAGTGACAGAAAGGCACTGAAGTAGGCAAATTAGTAAATTTCTATACTGTTGCCTTTTGGCTAACTTTTCCAGGAAGTCTAAAACCTATTTTTTTATTAAGGAGTAATAGTTAAAAATACATGCATACAATTATTTAATGTGACTAATTGTTTTTTTCCTTTTGTCTTGCAGCAACGCACCTCTTGCTTTTTCCTCCAAAGTATGTTATATTAAGTTTCGTGAAGCATCGAGTGTTGGTGTGGCCCAGCATCTAACTAACACGGTTTTTATTGACAGAGCTTTGATAGTTGTGCCCTGTGCAGAAGGTTGGTATTTTAGACATTCTTCTGTAATGTTGGTCTTTGTCACGTCTGCTAATTGTTTTAAGCTTTCCATGTAAGGAGGTGGTGCTCTGTTGTTATTTTATTTTATTGCTTTTTGAAAAAAAGTCTTGAAACAAAATTGAAAATTGAATGAAGAAACCCAATTATATAGATTTAATTGAAATTCAGCATTAGAAAAAAGTTAGTTGATTTAAATTAGGATAATTCAATTTGCCCTAGTTATTACATATTTTGAGAGAAAAGAAGGTAAAATAATTTCCTTCAATATGGTTTGTGTTGGCAAGCTTATTCTCACACAGAGTTCTCACTGAAGTCAATGGAGCACTGAAAAGATTAGGCAATTTCCTGGCACCGGTAACATTGCAGTTTGGATCTCAATGTGTCACCTTTGATGTGGTGGGTTTTTCTGTTTTGGTTTTTTTTTTTTTTAAGATACTGATTATTTTTCCTGGTTTTTTAGACTGAATCCCTGTTTTGCTTGTAAACATGTGATACATGCATTTGACCATTTTAGATTCATCTAACCTAAAATACTTAGCATTCATGGTGATAATTACTGTTTGAATATAAATGTTTACCTGCTAGTTTAATAAAAAAATTTCAATTTTCCTTTCTTGTTACTGTGGAAAATATTACTTTGTGTGCCATAAAAAGGCTTTCTTGTGTATACTGGTACTCCCTTCTGGTTTTAGATATCTCTTTAAAAATGCAGTAATCTGTAATGATTGCTTCCAACGTAAAATATTTTTAAAACTCTTAATAAAATAAAATGCTTGGTGAATATTAAATTTACAAGTGTTCCTTTAACTAGCATTGAGGCCATACTTTTACAGATGTGTTGAATACAAGGTAGTTCATATTGTTAGTATAATATCCCAGATCTGAATACAGTTGTATGAAGCCTGGCCCTATGGTAGGCATATCGCTGGAGTTAGGCAGAGCCCCATTGACTTCATTGGGATCATTGTGGAATTGAGCATCTGCCCATTTGGTTCTGGACTTTTTGCCTCTTTGGAGTGGAAACATTCCAGCTGGTGGAGTGAACCTAACTTCACTTTGAACATGGTAGCTATTTTGCCACAAACAACAGTGTTTAGAATGATTGAACCATAAACTGCACCAAATCCAGAAATACCTCCTATTAACATAACTTTTCTCACTGCAAGAATCAGATTTTGGCTCAAAAAATGCTGTTGACTTCTTGGAGTTTGTTAACAGTGGTCCCAGAGTACCATTTTTTGGCATGTTTGCCACATCATGATCTGGATAATATGAGATTAGTGTTGCTGTAATAATGGTCTGGGATGTTCCTAGCAAACGCTGACGGGTCTCCAAAATTTCATAGACTCTATAAGTACTTTCACTAAAGGCTATATTGACCTACAATATACTGCCTATTCTTGTAGCCTTCTTACTAGGGGTGTATGGCACATATATTTGTCTTTGTGAAGCCTAGATTCTTAGTTGCTTTTATGCCTTCTTTTGGGGGCTTTTTGGTTTTATTTTTTGAACTTGTTCTTAAACCACAAAGAGGATATTGCTGTATCCACTTGAAGCTCTGTAGAGGCTAATGGGACCGGAGTCCTTATTATTGAAAATTTGCCCCTAAATAATTGACTACAAATTATTTAGGATCTTAGTTTTATGTTTCATCAAAAAGATCTTAACACTGGTTCAGTACTGCCAGAGAGGGAAGATTGCCGCCTAATGAATGAACAACACTTCCTGATGTTTTTCTTGTGATGAGATCACTGCCTGACATGATGTGGCAACAGGCAGGTAAAGCTACGTTTTTCCTGTGTCTCTTGATGGTAGACAATGAATGGAAGGAGAACAAAATCAAAGTTCTGACAAATCTTGTTCCAACCCCATTTGTAGCTGACTTATTAGGCATTTCTGAGAAAACGTATTAGAGAAAAATTGTCACTGTTCAAAATCATTCTGGATCCCACAGAGGTTTATGCATAATTAGGTGAACAAGTGATTGGGTTGTGAGGTCAAATTTTTTTTAATGTCAGAATGCTGTTTCCATGTAACTTCCTAACAGAATCACTAATTCTAATTTATAAAGGTGTGAATTTATATAGGTTTAACTTTTTGAGGAATTTGTTGTGTGGAATAAGTATGGCTTTGGAGACCACAGCGCAAGATTTTTGATTCACTGTGTATCATATGATGCATTGTTAATGGAGTTAGTGGAGTGTATCACGAGCTTCAAAAGTAGTGATGGCTATATTCTACCAGGAGGTAAAATTATATCCTTGGCCAACGGTGCCAGTAATAAAACATTTCATGCGCCGAATCGAACGTAGAGGAGAGGTAAAACGGAACTCTGAAAACTTGGTTTTAAAAACCAGAATAAAATCTGAAATTTGGAGTCTATTTAAACAGTGCTAAGTCAGGGGAGTATGAGGAGGGAATCACTACACAGTGAAAACAGTGTTAATTTTGTGACATTTAATAAACAATTTAACAAAAGTGTAATTGTAAATGAAGTAACATTATTAAGCTGTCAAAATATGACTTTTTTTGTGTGTATATTAGTAGGTTTTTCTTTATACGTTATACTTTGAGAACGCAAAGGTTGAAACATAAACAAAGATGCCACCCTAATCATTCTAAATTTTATGTCCACATTATCTGGTAGATGGATTTTGACTATTAATTTGGTTTTGTATGTTTTCTCTGTGTGATATTTGTGCATTATTAGATGACTAGACTGGCCAAGGCAGACCTGTTACACTTGCCTGAGTTAGGCATTGTTTGCCATGCCACTAAACCTGCCGCCAAGTGAAACCTTCATGGGGGAAATGAGATCGAAGTCTGGCCTGCTGAAGATGGACGCCCTGTCTCTGTTTTTATTTTATTTTGCTTTCTTTCCTTTGTTTCTTTTATTTTTATTTTTATTTTATTTTGTCCCTTTTTTTGTTTTGTTCTGTTAAATCTCTTTCCCTTGTACTTGTGAACTGGTACTTCAGTTCTGTAAAAATGGTGTTTTGTAAAGGGTTCACAGTGTTTCATTTTGAAGTTGACCTGAAGCTGCTTATGAATGGTGGATGGTATACACAGAATTTAGAATATGATTAATTTTTATGCTGTGAATTACAGATAAATTTGATTTGGAATACGTTTAAGCATCTAAATTCAACAGATGAGCACATTGTGTGAGAAGACAGGAATAGTGAAAAATGTATCAGTTTTAAGATACCTTCTTTCATATGTTATGCTTTATGAATTTATCTTGGAAAAGGACAGTTGAAACTCTTACTTCTGGAGAAATTAACTTTACAAAGTAAAGTCGTGATCTTTCTCTGCTATTTTTCCTCTTCTCAGCAGAGTAGTTTTATTTTAGGTTGCATGGTCTGTTTAAAGGAAGGCTTACTATTTATGTCTAATATGAAGAGTTTAATTATTTCTGAAATTGAACTTTCATGAATATTGAATGTCATGAAATATTTGTTTGCTTCTGATGAAACCTTGCTCCAGTGAGGTCAGTGGCAGTAAGATTTCATCCTTTTGTTTTTGTAATTTTCAGAAAAAACTGTTTACCACTCATAAGTACAAATGCAGCCTGAAGTTTTGGTTGGAATGTGTTATGTGAGGCACATTGTCTTTTAACGCTGTTATATGTGGGAAGATTGAATCAGTTCTGTGTGCATTGTGTGTATATATGTGTATATTGCACTTTGACATGCTCCAGTGGTGGTTATTTCAAGAGGTTTTTAGGAAAAAAAAAAGAAAAAAAAGTGTCTTCTCGGTCATCTCACCATCTCAGAAGCCCTGGCAGTTCATGCTGGAGTGATTGAGAAGGTTCTGATCCTAAATGATGTTCTTACTTCTTGTGAAGTGGAAGCCCTGAAACAGAGGTGGTGGACCAGGTGGTGTGTCTAGTCCTCAGGCATTGCTCTTCCCAGCCAGCTGCATTGGGATCAATCGGTTTTGCTCTGGTGATGCACCAGGCTGTGCACTGCAGCTGGGAAGAGCTTTGCTTCATGATCTCTGCTGGATTTAGCTGTAGCAGTTGAGGTAATTGCCAGTAGGTGTAATCTCTTTAATCACTGCTGCTAAATCCAATAAGAATCATGAATTGGCTCACACGGAAATTATTTTATTTTTAAGGTTGCATTTTCCATTGATTTAAAATAGCAGGAAAATTACAATTCCTTTAATTATGTTTAGAGTAGATGTGAACTGTAAGTATTTTTAAAACAAGCAAACTTATTGCAGAAGGAGTTTTGGGGAGGAGGATTAACCACGTAGTTTCAGTACAAAGAGTAGGAAATTAATTTCTTCTGAGCACGTGGAGGGGGATAAAAATACTGTGATTAGTATTTGATTAACGCAGATACTTCTGTTCAGCGTTTAGCAAAATGGATTCTGGTATGGACTAGGTTGACCTGGGCTCTTAAGCACTTTGATGATACAAAAAAGTAACAATCATAACTGATATTTAGGACAACTGTACATTTCCTAAGAAGTGTAAGGTTTCTTTGGGCAATGCAGAGCTAATCTACATCTGCTTCCAGATTCCTTTGCAAAGTGAAGAATCAGTAAATAAATGATCATAGGATCTGTAATTTACTAGACACAAGAGCTTCTAAGAAATCTTTCTAAGGACGTGGTATAGATGTGGCATATTTATTTTGTCGGTTCCCCTCATTAGAAAATAAATGTCTTTACTTCATTTACATTCAGCTTTTAAATACCATGAGTTTAAAAACTGAAACAGTTATTCTTAAACTAAAGTGTCCTAATTTGTTGTGTCATAACCCACATGTTTTGTTGTATCTTTGTGGGCTTGTATTCCTTTTATAAATAAATTCATGGAGATAAAACTCCAAAACTTAAAGCCTGTAACTCGTGAGGTTATTTGGCCTCACATATTAATTTGTTTTTCAAAACTGTCTAAAGAACAGGGAAGTAAATTTGCAAGATATTTCAGGTTTTCTTTTTTTTTCCCCACAACAGTTTGTTTTCTATAGAATTGTTAAAAAGTTTCACCTGGTCTTAAAAACTGGAGAAGGATCTTTTGAAAAGGCAGTATCTTTGAATATGCAGGCAAATTTTCAGGGTTCTATGTGTAGAGATAGACCCTTTCTCATTCTTGAATAAAATAAATGAATCTTTGTTTGTGGCATGGAACTGACCAACCAGATTTTGTATTTAAAATAAAACATTACATTGCTGAAGGACCAAAGTATTCTGGAAATAATGCTGCTAACTTTACAATTTAAATATGCATGTTATTCATTCTTTGAACTGCTATAACGGTGCACTTAACCGAAAGTGTTCAGTGGATTCCTTGAGCAACATTTGCGCAAATTAGTAATTCCAATTATTTCAGTAAGATGACCCGTATACTTAAAGTTTAGGCTTGTATTTAAGTACCTTTCTGAACTTGACTCATTGTCTGTTTAGTTATGTGCCTAATTCAGTTCCTATTTAAAAGGGCTAAGTGCCTAAGCATCTCTTATCTGGTTAAGTGTATATTGAATTGGCTGTATGTAAGCGCATACTTAAATTAGGCATATACTTATGTACGTTACTGACCAAGGATCTAAATTAGAATGCAGACACAGCACTTTAGGAGCCATTTCTGCCATTGGATTTATGTCAGCCATGTCTGTTGATCCTGTAGAAACCTGCGTGAGTATCCAGTTAATTGCAAGATGCTAGCTGTTCAGGATAAGGTCTGGTTCATTAGTCATTTGAAAACACTCAAGTATTGCGATTTTCAGAAGAACTAGTACATAATTCTATGCCTAATTTGCATGCACAGCTGCTGGAACTATATATTCGAAAGCCTGTTAGTTAGCTACATATTAGGCAGGATGTGCAGCAAAGTACCTGATACTCATGAGCAGTCAGGCAAATCAGGTACACCGCTCATTGCATGCCTGACTTCAAAATGAGATCTATAAAGAGTGCTGAACATTGTGATGATGACTCAGATTCATGCATGTTTTTTAAAAAGCCCTGGAAGTCATTATTGCACAGTTAATTCTTAAGTGCTAATAATTTTCCTATTTTTCTCCTTTAGATAGCAAAATCAAGTGGTTTCTTACATGTTAAGGAGCAAGGTGCCTCAAAATTTAACATAAATAAAATAAATGTAAATAGGAAGCATGAGAAAAAAATGGGTACTGTTATTTTATCTTTTCTATTCCACCCATGCTACATATAAATTAAGTTTCATTTAGATTTGTTTTGTCCTTTGCTCATATCCAACTGTAACCCAGTCCTTGCTGCAGATCTGTAGAGCAGGTTTGCAACACTTTTTTCTTCTTTTTATTTTTTTAAAGTAGTATGTTTCCTGTAGGGTCTGTTGGAACTCATATAGCTGAAACTGCACAGTGTTTTGAAACTTACCTCATATTTTGCTTTTTGATACAAATATTTATATATTCATTTTTAAATCCTGAAGTTAGGGGTTTTATAGTTAAAACATACACAGTTTGAACCAAAGCAGTAAAAGCCACTGGCACAGTATTTGTATATACCTTGACTTTTAAAACAACGTTTAAATAAAAGCATTTACTTTATTAATAAAGTGCATGGGATAATACCAAAGGGCTCAGTTGGATAGCATATATACAGTTATGCCAGTAATTTTGAATAGATCATAGATACCGAGTATAATTAGAACTTCTTTCTGTAGTTTTTCAGTTTAGTATTTAATGTTTGTACCAGTTTAAATCCCTTTGCGTTTCAAATTTAGTATGTACATTTAATTGTAATCATAATTGTTTAACTATTAAATCTTTTTATTTTTGAAGATTTTTTGAGGTTCATTTAGCAGTCTAATTGTGACTAATGAATGAAAATGAAACGCAGGTTTCATTCAGATTAGATATTACTTAAACTTTTAGCATGACAAGGGGAATATAATCTGGTTGAAATAGTAGGAAATACGTATTTTGAGAAAATATAGCTTGCTTAGCTGATCAGTTACGATTTTCTTCAATCTCAGTAAATTTAAAGCTAATTTATTAAAGTTCCAGATAAATTGAGGTGACCTAGAATGTGAGACAGTACAAATCTAAATTTTTTCTGCCCTCCCCTCCTCCACCTCCAGCTTCACTTGTAGTATGTATTGTGTGGAGTCACAGTAGTTCAGTAATTTTTATTTTATTTTTATTTTTACATCCAAAGTAGGTAGCACCAGAGGAATAAAAAAAAAGCACAGATTTCAGTTAGCACATACTTTGGTTTGGGGTTTTTTTTTTGGTTTTTTTTTTTTCCTTTTCTTTTACTGATTTGGTTATTTGCCATTTCTGGGGATTAAACTTTAAAAAATGTTCTTCTTTTCTGTATCTGATGTTCTGTGTGCTATTAGTGATGCAGCCAACACGAACGGTTGTCATGTGTAAAACAACTTTCGATCACCGTGAAAACACCGCCCTGGGAAAGCGTCCATGCTTGATATCGTTTGGTTCATGAACATTAAGTTTCCAGTACAGGTGACCCATAGCTCAAAGTGTTAAATAATTGTATACATTATTCAGTTTTTAAAATAATAATCCATTAATGAGATTGTTAGTCTTTGAAGTTTTGCTCACTTTTGTTTTTCCTAGTAGAGCAGGGTAAAAGGAAAAACTTAAGTTCTTATTTGTTTCTTTGTAAGGATGTGGTAGATAGATTCATTGTTATTTATTACATTTTTAAATGCAAGGGTAATTGTAAAATCATAGAAAGAGTGACATATGTGTAATGTTCCAACTCTGTGTAATGCTTTCATTTGCTTCTTCAGGTAAAATCCCAGATGAAGCCAAAGCCCTTTCTCTGTTGGCGCCTGCTCCTACTATGACAAGCCTGATGCCTGGTGCAGGGTTGCTTCCTATACCTACACCAACCCCTTTGACTACAGTAAGTAAAATTCAGTCACTGTTTGATTTCTGGTTTCATCTATACTCAGTAGCCTCTTCTTTGTTCAGAGAACAAGAACTATCTGACCCATGGATGTTGTCCTCTTGTATGCTAGATCAGTGAGGGTTTAGCTGTGGTGCCTCTTTTGAGGGTAGATCACAAGGTGTCCATGCACCACCTTTCCTGGGTTTGTCTTTCAGATTATTACTTTGCAAAATAGTGGGTAAATACTGATTTTGGTTGTGTCCATTTTAATTATTGTCCTTCCCTACACCCATTAATTTGGTCCAGTGGCAGTGCTGTCTACCTCCTAAAAATTTCTTAAAACATAATAGTTACATCGACACAGTTCTTCGGAATATTAAAATGCTACATTAGGGTGCTTTTACTTGATATCTCTACGACAGGGCTTTTGACTGTTTGCCTAACAAAGTTTTCACTACAAAAAGCATAGGAGCTAGCTGCTGCTACTTCTGCTCAGTTCCCTTTTTCCTCTGTAAGCCTTTCTTGACATCAGCAGGCTGCTGTGACCTATTCAGGGAAAATTTCAAGTCAAAATAGAGTACTTCTCCCTTTTGTTACCTAAAAAAAAAAAATTACTGGTAGCTTGTTGAGAATTTCTCACACTTGTTAGAAAATTTGTTTGCTGGAAAGGCAGTTGCTTTTTGGGTGGAGAAAATAAAATTCAAACGAGGAACTCAGGAGACCAATTTAGTAGTGATTTTTAAGTGACTTTTTTTTTAACATTCCCCGGGAGATTTCAGTTCCCAGTTCCAAAAATGAGAGCTGTATTGTCCTTGTTCTCTAGGAAGTAACTGTGTTTGTAGGGAAAGAACTTAGACTTAATATCCTTCACATTTCAACTGTAATTAATCTTGCCTTATGTGATGTGTTTGTCCAAAAGGTACCTTATCTGTCCCTTTGATGGACTGATATCTATTACAGAACAAATTGGCCCTGGGCACTGTGAATTCCCTTCTTCCCTTGCTGGGCAAGGGTCTCAGCAGTTCCTTATCTACTCCTAATACTTGTTGTGGCAAAAAAAAAGAGAATATTAGCAGTGTCTGAAGGCATCTTACTCAATTTGATTGACTGCAAGCATTAGAAATTCAAGCCTATATGTTTTCTGATTGATTTACTGCATCCCTGGCCAGACCTCTTTGATAAGACATTAACTGATAGCCCACAGAAAATCTTAGCTGTAGAAGGTTATTTATGGGTAGATTTTTATTCTTTAAAAGAAGTGCTCAGCTGGGACTTTAAAGTTTAAAGTATTGCCTATATTTATTAGATTTGTTTTTACAGATATGCACAAGGCAGGCCAGTATTAGCAAGTGAAGTATCTCCCACCAGTGCTTGGTTGCAAAGCGTATTCTGTTTTTTGTGTTTTCCAGCTTGGTGTTTCACTTGGCACTTTGGGGGCTATACCAGCAGCAGCATTGGACCCTAACATTACCGCACTGGGAGAAATACCACAACCACCAATTATGGGGAACGTGGATCCATCCAAAATTGATGAAATCAGGAGAACAGTCTACGTTGGAAACTTGAATTCCCAGGTAGCTTTTTTTTGTGTAATGGAAATAGTAACGGAAGGTGTAGAATTGTAATCCATGAATTCTAATCTTACATGTTAAAGGGTTTTCATTAATTGGTGACAATAGGAATTTAAAAAAAAAAAAAATTCTTTTTGTTTACTAGTGATATTTCAAATTTTGCATGCTCCTGTGCCAATCAGATCAAACTAGACTATGGAATTCATTCTGGCAGGATACCAGAGAAATCACACTGTAGGTGAATTCAAGAAACATAATTGTGTCTGTCGATCAAATGTCAGGCTGGGTTGTGTTAGCTGAGCAGTGCCTCAGAAGTTATGAGATCATGGTAGCTGTCCCCCACAACACTGTGCAGTTGCTTAAGTACAGTGAGGTGGAATGATGTGTCCTAGTGGAAGCTGCAAAATTAGCATAAATGCCCTTGCGTTTCTATAACAGGAAAGTTAGGTCTGTCAGAAACTTGGGGTTTCAGCAATTGATTGAATTAATTGAAAAACAATTTGCTTTTGACTGATGGCAATATAAGTATTTTATTTTGGGGTTTTTTGACTGCCAAAGTAGCTACTAGAGTGTAAAAGTACTGTTGATCGGGATAAAATAAAACAAGCTGGAAGCTAGTAGAAAAACAGATAAAAGCTAAGTCTTGTAATATTGTTTGGATTTTTTTTTTAATTGATCAAAATTCACAGTCAATAGCTTGTACACGGGTGTATAAGGAAATTCTTTTTCAAATTTATTTTATATATAAAGTTATTTCAAATGAGTTGCCTGAAAAGTGCAAAATCCTGTGAAAATGCTTTTTTAACCTAGATGTAGGACTTCAGGGCTTGTGGTTGCACTATTTTAAATTGTAGTATATTCTTTAGATTAATGGAAGAAAAAATACTTGTCTTTCTTAAAGTGTAACGTTACCAAATTCATGTCACCTGTGTAATAATGGTGAGATATCTTTCCAAAATCTGTAGCTCTTAGATTACCTGATATATTGGATAAGTGGTTTTCATTATGTATTTTACTTCAGCTGAGCTCTTCGACTCTTTCTAGACTACAACAGCAGATCAGCTGCTTGAATTCTTTAAGCAAGTTGGAGAAGTCAAATTCGTGCGAATGGCAGGTGATGAGACGCAACCAACACGATTTGCTTTTGTGGAATTTGCAGACCAAAATTCTGTACCTCGAGCTCTTGCCTTTAATGGAGTTATGTTTGGAGACAGGCCACTGAAGTAAGAAATTAATTATCCATATGACTATTGAATGAGAGATTTCTTTGTATCCTTATACATTTATGACTCTGATATGCAGGAAACTGCTGTGATGAATATTTTTTCAATATAAGGACCTATTGTTAGCAAACTGGAACATTTTTATAAACTCCAGTTTCAAGGTTGGGCATAACTTTCTCTGAGAAGAATATGAATAGCATTGAGTAAAAGATGTTTGTATTTAATCTTCAGGTAGTGGAAGCTATAATAGTGAAAGAATCTGCAAAGTCCTTAGCACTAAATAAGCTTTCTGTATGATGTGTATGTAATTAGTAGGCCTTAACACAGAAATTTGATGTGAAATAGAGAAATAGATTCCTAGACTTCTACTAGAAAATATTTTAACACAGAAATATTGTGCCACATTTATTTAAAAGTGGTAAGATTTGAAAGCAATAAAAGACATTTCAGATACTTAGAACAGATGAGTGTTAGGACAAATCTGTAGTTTTGCTGAACTTTGAAGTTTTTAGTTGTACATGGAAGTTGAGGTGTTTTCCTTTCTTAGTTGTTTTTCATTTTCCCTTTTCAAGTGTTTGGGATTTAAAGGTTTTATTTTTCCTTAATTTAGAATAAATCACTCCAATAATGCAATAGTGAAGCCTCCTGAAATGACACCACAAGCTGCTGCCAAGGAACTGGAAGAAGTGATGAAGAGAGTAAGGGAAGCCCAGTCTTTCATATCTGCTGCTATTGAGCCAGGTAGGTATATTATGTTCATTACTTAATAGACCCGTTCTGTGTGTATCTTGGCACATGCTTTCAAGAGCATTTTCAAACACAGGAAAAAGGTACTCAAAGGTGAACAGTATGTGTTGGGGAAAAAAAAAATTGTGTTGATACAACAAAGCAGTGGAATGAAGCTGACTTTTTATTTCATCATGTCTTATTTTCAGATACATGCTCACTGAATGTTTTCAAAAATACAAAGTTAATACTAAATTATTACTTAATGGTGGTGCTTTTTAAGTTCAAAGTACTTACAAGCTTTTAAAAGAAAATGCTTTATATTTTGTTTTGTTCTCCTCTAGCACCCATTAATGCCATAGTTTCATGATCAGAGGGACCTAGCGTGGTTCTGAAAGCAGTAATATTATGCTTTCCTTATCTGCAGCAGGTTAATTTTGTCCCTGTGCTATGCTCTTTTTTCATGCTGGCTCAAGATTGTGTGCATCCTCATAGCAAATGGGATCAGAGAATGAATCTGGGATAAAACTTAACATATTGTGAAGGACTTTTTAAAATCCAGATTAGTTCCCTGATCCCTGTTAACACTGAGATGCCAGGTCAAGGAGGAAGGTGTTGGTGGGTTTTGAGAGGTTAGACAGACATTTCAGTGCTGATTTATGCTGACTTAAACTGATGGCAAAACCAAAGCATAAAAAAATTCTCAACTTGTTAAGACTTGCAGTTGAGATCCTCCCTTTTTCTTTCCATCAGCGAGATTTTGTCATTGTTCTCTCTAACAAACCCTGACATTGTCTTACATAGGTTAGGTAGTGCGGAGTCTTGACGGGTTTTTTGCGGGGCGGGGTGGGGTGGGGGTGGGTGGGGTGAGTATTTTCTGTTGTTTTTTAGGGTTGAAAGAAAAATAGCTGTAACATTTCCTCAATGTTAAACAGCAGAATAGCAATCTTTTAGAGTCTGAACCAAAGTCTGGTGAGGTCACTGTTAAGGTTTCTGTTGACTTCCTGGCCTTTGGATCAATCTTTTCACCCTGTTCTCTCCATCCCTTCCTCCTGCAAAACAGTTTTTGAGGAATAAAACTTCAATATTTGTACAGTGGTTGAACTATCTAAAAGTATAGAAAGTACTAATTGTTATTTACATTTTATGCTTGTTTTCAAAATTATGCTGTCTAAATTTACTCTACTCTTCTCAGGTTATTTAAAAAAAAAAGAAAGTAATTATATTAAATAATAAACCAAGAGGAGAACATGTTGTGATCTTGTGCATTGTGGCAGCAACATAAATCCCATTCCTAATAGAGCTAGCTGTTTATAATTATCTGGTTTATGTGTACTGCTGCAGGATGGCTGCACTCAACGAGTATATGCAATGACTTTCTTGGATGTTTCTGAAGGATATTTGCAAAGAAGGAAGATGTGCAAAGAGTAGGCCCCTTGCACTATATGTGGTACATTCCACTTGTGCCAGATTGTTAACTGGGATCTTTAAATGTTCTGAGCTTACACTGCAAAGTGGTTTTTTCCTCTCAGAGTCTGGAAAGAGCAGTGAAAGAAAAGGCGGTCGATCTCGTTCCCATTCTCGTTCAGAATCCAGGTCTAGCTCAAAATCCCGATCTAGAAGGAAAAGATCACACTCAAAACACAGGTAGGTATGGTTTTTATTTTGGACTAAGAGATCATACTGGGTTTTTCTGAGTGGTGGTGGTTACTGAGATTTCTTACTGAGTTATAAGACAAGTATCCCTGTAGAGCAGATTGCTAACTTACACTGAGCAGATCAGAGTAACCAGAAACTCTTTCTCTGAACAGATACTCTTTCCCTCTAAATGCTAAATGTTTTCAGGATTACTTTCAGTTAAAACACCCTAGAAGGCACTTTTTGTGCCATGTAGCGTAACCATTTCTGTGGTTTCATGGTACATTTTGTGCCACATAGCATAATATAATTTTGTGACCTGTATTTTAAAAGGAAATAGTTACCTGTATTTTGTGGATCAAACATGTAGTTTACTGTTAACACCCTGAGCAGATAGGCTGGCTGGTTTTGCTAGTAGAAAGTTCCTGATGTCCTGAACTTCTAAACATAGAGTTAACAAATGCAGTATTTTTATTTACTGCACTGTAAATGTAAAGCTATAATTTTTAAAAGCAGAAGAAAAAGGCTTTAGGGGCAGTGTTTCATTATTCAGATTTTGTTTGCTTTGTTAAATCTGTTTAGTTCTGAAACAGGCTTTGGAATATGGGAGGGAATAAGATTACTAGATCACCCTTAAAGTATACCCATTAAGATTTTTTCCAAGAATGAGACAGTCTTACTATGCGAGACTTACAAACACTTCCTGAAACGGTTCAGATTCTTTCAATATCAGGAATGTCTTCTAAGCATTTACGTAATCAATCTAAACATATTTGGCTACGTTAAGTATCAAAAAAAAAAAAAAAGAAATTCAGAATGTATTTGATAGCTTGCACTTTGAAAAAGTGAATGTTGTCAGTATTGCAGCAACAGCTCTGTTGCATCCTTTCATGCATCGTATTTTAACAAGGCAACTAGAATTCTTTTAGATACAGAAAAGCTGGCCAGAGGGAATTATCATCAATTATACTACCAAACAAATATGATACAAGTGCAGGCTTCAGTTTTGCAATAGCGAGACACCACAGTACACGTTATCTAATGACATCAAAATATTAGGTACCTTTTTAATGCAAGAAGAATCATTTGGTCACTTCCTTATTGCTTGCTTCTTTGCTGTTTCTCTAACTCAGGACATAACTGAAAAACAGTCTTTGTTTTGTATAACACTGCAGTAATCTCAGTACTGTTTTGTATTGGCAGAAACCAAATTGATTTTTAGAAGATAAACTTGCATTTTTTTACTTGTGGAAAACCTGCTTTAAACAACTGTTGGTGGTTTCTTGTGGTTTAACCCCAGTCAGCAGCCAAGCACCACGCAGCTGCTCCCTCACTCCCTGCCCCTGTTCCCAGTGGGATGGGGAGGAGAATCGGGAAAGAAGGTAGAACTCGTGGGTTGAGATAAGAACAGTTTAATAACTAAAGTAAAATATAATACTAACAATAATAATAATGAAATATAATAATAATAGTAATGAAAAGGAATATAACAAAAAAAAAGAAGAGGGGAAAAAAAAAGGAAAAAAACCCAGTGATGCACAATGCAATTGCTCACCACCTGCTGACCGATGCCAGAGCCGTAATCCGCCCCTCCTGGCCAACTCCCCCCTGTTTATATACTGGGCATGACGTTCCATGATATGGAATACCCCTTTGGCTAGTTCAGGTCAGCTGCCCCGGCTATGTTCCCTGCCAGCTTCTTGCACACCTGCTTGCTGGCAGAGCATGGGAAACTGAAAAATCCTTAACTTGGGATAAGCGCTACTTAGCAACAACTAAAACATCAGTGTGTTATCAACAGTATTCTCACACTAAATCCAAACCACAGCACTGTACCAGCTACTAAGAAGAGAGTTAACTCTGTCCCAGCTGAAACCAGGACATGGTTTTATTTATTTATTTATTTATTTATTTATTTTTAAATGATTTACCACTGCTACTGTCAGTTTTGAGAACATGCTGAAAAAAGGCCAGTCTGATCTGTTGAGGCAACTTCATCCCTAAGAATAAACTATCCTTACCACTTCCCTGTTTTACTGTTTTATAAAACACTTAAATCGTTTTGATCTGTATGATACAAAATTTATTCAAGGTTTTATTTCGACTCAATTGTCGTTAATTTGCCCTGTAGTTAGTTTGTACTTCTGTGCTGATAAGCGGAGCAAAGCTGTAGAAAATGCTTGCCTCTCCTCTCCTCTTGATGTATATTACTCTATGTGTCTTGAGCTGCGGAAGACAGGTAGAGCAGGTATTTTTTGTACCTCCCTGTTCTTCAGGATTTACTTAGTAATATACATGGCCTTTCTGTCTTTGGTAAGTTAAACTTCATGGTATCTTAACCTCTCAGGCAAAGTATCCAATGATGTGGTTTCTTGAAACTTAATGTTCAAATTCAGCTTCTTATTTTTGCTTTCCTGGGGAGTATGATCTTCCAAAAATAGGGAATATTTTGGAAAAAAAGAATACAGTAATTTTTAAAAGTCTTATTTTCTTCATCAAATCTGCGACTATACTATATATGTTTATCATAAGACTTTTAACTGGATTTTTATCAGAGTATCTGCACATTACTTGTGTTGCTTATTTATCATGTAGTAAATGCTCATTCCTTTCCTTGAGAATTCTTATAATTGAAATCTATGCTAACAAATCCTTTCAACTGAAAAGGTAACTTGACTAAATGCTGAACCACAGATAGTGGTGTTTTTTGTTTGGTTTGATTTTTAAAGTTCATTTAAATTGTAAGGCTGGAGAACAAAGCAAAAAGAGACCATTTAAAGCCATCTTTCTTCAGTGACCAAGACTGCAATAAGTGACTGGGCCTGGAGAAGAAACAAAATGTAACTAATTATTTTTACAAGCTGCTAGATATTGCCTATAGTAGATTTTGTGCACTGTAATTTACTAGGGACAGCTATCCTGATATGATACGAATTTATATTTTCCAGAATGTTCATGGAGGTTATTATGAAACATGGGTATTACTTAAATGGTGCATTGTTTCAAAGGACGGCATGTGCACCTGGTGAAGCATAAAGTATCAATATTTGCAAAAATGTTGGTAGGCAGTATATTACTGAGGTGTAACTCTTTAGATAATTTTATGTAGTGAGGCAAGATTTATGTTTTTTTTCCTTTGTTGGTTGACCTAATTTTTATGAAGTTTCAATATTAAAGTATTTTTCTTCTGGCGTTGTTCATATAGAAGTAGATCTGGCAACAGATCACTCTCAAGACACAAGGACAGACGCAGATCCAGAAGTCCCCTGAAAAAACGGTCTAGATCTAGGGAAAGGCGGAATTCAAGAAGTCGTTCTCGTTCTCGGTGAGTTCTGTTCCTAAGAAATTATACTGTTCTTCTTAGCACACAGTACAGAGTTTTTGAAAAATCTAACAAACCTTTTAGGTGATGGTGAAGGTTAGAATCTCTAAATGCTTTAGTCTGTCCCTAGGCTTTGTCTGTGGGACAAAAGAATAGAAAGTAAATTTTAATGCTGAGTGTACTGGTTTTGGCTGGGATAGAGCTAATTTTCTTCATAGTAGCTCATGTGGTGCCTACGGGGGTTAAACCACCACACTGAGGTACCTAAACTTTGATAGTCTAGTCTACATTTATACCAATGTGCAAGCTGACCAAAAATAGGTAACTTTAATTGCCAGACTTTAACCAATAGATTAGGAATGTTCTGTGTAGCCTGTGCAACTCACAAGAAAGCGGATGATGCTTGTTTGATCTATATCTGTTGAGAAGGTTGGATTCAGGCTGAACTTGATCCTGCATTCTGAGAACACGTATAAAGCATGAGCTTTTATTTTCTCCTTTGGCTGTCTCATATTTGCCATACACTGCTGTGGGCACACATGCATGTGTCTTATATGGCATATTTGCATTTCAGGATCTAATACATCTATATTTTACCTAGTCTATTGATTTTTAAGTCTGATGGTCTGATTATTGAACTGTGAACTTCCAACAAGATAATAACATAGTTTTCTGAGGGATGAAGGACTGAATATTCACAAAACAAAAGTGCCTATGAAAGTAGCTTCATGAATAGAAGTCTTGGTACTTTTCATTCTGTTTCATCTCTGTAATTCCCCTGATTCATTTAAAGGGAGCTTCATACTTAGGTTGTGCAGTTGCCTCTTGTTTTTTGAGGGAAGAAGTTTTGTGGGGAAGAGACTGCAGATCTGTGGACCTCCATGAAAACAGGAATAGGCTATGTAGCTAGCTGGGCTTTATTGATGGATCCTTTTGATTCTCTGTTGCTGTTGTCTGGAGCTTCTTGAGATATCTGCTCACTGGAAGGCGCAAGTCCAATGAAATCTCTGTGATAAATTAACTGGAAGACACTTCTTGGGTCATTGTGAGGCCCTTTGCTATTGCAGGGATTGCGTGCTGTTACGTCTTTATGATCTTACATTCCTTCTCTGAGACTTCTAAAGAAGTATTTGCCAAAACCTGATGGGAACCAAAGTTGTCAGGTCACAGAGCATACAACAGCCTAATATTTATTAGCAGTTGAGAAGAAGATACAGCCAAACACTTCTTCCGTTGAAGAAAGATGGGGGCTGTGCTTAGGACCTTTCATGTGTGAATGAGTCTCTTTGAGAATGTTCAAAAATCCTAGAATAGGTACCAATACCAATAGGCACAGCAACTTCTGTCAGTCTGGTTCTTTGGACGTGTAAAGGCCTGCTAATCAACTTCTCCTCTTGTGCTTTCTCCAGTTTCTCTCTCTGAACAATTGTTCATTTTCATATGTCCTAGAGGCAGGTCTAGCAGTCATGTCTCTCTGCTAGAAAGGAAAGATGGAGTCTCACATTTCCAAATAATCCTATACCAAAATGTAATCTTCCAGCCAAAGCTGTGATCTAATCAATTTTTGTTTGGCTTGACGACTAGAACATCAGTTGGAATTTTTCTCACTATTCTTCTTTTTATGAACATGTATCATTCTGTCTGTCCCAAAGAAGCTGAATTGTTCTGTTTCTCTTGCTTCTGTTTTTACTGTATTAACAATTTTTTTATAATTTTCAAATTTCTAATGACATTACAGATTATTGAATTATCTTGATTGAGTTTTGACCTTACATTTGCCTTTTCATGGAATTTGTTTGGTGAAATTTTATCCCTGTTTTTTTATTTCTGTGTATTAATTGTTGTTGGACTTCCAAGCAGTTCCAGGATATCTGTGTGAGAGAACGCTGTAGAATAAAGACTTCTGTCACTCAGCTGTCATTATTCATGTGGGGGTGGTTAATCTGCAGTCCATTTTATGCGGACACACTTTTAGTAAAGAGTGGATTTACAGATTGTAGAGTTTGTCTCACTCCTGACATGTAGAAATACAGAAAATGTATGTCTGTATAATAACATAACTGTGAGGTGAAGAGATGTATTCTCTGAAGATCACAGTTTGCTTTGATTTTGGCCTCCCCTTCTCCAAATTGGTTTCCAAATTTTTCCTAGCTGTATAACCTTTCCCTCACGGTAGCAGGTGGAAAATTAAAATATTGAATAATTACTATTTTTCAACAGAGACACATACTTTATCTTGAGCAATTAGTGAATGCTAAAGAGTTAGTTGTAATTTTAATTGGAAAGTTCAAAGATGAATTAATGGATTTGTGTTTGGCTTTCCACAGGGACAAGAAAAGAGACAAAGAAAAGGTCAAGGAAAAAGAAAAGGCCAAAGAAAAGGAGAAGGAGAGAGACCGAGACAAGGAGAAGGAGAGAGACCGAGACAAAGACAGGGAAAGAGAGCGAGATAAAGAGAGAAACAGGGAGAAGGACAAAGAGAAGGACAGGGAGAGAGATAAAGAGCGAAACAAAGATCGAGAGAGAGTCAGAGACAAAGACAGGGATAGGGACAGGGACAAGGATAAGGACAAAGACAGGGACAGGGACAAGGACAGGGAAAAGGAGAAAGATAAGGAGAAGGAAAAAGATAGGGAAGAGGTAGACCAGAACAAGGAAAAAGAAGATAGTGAGAAAGAAGGAGAGAAGGACAGAGAGAAGATTAAGGACAAGGAGGGAGATAAGGACAAAGGAGGGGACAAAGAGAAGGACAGAGACAGAGAAAAGGAAAAAGATGGGGATAAGGAGAAGGAGCGAGAAAGAGAGAAAGAGAGAGATGATAAGAAGAAGAAAGAGAAGAGATCCAGAACACCCCCAAGAAGCTATAGCTCTTCAAGAAGATCTCGTAGCTCCAGCAGGTTTGTTCAGAATTTTTTCATGCTTTTTTTGACTTGTCAGTTCAGCGAGGCACCGTCATCGTTTTTATGTATCAATATCACCATGTCTCTTACTAATTAAATTTGTATTATTTGTTTTGTAGATTTTCCTATAAAGTAAAATCTATTACAAAGAGCGCTGTATGATGCCTGATAGAACATAGTTTCTTGTTGGGCTGCTGGTGCTTGCCTTTCACATAACCATATAGTATAGTCCTTGAAGACAGTAAGTAGATGATTCTTGTGCCATTTCTCTGCGTTGGAGCCATCCAAAAATTCTGATAAAGCGACATCTCACATCATCTTTCTCCTGATGAACACTGTTGCGTAGTTCCTTGGTGACTCACATACTGTACAGTGTTGGTCTGTAGATCTTACGAACAGTTGGGTGATAGTACTTGCCACTCTTGAGCTGGATGGCTGAACAGCACGAAGCGAGAATGTCACTGGGCTGGCTAGCCATTTGGAAGGTGAATGCATCTCAGTTGGAAGATAAGGATACCTTGTTTAGCTGGTTAGATGGCCCAGGTACAAGTAAAAAGTAACATTCCTTAACAATGCTGATAGTAAACAGGAAAACATTCAAGTTAATGTAGCTGTTGTTTTTGCCTCTGAGGAAGGCTAAACTGGGTGGAAGTCTGGATAAATTCGGTACAGCAAAAGGAGGCTGTGAGATTGATTATAAGCTCTGTAAGTGGACTAACAGGCATATTCTAAAAGCGTTGCGGCTAACAAGTTCAGAAGCTTTGGTGGAAAAAGGCCTTTCTGAATACTTCAGGAGTTAGGGAGTTCGTTAATATCACATGTCAACTTTAGATACCAAATTTTACCTGTTACCTTGAGAGAGTGAAATGCTGGATGAATTGGGAAAAGTTCTACGTATTATAATCATTTCACTGGACAAAAGCAAAATTCCCACAGTCCTCAAAATTCAGGAGTTAATGGGTCATACAAAGCAGAAAAGGGTGCAGTGGTTTCTGAACATTCTATTTGCGTTACATGAAATGACCGTGTTGTTTTGGAGGTTTATGGGCAAAATACTGTGGCTCCTTTAAGCATATGCAGCTTCCTGTTTTAATGCATTTTTAACATTATTTCATGGGTTGAAGACCTACATAGAGTAGAGGTGGTTCTGCCAGCTTTGAAAACCTAACATTTTCTGTCTGTAGGCCTCGGGAGTGTTGAATGAGATAAGTGTAGAAGAAAGATTTAAGATTTTGACAATGTGTAGCTTATATGAGAAACTTGGTGGAAGACCCCGTTCCTAATGTCAAATAGCAAGTGTAGTTAGCTGAGTGTTACCAAAAATTCATACTCTGGTTTGCAACAATTATGCTCCCCTTTAAGAATCTTGCTATTTAAGGAAGTGCCATGGAAGGCTCAAATGCCATGTACTTGGGCAAAGAATTCTAGTGAAAATTAGTGCACCTCTTCTAGTGGACTCACAGTATAAAACCCGACTTTGATATGAAGTTAATTTTTTTTATACAGATGTTACTAAACATGGACAATGTTCTTTTAAAGATGGAGGATAAGAGAAATACACTTTTTTATATGGATTTACAGTTCTTTCTTCAGATTTAGCATTATCCTTAGAGTATCAATACTGGGGCCAGTACTGTTGAACATCTTCATCAGTGGCCTAGACAGTGGGACAGAGTGCACCCTTGGCAACTTTGCAGACAGTACAGAACTGGGAGGAGAGGCTGGTATACCAGAGGGGTGTGCTGCCATTCAGAGAAACCTCAACAGACAGGAAAAATGGGCTGACAGGCATCTCATGGAGTTGAACAAAGAGAAAGGCCAAGTCCTGCACCCGGGCAGAAATAACTCCATTGCACCAGTACAGCATGGGGGCTGACTGGGCTGGAAGGCTGGCTGACAGAAAAGGACCTGGGGGTCCTTGCAGCCAGGAAGGCCAGCAGTATGCTGAACTGCATTAGGCAGAGTGTTGTAAGCAGGTCAAGGAAGGTGATTCTTTCCCTCTCCTCAGCACTGGTGAGGCCACATCTGGAATCCTGTGTCCAGTTCTGGGCTCCCCATTACAAGAGACACACAGACATACTGGAGTGAGTCCAGTGAAGGGCCATGAAACTGATAAAGGGCTCAGAGCATCTGTCTTACAAGGAGAGACTGAGGGAGCTGGGATTGTTTAGCCTGGAGAAGAGAAGGCTGAGGGGGCATCTTATTCGTGTGAATACCTGATGGGAGAGTGTGAAGAAGACAGAGCCAGACTTCTCAGTGGGGGCCAGTAACAGGCTAAGAGGCAGTAGGCACATATTGACATATCGGAAATAAAGGCTTTTTTCTAATGTTTAAATTGTGTTTTTTCTGGACAAACTGGAACCAGTTACTGTGAGAGATTGTGGAGTCTCTATCTGTGGCAATATTAAAAATCTGTCTGGATGTGGCCCTGAGTAACCTGCTGTAGTTGACCCTGTTTTAAGGTGGGGGAGGGAGAGGTTGGACTGGGTGGTCTCCAGAGGGCTCTTCCAACCGCAGTAATTCTGTTATTTTCTGAAAAGTAATTGTGAATAGGTTGGGCTACAGAGTCCCAGTTAGCTTGCATTTAGGGGTATCTGTTTACTTTGATGATTGACGTTGCCTAGTTGAAATGGTTACAAACCTTTCTGGAGACGATTATCCAATAAACTGGCATTTCAGCTGCCTGGCTTTACAGTGCAGCACTGAGTTGGGACTGCTGATCCTTTACCTGACAAGTGTAAAATATTGGACAAATAGTCGTCTTTTTGGAGAAGAGGTGAAGGTGGAAGGACCTTCTAAGAACTAGGTGGCAACTGACCTTGCTTTACTGACAGACAGCATGCAAGTACTAGAAATCAGATGGCTATTTGTGGTTCCTAGCTGAAGGAAGAGACACAGACCAGAGGAAGAGGAGGATCTGGCTCCTTTTCCAACAGACATCTACAGGCTAGCAGAGGAGATGATAGATACGGAATGTTAGCTCTGTGTGTCATTAAGAGACACAGGTTCACTGTCAAAGTATTCAGACTTGTTTTTTCTTAAGTTTTGCTGTATTAGTATTGCTTAAGAGTGTTAAAAAAACAGGTGCACAAAAATCTTTGTATAAACAAATGTAATAGAGATGGGAACAAATACTGTCAGACACAGTTGTGGTTCTTCAACTTGAAATATGAAAAGCAGAAACTGAAAATTAGATTTCATGAATAAACAGTTTCTAGTTTGAACACAATTACTAAGGCACTTGGTTGCTCACAGATACGTATGCTGGAAGGCAAAATAAAGTGGGGATGTACTCAATGTAGCCCAAGTGGGAGCATTATCAGAATAATGTATAAATTTCCAGTATCCTCATTTGAAAAAAGGTGATGATAAATGTGAAGATGTTCAAAATGAGATGCATGTTAACTAGTGAACAGCTGATCAGTGATTGTGTTATTTTCTCCATGATTTTGAGGTTACTTTATATTTTGTTTACCAAAGACTGAATCAAACTTAAGAGCTTGCTGAACAAAATAGTTATGAAATTTTGTCCTGTGCAGCTTCAGGAGGTCACAGTAGATGATATTGTCAGAGTATCAATCCAGATAGTGATACTAGGCATATCTTAATATATCCTGCTGTAATTTATCTAATAACTGTTGATTTCTTGGCCTTTCTAAATATGGAAAATATAAATATTCACACCTAATGGTGTGAATTGCAAAAGGTGGTATGCATAAGTGTAGCTTTTGTGCGACATCTTGAAGTGCCCTCTCAATTAGTTTTTTAACTTCCCTGTTTTGCTTTGATGCTTCTTCCTGTCTGCTTTTCCTGCTCTGTGAAGAGGTGATAGGAAAAAATCATCTTACTTTGACAGAGATAGGTTCTACATTTATGTTGAATGAAGCTTTACTGGCTCAGTTTTTGCTTTATTTTAACATGTGCCTCAGTACGTTTGCAACCAGTTATTTAATGTTTTGTTCTATTCAAGGTCAGACTCCATAATAGCAACTTCAGCAAGTTCCATATATCTATGTAAAACAGCTGTTTTGTAAAATACTGCGAGCTCTTCAGAGTGTTACAGAATGATAACATTCGGTTTGCTGAGCAAGGACTGCTAGGAAAACAATAGATATTAACTTACTTATTCTGATTTTGAGAACAGCTTGAGCTTCATTTTGCACTGTTTGCTTCTAAACCAATAGGACTGCTAGCTCATGTATTTAGGATTTAAACTTCCGTCAGGCTGAATTGAAATTACAGTGATCTTCAGGTTGTAATGTTATGTTTTGAAGTTTGTATTGCTCAAGTTATACCTTTTGTCTTAACGTGGCTCTTCATTCAATTGGATTCTTTTCTTGACTGAAGAAACTGTTCCTTAACACAGGATTAGTGAATTCAGTGTGTTTCCATTGTTATAAGGTATAAGTACAAGCATGTGAGGATAAACAAAAAACTAAAATCTGAAAGGGCACAACCTTTTTTTTCCCACTTCCAGCCTCCCCTTCCCACCAAACTGAAACATACAAAAATATTTTTTTGCTTTGTACAGTTCATATATTGTTGGTGATATATTATGTTAAATTCAGGGATATTTACTTAGTTGTTGTGTCAGATCATTTTAAGAGCTTTCTGTTTTTATCCGGTTCCTGAGTTTATTATTTTTATTCTTTAATGATCTTGAATTTCTTGGTCCTGTAGAGAAAGGCGTAAAAGGAAGAGCAGAAGTCCCTCCAAGTCTCCTAAAACATCCAAAACAACAAAAAGAAAGTCTTCACGAACTCCTTCTCCGAGAAGGTTGGTTTGATGTGAACATAAAAGTTAATGAGCAGTAGAGGAGGAAGAATTTATAGTATTTTCATTGTTTTACTGCCTTTGCACTAATCATCTCAGATGATTTCAGTTGGTCAGTATGAATTAGTTTTAATTTAAAACAAAACCAAAACAAAAACCTTCATGGATTTGCGCTTTGGTATGCTTTGAACTAGAGAGTTTCAAATCTGTCAACAATGGAAATTTGCTTCAAATCGATGAAAGCCCTTCATCGGATACAAGTTAATTTGGTTTTCTCTTTGCAAATACCATGCATACTGAACACATGCATTCTTTAGCTCTCTTCAGTCAAAAAATCCCCTTGTCTTCATGAAGGGGTTTTTGTTACGTTTTGGGGTTTTTTGGAAGACCCACAGGTCAGAGTGTAGTTTGCAGTTAAATGGTTTGAAGGTTGTTGCCGTTGGATCAAATTCTGATTTGAGTAAAAATTTTCTTAAACAGAAACAAGAAAGACAAAAAAAGAGAAAGAGATACAAATAATGAAAGAAGAGAAAGAGAACGCTCCACCTCCAAGAAAAAAGGTAGTAAAGAAAAAGAGGGAAAGGAGAAATCTGACAAAAGCACCACTACTGTGAAGGTAAGCTGTGTAACCAAGTGATAAGCAGAGTGAAGTGGTGCTAGTGGAGCCATTATTGAAATTCCCTCCCTTCTTTTTCTTTCTTTTCCTCTTCCCTTCTTTTTCTCCTGTTTTCCTTACCAAATTATTACCATTTGGGTTTAGCTTTTGCCAGTTGGAGACCTACAGTTGGTGTTAGTGGGCCAGTTGGATAAGTCCCCGTGTTTGAACTTGACCTATAGGAGCTTGTGTGAATAGGTTACGGAAACACTTTGTTTTGGTTTGTCTTTCCTGTTTTGTGCCATATGTTAGGACTTGGCTGGCTGCCTATCTGTATGAGCAGGCAGGAAGCAGACTGTGTAGCTAAGGAGCAGCGTTCAGGGACAGCTTGGCTGTCAAGCTGAAAAGATAGCCTCTCCCTGGTTGCTTTGGTCCTGGTCTGCGTATTGGACTCTGCAGGAGTAAAGTTGAAGAGTTGGGGAAGAGTGGTATGGGATTTTCCCCTGCAAAATAGAAGGTGATGTGATTAAGAAAAGAAATATCTTCAAATTGTTTAATCTTAGAATTTGAAAAGCAGCATGCCTTTAAAGAGTAGTTTGTTGTGTTCAGAATTATTCAACTGTTACAAAACAGCTGGTTTAGGTGACTCTGTCCACATGCTTAAGTAATTACCTTACCCAAGAACTCTCTTAAAATGCATCAGATACCTGACAAAAAATACGAAAGAAAAAATTCAGTCCTATTTTATTTAGAAAATATGGTGAAATCTTAATTTCTGGAGCTGTTTCTCATAGGTTCCATGATACTGCTTGTTCTGTTTTTTCTGAATATTGATGATAAAGACAGATCACTTTATGACAATGATTTCTTGGATGACGGGTTGTTATGAGTACCTAACTTCAGCCAATTGAAAAGATAGCTTTTTTTTTAAAAAGGAGCTGACACCTCTATTCTAAAAATTGCTGAGACAAAATAGGCATGTAAAAATTGAGACAATAAAAATACCAAGAGTTGGTTGGAAGTCATATCCTATAATGCTAAGAATGTGATTTTTTTGTAAAATAATTTTATCTTTGGTAGGACAAAGATCACACAAAAGAGGATCAGAATTCAGAAACTGACAAGGAGGTAGACAGCCGAGATACACAAAGGACAGATGAAGTCAAACTACAACAGAATGGCAACTGTCAACCAAATGAAGAAAATCTCTCAATTAAAATGGAAGAGGTTTAAAGCAAAAAATGGACCTCTGATTCAACTAAGGAAGGAAATCCAAAGCTTTTTATTTCCCAGAATGAGGAAGAAAATGTCACAGCAATCAACCTGAATGTGTTGATAGTATTAGTAGCTCTTCCAATTCTTGTGATAGCTTTGTTGTCTTCTTGCTGTAAAGCAAGAGAGCACGGACCAGTAGTTATACCATGAAAAGGCAGATGCCATCAGAACTATTCATCTCTGAAAATCCATGCATTTCCATGATGGCTGTACTTATTTGTAAAATGATTGATGTTAAGTTTTGCCATAAGCTGTTACAAATAAGTAGAAACTGAAAGTCATAAACCTGTACTACCCAAAAAAAGCTGAAGATATGCATTGAACGTTGTTTAAAATACTGCTTGTTGATGAATTTTGTATTGTTTTACCTTGTGGGTTAAAAAATCCACAAAAACTTCAATGTGTACTGTTTGATGTGCTTGGAAATGGTGCATAAATATACACACTTTTTTTTGTTGTGAATGACAACTGTAGGGAGAGGGTTTTTAAACATCAACACAGTTTTACGGTTCTTATGTTAAATACCCACTGACTAGTATGTTTTTCATTTGCTCACTGCTTGAGATTCTTGGGTTTTATTATTTAAAATAATTTCTCACTAATATCCCTAAAATTAATATTTCTTTTAAAGTATTTCAACAATGCATGCTACTTTTCTGTTCCTAAAAGGAACATTGCCATATTATAGATAATAGGTTAGCTTACTGGGTTATTTTGGGGTTGTTTTGTTTTGTTGTTTTCTTTTGTCCTTCCAGAAGTGAGCACATCTGTATGATGTTATCAGAACTTACAGCTTTGTTTTGAGCCGTACTGCAGCGTGTCTGTTCAGCTGCAAGTGGTACAGATGCCATTATGAAAATAAATTTTTCTTATTTGTTCAAAAAAATATGGGAGCACAAGCAGAAGCTTTAGTGCCTTCTTAAAATGTGGTATTTTCTAGAAATGTATACATGCTATTACTCATTTTCAGCTAAATCTTACATGATCTCTATTGCTATTTTGCCACCACCATACTGTAGACAAGAATGCAAGTGATTTGTCAGAACGGTTGTTTGATTCACTTGTTAAAATACTAAAGCTCCATTTTTACTTTTAGTTTTCATTTTTAGAAGAGATTTATAGATGAAAGCAAAGATGCAATTTGGGGACTACCACTGTACAAAAGTAGTAGCGGAATACAAAGCATTTTCTGATCATCTGCATCAAAGACAGCCCTTTAGACATTTAATCTGCATTTGGATGGCCTTAATTGTTACCTCTCCATCATCTTCTCTGATACCTGTTGGATGATATAAAAGGAATTGGATGCAAAGAAGGGGGGATAAGTATTTTGGGGAAAAAAGTTTTAATTTACACAGGAGTTATATGGTAGAGATTTTTTTTCATTCTTTGGGGAGAAAGCATGTAAGAAGAGAATGACAAAGCAAATATTTTTGTCAAGGGAAAACATGGCTTGTGTTCTCTGAACTAATTTAATCGGTTACATGAGATTTCTTAAGAGTCATACCTTAAAAACTTACTTATACCTAAAATCGAGTAGGTTATTTTTAATACAACTTAATACAATCAAATTACTTAATTGCCTTACCTCATGGGAAGAGTTATTTCTTTCAGTTGAAAAAAAAAATAGCATATTAGCTATTTGCTTTCAATTTGTTTTTCTTTTCCTTTGCATAGTTAATTCTTCCAGGAAAAAAAAAAAAGCATATTACAGGGAATGAAAAATTTGCCCAATTCCTAAGGTAATGAAACCCAGTTTGATTGTGAAGCTGCTTAATCACTCTTCATTTTCGATAGGATTTAATGTTCTTGCCACTGTGTACATTTAAGACTATAGAAAATGCTTTACCATGTAAAGTATAGACAGTAATTTTTATGATGTTTAAGCCACATGCTGTTGGCTGGTAAACAGCTTATTCTGATAAAAGAATGACAAATCTGTATGCTTACAGGAAGACTGTGAAGGATTGTGTCTTGCAACAACAGCTGTCTTATTTATGATGTGTAAGTAGCATAGAGCAAAGAGATTGTTTGTATACTTGCTATCTTTGGTACCATTTCACTAATAAAATTAAGTATTTTAGAGGGAAGTTTCTGCTGGTACATACTTATTAAAGGAATATTTCTAGTTTATCTGGTCTTATTCATGCAGCTTCTTTGATTTGAAATGTGGATACCAGTGAAAATATACGTGTGTTATTTATAATATCTTTGAAAAGCTAAGTTTCTCCTTTGGGAGGAGTTAGACTTCTTGCAGTGTATCATGTTTCAGCTGATATTAGTTTGATTTCTTGAGTTTTGTTATCCTGAAATTGCATAGCTCTATTATATATCAGTTACAGAATATGTAAAGGATTGTGTTCAGTTAGCTAAGAAACATGCCTTTGGAAATTAATAGTTAAGGAGGGCAGCCTTACTAGCTATCACATGTGTAAGTCCATATGCAGCACATTGTTATATTGTATGTGATTTAATGGTTCCCTTACAAAAAGTTTTTTTTTTTAAAAAAAGGCAAAAAAACCCCCCAAACAACCAACCACCAAACACACACATTTCCTGCCCACCTCAAGTCATATTTTCTTACAAATGCTGTGTTTTCTGGTTTTACTTTGTAAATACTGTGCAGATTTGTGAGGTAGTTAAGTTCTGTCTGTTCATATTAGGTGTTCTACAGTTCCCCTCTTCCTGAAAAGCCACTACCAGAGAACTGTTATTCTGTAAAATGCCTATCTCTGCAGAGGGTAGCTCATTTTTAAACCGGTAGTGTAGCACAGTAGTGAAGTTCCTGCTTGCTCCAACAGGATTGTGTGCATCATCCATTAAATGTGTCCATCTTCCACTGGAAGTCCTTTGCCTTCATCATTAACAAGTTTGCATGGTGAGCTGCTGTGTCAGATTGCTTGGTTTTGCACTTTATAAATGAGATTAAATTGCGTGGAGGTTTTGAGAACAGTGTAGTTCATGATAACTGTATTGTTTTAAATGTAATTTCATTTGAGTCAGCCTTTATTTGAAAATGATGTGACTCGTAATTGCTTAGAAAAGTGATGATGTGGTGCCATTTTGCTAAGACCATGTAAAGCACATATGCGTAAGCTTCCATTAGTGACCACAGTTATTTCACGGCAGTGTTTCTGGATAACGGATAGGATTTTTCTTTGGATTTTGAAAGAAGAAGGTAGCAGAAGACAACTGGTGGATGAAACAGGATTCCAAGCTCAAAATAGAGGTGGCTGTGACTTGGATAAATTCATTGAAGTCAATAGGTTTACACAGGTGTGAGGGATGAAATTTTGTTTGCAACCACTGATAGTAGTATGGTATGTAAAGAATATTGTTTTTCATATTTCAGAATTAGAACTAAGAGAGGAAAAAAGCACTGCAGTTGGAAACTAGAAACATCTGAAGAATACCTGAGAAATTGGTGAGATGTGGGTTCTGCCTACTCATTAGTCGCCTGCTAATTTTTTTTATGGCAGTTTCAGATAAATACATCTGAACTAGCTTTACATTAGCTGGCTAACAGCAGCAACCTATTCACAGCTTGGATTCTGAAATGAACCATGGCCACCTGAGTATGTTTACTCTGCTGCAAAGAAGGTAAATCCTGTAGTCTGTACCATGATTTGCATTGCTTGCTAGTGTTCTCTGCCCCAGTTACACCTAAGGCAACACCTGAAATTACTTTGAAACTCTGCAAATCTGTTTGTTACATAGTAGCTTCTCTGTGTTGCCCTTAGCTTATACTGGTATTTTCTAATAGTTACTAGATTTAGGAATTCCTGTGATTTTCTTTTGGTCTAAGGGAAAGATAATAAGTAAAGGCTGCTTTGTATGATACAAATTATTGTATACTTCATACCTGTCCTTATTACTATGTTATTTTTTTCATTCACGTGTATGACTGTTGCAAGTAGTAATGCCATAGTGATGTGGCTATCTTCTAATTCTGAAGCATCTCTGCATCGCTGTCTCTTTGTTAGTTTGTAATGAAACAAGGTTAGAGTTCATGTATTTTGGTTTTGCTAGCCATTCACATAGAGGAAAAAAAATCTCAGACAAAAATCATCTTGAATTTTGTAAATGTTAGTGTGAAAATTGCATTATAATGGTAAAACAAATAATCTTAAAGATGTGAATTCTGAACATTGACTTGCAAACTGGGGCATATTATAAGTCCCACCTGCCGCTTGGTGGTGCTTTCAGTTTTATAGCAATTGATTATTGCCTTTGGTGTTATCATAATTTTAAAAGTGAGAATTGGACTTAGTGACACAAATACTGAGATCTGTTAATGGCTAAAATGTAAATCAGTAGGTGCTTAGTTGAGAGAGATGTAGTTTTCTCACCAGAGACTGGAGTGTGGACAGTTGAAATTTGTAGATACTGTTAAGTGTTATTACCTAAAGAAAATCTAAAACTTAATTTTGTTTGCTAATATGTAAACAGAAAAAAAAGTTTTCAGCCTGTACCTTAGGTTTATTTTTATATGTTGAAAAGTGTAATTAAAATAATATTGAAAACTAAAAGCACTGTACAAAAGGGAATTTTTGTGTGTGTAAGAGAAATACACTTTCAATTGTGTTTAATTTTTAACTCTAAAAAATGTCTTTGCATGCAGTGTTTATTTCAAATTCAAGAATGCTTCATTTGTAGGTAAGTCCTGTTGCAGGATCTGAGCACATTAGTATGGGGTTTTCTTCTGTATTCTCTTCAATATAAAACAGCTTAATAAATTTGTCTGACAGTATGTGGAGGCAGCTACTTTCCTCCTCATTTGAGGAGACACAGCTCTAACTTCGATTCTGTATTGTTTAAGTAAATACTACAGTTGAGAAGCTGTTTACGAACTGCAATGTTCACAATGTTTTCTGAAACCGTGAACTCTTACTATCCCAAGAGGGCGAAAAAAGTTTTTTTTTTTTAAATTGCCTGACAGCTTTGTGATTGTTGAGCTTGATACCGGAGAACATGGACAGCAAAAATGAGTTTTTAGCTGTTTATATATTTTCTTTCGGAAAGTTTCATCTTACACTTTTTTTTTTAATTTGTTACAGTTTTTTACGTTAATCTAGTGCCAAATTTGACACAAGACTAGAGATTTTGGTGTATAAAGTATGTTCTATACTAACCTTGTTAATGAAATTATTCTTCTCCCTTGAAAAGGTTACATGTGTCTTTTTTGACTGGAAAGACTTACCAGCAATGGTAAAAGAATAATTTCATCTTCCTTTCCCTCAGTCCTTGATGTCATTAATGAGGCTGCCAGTTAAGTAGCTTTCTTAGAAGAAGAAGTTGTTGCTCAATAAAACCTTCCTTAGTGCAAAGATTTAGAACTACTGCTGCACTGATGAGTAAATCATGGGCCACTTAGAAATTGCTACTTCATACATACATAATTTTCATAATAATTTAATCAAAGGAATGAGTGATCTGCTCTGGAAACACCAAGAGAGTAATTTGACATGCACAGTTCATGTAGTCTGTCAGTAGATCCTTTCTGGTATTTTTCCCACTGATACAGGAGCTATGGCTAATGTGTTATACACAGTACCTGTCACAGTCTGGGTTCAGATATACCGGGGGAACCTAAGCACTACAGCAGCAAAAATATTATTTCCCTTCTCTAAGTTTGATATTTCTGGTAATAAAGTAGGTCTTCTAAGTTTAATAAACATGTACCCAAACTCGTTCCATATTGGTAGAGTATATTTTTGCATTAAAGAAGCAACTGTGAAATGGTACAAGTAAAGAAATGTCAAATGCTGCTATTATGTTGTTGTTATTTTTGTAAATAAACAATGATGTCCCAAAGTTTTAATGGTGTCATAAACTCACTTCCACTAAATTTGAATGATAGAGCAAATGGCTGTGAAGCAATTCTCTCTCCCTCTCCCTCTCTCTCTCTCTCGGCTACATCTGCCCCTGAGAGTCAAGTGCTTTGTAACTGAGTCTGTTGGACTGATACCAACAAGAATATTACAAGAAAGGGGTGGGGGGGTGGGGGGGTGGGGGGGGTGGCAGTAATTGAATGTATCATTACCATTTAGTTACAGAAGAGGCTTCTGAATCCCCTAGCTGAGCAGGGGATTTTCTTCTCCAGAGAAAACTACCATAGTTCCAGCAGGGAGAGCTTGTCGCTTTTAAACAGTAAGTTAATAAATGTGGCTGTATAGAAGTCTGTATAGTAGTGTATGTCAAAATTCCTTTTTGTTTTTTTTTTTTTTAGAAGTAGGACCAGGCGTTCATGCAGAGCTTCTGACATTAACAGTACATGTCAATTTATTGTCATGGATATTTTCATATTAAAATTCACTGTTTTCAGTGCTTTAGCTTCTCTATTGCTTTGTATAATATGTAAGAATCTAAATAAACAGAAATACTTAAGGAGCAAAAGTTTGAGATGTGCTTCTCAATAGACTTCAACTTGCTCAGTAGGGATCTTGTGATTTTTGAGAGCAGTCATGTCTGTAATGAGACTTGTGGCTGGTTTAACTCCTGATCAGCTGATGTAGTCAACACATCTGTGGTCTGGATAACTGCATTTCACCGTGCTGCTCAGATGGTGCAAAAGCAGGTCTGAGAAATACATTGAGATGTCTTAGCAATGGTTCAAAATCATGTATTACCTATTTATATTGTGTACTACCTAATTTCCTTAAGTAATACTCACTAAAAAGAAATTCTTTTTAGAGGAGGTGATTGAAAATTGACTAAAACAGTGACAGTGTTTTAAAATCAAACTTTTTTGTGTACATGGCTTGTTTTGCCTACTTGTTTTAAGGAAACAGGCAGACATGAGTGTTAGTCTATTGTTAAGTGCACTGCTTCAGTATCAGTCCTGGGGAAGACTCTGCTCCTCCTGTTTTTCTCTCTACAAATGTTACATTTCTTTTTAAAGATAGAGCCTAAAGAAAACCTTTAATTTTCATTGAAGTAATATTTTAAAGGGTTGATTCAGATTACCGGATTTAGAAGTTCAAAGCAAACGCATTGGCCCGTATGAAATGTGGACATTAAACAAATGTATAATCATCTGCTTTCATCAGATTTGTGTCTTATTGTGGTGAGGTCACATTTTCCACAATTGCTCCTCTGCTTTGTTCAATTTTAAGGGGATACTCTTCTTATTTTACTAAGACTCGTTTAATAAGTCTTCTGATCTGTTAAATACTTGTCTTTCTACTAGCTTGGTGTTTTCCTCACAAGTATTCAACTCTTATGCATCCCAGTCATCCTGCCCGGTCTCGTCAAGACTAGGTATCTAGTAAGGACTAGACTTGTCTGAACCATGCTGTAAATCATACTAACCCATGTTACAGATCAGCGGCAAGCAAAATGATCAGTATTTCTGAACGAACCATAATACAGAATAAATAGATGTTGTGAAATGGTATATATTAACCAGGAACAAACATGCAGTGCTTTTTGGTTTGTTTTGGTGTGCCCAGTTAAATTCTCCTCTAGCCAGAGGAGATTTTGGGTAGATATGTTATTAAAGAGTTTATTGGGATGCACAGAAGAGGGGCCGACCTCTACAAAAGATGTCAACTGGATATTTATGATGTTAATTGTAAGGTGTTATTTGATCTGTCCAAGTTTCATTTTTGTTAGCAAGGAGATCCTTTGATCCTTTAAAGATTCTTAGAGCTGTGATGTGTTTGTTCTGTTGCTTAATCTCCAAAGAGGATGAAAAGATGACAGCTGTACATTTATGGTGTGAGCCTGGGAGAGCTGGAGACTGCTTTATAGTGCCATTTCTCAGATAATGCGGGACACGCAGTAAGTAACTGGAATACTCTGTTCTTCACTCTTCTAATTTTATAACAGGACTTAGAATACTTGCTTTGTTCAACTGAAGTGTGGCAATGCTGAATTTATTAGTTTAAAGTATAATTCAGGATCTTTTGATGGAAGAAAGTGTTAGACCTGTGTCATTGCATTGTACTGAATGCATTAGAAATGGGCATTTACTGTGCTTTTATGGCTAGATGAAAGATGGTAGGCAAGTATTGCGTAAATTAATTCATTCTAATAAATCAGATTCCCTTTGATCATTTTTACCTGGGGTAATTTGTAGTTGTAAGGACTGTAGTAATTCAGTAGATTATAATAAAACATAGAAATCCTACTTATTTTATTTAAGAACTTCCTTTTCTTCTGTCAGATGTGTAACTCTATTCCAGTAGTAGATCATAACTGCAATTGGAAAGAGTAGTATATCCCTTTTGAAGTGATCATGTTTTATGGCTTCTGTGTCATCCTCTGCCTGTAAGATAAGAAATTTTTGCATTTATGCTCTCTATAGACAGGGATGAATGGAGATCTATAAAAAGCATAAAGGCAAAAATTATTTTAGAGGCTACATCAGCCTTCCAGATCATAGTTCTCAAGCGCTTTATAAAAGCAGTCAAGCATCCTTCCTGGCCCCTGTCTCCCCCAAGTTTAGAAGAGCATAAAGAGGGGAGTAAGTGTCCAAGCCTTGCTGGTTCCACTGTTGATTCATCTTCTGACTTAGAGGTATACACATGAGATGTAAAATGCCTAACATTAGTGATCAGTCATCTCTGGCTGTGATAATATTTTTATTTATACCATGTAAACTGTTGCTGCTGCTTGGTGCTTAGCTACTTGGAAGCTGTGACAACGTTTGGGTGGAGGAGGCGTTTTGGTTTTGGGGGCAGAGGGTGAGAACTGTGTATGATTCAGTCTCCCCATTCCTTTTTGTATTATGAAGGTGTGAACCTGTGTACTATGAACTATGAACTGAGGTAACTTTGAGATGGAGGGGAAGACCAGATATGTAAATCATGAAGGATTAATGGCTGTACTGGTTGAAGAGGACTGCATGCATGGAAGTGGCTTGGTTGCAATGTGAGACAGAGGAATGAAAGTAGTTTGCAATGAGGCCCTGCTGTTAGATGGGTACTTAGGCAGGATGCTGATTTTGGGCTTATACAGAAACTTGGCTTTACCACTGTGATGTGATAACCTTTAACACCAGCTTTCCAGAAAGCTCATGGTGTTCTTGCTTTTGGATCACTGCACTACTATTGACAATATACCCCTTCTAGCACAATACTTTCAATCAATAGATGGAAACCTTCCTTTTTTTAATATGGTTCTGTGTATCACTTACCAAGACTTTGCAAATTGCAGTCTGGGATTTGCTATAGCAATACCTTGTTTTGAAAATGTTGCCCTTTGTTGCTGAGAACACAGGCTGGTTGTATGTCCTGAGAGAGAAATCTCAGAGAAAGGTTCAAGCCACTTAAGGCTTGTTGAGGGAACTACAGTGGAGAAACAGAAATGTTCAAGCCAGAATCTCTCCTGGAATTTCAAAAAGTACAAGTGTAATAGCTGGTGTAGGAAGAGCATCTTCTTCAAGAAGTTACGCTATGCTGCACTCAGTATAAAATTCAGTGCTAGAGCACCCCCTCTTGAGCTATTGCAGTAAGGTTTCAGATATTGTTTGAAATACACATATTTAGACATATAGCGTGCTACAGGCTTTGTTACAAGCCTACTGCAAAGGGCCACTATTTTTAGTACCCTACCACTGCTATTTTAGTACCCTAATGCAGTAGTAATCTGCTAAAATGCACTGGAGTGTGATGTACCTATTTATACATTAATAGGAGATACTCCATATATGGATTACAGGACCTTTTTAGTCGTATCTGAAATAGCTTTATTTTGACTTTGAGGACATGCCCAGTTCATTACCTGGTGCCTTGGACCAACACTAGGGGACTGAGGCTGACGTATGTTGGAGGTTTGCATTTGATTACATGCAGCGAATTAGCTGATGAAATGTATTTGTTTGAATTGTTTCTTGGGGGGAGGCGGGAAGGTAGTTTAAAATGCTTGGGAGCAGGAAGGTGCTTTTATTTAATCTAAATCAAGAGAAAATGAAGTCAATCAGCACTCTAGTCCTTACTCAGTCTATGACTGCAATGAGAGTTTTGCCAGTGTAGAAAAGAGATGGGAACTGTAAGGTTGGATTCTGCTGACATGCCATTAGGCAGAGTACCGTGTGCCAGTATGCAATACTGGGCCTCCCGGGCAGCACGGCTGGTTCCATGTCCAGGACGTATTGGGACTGCTGGAAGGACAGACTATGCAAGTGTAGGTGTATAAGGAAAAATAAAAGTGTATCTTCCATTTTGTTTCTAGTGCTTGGAGCTCTGTCAGTCAACTTGTTCTCTGCATCCAAACCTTCCCTTTTGTTCCTTGAAGCTTTCCAATAACCAACTGGTATTAAAAAAACCCCAAAACACAACTGTCCTTAGAGGCTGAAAAAGTATTCTGTTATGCTTGTAACTGGTTCTCCAGTGTTGCTTCTCCATCTGCTAGGATCTGCACACCTTTTCATCAGATCTGGAGAGCAGAAACTGAGTCACTTACAGTATTACAAACAAAATAGATTGACTATTTGCCAATAAAATATTTGATGGACACAGGATTTAAAGTTCACTGCAACACTGCAACTTCAAATACACAAATATGGAAACAGAGAGGAGAAACCCTGATGCTCAAATAAATGTAAGAGTAAGAAACATTCTTACAGCAAATGGCATCAAAGCAATTGTATAATGGGTTTATGAGCACACACACAACCTTTTTTGGAATTGCAGGCTCCTCAATCATTCCAGTGGACATATGGCCTATATATGGTGAATTTAAGTATACTGTCATAGCTTCACTTTTCTTATTTATGTTTTGTGAAATCCTGAGGGTCTTCTAACCAAGGTTGAATGAACATTGAAATAGGGTGAATAGAATCATGTACCACTGGATTGCATTTTAACTGTTTTTGGAGCTAGGGCTTTTCACAGCATCCACAAAATCTCTTATGTTAGCAGTGGAAATATTTTTATTTTTTCCTAGTGGGATCTTGACTAGCAATGTTAATTTTCATTGAGCCAATGTATTCCATGTAAATTTTATCTTAACTTTTCCACAAATGCTTTATAGCATTGGAAGGACATTTGTACGACCCATATAACTGGAGCTAACAAGTTAGAACTTCAATGTGACTATGTGCTGTCGCTTTTTCAGCTATGAGGTACTAATCCATGCAGTGTTGAGAAGCTAAAATACAGTCTGTGCCTAGATAAATAGCTCGTCTATGTATGTTGTATGGGCATTGGCAATTACAACTGGTTTGACACAGCTGTGATAATTAAAAATTGCAGAAACACAGGTAGCCTCCTTTCCAGAAGCGAGTATGTAGCACTTCATTCTGACACACAGAAGTCACAGTGGCCATGTTCATTTCAAGACGGATGTAACCCACCAAAGCCATCCAGATACTGAACGCACAGCCACAGGTGTCATACCAAAAGGGAATTACTGAGCTTTACGGATCGTAATTCCGGTGATACTCAGTAACCATCCACTTGAAATGAATGCCAGAATGGTTATTTCATTGCAACTCACAAGAAAGGTGAAGGTTCCTGATAGCTGAGTACCTTGGCTTGAACCACTACCAGCAAAGTTCAACAGTAGCAGTTACTGTTTGGGAAAGGTCAGAGAATACCTGTAAGAGCTTTATGGTTCTGCTATCCATTTCCATACTAGCAATCTATCAAAAACTGGCTGCAGCCTACAATTTTTCTGGTAAAATAGCATGTCTACTTCTCTCCAGAGAGAGAGTAGACTCCAGTGTCTCCAGTAAGTACCTGAACCCATTTCATCACAAGTTCCCTGGCAGTGTTGGCTGTTGCTGTGCCTATCATTCCTCAGGATTTTCCTTTGTCCTGCCTGTGTCTACCACTTCAACAAATCCAGATTACTTCCTTGGTGAGTTTGTTTCTGTAAATTTTCTGCCCTGGCCCAGGGAAGGCTTTGTGTGAAGAAGTTAGAGAACAAGTCCTATGAGGATGTGGTAGGTTGACCCTGGCTGGACACCAGGTGCCCACCAAGCCGCTCTATCACTCCCCCTCCTCAACTGGACAGGGGAGAGAGAATAAAATGAAAGGCTCGTGGGTCGAGATAAGGACAGGGAGATCACTCACCAATTACTGTCACAGGCAAAACAGACTCGACTTGGGGAAAAATTAGTCTAATTTATTACTAGTCAAATCAGAGCAGGATAATGAGAAATAAAACCAAATCTTAAAACACCTTCCCCCCACCCCTCCCTTCTTCCTGGGCTTAACTTTACTCCTGATTTTCTCTACCTCCTCCCCGCCGAGTGGCGCAGGGGGACGGGGAATGGGGGTTGCGGTCAGTTCATCACACGTTGTTTCTGCCGCTCCTTCCTCCTCAGGGGGAGGACTCCTCACACTCTTCCCCTGCTCCAGCGTGGGGTCCCTCCCATGGGAGATGGTCCTCCATGAACTTCTCCAGCGTGGGTCCTTCCCACAGGCTACAGTTCTTCACAAACTGCTCCGGTGTGAGTCCCGTCCACGGGGTGCAGTCCTTCAGGAACAGACTGCTCCAGCGTGCGTCCCCTGCGGGGTCACAAGCCCTGCCAGCAAACCTGCTCCAGCGTTGGCTGCTCTCTCCATGGGGCCACGGGTCCGCAGGTCCTGCCAGGAGCCTGCTCCAGCGTGGGCCTCCCATGGGGTCACAGCCTCCTTTGGGCATCCACCTGCTCCAGTGTGGGTTCCTCCACGGGCTGCAGGTGGATATCTGCTCCACCGTGGACCTCCATGGGCTGCAGGGGCACAGCCTGCCTCACCATGGTCTTCACCACGGGCTGCAGGGGAATCTCTGCTCCGGTGCCTGGAGCACCTCCTGCCCCTCCTTCTTCACTGACCTTGGTGTCTGTGGAGTTGTTCCTCTCACATCTTCTCACTCCACTCTGGCTGCAACTGCAACTCCCCTGTAACTTCTTTTCCCTTTCTTAAATACGTTATCACAGAGGCGCTACCACTGTTGCTGGTTGGCTTGGCCTCGGCCAGCGGCAGGTCCGTCTTGGAACCCGCTGGCATTAACTTTATCTGACATAGGGGAAGCTTCTAGCAGCTTCTCACAGAAGCCACCCCTGTAGCCCCCCACCCCGCTACCAAAACCTTGCCACGCAAACCCAATACAGAGGAGCAGCTGAGGGAACTGGGGTTGTTTAGTCTGGAGAAAAGGAGGCTGAGGGGAGACCTTGTCACTCTCTACAGCTACCTGAAAGGAGGTTGTAGCGAGGTGCGTGTTGGTCTCTTTTCCCAGGTAGCAAGTGATAGGACGAGAGGAAATGGCCTCAAGTTGTGCCAGGGGAGGTTTAGATTGGGTATTAGGAAAAGTTTCTTCACCGAAAGGATTATCAAGCGTTGGAACAGGCTGCCCAGGGAAGTGGTTGAGTCACCATCCCTGGAGGTATTTAAAAGACACGTAGATGTAGAGCTTAGGGACATGGTTTAGTGGTGGACTCGGCAGTGTTAGGTTTGCGGTTAGACTCAATGATCTTAAAGGTCTTTTCCAACCTAAATGATTCAATGATTCTATTCTATGATTCTATGAAGCAGTGAAGGGGTCTCTGAGGATGGGCAACGTGAATGACCGTTTCTAGCACGGCAGGTTGTTTTCAGTTTTATTAATCAAACTGGTGCTTCCGCTGTAGAAATAAAATAGATATGGCGATAAGATTATTCCCCCTCATTGGCATGGAGTGATTTGTCTTAAGCAGCAGTCTTCTGTAAACAGTGCTCAGAAGTGACTGGTGTAAGCTGTCCCGAGTTTTATTACCTGCATTTGTACAGATCCTATCAACACAGTACCAGCACACAGTTAACATCATTCAGACAGTAGACACACAGTGCCATCGAGAGAGAGAGAAAAAGGCAAACCAAGAGCCTGTGACACAGAATCAAGAGCTCTGAGACAATTATATTCTGTAAGTAGAGGGCCTTAATGAAGTGCTTCGTTATTTTAAAATTTTTGTAGCAGTAACTGAGGTTGAGTCAGATTGACAGGATGCCCCTGTGCTCTCTGCTTTCAGGAGGACTCTGCTCAAGTGCAGATGCCATTGTGCTGTAAAGGTGGCTTTAAAGGTTGCCAAAGTACCCCAAAGGCTTAGGTTTTTAGGGGGGTTGTAGATATTCTGTAGTTATTCTATTTGGTAGTTAATACAGAGTGAAAAAAACCTGTGGAATGTTGTGGTTCCTGCAGTCTCCTGCTCCAGGCTGAGTAGCTGTTTATCTTGTCTCTGAGTCACTGTGATAATTAGCAGTGCTGTCTAGCTACTGCACTGTAGTCTAACCATAAGTGTTAAAAAAAAAATTAAAAAAAATATCTCTGTGTCCGTACTACATTAAATTATGCAAGAAAAAACATCTACTCTGGATACCAGAAAAAATCAGTATGTACTAACTTTGCTTTGTGCATGTTTTTAGAGGCCGTATTAGAGACTGAATATTACGTTCCTTTCTCTGTGGCAAAACAATGCATTTTAAGTGCCAAGAAAAAACAATGCAAAACCCACAGTGAAATACAAGTTGGTTCCTGCCAGTCCTAACAGACATAGAGAGGTATAAATAAAGAGAGAATGAATGTAAATAAGGAAAGTGAATAAAACAGGTTTTGTTATGGGGCCTCACTAAATCAGTCAAGCGGAGGATATGCAATTTCTTTGAGCTTTTTGTAAGCATGGCTATTCTATAACTCATACTGCCTAATATGCATGGAAATATTTGTGTGAATGTGAATTGTCCTTCACTTTTAATGAGAGAATTTTAAAAGGTGTCCGTCTAAGGAGCCTCCGGTGCTTATGGTACAGTTGATCAATTTCTTTCTCCACAAAATAATTTTAATAAAATGCTCTGTAAACCAGAGATGGCAACAATAAACTGGGTCTCTACAATAACTGCAAACCATTAATGCCTACAGAGTTCATGGGTCAGAAGCTGTTGTAAGCTGGAAAACCAGGTCAGACACCTTGCACTGCGGAGAAACGTGATGGAGTCACATAGAGAGCATATTAAGGAAGACCCTTTTATCCCCTGTATTCCAATGACTCCTTCTCTGTGCAAGCTTTGGAGGGATGACTAACTGAACTATCTATTCAGCTCCTGAAATCCATTCAACAGATATCGTCATTGCATGCAGTGTGAAATCGTAACTGCAACTACATCTCATAACAGAACATGAACAGACTTCTGTCTGTGTAGATAAAAGTAGGAAGAAATAGCCTTAATTTAATGCAAGTAAAAACTGGAGTATTAATGATGATACTTTTTATCATCTTCATTTACACAGCACTATTCCTCTATGATGAATAAAGGTGTAAAGATCTAAGAATTAAAGCACTTAATAGTGCTTTACATAGATGGATAAGCATAATTTTCTATTCCTAAATTCAAGGCTTTTCACTCTCTTGTTTGGCCAGCTTTGACCAGCTGGAGAGCTTCTTTGGAGTGGCAGACACTTTTGCTGGAATTTTTACTGAAGAACTTACTAGATCTGAAAATCAGATCTTAAACTGTTCACAGCGATTAGAGAACTCTGCTGATGACTAGAACAACACTGTGCTTAGAGTGGAAGCCTTGAAATGGCTTCCTGAGTGCCCTGGGACTATGCACCTAGCAAGAGGTACCTTACTGGAAGGTTTTTCATACAGTTCCCTGAAAGTTTTGCCTGTGTGAAGACAGTAGGACTTTCCACAGAATGACTGTGGTGAAATAGTTAATCTAATTATATAATCAATCTATTTCACCAAGGAAGCTTATTGAAGTAGACACTAACTATTGTCACAAGCTCACTGTCCTATATGGTCCTAATGGCTCCATTCAAGTATCAGAGGTTTTGAAACTTGATTTTATGGTATGGGAAATTATGAAGATGCTTCAGTTTGAATTGACTTGTCCCATCAAAGTTGGTCCAGATGGCAAAAATACTACCTGGCTTTGTTTGAGGTAGTCTTGGGGAGCAAACAAAACCTGATGCTCAGTTTGTGCTGGCTTACTGCTTAGTTCCATTTCCAGATGAGGACGAGCAGCTCTTGCAGGCAGCTTCACTGTCAGACTCATCAGGGCTTTCTGGCTGAACTCCATGCTAGTGTAGTCACTCAAGAGTGGTACTGTAATGGAAATTATTCCTTCTTCTTCACTTGTAACTGTGTCTTCAGGGATTTTGTCATGCCTTAGGCTTATGTCTAGGTTATCGCTAGGTTCTTCTGACTGGCAAGTATCACGCTTGCTGTCTTCTCCACCATCTGTAAAGAGGTCTAGCTTCAAAGGAGCCTTTGACTCATGCTCTATGACATAAAGGCTGGTACTATCATTGTCTGACAGGGCCTGAAGCAGTGACCTTGAAACAGGTTTCCAATTAGTCTGCAAGACAAAACAAGGAGAGAGAATTATTTTAGTATCATACTTTTGCAAAGTGCAATTGCAATTTACTGAAATAAATAAGAAAAGAATAAAGCTAGGAGACAGGCAGCCTGATCCTGCCTATATAATATGCTAACGAATCCATTTTATTTCATCTTCATTGGTTTTAGAAACATGAATGAAAATATTTGTTTCCCTAATTCAGAGGATCATCTTCTCCTCTCCCACAGTATTTAAGCAAAGTTTTTTCTTGCTTTTATGTGTGCTTGGGACAAAATGTAGTGGTGATAAAATGTAGGCTTCATGATGTGCTGTTCTGAGATCCACAGCTTTCAAAAAATTTCACACATTTGTTACTATAAAAAGGCAGCACCTTGAATTGAACAGCAGCCAAACAAGCTTTAGCTATCAGCTGCTGCAAGCAGTTTGTTATTCAACGTAATGCTGTGTTGTGATCTAAGTATACGTTGGGTTACAAGTTTTCGCAAATTCTGGGTAATTAAATGGAGAATAGTTTGTAACACCAAGAATCCTTCTTTTCCACTTAGATTGTTCTGTTGGGTTTGCCCACTTTTGCCATAATATTTTTTAAATTATGGCCAGGCTGGTATGTTCTCTGGTATAACTATTAGGGTTTTTTTCCCTTCCCCCCCCTCCTCAGTTGCTTTAAATGTGTTTAAAGTGTTATGGTTGTTTTGCAAGAAATAAATAAGTGTGTTTTGGGTTTTACTTTCTTTCTTAAAATTTGTGTTCTGACTTGGAAATGAGTATGCTGTTCTTTGAAATCTCAGCAATCCTGCATAAAATGTCTCTATTTTTCTCTTGTAATGGGATGAGTAGACACCTCTGCATGGTCAGCTTTTGCCTTGTTTTGAATAAAGACCTGTGTGATGTGTACTTCCATTATCATATTTATTATGAACAACAGCCCACACTCTGCACCTACCAAATCTAAAATAAGCTCTATGTGAGCTTCTGTCTGAAAGAGGCACTAATAGGTGAAGAAGCAGCCTCTTTGAAGAATCTTGTCTAAACACGAAGAACAGGACGCTGATGGGGTGGCTGGCTGACCATGTCAGCCTCCATAGTTCATTTTCCTGGCCTCTGTGTGCTGACTGAATTGAGAGTGTCTCCAGTTCCTCTGGCTGCTCTGTACCATGGGTGCGTCATTGCCTTAGATTGCAATAAAGAATGCTCTGTCTGGATTTAAAGTACAAGTTCTCTTGCCACCTATCTGGACTATATATGTGTTTCTGTCAAGAGCTGCTACATTGCTCAACTAACCTCATGGGGTTCAGTCTTGAAACAACCTACAAATAGAATAAAGGTACAGAATATAGCAAGATTTACTCCTTGCCTCCATTTTACAGTGCTCATTTGGGGAATACCTTTCTCCACATTTCATGAACAGTTCATAATATCAGATTACTTCTAGGCAATATAACTGGTAACTGCTTTATTGTACTGTCTCCTCACATTGAGCTTTTTCTGCTTTCCCCGAAACCCTTGTCTGGTATCTGTTATTTCCTTTTCTGCCATGTTATCAACATTATAGTATTTCTTTACCAAACTTGGCTAATACAGGCTTCATTTCCTTTTATAGTTGCTTTGCCTCTGCAGGAACAGTTAAATGCATTTTGAATAGGTATATTTTGCTTTTGAAGTATTTATGTCAAAGTGGCACTCTGGTTCATAAAACCTATTTGTTCTTTCTATAACGCGCAGCCTCAATGTATTTCACCTGCACTTCTTCACAATGACAAATTATTCTTGGAACCTATTAGGTTATTTTGGCTGGTAGTTCTTACTCCTTCCTTGCTGAACTTCTATCCTGCAATTCAGCTCTACCCAAGCTTATTATTACACTGAAACAGCTTCAGGTCTTGCGCTTTCTTTAAGGCAGAAATTCCCCAAATGCTGAATAGACTAGATTCCTTTTTTGCCTTTGAGGTGTCTCACTTCAAACAAGTATTGAATCTGCAGATCTCCCACTTTCTAAATGCATGGTGGAGAAGAAGCAAGAGGATTAGGTGGAGTTATTTTTACTGGAGTGGTCAGTGAGGGACATCTGAATCCCAGTGCTGAGAACTGGAAGTTGTCTGGTGCTCGTAAGCAGATCAATTTCTTTAACTGAATAAAACAGTGAAACTGCAATCTTCTAACAAACAGCATCACTTTTGGAACTCTGACTTTGTACAGCTGTACATTTGTACATCTGATCATCCTTTGTTCAGCATTAGTTGGCTTTGGCAAAATGACTGACTGACACTACCTCTGAGCTCACCACTTCCTTATCTACCTTTAGGTGGAAGAAAGGAAGAAAGCAAGCAAGGAAGTTCTGATCTGGAATATGAAAGTTCGTACCTGCTCTGTTGAAGGAAGCAATGCTAATGTTCAGCAAAACCTTTGATTACCAGCAGCCTGTCAGGGTCTCCTGAAATTTCATTGCTGATGATATCATTCCGTGTCCTAGATTTGGACAGTGTCTGGCTTGTAGCTACCTTGCAGCTTCTGCTTGATCTTTGACTAAATAGAAGTCTGCTTTGTTAAAGCTCACAAGTTGGCTTGAGAAACTAGATCTACAAGTGCCAAATTAAGTTCAGGTCTGCCAGAAAAATCAAACAGATTTAGAAAGGAAAGCAGTACAAGTTCCCGCTCCAAAAATGTAATGGTTAGCGGTCTGAGACTTGGGAGATGATAAACTGAGGTGTCCTAGAGGAGGACTTAGCATCAGGTGTCAGCAAAACTGGAGCAGAAACTTGTTTAATGCGGGGGGAGGTAAGGAGAGGAAGATGCAAGTAAGTCCACTAATAGGCAAAAGTGAGTAACATGGTGTCCAGCAGCCTCCTTCTAACAGCTGATTTCCAGCCGCTTCTTCAGTCCTGAAATTCAAGTATCCTTACCAAAGCATATAGGAAAGCCGTGGGCAAGATTTGAACGTGCTGCTGAACCTTGGTGCCTGTTGACTAGTAGGTGCTCTTCAGCCAGCTACCAGCTGACCAGCCAGAGCCCCTGGATTGCTCTGGAGGCGGGTGGAGACTGAAGGGTGAGGAGCAGATTTCAGAAACCACCATATACGTGGCCTCCATCATGAGACTTCTGTGGAATTAGGCCACAAGGCGTTCCTTTGTATTTTGAGTAACTTGTACTTAATAATCAGTTCCAGTTGGTTAAAACTGACTGGATACAAAACCTGAATTTCTCTCTTTAGACTCCATCTCCCCCCATTCAACTTTGCTTTGTTCTTTTAACAACCATACCTTTAAATACACTCTGTAATGTTCTCAAAAAAGTCTGAGAACCTTTGTTAAATTAAAGTGTATACAGCCTCTGCATAAACAACAACCCTCCCCCATCCTGTATTTCTAATGTTACCCTTGCTTCCCAACTGTTGATATTAGATATTTACAAGAGTGAAGTGTGAAAGACTAATAACTAGCATTACTGATTAATCAGTAGGAAGGATCTCCCTTGTGTATTTTTTCACATCATCAGAAGAGTACTTGCCATATCTTGGAGTGCACTGCTGTTTCTTGGACTTGGTACACTGGGCCAGCATGATATTTTCAGCCTGCAAAGAAATATTCTAAATTTATTATCAAGTTAAATGACTGACATTTCCTATGCATTTAGATTAACTACCATTTATACATAACATTTTATTGGTATTTTCACGACCATCAAACAAAGACATTCTACAATGACTACTAAGCATAATGCCAATTAAAAACTGAAGACCAAGCTTGGTAGTCTACACCGAAATGCTGAGTTAGTGATGATTAGCATCTTTGTTTAAGGACAAAGGAGCTGTGACAGGAGCTGGTAATGTTGTCTCTTTCTACACATTTAATCATTGTATATTCCTAATTTGCTATAATTTCCACAAAACCTCCACCTTCCTTGAGGACTCTTGAACATGTAGGAGGAAGTTTGTTTTAGTAAGTAGTTGCTCCTGGGCTTCTACTTAGAAGTTTACTTTCCCTCAAACAAAGAGCAAGCTATTGCTGTTTTTAGCTTCTGTGCAATAACACCGGTGGCCTGGAAGAGGCTCTCCCTAGGACCTGCAGACCAGAACAGGGGGGACAACAGAGCTCCTGCTCTTTCCTGATTGTTTTGAGTTTGGCTCTTTCTAGGAGCTATTATATACAGTATCTCACTCTTTCACCTGACATGAACCTAAACACACCTTTACTAAAAACTCACACCAGCTGCTTCTACAGTAGAGGAAGGGGTTTGTAAGGTAGAGCTGAGTTTGCCAATCAAGCTGTTCAAATGGGTTTCAGCTGGCTGCTTGTCCACAGTCCTCTCATCAGAGCCTGTTTTTTCGACCTCCTTCCTTGAACCTGGGGGCTCAGAAACAACAAAACTGGCAACAAGCTCCTATGCTCTCCAGCCTCCCCGGGCCACCCCCACCATGGACACTGCCTCAGGCATTGTCCTCCCTGGCCCTTCCTGAGAGGACAGGCTGTAATGGTGGCCTGCTCATCACTCCTGCCACCCTGGGATGCTGGTGCTGGCCCCCGGCTGGCAGGGGCCATCTGTGATTTCCCTGCAGAGGAGTGGCAGTGGGGTGGGATGGGAATTTCAAAAGGAGTTTCTGCTGAGCTGGCTGATCCCATTGGCATCAGTCACCCCTGACTGCTCATCACTGGGAGACTGTCTCCCGGCATTTTTGAGCTGATCACCTCCCTGTCAGCAGCTGCTCTCAGAGCACCCCACTGTGAGCTTTGGGCAATGACTCGCCTCCATAGAAAAAAACCTCAGCACAGCTGTGAGAGACTGTGGGAGGTTATGTAGCCCGTCACCCTGCCTTAGTGTTGGCTTCAGTGTTGTCTCGTTCTCAGTTAAAATCTAGATTTCATTAGCTGTAAGGTACTTTGCCTCTCTGTAGGTTGTGGTTTGAGGTGAAGCCTGAGGCTATAGAGTTACCAGGTCTCTGCTGATCCTGTGAAGATGGGTGTTTGGCCAGCTGGTGAGTCCTTTTTTTACAAATCAAGCAGGCAATTGATAAAAGGATCCTTGGGACCCTTCATCTCAGTTCCAGGTGTTCAATACTACTACGTATTTAATTGCTATTTTGTAGTGCTACACTGGGGTTCTGTGTGCTGTTTTTCTAGTTTTCCAAAAATTCTTTCCTAATGGGCCCAGACAATGAAGTATGATCTTATGTTTAACACAATGAAGTTTGCTCTAGGTCAAAACTTCTGTGTAGGTCTCAGAAGTTCTTGTCAAAAAGGCAGGATCAGATATAGAGCAACTTAAAGTAAAATCTGAAAAGGAAGGTGCACAGGAGACTTAATGTGGAGTGAGGTCTGTTTCCCAATGGCAAGGGCAGGAATTTAGCCTGATGCATAAGCTAAAGCGAGCTTCGTCATGCCATATGGCTTTCAAGCCACGGATTGTACCATCTGCCTGTTCTGTCCTTTAGCAGCTGTGCTTTCAGCTTCTGAGGCTGGTGCTTTGTAAAAAGGAGAAAAAGGCAGGGTAGTGTTCTAGGACACCAAAATAGTAATATGAATGGTTGTATGCAACTAGGTTTATCAGAAAATTAATATTAGAACCCATTACTATGCAAGCAATTTTTCTTTTACTGGTAGTGTATGCCCCTAACATTGTACCTGAGATTAAATTGAGGGGAGTGTACTTTATTACTGCAGAGAACAATTTCTCCTAAAACAAGAGGACCTCATCTATATCTCACAGGCACCCTTGTTACTCTCTCTTCTTCCTAGTCATCCATCCATTACTCCTTCTCATTATGTGCTTATGTGCATAATTTATACAGTTAATATCCAAATGTGCTTGCAGGAAGCTGCTTAGATGGCAACATCAATTTGTGTATGCTGCTGGAATTTATTTTTGTATTTCAATAGAAGAGACACAATTATCAGTTGGGAATGAAAGAGCAAAATAATCAAATGCATGCTTTTTCCATATATATAATCTATTTTCCACTGTAAGAAATGGTCCTTGCCTTTTCAAGGGTGTTTGAGACAGGAGGTAGTCAGATAACTGTATCAAAAGCAAAAGATTAAAGATTTTTGACAAACTATTTTTATCAGCTTATAGTGGTTTGTAATTGCTCTCACAGTGTAAATGAGTGGGGTGGCTTTTGTGTTGTGTGCTTTTTGAGTTGCATTGCTTTTAATGACAAAAAAGGCCCAGTGCTATGAAACTCAGGGTTAGCAAAACAGAAGTGCTGCTAACAACTTCAGCCTATATTCCCTTCTTACCTTTTAAGCACTAGAGAACAAGTGAGAGGTGCAAAAACCAGAATGAATACCATGCTGAAGCAAAGGCCAGTCACAAAACCTTCAAATTCTCCTTTATCTGATGGGAAATGGAGAGATTGAATCAGACTTATGGTATCAAGTATAGAAAGGCTATATTGCCTCCGCAAGAGAAATATTTCAAACAGAAGTCAAGTCAAACTTTACTCGCGTTCTGCGATTCCTGTAAGTGAAATCTAGTTAAAACAAGACCTGGGATTTCTGGGGGGTCTGAGGCTTTCAGGTTTGTATTTTTCAGATATCTAGATATATGTGCTGAATTCTTAAATCCACCATCCAAAGATAAACATTTTATAATGAAAGAAGTATTCCTCCTCCCCATGCTATTATCTGAGCTCTAGCTTGTTTAATGTATCAGGACCTTGATGTAGGTCTGACTTCATAAGAAACTATTTGAGTGAAAGTGGCTTTTAATCTGTTTCAGGTTTTACTAGTAGGTTTTGGGGGGTTTTTTTGGCAAGATCCTACCTGGTCCTGATAACAATAATATGGTTTGTGTATTTGGTAGGTACCATGCTTCACCTGGTAGGAATATTAAGACAATTTTATCTGCAGGTAGCCATTTGTCAACCCTTGTTGTGAACCTACATCTCCTATTGCCTATGTTAATACCGCTTGAGATACTTCCCACCACCTCCGCACCCCCTGAAGGAGATGAAGTGCTTGAAAGGTTAATGAAGGTTGATAAAGTGCTCAGGCAGTGAGAGCAGTGCCGCTAACACAGGAACCAAAGCAGTCTGTGATGTGAAGAGTGGGTCAGGGCTGAGGTGTTCTTTACAGATAGCTAAATTAAAAGTTTCAGAACAGCGCCAGGGAAGTGTGGTCAGTACATGATTGTGTTGCTGATATGGACAAACCATATTTGCAAAAAGGCCGCTTGCTTTTTCTTTTCCTACCCACCCACCAACAAAATTTGCTTTTTTTAAAATCAAACAGCTACTTTATTTTGCTTAAAAAGGTATTTGAAAAGCTGCAAATTGGTTTGCTGCTGAAAAAGGCTTTTATGACAAAGAAACCTAAGGTTCTTCTAATGGATTAAGTAACCTATGAAATGTTGGGGAGGAGGGGAATAGTAAATGTAATGTTTAAATTCAATGTAATTACTTGAATTTTTACAATGTTGCATTAAATTAACTCTGCATTTTTGTTATTTTCCTGAAAAATTGAATCCTATCCAAATATAGGATCAGTAGGATGCATGGAATAAAGTCCTGCAGAAAAGCTCCAGTGGAGACACTTTAATTTCTTGTGTTGACAGGAGAAAGGATTTTGTTGTGGGGGGGAGGAGGGGACAGAAACCCTGTTGATTTCAAGGAAGATTTTTAATTTCTTTCCTTTTTCTTTCTGCTTCACACTTTTGACTATTCAGGTGTTTGTGTTTATATCTCCTTCACTTAATACAAAAAAGCTGTAGTGGTGAGAAGCCACTTGCATACTTCTGTCTCTGAATTTCACAGGTTACTTTTCCTGTGGCTGATACCATCTTAGCCTGTTCTTTTCTTTTTTTATTTAGAAAGCTTCAATTGAGTGAAGCTGTGGTCAAACCAAAAAAGGGTCTACTGCAGTGTTAGATTTACTTTAACTGATAAGGTGTTAAAAATGTTTGAGACATCTTGTTTAGCCAACCCTATATCATTACAATATATGAGACTTTATAAATGTAACTGTATTGATCTTCTTAGCCTATCCAGGCACCTTTGAAAAAAGCAAAATTTTGCCAGCAAACTATAGGACCTGTTACGTAAAATGTACTTAAATTATTAGAAAACAAAAGATACTTCAACTAGCTGTCACCTGCAACAGGAGCAATTGAAAGAGACTTTTTTTTTTTTTTTTTTTTTACAGTTAATGGCTCGGGGTCTAACTGGAAACTAGTTTTACATGATTGCTCAGGATTTTGCCAAGAGCAAAGACTACTGAACTTAACTAGTCACAGGCAGAATATTTAAACTGCTGAAATCTATGACAGGAATCGGCAATAAATAAAGATATGTGCATACAGCTAGCATAAAAAGGTCAGAAAGTGTTTCAGAGATTAGAAACCCTAGCTAAGTCTTCCCTGTAATGAAACACGGGCAGAGTTGTTCTGTGATGCACACTTTACCTCTAACAAAGGAAAAAATTTGTGTGTTTGCTATCAGTAATTAAGGATTGAATAATAAATCTTGTTCATGAGCACTTTGTTGCTCCTTGAAAAGCAGCAAAGGGTAAAGAATAATGCCATATATAGTGCATAAAGCAAGGATTGATGCTGGGTAACACAGATGCATGGAGCTTCCACAGTACCATATTTTGGAGTGCTGAAAGGTTGTGAAAGAGTTGGAGGTCCTTCGCCAGCATTAGTGAATCCTGAAATCTGCACACGGTAGATAGTTTTTTCCTTCAGTCCGGTAAGACAGTAACTTGTGGTAGAAGAATTGAGGGTAACAGCTGAAACGCAAGAGGGGTTTGGGAAGGAGACTGTTAGATGAACTCTGATGGCCAAGTCTGTATCAGTGTAGCTGACCGGGGAAAAGGCAAAATTTCTGTGCCCTAATCCACACCTGGAGGAAGCCATACTGTGGAGCTGTTCTTTGGATGGGTACAAGATTTCTCCAAAATACTTATGTACATTTTAAATGCAGAGGTAAAAAGCATGAGCTTTTAACACACCAAGGACGTTTAGATGGTGACTGCAGAAGGCTGTGTATACTGCATGACAGGAAAATGCACCTAACATGCTGAATAGTGGTTTTAATGTTGGCTGTAACAGTTAACATAAGGACTAGACCCTGTCACTACAGTAGTCAGTAGTTATTCACCTCGATTAATACCAGTGCTGTTAGTCATCATTCTGTGCAGAAAAAGGGCTGTGCATTCTGCTTCACCTACTTTGTAGGGCTTTCAGCTCATCCTTTCTTTTCTGGTGGTGCAGCGACTTTTCCTCTGGCCAGAATACTGCAACCAACAATGCTGTAGTATGCCTTTACCAGGGCAGAAATTACTTTTCAAGTTTGCCACCCCAAATTTAAGATCTTCATGGAAATGGAAGTGCTGCTGTAGCCTATAGACTTCCTTCCCCCAAATTCTCCAATAAAGTTATTCTTCCTGCCTGGAAAACACAGCAATCAGGTGGTGTGTCACTGTTGTATTGACTGATTAGGGCAGAGGAAAAAAAATAAAAATTAAGTTTAGTCCTGGACATTCCCCTTCTGTCTCCTCTTGTGCTTTCTGATAGGTATTTGGGGTGGAATAAAGCCCCCTGAAGATGGTGCCAAACCTCCTGCTAACGCTGCATACTTGAAGCTTTTGTTACTTTTTATGGTCCTGTAAAGGCATAGGCCAACATGAATTATAGAACCCTTGCTATTCTCCTTTGTGGGGTCTCAGGTGCTATTTGTCTTCCATAGCATGTATTCAATTTTATTTGAAAGTCAGTATGTGCAAAGTTAATGTATTATTATTTATGGCAAGAAGACTTTCCACTGCAGAACAGAAGAAAAATGTTTGTCAAAAGGAGTATGGGGATTTTTTTGAAGACTCAAGTATTTTGAGCTCACAACTATTAATTTATTTCAATGTGTAGAAGTTTCATCCTTTGTAGCTAAACACAAAAGCTATCAATTTAAGAAAATGTTTCTAAAAATGAAATTAATAATAGTGTCTTTGAAAACAGGTAAGAAATGCAAACTGTATTTGCTGTTAACTGAGTTCAAAAAAGAAATATATAATTTCTTAAGTCCTATAGAAAGGCTCAGAATCAAGCTTGGCTGAGTTGCAATGAAATATAAAAGTATTGTGACTGAAATCTTAATACCTCAGAAATACTGAGAGCTTCCTTTCAGTGTTACTAGAGAATTCTGCAGTAGTCTTAGAACTGTAAGTTTTAAGGAAATATTTTCTTATCAATATTTAATTTGAGATGATATCTAGAAAATTCTAGGTATTTGTAGGACCATCTAGAGCATTAAAACTCTAACCAGGAGCTGACCTTTGAGAGTGCTCATTTCCCACAGAAATCTAAGTAACTTAGTGGTGTGCTGCAACACCACTTAATGGTCTGTATGAAGCTTTTCTGTCGTGGCTCTGAGCTGCTGCTTTGTTCTGAGCAATGGTGACTTACCCAGAGACTTCTTCCTCAATGAATCTGCGTAGCTGATCCTGTATCCCTGGAGAAAGCCCAAAGAGTCTTCGGCAGCAATTTGAGTCCACTTCACAAGTGCAGAATGCTTTGTGATATTCAGAATTGTCACATTAGCGGGACCTGTCCTAGGAACTTAAAAATCAGATAATAATTTAAATTCTGCATCAATACTTGTGCAAGTACAAGACATACAAGACTGAAACCTAGCTGCTCCCTAGAGAGCTCCTTGCCTGATTCTAATTGTCATAAATATAACATAAAGGGTGGAAGAGAAAGGAGAAATCCCATAGAGTAAAAAACCCTCATCTTAAGCAACATCAAAATAGGTAGAAACTGTGACTGTCTCATTACAAACACTTTAACCCCAATAGCCACAGCCATACTCATTTCAACTTGCAATATAAGACACTACCAAATTGGGACTGGAAAATCTGACTTCGGCCACAGTTAAATTTGAGCTACACGGAGCAGTAACTTCGAGACCCTCTTCCTGTTGTTTTGGTAATGTCATGTGTAATAATAATATTTCTGTGGACCGGTCGGTAAGGAACAACATTCAGGTCATTCACCGCCAGTGCATAACTGCTAGGACCAAAGGCAATGCTAACTGGTGAATGCTGTTAAGTCACCTGGAAAAGAAACTTTGTGTAGGATCCCTTTTATCGCTGCAGATAGGAAACAAGAAGAAATACAAGGGGTGAGGTTATATAAAGGGGAGGAATACCTCCTTCAACTGAGTAAAAGTGGGTCACTCCAAAAGTCTTTTCATGTCTTGTGAAACTTTCACACTGACACACATCAGATGCATGTACCATTATTTTGTACAACTTATATGGCTGAAAATTGTCTGGAAAACAAATAAAGGTACATCAGGGTTTACTGAAAAGTTATAAATGATAAAGAAGGGGAGGAGAGACAACAACTTTATAGCTTTTCTGTATAGTTCTTACTTTTTGAGACTCAAAGCATAGTATAAGTTTACAGTGCTTTACACTGAGTACAAAATATGTGCATCCTTCTTCATTGTCTCTAGACTCTTAAAACAAACTACTTCAAAAGAAGAACAAGATATAACATGGGTTTGCTTTTAAAAGATGCCAGATCTGCTTATAGTCTCCCTCTGGAAGGCTTGAGCTGCTAAAGGAGAAGTAGGGAACTAAAATGGCTCTAGAGATCTTAGTTTAAGGACAGATATTTCCCCTTCAGCTAGCATATCTAAAAACAAGCAAAACAACTAGAGGTAATGTGGCAGTGCAGATGCTGCAGAAGGATCAAGGAAAACAGTGCATTCATTTATAGAACTCTGAAGCTAAATGTTCTCTACTGTACATAAAAGCCAGTCCTGAATGGCCTTTGGAAGAGTCACCTACATAATTTTAATCAAGATTTTCAATGACTGTCCCGTAAAGTGATCTCTGGCTGCAGATCATCATGCCTAGCTTGGTAAGCAGAATACTGGAGTCGAGAACTTAGGCTTTGACAAGGACAGCCATTGGGATAAAAAAAATAATCTAAGGGAGATTGTAACAGAGCAGTTTATATTTAAAGTTAAGTTTACCTAGGGAAAAGAGAAACTTTTTTTTTAAAAGCCAGTAGTGTATAGGTCTGCCTGGAATGTGGGCAAGGAGAGACATCATACCAGCAACAGCAGCTTAGGTGCATTTCTTGTGCAACTGTGACCAGAAGAATCCAACTGAAAACTCTGCTTTTTATCTGCCTTGGTGTTGCTAAAAATTAGATGATGTCTCAGTGTTGGACAAAGATAAGAGTTGCACTTATCTGGATCTTCAGTTTGCTCTTAAAAACATGCTCTTAAAAATCCTACCCTCCCCAAACAAAAATAACCAATAAATGAAATGATGCCTCCATAAGTAGATGCGGTGGTTGCTGTTACCTAGCGTGAAATTTCCAGTAGCTGTAGTTACTATTTTCATGCGCATATCCTCTTTACCAGTGCCCCAGTCAACCACAAAACATTTTGGATTGTATTCTGGAGTCCAGGTGACAACTGCATTAGTTCCCTGATGTTTGACATGGATTTGGCCAGGCAAGTCTGTGAACAAATATACCTTTAGAGATCAATAAACAGGAAAGCAGTTTTTTTCCTCTCTTGCTTGCTTTCTCTCTTTTGCTCTTTTTTGAAGATTATTCATTAAGTAGTTATTGCAGGTGACCAGTATATAGTATGGTTTACACTAGTACATCAATAAAGGAAACTTAGCATCTAGTACTTTGCAATGGTCTCTGGGACCTCCAGTGTTAATTGCTGTTCACGGCCTTTAACTTCTCACAATCAGAATAGGGGAAATGGCTGTTCCAAGCCTCAAGAAGAGGAAGCCTGACTTTGCTAAATAACCTCCTGTGAGCCCCTATCAACTGCTATACATACAGCAGCTGTGAAATAGTGCTTACCTGGGGGAGGAGGAGAAGGGGCTAATTATAGATAATAGCTATATAATTCCATATTTCATATACTTTGCATTTTCTGCAATGATCTTAAATATTTTGACATTTTTAAAGACAGATTATCAAACTAGGAAAGACCTTCTGACTGAAACTAAGGGGGGAGAAGAGAAACCTGTCATTTTGGGGTAAGAAGTGGGTCTTGTGGCAGACAGACAAAATTCTTCATTTCATCTACTGCCTGAAAACCAATATAATAAAGTCAAATTAAAGAAAATGGCTATACTAGCTGGGGAGAAGTTGTGCATGCTAAGAAGGAATTTTTCTTGGGAACGCATTTAACACAAGTATCTTCCCAGTAATTCATGATAGATACAGAGAACCTGCATAGAAGTACAACCAAATCTGAAACAAGAGTCTGGAGAGAGCCATGAAGAACAGGCTGTCTCCACTGAACCTCTCTTTACTGAGAGGCTCAGTAAACAAGTAGCTGTCAGTCAAAAGATGGTTTGAGGTGGTAGTATATATTTCATCAGAAGAGAGCTAAAGCAGTCAAATATAAAGGCAAAACCAAATTGTTAAGTCTTTGCAGGGCAAAGGAGAAGAGAATGAGGGGAGTGTGAGAAAAACCTGGAGAACTAATTAGTTGTATTTGTCTGGAGATCAACAAGGGTACTTGCACACTTGTTCACTTGTGCATGCTATAGCTGAGTTAGAAAAAATAGATCTTACTTTGGAAGAGAGAGGTTTTTCTTATATTGTAATAATGATACCTCAAGATTATAACAAATGAAAATAGCTTATAAGAAAAACATTTTTAAACAGTTTTATTGTTTAAATGAAAAAACTGTGTATTTAGGCATCACAAAAGCTTACATCTTCATTGGAATATGACATATACATCTTATCTGTTCCTGCTCTCATGTGCCAGTAGGGGTAATACTGAAGTAAAGGACAGTAGCAGGTCTCTTAATAGTTACTTAGATCAAAAACCTTAGATTTGCACATAATTCTGTGAACTTTGTTTAAACTGGTGGCATCTACTTAACTTTTAGTACACTCCAGAAGCCCTTTTGATAGGTAGATCTAGCATAGAGTGATTTCTCTAGCCTGAGAAAACAAGAAGTGCTAAACGGAATGTTGAATTGCTTAGTCTGTTAGTTAACTTCTATTGAAATCTTTTCTTAAGAAACAATACTGACTCTCACTATGCAAAAATATCAGCCTGATAAATATTCAAGAGAAAGCTTAACCCTATCCTGAAGACAAAAGGTAGCCTAGAAATTGCTCATAAAACTTCACCGCTCTAATGAAAGCATGGTAAGGTAAGTACCTGTTGCGGAGAAGTCTGGGACAATGTAGACGGCTTGTGGAGATTCTCCTGCTTTGTTGTAACTGGAAATATTAACTCTATAATAAGCCATAGAGAGATTTAGAAGAACTTTTCTGTCCTTTAGAAAGATGCGATTTGGTGAATCCCTGCAACTGTTGGGTATTCTTTCCACGTTAATGTAATACCCAAGGATTTTTTCACTTTGTGTTACCTAGTAAGAGGAAAAAGATTATTATTGTATAAATGTTATTATGTCCTGTGCAGAAAATTAAGAGGAATTAAATTGTATAAACAAAATATCACCTTTAATGATGGGGATAAAATCATACTGTTTTAATTAGGTTATTGGGAATCAATGAAGTAAAACATTTCCTTAAAATTAAGAGCATGCTTAAATTCAGAGGATTTAAGCACAGGATTAAGTGTTTTGCTTAATTGAGATCTTAGTTATGTGTATCCAGTTAGTAATAACAGCAGTGAAGCAGCTGTAATGTTCTCTACATTTCACTGGAACATACCCCTCATAATTAAGAATGTGAAAGTTAATGAGAGGTGTTTAATTGCCATTTGTGCCTCTGGGAATCTTCACCTACTAGGCTCTGTTAGGCATCTGGTCTCTTTGAGGATAAATGCTAGTAATTATACTACAACTTTGGAACGTTATATATCCGTTGACACAAATTTTTAGGTGGTGATGGTTCACTCGTTATTTTACTGTACTAATCTTCATGAGAGACTGGAAAATGAGTGCACAGAAATGGAAATTACTGCAATCTAGAGAGAAACTGAAATCAATACACGAAGGCCTGTGAATTCCAAAGGACTACTTCTGATATCAAGCTTGTCTGTTATTTCTTGGCACAAAATTAATAGTATGAAGTTACCACAAAGCTGGGAGATCGGGTTATCTTAATGAAATAATTGGATACTTTTGGAGTAACATATGATGACATTCAGTAATTTAAAAGGCAGACACACATGTGTTGAGAGGAATTTCTGGTAAAGCTGGAAGCTCTTAAAATGGAAACATGTTTTTTCCAGGATATGGAGGGGAGAATTGGTGCCATTATTTGAAGCTCTGGTAAAGCTGCTGGGGGAATAGTGTTATGGTTCTCTCACCAGGCTTTGAAATTGGAAAAGGTTTCTGTGTAGGAGAAAAAATTCCTAGGATATGTGAAATACGAGGTCTATTGCACAAGAGGAAACTAGTAGAATTTAGCTTTTTTAGCTTAGCAACATGAGACTGGAAAAGGCTAGGACTGCTCTATCTTGTGCAGTCCTGCAGGAGGTGCTGTGTTATTTCCAGCCATCAAAGCAACACATGTGGCTGGGTGTTCAGAGCTGAAGCCAGGTTGTGCCTGTTGATCGGAACTATGTAGAGGTTACTCACTGAACGTCAGCAAAAGCAGAGAAGCTATGGCTAGCCTCTAACATCTTTAAGCTGTTTTCTTTGTTTCAGATTGGCTTAAATAAGTATGGCAGCAGAGCAGAAGATTTTTTTTTCCCTCTACATTTAACATGTTAATTATTGAGTGCGCTCCTTCCCTTGGCCCCTTTGATGTTTGTTGAAGCCATCTGGACTTGGAACCTTATTTTGTATAATAGACTAGTGTAAGTGTTATCCTGAATGAAGGTCCTAGCCCTGATACTATATTTAATATTGCTTTTTTTTTTTTAACTAAAGCATTTAGATGGAGAATAATTTCTTCTTTTAGCTTAACATTTAAATTGGCATGTACAGTCTATTGCTTTATCACAAAATGAATAATTTACTGTGCAGCTTTGCCGCCTTCTCAGGAGATAAGGGAAAAAGGGGATCTCTCATCCTTATCAGGAGATGAGGTGTCCATTTCCTCTGCCGTCTTTTCTTTCCCTTTACAAAAATGCATGGGGTATGTACAAAACTTTCCACATCTTCTGATATTTCAAAACTCTGCCAGTCTCTGTCCTTTCTGCCAAGAATGTTCCCTACGGCAAACTTCTTGGAGTTTGTAGACGCTCCTTCTCTCAGAATCTAGATAGAATTAATCGGTTTCCATGCACGCACCTCTAGTAATGCCTTGCTCATTGAAATTGCCTGTGGGCCCCTCGACTATACATTCAAGACTGTCAGTTGTCCTTTTCTTACCAAGAGAACTTGAGCTGGTAAAGCTGACTGATCTGCTGTAGTCGGTCAGCAGATAATGACTTCTGCTGCAGAAGAGGCGATGCCTCTGATGTGTAGGTTTGAACTTTAAATGTCATTATGGGAAGCATGCAGCTAGATGCTGTTCTTGTAAGCCAGAGGCTCTTTTTCTGTCCTGATTACCATGTATTTGCACTTCTGAATTAGTAAATTAGTAGATTTACCAAGCTTTTCTAAAATGTTTTGAGCTCTTGAGAATATGAATGCTCCTTAGGAACACATGAAACACAAAGTGTGTCACTTGGATGCACTAAAGACTTACGAGGATCTTTCAAGGAAAGCTTAATTCTAAGAAACAAACTTGAGGCACACTGATTTTTAATGCAAGCTGGAAAGAATCTTTATTCTACTCAATGATTTTGAGCCCAGAGATTGCTGTTTTAATAATGTTTCAAGTTTACAAATTGGTGTGGTTTTTCCTTGCTAGTTTCTAGCACCTAAAACATCACCATACAAATGCAGCGAATCCTGAAGCAAGAGTACAATATTCAATGCCTTTTGCTTATACAGTGCATGCTCAATACAATGAGAAAGTCTATTTTTTCCTATAAAGTAATAAATTAATAGCATGGACATAACAGAAGGTACCTGGACTCAAAGTGAACATTACCTCCCACTTCAGAAGAACACTTCTTCTGCCTGGAGAGATTTCTGTAGTTGCATTATATGATATTCTTGGCTTGTTCGTGAGTCCTGGTAATCATGGAAAAAGATGGAGACGTGCATTCATATGAATCAGTTTGATCTTCATATTTTCAACAGTATCTGACAATGCTATTTCATATGGTACAAGATTTGAAAAGGTTTTTACATTCATGCTTATTCCCAGTAGGACAAAACTATATTTCACTTACTGTGAGGGACCATAATCTCTTTACTCCAAACGCAAACACAGTGGAGACCATCCTTGGCTATGCATCTGAGCTGAACAATGTATGAAGACATAGCATTTAAATTTGAAATGGTGACATTGACAGCATTGCTTTCTACAGGCACCTAAAAACAAATGATGTTTAATTTATGTGGCAGCAATAAAACAGAATCTTATATTAACTGTTTTCTCAGACAAGGACCAGTCTTCTGGCTGCAGCTGAAAGTAGGGATTCCTATCGTCAAAGAGGAATTACTACATATTTTAGCCAATGTCTTTTCATTCTTTCAAGGCAATACCCTCTTTTTCATGAACTCATTCTGCTCAGTCAGGACATATAAGCAACAGTTTAGGTCTAAGTATTGCTTTTAAAATCAATTAGGCATTATGTATACTGAAAAAATAATCACTCACTTAACTCTGAGCCTTGTTGGCATTCTGAAGAACAAGATGTTAAGGCCAAATTAAATATTTTAAAAAAAAGTCCCCCTATTCTCAAATGTTACGGTAAGTCTAAATAGATCCATGTGACTGATGTGGTAAGGACCATGGCTGGACTGAACATGTGGCTGCCTATGCCTTAGCACCACAGAAGTAATGTGCATCTGCAGCTGATGATGGCACTGGAGCTCCAGTGACTGCACAGGGAATGGAGATTGCCTTGAAACCAAGACACCACCTGTGTCTAAGGAAATCCCTGAGCTGAAAACTGTAGGAGAAAATATGATAGAAAACTATTGCTATATGCTTGAACTATTTTACACTCTTCCCCAGATGTCCATTGGTGGCTGCTATCGGAGCACAGTATCCTGCATTAAACGGACCTTTAGTCTGATGAGTTCTAGGTGTTATGATGTTTTTGGTAGAAGTGCTATTGCAGATTGAAATATTTGTTTTAACATTTGTCTGCTGTAGAAGTTTTGTTTTCTTAATTATATATATTTCCTTAAAAAAAAAAAACCAAACCAAAACAAAGCCCCACCCAAATCCCCAACTATTAGGTGACCAGCTCTTGTCTTTGGTTTTCTGCAGTGCTTTCTTTTTTAATTAAAGCTAATTAATTAACTTTGTGTACTTTTGCTAATAAAACTAGCTTGGATACAAAAAAACACCACAACACACAATATTAGAGAAAGACTCCAAATCTCCCACAGAACAAGAGGGAAATGAAATGGATTTAAGACCCAAGTGTTAATTATATTACATGTACGTTAATCCTACCCTTGATAAACGCTATTTCTCAGCTAGCTTTATATATCCTCTGTACTTGTATGCCCACACGCACCCTCTCCCTCCAGTCCCATCTGCAAATGCAGCCTACATTCATGTGATTATGAAGAGTTTACAGCCTAAGTTCACAGGATCAGCTGGGACAGGGGAGATGATAATGAATATTCATGACCTGTAGTCTTTCAGTACTTGGTCATTCTCAGCCCCCAGTGTGGCTGTCTCTACCAGTCCTTCACATTACTAACTTGAATTACTGATTCGACCAGGAGCGCTGCGAACAGAGCAGGCAAGCAGGGCATGGTGCGTCAGGCAGGGCGTGGCACGGGAGGGTGTGCAGGGAGGGCGCCTCTTCAAAGGAGGGACATTCCACTGGCCGAGTGGAGAGGCTCGAAGTACACATAACACAGCAACCGGGCACTATTCTGTGACCATCTGGGCGGGTCAAGGGCACACATCCTACCTGACCCCCAAGGCAGACTGGTGGGCACTTGTCTGAGAGCAAAGGCTGCAGCTCTGGCTGGGGGGTCTGCACCATCTACCCCACCGGTGGCCCATGCCTCCGCCCAGACGGAGCTGCTGAAGGGAGAGGCTGCAGTGCAGAATTCAGACTGCAGGAAGTGCCTAGACCTTTCTCCTGGGGCAGGGACAGGCGGCAGTCCTGCCTGCAAAAGTTGTGCCCAGGTGGAGGACCTCCTGCAGCACGTGGCTGAGCTGCAGGAGGTGGTGAGAAGGCGGCGTAACATCAGGGAGGCAGTCACATAGCTGGTTCCAAGCACAGTCTGCAGTGGACCCACCACCCACGGCCAAATAGCCAAAAACTCCCCCACTGGCACACACAGAAGGGAGGGGGGCCAATAATGCAGAAGAATGGAAGCTTGCAACGGCAACGACCTGCAGGAGGAAAGGACTTGCCCCAGAGCCTGAGGTGCCCGTGCAGAACAGCTTCATGGCTCTGCAGACTGAAGAGGAGAGACCTGTTGCATCAGGAGAGACGCTGGAGCTGAATATGGCAGGCTGATCTGCTCCCCGTATAACAACCAGCGCAACTAAGAAAAGGCAGTGGGTGATAGTAGGCGACTCTCTTCTGAGAGGTACAGAGGCACCCATCTGCTGACCTGACGCACTCTCTAGAGAGGCGTGCTGCTTACCAGGTACTCGTATCAGGGATGTCACCGAGAGACTACCAAGCCTCGTACAGTCCACTGACTATTATCCGCTGCTGTTGTTTCACATGGGCACCAGTAATACAGCCAGGAGCAGTCTGAGGAGTATGAAGAAGGACTACAGAGCCCTGGGAGCGGTGGTAAGGGACTCTGGAGCACAGACAGTTTTTTCATCAATTCTTCCGGTCAAAGGGAAGGGGTCTGAAAGGGCCAGTCGAATCTGGCGAATCAACAAATTGTTACAGGACTGGTGCCACAGACAGGGGTTCAGCTATTTAGACCATGGGACTCACTTTGAGAAACCTGGTCTACTGGGGGCTGACAAGGTCCATCTGTCAGAGAAGGGGAACAGCATCTTTGGTCATAGGCTTGCCAAGCTGGTGAAGAGGGCTTTAAACTAAAGTTGCTGAGGGAGGGGAACCTCAATGCATCCCGCTCCTACCAGTTTGATGCCAGTGCCAGCAATAGATGCCCAGAGCCTGCAGAGGGATCACAGGTCAGCTGGAGAGCACCTGAAGAGCAGCACAAAGGAATTCCAGCCAGTAAGTCAACTTCATTGGGGGCCCAACTTAAATGGCTCTATATAAACGCACATAGCATGGGGAATAAACAAGAGGAGTTAGAGACATGCGCATGCCTTCCGGGCTATGGTCTTATTGGCATCACGGAGACGTGGTGGGATGGAGTGTTGGAATGGAAGGATACAGGCTCTTTAGGAAGGACAGGCAGGGGAGATGAGCAGGGGGTGTCACCCTCTGTGTCAATGACCAGCTGGAGTGCATGGAGTTCCGCCTGGGGGTGGATGAGGAGCTGACCGAGAGCTTATGGGTCAGAATTAAAGGGAGGGCAGGGACAGGTGACATTATAGTGGTGGTCTGCTACAGGCCACCTGACCAGGAAGACCAAGAGGATGAGGCCCTCTATAGACAGATAGGAGCAGCCTCACGTTCACAAGCCCTCGTCCTCACGGGGACTTCAACCACCCTGATAATCTATTGGAGGGACAACATGGCTGGGCATAAGCAATCCAGGAGGTTCCTGGCATGCATTGATCACAACTTCCTTCTCCAAGTGATGGAGGAGCTAACAAGGAGAGGTGCTATGCTGGACCTTGTCCTCACCAACAAGGAGGGGCTGGTGGGGAATGCTCAAGGGCAGCCTTGGCTGCAGTGACCATGAAATGGTGGAGTTCAAGATCCTTAGGGCAGCGAGGAGGGCACACAGCAAGCTCACTACCCTGGACTTCAGAAGAGTAGACTTTGGCCTCTTCAGGGATCTGCTTGGTAGAGTACCATGGGATAAAGTCCTGGAGGGAAGAGGGGCCCAAGAAAGCTGGCTAATATTCAAGGATCACCTCCTTCAAGCTCAGGAGCGATGCATCCCAACAAAGGAAGAAATTTTTTATGATGAGGGTGCTGAAACCCTGGAACAGTTTGCCCAGAGAGGTGGTAGATGCCCCATCCCTGGAAACATTCAAGGTCAGGTTGGACAGGGCTCTGAGCAACCTGATCTAGCTGAAGATGTCCCTGCTCATTACAGGGGAGTTGGACTAGATGACCTTTAAATGTGCCTTCTAACCCAAACCATTCTATGATTCTATGGTTATGAATCTGTTTCTCTGCAGTCAAAGGTGTGATGGCAGCTGCTTCACGTACCAAAATCAACTGAGCTGTGGTTGCATGGAGCTCAGCTTTGGTGCCATGTGGATCAGTAGCAGAATCCATGGGACCTGATGAGATGCATCCATAGGTCCTGAGGGAACCGGCAGATGAATTGGCTAAGCCACTATCCATCGTATTTGAGAAGTTGTGGCAGTTCAGGGAAGTTCCCACTGACTGGAAAAGGGGAAACATAACCCCCATTTTTAAAAAGGAGAAAAAGGAAGACCTGGGGAACTGCAGGCCAGTCAGTCTCACCTCTGTGCCTGGCAAGATCATGGAGTGGATCCTCCTGGAAACTATGCTGAGGTACATGGAAAATAAGGAGGTGATTGGTGACAGCCAACATGGCTTCACTAAGGGCAAATTGTGCCTGACAAATTTGGTGGCCTTCTGCAACGGAGTTACAGCATTGGTGGATAAGGGAAGAGCAACTGACTTCATCTACCTGGACTCATGCAAAGCATTTGACACTGTCCCACACGACATCCTTGTCTTCAAATTCAAGAGACATGGATTTGATGGATGGACGGCTCAGTGGATAAGGAATTGGCTGGATGGTCATACTTAAAGAGTTGCGGTCAACAGCTCAATGTCCAAGTGGAGACCAGTGACGAGTGGTGTTCCTCAGGGGTTGGTATTGGGACCGGCACTGTTTAACATCTTTGTCAGTGACATGGATGGTGGGATTAAGTGCACCCTCAGCAAGTTTGCCAATGACACCAAGCTGAGTGGTGCGGTCAACATACTGGAGGGAAGGGATGCCATCCAGAAGGACCTTGACAGGCTTGAGAGGCGGGCTCATGTGAACCTCATAACGTTCAACAAAGCCAAGTGCAAGGTCCTACACCTGGGTTGGGGCAATCCCAAGCACAAATACAGGCTGGGCAATGAGTGGATTGAGAGCAGCCCCGCGGAGAAGGACTTGGGGGTATCAGTGGATGAAAAACTAAATATGAGCCAGCAAGAGAAATAGAAAAAGTATCATAGGTCTTCTGATTTAAAGGGAAGAACATGGGAGATTCTGGTGGTACAAAAGCATCGAAGAGACTCCTAGAAGAGCAGAGATGCCCAAGAAGTGGGAACAGTTGCTTTTTAGACAGTTTTCTTCTTGGGTTTCTGTTCTACCTGATAAACACATATTCTTCATCCAACTACAGATAACAGCTTGAAAAACAGACAATTTCAGGGACTCAGTGGTACAAATAATGCATATGTGTATGCCTGCTGGTGAAGCCTTTGCATGATATGCTGGATGGCAAGGGGCAGGATAAGCAGCCATTGCTGCTGTATGCAGATCTTACTGAAATTATGACTGTTTTTCCACCTCTTTCTTAGTCCCTTTAGTTTTAGGTACTGTCTTCTTGCTGCACCATATTCTCACTGTTGCATGTCCTAAAATGCATCTGGAACTGACCTTGTATGACAGTGAAATTATTTCCCTTCTTGTCAAAGAACGAAATCAGGAAAAATGATGCAAAAAAAGTGTGTAAGGTATGAATTGTTACCTTAAAAATCACAGCAACCTGATCTGTAATCAGTTTGAAAATTTAATGATACCAGCAAAAAGAGTAATATGTTGCCCATTGTCCTGGTTTCGGCTAGGACAGAGTTAATTTTCTTCCTAGTAGCTGGTAGAGTGCTGTGTTTTGGATTTAGTAGGAAAATAATGTTGATAACACACTGGTGTTTTTAGTTGTTGCTAAGTAGTGTTTATACTAAGTCAAGGATTTTTCAGCTTCTCGTGCCCAGCCAGCAAGAAGGCTGGAGGGGCACAAGAAGCTGGGAGGGGACACTGCCAGGACAGCTGACCCAAACCGGCCAAAGAGCTATTCCATACCATATGACATCATGCCCAGTATATAAACTGGGGGAGCTGGCTGGGAGGGGCGGATTGCGGCTCAGGAAGTAACTGGGCATCGGTCAATGAGTGGTGAGCAATTGCATTGTGCACCACTTGCTTTGTATAGTTTAATTCTTTTAGTATTACTATTGTCATATTCTTATTATCACTTATCATTGTTTTTCATTCCTTTCTGTCCTATTAAACTGTCTTTATCTCAACTCACGAGGTTTTTTTCCTGATTCTCTCCCCCATCCCAGGGGTGGGGGGGCAGTGAGCGAGCGGCTGCGTGGTGCTTAGCTGCTGGCTGGGGTTAAACCACGACACCCATCACTTAAAGTGTAATCAGGATTTGAGTTTGTATGGCATTTCTGGTATCCTCTTCAGCTTTTGCATCACTGATGGTTGTAGCGTCTCATTGATGGGTTAATGAACCAGCTGACATGACGTTCTGTTTTTTTCTGTACAAAACTATTAATCTTTCTTTTCCAAACACCTTAGGATCTGTTAGAACAAAACTAAGAGACCTTTGTGAGATTTGCCTGCAAATTGTCTGCATGCTGTGCCTCCTTGCTATCCATGTTGTGTGTACTCTTCAATAGCATCCTGTTGATGTCCTGCTGTACATGCTATGTGCTGCTGAGCTGATAGTAAGGCACCTCATGTTCTCAAGTGATTGTCATCTGGAAGTACTTACCAGCATCCACTGAGCGGATTCTGTGAGTGCCTCTCTGTATCTCAGCTCATATGGTGTAGGAGTTGCAGGCAGGTCCCACTTTATTATCAACTGGTTTGTGATCTGATGAGCATTTATGTCAGACGGTGTCAAGCACTTCCCTAAATTGGGGAACATGCAGCTGTTGTAAGTGCAAGAGAAGCAGGAAAGCTGTGGTAATTATGTCTGTCAGGTGTGGTTTATAAAAAATAAAAGACTTGGCACAGAACACTGAACACTGAAAGACTTTAAAAAGACTGGAAATAAATAATTACTAAATCTTTATGGTATCAACAAAATAGGGCTGTTCCTCTTGCCTTTCTTTTGTGAATGTTTCTACTGATTTCAGGAAGACCCTTTTTCTAAGCAGGGGCTATTCTGAGTGAGTCTGAAAGGCAAAATCAAAATGTCAGGAGTACCTATAATCGTGAATTGTATAAAAGATTTCCAGAATGTCTTCCAATTTCAGCAACTCTGTTTAGCTACATAATTGTAAGTGCAAATACGTTTTTGTCTTTCCCTCCAATAAACACAAGGTGGCCAACAGCCTCCAGAGGAGGTCATAGTGATAATTTGGGTTGTACTAGTAGTGCCCTCCAGCAGTGAGAAGCACTGTTTTTTCTTGGGCCATGATTACTCTGAGAAGGTGAAGTTTTGGGAAGCTCTTAAAGTTAAGTCAGTGATCAAATACTGTAGGGAATCTTTAAATAAACATCTAAAGGACAGAGTTAATAGGATTTCTTTTTTCATATCTCCCCTGCAGCACTGTGTAATGGGTAAGTGGCCTTTGAAAAGAGTTGAACTTTGAAAAGTTTTCTCAAAATGCTAATGCTCTATGACAAGGTTTCCTTAAGTGTATGGTACTGAGTCAACCTGCTTTTTATAAACCAATAAAGAAGTTCAGAAAACCATCAAAGAGAGCACAGGAAGCTGGTTAAGTACTGTACAAAAATATCACTATATATTTTTCTGGGTATGACTGTTTTATAGTCTAGCAAATGATTTAAAGTGAAATCATTCTCCCTTAAAAGCTGATAGACTTCTGCTATTGACTTCAGTAAAGATTTCATCCAAGAAAGCCAAACTGCAGCTTAGCTCCCTGAATCAGTAAAAATAACAAGTGTATATTGGGAGTTACAATTTTGGAAATAATCTTTAAGAAAATGGTACCACTGCTTCAGCTGGGCATTGAAGTAACACAACTCGTGAAGACGCTGTACCTGCTTTGCTCGGTGTAACTGAGATGTTCTTTCCTTTCACGCAGCTGTCATGGGCATAATTCACTGCTATCCAAATAGATGCAGATCGCTTCATGTAGAGATCCTTTCGTTCTATCGTGATGGAAGATGATGATGTGTTTCGTTGAAAAAGTTTTGGTATTCTGTCCCTTTGGAGAAAAGGAAGCAGATTGAAGAAAAACCAAACATTTTATTGGATTATAGTTACTCTTTCCTCCCTCTGCCCCAGAAAGCATCATTACAGCAATTGATAGTTTTCCAGGTACCTATGTACAAAATTCAGCACCTTGAAATCTTGAAGGTGAGGCCTGAGCAGCTTGAAACAGTAAGTGTAATTCCAGTACCCTAGTAACTCTAGCAAATTTAAACATGCAAATCCTTGTTGTGTGGTGGAGAACTGTTAAATTCCTTAAACTTGCATGGCACAGCATGATACAAGACAAAATCTGTATGGCCTTCTTTTGTACTTACGGTGGGATATAAAGAACATCTAGAAGGTATAAAATTAGGTTAGAAATTACTTCATAAAGTCTACTTGCCACCTACCATAAGGGCACCTAAATTCCTTTTGAACAGCAAAATTTCCCAGTTACCTGAACCTAAATTACCACAAAGGTATGAAAAACCTCTTACGAGTTATATGCCTGTCTTCTGACTTTTGTTCCTGCAAAGCATCAGAGTTTGACAGAAATGTTTAAATGCCACCTCAGACCTATAGACTTCTTATGGTATACCTAATGCACACAGGACAAAACGTCCAAGAGGTTTAAGGCCTTACATAGGAGGCTGTTGCTGTTCTGCCTAGGTTTTTTTTCCCCATCTCTCATTTACTCTGTGCCACACAGAGGACAGATTTTTTTCAAGGTTAAAACTGTGCCAGTTCAATGTTCTTAAAGAAATGGGCTGGCATACTAATTGCCTGCCTACATATTTCAAGTATTAAATGTGCTGATCATGATACAATATTTAATAACTGAACAAAACCACCTGAAGGTTCCCCTGTCTTCTGCTTCAGACTAGTTGTGAATCAGCCATTAATATTTCAAAGCATGATTTCGAATGCTTGGTTGGAACTTCTCTGTGGGAGTGTTTTTCTTTAATCCTTTTCTTCCTGACAACTAAATCATAAGGAACAAGGATAAGGAACAATTTCAATGTCAAACTGACATTACTTGCAGAAAGGGGTGATGTCCTTTTCTAAGCAAGCAAACAGCCCTTTCAACCATTTTTTGTTTTCCTTTTAATCTGATAAAAAAGGAGAAAGGAAGTTTTTCTTTAAGACCACTGGGTTGAAGCCTAGGAGACTGAGGTTCAAGTTCTGGCTCTGGCTTGGGAAAATCAACATCTCTGCGAGGCAGTTGCCTCCCTCCTCCCCCACCCACCTCCTCTTTCACTCTTTTTTCTGCCTTCTCTGTTCATAACATCAACCCTGCAGCCTAGGAACAGCACAGTCTGATTTTGGCTGAGGACTGTACAAGCAACTAGCTTAAAAATACATCAGCTGATAACATCTCTACAGAAGCAGAGCTGTTTCACAGGTACTTCTCCCCTTCCAAGAAATTGGGGCTCCTGGAAGACTCAAGAGGCAAGATAGCAAATGCAGTGGGGTTTGGTGCTTACTGCAAGTTGGCACCTGCTGCTACCTCCAGTGGGAAAACACTGAAGATGATGGGGGGAGTAATCTCAGCCCTGAGGTGGTTGCTTTGCTCCTCTGCAATGTGCAGAAGATCACCCTGGGGAATTTCCCAGTGTAGTGACATTTCCTTAGCTTTAGGAGACGCTCCTAACCACAGCTCTTTTTTAATGCAGAGTGGTGGGTTATGTGGCAAAATAATCAGTAACGAGTATCAGAATTTGACAACAGCATACAGTGTTGTACCCTGTGTACCCCATGATACGGTCTCATGGCAAAGATCATGTCTTCTGATGTCACTTCTCTCTTTCTAAACATATGCTTAATCTCATGGGAGATCCCAAATATATAGCTATAAAATGAGGAAACTCCATTTTGTAATGCAGGTACTGAGACAGAAATCTGTTTAATTTTTTTTTTTTTAGCAAAGCAATAGGCAGATGTTGATTTAATCTGCCTATCTACATTTTACCTGGCTTATTTGTTCTAGCATTCTCAAAAAAAGCGCAACTGAAGATACCCATATTTTAAGGTAATCAGTTTAAGATTAACCATACACGTTCATTCCATCTATTAAACCAATACTTGATAATTCAGAATTGCAAGAAAATACTTAAAGATCTGTTTTTCTTATGATGTGCCACATCCGACATGTCCTTGGATACAAGGTAACATATATAGTGTATAATAAAACACAGCTTAGTGTCTGTTTGTTGCTTTTTTTTTTTTAACTTGGAATGCATTAGTGTTGAATATTCAATGCAAGTCAATAGATGCAAATAAAAGTAATTGATTAAGGTGCTCTTTGGCAATAGTGTTTCAAACAGTGTGTTGTAGGCATGGAAAGATGTATAATGACTCTTTATACTAAGTTTGTGTGGCAAGGTTTTGGCAGCAGGGGGGCTACAGGGGTGGCTTCTGTGAGAAGCTGCTAGAAGCTTCCCCTATGTCCAATAGAGCCAATGCCAGCCGGCTCCAAGACGGACCCACCACTGGCCAAGGCTGAGCCAACCAGCAACAGTGGTAGCGCCTCTGGGATAACATATTTAAGAAGGGGGCAAAAAACCCTGCGCAATTGCAGACAGAGAGAGGAGTGAGAATATGTGAGAGAAACAACTCTGCAGACACCAAGGTCAGTGAAGAAGGAGGGGCAGGAGGTGCTCCAAGCGCCAGAGCAGAGATTCCCCTGCATTCCACGGTGAAGACCATGGTGAGGCAGGCTGTCCCCCTGCAGCCCATGGAGGTCCACGGTGGAGCAGATACCCACCTGCAGCCCGTGGAGGAACCCACGCCAGAGCAGGTGGATGCCCAAAGGAGGCTGTGACCCTGTGGGAAGCCCGCGCTGGAGCAGGCTCCTGGCAGGACCTGTGGACCCCTAGAGGGAGAGGAGCCCACGCTGAAGCAGGTTTGCTGGCAGGACTTGTGACCCCATGGAGGACCCACGCTGGAGCAGTCTGTTCCTGAAGGACTGCACCCTGTGGAAGGGACCCACGCTGGAGCAGTTCATGAAGAACTGTAGCCTGTGGGAAGGACTCATGTTGGAGAAGTTCATGAAGGACTGTCTCCCGTGGGAGGGACCCCACGCTGGAGCAGGGGAAGAGTGTGAGGAGTCCTCCCCCTGAGGAGGAAGGAGCGGCAGAGACAACGTGTGATGAACTGACCGAAACTCACATTCCCCGTCCCCCTCCATGGCTGCAGGGGAGGAGGTAGAGAAAATCAGGAGTAAAGTTAAGTGCGGGAAGAAGGGAGGGGTGGGGGGAAGGTGTTTTTAAGATTTGGTTTTATTTCTCATTATCCTACTCTGATTTGATTGGTAATAAATTAATTTTTTCCCCAAGTCGAGTCTGTTTTGCCTGTGACGGTAATTGGTGAGTAATCTCTCCCTGTCCTTATCTCTACCCATGAGCCTTTCATTTTATTCTCTCTCCCCTGTCCAGTTGAGGTGGGGGAGTGATAGAGCAGCTTGGTGGGCACCTGGTGTCCAGCCAGGGTCAACCCACTACACTCTTACCAAGCTTTTACCAAATCAATAGGTATTGATGAGATGTGAAGAAAGATTTTGACCAGTATTGTGTAACAACCTACAATGTGATGAAATACGTTGGAGCAAATCTCTGGCAGATAGGAATCATGCTGAACAGCAATGACAGCTTTTCATTTTCTGAAATGACTTTTAGACTTACCATTTTAAGAATATGGTATAATTAATCGTATTTGGAGCACTGGGTACTGGCAGCCAGGTACAGGTTAGATCCTCACTTAATTCTTTGTAGCATACCAATTCATTGTCCCAATCTGCAAGATGAAAACATGTAGACTGGAAAAGACACATCACAGGCAACTGTTTACCATTAACCGGTGCGAGGTGACTATGAGAAGCAAAACCAAATACAAAACAGGCTATACCCTTTTGCGCAACAAAATAAGAACTAGATGTGTGAGTCCTTACGCCACATTTACTCTCAAGGCAAGAAGTTCAGTAATGTTTAGAACAAGAGACAGAGACATTTAGAAAGATTAAACCTTATCAGTCCTAGTGTTTCCAAGTAAAACCTAGTTTTCCTACATGAAAGTAGAAAAGGATAAATCTTCCTGTGTTTTATGATGCTGTTACCAGCTGTTACGTACCCAACAACATAGTGCTGAAATGCTTGCTATGGTGTTTCCTACAGCTTTGGTATCATTACAAATTTGAACTGTGTTTCTCTCCTATAATAGTGACATCTTGCTTGCTGCTTGCCTCTGCACTTATTTAAAGCTTAATCCCCCCCCCCCCCCCCCCAATTCTGAATGAAATGTCTTTTACACCTCTGGAAACATTACTGCATTCTTTGGCACAAAAATTGCAGAAACAAATTGCATATATTCAAGGAAGCATTACTAGCTTTTGGCCCTCTACTTCAAGGAAAGCTATTGCAAGGTAGTCTCCTTAAATCAGATGACAACATTACGGTGAACCTCTGCCCTAACAGACCTTAGTTTTTTATCTCCCAGGTCTGCTCTGGTTTCACACCTTTCCCATCTGACAGACAGTGCCTGTCTTGCCACTGTGTTTCTGGAAGCACTCAGTTGTTTGCTGAAATCTGTACAAAGCATTGGCTTCTGGTGGGTTACTCTGGATCTGGGGAGCAAGCCCCTTCCCTGCGGGAGCTGCTGTGACTTGGGAACCCTGGAGAACCAGGAGCACCTGCCTTGCACAGGAGGGAGGCACTGTTCACCCACAGAATTATAAACCAGAGTTGGCAACAGCTCTGCCTTGAGCAGCTTATCGACTGTTAAACACAAATTTATAGACATTTTTGAAAGTACAGGCCAGAACTGACCGCATGTACCCTTGTGAAACATCTTAGAAATGAAAGCCGTGTAATTATGTTGGGGGAGAAAAAGGAGAGAGGGACTGCATTTTAGTGAGTAACACCAAGGGCCAATGGGATGTTTCCATAATTTCCAACTGGCAAGAATTACTGTGGAGTTTCTTGCAAAGCATTATACACTGCAGTGTAGGGCTAATTATCAACAGTAGAACCGATTGACTAGACTCCAGAATTACTCCAAAACCATCAGTCATGTCTATCTGGAGTTCAGAATAATGCATTATTGCTGAAGAAAAACAATATGCTGCTTATACTACCAGCTTCATAAAGATCACATTATAAAGCAGGAGGATCATAAGTTTATGTGCAAAATGACTCGTGCTTAATTTTTGGAAAGAAAAGTATGGGGTTTTTTTTGCAACTGAACATATACATTTTTCAGCTGAAGGGACATTAAACACTGATGACATTCTCAAAGGAACTCATTTTTAGTCTCTAACGGTTAAGCTTATTTCAGTATTTCAAAAATTTCTTATCAGAAACAGTAGTGATAAAATATGACTGTTCTCCTTTTGCTTTGTGTCTTACAGTCTGAACTATTAGTTCAGAAGAACCAGCCACGATGTCTCAAAGTACCACCCACACTTTTAAAAAAAGACTCAAATACTTTTTTTTTCCTCTTCAGAAAAGTAGATAAGGCTCTCAACAGGTACAGGATACTTGGGGTGATAAAAATGAATTTTTGCTGATGAGCAGAGTCACATGTTCTTTATATCTATTAGTTTTAATGAGTTGCCAATAGGCCTATCAATCTTGAATAAGAAATGTTTTGCTATTTGATAAGTAGATATGCATATCTTCGGAGCTGGTGTTACAGCATGGTTATGGTATCTCATAACCTAGGTTATGAGAGAAAAGATCAGTCCTCCTCTTTTCCTCGTTCAGAGCCATTTCTTCCTACAATCTGAGTATTATGGAGTACCCTCGGTATTCTTTTCATCATTCAGATGGCAGCTGTATATTTAAGTTAAAAGTTGATTTGGACCAAAAACTGTGTTGGATGAGTATAGCTCAGACTTTAATACCCTCACCCTATGACACTTACTTTCTCCTACTAAAAGAAATGCGCTTTTCTAATACAGTAGTGCTGCATCAGTTTAGGTGTGTGCAGCTTCCTTTCAGGAATGTGGAGATCAGGTCTTCCTTGTTTCTACAGCAATGTGAATAATTATTGAATTCTTTGCTTTCCTAGTCTGACCACCAAACCAAATCTTGGCCACCTCACCCATGGACAGGGTGCTCTAACAACTGGGGAAAGCAGAAACCACTCTCACATTCTTCTCCTCTTTTACTCTGAATTAAGCCTTTCATTTACTTGGTGTTTCTTTGTTGTTGTTGTTGTTGTTTTAAAGAAACTTCTGAAAACAAAACCTTTTTGGAACTGCTGTAGCACTTCATGTCTATACGTTTGTAACATGCTGCTCCTGAAACTATTTGAAATAACAGTTCTGGAGAGAGTGATGACAAGGAAACAGTTTCACTCTTCTACTAAATTTCTACTAACTTCTTCCCCAAATAATTTCTGTTAACTGAGATCCAAGTGGTGACCACAGTGTTGCAGACCTGTCTCTGCTTACAGAAGAACAGAGGGTTGTATTGTTCCTCATGCTCTCAGTCTTACAAAAAACCTCTGGCTTTATCTATGAGATGATGGTATTAGAACAGACAAAGAAAAAATAGCAGATTTTACGTGTGGAAATAGTGTATTAGCTCAACTAACAGCCCAATGCACCACCCCGCTGCCAGTATACTGAAGTTCTGTGTTGCTTTCTCCAGATGAACATAATGGATGTTACACACTGATTTTTTTCACTGCTCCTATTTGTGGCTATTCGTGTCCACATGCACATTCAATTTTATCCTAGTGCTTTTTTGTTTTACTGTACTGCTTCCCCTTAAAGAACATGCATATTATTAGTTCTTCCCAGACCTAGAATAGTACTAGTCCTGTACCATGGCTGTGCTCCAAGAGCTATGCAAAGAAAGAAAAAAAAATTTCTCTGTTCTAAAGACATCACAATCCAAGTTCTTCTTAAAAAAATAAAAAAAAGCAGCTTAATTTTTTACTCTAGAACTTTTTTTTTTCTTCTTGTGTATCTGGTGTTCTCGGTAATGCTTTAGTAGAATTTAGTGTGATTGGCTAATAGCAAGGACTAGAAAATTATCTGTGGCTAATTTCAGAAAAATATAGTCCTCCTGATGATGTCTTATCCAGCGCCACCGTGTACTCAAAAGCCTGTCTTCTCTGCTGCGGCCCTTAGCAAGTAGGATATTTCTGCCTACAGTGAATTCAGCATGAAGTACCTCAGATGACCACCAGCTGCACGTAAAGCATAAATCACTGTCACACGTAAACACGACAGATTCTATTGTCTTTTGAAATCATGGTAATTTGCCCAGAGACTACACACTAGAGAGGGTTTGTTGACAGCTTGTTGACTACCTCTGCGTAGCCGTAAGTGCTCTGCCGTCACACGGACACGTCAGCCTGGGTTGTCGCGGGCGGCTTTTCCCTTCAGAGGACGGCAGGCGTTTCTTCCGAGACAAAACCTCTCCTGCCTAGCGCTGGCAGGCAGCGCGCGGTGGTCCCGGCAGCTCCACGGGAAGGGAGCGGCGAGAGGCGCGGGGGAGCCCGCGGCTGGGCGGCGCTCGGCGGCCGCCAGGCGGCGCCTGGGCACCGGGCGCGGGGCGGCGGGGCGCGGGGCGGCGGGGGCCCGCAGCGGCTGGGCGCCAAGGACCCCCCGCGCCAGTGCTTCGCACCGAAGTCCTTTCGGCTGGCGGGTTTCCTTCGACAATGACGTGCGTCTTTGCGATTAAGTAGGTATTGCGTGAGAAGTATTTACCCACCTGGGAGCTGCTGGCAAGATGGAAAATCCCGGTTTAGGGAGTTGCAGGAATCTGGGGAATAAAAAGGAATCGTTTAACAAGACAACTGTAAAAGAAATAGGGAAAAATGTTACTGACTGTTGCTTCTCCTAGCCACAGAACTCGATTCTGTCATGATTTTGGTCGTACAGCCTTGCCTTTGAGTAACATCAAGAATTTTTACTATTTATAAACAGTAGTAAGTTATGCAGCAAATGAAAACTCACCTGTTGCAAATAAAAAGATAGCTGCAAGCAGAGAGTTCTTCATCTTCTCTGTAAAGAAGCATAATGATTACCATCAACATTACACTGTCTTCAGTCTATTTTTTCACACTTCCTCTTCAAACTTCCTATTCATTCCACTACCTGTACTGTTACTGGCTGAACACAAGTAATAGGTTTATTAATGACAATGTGAGGGACACTTGAGCTCTAAGTTATTAATTATACTTATGAAATCCTAACAACCCTTCTGAAAAACAGAAACTTTCCCCCTGGTGTTTGTAAGAAGTCACAGTGAGATTTGTTAACGGTGAGAGATCAGCAATGCAAACTGAATTAAGCTTATACAGGTACTTCAAACTCCTTTGAAAATCCTAGGCTAAATGTCAATGTGAATTAGAGATATTGGTATCAATAATAAGTGTTTGGCTTACTCTAATATGAATGCTGGGATGCTGTAGAAATAATAGCAGCAGAAGACCCTGCCTGTCTTCACTTTCTGACCTCTTCCCCCATTCAAAGTAATTTCACCACTGCAAAGATGCTGTATCTACATTGTTGGTACCAACACTGGGAGCCCTAATGTAGACAAAAATCACCGTAGCTGTAAATCAGGTGCGACTATAAACTCCACATCCATTAAGTCTGGTCAGAGAACATTTAAAATAACTCTGGGCGCAGAAGGCTTAGAGCCACAATAGCTGTTGCTGCTGAAGGGGTAAAGGGAAATTTTCAGAAAATTTCACTACTGTGGGAAATTTCCCTTCTGGGCTTAGATAGCTGCAATCAGAGACTGGATTCAGACCTACCTGGTGATAGGCAAATTATTAACTTATCGTGGCAACCATGGTATATTTCAGGTTGAGTATTGAATAGCAAAAATTTCTGTTTAAAATGAATCACTTTCTTAAAGAGAGAGAGTTACGGGCATGCTTCTGAGCCTGGTCTACAGTAGGAGTGGGTGACTAATGCACCAACTATATCTTATCAGATTTTCTGAAGGGCACAGTCATGAAATGCAAGCAAACAAGGAATTCTACTGAGTGTTACAGGGGGTTTCCTAGTGATGAAATTGTTTAGGCTTGGGAGTAAGGTCCAAAATGCTGAAGGGTGGTGGATACAGTGTATGCATGCAGGTTCAAAACCCCTCTTATCTGAGTGACCCAAGAATCAGCCTTGACAATGCTTCCCACAAAGAATAGCCAAGAGGACAGTGTTAATTTATGAGCAGTAAGGAAAAACTGACAAAGAGAAAATGCAAGTCATACATCAGAGAGATTTTGACAGTGGGGGCTGAAGAGTTAGAGACTCAGAGTAGCATAGAAGTCAAGAGATGGAGAACACTATCTGAACTGTATGTATTGGTTTGACATGATCAGGATAATCACATTTAAAATAACCTATCCCAAATGAAAACCATGTAAGTAACTCAATGCAAGAGCAGGAAACTGGATTCAGCGTGCACAGAATTAGGACAGAGCATACTGGAGAGAAATAAACCCAATGAGGCAAGTCCATATTATCTTTAGTGGAGCTCTAGGTCTCAGTATGTATGTTACTGTCATTTAAAGAAAAAAGTCAATTGTAACAAGTACAGAAAATACATTGCCAATCAAAACAGCAGAGGAGACAGAATCTCGAAAACTGGAATTTGTCACAGCAATAAGAACCCTTTTTTAATTATAGCTCAGCTATCAAGTTGCCATAGTAACCTTTTAATGTACAACAAAAGCTGAATTATTAATTTTGAGCTAAATTTTGCATAGAACCACTTTTTCAAATGTTTAATATTTCAGCTCTTTCACCGCTATGGACTTGTATCAGAATTGTAAATGCCTTAAGTTTTCCTGTTATTCAGATGAGGATAAATTATGCCATCTTCTGTGATAGGCTCAAAAGTGCAGAACGACTGGAGGATACCACCAATTTTGCTTAATTTGTGACCTAAATGGTTTCTCAGACCTAGGTTTATGCATTATCATAGATGTGATTTTCTCTGAATGTTTTTCCTTGTCACTTGCTTATTTAAGTTCTGCAGTAAAAGACACAGCAGGCTCTTGGTCTCCCCAGAATGCAATCTTGAAATAAATTAACTCTTCTATTTAGACTGGATTACACCATGTAAATTAATAGAAAACCCACAGCATCCTTCTCTGTTCCTTGCCCCAACTTTGTCTGTTAACTGTTACTTCAAAGGAAAAATAATCTCTGAAGACAGGCGGGCACAGTGAGGAACATGCTGCCGGCCCCCTCGTCCTGCTCCATGCCTGTGGAGCTCCATCTGTTGTAGCCTTGCGCATCACAGGAGGACTGGTCAGACCATGAGCTTGTGAGTCCATTTTTTGCAGGTGACCCTTGTGCCCATGAATGCTAATGAACCGGAAGGGGTCTGAAATCTTGTTTGCTCAGAGTCCTAAATATGTCCCAAGACAGTTTGGGTTATGTGGGACCAGCAGCCTTGTTAAAGCGCACTCAGAGCCTGTTGGGTAGCTGAAGCAGAAAGTAGACTGCAGAGATAAGGCATTAGGAAAGGAATATTCTATTTGAAGTCATACCTTGTCTGAAGTGCACATAGGTGAGGTCTTCATTTTCTCCTGGTTGAATCTGTGTGTATTTTTGCTAGCTCGCTGTTTCTCTGGTGAAAAGTTCAGTTCCAATTGACTACAGTTGATCTGTTTCAGGCATATTGTAACAAATTCAATACTGTAGCAAATTCAAATTCGATTTTGGCCTGTTAGTAGTACAGGCTGAAGTCCTGTATCTTTCCTCTATGGATCTAAAGCGGAGCTGCACTATTTTTCACAAGTTATTTCTCATGTGACGCTGCTTCCGATAAGCAGACCTCCAGGTCTGTAAAAGATCTGACAGATTCTTACAGAGTGTTTTTTTGCCAGAGAAATACATGAGTGTCTGAATTCAAAGAGCAATTCTCACATGGTCTTTGGGAAAAAAAACATCCCACTCGGCCCTCAGCCACACCCCCTGGGGGAAATAAACTGTGATAGGGACAGTCTCCACCACAGACTTTTTCATCCTTTCTGAGTTCAAGTTATATCGTGAAACAGCTTATCATTCAAACAGTTCTGTGCTATCTTAATGAAAATCACAATCTTCACCCTAACACACTGGCTGAGCAGAGACCAGCAAAAAGTTTATATAAGAGATCTGCCCTGGAAGTTTAAAAAAATCCAATTACAGATGAAGCAGAAATGAATAAACTAGACAGCCAACACAGAATGCAGAAGAACCAGAGATTTATATGTTTGGGTGAAGATTTCTTTGAAGAAAAAAAATGGAGGAAACTAAATTGATTTCATTAAGACCAAATGTGGACTAAATTCTAGAGTAGATCTGGGGTCTCACCACTGACAGTGATGTGATGCTAGATCTCCCTAAGTGTGGATGCAGAGTTTTGCCTAGTGTGTCAGCTAGAATATTTGTAAGAGTTGAGGCAGTATGAATAGATGAGACAGGCAACTTCTCTGTACTGCAGCACCACAGTTAGTGCTACAGGCTTGTTTGTGGGACAATGAGAGGAAATTCTCCCTGGGGTAGCTCAGACCGCTGGTTTGAAAACAGAGTTCAACAGACACACATTGGCTGAGCTGTGTGCAGAACCAGAGTCTTAAGTATTGTGGTTTGAATTGGAAACAAGATCTTTACCTCTGCTAGATCACCTTTGAGCACATCTTACCAGCTTTACAAAGTTGTAGTCTCTGGCTGCTCTGAAAATATAATGTAAGAGTCTGCTTAGATTTGTGTTCATTATGTCTTCCTGTGCAGCCAAGAGAAGAGTCAAGGATCATCCTTAACTTTCTCCATCACATTTAAGACTTTATTAAAGGGAACTTCGTGCTTTTAATAAACAAGGAGATGAGCAAGAAAATAAGCCTTCTTCCTTGTCGTCCTGTTTGGCTTACCCAGTGGGCCTGCATCTGCTACAAGGAGTTATTTGGGGATATGTGGTGTGGAAACAAAGAGAATTTGACAAAAGCTTGTCTCTGCTCTCCCCATACACACTTGTGGGAGTAACCTTTACCTTTTTTTAATTGTTTTTTTGATGCCTGTTTTTTTTATCCCTGAAGCAAGTAGGAGGAGATATAAATATCTGAGTCACCTTTTTTTTTTCCCTCTTTTTTTTCTTCTTGGGATTGCTCCTGGACAAAGAAGTGCTTTCTAGTGAAACACAACTACTGTGGAAAGCATGTTTGGAGAAAGCCCAAGAAAGCAGTATGAAGAATCTTGCTTAGTACAAGGCAGAAGGTGAACTTTTTTAACATATAGTTCTGTGTTCATGCTATATTATCCTGCCCTTTCAACTTCAGTAACAGTACATGTGTTTGTCCTGTTAGTGTAACTCTTTCACAGTCAGCTGTTCTCCATGGTAATTTTTCTCTTAGAATTTTATGCAGCGTAACTGGGCTGCCAAAGTTATTACCTTTTCTTAATTCAAATCTTTTCAAGCGTCTTTCCTGTCTTGGAACAAAGTGATTTAAAAATAGTAATTATGGTTAACTGAGTCATCAGGGTTTGTATACGTGCTCACTTGTGGCTTTATTAGTCTTGGCCATTTTCTTTTTCCTTCCCCTATTATTACCCAATAGATAACCTGGGGGAAGTATTTTTTTGAGAGATCATTTAATTAGCTTTATCAAAGTTACTTCAGTCATCTTAAAATAGTTCACAAATAGCTCTTTGACATTCCTGTGTAGAACAGAAAGCCAGGGAGGGGCTAGATTTGACAAACTGGAGTAACAGTGTCGTGATTTTCATTATCCCCTGTATCATCCAGAGTTCAGTGACTGGAATGATTGCTCAGAAGGTGGGATCAGTTAAACTTACTTTGACTGCATGAGGGCTTTGCATATGGGACTAACCACCATGCTTTAAGACATCCTGGCATGGCCTATTTTGAATCTCCCCTTCAAGATTATTCTGCTTTATATCAATAATTATTCACAAAAATCCCTTGAGCAAGAATCAGCATCTAGTGAGTCATATCCCATTTAAGCATTTTAACCGTTAACATAGAGAATCACATTACAGCAAGAGTGACTAAAGAGTGCCCCTACCCAAAATACGTAGCTATCCTGGTAGTTAGGGTATTCTTCTGACAGCTGAGAAATCCAGATTTCTTGTATGCCTGGATAAGAATACAGATCTGAACCAAACATTTTTGCAAATTTTGTTTTTGATTTGACTGCCAATAGATTACTCGCACAGCCCTGATTATGGCCCTTTTGGAGCAAAAGCATGTCTATCCATAAAATCTGTGAACTTGTGGATTTCTTGGCTTTTTTTATAACACAGTGTGAATATTCACACTCACTCTTAGCCTCCAGCTTAGATTTCCTGCTAGGAACACAGAAGTACCAAGGGTGTCATGGCTGCCTGAAGTTTCTGCCCTGCTATCAAGGGTAACAACTTCTCACAGTTTCTGTTGTGAACTGAACTAGTTCCATCTTAAGAGTAGTGGGTTTTTTTGTCCTCACGCCTCACACTGGAGGCTGTTCCTGAATTTAGCAATACCTGGTGAGACTTCCTTCTAGCTTCCAGCTTTATATTTATTCCTGGCTGGATTATATTTCTAAGTTTTTGTGCCTACTTTACTCTAAATATTTTCTTTCATCCCCCTTTCATACTGATTATCAGCCTGTGTTTTGCTAGGTTTAAACAAGTCATTCTTTTTTAGTCTATTATTACATGAAAAAGATTCCATTTTCCCAGTTATCTCATTAGTCTTTCTCTGCACAATCTGATTCTCTGAGATTTTGCTGCTAATGAAATAGTACCGAAGGAAAATCACTTGCTTAAGCTGTTGCTGCTGTTGCCCCTATTTTATCTCCCTTTGGCTAGGGGTGCTGTCAATGTGAAGTCTCTTCCTGCTGACCACTAAGCGTCATGCTTTCATTTCTGGGTTGGTGAAGTGTGGTTCAGTGGTCAGCCAAGGAGTGTGACAGCCTGGGTCCGAACTGGCAGGCTTTTATTTTAAAAATTTTGTGACATCCTATCACAAAGAGGCTGATTTGGATGCTGGAGAGTGGAATGTCACCGAAAGGTCATAATTTGGGCTTCTCTGCAAGTGTGTGGCAAGAACACGGGGAGGAGAGAGGGCTTGCATGGTCATGGGGCATTTTGCAGCGTAAGCATCCTCCACTTGCAAGCCAAGAACGTGGAGCAGTATGATGCACCTCTGTGGTGCAGTTGCAGAAGGAATCCTAACACAGCAGTGCAGGCATGGCCCTGCTGTTTAACAAATGTATATAAAATGCATTGTGATTAAAAAAATAAGAAGCATAATGATAAAAATCTTAAGAGATATCTTTGATAAAAAAGAAACATTTCAAGCAAAGCTAGCGACGATTCCTTATGATACAGTAATGCCAAACTGCCCTCTGTAAATTTCCCTCTCCTGTTTTGAAGAATGCAAAACCTACTTAGCTCTCTCCAGTTAAAAAAGCTTACTTCAAAAATTTCATAGGATTTTCTTCTGTTTTCTGCGGCAAAAAAGATGAATTTAGATCTGTCAAATGGTGGTGGGTTTACCTAATGAGTTCTCAGCAAGAACCCTAAAGCGATGTGATAGGGGACATGAGGTGAAAGTGGCTGCATGAGACAGTGAAAGTCTGCGTAATTACCATGATTGCAAGCTCCTTTTTTCATAAAGGGAGGGGAAGGCCATGGAGGGAGCATGACAGGAAAACAGGAATCATATTAAGAGTGAAATGACATGCCAAAGAGTAAAACTGAACTGAAGAGGTACAAGCAACCCTGAAATTGGGGAAGTTTGGATCTAATCTTTGTGGCTTTTTCTCATTTACGTAATGAATTGACATCAATGATTTAGTGCCCAGTTTCCTCCTGAGGCACTGGTTCTTGGCAACAAAACAGTATCTGGTCAATATGTAGACTCCAGCGCTCAGCTGAGAAGGATATGAGAAATAGGTGAAGGATAGGCTTTCCAGGTTACAGAAAGGGTTACTGCAAGATGAGGTGGAACTGCACTCAAGAGAAAATGCTTATTCATAGTTTGCAACTCCCAGACCTGGACTATTGGCAAAGTAAGAGCTAGAGTGAGCAGTGAGCTGGACTGTCTGTGGGTCGCTTACTTGATCTTTCCATTCTTTCTGACTGCCTAGAGGTAGATGGTTATAAAACATGAAGTCTAAGCACACAGAAAAGAGATATATTTTCCCTGTAAAACAATGCAACTATTAAAGGATCCAATTCTCTGTCGTGTATGGATATATACACAGGCAAAGCAAGTGCTGCCACTCTGGAATAATACACTTTGCAGGGGTTCAGGGCAAGGGACAATCATACTTGAGATATATTTGTTTGAGAGGTTTGCTTTGGCTGTGTGGTTATAAGAGGATGTGAATGCAATCTGATATCTCTATATACCACCCTGTTTTTCAGAAAAGCAAGGCCTGGATGAACAGGGGAGTGTGCCTGATAGCTCGGAAAAGCAGTTGCTGACCATCAGTTAGCGTAGGGTCATGTAAACAGCCCTGTGGTGTCCTGCCCCACCTAACACAGGAGTTTATGCTGCCGTGGGAAGGAGACACGTCAATGCTGAATGGCGGAAAGCTAGAGATTATTTATGAAAGCTACCTCGCTTTGCTTCTAATAGAGAAAAGCTGTGGCCTGGCTTGTTTGACCCAACTTGCTGTGAGAATCACTTCAGTAGTAAAAGAAGCTGGAGAACTAATTCCATGCTTAGCCATAAATTCAGCTTTCTAGAAGTGAAACAAAGTGAAAAAGCTCTCTCTTACAGGAAGAAACAACACTGCAACAAACAGAGAACAATTTTTATTTCATTTATCCCTTCTGCCTCAGGCTTTTAAATGAAAGAAGGGAGCTTCTGAGTCACCAGTTCCAGTCCTGTTGAAGGCATTTGCAGTCCGCGTGTTAGTAAATTGGTCAGGCTCCAACTTAAAATCGGTTGTTTCTGATGCCTATTTCTCCTCATGGAAAGCTATTCCAGAACCGTGCATCTCTCAGAGCTATTTGGGAGAAAGCATCTGAGTGTCTAGTTTGTTTTCCCTTTCGGAATAATTTGGAGGCAGAATTATAAAGGAATACTACAAATCACCTTTTGTTCTTCCTTTCTAGTATTCATTAGAGGGGAATACAATCTTGCAAGACACTGCTATATTTAATCCCTTGTCTTTGGAGTCATTGTGGCAATGGCCCTCTAGTTCCGTGTTTAATGGCAGCTTGGAGGTTAGCAATATTCTCTTCAAACACAACAGCCTCTCTACATGATAAAAACAACTTGAAGCATTGTTTGATGCAATCATTCTGTCACACAGCTCAATAAAGAAGGTTTGGATTTCCTTAATTTTATTATACTACATTACAAGTGGCATCACAAATGCATAGCACAAGAGGCATTCACAATTCAATAATTTTTACTAGGTGTAATGGTCTTTAATGATACCTCTCTGTCAGTAAGCATGGATAGGTAGTGAAATGCAAAATCTAACTTATGTCCATATATATGTCCAATATTTCATACCAGCTCTTGCTGTCTCTCTGTTCACTGTTTTCCTCAGTCCCTCCCAATCTGCGGTTATTGAAGTACCTAGAATTTTCCACTGACTAGGGAATCATTAGCATTAAAACTAAACATGACTCAAGCAACGCCCATGGTCCTGTGTAAGCCACAGTGAATGGGATGGAGTATTGTCAGCTGGGTCTAAAAACCCATGCTCTGAGCACCACACATGGGCTAATTGTGGAGCTGGAGCTGTTGCTGACAGGCTGAAGGTTGAATAATCATGTGGCTGTCAGCCCTTCTGCAGTGCTGCCTGCTTCGGTGGAAAGTAGAAGACCTTGTCCATCTATCTTCCCCTTCACTGATTTTTTCCATTTAAAACCTGGCTATGAGTTCTGTGAAGACTGCTTAAAATTGGCAGTGCCTCATGGTGACACAAATCAGTAATGCCTTTTTTCTTAACTGAGTTTCTGAGTCATGAAGAGTAAGAAAAAAATAACACACACATCACAGATCTGAAACTTCGATAAGTTTCTGAGTAGTGTTGTGTAGGCTTTGTACATCTTTGTACATCAAGTTCTCACTCATGGTACTGAATAAGCTTAGCACAAGAAAAGAAGCAGTTAATAGAGGGAAAAATCCAAGAAAGGTCACATTTCTTTACATTACTTTCTTACAACTTATTTAAAGGAGAGGGTTTTTTCATTAAAAGTAATTTAAAAAGTGAAAATTACAGTGCAGGCCAGAAGCAATTAATGTGCATCCTGTACTAGTTAATCTGCTCACCTCAAGGAAGTTTATCTTCAGAGATCGAAAGACAAAAGTGAGACTCAGAAACATGTTCTCTCACGTCACCTTCCATGCTTTAAAGAGCAAAACTTAAATTTGAAGGAGATTCTGATGCTCGTATTGAAATATCTCTTTAGAGGCTCTAGGCAGTTTGATGGAGCCAGCATTGTCTTTGTGAAAGTAGAGGTACAGGGTGCAAGAGTTGAAATTCACTGTAGCTTCAAATGTGCAAATCATACCAAGAAAGTTTTCCTGTTTATTATTAACCAGTGACAAAAGGGCAAAATCTACTGAGCCATTTCTTAGTTACTGACAAACCCCAGAAATTTGTTGTTTGAGAACGCCTTTTCAGACAGTACTGCACAATGAATTTCCATGATTTCAACTGCTGCCGGCAAATAAAGGCACTTGACTCCCATTGCATGTAACAGACCATAGTTCACAGCAACCGTTATAGGAACAAGCAGCGTTTTGAATTGTCAAGTTATAGTTTAAACACCTTGTGCTGATCTGAAATTGTTTTATCTGCAAAAGTCTTGTTTGTGTAACCGTTATGTCCACATAGTGCTGTTGGTCTGGACAGACTGTGTAGGTTCAAGAGCTGCTTAGCAGTAGTTCTTTTTTGATAGAAAAAAATTACATTAAGCTTCTCTTTCCATAACATCTACTAGAAAATAATTTCTTGAAATAGAATGAAATAACCCCCTAGACTTTTCTAACACATACTTCCTTAAATAAAAACATATTTGCACTTTAAGTAGAGATGAATGGGAAATTTATATTCACAGAAATGTTCCCTTTTTTTTAATAACCAGTACAAAACAAAGAGCGTTTGAAAGTTCTTATGAAAAACTGAAAATGAGAGAACACTCCAGCCCAGAGAAGCTTTATGGTCCTGGCACTCTGAAAAGCGACAGCCAAGAGCTGGAGTCAAGTGTGGTTTGGAGTAGAGAGCAGGTCACACAGAGCCCAGCAGAGTGCCCTCCTCATCAGCTTTTGGATACTCTTAGTTTTTGTGCTCCTGTACTCCTTCACTCCCTTCTAAAGGAACGTTAGGCAAAGCTGGTATAGTTCCGCAAAATGTTCTTAAGTGTTAACATTTTTCAGAGAAAAAGTGCTGTCAAAAATTCCTCATCCATTTCTATATCTAATTCTACTTGTGGTTTATATTGTATAACAATAATGTAATAATTTACATAATTGAATCACTCGTAAAGGCTATTATGACTGAATTTCCCAGACGCATAGATATTGAATTGTTATAACAGCAAAAACATAAAACCACTACAGAGATTAATAAAGCTATCAAACCTGAGCTGAAGTTCTACAGCCAACCGAATTTTTCAATTTGGCCGCAATAAAACATGAAATGATGCTGACATTTTCGAATTTGGCTTCCTGACCCCAGGCACCCAGTCCTTAGGTGGACAGCTATAGAGTCACAGCCTTGAATGACTTATTACTTTGGAAAATCAGTCCTACAGTTGTCAAATTAAGGACTTCATGACACTGCAGAAACCCAAGCTTGAAAATGTAGGCTCTGCTACTGAAGTCTGCAAGAATTCATCCTGCATAGGGCTTTAGGTATTTCACACTCAAAAGTAGGTGCTCCATTGCTGATGAATTCTGAGTGGCCCCCTCCACGCATGCCGCCCAGCTCATGGAGCTGCTGGAGGGTGGGGCCATGGCCTAGATGGGGCAAACCCTAGGAGCCTCCTCCACCAGGCACTGGATAAGGCCTATGGCTGCCTCTTCCCAGCCACTTTTTTGGCAGCCTGTGGTGTGTGTCGGGGTGAGGAACCAGCCAGGGTTCCTCAGCCAGAGGGTGCTGAGCCAACGGGCCCTTTTTCTGGCCAGGCTAGAGGCGTCCTGTGTCCCACCCAGCTCCCCACACCTCAGTGAGGGGCTTGGATTCTGTGTTTATTACCTCACAGTGACACCTGCTGGAAAAGGACCTTCATTTAGGCAGGGAAGATATATTTTTAGCATTAATTAAACGTTAACTGGATACCAGAAACAGGACATTATGTGTGGCAAGGATCACAGAAGAGGCTAGTGTGAGTGAAAAATACCAGAAGAGTATTAAAAAACTTTATGAGAACCACCGCAACCCTGTAAAGCAGCCTGTTGTGTATTCCTGAAGACATGTAATGATTGACTGCAGTTTTACATCCAAAGTCTGGCACCACTTGGGTCCTAGACGAGCCCTCAGAGGAATGCACTGTGTTTCTCTGCACAGTGATTTCTGAGGATGCTGAAGTCCTCTCCCAGACATCTGGGGGGTCTGATCTATGGATGCAACAACCTTTTTTCTCCCATTTCCATATATTACGAAACTGTTCTTTCATTTATAAAGTGTGTAGTTCTTACTGGCAGTCCTTGTGGACTCTCTCAGCTTCCTGTTGGATACAGAAAGCGGAGGGAAGGTGGGGAGGAAATCAGCCACAGGGCGTTCAAAGGAGCTATTCCTCTAACATAGGTGTCTTAACATTTAATTAATTAAGACTGAATGGGCTTTTCCTACTCAAGAAAATACCACTAGGTGTCACTACATGTCAGGGATTAGCAGTACTGGTCTCATAGGACGTACATGAAAGCGATAACACCATGCATATTTCATAGATAGACCTGGTTTATAACTATGGCATTTTGCAATGGCCAAAGTGTGAGGTCATTTTAGCTTTTAGCAAGATTTGCATTTGTTTTGGGAAATACCTCTGGCTTTCAAGTAGTACACATAAACACTCAACTTTCTAATTTTAATGGAAAGATCTTATTTTATGTACAACGTGGGTGAAATAATCTTGGTCTGTAGAAGCTGTTAAATTATACATGTTTGCATTTGAGAGGAGCTACTTTGGTCTCAGGATTAAAATAATGGTGACGTTTCACACACAGCTTTCCTGCCATGTGTATTCACTGAGGTTGCACTCAGTGGAACTCTCCTCATCATCTCATGTAGACAAAGTAAAAGCTGTCCCAACTGGATTTGCTTTTAGAATATTTTTGTACGTGCACATTCAGCCTGTATACAAGTGTTAGAACCAAGATTGGCAATGTAGCATCATATGCACCATTTTTTTTCAAGTGTGGTTTCTGTCTCAGGCCGAGTTGTCTTTTCCTTTGGGGGCGTAGGAGGGCACAGGGAGGAAGAAGGTTTTGAGTACAGTGGCTGAGCTGATTTTGAGAGGTGGATCAGAGGTCTTCGAGCAACCTCTTAAAGCAAACTCTGCTCCCTTCACTGCCCCAGTGTCTGGTCTTTCTTCAGAAAGGAAGGATGAAGAGTCAGGACATGATCGTGCACGCCCAGAGAGAAGGACTAGGGGTTGTTCTGCACCACAGCACGCATACAGTCACAGAGTATGTGCTACCTCTGCCTCTAGCATCTGCAAAGTGTCTCAAGTGACAGGGGTCTGTGCTGGAGCTACTGATGCTGGGCTCTGACCCGTGGCCCCAGGCGTAGCTCCATAAGAAAGAGATTCCTTAAGTCCCCAGGCAGTGCTGAGGACTTCCTGGGAAAACCCCTGAAGATATTTGTATTTCTTCAGTCGAATATTTGGCACCAAAGTCAGATGGAATTGTATGCTGGAGAAGGAAATAACAAAGTGAATACTAAATAACCATTCCTTCTACTGAAGGAACAGAAGCTCTGCAGAATAAAAAATAGCATTTGTGCCAACTGGTAATGACTGCTTCATAATGCATGCAAGGAAACTGCACTGAGACTACCTGCTCAAGTTTTGTTCTTTGTGACATGACAGGAATATACTCTGAATTTTTCCTTTGCCAAATGTACACTCCTATTAATAGTTCTTTCAATATATATTCAGTTCAACCTCTCCTCCTCTGAGGAAAAAAATCCCCCCTCTAGCACCCCAGATTTTATAATTACAATTTTCACTGGCAGGGAATAATAAAAATAAGCCTCTCATTGCTCTGATTGTTTAGCTTGCCTGTACTTCTCTTCCCCACTCAGACAAACTGTTGCTAATTTTGATCTTTGATGCAGTCTTCTCATGCACAGAGCAGTAAAATTCTCTCTGGCACAGTTTTTTCCACATAAAAAATGAAGATGACCTTTTCTTATGTACCTCACGAGAATGTTTTAAGGTTTAATACATGCATGTTTGCAGAACATATTGAAGATGAAAAGCAATATGTGATAAACATTACTTTATACTACTTTGATCGTAAAATGCGCATTAGTGCTTTTCCTCATCTCTCAAATAAGCAGCAATGCTATCCTTTCCTAGACATCCATCAAAAATATATCTATAAAACAGGAACAAAAATAATTATAAGATAAAAAAGATAAAGAATTCTAAATAAACAAATACAGAAGTAATTTATTTTAGGATGAAAATTGGAATCTCTCTCACTTGGTTCTTTTGATCTCCTTGAGGCTCATTAAATTGTGGATGACAGACCCTGCTTCCATGTTTGAGAAAGAAGCTAGAGTGCTGCTTAAGCGCAAGCAAAAGTTTCAAAGGTAATGAGGCTTGGGACCTATGGACCGGAAAGTATAGGTTGATTTGCATGCATTTTCCACCTCCTCTGCTGCTTATTTGCATTGTTCTTCATTTTCCAGCCAGCTCAGAAATCCTCAGCTGATTTGTTAATATTTGCACAGTGCCCATAAACATTACCAATACTCTTCAGGTAGGCAGGGAGGAAAAGCACTGTCCCAGTGAGCTTCCAATCAAATTACTTGAGTTGTGACACTCCCACTTTCATCTGCTACCTATTCTGGAGGAGCATCAAGGATTTTCCCTAGCAACTGTGAATGATAAGTTCACAAAAATGGGTTCTAAATTGAAAGCCTATAATTGAAAGGAAAGGGTGAAAAACCATTTCCTTGGGTTCCACCTGTAAGGGATATAGGCATACTCTATTTTTTTGTGTATACTCTGTTTTATTTTTCTTTCTGTTGGTTTTGGTGTTGTGGCTGTTTTTTCTTTATGTTCCTTTGCTAGTTAGGGTTGAGGTATGCTGCAAAACAAAGATCTGTGTAAGGCGTGATATGGAACTGTCTCAGCAGAGATGTTAAGAGCAAAATAGCTCTTTGGCTCCCGATTGACTGCCTTTGCCCAGCTTGTGCCACACACTGTGCTAGTTAGCTCTGTAGGCCAGTGCTGCACGTAGGCACAGAGGGAAGTGAGACCCTCTGCACCTGGAATGGACTCCCATGGCAGGGAAGGCTTGCAAACTTGAGCCCTGTATTATGGAGAAGAAGTAGTGTCCTAATGACCTACAAAAACAATGAAAGTGCAGCATCATAAATGGGGAAGAAAAGAGTTTCAAACATCTATGTAAGGTAAAACAGACAAGCAAATTCTGAACCCATAAGCAGCCTACATTGCAACCAAGTTTATTACCGAAGTGCTCTGTAATAGGTTCTTCCCTTTGTTCTGATGCTTAACAGTTCTCCTTTTTCATGTCAGTTGACTTACTTAGACAAGGATACCCCAGAATAGTATGCTGAGGTCATAAATAATGAAAAAAAGTTTTTTTTTCATAAAACTTGAAAGATTAAAAGAGCTGTAGAAGCATGCCTGTACATCTAATGATTGCTACTGAATGTCCGTGACGTCTTCAAGCATAGTGTGAGAACTTGCTACTGCAGTGAGCACCCATGCCCGTGTCAGCCTGCTCCACTGTGTGGCATCAGGATGGCTCACTGCTCCCAGGTACACAGCAAGAGCCTGTGCATACTGCAACCTCAGATGAATTCTCACCATGCTGCTTTGTTACTTCGGCATAGTAAAGAGACCAAGAAATGTGGCAATGGAGATAAATTTAGTGCTTGTTTTTATTGTGAGTGACCTTTCACGCACAGTTGAAAGTCTCTGAAGGAGTTTTAAAGGCAGAGGGAGTTATAGCAAGACAGAAAAGGGTGAAGAGAGCTGTTCACCCCTACATGGCAATACTAGTATGGAAGCTTTCTGTGTAAACTGCATCATCTCTTTGTATATAAGCCCCTGCTGAGACTGAATCCTAACTGGGACAAAAGCACAGAACAAGGAAGCTGATACTGCTTAAATATGTGCTAGATTACTTTCTCCCTCTTTCCTGTGTGGTTTAAGGAGTGAACAGCAAGCATATCATGTTCCCAGTATGCAGCACTTCTATAATGCAAACAAATTTCCTTAAAAACTACAAAGGAGCTCCTGAGCATATGTTGTTAGCAACAAAGTTTTTGACAATAGACAAGAATAAAATACAAAACACATTTTTGAGTAGCACTCCTATAGGTTCATTGAAGGATGATTGTGAAACTACAGTACCTCTTATTAAGCCAAATCACAAGGAAACCATGAAATCAAAGGCACAGCTATGAAACATATAATCAGCTGTTAAAATAGAAAAAGTAAATCATGCTTGGAGAAGAAGATTTTGCACTATAAAGGCACCAACCAGCAGCTACAAATAAGGAAGCAAAAAGGCATTCTCTTCTGTTTCCAAACAATACTTGTGCACAGGGACCTGAGATCTGAAAAGATTTACAGCTTCCCTTTCTATGTTAAAACTACTATGTTTTGACACAAAGTACAGATTAAAAATAGTATGCAGATAATGGCTGGAAGAGTTTAACAGTGAGATGTGACCGCTTCCTAACCTCCTTGACAGTAGCTGTTCCTAGAGAGGAGAGCATGGTTTGCTGAATGACACTGTGGGATGTCAGCTAGTTTTGTCTTCAGCGTTAGCCACCTCAGTGATGAGCCGGAGCAATCAGAAGCCTGTTTGAACAGAGGAAAAGAAGAATATCCAAAGGCAGATAGGAATTGGTGTTCAAATGAATACTGTGAAATCTCAAAGTGATATTACCAGGGTAATGATAACACAGTCATCTCAAAAAGAAGGCTGTTATTTTAAGAAATGGAATTTCACCAAAAAAGAGAAAAGAGAATAAAGAGATCAGCACCACTGAAACTGTGACTGTCAGATGAAAGGTAAATCTTTAATATGAAACACTTCTTTACCTACTGTCATGACATTGGAAAATATGTTTATATTACAGATTTTTATCTTTACCCAAACCATAATACACTAAAATAAACAGAATCACAATTTTATGTTTTCCCCAGAATCTGAGATAAAGACACCAAAGGGAATTTTTTGATTAATAATGTTACTTAATGATAATTTTAGATTTATCCTTGCAGACTAAAAACTACAAGAAGCATGTATTGTAACTAAGCAAGATGGCTGGTTTACCATCTTTGTTATTTGGTTGTAAAAAGATGTGAGTACTTATTTGTATTTATTTTGAGTAAGATGCTATCTATTCTTCTGTGGTTTGCAACAAAGGCTAAATGGCTCTGGAGGGAGAGTGAAAGAACAAACACGAGTGGCATTATTGCCTAATGCAACATGTCTGAGGCTTCTCGGACTCTATGAAGGTGACCAGAACATAAGAACCTGTATGGAACCAAAATGTATGGAACTAATCTGTCATATTCCTTTGCCACAATGTTGATACCATGCTGTTTTACAGTCAAAACTGACAAGCCAATAAGATTGCTATCTTTTGTATAGGTCTCTCTAATTTCACCTTTCTTACACACAATGTAAGTGTGCTTTTAGTTGTCCTCAATTTTTTTTTTTTTTTGGTAGATGATTAACTTTGAAAAGACCTTTGTGCATCAATTTTAGTTTTTGGTGGAAAATGGGAGGCTGCTTTTGAATATTCAGTGGTGAGTGAACCCCAATGAATTCCTTAAATTCCGGGGGAGAGCTGGGCATTGACTACACCTGCCAGCAGGCACAGTCACATGCTGGCTGCATGGGAATACGTGTGTGCAGTGTTAGTTTTTTTGTTTTTCATGAGAGAAAACGCTGAATCTTGTGATGCCTTGTAGGGCTGTGCTGATCCATGGACCACAGCTTGACTAATACTGTCTTAGAGATTGCCAGGGGTCAGAACAGTGGGATATAGAAAAAATAATTTATTTGTTTGTTTGTTTGTCTTAAATGATGCATATGTCTGTTAGATGACATTCAATAAATGTTTTTATGCATTGAAGTAAAATCAGCCCCAGAAAGAGCTAGTGCTGAGTTGCAGGCAGGCTGTGGAGTTTACTTCGGAAGGAATCCCCCTGCTCTCTCTACCACTCCCCACCCCGCTCTGTTTGAATAGACGAGCCTGTGCACTCGCTCCTGCTCTCAGAACCAGACACACAGTCGTGTTTTGCCAAACCCAGAGAAACATAGTTTTCCGACAGGATTCTTTGTTTTTCTAAGCATCACTTGGTTGTCAGTGTTCTTACTCCAGTGGAAAACTCAGCCTTTTTTCTGTTCTAACCAGTTTCTTTTACTGAAAGAACAAAAAAGACCAACATTTTTGCTCCTTCTGAAGCTGCCCTTAGAGCAAAATGCCACCTCCCACTTCACAAGCAGAACATCTGACAAGCTTCCCCCATTGATGTTAGTGCAGAAAGCACATCGCCATGACGAGATGAGCTGTCTCAGACTGACACGTGTTCCTGCTTCTGCCTGCAATTTATTCCCTGTTTATCCAGAGGGATATTCCATATCAGCATCGATGCCTTTTCTGGCTCACATGGTACCTTCCTGCTCCGCAACAAAGACATCTCTGCTGTAGCACTCCATTCCTGACAGGTGACACATCTGCCTGAAGAACCTGACCCATCAGACTGCTGTATGCCTGAACTGTGCAAATTCCAAGGCTAGATAAGATATGGGTAAGATCCTAATTTATTCTAAAAAAGGAAATTCATGTGTCCTCCCTGCTGCAAGTCCCTCTACCTCTTTATGCCTCAGATGTTGTTTGTCCTCTTTCCCCTGCCTACATCCTACCCATATCCTACCTTCCTGAACAACACAGCATATTGCAAACAAAACGCAGGGTGATTTCTGCGCACCACTGAAAGAGCTGAATGTCTGCCCTTGCCTTGCTCTGCAAGAAGGAAACATTTTCTGTGGAAATCCTCCAGCCCTCATAGACTATCTTATGTTGCATTTGGTAGATGAGAAGGTGGTAATAGATATGTAACTGTAAAGAAAGGTAAATGAAAGGGCACTAGTTACAAAACCATAATGATTTCACTATTTTAATTGCAAACATCTTGATGAGGTGCTCACAGAATTCAGGAATTGGTTCTTCACCATGTTTACCAGCAGACTGTTGAAGACCAGCTCACTGCATGAGCATGTGTATGTTTTGGGCTTTTTTCTACCCAAAGCGTGCAGCTGTGCATCCCCTCACCTGCTGCAGGAGGGCAGCAGTTCACAGGCCATGGGCTGAGCAGCGCAGAGAAGGACACAGCTCAGAGTGATACGATCTTGAGGAAGTGGCCAATTTGTGTGCATTTCTGTGCCGAATGACTCTCTCACTCGTACAAATAGATGGAATATTTTGAACTTGTAGTCATAATGTCTCAGTTTTCGTTATCTTGTTGCTGCCTGTGGATTATTGCTGTGGATATGGCCAGTGTCTTTTGTATCTTCGCATATTTGCATGCCAGCAAGCGCCTGTACCTTAGCAAATACAGATGAAAAGAAGCTGTTGAAACAAGTAAAGGAGCCTTCATATATTACTGCTATTGACAGTTTTGTTCAATGTACAAAGTTAGTGTGCAAAATCCGCATTCTGAAAAACACTGCCAAGGAAGTACCCTGACGAAATGATTTGAATGGATCAGCTCTCCTTGCTCCTGCGAGCTGATCCAGCTGACAGAAGCAAATGGACTGAAAACCCAACTTTGTAATGCAGCCAGGATATCAACAATTGCTTGAATAAAACAAGGGAGATTCTGCAATCATTAGACTTTCAGAAAGATGCAGCTAATTTGCATCACAGTTAGTGAATATTAGTCTTGCCTTCTTCATGTAGTATTAAATCAACAGCTTGCTCAGAAATAATAGCTGAGACAGGGAATAAGTAAGACCCTTGTGTGCACCCAGTGCTGGTTACCTGAGTGATCCTTGGGTTAATGCATATCTCATGGTACAGAACATTTTGTCTTTTTGGCAGAAGACAAACAAGTGTCTTCATGTTAATCCTTTGGGGTCTGTCCTGGTTTCAGCTGGGATAGAGTTAATTTTCTTCTTAGTAGCTGGTACAGTGTGTTTTGGATTTAGTGTGGGAATAATGTTGATAACACACTGATGTTTTAGTTGTTGCTAAGTAGCGCTTAAGTCAAGGATTTTTCAGTTTCCCATGCTCTGCCAGCAAGCAGGTGTGCAAGAAGCTGGGAGGGAGCATAGCCAGGAGAGCTGACCCGAACTAGCCAAAGGGATATTCCATACCATAGAACATCATGCCCAGTATATAAACAGGGGGGAGTTGGCCAGGAGGAGCAGATTGCTGCTTAGGCATCGGTCCACGGGTGGTGAGCAATTACATTGTGCATCACTTGTCTTTTCTTGGGTGTTATTTCTTTTCTTTTTTTTTTTTGTTATATTGCTTTTCATTACTATTATTATTATTATATTTATATTATTATTAGTTAGTAGTGTATTTGATTTTACTTTAGTTATTAAACTGTTCTTATCTCAACCCACAAGTTTTACCTTTTCTTTTTTCCCTCTCCTCCCCATCCCACTGGGAGGGGGAAGGGGTGAGCGGCTGCATGGTGCTTAGTTGCTGCCTGGGGTTAAACCATGACACGGTCATAGTTTTTTTTGCCTGACTTTCATCCAGTCAGAGAAGTATGGTTAATAGTCAGATCTATTAATTTAAATCAGATTAATCAGATTAATAACTTATTGTCTAACTTCTCTATATTCTGTAAAGATCATTATTATTTTTTGTAGTGCAAACAGTCCTGGAGGGTTACTTTGCCCTATGTGACTTCACTTGTAACTTTGACAAAACTTGCAGTGCCATCTAAATAAATAAATGGTATTAGACCTCTCTGGCTGCATTTGCTTTTAAAAACCCCCATGTCTTTGCAAAACATCACTATATGATAGATTATCCTGATAAACTGCTACACCTGCTTTGGAAATTTTAAAATATATCTTTGATCTGCTGTGGCTGATCCATGTACTTTTCACAGGGTACTTGGCAACAGAGCAAAGCAATTTGTAATAAGGAACCACTGCAATATTTGTACAGAGACACATATTAGGAAAACATCATAAAGCATGTAACAGATAGGCTTCAGTCACTAATTCTTAATTGCTACTTAGGGGGAAAAAAATCAAATTTTTGTAAAGTTTCAGTAAACCTGCAGTCTAACATCTGAATTTTAATTAAATAAGTTGCATGAGCAAATGAGTGCACCAGAAATGCTGATGATTTTAAATCCTTCTTCTGTACTGCCTGTATTAGGAAGTGCCAGTGCTGAAACATACTGCACTCGCCATCTTAGAAAAGATTTAGCCCTGCTGAGCCACCCTTCCAGGGAGACACAGTCCTGCAGCTCTAATCTCACAGCAGTATCTCACCCGTGAGATTTCCTCAGGTAAACAACTGTTACCAGTTGTCATTGTCATGCCATACTCTGCCTTTGGAGGTTTCACACTGCTAACAACTCTGAGCCACATTCTGTGGACTTAACGTGATCAGAAACAGGAGGGCTGGCCACAGCTCAGGAGACACATAAGCATGTGCTCAGGTCCTTCTGGAGTCAGTAGAGCCTCAATGCTTGTTAAAGTGCTTTGCAGAAGAGGTATGGAATTAGTTCTGCACTTAAAGTTCATTACTGAATTATTAAAGGAGCCTCTGTAAGCAGACTATTTACTTTAACTGGAAGCTGAGGTAGCCTTGGCAGCAAAATTTGCATAGGGATGATTAGAATCATAGAATCATAGAATTGTTTGGGTTGGAAGGGGCCTTGGACATCATGTAGTTCCAACTCCCCTGCCATGGGCAGGGACACCCTCCACTAGATTAGGTTGCTCAAAGCCCCATCCAGCCTGGCCTTGAACACTTCCAGGGAGGGGGCATCCACAACCTCTCTGGGCAACCTGTTCCAGTGCCTCACCACCCTCACAGTAAAGAATGTCTTCCTAATATCCAATCTAAATCTACCCTCTTTCAGTTTAAAACCGTTACCCCTTGTCCTGTTACTACACTCCCTGATAGAGTCCCTCCCCATCTTTCCCATAGGACACCTTTAAGTACTGGAAGGCCGCTATAAGGTCTCCCTGGAGCCTTCTCTTCTCCAGGCTGAACAACCCCAACTCTCTCAGCCTTTCCTCATGGGAGAGGTGTTCCATCCCCCTGATCTTTTTTGTGGCCCTTTTCTGGACCCGCTCCAACAGGTCCATGTCTTTCCTGTGCTGAGGACTCCAGAGCTGGACGCAGTACTCCAGGTGGGGTCTCACGAGAGCGGAGTAGAGGGGCAGAATCCCCTCCCTCAGCCTGCTGGCCATGCTTCTTTTGATGTAGCCCAGGACATGGTTGGCTTTCTGGGTTGCGAGCACACATTGCCGGCTCGTGTCTAGCTTTTCATCCACCAGTACACCCAAGTCCTTCTCGGCAGGGCTGCTCTCAATCCCTTCATCCCCCAGCCTGTATTGATACCGGGGGTTGCCCTGACCCAGGTGCAGGGCCTTGCACTTGGCCTTGTTGAACCTTGTGAGGTTCACATGGGCCCACTTCTCAAGCTTGTCCAGGTCCCTCTGGATGGCATCCCATCCCTCAGGCGTGTCAACTGCACCACTCAGCTTGGTGTCATCTGCAAACTTGCTGAGGGTGCACTCGATCCCACTGTCTATGATGTCATCGACAAAGATATTAAACAGTACTGGTCCCAAGACCAATAACAAGACAGGAAAGCTCTGTAACGGTAGATACAACTGTATCAAATAATTCCTGGCTACTTCTACTAAATGAGTTTGGAAGATTCTTCTAGTGGCATGTCCCTTAGTTTACATCTCAAAAGATAAAAATGTCAGTGGACTCCATAATATTTACTCTATGTAACTAGGCTAATATCTGCCCTTCTGGAGAAGGAAGAGAGGTCACTCTATGAGTGTCTGCCAGTGTGATGGTATCCCGTTTGATCTCCTCAGAAGTGATTCTAGGTGAGCAAGATTACATGAAAATCATGCTTTAGCACTGCTGCTAATTTAGTGACGCTCAAAGATGCCCCAAGCCTGCCTGTTTGTTGCTACCAGCCTTTCTTTAACTTTCAAACAACGATTATTCTGTTTAGCAAATTCTCAAGTGTAAGTAGCATTTGTCTTATCTCTAATTTACGTGCACATGGCATAATCCCTTTTTCTTTCTTTCCCTTGAATGGATTTCCCTAACTGATCCTGTGGAGCAGAGATTACTCCATAGTAGACCTCTCCTTCACCATTGTCATTAATAAATTGAAGGGAATGACTGGGATACTCTGCTGATTACCAATGAAGGAAAGGAGTTTTATTGGCAAATCTAATTTTGAAAGCCATGTCTTCTAAGAGCAGAATATTCAACAGGATAGATTTTTACATAAATAATGTGTTGAATTCATTATATATATTCTTTCAGAGAGCCATAGGGGATTGCCCACTTAGAATCACAATGCAAGTTACAAGATATTGAGAGCTGCACTATGCTAGCATTTCTGTTTGGAAGATCCTATTTTCCAGGGCTCTGCAGTGTGAGCTGATGCAGATTCTGTATGTATTATTATATATTAGTCTTCAGCTGCAAAAATAAAACCTTGTCTTCCAGCACTTATCCTGGAGCTTGCTATGTTAGTTAATTTTGAAAATGGGTTGAAGTAGGAAATTACATACCAGAAATTACATACCAAGGAGATAGAATAGCTTGTATATGACTCACAACGTGGAAAAAACCAAGCCCATTGTAACAAGCAGGTGTACATATATTTTCAAGGATAGATTTTGTAAAAAGATAGTTTTGATTTGGTTGTTTTTAACAAAGAAATCCACATGCCTCTCTTAGATCTGTTCAAAAAAAAGGCCTTTCATTGCAAATGTTATTGCTGTGCACATGTGTGAATCAACATCCCCTTGTTTTCAGTGATCTTTACTTTTCATAAAGGTGGTAATAAGGTTGTGACTGCTTCTGTTCTTAGCCGCTACTTCCACAACCCTCCTGATGGTAGGGTCCATCCTTGACTTGGGCTCCTCTGTGCTTCTGCCATACTAGTAATTTCCAACGTGACACTGAAGCAGCAGTTGTGGGAGCTTTTTAGGTCTGTGTTGCTTATTCAAACCCATCAACTGCAGTTTTACATTTCCTTTCCAAGCAGAGGAGTTCTGCATTCTTGCCAAGGCTCGCTACAGCTGTGTTTCCCATGACCAGACAAGGATAACAAGACACTTGCAATGGCATTCTCCATGTCTAATACACACAAATGCTCTTTGAAAGAGATTGCTCACCTAGTAGTTGGCTATCTGACCCTCTTCTGCTAAGAGAAATATAGCCAATAGCTCGAGCCTTCCTGTTCAAAAGCCTGTTTTCTCTCTGAATCCAGGTACAGGGTAAATAACTGCATAAAGTGCTCATGAACTGTGTAGGTTTGTGCATCAGAACAGTGAATAGTGTTTTGTGCAGAGCAGTGTTCAAGTACCCAAATCCCTATGATGCCAGGACTATGGAATATAACCCCCCCCCCAAACAAAACAAATGATGGCTAAGTAATGTGAACTATCTCCAGGGTGGAAGCAGAAGTGACATTATCTCCAGGTAAAAATAGCTCTTTCATTTGTTAGTAGTGCCATTTTGCTAAACCTTTTGCTTCAGGCTGTGTAGCATCATCTCACAACTATTTTTTTACTCCAGTAATTTGCCAGCATCCTTTACCCATATGCAGTCAGTTGCACAATGTGTTCAAGTGACCTGCAAGGCTTTTAAAGGTAATGACCTGCTTTGCATTAAAGAAAGATGAAAGTACAGTCTTGAGAGCATTAGGGAAAGACCATCAGATGGACAGGAAACTGCAGCACAGATGCATGAGGTGAAAAAAGGAGTTTAAGCACATGTGTAACTGGGACGGCAAGAACTGCTAATGCTGACACAAGTTGTCTGGGGAGGACTTAGTACGTCTTCTACTAAATCTGTCTTCTGTGGTATTAGTATCATGGATGGTCTGCAACAAGAGCTGGAGTTGACCAAGAGATTGCAAGATTGATAAGTGACTGTATGGTGAATACATTTTGTAGTATTTAATGTATGAAATACTGCGACAACCTTGAAAATACTGCCATCCCCAGAGAGTCTGTGTAATCTGGAAATACAGAATATGGTAGAACTGCAATCTCAGAAAAGCCCTTAGGAAGAGCTAAGGACCCTACTAGCCACAGCTGCATTTTGTAACTCAACCCAGCAGGGTTGAGCAGGGGGGAAGCACACAGGCGGAAGAAGCTGAATTTCAGAAAGCAAGGGAAGAAGAGTGAGTTTTCATAGCTACATTTGGTAAAAGAGCTTCCTATTCCTAAGGCAGAGGGCCATGGACAGAGGAACAAGTTGCTGCATGCCCATTTTAGCATTGAAAGTGATTAAAAGCCTTTGAGACTGCATTTCCACAGAGCTAGAAAAAATTTGGGGGCTGATATTGTCAAGTGCTAGGACAAGGGGGAAATCTTATTAAACTGGTGTCCTGTTGGCAAGTGCTGAGCAGTGCAGAGCCAGCTCATGAATTTTGGAAGCCCTATTTTGTCACAATAAGTTAAAACTTGATGTTTAATAATATTGTATAGAATTCTGTAGTCGTCAGCAGCAGCATGAACATGCATAAAATTGCACAACTGTTTAGGGGAACTATAATCCTGATCTGTTTGTAATATAGCAAGACAGAGATGTAGGATTTAACTGCTACATATCCACACCTCACAAGACCAGGCCAGTTGCATACAGCTGATGCAAGGTCTGTAGTTGCTTCTGTGACTGTATTACAGCACAGACATACCCAAGACAGCTTTAAATTAATGCATTTGGGAAGTGCTAGCAATATCGCTAATTATCCAGGTACTTCTCTGATTTCATAGGTAGGTTTTATATACTTTGCTGAGCTCTCTGCTACAAGAACCTGAATTATCTGCTACAAAACTGATTTAGATATGACTGTACTATGTGGTAGTTACTGTGGTGCAGCCTTATTCAAAACATCACTGCTTAGAGAAGCTTTTTAAACTGATGCAGCTGAGAAATTGTTCCTCCTCTCAGGCTGTGTTTGCACAGTGAGGAAGCATCAATTCATTTACCTGCTCTAAGAGCAACACTACAGCTTTCTTGAATTGATGTGTACTTCATATCACTTTGTTATGCCAGTTTATGGTTAATAATGACATTCGTATAGCTTTGCCCTTGTTTGAAAGAACTATTCAGTAGTCCAACCACATATCCCAGTACACAGCCAGCAGGGTCTGGCCGTTCCCTGCTCCTTTTTAAGCCTGCTCTTCCCCTTACGTCACCCTTAGCACAGGCGTCCTGTAGCAAAGGCTGTATATTTGAAGCTGAAATTGCATTTTCTTTTTAGTGTGGGGTGGTCAGTGATTTTGGAGGAGTCTAATGCGCTTGTGTTTCCCACAGCCATTTTATACAACTCAGTGATTAGATCCAGACTGGACTAGGGTTAGATATAGCAACTGCTGTCAAGGCAACAGAATTAAGACTATGAAACACTAAAGATAGATGAGACTGTGATCAGTGTCTACTTTAAAAGTCAGGATATTAGAAAATGCCACTACAAAATGAAGTTCAGGACAGAGAATGAGACATGATGGGAACAAATCTGATTTGGAGAGCTTGGACATATTTAGGAGGAAGGAGCAAGAGTCGGGAGCAACAGTGAGTGGTGAAGTGAACAGCACAGAGCAGCTTCTAGTTGTTGGAGGCTACTTCAGATACCCATCAACTCAGTCAAATGCCAGTCAGGTTCACTAGTCAACCCTTGGCTCTCCCCAGCTTGATGAGATGAGGAAACCACTGTTCCCACAGCCTGGCTGGCTGCAGGGGCTCCTGCTGATGCTGCTCGCTGTGCCGGGCGGCTGGCAGAGGGCAGAGGAGGTGAGGGCAGCGCCTATACAGCTGGACAGGTTGCAAATGGCCACAGAGCGGCCGAAGTGACCTGTTCCAAAAGACAGAGGGTGAACCAGGGAGATACGCAGCACTACCATTCAGGGTCTTCCCAAGTGGCATAGGAAGAGAAGGAAATAGCAGCCACCACGGCAGTCCTGAGTACATTGCTTTGCTATACAAGTTCAGGCTAGAATTAAAAGCCTCTTTTTGCTCCAATTTCTTTCATGTAATACTTATAAATCAGCATAAAGAGAGCCGCAAAATTAGTTGCATTCTGTAGCAATTGTTACAGAGGTGAGTACGCAATCATGTCTTAAAAGAGCCATGATTTCTGGCACGTCTCCATAGCCTGATTTGACCCATTTATTTCTTGAAATCTCAACTTTAGGGAAGGTTGAGTGCACTCTCAAAGCTGTAAGTTAGGGTATCTTTTCTATCAGTCTTTTTTTTTAAGCTTTCTGTACCTGAAGGCAAAATGCACAATGTGTGTCTCTGTGTAGAGGTATAAAGATCTGATTGCATTTTATTTTTTAACCCATCTGGTGCCAGCATTTTATAGTGTATGGAGCCTGCTGAAGTGAGAAAGGACAGCAAGCTGAGAGTAACCCAGGAAGGAGCTGCTTGACAAGAGCAGGCAATGCCCATGGGATTTCACAGTACAGAGAAATTCAGTGAAGAAATTCCTATACCAGCTGTGTTATGTGAAGAGAGGTCAGTGACATTCAGGCAGAGAGAAACTCAGCTCTGCCATATTTAGATTAGGACAACCCAGTCCATGCCCCTCCTTCCCTCCTTGTTTTGTAATATGATGCATGACACTGTCCTCCACAGCAGAGCTGGTGTGGCTATTTTCGTAGGGTTTTAGAGCAAGATCCAGATCTCTGGGCTGTAAATTTGTTGGTTCTTCCAATGACTCCCCTTCTGGTGAAACCCCGTGAAACATTTGAAGTGAGAAATTGAGTTCCTGGGGGAAAAGTGTTGAGTGTGATATATTTTCCCATGTCTCTTCTCCCACTAAGGCTGAATATGAAGTACACAATAAAGGCCAGGTCCTCCGTCAGGCAATATGGGGAGCCAAAATGGCCATTACTGAAAGGAGAACTGGCTGCCCACCGTGATTAGACAGGTGACATCCAGTCAGGATAACTCCACAACCAAGAATCAATCCAATTAAAAACAACCTGAACATGGACAAAGGACACTTTTCAAGTAAATTAACTACTACTGTAGCCTGGTACCATCCCATGCAGACTGGCTTAGGTGATCTCACTGGCCCTGGCTAGCAAACAGACGTAGAACTGTCCTTCTGTTTCTTAAAAGTGTCTTTTCAAAATCGTTAGCCCTAAGTGTTCTGTCACAACACTCCTGTGTTATTTTTCCTAAATGTTGTTCTCCAGTCCCACATCCAGTGAGATTTTTTTCGATATTCATTTCTAAGTATGGAAGCTGTTGAGCAATCTTTCCAAGATGTTACATCAGCTGATGTATATCAAATACTGCTGAGGTTAGGATGCCACCATAGTTATATCCTAGACCCACAATTTGCCTCAGATAATCTAGTTCCATTTCATATGACTGCTTTTATTCCAGCAGCCCATGCACTAAAAGGAAGCATCTCTCCAGCCCTGAAATGGGATATGATACTTTCACCTGGATGAAAATGTACCTGCAAAATGCTAGCTAGAGTAAGGCTCTAACTCACACAGGTTTAAAAGAAGAAATACTCTGTAGGGTGCGATGCTGCCTTTTTCCTTCAGTTCGTCAGGTCTCTGCTCTGGCTGATTTCAGGAAAAGCAAGGAAACTACACTGCATATAAGAACATTGATTGGTCTGATGATTTTTTTTATATTATGCTTAAGAGCTGCTGACATTCAAAAACATTTTACTAGGTGTGATCAGGAAGGAAATTGTCCCTGCCCTCCAGCATGGTCCAGCAATTACCTCCAATAGCAAAAACTGTAAGTTAATCACAGTATTTGCAAACTCAATCTCATTGTTCATATGCTGAATCTTTTCCAGTAGTGTGTTATCCATTGAAATTGAGAGTTTACAGGATGTTCATTTGAGGCAGGCGTCTCTTACTGGTAAGAATACTCTAATTATTATTTTCTAATTAAATTAGGCTTTTTAAAAAGGTTAACCATGACATTTTAATAGCTTCAGCTCACATTGATATTCTAAGGACACACTTCAGCTCAGCCACTTGTGACTGAAAAGGATGTTTTTCCAATTAAGAAATCTCTTTTTAAGGGCTTCTCCTAAATGACATCTATTTAACAGAGGGATGTGGACTAGAATATAATTTGTTTCCCTAGCTGCACAATCTCATAGTTCAGCAGATAGCCCTTTCAAATCTTTTTATTACAAAATTTTAACTTTAATGTCACAACAACTTTATAGAGTCCAACACACAAAAATAAAGAATTAAAAAAAATATTATTAACAGTTAGTTGTAGTCAATCCATGCAATTTTTTTTCTAATGCATTAGGGCAAATCCTAAAGAAACCCACAGAAAATTTATAGACATAATGGATTCATTAAGCAGTGTATCTGATACTTCAAACTATTCCATGCTGTAGTGGGTTGACCCTGTCTGGATGCCGGGTGCCCACCAAAGCCGCTCTATCACTCCCCCTCCTCAACTGGACAGGGGAGAAAAAATAAAACGAAAGGCTCGTGGGTTGAGATAAGGACAGGGAGATCACTCACCAGTTACCGTCACGGGCAAAACAGACTCGACTTGGGGAAAGATTAGTCTAATTTATTACTAGTCAAATCAGAGCAGGATAATGAGAAATAAAACCAAATCTTAGAACACATTCCCCTGCTCCAGCGTGGGGTCCCTCCCACGGAAGACAGTCCTTCATGAACTTCTCCAACATGAGTCCTTCCCACGGGCTACAGTTCTTCATGAACTGCTCCATGGGGTGCAGTCCTTCAGGAACAGACTGCTCCAGCGTGGGTCCCCCGCAGCATCACAAGTCCTGCCAGCAAACCTGCTTCAGCATGGGCTCCTCTCTCCATGGGGCCATGGGTCCGCAAGTCCTGCCAGGAGCCTGCTCCAGCGCGGGCTTCCCACGGGGTCACAGTGTCCTTCGGGCATCTGCCTGCTCCGGCGTGGGGTCCTCCATGGGCAGCAGGTGGATATCTGCTCCACCATGGACCTCCATGGGCTGCAGGGCACAGCCTGCCTCACCATGGTCTTCACCACGGGCTGCAGGGGAATCTCTGCTCCGGTGCCTGGAGCACCTCCTCCCCCTCCTTCTTCACTGACCTTGGTGTCTGCAGAGTTGTTCCTCTCACATCTTCTCACTCCGCTCTCTCTGGCTGCAACTGCTACTCCCCTGTAACTTCTTTTCCCTTTCTTAAATATGTTATCACAGAGGCGCTACCACTGTTGCTGGTTGGCTCGGCCTTGGCCAGCGGCAGGTCCGTCTTGGAACCCGCTGGCATTAACTTTATCTGACACAGGGGAAGCTTCTAGCAGCTTCTCACAGAAGCCACCCCTGTAGCCCCCCACCCCGCTACCAAAACCTTGCCAAGCAAACCCAATACACACGCAGCAAGTGTGGTGCTGCTGGATCACAGTTAGAGTTTTCTTTCATTCTGTCCTTACTCTACAAATTGTAGATGGGGACCCCTACATGGATTTGCACTTCATTTTGTTAGGTATTGCCCAGACAAAAGAAAAAAGACAGGAACTATCCCAGTAGTCCTACAAATAAATACATGTCAAAACTGTGTATTAATACAGCCAGATAAGGGGGTAAAAAAAAAGTAAACAATATTGGTCAGATTGATAGCCAGCGATATCAACACAAAAAAAGCCAAATAATTCTTTCATTCTTTGAAAGTTTTCCAGCGAGTTTGAAGAAGGAATCTGAATGGGAATGATTTGGTACTTCTGCAAATGTTTCCAGTGAATTCCTATCAAGTACAAGGAACATAAAAAGAGAAGGAAGAAAAGACTGGGAGGACAATGTGGACCATTTGGCCAAGGGAGCTAGCTCCTCAACACAGAATGCTAATAGGGTTGTGATTGTCCATGAGGGGACTTGAAGATGAGGATAAATAGTTTATCTTTGTTGAAATAGAGAAAAAGTATTGGAGAAATGCAGAGCAAGGCGTGATGTTAACAAGTATTAGACCAAAAATAAAAAGAAGATCTTGTGGCTGTATTTCATTCTTCACTTGGTATTTGGTGGCAATTATCAGGCCAAAATTAAATTGAATAATATTGATTCCAAACACATTTTGAAAGGTCAAAATCAGAAAGAAGCATTTTGATTGCACTGAATGTTTCTGTCTGAAGCTGTGTTTATTAGTTTGATTTTGTAATACACCTTGAAGATAGCTGCCATTACTGAAACTTAGTGGGACAAATCCCATGACTGGAGTGCGGCTATCGATGGCTACAGGCTGTTCAGAAGGGACACGCGAAGAAGGAGGGGCAGAGGCGTTGTCCTCTACATCAAGAAATGGATAGAGTGTGAAGAGCTGCCTCTGAAGAATAGCCATGAGCAGGTTGAAAGCTTATGGGTAAGAGTTAGAGACTGAGGCAACAAAGGGAACCTTGTGGTTGGTGTCTGCTACTAGCTGGCTGCCTAATCAAGGAGAGCCTATTGATGAAGACTTTTTACTCCAGCTACAGGAGGCATCATGCTTGCAGGCTCTTGTCTTGCTGGGGGACTTCAGCCACCCCAACATCTGCTGGAAAAGTAGCATGGCGAGCTGTAGGCAATCCAGGAGACTCCTGGAATGCGTTGAGGATAACTTCTTAAGCCAGGTAATAGACAGCCCTACCAGAAGGGATGCGATACTGGATGTGTTCGTCGCCAGCACAAGTGAGCTAATTGGTGACGTCAAGATTGGAGGCAGCCTAGGCTGCAGTGATCATGCACTGGTGGAGTTCACAGTCCCGAGGGATATGGGTGAGGTGAAGAGTAAAGTCAGGACCCTGAATTTTAGGAAAGCAAAATTCCAGCTGTTCAAGGAGTTAGTCAAGAGGACCCCCTGGGAAACTGCCCTCAGGGACAAGGGACCAGAACGGAGCTGGCAGATCTTTAAGGACGCTTTCCATAGAGCGCAGGGGCTCTTGATCCCCAGGCGTGAGAAATCAGCAAAGGAAGGCAAGGGACTGGCATGGCTGAGTCAAGACCTGCTGGTCAAACTAAAGGGCAAGAAGGAAATGCAAAGGCAGTGGAAGCAGGGACAGGTATCCTAGGAAGAGTATAGGGATGTTGCCTGGTTGTGTAGGGATGGGGGCAGGAAGGCCAAGGCAGGGCTGGAGCTGAACTTGGCAAAGGATGCAAAGAATAATAAGAAGGGCTTCTACAGGTATGTCAGGCAGAAAAGGAAGGTCAAAGAAAGCGTACCCCCATGATGAGCAAGACTGGGAAACTGGTAACAACGGATGAGGAGAAGGCTGAGGTACTCAACTACTTTTTTGTCTCAGTCTTCACTGGTCATCTCTCTTCCCACACCTCTCGAGTGGATGGGCTGCAAGATGGGGACTGAGGGAGCAAAGTCCCTCCCACTGTAAGAGAAGATCAGGTTGTGACCACCTGAGGAACGTGAACATACATGTCTATGGGACCTGAGGAGATGCATCCCAGAGTCCTGAGGGAATTGGCTGATGTAGTTGCCAAGCCACTCTCTGTGATATCTGAAAAGTCATGGCAGTCAGGTGAAGTCCCTGGTGACTGGAAAAAGGGAAACATTGCACCCATTTTTAAAAAGGGTAGAAAGGAGGATCCTGGGAACTACCAACCTGTTAGCCTCACCTCTGTTCCTGGGAAGATGATGGAACAGATCCTCCTAGAAGCTATGCTAAGGCACGTGGAGGTGATTTGACACAGCCAGCATGGCTTCACCAAGGGCAAGTCCTGCCTGACCAACCTAGTGGTTTTCTGTGATGGAGTGACTACATCAGTGGACAAGGGGACAGCTACAGATGTCGTCTATCTGGACTTCTGTCAGGCTTTTGACATGGTCCCCCACAACATCCTTCTCTCTAAATTGGAGAGAGATGGATTTGATGGATGGACTGTTCAGTGGATAAGGAATTGGCTGGATCATTGTATCCAGAGATTAGTGGTCAGTGGCTCAATGTCTGGATGGAGACCGGTGATGAGTGGTGTCCCTCAGGGGTCTGTACTGGGACCAGTATTGTTTAATATCTTCATCAATGACATAGACAGTGGGATTGAGTGCACGCTCAGCAAGTTTGCAGATGACACCAAGCTGAGTGGTGCAGTTGACACGCCTGAGGGATGGGATGCCATCCAGAGGGACCTGGACAAGCTTGAGAAGTGGGCCCATGTGAACCTCATGAGGTTCAACAAGGCCAAGTGCAAGGTCCTGCACCTGGGTTGGGGCAACCCGTGGTATCAGTACAAACTAGGGGATGAAGGGATTGAAAGCAGCCCTGCTGAGAAGGATTTGGTGGATGAAAAGTTGGACATGAGCCGGCAATGTGCGCTTGCAACCCAGAAAGCCAACCGTGTCCTGGGCTACATCAAAAGAAGCGTGGCCAGCAAGTTGAGGGAGGGGATTCTGCCCCTCTACTCCGCTCTCGTGAGACCCCACCTGGAGTACTGCGTCCAGCTCTGGAGTCCTCAGCACAGGAAAGACATGGACCTGTTGGAGCGGGTGCAGAGGAGGGCCACAAAAAAGATCAGAGGGATGGAGCGCCTCTCCTATGAGGAAAGGCTGAGAGAGTTGGGGTTGTTCAGCCTGGAGAAGAGAAGGCTCCAGGGAGACCTTACTGCAGCCCTTCCATACTTAAAGGGGGCTTATAAGAAAGATGGGGACAGACTTTTTAGTAGGGCCTCCTGTGATAGGACAAGGGCTAATGGTTTTAAACTAAAGGAAAGTAGATTCAGACTAGATATAAGGAAGACATTTTTTACGATGAGGGTGGTGAAACACAGGAACAGGTTGCACAGAGAGGTGGTAGATGCCCCATCCCTGGAAACATTCAAGGTCAGGTTGGACGGGACTCTGAGCAACCTGATCTAGTTGAAGATGTCCCTACTCATTGCAGGGGGGTTGGACTAAATGACCTTTAAAGGTCCCTTCCAATCCAAACTATTCTGTAATTTTATGATTCTATGATTCTATGATTTTTGTCTTCATTCTAGTTCACAGCAAAAATGAGTGTCAACTTATGACTTAGGTTCCCTGTACAACAGAAATACCAGCCATGAGCATGAATGAGCAAAGCACCATCCTTACATTTAGATAACAAAAAACTTTAAGGACAGTGTCTTATCCTAGGACTAGGCAAAGGGCTTCCCTATCTAAAATGGTACTCCAGAACAGACCTGTAACGCACTACTAGACAGCACGGGGAGCTTGGACTGTGACTACCAACGTTGTATACCTGTCGCTTGGGAAATTTTCTTGAATGCTGCCTTTGATAGGAAAAAACAAATTACTCCAATCACTTACATTAAGTACCCTAACTTAACTATAAACCACAATATAACTTTTAAGAACCATTTGTTTGTTTAACCAAGCTTAAGGAGAATGGATATTGTATTTACATGAATTTGTCTTACATTTTAAAAGGTTTTAAATAACAAATTGTTCCATATCGAAATATTCTATGACACTACTGTACTTTGGAAGGAAATGTTTTGAGAGACATTAGCTAGTATAAGGAACAACAAACCAGCTGAGAATTTTATTTCATTGTATCTGTGTGTGATTTGGTTTTGTACCACTGCTCAAACTGTGTTTCAGTAGAAAGGGAAGAGGAAGGAGGAACTCTTTGACAGGACAAAGGAGAAAAAAATGCTGTCCAAGAGTCTCCATTAACCTAAAAAGCATAAAATGATCAGAATCATGAGATATTTGTTAGCTGACTTTGGAATCACCAGTGCCTGGAGCTGATTATTTCTGGCTCTGTCAGAAGGTCTAGCTGTAGTGAACTGTATTACCGTAGATGGTTCAAGGGATAAGGAAAGATAAATGAGCCAAACAAAAAAGGCCTTCAGAAAATTAAATGAAAACACAGACTATGTGTTCTAATGTGTTCTAATACGAGATCACTGCTCAAACTGACTGCAAAGGAAATAATGAATTCGTTAGAACAAATACAAGGGCACTAAATGTTATTGCATTCAAATAATGTTTACATAATTTTCTTCGATAGAATAAAAAGAGGTGGCGATACCATACATACAAACTACGTTCCTGTTTCAACTTTGAAGGGTATTTAATCTTCAGTTCTGCTAATCAGACAAGATTTAAGCAATTGCACATCATACTGCAAAGACAGTCATGCAGTGATCTCTGAATTATGTAGTTGTTTATTACTTTTTGTAATAAAGGATGTCAATTTGCTTTGCTAGTTTGTGCTAACTAACAGAAAATCTCTGCATACATATTCCTGTAAAGGATGGAAGTAATTTTGTTGAAAATACTGGCAATAAATGGCAGAAATTGCAAATTCAAGACAATATATGCATGAAAAGAATACTAGGAATAGAAGACCCACAAGCTCAAAATAAACTGTAAAAATGGTAAAGAACACATGAGCCAGAGCATGTAAAGCATATTATCTAACCATCTGGTATAAAATCCATATAAAAGAGTTGGAGGTCAAAATATCTAATTTAACTAAGCCTTCTGCAACCTGGCAGTATGAGATGAACAGTGAGAAGAGAGCTTGGTGACACCCTGGTCTCTTAATTTAAAGTAACGGTTTTACTCAGTACCTTATAATCTCTTTTTGGAGCTCACTGTTTAGTCTCACAGGCAGTTAGGCACCCCAGACTTTATATAGTATTCATTAACTTGCTTACCAATGGGTCAGCTTTTATTGGCAATAAAAATATGTATAAACATATTTATGAACTTTGCACTCTTCTTACTCAGTCCTCCGGCATTCAGTGTGCCCCAGTGCCTGAAGGGAAAAGGGAGGATTTCACAGGTAACATCAAGGTGATAGGAATAATCTATGGAGCTGACTCCCTTTCCCTCTCCCACCTGGCTGACACCCAGCTGTCTGCACTGTACAGAGGACACAGATCAAAGACAATTTTAAGTTACGTGAGATAGGAGGGATGAATAAATGTATCTTCTTTTTCATAATTTTAAGTAACATGTAACAAACAAATCTGTCGCCCCAAGAATGTTGGGTTTTTTTTCTCTCTCCTGTTTCTTTGGCTTAAAGCAGCAAGTAATGTGGGGATCCAATCCAGGACTTTGGACAAGATGACCCACAGAGGTCCCCTCCAGCCCCAGGGGTTCTGGATGTCTGTGACTTTCTCTACCAGGGAGGAACTGCAGCTTTGTGTTACGGTCCCAGGCAGAGGGATAGAAGAAAGAGAAAATTACATGAGTGGGTGTCACATCTGGTGTGCGAAGTCTGATTTACCTCAGGTGCTGGTGGTACAGAAGTGTTCCAGGTCTGGGAACTGTATAGCACTCATCTGCACCTACTCTACATCTCTTGCCAGCTGGATATAGATAGCTCCTCCATCTAGTTTGAGGAGAGAGCAGTTAATCTCACGTAATAAATATATGATGAGAAATATATCCAGTGTCAGAAAAGATTTTGGAATTTGGGAGATGTGGGTGAAGGGAAGGAAAAGACAAATACTGAGAATAAACTAGTTTTCCCTTAGAGTTTCTGCACCTACAAGAGTCCTTTTTCAGTTTCTTTCAAAAACTGTGTCTTTACACTGCTGTGATTTAAAAGGCAAAATGGGCATAATTTTTTTCTTATGCTAGGCCACAGGAAAAGTAAAATTAATTGTCCAAATCTGCCACAGGCATCCTCTGTCTTCTACCAGGCATAAAGCAGTCTCTTGCATTCAACACTTTAACATATTGCTCTTTTTCTGTGAATAATTGAGGGAAGGAGCGATTAGGATCTCTTGGTGAAATTGTGATGATGATAAATGATGATCACTAATTATGATGGGGCTTTCCATGAGCAGATCTATTAATGCTAATATGACTTCCCTCTATTTCCAGCAAAGGAAATCCATCTCCTTCTATCAAAAAGTCATCTGCTAATTTCCTATATCAGGAGCCTAACAAGAGCCTGCTGTTCCTCCCCTTAGTGTATGTATGAGGGAGTTATTCTGACCCTTAACATTGCTCAGTTGATTAACTGGAAAACAAAAGAAGGGGATGGACTCCTAAATGTCTAATTAGCTTACCCTCCTCAGCAATTTTGAACAAGTCTATTTGTAGCACATTTAGCTTATAGCAGCTGTTGTTCAAAGATGTTTGTTTGAATGTGTCAAGCAAGTCTATACATCATTCACTTGTTTTGTGAGGTGGTTTTTCTTGTAAGTGTTGCCAGGATCTCTGAGCATTTGCATGATTCCCATTGTAGTGTTGAGGGTTATAGAAATCTCTTAGATAAAGGGGTTTTTATTTTTTGTGGGCTGATTCTCCTGTGTTATTTTCTTTTTTCTCAAACCACTCTTTGAACTGAAGTAGATGAAGTAGCTGGAGGTGTGGGAACAGCTGTAAGTTTGCTATTTGAAAATAAAGTTGTCTGTTCCTTTTCTCCAAATAAACAGCAACTACAGACACAAACACCTAAATAAAAGAGACACCTTTCAATGAGTTAAACTCCATCTGAGATCACATTTCTCTAAATTTAGGAATCATATCTGTTGAAGAAAAATGATTGGGGATTTGATTTTTGGAAAAGCTGAGCATTTCCAGGTCCAGAAAGAGAGGGAATGAGATTTAGCAATACTGAGGTTGCCTGTAGCACTGAGCAGTTATGTTAACCAGCCTCTGACTGCCTAAAAAGCAGGCATTTCTGTGCAGAGTGGCTCTCTGATTCTCCATTGCTCTGAGGAGGAGTGGGGAAGGCACCACTGTCAGGGCTTGTTCTGGTTATTGCTTCCTGTCAGGGCTGGTGGCAGACGGGATCTATAGCTTGCCGTTGCAGTCGGAGTCAGATTAAATTTTAATGTCAGTGCAGGAGTGCTTCCCCGAACCACAGGCTCTGTGAGCTCCCAGGAGGGAGCTGGGTTCTTTCCCAGCCCTGGTGGAACTGGTGACTCCATAGCAGGTCACATCTGGCATCTTTGGTCACCTCTGCAGCCAGCAGATAACCACAACCCTTTTTGTGATGCGGAGCTGTGGTGGGTTGACCCTGTCTGGATGCCAGGTGCCTCCCAAAGCTGCTCTATCACTCACCCTCCTCAACTGGACAGGGGAGAGAGAATAAAACGAAAGGCTCGTGGGTTGAGATAAGGACAGGGAGATCACTCACCAATTACCGTCACGGGCAAAACAGACTCGACTTGGGGAAAGATTAGTCTAATTTATTACTAGTCAAATCAGAGCAGGATAATGAGAAATAAAACCAAATCTTAAAACACCTTCCCCCCACCCCTCCCTTCTTCCCGCACTTAACTTTACTCCTGATTTTCTCTACCTCCTCCCCCCCGAGCAGCACAGGGGGACGGGGAATGGGGGTTTGGGTCAGTTCATCACACGTTATTTCTGCTGCTCCTTCCTCCTCAGGGGGAGGACTCCTCACACTCTTCCCCTGCTCCAGCGTGGGGTCCCTCCCACGGGAGACAGTCCTTCATGAACTTCTCCAACATGAGTCCTTCCCACGGGCTACAGTTCTTCATGAACTGCTCCAGCGTGGGTCCCGTCCACGGGGTGCAGTCCTTCAGGAACAGACTGCTCCAGCGTGGGTCCCCCGCAGCATCACAAGCCCTGCCAGCAAACCTGCTTCAGCATGGGCTCCTCTCTCCACGGGGCCACGGCTCCGCAGGTCCTGCCAGGAGCCTGCTCCAGCGCGGGCTTCCCACGGGGTCACAGTGTCCTTCGGGCATCTGCCTGCTCCGGCGTGGGGTCCTCCATGGGCAGCAGGTGGATATCTGCTCCACCGTGGACCTCCATGGGCTGCAGGGGCACAGCCTGCCTCACCATGGTCTTCACCACGGGCTGCAGGGGAATCTCTCTGCTCCGGTGCCTGGAGCACCTCCTCCCCCTCCTTCTTCACTGACCTTGGTGTCTGTGGAGTTGTTCCTCTCACATCTTCTCACTCCGCTCTCTCTGGCTGCAACTGCAACTCCCCTGTAACTTCTTTTCGCTTTCTTAAATACGTTATCCCAGAGGCGCTACCACTGTTGCTGATGGGCTCGGCCTTGGCCAGCGGCAGGTCCGTCTTGAAACCTGCTGGCATTAACTTTATCTGACACAGGGGAAGCTTCTAGCAGCTTCTCACAGAAGCCACCCCTGTAGCCCCCCACCCCGCTACCAAAACCTTGCCACGCAAACCCAATACAGGAGCAAAGTCCTTAAATTCTCTTACTCTGTTAGAGATTTAGCTCCCTGCTGCATCAGAATTGCTGCACCTTCCCCATTTTGAGACAGCCGTTCCAAAGGGTCTTCAAAGGCAGCTGGTGCGTATACTGAAGGGAAATGATGGATGAGCTTCCTGGACAAGCCTTCCTGATGGGACTCTACTAGTATGAGAAGAGAGTGTCAGTGGCTGGGCATGCATGGGGCTGTGAGGGAGGCTCAATAAGGGAGCTAAACAAAACACTTTGACACTGGCCTTGGGAGTTCCTTCAAAGGCAGTGTAGACATATCGTGTCTTCCTGGAGACCTGTATTGAATTCTTGAGGACAAATATCCTCAAAGGCCATTTGATTGTTTGTTGCTGTTTTAAAGTGTTGCAGAAAAGTATGTGTCTTATCCCTACAATTTAGCAAGGTCATAAAAGTGCTGTAGTCTCAGGGGATCTCCAAAAATGAAAGGAATGAGAGCATGCTTATTAGATTTGCTGATGACACTGATCTGCAAGGGACTGTGAGTATGCTGGAGGACAGGATTAGAATTTAAAGTGATCTTGACAAATTGAAGGTATGGTCTGAAATAAATAGGATGCTGTTCACTGGGGATAGATATAAGGAACTGCATTTAGGCAGGACTAATCAGCTGCACAAATAAAAGAGGGGAACAACTATTTAAGTAGCAGATCCTTATTTGTAGGTTTTATGGCTCACAAACTAAGGGCAAGTCAACAACATTGTGTCCTGCCTTACTCCTCTGCCAAACAAACCCAAGAACAGATATCCTGCAGTGAATAATGTAAACTTCAGCCTGTGGGGATGTGCAAAGTTATACTCCATTTTCCCTTGGGGCCAGCAATGCCTCTGCTGGACTGCTGTACCCCACTGGAGTATTGCCTCAGTCCAATAAAATGTTTGAAGTGAGGGTACAGAGGATTCAAAAGGATTCAAATGTTGGATGGTTTAGAAAATGTTACTGAAGAGGAAATAAGTTAAATTAATTGTGTTTAGTCTTCACATATGTCAAAATCTGCCATGTGGATTGCCTTGAAATTATTTGTGACAAGTAATTAAGAAAAGCAAGGTGTGGTGTGTGGTTTCATTTGACTAGATCCTGCACCTGCAATCGGAAATGTCTAAAGGTATTTTTGCAAGGAAAAGGGTTAAAACCACCGAGTTAGAGACTGGAAGCTGTTTGTAATGGTTAGGAGCAGGCCACCTGGGAATGATGTGCAGTCTCTATCTGGGGACATCTTAAAGGGCAAGTTAGATGAATATCTGCTGGGAATGACACAGACACAGATGTAGCTGATCTTTTTTCAGGTAGAGGGGTGATTTGGATGGTTTCCTGAGGTCTCTTCCAGCTCCAGCATGAGCCATGCCTTTGGGAGATGAAGGCAGGAAAAGAACTCTGAGATAGCGAAGAGCAACTGAGCTGCTGGTTCTGGACGTTGCTTCTGAATATATTGCTTTTGAAGGGATTTCTTTCCCACTTTTCTTACACAGTTCCTTCTGCATCTTCCCTCTTTCCATTAGTCTTTTTTCCCTGTCCTTTTTATAATTTCCATCTATGCCTTCTTTCTTCCCTTTTTCTCTCCTCCCTCAATATACAGGAGCAAATGAGGTTGTCCCTCAGCTAAGAATAAATTCAAAATGATGACTTCACTGATGCTCTAGCAGGTATTGTATTGACCCACACCTTGACCCTTCTTTAACTACTGGCTCTTCAGGGATGCTTCACCATGCTGCTCAGTGTGTTCTCATCTCAGTGTTTGAGGAGATATGCAAATACTTTGGCTGTACAGGCAAATCAATTGGAGATTGATCGTAGATAAACCATTTTGACCTGATGCAGAATTTATCTGAATATTCAATTACAAAATACTGTCACTGTTAATAAAACACTACATACAGTTCAGAAAGACACAGGCTGAAGAACAACAGTGTGCAGCTGCACACATGCAGCTCTTTTTGCCAGAGATTGAATTTTGCACAGAAAAAATCAGAGTTGAGTTGCACACAAAATTGGGAGTGCAGGCAAGAGCAAACCCCCATTAGACAAATTCAGGGATTAGCACCTGGTGCAGAATCATGGCATTTATTCAAAAGAGACACCTTCCCCTACACTGTCACACAAACAGAAGGCCCATCACTTAGCTAGGCCAGGGATCTTGAGTCAGTTTGGAGCTTTAACACTTAATTGATGTATGCCCTTGGACAAATTTCTTCTTCACTTTAACCTTTCCAGACTTCTGTTTCTCTTATTTATGCTGCAAATGCTTTGATTTTGACAAAGCCCCATATTATATGCTTACACTGCATCTATTGGAATGGAATCTCATCAATAACTCTGCATAACTCTAATTGTACTGATGGGAAGAGAATTTGAGGTTTGATACCTTTTGCCAGCTCACTAATTATGGGGAAAAATGGTGTGTTTCAAAGTCAATAAATGTTTGCACAGAGCATTTCTTATAGAACATTTCTCTAGTTGCTACTTTGGTCTGATATTTAGGACCCAGGAATTTTAGTGAGCTCACTGAAAGACCAAATCACTCTTTTAGGGATATATCTGATATATAGATTAAATATATACTGGTGGCACATGTGCTTAGTATTATTTATGTATGTATTTTTTGCAAAGAAAAATCCCATTTGACACAGCCTTAATTATGATGATTCAAATCTCTGGTTTTGTTAGCAATACTACTGCAAGCTGTATTAGCAGAAAATGCCACCTACAGCACTGGGGATTGTAGCCAGAAACAATATACTCCATCTTCATTTTATCTTTCAGCACTGAGTCCTTTTTAAATTATTCAGCTGTGCAAACTGTAGGCAAGAAAAGGAAAACCAACACCTGCCCTCTTGAGAAATAAACCCCAAACCCTCTAGGTAGGGATATAGCTGACATTTACCCAGATGGAGATGGTGCATGGTAGCTCAAGATATTTCTTTTATTTATCTGCTTATGAAAAAACAGTGCAAGGGGATTTCAGTGGGGAAGATTCACTTAATACACAAAAATTATTTTAATAGACATTACTTTATACTAAAGTGTGTAATTTCAGTACATATGAACATGTAGGTGTCCTAAATGCATCCTCCCTTAAATATGAAGAATAGATAGAAAAAATTCCAAGGCAGAAGCCATGGTAGACAAAGAGAAGCGGGATGCATTATTTAAACATACTTGTTGTGAGTATGAGTTGGATAGTGAGCTAATTAGATTTCAGTGTTGAGCAATACTTTGGAGCTTTTTTTCATAAACTTCCCACTCCACTAACTATGATGAAGGAAAAAAAAAGTGCCAATTAATTGCAGATTAGTCTAAAAATTAGCATAAATTTTTTTTAATTAATCTAAAAATTGCAGATTAATTTAATACTGTGCAGACAATGAGGAAAACCTGTACTTGAAGGGCTGGCGAACCTAGCTGGTCCTTCAGAGCACTCTTCCCTCCAACATGCAATTTTCCTTTGTATACCTGTCTAGGACAGTTGTTAACTGAGGATGAATAAAAGAGTTTTTTACTCTGCTAATATGCAGGAATTTCTTTCCAGTACATCTATGCTTGGAGTTCAGCCCCAGGTCTTTTATGTAGTGTCCTTTGTTGCTGGCATAGATATCAACATGTTTATACTGCTTTAATGATATGTCTGGCAGGTTTAGATCTGCTGTCTCTCTTATGGCCTCTCAATACATAGAGTGGAAGCATGGCTTGGAAACAGTCTGAAAAAATCAATGCAAAAATAAACCAAAATTGTGGGAGAAAAGGGGTTATATAAATATTCAGCAAGCTACCAAAAGCTTCTTGCGTGCGTACTTAAGGCATGAGGATATGAGTACATTCACGTGCCTTCTCTGCACTCCACTTGTAAGTTTTCTGCCAACAAGTACATTTTTTTCCTGGTGAAGTGCTATTTGCAGGTGTTTGCTGAAATGAACCCTGGTAGTGACCTACATAATAAAGAGCTCTTTTCACTGATAGCTGACTCAGGTTATCATCAGCACTGTGTCTCAACTGATGCATAGCCTTTGATGAAGATAGAGCAGTCTAGTCTGCAATGTTATTAGTGCTACTGGTAACATAGATGATAATGCTACACCTCTTGACATTTACAAGTGAAACAAAGTATTATGTCCTTCATTTATGACTGTGAGGACAATGAGACTTAAAATAGGATATGGAACAGAGCCAAAAATGGTTTAGATGTCAGTGCAGAGGAATTAGAGTTGATCTTGTACAGTAAGCTGCAAAAAGCATAAATGTTGATCCACCTTGACTTAAAACTGCAATCTTTGCAACTAATAGACCTATTTATGCAGGTGTCTAGAGATTCTTACTGTGGTTAGTAAACAAGTGCTTAAAGCTTTAGAATGTGGGAAAGCTGTATGGATACTAGTATACCGACTCAAACTTCAGACCTTTCAAATAATAGACTGATATTGTGAGAAAAGTCCTTGCAAACAGATCTAGAAAACTAATGTGTTGCTCATACATGTGAGGTTGTTGTTAGAGATGGGGAAATGGTGATAAAATGAAATCACATAGGCTATTTCTACATTGTGATAGCATAAGTTTTGGACTTTTCTCTCCTGCCTTTAGATATCCACAATGAAGACACTGACATGTGGTGGGCCACCTATTTCTGATTATAGAAAAGGGAGAAAAATAGGGAGTTTAAGTCTTGATTCATCTGACCTAGTTTAGATGCCTACTTTAGGACTAGATGAATCATGCCCTAGAAATGCCGCTGGGGTAAGGTGAATTGCAGTCTCAGTATTCTGTCCCAGTCCTCCAAGGATGCATTTTTGTAAAAATGTAAGAAGCTAGACGCTTGTGACATTGGCTTTGAGGGATGAAACAGCTAGCTTCAGGAGACATAATGTATGGATTTAAAAAAAAATAAATAAAAATTAAAAAAAAATTGAGGGCAAGTAAAGATGTCTGCCACACACTAAATCCACAAAAACTCTCATCTAAGTCCTTTGGGCTGAATGCTCAATAGTTGGCTTTGAGTTCCTGAGTTGTTTGGTTTTGTTTCTGAAAGTAATTTGGGTTGGGCTTTGCTTTCATGTCTATTGCTATCCTATTTCCAGCTGAACTCAAAGGTTAGCAAGCTGAGTCTTTTAGACTGTCAAAGCTGACCACCAAAGTTTCAGGAATGGTCAGTTTTGATGTCTTTATTCTTGGTTTGAAGCATTTCCAATGGGACTTCCAGAGAACAATGACCTTCTCCCTGGCCCCCCATCAGCTCTTGTCACGCAAACTGGTTGGGCATTGATATGATCAGGCTTTTCTGACAATTATAAAGAAATCTTAAATTTGCATATCTCAGTACAGGTAGAAGCACAAGTCTGATGATAATACAAAATGAATGCTTATGTGGAGCACATTATCTTGAAGGCAGCTGCTGAATGATAGAGTTCACAAAAGCATAAACACGAGAATGCAATACGTAACCAAACACAGATCAGCAGGAGGATATGCATTTTCTCTGATTTGCTAAAGTATTGTAACTGCTGCCAATTACGTCCTGACTAATCCTGGTCCTGTACCTCATATAACTGATGGAGCCGTAACAAGTTGTTTGGTATGAATAATTGTTTACTAGAGAATATGTCAGACAGCTCAATTACTTTTTTGTTTTACCTCATTTTGAGCCTCCTTCAAAACTTGAAGCTGGTGTCTGGTAACACTGCAGTGCCTGCCATCTGTTTTAACTGGGCAAAAATTCAGCTTTTTCTATATTTTTGAAGTAATTTTGATAAATCTGTTGCAAATCTGTTACACTATGAAATTTTATCTATTAAACCCATATGTTACCTCTCTAGTAGATCTTCCTCTCCTGCATTTATCCTGCTCATCCCACTTGCCCCCTTGGACTCTTGGCACAACATTATCATTCTTTCAATCTTCTGGAATTTCCTAGGTAGCCCAGGATTTAATAAGTATTAAGATAAGTGAGCCAGAGAGTTCCTCAAATGGTGCTTTTAGGAATTAGATGCAAGTTTTGCCAGCCTGTTCATTTAAAAATTATTAAATGCAGTAGATGTTTAATGTCCTTTGTCACGAATAGCCTAGGAAGTACTTCATCATGTAAGAATCGTCCTTCTGTGATCTCTTTTGATTTCAAATGCAGCATGGAAATGTTTCATAAACACTTCCACTTCTGCACTATTGTGAATAAATCTACCACCTCTGTTGAGCAATGAGCCTATACCATTGTTAGAATTTCACTTGTTCAAAATAGACTTCAAAGACAACTTTTCATTGGACTCAGTCCTGCCATCCACAGAGTCTTCTGTTATCTTTAGCTTCCCTTATCAGTTTTTTACATTTTAAACCTTCTGCTATGTATTGTTTACTATCTATTTTTCTTTTCCTTCCCAATTTGCAATATTTTTTTCATTTAACAGAAGTTAAAGCCTTTGCAACTCAAACATCTCTGCTACTCATAGAGGCACGCCAAGTGCTTCAGATTCCCAAGGCACTGTGCAGTCTAGAGAAAATAAAAACAAATTGTGAGGGTACGCAGCTCCTTTGTGGGAAGAGAATCACAATCCATTGCAAGGATTTCACCCAGTCAGGCTTTGCATTTTGTTTTGCACCAATTATATGCGATACTTTCAGTAAGCTATTAGTTGAATTTCCTTTAGTGGCAGGAAAACAGTCTTTGTGGACCAAGGGCATGCACACATACCGTACCTTGATTTTAGAAAGACTTTTGGCATTCTCCAATGACAACGTTATATGCTAGCTAAAGAAACATTGTGACTTGTGTGAATCTAGATCCAGAACTGGTTTGAAAACAATCCTGAAAGAGTATTTATCAATGGGTCACTGTCAAAATAGAAGGGTTCATAGAGTAGGATCTGTTTCTAATCCATATGCTGTTCAATAGTTTCATTAATAACTGGGATGATGGAGTACAGAGTACGGTTATCAAATTTGCAGATGGAGCCAAGCTGGGGATGAATATACTGAGAATGGTATAACAATTCAAAGTGATCTTGACAAATTGGAGATATGATCTGAAAATAATCAGATACTATTCAATGGGGATACACACATTAGGCAGGAGTTGTCTATTTTGTAGACAGGATGGATAAAAGTAATTTAAAGAGCAGTTCTGCAGGAAAGGACATAGGGGTTAAAGCTGGCCATACAGTGGACTAGCTCAACATGATTCAACAATGTCATATTGATGAAAAAAAGACCAGAGCTCTTTGGGATCAAATGGAATTTATAACCCCAAGTGTAGCCTGCAAGACATGAAGGAATTATTCCTATTGATTCAGCATTTAAAGGCTTCACTCAGAGCAATTTTCCAATTATATGTGGACCAGTTGGAGAGAATTCAGTAGAGAAAAATGAGAATGTTCAGGAGTCTAAAAATGTGACCTATGAAAAACGATTGAACAAATTGGGTTATTTAACCTGGAAAGGAGAGGACTGCAGGAACAAAACAATCTTGAAATACATAAAAGGTGGTTGGAAAGAGAGGGAATAATCCATTCTTCATGTTCTATGCCTAGAAATAATGGTTACAAACTGCAGCTTAATTGGTAGGAGAGTGAAGCACTGGAATAAATTGCCTAGAGAATTGGTAGAATCTCCACCTTTTAAAGTCCTTAAGAACCAACTTGTGAAATATCTGTTAGAAATGACACTGGTATAATTGTTCTTTCTGGAGCAAAGCAATAATACACTTAATTGACATCTTGAGGTTCCCTCCAGTCCTGTGCCTCCAGAGAGTTATTGGATACAAAATACATCTTGATGGAGGGATGTGAAAAATGCTACAGTTCTGATTTCAGTAACTGAAGAACTAGAAAATCAAGTCTACTAACTCTAATTGTGAGAGGTGAACTTACACTAAACTTCCTGGTCCTCATTCTTAAATATTGCTTAACCTTTGTGGATTGTAGTTTATCCATTCATAATATGAAATACAAGATGTGGAGGTAGTACTTAATATCATAACAGAACTCCAGTTGTAAAATTACTAAAAATCAAAGCCCTGTCATTTGTTGCAAAATATTTAAATACAGCATCTGGCCATAATATTTTAACGGATTTCTAAATAATCCACAAAAAATATTCTGAATTTGCTTAAATGAAGCAAAACTGAATAGTACGCTTTATGTGATTTAGTGATTACAGAGTATTTTTCCCCGAAGAATAACATGCAGTGAAAAAACAACAAAGTAGAACAATCCCTCAATATGTTTTATCAACTTAGCCTAAAGAGGATCCTGCTTTGCATAAGCAGTGGAAGCAGTAACATGAAAAAGTAAGATCTTGACAATGAGGGAACAACCATGGAATTCAGCAGACTTTTCTTAAGTAAAATGATGGTAAAGTTTGAAGCATTCGGTCTCTTGTGCTTCAGTGTTTACAAGAATAAATGGAAATAAAACAGAAAACAATTTGTAAGTGGTATAGATGGTTGTGAAAGAATTTCGTTCCATACTTGGGCAGTCATGAGATAAAAAAGGTCAATCAATCTGACTGGGTGAAGAATAGCTAATTCAAAGTGAGTAGAAGCACAAGGACAGGTTTCATTAAAATCAAGGTAGTGGAGCAGAGAAACAAAGCCTGATGGAATGGATACATAGCAAGGTTGTCCGCAATGGACTTGTGTTTTCTGATAAGGAGAAATAACTGTTTTCTTAGCTAAGCCCGAGCTACTCTACAGGAACAGAAACATTTTCATTCAGGAAAAAAAACCCAACAAACAAAGAAACAAATCTAAATCTAAAGCATCTGCAGATCATATTCTCCAACAAGAATTAAGACTCAGCAGCAGAAATATGGTTACTTTTTAGTGATGTGTTATAAGATTTGGAATTTGTATTTTCAACGCAGAAAAAAATTACTCATTTTCCTGTTTATTGAGACTGAAGAAATGTTTCTGTTATAGAGGCTTAGATTATCAAGCTAGAATGGATCACTCTGTGGTTATTTAGCTTGAGTTCTACAGCACAAGCTGTAAGACTAAATAAACAAATTCTTGTTTAACTACAGTGTCTTTCCCAGAAAAACACTGAAGCTTTAATTGGAAGTTGTCAGTGATAGATCGTATCACAACACAATCTTTGCAATCATTCTTTAATTACTAATTCCTCATTTAAAACAATAATAACATTTTATTACCAGTTTGAACTGCCTCACTTCAGCTTCCAGCTACTGGATCTTGTCATATGTTTGCCTGATGGACTGACAAGCTCTCAATTATCCTGTTGCTGTGGTGCATGCAAGTGCTTACACAGTACAATCAAGTTGCCCGTGAGCCTTTTCTGTGTTTACTTAAAATGAATCGACACATTACAATCTATCAAAATACGCCAAGTTTTTCAATATTTAATGCTTCTCATTGGCTATCGGAACTCTCAGTCAATTATTGGTACCCAAACCATATTTCTCTAGATACTGCACACCTATGTTCTTTGGGTTTAGACTTACTATTACATGCTTCCCAGGAGGAGGAGTAGGAATAGTGCCTATTACAATACTGCAAGCAAAGGCTCAATTAATTGCTGAATGTCACCAGAATATTTTTCTTCTTATACAGATTGCTTATAAAATGTGAAAATGCATTTCCTTGCATTGCTAACTCTTGAATCAACTCACAAACCTAGATGGAAATGCTGGAGCCATGTTTTATGGTGTAAGATACTACAACGTATGTAACATCACAGTCCGAGAAATCGAATGTCTGAGTATTCAGTGAGTATTCAGTAGATACCATGGAAATGCCCTTAGCTTCAGCCATGCTAAGGAGAGAGCAAATTCAAGTATTCATTTGTGAAATCCCTGACAGATGATTCAATTACAGGTATCGGAAATAGGACAGCCATACAATCTCTGCTTATTCTAAGGCCAAATTGTTCTCTCCTATTTTGTGTCTGGCAAACAGTGTAACCTGACCACATGACAAGGGACTCCCCTTTTGTACAGTCCCAACACCAACAGGTTAAGGAAACTAAAACTATAGGGAAACTATACACAATCAGCCTTGCTTTGGATAACTGATCATTTCACATCCTAATTGATTGGCCAGGCACTGATGTCTCCCAGCATGACCTTAACGTGACCTGTTAATGACTGCCCCCAGATAAATCACTGCTTGAGCTCTTTCTAGCTGAGTAGCCTTGTATTGCAGTTCTGCATAAAGCCTTTTCACTTGCTGAATCTATAGGACTTAGAAAACCTGTCTTCTGTCAGTCACACCTTCCATAACTATATGAATGCATATGGCTCAATACTGGCTGTTGTTTGCAACACAAAAATGATAGCAAGTAATCATGTTGGGGTGCTAATGGGCACAGAGGAGATCAACCATCAGTCATCACTTGGACATTGTGTGACTTTACATTTAGCTTTATTAAATGCACTGTCTGTTCCTAGCTTCCAGGCATTAAAATTACATGGGGTTAAGGACCTGTTCTCTTATTTGGCCTTCCATCAGTCTTTGTGACCATTGGAAATGTTATCTATAATGACTTTGTTTTTTTCCAAGTCATTGATTAAAAAATATGACCTGTCCTAGGGCCATAGGTTCCCTGGGGAACTGTATTAGTAACTTGTCTATTTGGTGATGGTTCCCCAGCTGCATGCTGAGAGACAGCCGAAAGCTCCATGCCTATCAATGAATATGGTCTGGACCTGGACATGAGTATGGATAGCTCAGCCTAAATGTTATACCCTTGCTAAGGTTAAACCGTTGTTATAGTCTTCCAAGGCCAATGGGCTTTGAAAGTAATGTGCCCTAATGGCTCCAAACTTCTGGGGAATTGCTGCTCAGTCAACAATCCCCTCTGCTAATCATTTACAAGGCAACAACAATACTTCAGTTATAGATATTGACACACTGCCATGTCAATCCTCTGGTGCCTCAGCAGCCATCATGATTTATTTGTGATTGATGAAGCAGTGAAAGAAGAAGCTAGAGCACTACTGTCAAAAGACCGCTGAATTTGATTAATTTCAGCATAGAACATGTTTATTTTCCTGTGTGATGGCAATGAAAAAAGGTGAAGAAGTCAAGCCTACAACAATATTTCTTCTGTTTGAAAATCCCTTGAGGTATTTTTGAACCCCAGGATATGGAGATAGGGTAAATACTTGTGAAAATGGTGGTAAAATGAAAAGTGTCTCCATGGTTTTCAACAGAGCTACAGTAAGTGAGGATAAAATGTGACATGTTGGGGCTGATCCTGAAAAAGGTGAAAATTAAGTAAGGTGAATAACATGATTCTTCCGAGGAAGATACTAGATGATGTGAAGGGACTACTCCTGTTAATCCAATTAAATATTTTTAGGATCAAGCATTTGACGTAGACATAAGTGCAAAAGCTATTAATATGTTTGGTTTTGTTAGATTTCATATTAAGTGATTTTGATCAATTATATGAAAGTTTGCATTTTTAGATGGTAGATTTCAGTAGAAAATAATCTAAATATTCCAGCTGTCCTTTGAAGCTGAAGACACGTTGACATTTTAGAGCTGTTAGACTGCTAGTTATGTGTCCAACCATATATTTATGTATCTTTTCTGGCAGCAAAGCTTGAAAAAGGCTTAAGACCTCATTTTGGGTGACCAGATTAAATGATTAATGGCACCAAATGATTTTTTTAATAGAAAGAATGGAGGATCAAGAAAGACCTTTCTTGTGTTTATTCAGTTATTTACACACTCACGTACATGACATAACCTCAGCAATACTGCAGCTGGAGTTATTTGACTAAGGATGGTGGCGAAAAGGCACAAGCCAGCTTTATAAACCCTTTCAAGCTCCTCACCCATGGGATTTTGAACACAAGCAGCCAACACATTGTCATTTAGAATCTGAAAGCATACTATGGCTTAGGTTATTTATTTAACCTGCATTATTTTGTGTTGTGCAAGCTATTCCTGTGTTTTATATATTTACATCACAAACTTATTAAGAGATTGTTATCGGTGTTGACAACTCATACTCAAAAGATAGAAAAGCTAGAGTTAAGCTTGCTAGTGGGGAACATGGTGTGTGATTGGGTAATTAAAGAGTACATATGCCTTAGGAGACACAATAATTTTGAACAAACAACCATAATTATAGAATTTCCTTGGTTTTCTGCTAGATAACTTCTGTGTTAAACCATATTTGCTTGTTTTTTTGGTAGTTTCATCAACAGTTCCTGAAAATGTACCATTTGTCTTGAGGATGATTGACTGGGCCTAAAATGCTTATTTTAGTGGTAAATGCGCTGTGCACAACATGTAATTTAGTTCATATATATGACAGATACATCAAGTGCCTTTTGAAATCATGATGAAAAGATCTAATAAAAAATATCTTTATCAATCAGATTCAGTTTTTGAATAAAGTTTAAGGTCAGATTTGACTGAAGCCTGTAGTAGAGTATTAAGAAAAGCATGCCTTATTGCCTGTTGCAAAGTTACTGTCCCCCTCAGCTCACAAACCGTGCTCTATGCTTCTGTCTTTAAACTCAGCTGTTGTCCCCAAACACATCTTCATTTAATTTTTTGGCAAGAGTGGTGGAGGATTCTGATACAAAGTACTTAACTTGTCAATAGTCACATTTCAAACCACTGAAGGGGTAATTCTGTTCTCTTCCCATCATATTTTAGAAATTATCTTTGCTTTCCATATCCAATAACACTGAGTTAAAGTAAGCACTCAGTTCTCATCACCAGGTACTGGTTATATACTTTGAGTTTATGGTACTGCTGGTGATCATTAGTTGCTGTGTTTAAAGTAGCCCAAGTAAAACTGTATTGCATGAAAGAATTAATTCCCACCCTGCTCCATAGTAACATAAGCTTGGGGAGAGGAAAGGAGAAAAAGTTTTCAAAGAAGAAAGTGTGAAGTCTCAAAAATACATTTCTAGACATCCTGAAATTTGATTCCTCTAGATATATCTTATAAAAATACTGGAAGGAGTACTACAGTCCTTTTATCTGTCACATCAAGCATAGCACTTTTGATTTATGGTGCTTACAGATTTATTTGATTTTTAATGTTGCGTTTATCCAAACCAGTGAACAGTGAACTCCAGATGGGTTTTTGTACACTCAATTTACATCTGCACACTTTAAATCCCATCCTGGTAATTAGCCATGGACAGTCAGGTCTAAGCCACTTAAGTTGTTCTGAGTGCTACTCTACTCTAAATGGCTTTGTGCAGGTTTGAGGGTTTTATTAGTCAGCATCTAAGGGAGACAGCACCCAACTTTGGTCTTAGCTCCAGCAAAAACGTACTGGGTTTTGTGGTATTTGAGGCAACAAGTCATAGAATGATGGTTCCTGCACAAATGTAATCAGTGTCCCACTGAGCTTGCAGTCCAAAAAGACACAGTAAGAAGAGCTATAAGGATACAGAATGGTAGGATGGATTATTGGGGTCTTTTTTAAGTGGGAGTATTAGTTAAATTCTCAGAGAAGGTTACAAAAAAAGGAGGAAGACGAGGCTGGGGACAGAAGGGAATGAAGGGAAAGGGATTGTTGCAAACAGTATGAAGGCTGAGATGGGGAGGGTGCCAGCTGAGTTGCTGGCACCACTATTTGATGCAAACAGCCAATCAGAAGAAAAACTTGGTAAAATTTATCACCACAGAGAGTTAACTGAGTTTTTGCAAGAGTCTGTAAGTACGAACTTGAATCAGAAACCTAATCAAACTGAGTTCCTAAGGGAAAAAAGAGAGCTAATCTGCAAACAGAGCAAACCAAATTTTTAGCCAGCTTTCCTGTTTGAACGGAAATCTCTGAATACCCCAGAAACTGGTCTACAGTGAGATTATGTGAGTTTATGTGTTGGTGCACAAGCAGAGATACTTCAGTACCTGCAGATATGTGTGTGCATACATCACATTAGTTTGAAAAAAGTGGTTTGTATCAGTAGCTCCTCCTGCAAACTAGAAAATTTTCCACTTGTGTGTTCACTTTCAATTCAATTAAGCTAAAATGATGTTTGTGCAGTTAGGCTACTTTTATCATCAGTTTTGTTTGCAGTCCAGCCTGTATTTCAGTCTCATCTTTTGCAGGGATCACAGCAAACCTACAGGCTCAATGAGAGGCTGCTTTTGCATTTTCATTGCTCCCAAAATGAGAACACTGAAACTTGGATTGGTTGTTACAAATTTTTATCAGTTAGGAACTTTACACAGTTGGAAGAATAAATCAAGCTTATAACTAGAGCTTTCCTATAACCTCCTGAAAATGAAAATTTTTATTTATCTGAAAAAAGAATGCTAAAATGGTCTTATAATAGATATTGTGCAGAGGCAGAAACATCTGGCTCCTAATGAAATAACAAAAAACTTATCAGCATATGGTGCTGATTCATGTTCATGCCTCTGTAATTTCACCTGATTAAAATTACTGAGAATCGTATTAATCAACCTGCCCTTTCTGCAATCAATTACACCTGGGTAAAGTGTAGGTAAAATGCCATTATTCAGATTTGACAATATTATATCCCCATTTTGCTACTGTTTAAAAGATTACACAAAGTGCAGGACCATGTTAGGTCCCTGTGTGTTTAGAGGAAGAGGTCTCAGAGGGTCATTTCAGGGCAACCAACACTACAGGGAAAAGAGAGCTTTCGTGTCTTCTCTGGTATCTTCAGGCAGGAATAATATTTAACATCTTCGTGCCAGTCTGTTTTTTGGAGAAGTAGCAGATGAGCATCCATATTCTATCTCCATCCACTACAAAATGATAAATACATTTTACATTCAGAAAGGAGAAGCACGTACCTTCAACATGGTTTTTATTAAAAATTTAAAGACGGCACTAAAGGAGATGCTGGGTGAAAGAGCACAGTGTGTGTCTCCTATGTAAGCTACATCATTGCAACTGCATCCAAATACCACGCAGCCTGCTTTTCAGACAGCTCTTTCTTGTTCTTAGGAAATGTATAGGGCTAGTGGGGAAGAAGGGAAGCAGTTTCTTTGAAGTGGGATGCTTTATTTTGGATATTTACTTGGCATAACCCTTTAAGTTGCTTGTCACTATTTGGGGGGTAGGGCAGCACTGGCGGAGTGCCACAGCCTGCTGGGCTATGCTGCATCTGCCTAACGAGCCTCACAAGCTTTCATTAATGTGACATAGAACAGCGGATATGAAGGTGCTGTGGAGGGTCTGTCAGAGCTGGCACATGCCTCGGGGGAAGTGATGTGCAAAACAAACTTCATATAAGGGAGCCAAATTTGGGGTATCTTTCCAAATTCTTCAAATGCACTATGAAAAGTGCATGTGTTTATGGTATTAGCTACTTCAGTGCTAGAACCTTACTGTGTCAGAGAGAAGGGAATGCAAAGAAGAGGTCATGGTCTGTCTGTATGGGAGATTTTTTATATAAGCTCTTATGTCTGTGTAGGATTTTTAAAACAGAGGACAGTAGGTATGGCTTTATAGAAATGCTTGGCTGCAAGAGAATTGAAAAGCCTCCAAACTGGTCGTTCACCAGCAACAAAAATCTTTCTTTCCTAATAGTGTGGATGCACAGATTGGCAAATATTGAGCAAACAGCACAAAATGGAGGAACTGTAGTGCTTTGAATAAATGGCTAGGGAGGTTTATACCAAACCCTTTTGCTCTTGGTCCAGTACAAACATGTGCACAGTTGCTGTTTGCATCGGTCTTGCTCTTGGTGGCTCCATGGAAATTTTTGGGTTTTGAATGGCACCAGCCAGTGTTTGCACATGAAGCATCAAAGGCCTCCACAACCCGCTATATCTGCTGCTGTGCAGGAAGGAGCTGCGGCTGGTCGTTCTTGCATGTGTCCCACAGCTCTCAAGATAGGGAGTCTCTCTAGTCTCTCTAGATGCAAGGGGTCCAACGTTTGAGCCAGATGAGACCTCAGAGGAATGCAATGGTGAGGAAAGAGAAAGATTAAGATAATATATTTTTACATAATAACATTTGCCTGTTTTGTCCATTTGCTACCCCTGAGCACTCCTGTCATCCCCAGGCCACAGCAAGGCTGAGCTCTGCCATAGCCTTCTCTTTGGGCCTTTGACTTCATTTCCATACTGCCTGCTTTCAGTCTCAGGCCAGTCATGCTTTGGCAGGAGCACAGCAGAGCTGGTAAGTTATGCCATCTGCCTCTGCACCTCTTTATACCAAGCACTTCTTGCAAATATGTCTACTTCAAGTCGTTATGCATTAAGCACAACCTAAGACTTTCCAGGATGAGGTATGAATGGAAAAGGCTTGCCTTTCTTAGGTCAATTAGCATGCAGCACACTGAACTTGCTCGACAGCTGTGTTGCTTCCTTCTTGCTGCTGGTGAGATGCGCAGAGTGTGAGCAGGCCCAAGAAAATACGTTTAGATCTTCCTGTGCAAACTGTACCAAGTCAGGTACTCTGGAGGATGGAGGGCCAAGTGGTTCTTCTGTCCCCCCATTTGATTCTTGGCACCAGAAGGGCTGCCGAAAGATGGGACTCCAAACATACAGCATATTACATATATCATGGTGGTTACATCTGACTGGTCACAGTTGTGTTCCTTCTGTCTTTCAGGGATTTTCAGGACTGGAGAACAGAGATCAGCATCTCCTCGTGTGACTTCACCATCCTTAGCATGTGGAGCAACCAGCAGTGGGTTCCCCTGCAAAGGTGAGTCTTGCTGCTCTGGAAGGTCAGGGGAAACCTCAGGTCCCAGGATTTCAGTGTCCATGTCCCAGTTCCACAGCAGGGACCAGGAAGCTCAGAGGAATGAAGCTGGGGAATCTTAGGTCAGGAACGAGATGTCATTCCTGTAGGCATGAGCACACCTGTGGTCATATGTAGCTACTTCAAGTGACACTGACAATGTGACCTAACCAATACAACCCGTCACAGTGCCAGAGAGCCCTTAATCTTCCTTGGGATTACAGTCTGATTGCACTGACACCTGTATTATTTTGTCTGGACTGCTGTTGTGTGGGTTTGCAAACACCGTTGCAAAAGAAAAGCATTTAAAGATAGGTATAGATAAGATTTAATGACAAGATCTTTCCTACCTGCACCAGTGACTAAACTTAGGTAACTGTCAGTTTAGTCCTCGGCTGTTAGGGCTGACCTCTCCTAAATCAGCTGCAGTGTACACATCTCCTCTGTCCCTTTGTTAGCAATGGCTCCCTTTAGGGCTGCTGAGTTTTGCCTGCTCTCTCTCATTTCTCCTCGTCAAATGTTCCTTCCTGTTCTTACTTGGATTTAGATCTCTCTGGCCTAAACCTCCTTTCCCTCCCCACTACCCAGAGCTGGATTTAAAAAGTGCACGTGTCTGTAAGAAGCTTTAATTTCTCTCTTCCCTTCCTTCCAATGCCCTTTAGCTTCTGTTTGTGTCCACTTCCACTGCATTTTTCAGTTAATACTTCTCTTGTATTTTTCATGTTTTATAACAGTAAAATATGATGAAACACTGAAGTACATAGAATTCATTGGACTCAGCTATTCTAAACTGTGATCTCTCTGTATAAACTAAAGAATGTCTATTACCAATACAAATGTGAACTCAGGCTCTGTCATGGTTTAACCCCAGCCAGCAACTAAGCACCACACAGCTGCTCGCTCACTCCCCCTCGGTGGGATGGGGGAGAGAATCGGAAAAGTAAAAGCGAGAAAACTCGTGGGTTGAGATAAAGACAGTTTAATAGATAAAGCAAAAGCCGTGTGTGCAAGCGAAATAAGGAATTCATTCACCACTTCCCATCGGCAGGCAGGTGTTCAGCCATCTCCAGGAAAGCAGGGCTCCATCACGCATAATGGTTACTTGGGAAGACAAACGCCATCACTCTGAATGTCCCCCCCTCCCTTCTTCTTCCCCCAGCTTTATATGCTGAGCACGGTGCCATATGGTACGGAATATCCCTTTGGTCAGTTGGGGTCAGCTGTCCCAGCTGTGTCCCCTCCCAGCTTCTTGTGCACCCCCAGCCTACTCACTGGCGGAGTGATGTGAGAAGCAGAAAAGGCCTTGACTCTGTGTAAGCACTGCTCAGCAATAACGAAAACGTCCCTGTATTATCAACACTGTTTTCAGCACAAATCCAAAACATAGCCCCATACTAGCTACTATGCAGAAAATTAACTTTACCCCAGCCAAAACCAGCACAGGCTCAAAAGTGCTTTTTCCAGGTCACTATTCCCTCTATTGCATTCTCCCAGTGCTAGGGAGCTGGCTGGCACAAGGGCTTCCCACTTTCTTTTTTTCCCTCACTGAAGCACAGCAACTTCCCTGCCAGTCCTTGGTCACGAATCTTGCAGCAAGAGAGTGAGGAGCTGGGGTATTGCACTGCAAACGTGTGAAATACAGGGCTGCCTGGGAGACAATAATGCTTTAAAAGCCTGTTGTGCTTCTCCTTCTCAATTTGCAAGAACTTGACAAGTTTGCTCTGTGGATGACTAAGAAGACTAGATTCCTATCAGAAGGTATAGGCAGTGCATAATTTTGAATAAGTAAGAAAGAGTTGTATCTGTGTTGAGACTACCCTCTACGCTCAGTGATATAGCTGGAGCTAAGGGCCCCATATATTCCCCTCCTTCCTTGCTGAGCCCCAGGGGCATCCTCAGTGCTCTCTGGAACACAGAAGTTACAGCCCTTGTCACAAGGGTTATTATTTAAAACCAAGTGTGCAACAGCATTTAGTAAATCGGCCGTGCCTTTATCTAAAAAGTCTCTTGCTATGAGAATTGATCAGCTATCTCAGGCAGTGATGAGTTTCCAACTACCGTCAAAGCTAGCAGGGCCCCCTCAGGGCTGGTAAGGCTTTCTGAGTACTGAGTCTTTTTGCTTTGAATAGCTGGTCCTGTAGCATATATATCCAAATTTCCCTCTGGCTATTTAAGGAGGAGATCAATAGTTCTTAAAAATGCCTCAGCTTTTTTACTTCAAAATATACTTTTTAAAAAGTTACCATTGGCTGGACTGTATCTCCTTGCTCCTGGGTACTGGCACTTCAGTATTTATTTTATCCCTGCTTTGGAACTAAATAAGTACTGTCAGTTCACATTGACAGTAAAACAGAAAAAAAAACCTCAAACAAAAGAAACCAAATGTATTTTGCTTTTAAATAAGTTGATGGTCAAGTTCCTAAGCATCAGACCACCTATTATTATTACGAGCACTGAAATGAATGCGTGTCATTTGAACACAGAGGTAATGTGTTCTCCTTAATAATATCCAGCTACTGGAACCTCACGATATTGCCTGTCAAAGCTTTCACAATGCAAAAAGAAAAGCAGAATATATTCTTAGTTATGAGTTAGGTGAATTAAAATAAAATCAATTTCAGTGCATCAATGTATATAATTCATTTTCCTCTAAAGGCTTATCAAATGGCATTTAGCCTGAATAAGTCTAGTAAGGCCAGGTGCTCAGCTGTGACATACTCTAGTAACTGAATTGCAGTAGGTGCTTGAGATCCTATTTTCAAGAGAAAAATGGCCTGGTTAAAAGGATAATTACTATGCTAAATATTAATTATCTTTCTGCTTTCTGCAAACAAAGCTGGGTAGCAAAGTGATTGGTGTATAAAACGTGTCCGCATATGAGAAGACAGAACTGAAACATTGGTGATAGGTAAGCTTCGTGTTCAGCATGTACTGTGAAAAGACATTAAAATATTGCAAATCGAAATGCTCAGCTAAGACGCTGTCTTTCACTTTACGAAGAGCCATAGTACATTAGTCAGCTTTGCAGGGAATTACAAATGTGATTTAAAAGTTACACACTTCATCAGTACATAATAAGGTTTAAAAGTCAAAATATACCTTCTTTTTTTCTTCCCATTTTACCGTGAACTCCCTACACTGGCAGTTTTCCTTCCCAAAACTTTCCAGTTGACCTTCTTTAAGGTTAAACATTCTCCAGCATTCATATGTGGACTAGGAGGAATCTGCTCTGAGGAGTTTAAAGAATTTCCAGCATTGTTATTGCTTTATTATGGATCAGCTGAGATGGATGAAAACTATGTTGAAATTACTTGTGAAGATCCGTTAAAGCTCAGCCTGAAGAGAAATCGTGATCACTGCTAAATCAGGCATACACAGATGTGGACGGCTAGTTCATCTGCCCAGGCTCATTAAGCCTCACAATGATTGCAGATAGTTAGCAGGTTGTAGTACGATATTTGGAGCACCTGTCCTAGCACAGAAGAGAGTCTGTATTCAAGTAAATTGGCTGGGTCTGACATACAGCTAAGGTGGACATCACTGCATGGGCAGTCAGGATCTCTATCCTCAGGAAACAGAATAGGTCTGATCCCTCTAAATGGCATTAACTTCAAGGTTCCTTGGAGTCACACAGGCATTCAGCAATCAAGTCCCATATGACACATTTTGTTTATTGGAGCAATATGTTAACATTTTTACTATTTATTGAATCTCATCTGTAACTAAGTATGTCTGCATAATAAAACCCTCCTGCAATAAGTTGTTAACATGCAGAAGCAAGCCTTTCAATATGTTATAGGTAACCTTTACCTACAGTGCTTCATGCTGTTGAAAATAACAGCTGGAACATGGATTAAATCACACCAAAAATGACCCATGCATCTTGCAATTATTCATGAACCATTTATGATACCAGAGAGAAAATGGTCACTAAATACTAGAGGTCTAGTTTTGGGTAAGCCTATTCCACGAGGAGAAAGAGACTGTACGGCTGCTCAGATCTTTCATGCTTATCTGTAACTTTCATGCCTTTCTTTCTGCCACACTGCTTTAAATACTACTGACCAGATTCTGGCTGCTTATGCTCAATGAGACAAGAGCGCAGGGGACAGTTGGATTCCTGATGCTTGTATTGTCCTGAAACAGTTCCAAGCAGCAAACATTTGGGTAAGAAGTAGAGGAGTCACATTTTAGCCTGTTGATTCCAGGGTCAAAAGAGCCTTCTGCTGATCTTTTCTCTGCCATGCTTCCAGTCCCTGCTACCAGCAAAATGCTTTTTTGCGTATTTTCTCCAGAGAGATGCAGTATAAGAACTACTCCTTCATGCAGCTGACCAGTAATCTGATTTCCATAGTTTTGTTGGCATTGATGACTACTGATCTCTGGGAGTTGTTAAACAAAAAAGTTGGGTTACATTTACTAAAAAAAGTCTACAGAACTTTCAACACAGTTGAGTTTGATAAGCAACAATGACTTGACTCTGCCTTAAATTGCTGCAGAATGAGTCATTTGTCTTTGATGATTTAGAGTTTCTGAGATGCTTCCTTCTTTGCCTAATGTTTCATTTGGGCAATATGCTTAATCAATATTTGCTGATGTTTATGGTCTAATGCGTACTGACAGCAGGTGCAGAAAAAGTAAATCCCCATCTGCATAAAAATCTTGCTGAAATTCAGACACATGCTGTTTCACTGTAATTTTTGTAGACAGGTGATTTTTCATGGTACCTCCAGAAGATTCCTCCCAACTCCCTGCTGTTACCTCTATTTTCCTACCTGCTGCTATCACAAGTTACAGCTTTGTTTATAGCCCTACATGAGGTGCCATTTTTAAGTATATCTATTTGTTTTGTTTGGTGGACTCTCCTTTGGATTCAGTTCAGGTATGTGCTTAGGGTCCATGGTTTGCATCATGACTTTGAGTGTTCTGGTAGACGAATGGCCTCCTTTGAAATGCTCTTGCTGTTCACTAGGACAAGGGGATGTCATGCTTAAGGCTTTAAAGCAGGGGTGGAGATCCTGTGTCCTGGGGACCAGACTCTCTAACTGTTTCGTCTGGTTTCTGGCAAGATATGGTGAATGGTGTTACCTTTTGGGGAGAATTTTTTTTTTCTTTTCATTGCTATTTCATAGCAGTATATTAATGAGATACAGTTAGGCAAACTTCTCTATGCTACTGCCAAAAGCTTTTGTTCTAAAACTTGGATCAGTGGCTTGAAGATTAAGGACAAGGAAAAATTATAACAACTTGTCTCTAAAACTGGGAAAGTCTGTGTAGTTCCTTATTTTACTGGTTTTTAAGGGTCAGCATTACTCTCCTGTCTCTTTTAATATACCCTCAGGAGATGGGATGGCTTCCTTGCTTTGCTTTGCCTTGCTTTTTGTCTGGCGAAACAGAAAATGACATGGTTTGTATGAGCCAATTTATGGTCACAAACTGCTAGAATATGTCTTAATCTTCCTGCTAAATTATTCTGAATAATTTGCGTTAGTGTTCTTAGAGGTCGCCGAAGATCTGAGCTGCATTATACAAGTACATAATCTTCCCTCAAAATTTTTAACCTAAAGGGAAAAGAAAAAGGAAAATAAAAGGCACAGTCTTATCCACTGTGACAAAGCACTACTGGAATCAGGAATAGAAAACTTGATTCCTCGCCAGGTACAATACACTGGACCATGTTATCACCTAATAGTCTAGTTCTTAAAATTAAATAACCAAATACCCTTCAAGAAGGACCAGAAAAAGCAAAATATAAGGCGATATCAAAAAATGGCTTAACAGGAAAACTACATAGGGTCATACTTACAGATGTATTAAACAAAGTAATGTGATATTGTACCAGATGAGATATGGGGGAAAATGTCTATATAGAGCAGGAAAGCTCCAAATTCCATGTTAAAAAACAAAACAAAACAAAAACCCCACCAAAACACAAAGCAAAAACAATGACAAAATGGTACATTTCAAAACTAAATAGAATGTGAGAAAGAACAATTACTGGTTAGTGGATTTTTTTTGTTTGGTTGGCTGCTTAGGGGATTTTTTTTGTTTGGTTGGCTGAAGGGCTGGTTTTTTTAATAACATAACTGTATAATTCCATATACAGTTTTGAAAATCTTGAGCTATTTTATCTGATTTTCAGGTAAAAAAGCTAGGGAAAATTAGATAAGTTGAGCTACTGGTTTAAAGACATAAAATGAAAATCAGAAAATAATTAAACCAAGCCACGTGAGAATAATCTCAAAGCAAGCTGAAGCTAAGCCAATAGTAACTCAGGCTCAGCTGTGCCTATACAACAAAGGCAAAATGCAATACAGCGGGGAAAAGCTGTGGGAAGAAATGCATTAGAACATTATCCATTACAGTATGCCAGAGAAAAATGAGACCCTGTGCTACTAGATTTCTCAGAAAAGCTTTTGGGTAAAAATCTGTAACTAGCAAAAGCAAATGCCTTGCTATTATTTTTCTGCAACTGTTTCAAAGACATTGGTAACTAGAAGATGTCCACGAGAAATGTGGGATTGAATGCCAGCTCTAACTGAGGCTTCCCTTGTAAATTAACAGTCTTTGTCAGGACTCCAGTTAAAGAAAAGAAATGGAAAGGTTATATTGCTAAGCAAGCTGGAGAGAAGACATTGAATAGCTGGGATTCTTTAAATGTTATGAGAGTTGTCTCAGAGCAGTCATAAAATACTGGATGCTGATACATGGAAATTAAAGGAAATGTGAGTATAAAGTGTTTCCAGTCCTTTTGCACAAGCACCCAGAAAATTGTCCCACTTAGCAAGAAAGCAGAGGGCTGCAGAGGGTGAAGACAATCACTAAGCTGGACAAAATTAAAATTAGATGTATCTCTAAAAATAAATATTATGAAAGATATTAGGAGAAACAGATTGACAAGACAAAACTACTGTTAATAATTGATCGGTCTGTTGATTATACCTCAAAATGTGGAGGACTTTCTGACAGCATAATAAACAAGACTATTTGTTACACTACAAACAGATTTTGTAGTCTTAGCCAGGGAGCTGGAAGCCAGAATTTGTCTCAAAGAGTATTAGTCTGGGAGTTCTACACAAGGTTTCATTTTTCTCATTTAACTTGCAAGGGAATGAGGTAATTTTTTATGATGAAAGCTTATTCTATTCTAAACATCAGGATTACAAAATCTTACTAATTATATGACACAGGTCAGAATTTCCTGACTCCAGTTGCCACTATTAAGGTGATCACATGCATAAAACTCTGCAAAAGAATGAAAATTAGAAATCAGAGGCATTCAGTATAGTTCTCTCCTTCAGTTTGTTTTTAATACAAGTAAGTTTTAAGGGAAACAGTCTTGCACAACTGAAAACATTATCTACATCTGTTATATCTAAACATCTAGCCTAAATATTTCATAAGTGGCATTTCTTTCAACATATCCTACTATTACCCTTGTTAGTTTCTCCTTTTATCTTTACTGTCAATATTGTTGATGTTAAAAGTTTTCTTGGTCCCATTCTCATTATTCTGGAATCATTAAATATTATGCTTGTGACATAATGGACTTTTCCACAGCAATCAACTGTGATGTCATAAAGCAAAAATGTTATGATTTTGAATAAAGAATAAGTGATAGGAAAATGAAAATTCAGGTTCCCTAAATAATGTAAGCTAAGAAGAATATTAAAAACATTTTTTTTTTTTAGCTGTGATATTTTTGTTTTTCTATGTCATTTCCATTAAATTAAATGCCAATACTGGTGGCATATTATTCACACAGTCATTTTGGGAAAAATGGGGCACAGCAGTGCGAGAGCAAATATGAGGAAGAATTTCTGTTAAGCTGTTTGTAACTAAAAGCACAAAATGTGCCAGTACAGATGAAGAGCTGCTATTTTGTTGTTTGATTCTTATTAAGCAAGAAGTCTGACAGAGTCAATGGTTTTGCTAGAAGACACCCACTGAAATTCTCAAAAGACCTCGCTTCAATACAGCAGCATGTAAGAAACTCTCTCTAGTGCAACTCTTGTAAGCTACAAGTTTTGAGATTTCATGCTTGCAAAGGCATCTCTCTGAATGTGAACTGAAAATGGGTGCCCTGCATCGTGGCATAAGGCAGCCTGCACCTTGACCTTTCTCTGCAATCTCTTCTAATCTTCTGAATTGCTCCAGGTTACAGAACACTGGGGATCAACCACACACGCTCCAGCAGATCTAGCTCCTCCAGGTACATGCATTTCTTCCTTTTAGGGTCTTGTAAGCACTCACAAGGGACACACAAACAACTTTCTCTGTTCAAAATATGACTTCATTTTAATGAGAAAAGAGGCTAACAGAAAATGGGCTTGTCGAGTTAATTTAATAATTTTTCCTTTTATTGTCAGTCAGTATTGATCTTTTACTCTAGCTATAAACTCTGTGTGTCTTGCATTTTATTTGTCTTACATGTCTGTGCAGTTGACCTTTTGGCACCATCTATTAAAGGTGCTGAAATCTTGTTCTGCTGTGGTTTCTGAAGCTGGGTTAAACCAGTTTGGGTAGTTCAGCAGAATCAACATGTGTTACACCAAAGTCAATGGTCCTGAATGTTTGCTGACAGCCTGATACTTCTGCAATTGTTCCTTCCTGTCTTCATTTCCTGACGAATCAGCAGCTGAAGTAATTAAAATGCACACGGTAAACAGCTTAGTAAAAATAAAATAGAATACATATTATTTAATTATTGAAAATTATTTCAAATCAGACCTCTCTCTCTCTCATACAGTTATACATGTCATCTTCTGTCACCTTCCCAAGAAACATTGTCAGAGTGAATTAACAGGATATGGTTAATTTTGCTGCTTGCAGTTAATTGCTTCCTAGAAAAAGTGATCAAAATGAGGTGTTGGAACAAGCTTTACAAAGCTGCTGCTTCATTAGTGGGTACCACTGGTTTGTTTGTGCGCATGGAGCAGTGAGGGGGAAGGAGAGAGTAGAGCCAGTTATGCATTTGGGAATTCATCCTTTTGATAATCACAGTCTGATACTGAAAAAGCCACGAGCTGAGAAGTGGTAGGAAGTAGAACTTTTCAGGAGGAATTGCCTCTGACTTTGGCCATTCCTTTTTGACCCCCAGGTATTTTTAACATGTATCTCTAGTTACCACTGCTCTGTAACTGGTAACTTACTCAAGGCTTGTTTAGGGGTTCCTCACCTGTGTAGAGATAATGACTGGTCAGTCCAACCTGTTTCAGTTATATAGATTACGTTTGTATATGAAAGACGTGCATGACTGGTATTCTGGTTGTGGCTCTTTATGCATATAAATTCAGTTCATCTTATACCTGAGGTTTAAGTGTAAATAATTCAATAAAACCTTGTGTACAGAAGGATCTTGCTGAAAAGTCGATGCTGCTTGTGACCTGAATAAGGCAACCAACGTATATTTTCTTCCTCTTGGCTACAAACCTAATAACTGAATATATAATACGCTTAGGTTTCCTCAGTCCAGAAAAACCCAGAATTTCCTTGTTCAAGATTCTGGTATCAATTCTTTCCTAGTCCACAGTTATTTAACTGTTACCAGAAAACTATTGATATCAGGTAACAGTGATCTATTATCAATCACATGTAATGTTGGAAGTATCCACAAAAGGTCTTATCCCTTTTGTGTTACATACGATATACAAACATAGCATATCAACTGCATTGTAAATGCAAGGCTGAGGCTTTACATAAATCTAATCTCATTCTGTTTCTAAAGGGCTGTAAATCCTGTTGAGGTGACTTTCAGAGAAGGCCATGGAGAAAATTTAGACCCTGACTATCCCTTAGCATGCAGCAGAGCAGTAATGTACTTGCAAGTGCTATCAAGGATCCTACCTGTCCTTGCCCACACGGCTCCTGAACTTTCCTGCCATAAGGGTAGATTGGATTTGTTGGTAGCCTGATCTCAAGGTGCCTTTATAGTAGATGGATGCTGGTAGCTAAGCCAGAGGCACATTACAGCAGCAATAGGTGCATGTGTTCGTGCATGTATACATGTGTATAGAGCCGAGCTTCAAGGTGCCAGATTTTAGCCCGTTTCCTCAAGATACTGCATAAATATAACATGATCTAGTGAGCTTTCAGTCCAGCTTCTTGATGAGAGATGTCAGACAGACCCGGCAGGTGGTGCTGAGATAACTTCTGAGTGTGCAAGAAGGGGCCACATGTTCTTTTTTTAGTATATTGAAAACATGACAGAGATGGATTTTAAAGTCTATGTTAAACAAAATGGTGATCTCAGTTTAGTTCCTTGTGGCCAAAGCTATCCATCAGAACCAGCAGTTTTGTTTGTAATTCCAGAAGTGAAATGGAGACCTAAAAGGAAATGACACTTTGGGGATTAGAGTTAAATAACATTCGTTCATCAGCTTACACTTATGCTATATGTCCTGTGGATAGTGGTTATGTACTTTTTTGGATAGTCAATCTAATGCAGTTAGCAAACATTAATTCAGTGTTTGAACAATGTTGTCAAAGAATAAGGATCACATATTTACCCTGGGCTAGTGCCAAAGATGTTGAGATTTGAAAGGTAGGTGTTACAGTGCCTTGCATCTTTGTCTTACTAAACCCTCTACTATACCGCACTAGTTTCAAAAGGAGAGGATGAAAAGCTACTGGCCAGTCTGGCGGTGAAAGAAAAATACACATCTGAAATATTGTGCACTGAAGTGCAATCTGTGTTGCACAAATTGCACTAACCTGTGTTCTGCTGATTTAGATGTGTTGCTTTCCCATACGATGCCTAGTAAAGTAAGACACTTCCCATAAACACTTCCTCGGTGCAAAGGAAACTCAATAAAGGTAGCCAGTAACTAGCTGACAACCAGGCATGTTTTCACTCTGTCTCTTCTACAGATGTAGAGGCAGTAAGCAGGAAACCGTTACCATTTGAGACCTACAGCCCAAAGCTGCCCTCAAGAAGGGGCCAGAGAAGTGGGGCTCACTTTCCTCTTTCTAACCTGTTTTTCCTGAAGCATATCTGTTTCTGTCACTCAGGAGAAGCCCCTTCTCTTGAAAGTCTGCCTCTATACAATAAAGCTAATGTCTAGGGCACTTCCCATGGAAGGAAGAAATTTGTATGCTAACTCTTGATCTGTGTCTAAGTTATGCCTGAAGAAAGTTTAAAGCAAAATGGCCATTGGAGTGGCCGAAAGCTGCATCTTCCTTGTCTTGTTAGGGTGCTCTAAATAGCTGGCTGTGGAGCTAGGCTGCTTCTTTCTCTTCCTCACACTTCTCATGAGCCTTGAACTCCTTGTTAGTTAACAGCACAGCTTCAGCCACAGAGGTGAGGTGTGCCTCACTGACAGCAGGCAGCAGGAGACATTGTTGGGACACGTACATTTTTCTCCCATCTGATTGAGGTGGTAGTCTTGCTTTCTTGATTCCTGAACGAATGCTTTAGCCTTCCAGCTGTTTTATCAAAGAATCAGGGGAGAGGAGAAGCACTGCTGCTGCATTGGGAAAGACAGCTGCAATAACTGCATTCTATGGGAGCCTGAGCCTACCTGCACACTAAATAAGCTGAGAAAACATCTACCAAATTCAGTTCTCCAGAAGACATAAGCTCGTTTTAAAATTCCAGTCAGGTTCATTTGAGAGAGGTGGAGGAACCAGTACTCATGTAGAAACTCTACATCCAAAAGCAAGATTCTTTGTTCACCTAAGCTCTTTACGCGCTGCCCTACTCAGCTTGGTGCCAAGCCCCCCATTCTGTAACACGTGCTTAAAACTTGCAATGCAAAAGCTGCCTGCCACTTAGTCAAGCAGCAAATTCATAAAAAACTGCCATTGTCAATAGTTGCTGCGTGCTACTTTGTCTTGCAGAAAACTAAGATTGTTCTTGCACGCTATGGAACGTGGATAATTTGTAAGCTTGAACTGTAGCTACTACCCACCGCAGGTATAATTCAGCCTGCCATGCATAAAGCAAGGAAGTTGAATAATTATTGATCACACTTTATTTCAGAATTCAAATAGGCAGTGTAGGAACTACATATCACAGTGTTTCATTTCTACTAAAAACCGTGTACTGTACCAGCATTTCTAGTGCCGTATGATTCCATAGGCAAAAGTAAGTGCATATTTCAAGATAAACACCATCTCAATGCTTCTGACACAATTTCTCATTACAGAATTATACACTTACTATAGATGTGCATCTGGTGGGTGATACTTCATTTTCCACAGTGAAGATGTTATCTTGCCTAGCTGGGCTTTGACTTCAGAAGAAATGAAGCACCGCATGGAGAGGTAATGTACCTGGAAAAGACAGGGCCACAGACATATCTCTATCTCAGCAGTTAGGCTAGGAAAGTGCTTACCCACCTCTGCAGTTCTAGACAGTCTCACACAGAGTAAAATTCAGCACTTCTTAGTGATGGCATTGAATCAGCTTGCTCCAGTTATGCTTTGGTGTAAGTGTCAAATTATGAGAGAAGCCAAAAAGTTCCACATTTGTCACAGTTCTTTGGAGTTAACTATGAACAATTAGTTATGCCCCACAAGTCAGTAAGTATTCTAGTGATTGTGATTTCTAGAAAGTGGTTTCTGTAAATTCTTTGCATTCTTCTTTTTGAAGAGACTGAATAACTTAGGATTTTGATTGTTCTTTCATATTTTTGACAGTTTAAATGCTCCTTATGGAAGAAGAGTTTACTTCCCTGCAGTAGGTACACCATGTTTCTGCTGAGCCTGCTGTGAATCAAACTAAACTCTGTGTACTACATAGTCTGAACTAGTAATCTTCACTGCTTCATCTTCATATGGTCCTTCAATTCTTTTTGGCACAGAGGTTATTAAAGTGCAGGACTACACGTATTTTGCCCCTTTGCATGATGACAAGTGTAAACACCTAGTACAGTCTGTCATGAAATGGATGGATATTCATTTTCTGTCTAGAGAAGCATGTGGGCTTATTGTAACAAATTTTGAAATATATTGCGGAAGAGAGCCACTCTGCCCTCTTCCAGTTATCACACTTTCTCACTAGCACTGTCAAAACACACAAATGACTTATTAGAGCTAAAAATTACTTTCATAAATATAAAGTGAGCTAGAAAGACATGCACACTACAACAACCTGATCTAATAGCTCAAAACTTTTTACTATTTCACTTGTCCCAGTTCTCTTGTCTGCCTTTTAAGCTTCTGGAAGCTGTATTGCATTGTAAGGATGCCACATCATAGTACAATAAAAGCACCATTTATGCCAGTAAAGCTGGTGAAATGAATTACAGTAACAGAAATAAATCAAAAAAGCCATGAAATTATGTTTAAAAGTATACTTTTTTCAGCTTAAAACAAAGATTTTTGGCCAAGGGTTTATTCGGAAAGCAGCCTACTCCTCTGCCTTTCTACACAGTCTCTTTTATGCACAGCACTTATTTCTAAATGGTTTGAAACCAAAGTAGCAGGAAAAAGCCCTTGGATTCTTCCTCTAAACCCAGGTGTAAAGATACAAAAATAAAATCTTACCACTGTACTAAGCACTGAGTTGGCCAGAATGCCTCTCTCTTAGCAAGTCAGTCATGTTCATACATCACAAAAATCTGCAAACTCAAAGTGTTTGTCAAAACATTTTTATTGGTTACATCTGCTCATGTTGAAGAAAAATAACATAAAATTCTATGAACCTCAGTAGAAAAAGGGGCCATTTCTAAAATAACAACATTGAGCAGAGTGTCTGATTTGTGTTTGGATGTAAATAAGTTTGACTCAGAAGCCCTTGCCTGGAAAACTGTTATTACTGAAAAAGAGAGAATAGAAACTGGCAAGATTTAGGTGATAATTCTAGGTTTCTGTGGATGCAACTGTAGGACATATTTGGAAGAGACAGACAATTTAGTGCTGTATGTTTCTCAAAATATGAATGGCAACTTGCTGAAAGTAGTAAAATTTCATTTTTTTTCTTCTGCCGTGCTTGTTGCGTGCAAAGAAGAGGAAAGGTGCTGCCACTGGTTAGAAATGCTGTTTTGCAAAGAAATGTTTTCTGATCTGCATGCCTTAGAGAAATCCTACACATTAAAAAACCAAACATTGCTGAAAAATAGGTAAACTTCTTTCTCTGGATTCACTGTGGTTCATTTTAGCTAGGTTGGATGCGTAACTGCCTTTCACTTGAGGAGTTTGCCATAAATACCAGGTGGCAAGGTTCCTATGCTAGGATCACACTTTAAAACTGAGATGTTGCTATGCAATTTTCAGTATGAAATAACATGACAACTGTGAGCCTTCACTCCTTGTTTTCTCTTAGTCATTAGTAGTGCTAAAGTTAGTGGTGTTAAAAATACTGCTTTGATACTATTGCAACTCCCAGCCTTTAGCTGAGGGTTGCTTGGGGGTTAGGCTATGTTTTGAAGTGTTACGCACTGTCTGTTACCACTTGATCTGCCTCTAGGGTGCCTTGAGGTTGTGAAGTGACAGCAGGAATCGCTTGTGTTCTTGCAAAGCAGCCCACTGAAATGAGAAGCTGTATGGCTTAAGCCTGATTCTGTGATGTTCAGCTTTTGCACCTTGGTTGTGGTTCTCAGCCCTTCCATGACACAAGCAGACACAGGTATCAAGATATCCCGTTCTTTTTTTCGAGGACATACCTGAAGTTAACCCTGTGGTTCACTATAATTTTGCCCGAGTTTGACTGGCCACAATGAATGACAGATTAAAAAGAGATATTGCCAGGAAGTAAATGCCGTGACGTTTACTTGAACAGATAGAAAAAAGTTGATACTTGAGACACCTGAGTCTTTGAAAATAAGGGGGCTCATAGCCGTGTTGCTTTCCAATGGGCTATGGATAGTCTAGATGGAGTGGTAACCTCGTGCAACAGCACAGCAACAACAAGGAAATGGTCAGTATGTGCGGGAATTTCAGAAGATTCTTCTTATTTCTGGTTTTCTTATCCCCTTCTTCTTCCTTGTTCTGTTTCTTTTCCTTTTCTTGACTCCTGTGCTATATCTGCAGTTACTTTCTTGATGCAAATGCAAAACTGGATGATTTCTAAGCATAATGTATTGAAATTCCTTATACAAATGCATATGCGTATATAACATTTCTGACACCCGTTTGGCTTCCTACCATGGAAACAATGCCAAAATAGACTCTTTTAAACATGAGTAAGGCAGATATGAGACCCAATCTGAAACATGGTCTGGCTACAGACACTCTGTCTCTGCAAATTTGTACCAAAATGGCCTGAAGAGACCTAGCTTCCATAGATACAACATAGCACTCAACCTCCAGGTCTCTTTCCAGTTTATGAGGAAAGCCACACTGAATCCTTGAACTCTTTTTCTAGGATATCAGAAATTACTAGTTCTGTCACTCCTTGCTTACAACACTGAGACATGCGCAGAACCCAGCAAGAAATAAATGAAGAAAGTTTGCAAACTTTATAAAGATTTATGACATATATGCATACTTTAATGTCATTGTACTTATTGTATGCAACATACTTAAAATTCTAGTTTTTGTATTTTTCCTAAAGAACTTAATATTGCAGGAAAGTTGAACTGTCCACTCTTTTCAGTGACTATGCTAGCATCTCTTCTATCTGTCTAACATATTGCATGGAAATAGAGCCTATATCCATGGCAGTCCTTAGGTGTAATTGTGGTATTAAGGCCACTGTGGGAGCTGATAGCAGTTGCCAGTTCCCAGGTCCAGGTATGTGCCCTGGCCCTGTCCCAGCTGTATGTTTGGGTGAGATCACTGTGTACACCCTTGCTTCTTCACACCCCAGAAACCTGTCACAGTTTCTACTGGAAGGAATCCTGGGCACCTGGTCCTAAAAGAAGCTGGAGTGCAGTCATCCAAGTTCACAGACTGGACAGTTGGAGAACCGAGACCCTGAACCTAACACTCAGCTTAGATTTAGCTATTTAGAAATGCAGAGAATAAATCCTGTTCTTCTCTGAGGCCTTGAGACCTGACAGCCAGCCAAAGAAAGGCATGCTTTTTTCCAGATGGTTGACTGCCTTCCAGTCCTCTCCTGGACTTAGGCACTTTAACCTTTCATTTTTAATTTTGTTTCTTTTTTAAGAACCCCTTAGTCAACTTGCGTTGTGTGGCAGAGTAAGTCATAATTTGTTTGAGATTTGTGTTTTCAAGTCGTACTATTTATTAATGTGATATGACATTGCATACTTAAAAATCACTGGTCTAATATATACATTTTACAGTATTCAGAACTGAATGTTGTCCCAAAAGATATGTTAATATTTAAATGTACATATTCTCCATAAAACATAAAGAAATACAAACTACAAGCTTAGTGCACATTCAGATCTCTTGATTATATTTACGCATTTTAAATATCACACTGGCTCATTTACATAGCCAAAATAGTTTCGCAAATCAAAATGGAACAATTATTTCAAGTTAGAAAAATGGTAATTACACATATTTTAGTGTATTTACTCAGCTACAGATCTGGATAAATATTGTGACCGTCGAAAGAACATTTGTCACCTAAAAAATTGTTGTTCCACTGGAAGCAATTATTTCGTAGATAAAAACACTGATTATGCATCAAGAGTGGTTTGGTTTGGTTTTGCTTGTTTGGTTTTTTTTTTTACAGACATGCATAAATATTTCTATGAGCCTTCATAGATGGCAAAGTCTGTCACAGCAGGTATACCTATGTATGTATCTCACTTCCTCATGCTTGCAGGGAGACTTGTCACAGGGGACAGAGGTGCCGTATCACAGCTGGCCAGCCCGAGTTCCTGCCGAAATCCTCCCACGGTACCAGCCTCCTGCACGCAGTCAGTGAAGGGCAGAAACTCTCCACTGCTACCGACCCTCTGGTCCCCAATAAACTTTCTGACCTCAGTTTTCTACATGTTAGAAAAGTTAAAGGATTACTTTACATTACTTGTTTTACTTTAAATTTGTATTCATTTAATGAATTATGCTTTAGTTATACAACACTATAGAGTGTTTGCATTAACTGTGCTACATAAAATTTAATGGTGGGTTAATAGCAGGATAATTTCCCTATGGAAAATAATTATGGCTTTGACCCTCCTGGAGTCAGAATAAAATGCTGCAGGGATAAGAAAACTTATTATTGTTAACTCCCTAAATCCTACCATAACAGCTGAACTGAAAAATAGCTTATGTACTTTGGGTAAATTTTTCATTTAACAAATTGTCATGACACAGAGTTGAGAGATATGTACATATTATCCTTTCCAAGACTTCTTTAGCTTTTATGTCATTGACAATATATGTATATATTTTTTTTGACTGGATCAAGTATTTAATCCTTTGATTTGTCTGGAATCTCATTTTAGAAGTCATTACTAAATCCGTCAGGACCTAGGGCTGTGCTAAAGTGATTTAATATCCTTATAAAGTTCCCCTATATTTGCCAGCAGTTCTAATTATCACGTTAAATGCACTGCAATGACAGAAAAAAATGTAACACATCAAAATGATTATAAATGGTTTTGAAAACTTGAAAACATTCTTTTTGAAAGAAGAAAGTGTGGCTGTTGAAAGAGCCTTTTAAACTGCTATTTAAGAAGTCATCAAACCTCTTTTTGCTCAATTGCTGTTTGCATTATTGAAAATAATTGCTTATTTTCATTTTAAAGGGATGGCTAAGAGAGTTTACTCACCTTAGCGTCTCATGAGTTGACTTCAGAATTTTTTGTGTTGTATATCTACAATACTAAAAGGACTTTAAAATCACTAAATAAGCTAATTAATTTTGAATAGGTCAGAATCAAGGTTTCCTGGGTAACTGTACACAATCAGATGCATGATTATAGTACTAAAAAACAGATTCGTGTTATAGGTTACATGTCAAGTACTTGTTGAGGGGCTATCTTTTTCATATTTCTTTATATTCTCTTGCCTCATGGGTGACCTCAGGCCTGACATACCTCATAAATCCCAGTCCTTATGATGAACATAGAATTATTAATTTTTGCCTGGTGTTTTCTGTGACATTCATTGCTGTAATACAAGACTGTTTTGTAAATTAATTAATTTCTTATTGCAACAGGTCTGAGAGTGAAGTAGATTTTATCTTTATTCAGGGTGAACGGGAGTTTCAACTGCTAGAGACAAACTGATTGGGTGAGCTTGGCTGAAGATGCAACAGGCCAATTTTTCAAAGTGCTCTGTAAGACTTATTTAAAAATTTCCAATGGATTTTTCCAATTCAATTTCTTTTTATCAGTTTTGATTGGAACTAAACTTTGTCTTTGAGAAAGAAATAAAAGAGAAAAAGAAAGAATAGCCTTAAATTTCTCCAGGATATTCTGATTCAATTTTTATTTTTGCAATTATTTTGTTTCAGGTATCTTTATAAAGTTGTATTTGAACAGTTTTGAAATAACTTCATGTAGTAAAGCATAGTGATAAAGCAAAGTATAGATTTTTATTGTTTAAGTAACACAAAGCAGTCAAGGAACACAAAGCAAAATGTATTTGTATTTTAATTGCTGCATGGGAATTTCTGTTCTTTTCCCCCAGTACAACTGCTGTTGTTGCCTGGCTCTAAGAGTTTTGATTAGAGAGCCTCAAGGCCTGCCTGCTCTCTCTCTGGCGCACTGTTTCGCAGCCCCCTTATCATGCAGGACACATTTTCCAGCTTCTGCCACAAATGGGAGAAGACGCACCTCTGCAGCTGGGGCAGGGGTGGCTGCCAGCCAGGCCAACCCACCACAAGCACAAGCCTGTTACCTTTTATGTGAATGAACCACCAGCACGGAAGAAATGCACTCCTTACACAGAGGACTTGCCACGGCTGTTTGTTCTCAACCCAATCGTAAGGTTTCACCCCAGTTGTTTTACAGAAGCATGAACAAAGAGTGTGAGATTTTGGAATCACCTGCAGATGCCAGCGCAGGTTATACCCAAGGGGGTCTCGACTCCCCTGTCCCAGTCTCCTATGGCCTGTAGCATTTTTGGCCCTGTACTTCTCTGTCTTCTTCCCCGAGATCCTGCTCTTCCTTCTTTCCAGTAGTTTCTGCACATACTTATTGCACCTGCCACACTTCCATGTTCTTGCTCCGACCCACCTTCTGCTCTTCTTCCCGTCTCTGGTGTCTAATCTCCATTCTTCCCGTGGTCCTGCTCCTTTCACTTCCCTCCAGTTTGGATCTTCGTGCCCTTTGCTACACGGATTGAGCAGCAAAGGCAAGGAAAGCACAGGAAAGACAACCCACAACAATTTTCAGCATTTTGAAAAGCGGTGTCATTAAAAGCCTCTCTCGGGCTTTGTGACTCTCTCTTATACATGGGTGAGTATCAGGCTCATTTCAGATAAAATTTTGGTGATTTATCTGTTATACACAAAGATGTTTCTACTGGTCCTATATGAACTAAGATAGGTCTATCATCAAATTAGGCTAGATTCTCATAAGGATGGTAAAATCACATCCCTGACAGCAAGGTGATCCTCCCACCAAATTTTGGTTCTGGTTCTAAAGCATAAAAGCACAGGAGCTTTGTACTGAATGGCTGTAAGAATTTTATATTATTAGACAGTGTATTTATTTCCTCTGATACATTCTTGGAAATGGCTGAATTGTTCCGGCTGAAAATTCCACAAATGAAAAAAAGAAAAAATAGCCACAACAGTAACAACAGAAAAAACATACGGTTGACCACAACCTCAACTGTATTCTCGTCATAGAAAACTTCACCTTGAATGAGTGCAATTTTCCATAATTATAAGCAGCCCAAGACAGACTCTTATGATACTGAAAGCACTGGGTGACACTGCTACCACATCGCAGTCTGACATGAAAAGTGGATCATTCTTTCAAGACATGTCTCTAATTTTGATATACTGCTTAAATTTTTTGTGTTGGCAAAACTTAGGCTGGGACAGTGATTCATACAGGTAGCTTTTCTATTAATGTGTGCAATTATATTTTTCAATCTGAATATTTTTACCGTATCTCTGAGGTCTGGGAATCAGTGCATCCCCTATCATACTCATTAGTTAAACAGAGAAAAGCTATCACTGGAGAAGCATAATCTCTCTATACTTAATAAATGAAGACAAGTTTGCTTAAGTTCTTCAAGTTTATTACATAAACAGGCTAGAAAGATGAAAAGTCACATACACACAGATAATTTGGAGCACAAAAAACAATATTTAGAGAGAGTTGCTTGGAAAAGAAAAGAGAGAATAACATTGAGAAAGTGTAAATTTGCTCTGTGCTGTTGACATCAAAACCGCTGAATTATTAAATCAACTGCAGAAAATTGCATTTATACATAAAAATATTGCATTACTTCAAAATACTTTATTATTATAAAAATACATTATTATTATTATTAATCTCATTTTGAAGCTCTTAGTAATTTTTGCCTGGGAGAAAAACTTGTTTCCTTAATACATTTGACAGTTTGGGTGGGTTTCCAGAATCTAGAATGATCTCCTTGGCTAGGAAGCCGTCTGGCACTTGCCCTTAATCTTTTCCACAATTCATATCGGCCAGATGAGCAACAATGTCTATTATTTTCACAGCCAGCCTCAAATTTGCTCCCTACATAAAATTAACCTGGTTTCAGATTTGTAAGTGGCCTTCAAGGGTCCTTTGAACATGTTTAGGAATCTGACTTTAGGCATTTACTTTTTTAGATGTTGACCACTACTTCCAATCTGAAACATAAAAATGAAACGTTTGAATTTTAAACATGCAATGTTTGGATAAGTTGAGAGTCTCCTACATCTCTGTTAAGTGGAGTTTTTCTTTTAAACTGGCAGTTACTGGTATAAATAGCACTGAAATTTTGGCAGTAAGTGAATCTAAGAATATGGATTTGTCAACTTCATCTCCCAAAACACTACTGTAAAATACTTATTTTTAGACCTAACTGTCCCAGTATGAAACTGCCAATCAGACAAATACAACATAGAATAAAAGTTGAAAACCATATGCTTTAGGTAATATTTTCAGCAAAGTATACCAATGGTCACAGAATAGTACTATTGATGTGATTAGTCTATGAAGCCACAGATGAAATAAAGATCAAATTTTGATGTAGAATCCACTGAGTTTGTAATTACCCCTTATCTCATGCCATGCATAAAGCCTGGGCAAAGATATGTAAGATCTGGAGGCCAAGCATCCCTCTTGACAGGAACAAGCTTCCAGTGCAGAAAAGGTAAACGGACAACTCAGTCATCTTTAGGAAACCTTCCTCTCACGTAAGTGCTTATATCATAGTGAGGATGATGGTTACAACAATGAATTTCCTCCCTATTCAGTCTCCCCCTGGAAATATAGAACTCAGTCTTGATACATGGTAGGACACAAATACAGTCAATGAAAACTAATAGTAATAGCATAAAGAAAACTAAATCCCTATGTCATATGATTTTACTTTGAAAATGGGAAGTAGGCCACAAAAGATGTCATTTTTGCTCTTAAAATCTTACAGCAAAAAAAAAAGTAAAGCAATACTTTGAAGAAAAAACTGTTTTCTAATTCTTGTAGACAGAGCAAGTAAAAATTAGCTTTCAAATATTTTACTTTACGTATAAGGTATATACACTAAAAATCGAATGCATCTTCTTAAGCATGTAATGTCTTCCTAGCTTTAAAGTCATGATATTTTGAGTTTGGGAGAAGACTACCCTAGTTATTAATGGGAGAGAGATCAGAACAGAGTGAAACTCAGAATATTAATCCTATTTGTACATGTACAATGGAGACATGTACAACTTGTGCAGCAAGAATGTCTGCACAAACAAAACTACAGCAGGTACATACTGTGGCACCGTTTTTAGGACTCCCCCACAATAGTTGATTTCTCAGAGAAAATCACAGCTTTTCGTCCAACACTGTGCCTGCTCTATTTAGGAACTGTGAGGCCTGGGATGAGGGCAGGCAGAGCTTACAGAAACCTCGTGGGCTGCCTCAAACCTGTTTCTGCCTCAGTTGTTGCCATGGAGCTTTGGAGAGTTTGACAATTCAGGGCAATCACTGGATCTCATATTCGCTCCCCATTTTCATGTTGTTTTTCAGAGAGGCTCTGGCTAACGTTTGCCAAGGAGGATTTCTCTCCACAAACTTTGCAGCCCATACTAACACTGTCAACTAGGGCCTTAACATTTAGGGAAAGGATGCTGTGTAGACAATTGTGGGCACCTAAACTTGTCCAGGAAAGTCCACTACCCCCTGGAGCCTGGAAATCCAGCATCTCTCATGGTGCAGGTCTAAATTAGATTTACTTTCTCTCTGTTGAAACATGGTTTGGGCATGCTAAAAATAGTGACCAGAACACACCACAGGATGCAGCCATGCAGGTCTAGATTATATCTGGCAGTCCATAGCTGACTATGCCTCGCAGCTAGACCATGAGGCTGGCTACATAACCACAGTGCAGGAAGAGTCTCAGAGCTCCTCTCTTCTCCCCACTCTATCTGCAGCTGGAGCTTTGGTTATCTCCAATTTCCATACCGAGTCTGGACCATCTCTTCCTGTCTATCTGTTCTTTGTATGAGCTCATGACTGGGCACTAGGATACTGCACGGTCAAATGAGAAATTATCATCTCCTTCCTACTTCTCCGGTTACAGCACTGTGAAGGAACAGTGATAACCTTTGTTAAAATGTGTTGTGAGAAGCAACAGTTTTTCCATAATTTTATGAGAGTCATAACGTTGACTTTGAATTTTTCATAAAAAACAGACCTCATAAAGCAGAATGTGAATTTGGGAAAAGAGCTCTCAGAATGAGTAACGTTCCTGTTGTATGCCAGTTGGTAAGAGGCCTGTGCCAAGCTCACACTGCTCTTCCCTGCTGCCAGCGCGTTGCTGTATGTGCCGGATACACAGATGTTGTGAAGGTGAGGCAGAATTTGTGGAAGGCTCCTTGCTCAAGGGTTATCCATCAAGAAACCTAGCACCTCTGTCAGCAGATTTGTGCAAAAACTCTGCACAATGTGCTGGCAGTACACTTCTGTGTCTGAAGTCAAATTAAGATGGTATCACTTCTACTTGTCCCTGCCAGCACACAGCCTCACAACCTCCCTGAATCTGCCTGGAACTGAGGGCAGGGGTTTCTGATGTTTAGTCACAGTGGTATAACCCCACAGCAATGCCTTGAGGGAGACCTGAAAAGGGGATCAGTGGGTTATGCTTCCCCCTCTTCCTGTACAACCTCCTGATGCTCTGTGATACATAAAGGCCTGAAGAGTGCTGGGCAGAATTCTTGTTTTCTACCCTGAAGGTATTAGAAATGTAAATGTCAGAGTGTAAACATTTGCCTGAGGTTTCCTCTAAGCGTGATTTTCTGCAGGTCTCCTGACAGTGATTCATGCAGTGTTCATGCAGCTCCTCAAGTGCCAGTCATCAGGAAAAGCGTCTTTAGCAATTATGCTGTTTAGTCCTGATCACATCATCTCTACCTGACAAGATGGTGGCACTACTTGGAGTTGATAAAAGCACCTGCAGCAGGTGGAGGCCTGTGCTAGCTGTTTTTCCTCCCCTGGCAGAGACACCTTACATCTGGTAACATGTTCAATTTATAGATGATATGTTATATTTTTCTCAGGTTTATTACATGTTCCACTGACTTGAATGGGATATTTCTGTTCACACACACACCTATCGTTGCTAGGATTTATAATGTAACATGACCAGCCTGTTAATGCCTTTTGGGATGATCTGAAGCTAATCAGCATGTGCTAATACCCTTGCTTCATGCTCTGCAAGTGCTATGGAAAGTAAATTGTGCTTCACATTCATTGTCAAAAAAGCTCTTTAATGACGAGAGAGAGTCTCAGAATTGATTCTCTTGGGAAGGAATGAAGTGGGTTCTGCTTACTCTCAAGTATGAAATTTATCCTATCCTAAGGTCTAAGGACATCCTCAGAGATAAGAAGAAAGGACCTCCAAACCATGCTGTATGTTCGGTGGTGCCTGCCCCAGCCCAGAGATGAGAGTTGTCACTACGCATTTTTTTACCCACTTCCAACCTACTACTGCAGTTGGCATTAGTGGGTATTCCTGCCACTAACACCAATGGGTTGTACCCCACCAAATAAAAGCTTTTGAATTCCAGATCTTGGACATTGCCTGAGAGCGAGTATGTAGAGATAAAGCACATCAGGTGAAAATTTAAGGTGGTCTTCAAGGCACTGTAATATGTATTTTCAATAAATCCGGATTCCCAAGAACAGAACTCTGATTCCAGATTTTACTGCTAGAGCTGGGCGGAGTACTTAAAAGTACAAGTTCCTGTTTGCCCATTTTCTGCTAGTGCTTCAGGTAGACAGCTTTTTTCCCCAGACGTAAGGCAGAAATATGAGTGAATGAACCACCCCTTACAGAAAGGCGTGCGCTAATGAAACATTTATACACCACCAGTGCAAAAGTCTGGAATTAAAAATTGAAAGGCCTATTCATATTACAATTTGCATTCAGGATTGGCACTAATTGGCAATGCTGTTGGCAGTCTCAACATGGAGGGCAAGACTGTGTAAGCATGGAGACTTATTCATCCAAAGAAGTGGTTCTTCCAGGTCAGGCTTAATGCACATTTACTATGCAGAAAGGGAAGCTGAGCGCTGTTGTTGCCTGTAGTGTAACTGTATTATTTGGAGAGCCTTGCATTTGCCAGCTCTGTCAGTCTTGTCTAGGGATTTTCTCAGGTGCTAACCCCACTCTATCAGTGTGTTTTGAAAACTGCTTCTTGCAGATGTGGACTTCCACCTAAATATGCAGAATCAAAGGGGAAGAAGAATATTCTAAGCAGTATAAAAAAGAATTTGATGGAACACTGCCTAGTTCAAAAAGGCAATGATTTGAAGACAACTAATGTCATAAAACTGATGCAATAGCTACTACAAAACTCTACTTTTTGCATTTGATCCATTAAAGCTATAACATGGGACAGATGTTTGCCCCGCTAAAAGCATTGTTCCACCTCTTTTAATCTTGTCTTGAGCTGCATAGTCTTTCTCTCTGACTTTTCTCTGGTTTATTCAATACACTGCTGCAATGTTCACTTTCTTTGCCTGTCATTTTTACCATGTATCTGCTCCTTTGATTCCTTGCTATCATTTCTTGGTAAAGACCCTGATCCTCATCTTCAAGGCCCCATTACAAAACCAATCATTATCTTCTTCTGTGTCTTTTCATGCTGTCTCATGTATAGCTACGATGTACTGACCATTTTTCTGCACCTCTTCATGCTTTTTTCCAGTGTTTCCCTTATACCTGGTGACCTTGTGCCAAACTTGTCAATAAATGTTAGCCAGTCATTCTTCCAGTCCTTCAAGACCACAAAGAGTGTAAGCCTTTCCCAAGCATTAACAACTGGGTATATAATCGGGGAGTTTTGAGATGCATTTCATTTCATTTCTTGTATTTTGTTTTCAGTTAGCTGACATGAGAGCACTGAGTAGTGCACATAGCGAACAGCTGTACCAAACCATAGGACTATTTTCCTTAATTATAAATTATGCGAAGATTGTGTTTTACTTTCAATTTGTGCAGTGCTGACCACAACTTGTGGAGAGGAGGTATGATCCTGCTGGAAAGAAGGGGAGGAAAGGGACATTTCCTTGCCTGAGGTGCGGAGGCAGGAGAGGGAAAGAGCAGCAGCGGAGTAGGAGTAGCCTGTTGTGGCTGTGCAGTGCAGAGTGGGTGACCGCTGTGCGTACTGCGTGAGGACAGGAAGGGAAAGTTGAGCATATCAAGGGATGGCTGCTTGTAAAGGTACAGGCGGAAAAAGCATGCGAATGGCTGAATGTTCCCAAAGGTGAGCCTGGCTCCTGCTGTAGCTGAGGTTGGACTACTCTGAGCGACACAGTTCTCTCTCTGCTCTCCACCAAATGAATCCAATGCCTGACAGGTGCTCAAAAGCTTATTAAATATGGACATCTTCTTAGAAAATGTTTTCAAAATGAGCTTCTCAAGTCATGCCAGATATTCAGGGTTTTGCCACAAAGTACATCACTGATTTGTGACGGTGAAGTGCAAGCAACAGCGCTTTTCCCAGGATGGAAAATGATGTAAACTTCTATATTTGCTGCTTTTAGCTTTAGCTCCCTTTTAGCAACTACAGGCAGCATAGGACTCCTCTTCTGTTTGTGTAAGATAATGTTAGCAGAGCACGTGATCTGGCATAGTCTATAGGCCAGAGCAGAACAATACTGTCACTTGTCTTCCGTAATTCTGTGGTGATATAATAAATCTTGAGTGCCTTCTCAGATTTCAATTTATGGCATAAATTAGAGCAGTTCAGTGACTATTCTAATATATGCCTTGCTGCCCTCAGATTACAGGGGCTGTTCTGGCAGCTGATAATAACTGAAGTGTAGAGGCGCTTTGGCTAAGCTCTATTTTTTCTAGTCTCATCTCAGGCAGTAAGAGAAAGAAAAGGAAGTGACAAAGATCTGCAGTGTTGCTTTTCACCACCTGGCAATTTTCTTACACATTGCAAATTCCCAGGTAGGAAATTAAGCCAGCTGTTGTGCTATGAGAATGACACTAAACCAGAGGCAGAACCTGATTGGAGGAGGTTTGGTTTTAAAATCCGAGGACTCGGGAATTACGAGTAAGTCCAGGTTTTGAGGAAACAAGAGTTCGTGTGCAGAGCCTGGAGTACTGAGGAGGAACTCTTTTCTCTGATTAGTTAAAATTATTATAGTTAGGTTTGGAGTAGTATATGCATATAATTCATGTAGCCAAAATTAGTTTTTGTGTTTCTGCATACATCTCATGTTTCCTTATCATTAAATGTTGGTATAGGCAAATTTCTAGGTCAAATCCTGTCCCTAGTGACTATTATAATCCTCTTCCCCGATAAATTAACTTCTAGGCATTTTAAGGGCCTGATCTAAGTACTGACAAGAAACCACAGAGAACTATCATCAGCATTGTTACAACCTAATATCCAGCTTTAATAGTTCATTCAGAGCAGAGAACGACTGAGATTTGGAGAATATTATATTGTTATTTTTCCTTCCACTATTAATCTGATAATCCATATAGTCATTATAACATTTAAAAAAAAAAGTTTTTTCCATTTACCATCTGGGAATACTGGATAAACTGGTCAAATTACAAATCTGAAAAAGAGGAGACTTGCATTCTGGTTCCTACATACATTATCTACTAACTGTGTTAATTAGAGCACATCAATAACTGGTCTGTGCTCACATTTCTTTTTCTATGAAATGGAGATGATATCTACTCTGCAGTGATGCTGTGGGACTTTATTCATTATCAAAGCGCTTAATCTGTTTTGATTCCACAATTGGATTAGCCCAGGGGACCTTGGGCTGTACAGGCATAAGCAAGTAAGCCTCTGGTGTATATAGGTATATATTTATATATAATACTAGGACATTAGATTAGGATCTATGTTATCATTATAGACATCTCAGGACAAAAAAAATGGAGAATATTTTCAGGAGAATATTTTAAAAGAATATTTTAAAAATTCACAGGGCAACTAGGTTTAAAAGCCATTTAGGTCCTTAAAGATGAACGAGTTGTCTAGGAGGATTTGTAAAAGCTTTCAGGTGCCTAACTCCTGTGATCTCCTTTGGTCTCAATGCCTCTGAAAGCCTGGCCACAAATTCCAATGTCAATGCCCGTTTCAAAGTCAAATACCCAAAAGGACTTTGTTTGCTGCAAGATCGTAACTAGGCGTCTGTAGCCTTTTGCAAACGATACGAAGCTGGCAAAGCCGCTGCGATAAACTGCCGAGAGCTCCTTTTTAGCGGAAGAGAGAGGTGTAGAAAACCCTATTGTCATGTGAAATACCTGCCCCTACTTAAGCCCGTGGCATCGCCCGGGAGGGGAGCATGGCTCGCTGCGCCCCCGCCCCGCCGGGCGATCCCGGCCGGCCTCGGGCTCTGGCAGAACCCGCTGCCCTCGCCGCACCGCGGGCTGCCGCCGGCCGCCTCCCTCGACCGGGGCAGGCGGCGGGACCGGGCTGCCGGGGGCGGGGACCGCCAGCCCCGGGGCGTCGCGGCTTCGCCCCTACCTCCTGCCTCCGCTCGCGGCGAGGGGCAGCGTGAGGGATCCCCCGTCTTTCGCACCCTCCCCTCGCCCGCAGGCAGACCCAGCCGGCTGCTGCCCGCGCCGCCCTAAAACCGCTCCACCACCGGAGCCGCCGGGTACCCGCGGCGGCCCCTTCCCTTCCCCTCCCTTCCCTTCCCTTCCCTTCCCTTCCCTTCCCTTCCCTTCCCTTCCCCTCCCCGTTACCTGCCTCCCTGCCGCTGCGCTCCGCCGCGCCGCGCCGGGCCGGGCCTGCCCCCCCTGCGCCATTGGCTCCGCCCGGCCCGGCCTGGCCCGGCCCGGCCCCGCCCGCCCGCAGGCACCACCCGCCGCCCGGGAGCGCGGTAGCCGGCCCGGCTCGGGGAGCGCTGCTGCCGCCGCGACGCTGCGCTCTGCGGGGCGGGGGGACCGCGGCTGCCGGCGGTGGGGCATGCGAGCGGCGTGGCTCTGAGCCCCCGGCCATGGCTGAGAAAGTTTCGGCGGCTCCGGAGCGGCCGCGGGCCGCCGGCCACGTCGGCTCCTCTTGCTCCGGCTCCTCCTCCGGCTCAGAAACTCTCTCCGAGGAGGGGAGCCCGGCGGCGGCGGGGTGGCGGCGGCTCCCGGCGGGGCGGCGGCGGCGGGGCGACTGCGGCGGCGGCGGCCGCCAGGCGAGGAGCGGGGGAGCCCCGGCGGGCGGGCCGAGGACGACGCCTCGCTGGAGGAGCAGGATGAGGAGGTGCGTGGGGCCGGGGCGGCGGCGCTTGCTGCTCCCTCCCGGAGGCACCGGGGGCGCGCCAGGAGCTCCCGCTCGGGGCGGCCCGCCCGGAGTGGGAGGCGGAGGTGCCCCCCGCGGCGGGGAGCGGCTTCGTGCCCACCAGGCTGCAGCCCCTTCGCCTCATATCCCCTGCTAAACCCGGGGCGTTCTTGTGTCTGCTCTCCCGGCTCTGGCCCATTCTGGCTGCCGATAGTGAGAGTTGGGGGTTTTTGTACGGATGGGGTGTTTTTTGTTTTAAGAAACCTTGTTTTTTCTAGCGTGTCACCTTTGGATACCGTTGCTCTAAAGCAAACTCTTCAATGTCAGACGGAAGTGATGGGCAAGCCCCTAAACTATACTAATGCTCTTCGGAGAGCTGATGACAGGCTGTGGATTATGGAGGAGCTCTGTGGGTGATAGATCTGTAGCGTGATACGCGGATACGCGTGCTTTTCGCTTCCCGTCCCTCCCCTCCTGATCTAGCTGCAATACCTTCTAACGGCACTCTTAAACAAAACGAAACAAAATCCCCACTATGTTACAGTAAAGTGACCCTTTTGTGTCTGAGACTTTTTTTTTCTTGTTGTTGCATGGTGCACACTCCTTAAAGGTATTTCTTGCCGTGATCCCCAAACCAAGCGCGTTGTTCTGTCTGGCAACTGCTCTGTTTCGCCTCTGTATGTAATCTCTTGTATGCCTTAGTTGGGTGGCTGACTTGCCTTTTGTTGTGGTCAACTTTTTAATTTGCTCTTAGGTGGTTCTCTATTCTGTGCCTTTATGCGGCTGGATCTGCAAAGGTTTTTTTGGGAAACTTTGGCATTTTTAAAGCAATATCTGCAAAGTGCTGGCTGAAGTTATTTGCAACTAGTTAAGCTGTGGTTGCCGGGAATCTTTCCCTCCACAGTAATGGCTGTTTATATAGCTCCTGTTTTCCCCTTCATTCCCTGATGCCTCCTCTGTTGAATTGATAGAACTGTAGGACAGCATGGTGAATTGGATCTAAATATAACTTTCTTTACACCCCCCCCCCCTTTTTTTTTTCCTTTAACTAGTCAAACTTGGACCAGGTTCCTGGTCTGTTTCAAATGCATGAGCCCACAGAGGGTGGAATGTATTTTACAGCGAAGTGCGTTTATGATAGTAGTAGAATGAATGTGGATATAGCCACATAATTTATTTTTTTTTATAGAGATGTGAACTTGCTTTATTCACTGAGCTGAGTAGGAGCTCTGTAGCTGCTGTTAGCATGGTGCTCACTGGTGGGTAATTAATATATCCTTCTTCTCGGCAGGTCTTGTATGTGTGGGCTGGGGGCTGTGCTTACCACAGCTATGTGGTGTCTAGTTGGTTTGATGCTCAGCTGGTAAGCCTGCAAAATACTGTGCAGAAATACACAAAGGCTGTCTGTTTAGTTAGCTGAACTCACAGCTGCTGGCAGACCAATTAGCTCCTGGTTAAGGCTGGTTATTTCTGTGTGTGCTTTGGAGGTAAATTACAGGCACCTTTTGAGTTGAAAGTATAGGGAAGGTAGGCCCAAAAAGAAGTCAACATTGCATTCACTGGAATTTGGAAATTCTGCATGGGCAATCTGATACCTCACTTGCAGTTAGTAATGCTAGAAGATACCAGCATAAACTCATTTTAATATAGTGGGAAAGGTTGCTTAGAGTGTGCAGCCTTCTTCCCTCCCCTTTATTCCCCTCTGCTAGATTCCTTCGTTATCTGAAACCAGTCTTTTTTGTCTGTGTTTTTTGTGCTTTGGTTTTGCCCATCCTTCCATTTCAGTGTAGTCAGTACTTGCAGCTGAATTCCTGCCTACCTGCAGAGCCACCTGACAAATCCACCTGTGTAATCATCATTTTTTTGTCCAAGGACACCACAATGCATTAGAGTGCAGAAATAAATGAATACATGTTAATTTAAAACTGAGAGAGCATCTATGTTACTTGCACACTGAAACCCTTAAGGGTAGTGGAAAAAGGCAAGACTAAAGTCTAAGATGAATGTACAGACGATTTCAGACTTTCTTTATGTGCTACCTGCCAAAAGTGTAACACTGAGAAGTGCTTGCAGATGCATTTTCGCATTGACATCCCATCTAATTACTGTCAAATAATGAAAATTTTGATGTTCTCTGCAATGTTCTGTTTCTGAGTTCTTTTGGTTTTATGGATCCCCAGAGCTTGATCCTGCTCTTCCAGGTTTTGTTTCTCCTCTTGCCCTGTCCTTGTTCCTGTTGCCAACATAGCAGAATTGAATCTGTTGTCATGGCTGTTCAGTATCCTTTAGACAGCAGTGAAGCAGATTGTCCTGATACCTGTCTTGCTGCTACTTTAGCTGTCAGTAAATTCTTCAAAGCCATGACATAAAAAGTATTTCAAACTAAATCTATAAATGGGTAATTAGAAAACATGCATATTTTCCCATACGCATTAGTACTTCATGTGGTATTCTAGTAGAACTATTTATTCTCCGGTGACGTTGTGTAAGACATACTTGACAACTCTGACCTTGTCTCCTCCTAGACCTCTTCTTTAGACTAAACAACCCCAGTGGCTTTAATCTTCCCTAATAGAATATGTTTCCAGACATCTGATCATTCTCATTGCTGTCTTGTGGACTCTTTCCAGCTGGTCACATATGTCTTGAAGCATGACATCAAAAAACAGGATGCCACACTCAGATTTAGGCCTTGCCGGAGCCGACTAGAACAGAAAGGTTATTTCAGAGGTCTCTCAAGTGGTGTTACTGTTTACATAGCTCAGACTGCTCTTTTACAGTTTGTGGTCCGTTATGAGTTTTATGTCTTTTTCTGAAGAATGATGGGAACATTTCTACTCTACCAAAAAGAGTAGAAGTGGAAGCTTGATGACTTGTCTTCTGAGTATCACATCTGAAAGAGTTAATTCCTGGAGGCGAGTGGGCAAGGGATTGTCAAGGTGGGAAGAGAAGGTACATCACTTTTTTTTTTTTCCTGTTATCATTACTTCATCCTACTGTTCCATAAACTTCACCTTAAAAAAAAAAAAAAAAAAAAAATTACAAAGTAGCCAAAGAAAAGCGGTATCTCATTTCATGTAAGCAAGAACAAATGATAGTTTACAACATTACAGCCATCAGTTACTAAAGTGTTTTTGGTGTCTTACTCTGGGATCTTAGACACATGAGAATTAAACATGGCTTTAACTTCATGTGGGAAGTACTTTGCTTCTGGAACATCACTGCATTGAAGTGCTGTGGATAGCAAACACCTCAAACTCCAATGAATTCAAGCAGATTATTTGCTTATGCTCTTGTGAGGCGAGTGGCTAACTGCTGACAGAAGCAGGCAGGATGGGATTGCATGGTGAAGGGCACTCAAGGCAAACACTACATAGAGGATGGCTCACTGCTTTCCTGACGCAGCATGATTGTTTAGTTTTTTAAAGATTATTCTGTATTCTCTTTAGAACTCTTCTTGTTGGAAAGAGTGCTTTACAGACTATCAAGGGAGGAGTTGAGGCTGGGCAACAGCATGTTTTCTGTTGTAATCTGGCTGCTTCTACAGTCTGTGGGTAGTCAATACCAGACCGGGATTATGGTATAAAGGGATAAATGCAAAAAAACCCCAGGATTTTCCCATTTTCCTTTCTGTTGCATTTCTATCTTCTCTACACTAGTCTTCCTTTTGGCAAAAAATGTGACTGTGAGCAGGAAACATGTTTTATGAGGTTTATTGAAGCAAACGGTGCCAAATGTCATTGGCTGCATCAGTTTCTCATTCAAAATGTTTTACAGTCTTTCAGTCCAGCACGGGATATGCTTTTTTTGATGGTGGCTTCCAAATCTTAGGTGTTTTACAGGGCAGGTGAGCGCTCGCTTGGGTTAATCTTGTTTCTTAAAAAGAGGATGAAGGCAAGGTATGGATTCCTTGCCTACATCAGTAATCTCAAGGATCTGAAGGTTAAATTGTGTGTCTTGGAGTGGTCTTTTTCATCTCTCAGCTGACCTACTGAAAGAGTTTATCTTTCTACAAACCTTGTCACAGTAACTGGGAATACGCATTGCTTACCAGAGCAGAGTAGCAAGCCAGGGAGGATCAGTAGTTTTTCAGAGTAATACTTTGTCATATAGCACAGCTGTCTTGGTCTGAAATGGATCCAAAAGCTTCTGAACCTGCCAGTGTCTTCCGAATTACCATAGTGAGTCCTCTTTGTTATTTCAGATGCTTTAAAAAACCCCTCAAACAAAACCACCCACCAAAAAAAGGGGGGGGAAATATGGTATTTTGTTTTCAAATAGGTTCAGTTCTTGCTCTGTAAATTAAATGTTTGGCACTGAAGTGGCTATCAGAGTTGATCCTGTGTTGAAAAGACGATGAGCAACATGAAAAGACAGGATCTATCGTGAAAAATGTCCACTGACCTTTGAAGTTCATTATTCTACATTTTCTCCTACTCTCTAGTTGATGGGTATCATGTATTAGAAAAAGATACTTAACTGCACAGAGTGAGAAGTACAAAAGCTTTTTCTGTTGCTGATAACTCTTTGCCCGAATCTGCCTTCTTGCTGTTTATGTTGCAATCTGTTGTGGCTTCAGGAGGACTGTATGATGAGAATTAATTACCAGGAAGCTAAGATTTTGCCATGAAAGTATTCATAGCAAGGTGAAGAGCATGGTAAAGAAAGTATTGCTCTAAAAGCTGCTCTTTCACACGTTTGTCCTTAAGCACATGTCCACTACAGAGCTACAGTACCTCTAGCGTTACAGGTTGTCTGCCAGATCTTCACCCCAACAAACCTGTAGTACAATTTAGGGGAGGAGTGGAAATCAAAATGCTTTGAGATAAGGTAAGCAAAGAGTGTGTGAAGTGTTGGCAATGTTTACGTGTGCATCCGTGTATAATGGAGATGGTGGTAGTTCTGTCAAAATGTCACTGTGACCTAACTAGTAGTAGTGTTTTTGTTACCTTTCTCTTTCCCCTCCTGCTTGTCCTACTGAAGTACTAATGATGGGACATGCGTAGACCGTGTGGGAGATGCTACAGGTTTTTCTTTTAATTGTTTCAGACTTTCTTGTCTCTGACAGTAATGGATCATTCTCTGTTGTAGCATACCCTGAATGTTACAGCTACCTCAAGATGAATTGCCTAATTGCTAGAGTGTGATCCTTAGATCATACTAAGGAATAGTAATGCAGTCATAAAATGTATACTTCTTAGGGTTAAAATGATTGCAGTAGGATTAAATAAACACTCATCTAGCCTAGAGCAGCCACAAAACTGTTCTTGTGTCACGTGAGCCAGAGAAACAGCATTGCTTTTGTTTTTTAGATATGTTTGTGATAAGTTACCTATAAGGTTAAATACTTTACCCTTTAAGTGTGTAGGGCTGTCTCAACAGTTATGCAAAACACTTTCTTGATTTGCTTTTAGTATAAAAAACCGTATGTTTGTGTCCTACTTTAAACTTCCTGCGTGCAGGATAGGCCTTTAAGGTGCATGCTGATATGCACCCTTATTATCTCAGAAATACACTGGGATGAGGAGAAACACATGGTTGGGTGCTTTATCTAATACAGCTGTGTGCTGTTGCCTGAGGTTTTAGATTACCTGTACAGTAGTAGTGTTTGCAGCTCTCTGGAGCTTCTTTTCAAGACATTTGGTGGGTATAAAAAAGCCTGTAACTAGAGCATCTCCCTTCTCGCTTGGAACAAGTGAAAGCTGAAGAAGCAGATTCATATGTTGAGTTGCATATCTGTTTTCATGTGCCAGAACTACTTAGATACTTAATCTGCCTGGAAGGAGATGGGTGAGGACCTGATAATTACAGTCTTCAAACCAAAATTTGAATGCATTTGCAAAAACGGTTGAGTGGGCCTTTTGCACCCTTTAAATTTTACAGGCAGGAGGACATAGTCCTGAGTAATCTTCAGGATCCCTTAGTATCTGTATGTTCAACTGTGAAATCAAATGTAGAGAAACATCTTTTCTGAAAAGCTGCAGCTCTGTAGGAGGACAGCCTAAGTCCAGTGTAGTCCGCAGCCTTTGACAGCATTTTGGCTAGATGTAAGCTGCTTTGAACTGAATGTCAGTAAACATAACAATGTGGTGTTACTCTAGTACTATGAGGAAGCTCCATATGATGGGGCTGCTTTGCTAGCAGTCACGGCTTGTGTAAAGTTGAGTTTACACAGAGGCATAAGAGTCCTAAATCTTGAGGTATAAAATAAGAGCACTGCCAAGTGCAGTGCAAATGAGAAGATCCTCAAGCTATCAAGCTGAGCAGCTAGATAGCATTTTACTGCAACAATCCATGTAATGGGGTAACTTTCCTCTTGGTTTTGTTGCGTATTATGCACTCTCTCACCCTATCCCCAAAGCACAACTATGGTCTCAAAGATTGCCATACTGAAGCATTAACACATATCAATTACTTGGTTTCTGATCTTGCTGTTTGGGTTACCTGGAGCTGGCAAACATAAACCAGCAATGGGCTTCTGTACAAGGCATGAGAAGAAGATATTTACCCTTATTTTAGAGGCAAAAATCTGAAATGCAGAATTTGGGGACTTACAAAAAAGCGGCGTGATGAATCTGAGAAGATTAGTAATGTGGACAAAGTCTTTCTATTTTCTAAGTTTCTATTAGAAGTTTGAAAAATTCTCTTAGAAGTTTTCTATTAAAGCTTCCTTAGGCAGAATTGCTCTGACATGAGGCTGAAGGTTTTCTCTTATGCCTGATACGGTGAAACAGATGCCTGTTGCTAAGAGCTTCAGTGAGGCAGGGTCTGCCTGTTTTGCTGCTGGGTTGGGAAATGACCTGTTCAGGCTCTGACTCAAGAGTCAGTCACTTTTTAATAGCTTGATAAGTGAAAGAGGAAAGGATGAAGAACAAATATTTTTCGGTTTTTATTTTGTCTCTGTTTTTTTTGTTTTTGTATGGTACCAAGCACAGCGACATTCTAGCTTGTGTTGGGAGCTTCTCAATGTTATGGTATCACAAATAGTACTGTGCATGCTATTGCTAAGCCACTTTAAAAACAGTGATATGGGCTTCAAATACTCTGCAGTCCAACCCCCCCATATTTTTATCATTTGTTGCTTCAGCCTTCAGATTTGTGTGTTTTCAGCTCTTCTCTTGCAGCTGTGGAGGTTAAAATTCTTTTTGAAACAATGTTTTAATAGTTGGGTGGTATTGGGTTTTAAGATGTATGACTGATTAGGGACTTGTGCTTAAAATCATGAAATGCTGGTAGCTCTTTGTGCCATGTGTCCTGGTTTTGGCTGGGATAGAGTTAATTTTCTTCTTAGCAGCTGGTACAGTGCTGTGTTTTGGATTTCGTGTGAGAATAATGTTGATAATACACTGATGTTTTAGTTGTTGCTAAGTAGCACTTAAGTTAAGGATTTTTCAGTTTCCCATGCTCTGCCAGCAAGCAGGTGTGCAAGAAGCTGGGAGGGAGCACAGCCAGGACAGCTGACCCGATCTAGCCAAAGGGATATTCCATACCATAGGCTGTCGTGCTTAGTATATAAACAGGGGGGAGTTGGCCAGGAGGTGCGGATCACTGCTGGGGCATTGGTCAACAGGTGGTGAGCAATTGCATTGTGCATCACTTGTCTTTTCTTGGGTTTTATTTAACTTTTTTGTTATATTCCTTTTCATTACTATTATTATTATATTTTTATTATTATAATTTTTAGTATTATATTTTATTTTACTTCAGTTGTTAAACTGTTCTTATCTCAACCCACAAGTTTTACCTTTTTTTTTTTTCCCTCCTCCCCATCCCACTGGGAGGGGGGAGGGGTGAGCGGCTGCGTGGTGCTTAGTTGCTGCCTGGGGTTAAACCACGACACAGTGGTAGAGGGAAAGGAAAAAAGATGCAGGTACTTTAGGATAAGCTAGCTTAAAAGGTGAAAAACGTTGGGGCAGTGTTGGCAAACAAACTCTGCTTTGAAATCAAGCCAGGAACCTGTCTTAGCTTTTGGTTTACTGAGCCGAGTAAAGTTTTACTTATCCTTTCCTAGCTGAAAGGGATGCTCTCATCAAACTGAAACTCTCATCATCCCAGCTGAAAGACTGTCCTGCTCCAGCCAAGGAGCAGTGGGATGAATACCTTGCTCTCCTGTACAAATGTAACTAAGCTGATGAATTTGTGCTGTTCAGAGGTGAATTATGAGTATGTCAAGGGTTAAAGCTCAAGTGTTCTGCTTTATAAATAGCCTGATAGCCCTTGCCACAGATTTCTTTACTGAGTGCCTCCACATTTCAAGTGGGAACCAGGGATGAATGCAATACTTTTTTCTTTCTTAACTGATATCACCTACAGTCTTGAACTAGAAAAAGAGAAAATTTTTTTGTTTTTCTGATCAAACAGCTCTGGAAGTGACTTTCGGGAGAAGTGAAAAAAGAAAGAAGCCGTGTACAACCTACAAAAACCTCTTCCAAAATTAAGTGTGGATGAAAATAACTGGTTATGGGATGGCAACCTGTATAGCCAAGAAAGTTGAATTCCCTGTTGCCTGTCACAGAAACTTATGTATTAGACGCATTTTGCAATGTTTTATTGTAACTGTGTATATCTCAATATATCCTTTTTATTTTTATTTATTTATTTTTAATTGCTAGAGGGTAGTGCTTGTATACTGAGTGACAAACTTCCTTTGTGAGGCCATGCTGCCATGCTAATAAGACTGTATAATTAATTGCACCTGGACTATTAATGATCCCATTGTTTTTAATAGCCTAGCAATCCTGAGGAAGAGCTGTGGGTGAATGGAGCAGATGAACTCCTGCACTAAACTGCTAACTTGATTTTCATTGTTACCTCAGGAAACTTTTACTAGAATGTAATAATGCTGTAGCTATGGCTCAGTGGATGCTTTCATTGTAAAGCTGTTATTCAGGCCATATAACAAAAATGTCTCGGATGTCTTTCATGCTGTGTTTCAGGTTTTGTGCGTAGTATGTGACAGGGAAGGGCAGGGTGAATTGTGCCTGATACATTTTGTTCTGAGCTAGCTAACAGAATAGATTGTTTACAAAAAGTCACAGGGAAATCCTTTAGCTCAGTTGGGTCTTTATGGTTTTGCTAAGTAGATGGGCTAATGTAAACCTTCTGGATGTGTTTTAACCTGTTATCAGTGGTTCCTTCCCCTTCTGGTTTGTTCAAATACTGGTGATGTTAACACATTACACCACTGGAGGACATGTTCCAAAGTTAAAGATGCCACTGATTTCCTTGGAGCAGCTCTGCATCAAGCAGAGTACTGCGTATTGAATTGGATGTGCATACTTTTAGAAAATGTGGGTCTGAGTTACAGACTGATTAGCTGAAACAGCAAGGAGGTAAACTTGGGCATATCACTTACTGGTCATTGCAGAGTGGTGACAGTCATTGACTTTCTTGAGTTTCACTGAGTTCTTGAGTTTGCTTAACCACAGACTGTGTATTGGAATTATAGTGTGGGCTCAGGATTGCACTGAATTCTGCTGAGGGAGTGTATATGTGCTCACACTGAGTATCTGTTAAGGTAGTTGCATGGCATCTGGTCTTCTCAGAAAGAAGACCTGAGTTAAAGAATATCAATAGTGGTTTACAATGCTATCACTCTATGCTGAGTATTACCTTCCCTCCTGGCACCTGTTCTTGTGGTCTGCCCTGGTTTGCTTCCATCCAAACTCAGCACACTTAGTTTTAAATTCTCACCAGAGGTAATAACTAGCAGCTGAAAATTGAAGCAACTGAAACTTTAAGGGTTACATTCAGACAGCAGTGGTCCTACAGTTAAAGTAGGAGAATTACAGGTAGGGTAAGGATGTGAAAGGAGGAGGAGAGAGGTTTGGTTAAGGTATAATGATGAGTACTAGGGGAAAACCTTCTCCATAGTGTTCAATAACCTTTATGCTTCTAAGTATGTTACTAGTAGCATTGTGTTAACAGGGCCATTAGACACGAAGGAAGAAGTATGTTAAAAATACGTAAAAACTTAAAGCCACACAGTTAGGCACTTCAGGTGTAAGCTTGTTTGAGGGTGAGGACAAGAAGTACGTCTGAACTTCGGTATGTCGGTAACCACTCAAACAGCTGGGATGTGCAAGCCCTGCTGTTACAGCCCTGCGTTACCTCACCTGCATGCTGCCTAAGAGAGCAGCTGTGCCAGGAACTGGGGCATTGTGCCTTGTGCACAACAGAGGAATAGCCTCACAGCTATATGCGCCCTGGTGACTTACAAGCAGGTAGAGACAGGTTTTATAGCTGTAGGAGCTAAAGCACTTTCATTCCAGGTCTGCTTTCCCAATATGACGCTCATAAGCAGTGTTTTTTGGCATGGTAATTAAATTAAGAAAAAAGTAAATTGCAGAAACTGCAGATGACAAATGTAGATATATTAAGTCATGGATCTGTCACTGGAAAACAAAGACAGAATTGGAATTAGTAAGCTAATCACTCTGAGGACCTGGGCTGTTATTCAGGACAAGTTGGGAACATTTTTCGAAGTAAATGTGTGTGCTAGTGTCTCACCTATAGCTAGTTGTTGTTACTGAAATCTTGCATGCTTTTTGAGTTTCTTTAAAACAAACAAAAACCCCTGCTATTATGAACAAATTACTTTAATGCTAGTGGTCTACCCATAATTACATTAATACCTTTCCTTTAATTCTTTTCATTTGGGAGCTTTAAGAGATTGTGTTGCAGGAAAGTTATTTTGACACTAAAACTTCTTGTGTGCAGCTTCTGGAAAAAGGATCCTACAGTTGTCTGATGAACCCGATACGAAGACTTTTCACAGAAATCTTGTTCCTACAAAATGAACAAGGCAGCAGAAAGAGCCTTGCCTACATAAGCAAGTAACACAATGCAAGGGGAATGGATTTGTGGGGTAAAATTGCTGGTGTTGAGGACAGTGTTCACAGTGTATGTGTTTCGGGGGAACTGACTTCAGACCAGCCCTAGTCTGATCCCAAGGGGCGATGACCTTGTATACTGCCAGTTGTACAGGAGCTGGGTATGCTTCAGGGCTTGTCAGAAGGGCAGTAGGAGCCTTGCTGGCTTGGGCACTGATAGTGTTGCCCCCAGATCAGCCCAATTTAGCCACCTGAAGTTCTTGGTTGGTGCCTGGCCAGGTTTTTCTAGTATGTGTTGAGCTTCATGCAGCTGTTGATTCATGGACTGTTTTTTCTGGATGAGCTTAAGTTGAGTGTGTCTGCAAGAGCTGCAGTTGCAGCTTTGGTTATACTGTAAACGTAAAATCATTTCAGTTGAAATTTCTGGCTGGGTGTGGTGGTTTTCATTAGTTGTTAATCCCTCTGTCCTCATTGATTATTGCTGAGGTAATGTGCTTTCATGAGAGAATTAACAGGTGGTTGATGTGTTAATCCTTTCTGTTTAGATTTGAGTTTGGTAATCCACCTTCTAGATGTCTTCCCTGTCTAAGGCTGTGATTTCTGTCTGCCTTAATTTTTTTGAATAGGAACTTTCTTCCTACATGCAGTTACTGCTTGGCAGCTTCTTCCCTATGTTTAGGTATAGTCGCTTCTAAACAGATTTGCCTGTCTCCTAGGAGACAAAGCAGTACCATTGCGCATTATTTTAATCCTTAAAGATGTTATACGTACATAAATAAACATGGAAAAAATACATAGTCTTCCCGATACTTTAGAGGGTGTGGACAAGTAGAATGGCTTGGCCTGTTTTCATCTCTGATGGTACTGCTAACAGATGCCTCCTGCAGTTTGGTATCGATAACTGTGCAGTGTCTGTACTTGTTCAGATAGCATCCAAATAAAGCCAATTAAGCTGCTTAAATAACCTGTGGGCAAAAGACATTCCCATAACAATAGATATTCGTCTGCTCTAAATATAAAGCTAGGTCCCGAGGTTTAAGAACTCCACTGAAACAATGCAGTTTTAGTGCATGTGTATAGGAGATATTTGGTCTTCAGTGGGTTAATGATACTTATGTACCAGAAACCTTCAGAAGAAGCTTCTTGAATTTGTTTTTGATGTTACGGAGCATATATTGACAGAAACTGTACATAGAAATGTATAGCTGTATTAATTTCCTTTAGTGTTAGGATAATTATGACTCTTCCTGCAAGATTTTTATAAGCATAAACAAACACATTTTTTTAAAGATCCAAATAATATAAGTAAAAGTATGGAGGAATTAACTTTGAAGGCTTTTTCGTACAGACATAGCACTTAAAATAATTCTGGTGACTGCATTCGCAGGTGATGTGGTAGGCCTTCTGAAGTCTCCAAGAGGTGTCCTATACATTGCCGATCACTTCAGCGTGGCTCCTGGGTGTTTGGAGTTGTAGCACAGCACTACACAACTAACCACTAAAGCACTTGGAAAGCTTTTATAATCAGACTTTGTCAAAACTATCATTGTCCGTTTTACTGTGTTGTACTCATCATGCATTGCTCAAGTGCTCTTACCCAGTGGCGATTATCCTTTTACGTGTTTTTATGTGGATGTGCAGACATGAAATGTAAGCCCATGTGCAATGTCACGAGTGTTGGATGTAGATAACACAGCTGAGTTAAGCCTTCATTACTAGGCTCTTGGTTACACATAGCTGTAACACTGGTGTTCTTGAGGCTTCGTTGAATCTGGCTGAAGTTGTCCAAAGAAATGAAGTTCTGTTTTTCCTCTCCGTTTCCCTGGCCTGTGCCGTTAGTGACTGAAGGGTGGCTTTGCAGAGTCCGGCCTCGATGGCTGCAGGCCCAGTCTGCTGACAGTGTCTATAAACAAAAATAAAAATCTGTCTCGCCTTGCAAAATGGTGAGCTGTCTGCCTTCCTCGGCTATCTAAAGCTGGAATCCAGGTTTGGGGCTCATGAACACCTGTGTAAATCCATCGTATTGGGTGCAGTTCAGTAAGCGCATCTCTTCTCGGTGAAGTCCTTCTCAGAAGTTCTTGTTTCCCTTCAGCAAGTACGGTTGTACCAGATGTGAGTGGCCAGGCGCTGGCAGCTGGGGGCTGCCGGGGTCTCCTCTGGGAGGAGAGGCCAGGCGTGCCCTGTGCCAGACACAGCTGGCTCCAGTGGACCCACTGCAGGGCACAGCTGAGCCCCTCAGCCAAGATGGTGGCACCTTGGAGAAAGTGTATTTAAAGAAGGGCAAAATGCTGGATGGCAGTGAGGAATGTAGAGGAAAAAAAGTGTGAGAAACAGCCTTGCGAACAGCAGGGTGGGAGAAGGAGGAAGAGAAAGTGAGGAAGGGACAGGTGCTCCAGGTGCCAGAGCAGAGATTCCCCTGGAGGAGACCATGCTGGAACAGATATCCAACCTGCAGCCTGTGGAGGAGACCACAGTGGAGCAGATATACACCCTGCAGCCCATGGAGGACCCCATGCCAGAGTAGGTGAATATTTGCTGAAGGAGAGCCCATGCTGGAGCAGGTTTATCCTGAAGGACTGCAGCGTGTGGAGGGGACCCACACTGGAGCAGTTTGTGAAGGACTACGCTCTGTGGGAAGGACCCACACTGGAGCAGGTGAAAAGTGTGAGGAGGAAGGAGTGGCAGAGAGGAGCTGTTATGGACTGAGTCCAACCTCCATTCCCCATCCCCCTGTGCTGCTTGGGGGGGAAGAAGTAGAGGAGTTAGGAATGAAGGAGTGAAGTTGAGCTTGGGAAAAGGGAAGGGGGAAGGGGTGGTTTTAATTAGTCTTTGTTTCTCACTAGCCAACTCTAATTTTAATTGGCAATAAATTAAATTAATTTTCCCCAAGTTGAGCCTGTTTTGCCCGTGATGGTAATTGGTAAGGGATCTCCCTGTCTTTATCTTGACCCACGAGCTTTTCCATCTTATTTTCTCCCCCACCCTGTTGAGGAGGGGCAGTGAGAGAGCGGCTGGGTGAGTGGCTGGCAGCTGGCCAAGGCCACTACAGTCCTTAATTTATGTATATAATGCATTTCAAAAACTTTCTAAAAGGAAATTGTCTGAAAAATAGCTGTTACTTGTGTTTAGGTAGATGTAGCTCCATGCACTTTTATCTGACACAGATTGGCAGCTGGAACTCTGTTCAGTTTGCAAGTGAATTTTCTTTTTTCTTGAATGCAGCTCTATAAGCTCAAGCTGGGTTTACAGTTAAGTGCATTTAACAATTCAAACATCACCTCTGGTAACTGATGCTGGGCTCTTGGCTTCTCAGCTATAACCTTTTTCTCTAAATGTGCCTGGTGGTCTTGCCATGTAACGATGCCTAGAAATTAATTTAAACTCGTAGTAATATCTGCATACCTTATGAACAGTAAAGTTGAAACGAGGTCTTGCCTTGTCTGCAGAGCTGTTGGAAGTGACCATTGATGTTGGTTTCCAAATGAACCCAGCTCTTCCATCGGAATATGGAGTGGGTCCATAAGTGTTTGGTTATTTGCAATAGGTATGCAATCACGTTGCTGCTCCTTTGGGGAGGATGATTTCTTTATGCAGCAGTATTTTTAGAGGATCAGTTAGGTTATGCGTAAAATGTTTTTCTAGCTTTTTTCCCCCTGAAGTCCCTGACTGTATATAGGCAAGTGGGTGCTGCTGCTGCTGAGGTCTGTAGAGATGAACGTAAGTGGGTTCAGGTATGGAGCTTTAACAGCTATCCCTGTAGCACTACAGGGTATGTATATCTGTCAGTTGTCACCTCATAAGAATAAAAATCTGTCATTTGAGAAGTGGTAAGTGTAAACAGTAACTTTGATACTGATTTTGTAATATAAAGAGTTACCTTTGAACTGTGTGCGTCTCCAAAGTGGGTTTACTGTGTGGAAGGTAAGACTGATTTTATTTAGGGAGAAGATAAAATAAGTCTATGGATAAGATGGAATACTTACATTAAAAGAGAGCTTGAAAAGATTGCATTATCTGACACGATCTACTCTCCCAGTTACTACTGCAGCCTCGCTGCTGCCTGTTTATTCATCTAGGTAGAGATGTAACTTCTTTTTCTACTATGAGGGGACAAGATTAGGTTAGTAAATGACATCAGTTGAGAAGTCTTTAAAAATCAAATCAGTATTTATAGTGTACCCTTTTATTTCAACAAATATTTTTGTAAAAATGTGGAATTTGTCAAAGGTGGGTAAGTATCTTAAGAGTAGGAGTATGTGGCAGGGGAATGTAGCATTAATTAAAACTTTTTTTACAGTATTTTAGCTTTATGAAGAAAGATTGCCAAGAAAAAGCCTTTAATAAGGTAAAAGTTGAGGATTTGTGTGTTCTGACGCTGGATTCACCAGTCTTCTAATTGCCAAGGTTTTAAGACCTTTTGGTCATCTTAAATCAATCAGTCTCTTTAATGAATGGTTGTGTCTTGAGTTTAGGATTTGACTTGCATGGAGGCTGGAATCATGCTGTTATTTTGTATGAAGGATTGAAAATTCTGGGACTAATTGGATTAAGGTATTTTTTTTACCCAAACAGGTGCGCTCTCAGGAAAGGCACAAGAAACCCATCTCTTTTTCCATTGTTCTGTTGATTCTGAAGTGGGCTTTCTGCACAAGGGCAGGGGCAGGTTTGAAAGCATGTTGCACTAGTAAGCTAAGGGATCTGCAGTGCAGGACTGGTGTTGAGGTTATTTGTGGTATGGTGCAGGACGCTGGCCTGAGGTTGTCCAGTTTGGTGGCTCGATTCCATGTTCACGTGGCATGATGAATATATGTGGCCATGCACCTGGAGTTGTGATTTGCTGCCTTAATTTTGTTACTCTGTGTGTGCCTGGCTTCAGCCTCAAGCACTTACTAGCGTGGCTGATTTATCAGCTGTGTTACGACTCTGGTATAGGTTTAAGACTGTACAGAATTGCTTTTCTAGAGATGGCTTTTTTCTCCCCTGTATTTTTAGTTTATTTTCCCTGAACTAGTTGTTGCTCCTTTTCTCTTGTATGGGTGGTGGTTCTTGCCTTAGTTCAGCCACCAATGTGTGTTGCTTTAGAAGAATCATGTAAGGTCTTTTCTAAGCATTAAAATTTTTGTAACATGGCTTTTATTTCAGAGGTGTGTGTTCAGTTGGATGCTAAAGTTGGATGTCTTTGTTTAAAAGATAATGTACAGGTGAAGAGGTTTTGCAAGTAAAGTAAGAGGTAGCCTGACTACTAAAAACAGAGAGGAAAAAGAATAGTTGGCTTGTTTGCATTGGCCTAATTTAATGTTTTCCATGGAACACTGCTACTCTATCTGCAATATCAGTAGCAAGTTCTTACGTACCCATAAAGTAGATCTTTGAGCAGAAGAAACACAGGAGCTAGTAGACATTTTGCTTTCCAACTCTTCAAAGCTGTGTGTCTGTGTCGGTGTGCCAGCGACCTGAAAAAAACAAAGCATGGGAGTCTGAAAAGGGTTGTGAGTTTTGCTTTTTTTGGGGGGTTTTGGCATTTTTTTGTTAATTTTTGGTGCTATCTTGTGCACTGTATAATTACCTTCTAGGATGTGGATTAAGGTAACCCCTCTGTATTAGTCATTTCATCTGCTAAACAGCTGCCATGCATACAAGTCTTTTCATAGTGGCATTACACTTCTAGGGAGACCTTGTTCCTTCTCCTCTAGTCTCACAGTCTGGATTGAAACACTTTCTCCTTTCTGTCTAGCAGTGGTTTTGTGGTGTGTAGACCATGGAGGAATGCATTAATTATGTATATGTACTGTGCTACAAGAGGATGATGGATTTTGAATGCAAGTCAGTCAAGTTTTAGTACTTGGTAACAATACAGATATTGAAATCTATGCTGCTATTTTTTGTCCTCTGACAAGTTATGCTTTCATTGAAAATAGGGCATAGGAGAGCATAGGAAACTACTGATTAAAATTTGCTGGCAGCTGATAACTATTTTTCTTCAGTTAATGCAGTTGAGGAAAGCTCCTGAGGAAGAGTCAGTTGATACTAACGTCTAAATGCAACATCCAGATTTTTTAGTGTACCAGATGGAGTAACCATCTTGTTACTGTAAGGACTAGTGTTCTTGAGAGTAAGAATGACATATGGTAAAAAAGTGTGTGCACTAAAAGTCTACTGCATGAATGGTATTATGCTGAACCTAAATAGTGACTTTGGTGGGCTGCTCCTCCAAGAACCTACTGAAGTAACCTTTGCTACTGCTGAGTACCAGTACTCTGGTACTGCTGCTATTTTGGGTTTCTGTGACTTGACGATTATTTACTATCGTAACCGGTTTTTGACTGCAAGAGTTAAAAAAGGAAGAGGGAAAAATCTGTCCATTTTATGTGACCTAACTGCAGGAATTCCCAGAATTCTCTTGCAAGGATTGCTGGCTGGACATCTGGGCAGTGGCCTCAAGACTGTCACAAGAAAGGGAAAGTAGTTTGATGCACAGTTTCATCTGTTCAAGCTGTTTCTAGTTGAGGAAACACTTTGGTTATTTGAGACATTGGGCATCTGTCAGGCCAAGAGCTGAACTGAAGATTTTTCCAGGAACCTCTCTTTTGCATTGCAAAGAGAATACCTGTAAAGGAAGGAAAAAAAAAAAAAGGCAGCTTATAAAACTTCGGAGTTCTCAGCTTGATTACCTTGCCAAATTTAGTCTCACCATTTGAGAAGATATATTGATGCCCAGTGACTGACTTTGAGCTTTTGCTTTTCTTCCTTGTATGTCTGTTCTCTGTCTGCCCAAATACCTTAGTTGTTTTCTTTTTTAGTTGTCTTTATTCAGTATCCTCAGATTAAGACTTGCCCAGTATGTATGTCACCTGAGGTTTAGGATGGTGGTACTTGTCTCCTTATATGCACACTGAAGGGTAGTGGATGGCTGTGTGTGGAATGCATGTTTCAGCATTGCTGTTCATCTAACAAATGGTAAGTGTGCAAACTTTGCAGTGGGGCCAAACTGGTATTTGTGCAAACTACTGCCATCTGTTCTACACCTAGTGCTAACCTCTTTTCATAAAGCGCTTAGTGATGCACCTAAGCAGATGGAACAGATTCATATGCGTTTATACGCACGGCTGGCTGACAGGACAGTGATACTCCTGGAATAGAACTCTAATCTGTCTGCTTCTGGTGAAATGTGCAAAGTTGTCTCTTGCCTCACCACAGATGAGAATTCTTAAAACGAATGAACATTTGAAGTTAAAAAGCCTTGGGACAGGTTCCTACCCTATCATTACCTGAGAGAGAACTGAGCCAAATTGCAGTGCTGTGGATTTGGCTCAATAATCAGGCCACTTTATCTGACATGTAGTGGTTCAGATTGTCTACCCCTAGGTGAAATACTGATTGATAAGAAAATTGAAGATGGCACTATGTTTCCAGGGTGGGCAGGGTAGCTAGATTCAGAAAAGTGAAAGAAAAAGGAATTTCTTTAATCTCTCCTGTCATTACAACAAACCTGTTGTGAATGCTGCTTAGAAGTTCAGGTTCAGGTTTTGGAGGGCTCATGAATGCATGTGAAAATCGTGGAGCTTGGAAACATGATTAATCTCTGTATATCATCCCACTCTCTCATTTTAAGATTTTGCAGTGTGTATCCTGGTAGACATAACCACTGTAGTGGAGCCTCTCCTGTACAGAGGAAGTTGAACTATGGAGCGAGTTTTGTTAGCATACCCCCTGACAGTAATGGTGGTCGCCCAGCGTGTCCAGGTTGTGACCAGTAATTATAGCCTTAGAGGTGATAACGTCTCTACTGGATGTTCAATTTCCCTCCGTGTGTGTTGGAGAGGTGTGTGATAAACTTGGAGGAACCCACTGCTTCCCACTGGCTTCCAGGATAGCTTTCCAAATGAAGGCAGAAAATATATTACAGGTAGCCTCCTACTGATGTTGTTCATCACAGCCTGCTACAGATATGGCATAGATTTCTGTTCACCTTTCAGGCTTCTAGCTGATTAGAGGTGCCATGATCGGAAACTTCATTCAGACTTGGTAATTTCAAGTCTGGGTGGGAGCATCTTGACTGCATGCTTTAGATCAGGTACAGACAGATTATGCAAGTACAGGCATTAGGATGGTATTGAATCAGTGAAGGAGAAACTGATTTTTAAATGCTGTAAGGGCTTGAAACTAGAAGACTAAACATGCATAGACATGGCTGCTGAAAAGACTCAGTCCCATGTGGCCCTATGAAACAATTTATGCTGACAAGATTTTTAAAGCCATGATTACTTTCCTTTTGTATTGGGGGAGAGGAAGGTCAAGAAAGCGTGGTTAGAATCTGGATTTTCTTAGACAAATGTTAGCAAAATAACTTTTCATATTTGTCCAGCTTAATTGGAATGCCATAGAAAATTGTATAATTTGCTATTCTTAGTTTTCCGTGTCTGTTTTGATGATACAGTACATTAGATTGCTATTAAATATTCTAAGCCATTGTACTTGTTGTCATATTGCATCTGCCTACGAGGAGTTTGTTTGATCATTAAGTCACTGGAGGGGGAAAAGATACAGCTCTGTGTGCTTTTTTTTGCAAGTAAATAATTCTGACGCTGAAGTGTTTTGAGGTATGCTGCTAGTGGCAGGCTTCTCAAACGTAGCAGTGACAGCATTAAAATATTTTTCTTTTAAGCCCTAAGAGCAGGCATCAGCAAGACTTCGGTCTTGCACCTTTAATTACCTGTTTAAACCTTGAATTTCCACAAATGCAAGAAACAGCATTTTTTGGCTTTTTTCCCCTTGCAGTGTTACGCTGTTGCATATTATATTGCAATAAAGTTAAAACTTGATGAAAAGGTTGCCAGATACTTCACTTGAGGATAAGTTGCTTTGAAAAGATGTGTGGTTTTGGGTAGATTTTGGGCACTGAGGAATGGTTTGGTCCAGAGTCTACAGTATATGTGGAATAATCATGCAGGCAGTGTGACCAAATGAAAGTTAACTGGATTGCCTCCATGATGGATTACACTATATGAACAAAGGCAGAAGGTCTGGGAGTTCATGTTAACAGCAAGTATTTAAACTGTATTTTTAAGATGTGCAAATTTTGAGCTGCAACACTTGAAATTGGCTTCTCTTGATCTGACAAGTTGAAGTTCATGCTTTGTTGGTCTCTCTGCAGCAGCACGTGCCATCAGAAATGTCATGACCACTTTGTTAACACATTTATCTTCTTCAGTTTGAAAAAAACATGGATAATGCTAGTGGTGCAGCCACACAAATGAGCTCCCCTTCTTGCTGATTAATGTCAAAAGGTAAATTGGTTATCCTGTTTCTCTTTGCATTGTATATAAGCTCTTAATGATTTGTTAGCTATTACAGAGTTACAATTAATGATTAAATATGTGTGGCACACATACCTGATATTTGATGTTCGGAGACGCTTGGTGTATGTTTTATATAAAACAAAGCCAAATCCACAAATAGAAAGCTGTGTGTATTCAAAGTTAGATTAGGAGATTGTTTCCCCGGTGTCGAAGTAGCATGCGGATATATGTTGTGATTTTTTTTTTTCTTTCGATGATGATTTGTTGATAATCATTATGTGTATTTGTCATCCTAATGATGGGAGGCTTAACAAGGGAGAGAAGAAAATTAGAAAACAACACTACTGTTAAGAAAGAACCTTATTGAGACTTCAGTATGGTAAGACTGAGTATCCAGGAACAAGCAGAAGAAACATTAAAACACCCAAATTTTTGTAAATTAATGCAGCTTAGTTGTCTTAGTGACTTCTAATTTCTTTTGTTTAACCCACACTATTCCACAGACATCTCTGTGCTTCACTGGCCTGGTCGCTGCTCCAAAGCAGTTAAATGTTACGTGCATCTTTCAGTACACTCAAACAGGTTACAAAGGTTAACCGTTTAATTTTTAGGCAAGCTGCAGCTCTACCTTAACAAGCATAGAGCTGTTTTAAATTGAGACATTCTAATACCCTAAAAAATTAATGGTTCCAAATATAGTAGAAAACTCTCGCTTTCTAACCTATCAGTAGCTAGGAACAGGATACTTTGTTTAAAATTATATCCTCTTGACCACTGTCGAGGAGAAAATATGGTCACAAGACAGAAATAGAGAAAATTACTGTGAATGCTTATATATTATGCTGCAAGGCAATAATGGATCAGAAACCTTACAGAAAGTGATCAAGCATAACATGCCTAGGTAATATATGACATAGCTTTTCACTTACAGAATTGTATGTTATAAGTAAGGTAAAGATGAACGCTAGTCAATTTACTCTGAACCCTCTTTGTGGGCCATGTAAGAGTTTGGTTTGTTGGTTGGTTCTTTTTCTTCCAATTTTTGGAGAATCGTGTAAAAAGATAGTAGCAGAAAGCAAAATTTTTACAGAAGGTTTTGACCTGCACTGTCTTTGCTGCTGATCTGGCAGTATAAATGGAAAATAAGCTCTGAGACCTCTCTGCTTTAAATTTATGTAGTCCAACTTGATTTGATTCTCCCCCTCCCCCCAAATGAATTTATGACAGCAGATGTTTAGCCTGGGTCTTCATAATTGAGATGTATTGTCTCACATGCCTTGTGAGTTGTTATTGTAGTAAAAATCTACTGGCACTTGAGTACAGCCTTAATGAAAGTCTTTGTCAGATAGCTTGTTTTACTTCCACTTCCTAAAAAAATTTGAGTTCTCACATCGTGAAGTATTTCAGTATAAATTACTGTTTTTACTGTAATTTTTACAGGGCTTGCAGTCTGATCTATATTGAATTCTGCATTTAGGACACTGCTTTTGGAATAGGGAATCAATGTTGCTTTTTAGATACTTTTAGGATATTCCATTAACACACTTGCATGAGTTGTTAATTAGGAGTATCTGAATCTCTTAGCATAATACTCATGTGGCTTACACTGCTGCTTACATCAATTATAGTTTGCTGTACGAGTTCCATACAGACTGTCTCAAGTGTTATTTAACACCTGAAGCTGTTCCTTTAGTGTGTATCTTACTCCTGAACTTCATTTTGTTCTGTACTGTTCCTCAGACTGGTCTGCGCTTGGTGATCGCGGCTGCCGTGACACTGCAGTGCTTGTGAAGCACAGTGAAGCACACTCTCAGTGCTTCAGGTGCTTGTTACTGACAGTGTGTCAGGACAGAGACATCCATCTCTTCCTCCCTTGTTTTCAATAAGGAGGTGGGAAGAGGTGAGCAAGACTTGTAGAGCTATTAGATGTTTCCAGTTTTCATCTGCTTGGTTGCGCTTGGGATTACGCTGGTTGAATGGAATGTTCCTCTTCTCTCATGGAAAGATGTTGCTCTTGGAAGCAAGCCTGGTGCTTATTAGTGCATGTAATTTCTTGTCATAATGCTAAACCATAAATGACTTTATAAATGACTTTATGAATGTGTCTTCCTGTCTGTATGTATCTTTTTCCAAATGAATGCATACTGGTATCAAAATATGGTAATGGTGTTTTATGTTTCTTCTAACATGTTGTAGTCCTTTTAAAAAGGTAGTACTTTAAGTACTTTCTATCTTGGTAATGAACACTGAAATTAGTATTTATATGCATTAGATAAACTTCATATACCGCTGTCCACTTTAAGCCACTCCATCTTGTTTACAGAATCACAGATCAGAATCTATTCCTGTGCCTGAGGATAGCACTGTCATATTTTGGAGAAAATAATTATTGCAGTGACAGGTCAGATGCAGGAATTTATCTGCTGTGTTGTGCTAAGGAGGTGTAGTTGTCACAAAGTTCTAACTCTCTGAGGTGATACTGCACACTTTACTTAAGTAGAAAGTTCGGCTTGTGCTTTTTGCAATGAAAGAAAGTGATCCAGTTGAGTGTTCACTAAGCCAGACAGAGAAGGACTTCATGTAATGTGGTATTCTGAAGCATTTTGTGCAAGCCTTGAAGGCCTTTAAATATGAAGTTCAATCTTAGTGTAGTTTTTAACATGTAAACTATCATCTTAAATTGTTCAGTGACTGGGAGTTTGTCAAGAAGATTGGACAGCCTGGCAGGGCTGAGGTCGTTGTTTCTGAGATGAGTTTCTCTGCCACTACAAGGGGAGTAGTCTGATCAAGCTGCAAGTGAGAAATGCCATGAGGGCATTTTCTGATGGTGCAAAGGGCAAAGAAATCCTCCTTCTGAAGAACGAGTATAATTTGTGGCTGTGAGAGTGCGGTGTCAAGTCAGAACACAGGGCAATATGGTCTTTGAAGCAGGATTGAAGGCTGTGAATTCCCGCTTTGTAACACTGCTGCTATGGCTTTGTAATGCTATTTCCAGGTAGTAAACATTCAGAAGCTGTACCCCTAAATCTGCAGTGACTCGAAGCTGAGGTTTATAAACTAAAGTCTGTAGTTTACCTCTGCCAATACATGTGCTTGGATTAATTTTAATTTTTTAAAAGTTTGTATATGCATGGGAAGCACTCCCCCCCCCCCCCCCCCCCCCCCCATTTTGGCCACATGCAAAGGCTTAGGAATGCTTCTGCTACTCTTTTTTTCCATGTTGGAATATGGTTGCTCAGTACTAAATAATTGGGGTTGCTCAAAAGGTTTCATCTATATAATCTGCTAATGCCTTGTTTTGCAGGTAATTTGTATTTTATTAAAAAAACTCTCAACCCTGAGTAACATTCATAAATATATTCCTTCTAGCAAGCTGAATTGATCTGTGAACATGTCTCATACCTCTTGCACAACTGAGTTGTGCATGCAGCTTAAAAGCTTATATGTAAAATTAACAGGCGGAATGTTTCACCTCAGGGGTAATTATTTTTTCTGATAATTATGGTGCAGGGCTAAACTTATTATCATTGCGATGCTTTAATCATGTACTGCAGCTCTTACCTAGGCACCTGTAATTTCTAGTAACACTGGAAATATTGAGTAACTTGGGAAAGGCCAAAGAAACTTTTGTTTTTAAATTCTTTATTTAAAAAGCTGAGTGAAATGTAGGATCTTGCTGATGTAAACTTTAAAAAAAAAAAGAAATCTTTTCCTAGCTAGGTTAACTTCCAGGCATCTTTAGTTCTCTTATACAATTCCATTCAGTTATCTTCCTTTTTAATCAAATATTCTGCTTTCAGGCTAAGGGGATGAGATCAAGGGATTGTATCAGAATAGAAGTGTAATCTAGTGATAAAACCTTGTTGGTGTTGTGAATGAAACTGAGCTTCTGGACCCACTTCATACTGTACCTGATTTCTTGTCTCTTAGTAATTTAGATGAAGGCATTCATGGGTAGAACAAGTTGTTCATTTAATGTAACTCTTGGGGGGGGGGGAATCTTACTTGATTCTGAGAATGAAGCTAAGGCTGTGGAGAGGAGTAACTGGCAATTATAGTTACTGCCATCATAGGGTTTCTGGTGCTGTCACTTCCTTCATTTAGACAAATTAAAATTTTGTCAGGAAACCAAGCATTCAGTTCAGTTGTGTCTGTCTCTTCCGTCTGTGAAAAATCCATGTAGAAACAAGCCTGATGGAGCTGGTCAGAAAATTGGTCTCTGGAGATCCATTTGGTCATCACCCGTTGCTGCAGACAACCTGTATAAGCAGTCTCCAATTAGCTTCCCTTGCCCATCAAGATTGGAGCAGACTAAGTTTCGTGAACTAGCTTTTCAAATTTTTAATGAAGTAGATTGTATACAAAATCTAAATCTTAATTGTAGAGGTGTTATATATGAAGTTTCTCAAAGAAGTAGTAAAAGCTGCCTTAGTAAACTTTATGCTGGTATTCAGAGTATTTTCAGGGCAGTTGATGTCTCATCTATAGGACCTAATTAAAAAAACAAAACCTACTATGATTTAATGTTATTCTTCCCTTCACCACAATGTGCCAAAGAAGTTGCCTTTGTAAAATGAGTATTACTTTCAGTTCTTTCTTGCTAGGCAGTGTTTGCCTAGTGCGTGGGAGATGGGGAATGGGAGAAAGAACAGATACTTTGCTGCAATGTGATGCTCTCCCGTCGTGCTTAAAGTGGAATAAGACCAGAGATAGTGCTTCGCATTATCAATGCAAGTTATTTTCTAGCATTAAAGAGAAAATAAGCCCTGAAAATGTTTGGTTTTTCATTTTTTTAAATGAATTCTGTATTGCTGCTAATGAAATGAAAAAGACTTTGATTCCTTCTCTTGGATAAACTTCTTAAAGAAGGAGTGAAGTATTAAGTTTGTAGTAAATTCTTTTAATCTCTTTATTGCTTAATGATTTTTTTAAACAGATACTTATGATTAAGTGTTTCCCTGGAACTGGAGGAAGTCCTGCTTTGATTCTTAAGTTTCTAATGTAGATTTTACTGAAGTTGTCATTCAGATTAGCTCTTGGAAGCTCAACTACATCTAGAAATTCTGGTCAAATTGTTTTGCTGTCTTTATATGTAGTTATAAAATGGTGGTTGCTATAGTAATAAAGATGATTTCCTAATACTGTGAACGTGTAAAAAGGCAAGCAGCGAAGCCTGATATATGTTCAGTGACACTGAAAGGAGAGGCTGCTTTGAATGCCAACAGTGGAAATATGTATGACTGTGCAAAATGCTCCATGCTCTTTTGTGGACATGTAGATGAGAGGGGTCATTTTTCATGAGATACAGCTATGTGAAGGAACCATGAAAGTGTTACTGCTTGTTAGGAGGTAGACCTGGGCTGACCTTGTTAGCTTAGGCCCCTGTAGCTTCAAGGAGGTAAGACTTAGATTCAGTGACTTAAGTTTGACTTAAATATTAATATAGGACGTGAAAATGTTGGAGGTGCTTTGACCTTCTCTTCCCAGTAGCGTTGTCTCTTGCTGTTTTAGTTTGTGTGTTTGGAAAGTGTACATAGTTGAAGAGGAGCAGCGCATGTCCATTATTAAATTTGGGAAGTGGAAAGTGTTTCTATAGGATAACTTCTGTCAGTGGGCAATTTATAAGGTGAAGCAGTTTGTTCTCTATGAAGCTTTTAATGCTTTTCAGGACTTCTATGAATTTGAGTTATTCTATGTTAAATACTTCAGTCTTTTATTTATTTTTATTTTATTTCTAAATAGCAGTCTGTAATAGCAGTCTGATTTTAGGTGAACATGGGGTGTCGGTTCATAGGAGTTATCTACTCTTTCAGTTTTGTCTGATGTTCCAGTGCTGTGTTGGTTACAGAACTGCGTGTTAACTTTAGGTATTGTTTGGTTATCAGTTGTGTAACACTTGAGTTGTGGCTATGATTTTCCTCAGGTGTAGCAGATAAAAGATTTGACGTGTTTTGCTGTACAGACAAATAAAACTGAGTGGTTTGTTTGCTCTTTTGGAAGGAATATTAGTAAAATAGTTAACATCAGTCTCCTGTGTGTTTAGGTGACTTACGATGTATGAAGACTTGGCTGTATCCTCTCCTCTTGCCATTTTTCTGATGTGAAAGAACTCTGAGCCAAGCAAGGATTATCTATTGAATAATTGGATTAATCTTGTAAAAAGGGAGGGGGAGCTAAATGTACTTTTTCGTGAAACATCTTACACCGGAGCACAAACACAGGAGTGGAGTGATTTGGACAGCTGCTTCCATGCGATTTAAGACTGCTGTCTGGTGGGGGGAGTCTGATTTAAGTGCATGCTCTGCTTTGAATGGGGTCTCACCTGTCACCTGCCTCTGTCTTTATTCTTGAGATGAAATTCCGCATCTGTGGGGCACGGAGCTAGTACTGACAGGTCATTAAACTTCACACAAGCAGAATGAGGAAGTGGCCTGCCTGTGTACAACTCCTGATGTAGTGAAGGTGAGCTGCTTTGCAGGTGTTTCTTGGGATGCTTCTCTTGAGTGGTGAGCAAAGATGATGATGGTGAGTGAAGAGAAGGGGGGCTTTTACTGCAGTGCTAGGTGGGGAAGGGAAGAGACCAAAGCTGAAAAGTGAAAGCATCGAACTTGTACTCTAATGGAAAAGGAGAGAAGGAAGATGAGAGAGGCCTCAAGGCTCTTAAAGTCTAAATGCTGAATAAAACTTTAGTACTGAGAGAAAAGCAGAGGCTTGCAAATAGGAATATTTCTATATATTCCCTATGCTGTCTAAACTGGAGAAAAGTGAAAACTTGCAAAAGAATTTTAAACATATGCTTCAATGCTTGTTTAGTTGAAGGAGTAGATGGTAAATGAGATTGCTTCCTCCTTCAAATTGCAAATATAACAACCCAGTAGCCTAGTACATCGCCCAGGTGATATTGTGCCATCCTGATTTGTTATACATTTGATTTAGTTACTGTAAGAATTTCAGAAAGTTTGGAAATCCTTTGCAAAAGGCTTGATGATAGGACTTTATTTTGTGTACTTAAGACACCGCTATGGGCAATGGACATATTTTAATGTTGAGAGCTGTTGAAGTGATGCAGTAAAAAAGTAATTTTCTTTTTTTCTTCCCCTTATCACCACTCTCTCCTCTTAAGCTACTTTTACATAACAGAGCAATTTTGGAATATCTGTCTTTAGTCTGAACATGTTCAGGTGTCTTTAAGTAACTTGCATTTTATGGGCTTCTACAGCTGATTAATTTCTTTTGTTACAGCCTCTTATTCCAGCACTGGCCATAATTTTTTTTTCTTCAGTGATTGACTGAATGGATTTCTAATACTGTCATGTTTTAATATAGCTAGCAAAAAATTAGTCCAAGTTATAACTTCATATTGAATCAAGCAAGACTATTTCTGTGATGCTTAGTTCAGTGCAATAGGTGGTCACATGCCAAAATACTGTTCAGTGCATACTAAGCAGCAGTTAAATGTAACCTTTTAAATTTTCAGCAGAGCTAAGTAACTTACAAGAAGTTCTTGGAGTAAATAATGCAGGATACAGAATTTCTGTAGGAAGATGAAATCACAGGATGATTATTGTGCTCAGTAATAATACTCATCTGGTTTTTACCTGGAAGGCACAATGCTTGTTAAGTTACTGGAACTGAAAAAAACATGCAGCATGTATTTAGGGTTTTCTCCATGTATCCCTCACAGCTTATAAAATTAAGACAAAAGGTACTTGAATGACCAATGTATAATCCATACACAATGACAGAGTTGCAGGAAAACATTTGGTTGCAATTTTGTAAAACAATGATTTGTGCTAGAAAATGATACACTGATTTACACATGTAGATGTAATTTTTTGGCTTTAAAGTGTATTTATGTACATACTCTAAAGGATGGTTACGAGGTTTCCTGGAGTTTTGCAGTTACAGTGAAAATTGCCAAGACTCTTTTAGAAATATTATCCTACATGAGCATTGTAAAAGGCAAAAATTGTAACTCCCCTTCCTATCCCTTCTAAATCTGGGATGTGACTGATGGTAGAAATTAGTCTGCATAAATTCTATTCGCAGTAAAATATTAGTGCTGATTATAGCTGAATAGAGTAATTTCAAAAGGTTAGATACGGGAGTTTGAAGAATTTACTCTCAAAAGACATCCTTTTTTCCTGTTCCTCAAACTCCAGAAATCACATTGTGGATTTCTGAATGGAAAAAGTGGGAGCAGTCTGCTATGGACAGGTCATGCTTTCATTATACTTCCCTTCTCTTCCAAATTCAAAACTCTTCAGCAGAGTGGCTTTTTACCATCAAACCTAATGTGACCTCTGTCTCTCTTGGATTGTAGTCCAAAGATGACTGAGTTTTTCTCCTGTGCTGGAGGATCCATCTAGTCTGAAAGTCAAATGATGCTTCTCTAATTAAATTGCCAAAGTTCAGTTCAAATTAGATGCAGTTTTAGAGCGTGGCCCTCTTCCTGAGGGCACTGCATTGACTCTGTCCTGTCCCTTGCCTCCCCTCCCAGGTTCATATGCTTTTGTGTTTTCCTGTGTCTGCACGGAAGACCTGTAACAGGGATTATAGTGAACAGTGAAGCTTGCCATCTTTTTGGGGGCAGGTAAACTGAGAACAGGCTGGTGGGTAAACCCCTTGAGGTGCTGTGCTTGTGGGGATACATGTTCAGATGGTTATTTTAAATGTGACAGAGATGAAACAGTTTTCTCTTATTTATAAATAACATGGGAAAGGGATTTTTGTTCTGACCAGCAAGTGTCAAATGGGTGTCTTGCACGCAACTTCTTGAGAAAAGTTCATGACTTTCTGAACTGCGTTATTTATTTAAAAACTTCCAATTTAATTGGGAGATGGGGTAGTAACAGAAACCCCTGCCTCCAAGACAGAACTGATGGGCCCTTTTGGGAAATCAGCGGTACCTTCTCCAGAGCTGACCTGTAGGCGTATTCTGTATTTCCTCTTCCTGTCTGACAGCTGAGGCCATCTCCTGAGGACCGCAGCACAAGATCGTTGACTTTTATTTGCAGGGCTACGTTTGGCTGGCAGTTGTAAGTACTGCTCTGTGGATTTGCTGAAGAATTTCACACACGCTTTGTCTCAGTGCTTCTGCTCCCAAGTGCACTAGTGCACGTGTGTAGCTGTGTCCTAACCAAGGCAAAAGTAGTTTGTGCAATCTTTATAAGACTTAGTGCACAAGAATATATTGCAGCATTAGGTTATTGTTATTTCAGTATCGCAAGCAAGCTTGCTGTTTCCCTTAATGGGAGACAGATGTTTTACTTGACAAATCTGTATGAAATTTTTATGAAGAAGTTTGGTTTGGCAACTTTTTGGTATAGTTGCAGATTAAAGCATGAGAAAATGATACCACCTGACCTGCTATGTAACAGAGAATACAGGGCTTTCTTGAATGGTTTTCCTTTTGAGTAACAGTGCATCTTTTTTTGAAAAACAAGGATTTACTTTTTCCAACCTGATTATGTGAAGAATTAAAATCCTGAAAGCTGGTGCTGCATTGGTGCAAAGTGGTCTTTTTTTTTTTTTAAGGCAAAAAATTATTAATCTTAAATAGACCACTGAATGCAGGCTGGCAATTTCTAGAAAATAAATCTCATCCAAATTGTGGAAGAATCAGATTTCAGGTTCTTAATCAAACGAGTTTCTGTGTTTATTCATTGACTAAAAAGTGCTCTTCTGGCACAACCTCCCTATGTCAGTGCTGTCTGGTGGGACATCAGTAACTGCTGCACTCCTGCAAATTGTATCAGTAACTGCTGCACTCCTGCAAATTGTATCCAAGCTGAACTAAAAAAATAAGTAGAAAAGATGCATCTATTAAAAATTTCCTGCTGCTTTAAGTAGAAGATGATGAACGTTTCTCAGAGGAAGTAGGAGAGGAAGAGGAATCTCCTCACAGGATACTTGTTGCTCAAGATAGGAAGCCAATTTAAAGTCTTGAACTTAGACATTCCAACACTTTATCTAATTAAAAATGTTTTCACTTGATATGCAGGAAGGCTGTGCTTCCCTTTCTCCTCCTAATCAGGAGAAATCTTTTTATGAAATAGATGTGAGCATGGAGGATAACTTCTTCAGTGCCTGGGGTAGGTGTTAGTCAAGCATGACTTCATGCCGTGTCTCCTGCCCAGATACTGTCTGGTTGCTTCTGCCACTCTGCAGCGGATGTTTGCTGGGACTGCTGGCAGCTGCTTTGGCTGCCTCTGGTGCCTGGCTGGACCGGCCCTGCATTTTGCTTCCTGTGTGGTAGGGAACTCTCTTAGTGTGGTATGTTCATAATGCTTCATTTTAACACGACTGCTCCCAAGTCTCTCTGGGAAACCAGGTTTTTTTCTGCGTTAGCTGTTCCCTGCAAGGGATTAACTGTGTCTTCCTCTATAGAGCAATCCCTGTCTGCTTTGCCTCTGCTACTAGTCTTTTTACTACTGTTTTCCTGTATATTTTTTTATGAATAGCTAGGAAAAGGCATCTTTCTGCTCACATTGTCATCTAGTACCCAGTGGCATACCTTCTTCTGTGGTGTGGTATGCAGTGTTAACCAAGTGAATTGCTGAGGAACCGTGGTGGCGGCAGCAGGTACTGATGGTGCTGCTGCTCAGGAAGGTGGATTGATGCTCTGAGGATGTGTGGCTGGTGAGGAGATGAACACTAAGTTGATGCATATGCCTGGGTCTCAGGTTTTCTTACCTTAAGTTTTGGATGTGCATTTCTTTGCCTGGGGGACTCTTTCCTTCTAAAGAGTAGGAGAAATTCACACCTTTCTGAGTGTTGGGGGTTAGGATATCGTTGGACCTAAGGAGTGGTCCTTTTGCCACTAACATTCTTTTTTGCATGTTCTTCATGGACTTGTGTGATTTCAGCTGAGGTGGTCCTCACCCAGCAGAGCTGAGATGCCAGCTCCTCTTATCCAGGAGACTTTAGTTTAAAAAATAGAAGTAAAAAAAATTAAATGGTACTGGATGTACCTTGGTCATCTGGCATTTTAGAGCTCAGCTCTGCAACAAAGGCTTGTGTATTTCTGAAAAAAGGCTGGCAGCTGCCAAAGTAGGATGTCTTTTCATCAGCATTTTCGGGTAAATGACGGGTGGCATAAGATTTGGAATAAAACTGAGAGCTTGTAATGCTGACTGCAGTTAATGTGATCGTGCTGGTAACTGGGGTAATAACCTTGTTTAAACATAGGAAAGCTGAAAGAACTGTAGGCATCTTAAGAACATAACATGCAAAAATGTAGGAAAGTAGTTGTCACTTGCTGTTCAAGGATGTGCTTATGCAGATATACTATGTGCTTTGCGCTGTTGGCGTTAAGTGGTTGTGTTCATTGCTGTGTGGCTTCTTGGAGTATCTCCAGCTGGTTCTTGTCTGTCTACTGGGTTAACAGGGAAACAGTTCTTGGTTGCGCAGTTACATATGTGAGCAGAGGTACCTTTAAAAAGTTCTTGCTTACTCTTCAGCTTCTTTAGAAGTCACAGTACAAATTCTTGTGCCTGTAGCCCTTCTAAAAATCTTTAACACTTCAGAGAAGGCAAGTCCCATAATACTGTCATCCTCAAGCTGATTTCTGTAGGCTCCTTAGAGGAAAGCTTCCAGCAGAACTTCAGGTAGATGGTAATAAAAAAAGCAGCAGGGGGGAGAATTCTACAGTGTGTCTTGAAAAACACGAGTTTATCTTCCAGCTACATTGGAAGCCTTTTCTCTTTTTATTTTATCCTGTTCTCAGGGTTTCCTGGTTAATAATTCACATGTACTACAGTTACCAATTAAAGAAAAATTGAATTTGAAACAGCAGTAGGTTCAATTAAATATATTTGGGAATCAGTTATTTCTTCTATTGCTCAGGAACGGAGTTTAATTATTTAAAACGTCCTTTCTTTATACATTTTGCTTTTACATGAGCAAAAAGTACCAATGGCTAATTACCATTCCTGAGGAATTAAACATCTTCAGGCTCTAAAACTTGGGACTTAAAACCAGAAAAAAACCAAGCCAATTCAAGATGAAATGAATGTTACTTAGCTGGTTTGAGTGCGTGCATGAAGCTGATGACAATCCTTACAAAAACACAGTCAAACATTGTCAGAAATCAAATCTTTAGTTTGTGTGATGTAGAATAGCATATTAGATTGTGTGTACAGCAAAATGAAGTAATTAGATATAAATGGAGAGAGTTGGAATTCTTGCTCAGTCACAAAGAATGGAAGGCGAATCTGTTCCTTCTACACTGCCTTGATTTCCCACCCCCCTCCACTCCCCCAGTAGGCACTCCTTACCACTTACACACAAGAAAGTGTGCATGAAGATGAAAAGGTCCTTCATTACATGGTATGCATATTACTGGAGTGGATGGGTTTACTTTTTTTCTAATTGGCTGCATTAGTATGCCATATTAGTCATGTTATGGCTATTTGCCACGAACTATAGGAAAAAAGATACCTGTTTCTGAATGGAAACTTCCAGAATTTCCTGTTTTGGTGAGAAGATACATCTCGTTAACATGCATTGCTGTTTCTGATAGACTTCTCATAAGGCAATTGCTTCTTTTTCCAGAAAAGCTAATACTAAGCAGGGAGTGAACAGTATTAAAAACATTTTATCTGTTTGCTTTTAAAAGGAAATGAGCTTCTCAGCTATGGTGATATAATGTAACAAAACCACGAAGTTGGCTGTGTTAAACCAGCACAAGGAGAGATCTGAAGTTAAACTATATTGATTCTTAGTGGTCTATAACAAGGTTGAGATAATTATTGTTAGCTTTTTCTCCTAAGTCTGGCTTTCCTACTAGTAGGGACCTTTGACTTCTCCTCTCATGAACACAGCTTGATGCCAGCCTCGTTGCGGGGTACCTTTCATAGCAAGAGTGATACTCTGAAGTGTTGCTAGTTGTACAGCAGTGCACAGAGTATAGCTGTCCAACAACAGAAGTCTGCTCGTTAGTCATGGCTTCCTTTGTATTTTAAATAATCTTTGATGCTTCCAGTTGAATGTTTGCTAATTGATTCCATAGGCTGGTGCAAGTAGCTTGATGGCTTGAATAAATCTGTGTGTATGTGGCATGTGCATCTTTGCTATGGTTGGACTATTGTGGTTTGCAATCAGGCTTTTGAATGCCAATACTATATATTCGGGTATCTAAATGTCCCGTTAACTTTCAGCTGGACTGTAAGTAGCCTTCCCCTCCTGCTCCCTTCCTCTGAGCTTATGGATGGTGTCAATCTGACTCAAGGTCCATTTGCATTCTTGGGCAAATAGCTCTGGCGAAGTCCCCCAGGGCAAATTGAGAGATTTGCTCTCAATATTTAGTCATGTATAATAAACTTGCTTTTGCGGACCCAGAGTTCATGTACACTATAGTTTCATAAAATCTAACTGGGGAATACTTCCTTTTTTTGGTAATTAGTGTCTTGATTAATTTGCTAGGGGTTTTTTTTGAGTAAAATTTTAGAAATATGTTAGTCCTAATCCTCCTGGTAAAAAAGAATAATTTCAGGAGATTGAGAAAATTCACACATGTAACTTTTTGAATATTTGAATTTTGCTGCATTGGTGGAAAGGACTACCAAATAAATTATTAAAGTAATATTTACACTTACATTGCTGACAGTTTTTTTTAATTAAAAAAAAAAAAAGAAATTGGCCTTCTGTGTTACAGGGTTGATGGGAAGTTGCAAGAGGGATCAGGATATAACATCAGTGATTTTGGTAAAAAAACTGAAACTTTGCCCTGGAATATTGGCAGAGGACTTGTGCTTGAAATCAGTTTGACTTTCCAAATGTTATGAGAGGGCAAATTCATTTTCAACATTGTGACACCTGCATTTCCATGCAGTTTTCCATGTAATTAAATTGTTTTGATACATGATAGTAAATTAGTTTTTTTAAAGCAAAACTTACACTTTCTCAGGTCACTGCAGGAAGAATGAATTTCTGTGGAATACTGCCTGCATCAAGCATTTAAGGGTAACTCCAAATGTGAAAACAAATCTGTAGCTGTTGTTTTCCCTGGAAATGAGCTAAATGTCATTCCTATCTGAACACACTTAAGGCAATCTTCTCTACATAAGACTCTTACAGTACTCTGAAAGCGTTTTCTTCAGCCCAGCTACCTAATGAATCGCCTCTGTGTGCTAGATCAAGAGTGAAGTCAATAGTTTCATCTTGATGTGCTTTGTGTCCTTTGGACAATTGCACAGTGATTGCTGTATGTTCATATCCCCATGGTAGCTGTCAAATTGTGTACTTGATTAAAAGCAAATATCAGTCGAATCACATACTGTTGATTTGAGATCTCTCAACATAACTTTACGTTCTGATTTTGGCACAGTTTGTTAATAAGTTAAAGAACAGAAACTGCTCTTTCGTTGTGACTGGAGCTCAAGAGACCCAGGAAGCTGCATCTGATAAACTTGCATCATTTGTGTGACATTTTAGTAGCAAATTCAAGGAAAAGTGTAGATTCTGCTACCCAGAGATGCAGACAAGCTAATTGTCTTGTCTGGTATGTTACTGAAGTTACCTGTATGTTTTACAGTGTGCATAAGCTGAACTTTCAGTTGTTGAAATTTAAGATGGATTTTTTTAACAGGATACACTCTGAGTCTATTAAGGAATAAATTCACCTATAAAAATGCAACTGGCTTCAGCTTATTTTTATCACAGTAGGTATTTTTTTATCTTGGCTGCAAACATGTCATGCTTTCTCCATGTCTTAGTTAAGCTTCGCTTTCCATCTGAGGTAACCTTGGTAACTAATATTGTAGTTTTTCTGGAGAAAGTAGTTGTGTGTCTTCAAATAACTCAAATTAGCTGTCATTAAACATGATTGTTGATGGTTGTCTGTATGGAAAACTTTTAGATATTGCATGAAAGGAGAAAAATGCGATTATTGAACATAGCCTCTGTTACCTTTGTACCAGCTTTGCTTAATTTTTAGTGCATTAGTGAGTAAAAGGGGGCTTGCAAAGTCTTTTCCAAGTCCTAATGACCGAATGTGGGCACACTGGTGACTTGAAAAATGTATTTTTGTCATCACTTACATTCTGCATCTCAGTGCTGTAAAATAACAGATTACCTAAGCGTATGCAGTGGGTCACTTGCTAACATCAAAAAGTAACATTCCTTATTAGCCTGAAGCAGCTTGTTTACAAGTAGCTGATATTTGAGTGAATAGTATGTAACCAAAGAGTTTAAAAAGCCTTTAGTTGGAAGGTCATGGTAGCTTTTAGTGCTTTCTTTGGTCAAAGTAGGGAGTTTTTCCCTACTGACAGGCTGACCTTTGCTTTGTGTGGGTTTTTTTATTCCCCTTCCTCCCCCTGTGCCCCCTTCCAAAAAAAGAAAGGAAAAAAAAGAAAAAAGAAAGGAAAAAAGGGCGGGGGGGGAAGCTGAGGTTATTGCAGGTAGCACTTGGTTGACAGGAGCCTGCCGTAAGAGGTAAGTAACTTAAGGTGTTGCCGTAGCTGTTTTAAAAGCCAACTTGGTAAGAAGTTAATAATTGGCAGCTATGAAGGTGTGCTTTCAGTTTCTGACACGAGGCAAATGTTGACATTTTTAGTGGTTATTTCAGATTTGTCATAAATGTGTATTTAGAAGAACTACTTCAAGTTCTAAAACTATCACTGTAAACCAGTCAGAAATGGGGGAGCCTGCCTGGGAAGGTGCTTCTCCATGATGTCTCCTCTCAGCTAAGCTTCAAAACAAAGCATTCATTATGCTGTGGTTTCCTGGTCACCTGCAAACTTTCCAGGATTTATTTGAACTCAGCCCAAGTCTCTGTCCTGAGCCTTGTTTCCCTAGGAGGCAGGGTCTGTGGACAGAGAGGAGTCCCTCAATGCTTCTGAGCGCCCTGGGAAGGTGGGCAGTGGTCGGGGAGCGGGGGCTGGTGTAGTGCCCCCAGCGGGCACAAGGCTTAATTCTGGATGCGCTGCATTGTACACTGGAGAAATTGCCCTTGGGGAAATGGTTCACAGCATCTTCAAAAATTTCTCTGCTCGAGGGGCCGTTTACATGCGCAGTCGCTGTGCAGGCTGGAAAATGGGACAGGCAGTTTTAGTTAAGATTCAGTCTTGAGTGGAGTCTTTGAGAGCTGCCTTTGCTGAGCCATGGTTGAGTGATGGTGGTGATGGTGGGAGCAGGAGGCTGGGCTGGATGACCTGAGAGGTACCTTCTGGCCTGGTGGGTTTTTTTTTTGTCATTTTCTGTTTTCCTGCTGTTCCCACTGCTCTGCTGTCTTCATGGAGCATCAGCCATGCTGCCTTCGCATTTCCTTGACACAGGCAGGAAATGCAGGCTTTCTTATGAGTAATAGGAAGAGGGCAGAGCAGGGGCAAAATAATCCATGCAGAAAGGTTTTGGTCATCTCCCCCCCCCGCCTTTTCTGCTTCTAAAGGTGAGGCAGGAAAAGATGATATTTTCTAGGGACTTCATAATAACTAAAGTAGGACAGTCCTCGCAATACACAAGAACACCTGATATTCTGACCTGTAGTACCTGATCACCATTTAGAAAATGGAAATAAATTCCTTTTAAGTAATACAGCCATCATATGTGATGAATTATATTAATATGAATATTAGTGTGCAACAGTAAAACAGTTCATTTTAAAGCCTAACAGTAAATGTTATTCTTTTGAGGCTGTGGGAAGAAAATGGATTTTGTCCAAAAGATATTTATGATTGTGGTACATACAGACTTTAGAAAACTGAACCATTGTAAGTACATGTAAGGAAGACCTAATTACGTTCTTTGTGGCTGTCACTTAAAAAGTTGGATGTAGTTGCAGTCCTGTTTGTTAGTTAATGATGTAGGTATTTGAAAATCAACCAACAGTTTGTATAAATTATCAAAACATAGGAAAAGCAGTGCACTTCATCCAAAACTGGATGTGCCCGTGGGCATGTAAGGTGTGCTCTGCCATTCCTCTGTTTTGGTGAGTGCATGTAGGCTTGCCGTGTATTGGGACTCATCTGTAAAGCAGGGTTGTATGTCTAGGATTAAACTACACAGAGTTACTTAGCACAACTCATTGTGGTATCTGCTTTGACACCACCTGTGTGTTTTCACTCAGACTGACCCTCCTGCTGCTTCATACCCATTCAGCTGGATTCCTTGTGCTGCCTCTAGGAGAGGTACCACCAGGGTGAATATTGCTGCTTTTACTGAATAGCAGGGTCTCTGATTCGTTCCCTGTTTGCTGCTCAGCTCTTCAGCGTGGTCTGCAGAAAGTCTGCAGAAAGTTTAAGATGAGCTTTCTTCTCCCACAGGATTCTCTTAAAGCTACTTCCGTAGTAGCATTTATAATCTCTGTTTTTTTTCTTGTGGATGCTAGAGAAGACAGACTCTATACTGCTACTCTGTACGGCTGGTCTCTGGGGAATAAGAGGGGATGGGGAGCTGCATGGGGTTTTTTGGTTGGTTTTTAAAGTAACTGTCTGCTATCTAAACAAAAAGTTTCTTGTCATCCCTTCCTGTTGCATTATGTGGCTTGTGCGTTGTGACCCTGTGCTGGGAAAAAGTCTGTTGTGACTGAGGATTGTCATGTGCCTTGTCAGTAGCATCTCTGGGAAGTGGGGGGGCTGCTGTGACTGCATCTCCAGCCCGGACCTGTGCGTGTTCCTGTGTTGGCTTCGGGGCCCTAGCCGCGTTCCTGGAGTGCAAAGCCCTGGGACAATGCATCGAGATCCTTTGTGCAGTGATCCTGTGGTCTCGTTCCCTCTTTTCTTTCCTTGGGCAATGAGTGATCGAGGTGATCGATAGCTGGCACATGGCTTCTAATGTGATTCCTTTCAGCAGCATGAAGTAGAAAAGTACCTTCTGTCATTTGCTGCTCCTGGTGTCCCTTTTGGCTTTGTCTGTTTTTCTGGGAATTTCAGGATTTGCCAGGGTTCAGTTGCTGCTCCTTTGCAGTTTGATACCTCACCACTTAAGCCCTGCATTAGCCCAGGTTTTGGCTGTCTTTTGATCAAGAAAGTTCCTTCTTCCCTGAGCCGATGCTTTGGTTTCAAGCTGCCCTGTGTGAGTCAACAGGGTTTGTCTCTGGAAAGTTGTTCTAGTACTTCATCTCCTTGTTCCTTCTTAGGAGGCTCTGTTACGTCAGATCCAACTTCTTCATGGAGAAAACCAATTCTATGAAGAGTAAGCTTTTAGCTGGGGAAAAGAAGGGGTTGATTTATTTTGGGTAATGAAGTGACTAGGTTATAAGAAAACAGTGAAGTTTGTTCCTTTCCTTGGCGTGAGTGTCCAGATGATAAAATGGAAATCTTGGATCATATTTGGTAAACTTGTGTGTGGATTGATTACGTGGGCAGAAATAGAAATTGCGTATAAATCGGCAAAGACAACTTCATAATTTGTCCATTGTTGTGGAGCTGTTGCTTGGTAGATGTTCGTAGTAGTTTCAATACTCCCCTACTTAACTCTAGTGTCACCAGTCCTGTCAGTGTTGCTGTTGCAGTTTTATCTTTCAGTGTAAGGATTGTTTTTGTAAGCAAATCTGAAAAGAGCATTACTATGGTATATGTGGTTTTTCCTTTCCATAGTTACCAATCCAAGCACATATGTTCCATTGGTGATTTTTTTCTCCCCCTCAGTTTACGCACACAAGACTAAACAGTTTGACACCAGAACTACAGGACTACTTCCTTATTTAAAAAAAACAACATGGCAAGTCATTTTTTGTTCTTCTCTTATTCTTCTGATTTCCAAAATTTTCCCCCAAAAAGGAAAAATAGAGAATAACTTCCTGTCCAGACTTGTGGTCATCCAGTGAAGTTTTTGTATTTCTCTTGTTAGAGAAACTTTTTTAGCCAGAGTGTATTTGTTAATTTTCAATCTCTAGCTTTCTCTGCTGTCTTGCTTTCTAGATACTATGATCAAATCTTAAGTAGAAATAATAAGTCATACATAAAGTTCCCAAAAAGCAGTAAACAAAAAAAAGGCAGCTTTATAAGGTCCCTCTCCATATTTTGGCTCAGTCACATTTTAAATCTTTCAAAATAAATATTCAAAAATTCAGTTTACATAATATCAATTTATATTTCCCATTCAGGAAACTGAGTTCATAGTATATTATCTGCAAAGTAGTAGTTCTGCTTCCAAGTTAACTGTTTAAAAAAAGCTACACATTTGTTAGCTTTAGGCACTTCCACTGTATTTATGCTTAGTTGTCATTTTAAGGACATTGAAGAATGCCAATATCAAGAGCCACCAATTTTATTCAGAGCAAATGGTTCAGTCTTCCTTACCTGTCATCATTAGCTAGTCTTAATTTGTTTGAGAAGGGGCAAAATGGTCCTTATTAATTTGGTCAGTGCTCAGGGTCATGCTTGTCAGCTGAATAAACATGAAAAGGAAAATACATTTTATCTCCTAGTGGCTTTTCTTGGAATTTGAGAGAGGATGCTGCACTACTCATTCCAGAGCAAAATAGGTCATCTTTCTTGAAGTATCCTTTTCTTTCCCACAACTCCCATATTACTAACAAATCACGTATCTGAAAATTGAATTAAGCACTGGATTTCCTATTAGTTGTGCAACAAGCTTAAGTCTGCAAAAATAAAATAAGCTCTACATTCTGAATTTGTCTTGTAATTGGGTACCACTGTTCCAGTTAATGAAAAGTTAAAATACTTCAAAGTGGTAAATTCCTGTGGCTTTTTAAATCTGATCTTACTTGCAGAAGTAAGTAAACCAAGAGATCAAAGAGAACGGTCGTACATTGATCTTTCTTTCTGAGGCTCTGCTTTATAAATCCATAATGTTATGGAATGGCAAATGCAAAGCAAAATGTATCCCCTAGATGCACATTAGCTTCAATTGTGCTAGTAACAGTGATTCGAAACCTGCTCTCTGTGATGCATAGTCTTATGTGATCTGCAAAGGTGTGATTTTTGTAAAATTTTTTTCTTCCTCTTAATCTGTGCTTGCTCAATATGTGTAGATATGTATTTGAGGTGTATACATATATAATTGAAAGCTTCCCTGTCCACCCCCCCTCCTTGTTAACGGAAGAATTAAAAAAAAAAAAAAAATAAAAGGAAACAGCAGAAAAGTGAAATCTGAACCTTCATATTTTTGGTACGTTTGATGAATGTCTGTTTTTATCCAGGATACATATATGAGGGAGTAGGTAATGGGTGACTAACTGTAACTGGATTAATCTGCAAGTGTGGCCATGTTTTCAAATAATGAATAACCTCACCGTTTGCATGATTAAAACTAAGAACAGATGATGTAATAGTAAAGATGTGCTAAAGCTGCTTGGACCTCATGCACAAATCTGGGCCATGTTTAGGGGGGCTTATGATGTAAATTATTATTTTTCTTCAGTGCATATGCAAATTAGCTGCTTTCAGGTGCAGTGTTGCTTCTTTCACTTTGATCTGAAACAAGTAAATATTGGTTAAAGTAGAATAGAAATGTTTTATGAAACTTCTGTGCTTAGTATAATTCTACTTTATGCTGTACACCAACAAAAGGTGTAGTATGGATTCTTTTTGAAGACGTGGGATTTTTTGTTTGGTTGAGGCTTCAATGTCAACTGGATTTTGAGTTTAAGATTATATATTCGCAAGTGTTTAGATCTGTACCAGAATCCTTTCACCTTGGGCATTTCAAGTTTTGTGCATTAGCTCTTAAAGCTTTGAAGGACTAAACTCAAATTTTGAATGATGGTCAAAGAATGCCAGCTCTTTGCAGCATGAAAGGAGAGGGGTTTTGAAGGATGGAAGAAAATTCTGTGTGTGCAAGTTAGAGTCTGATCTTTTTTCACTTTCCACTTTTTTTCATCTGAAGTATTCCAGCCTCTTTTCTTGTAAGGAATGTTCCCCCCCCCCCGCCCCCTTGATGATCTATACCTGTGCAGGTGCTTGCCCTGCCTGATGTAGGTACATGTTTCAGTATATGGGCTGTTAACACAGAAGCCTACGGAAGTAGGAGTCACCATTATAAATCATAAACCACGTCTGTAACCCCAGCAATACTGTATAACCCAGTAACTCTTGCCCTAAGCTCAGGCACTTTCAGGGGACCTGTTGTCCAAGTACGTTGGCATGAGGTCCTGGCATATGATTCTTAGGTATTTCCTTGTCTAATACTGTGACGAAATCAGTCTGAAGCCAAATGGGAAAGCATGGGAAGAACTTTCCCTATTCTGCCAGTGAAGGTCCTAATAATAAATGGGTAGAGGTGTTTTGAGATACTGATGCTTTAATGGCCTGTTCCGAGAGCAGTCTCTGGGCACCGTGTTAAATCATCTGCAGTATGGACTTTTAAATACAAATTCTGGGAGCTCTGTGTCATCTGCACAACGTGGGCTTTCCTCTCTGAGATTTTTGAGCCAGGGTTGATGTGAGCAGGTGACTTTCTGATTCACCTAGAAAGCAAACAGCTTAGGCCTGACTCATGAAAGAGCTTGCAGTTGTTAGCAAAAGAGAGCTTGCAGCTTCTCTGCTTTGCCTTTTAAACAAGCTGCTATTAAAGGTAGGATAGGGACTATTAGGGAATTCATTTTTGGTAATGCAAAAGAATGAGCCATGGAAACCTGCCCCAGAAAGGTTTGACTCTGCATAAATCTAGTGCTTTAAGACTGTAAACAAGTGATCAAACAATTGCAAGGAAAAGTTGAGTCTTAGTATTTACAGTTGATCTGTAAAATTTTTACATTTGCACTTCACAAATATAGGATAGCATACTGGTTTTCAGTCTTCCATGTTTGTGCCATGGCTTATCAACTGTAACTTGTTCTATGCTCATATGCTAACTAACCTTTATTTCTGATTTCTGAATATGTAGGTATAAACCATTGGCACTACGTAAGCTTGTATGAAAGTGGAACTAACACAAGGTCATGTTACTAGACCAGCACACTTGACCAATATATTTTTTCTTTTCTTGACTGTAATGTGAAGTTGTAAAAACTCCTGAAGTCTACTGTACTTTTTCGTTAGTGGTGTCCCTAACAGTAAAGCTTGATCTGTCCAGAAAGTTGTACTTTGTGTGCCTGACAGCAAATCTAAAATTGCTAGCTGAGCTATTTCTTAATGAATGAAGCCCTGAATGTTGTGGTTTTGGAACTGATGTGAACCTAGGAGGGAGACTGACCCCCGAATATGCTCTGTAAATGCCAGGATGTCTTCAGCTAGCGTGGAAGAGTGCGGTGGTTCCTCTTCCCTAGAGGAACTTCAGGGGAGCCCTCATGAAAGTGGGTTGCGGGTAAAAGGCCGGAGAAAAACACATGTAAGAATAAAGTTTAAGAAACAGTTGTTTCTCCCAGCACCTTGCAAACTTTCCCCCAAGGTTTCTTTGGAGTTGGATTTAGGACTCTGGCAATGAGAGGAAGAAGGGAATACCTTCAAGGTACGGGAAAGGAGCCTTGCTGAATTTTAAGGATCTTCTTTTCATGTTCCCAAGGGTACCAAAACCCCCTCATTTCTTTTGATAGTATCCTTAAGTACTACCTTTCTCTTACTGTGATCTCTGGCTTTCCCTGACGCAATCTTCTGAAGACTTTTGGTGAGATGTCTGATCCTGAGGTAGGACCTGACAGCAATACAGGTGTCCCCCTTCTGTTTGCACCACATGCCTTTTCTCTGGGAGGGATGTGGAGATGTCCCACAAAGATCTGGTGGAGCAGACTCTAACATAGTCCAGAGCTTGGGGATGAGAATGTGCCTCTCTCGATCTGGATTTTTGACATGCAGCTTACAGTGTAGATTTCTCCTGAAGTTAAATGTTGGCTTGAAATGAGAAGTGAGTGGATAGGTTGAGCATTTCATCCTTTGTTTCTTTCATTCCTTCAAGTCTTCGCATCTTGAGGGACACAGCTGTCCAGTCAGTGTACTGTTTGGGCTTGGTTTTCCTGCTCTGCTCTCAGAGAATTAGAAGGGAGGGAGGCGTCTGCCTTTCTCCGATAACCTCAATCGTGGTGGGCTGTTGAGTGACTTGGTGAACATGCACAGGCTGAGCAACTAGTAAGATTTCACTCGTGTCCAATCTACCATTTTTCGTGACTTTTATCTTGTCTGGAGAAGCTGGAATGCTTTCCTTCTCTGGAGTCAGATGGCTTTGCAAGACAGCTGCAACTAGAAGAGCATACTACTGTTTCGTCTTTTAGATTAATCAGGCAGAGGATGACTGTCAACTGAGACAGTCTCAGGACTCTAAAGCTTGTGATTCAGCAAAGATTACGGGCCTGAGCTTAATGCAGACACTCTGATCAGGCACTTTGAGATTTTCTGTCAACATTTAATCTCAACAGATGATTGTTTTTCTGACTGGACCATCTGCTGACTTAAAGGACTGTTCTCTCAGTAGTGATGATAACTCCACTTACTGCTGTTGTGAAGACACACATCTATCTGCTGGCTGGTAGGGACTGCAGCCCCACTGTGGTTCGTGTTGAATATCTCAGGGTATCTTTCAGCAGTCTGTTCCTAAATATTTTTAGAACTTTAACTAAATGAGCAGAATGGAAAAGAAATCTGAGATCAGATTTCTACTTTGTGCTTCATTATAAAAATAAATGGTTTACAGGCTGTGCATCAGGAGCTGCATACCCTGAGGTCATTGTTCTGGAGATAAAACACCTGACAGTGCCAGTGGTCTTATGAGAGCAGTAAAGAAAAGTGTATCTGTAATACAAACTAGAGAATAGTGAAGACTCAAATGGTAAGGTGAAAGTGGAAAAAAATGTATTAAACATTATGAGGTTTGCATTGCTTCATTCCTGGTTCTTTGCCTAACACTGGCCTCAAGCTGCTTCCTTTCTTGTACTTAGACCACTTCCACTAAATTAATTTAATTTCTGTAGTCACAGAAAATAGCATCCTCCATGGAAGCACAGCAGGTACTTGTGAAGACATGTGCCAAAGAGCTTAGATGCAATAGAGGATCCTCACAGAAGCTGGGCTGCCTGAAAAGGGAGATAAATGGGCTCGAGTCAAGCAGGCTGGTAGGGACGGAATTGCCTTTTCCTTCCCTTCATTGCTTCCTCTCCACTTCCTCCAGGCACCTGTGCAGTTTCTCCCCTCCCTGCCATGTAGGGGAAGGTGTGAATAAGGGAACTCTGAACCAGGAGCCTGAGCAAAGGTGTTAGGAACTTCTAAAGGTTACTGTTTTTATGAAATGTTGTTGCAGAGAAAATACTTGCATTAGTTTTGGCTTACTGTTGAGTCAGGATTTCTGACAGTGCTGTATTTCTTAACGAGGCTGTAATGTTTGTTTGCAACTACAGCATCGTAGTAGCCTGGAAGAGATTTATGTTCTTTCATGTTCTTCAGCAGTCACTCCCAGAGAGCCCGTTGTTTCATGTTATTCTTGCGTGACCTCCTGGTAGCCAGCAATGTGAGATGTGAAGCTGTAGGAAAGGCAGTTTAATTGACAGCCTTTGTATGGGGCATGAACAAATGTGGCGTGGCACTCTGGGTCTTGCTGCGTGCATATTGTTCTGCACCTTTGCATCTACAAAAATAGATGCAGCAGTGGTGTTACTGGGGAGAGGATGGCTTTGGGAATCTAGGCTATCTGCCTAAATATAAAGGACAATTTAGTGTGGTTACATTTCTTATTAAATAGATATGCTAATTGCGCTAGTTCCTATATAATTTTGTAAAACAAGAGCATGCATGCAAACTGCGTTTCCTTTGGAAAACCTTGCCAAGGTTGCTCATTTTATCATCTTTGGACAGCGTAGTGTGTACTTATTATAGGAAAGAATTCTGGATCCTATATTCCCTGGATGGGCAGGAACTCTAAGCACTGTGGAGGTGGTAGTCCTACAGAGTAGATCCCTAACTGAAATCTGGATTCCTTGGTTTATGGGACAGTTGGGCTTTATAAAAGGGGCCTTGAAGTGTTTGGAGTTCGTTCCTTCCTGGGGAGGAATGTGCTGCAGAAATGTTGTGTGGAGTTCCTCCCTGCTGATTAACTTCCATAGGGTATGCTGCTGATCGATTAGATGCTGGTAGTCTTCAGGAAAACCAAATGTTAAAGCTAAACTCTACCAAGTCTTTATTCTATTGAAATGTCATACTTGAACATTATTTTTTTTTTAACATACAAAATATGGTCTGTCTTTCCCAAATGGGCCTTATATTGGAAACCACTAACTAGTGTGTCTAAGTAAGGAAACATTTAAGTCTTAGACAAAGGAAGCTTAGTGAATTACTGAAGTACAAATAATTGCGGGGTAGCTTTGAGGTTCAAAGTTGATTGCTCTCCTGTCCCTGTGCTACTTACTGAGGCTGACCGTTACCAATCATTTTCTGAAGCTGCTATGCAAATAAAGACGAGGTCACTTAGAAACCAGTTTGCTCTGCTTTTCCTTAGCAACTTTTGCTATATCTTTACTTTAAACTCTAAGAGGGGAGTGCATCTCTCTTAGTGAAACAAGCAATTTTGAAGAATCATTACAGCTACTGATCTTGTCTGTGTGTCGGAGGAGAGGACCCTGTTGGCCGTTTTTACTCTTGGAAGTTTACTGGTAAAACATACAGTACTGCTGGGGTCCTTCTGTGTCCTGCTGTGTTAGGAATGGGGTTTCTGAAAAACTGAATGATTTCTACAGAAAAATCAGCAGATTTAGAAAAAATGCTTTTGGAAAAAATGCTGGAAAAACACTCTTGTTGGGTTGTGTTGGTGGTGTTTTTTTTTTTTTAATAAATATTGCTCCAATAGCCAAATGATAAAACTAGAACTTGAATTTCCTTGTTACTAGCCTTGCCTCTTTTACTTTGTTCTAAGATGAAGCGAGCTTAAATACTCTCTTGATCTAAGTGAATGGTAGGTTTCTGGAGGGATACACTGACTTCAGTGCTGCAGAGTTTTTTCTTGGGGGTTAAACCTTGGCTTTGGCTTAAGATGATTCAATGTTTTTCTTTTTGTGAAATAGTTTTATTAAATAACTTTTACATTCAGTATTAAAAATGTCCAGTTAATAGAGCAGTTGAACATCACTAAAAAAACTAGGTTAACTCCCACAGTGGTATGTAGTCACACAAGTTATAAATTTCAAAGCTTTTAGCACTGCATGTTTTTCCTTGTGGACTCTTGTTAGTATGGCTTAGCAAGATTGTTTTATTTGCAATTTAGGCTATGGTTTCCTGGATTACAGGCTGGTATCTATCAGAATAAAAGAAATCAACTAAAATGAAGTGAAATTGTATTGTAGGCAATACAGATATCCGAACAAGATGCTATTTGTCTATATGGATGAAACTAATGAAGTGTCCCTGACTTCATGTTACATACTTCCAAACTGCTTCTCCATATACTTGAGAGAGCCTGAAAAATTAGATTGTGTAGCTTAAGAAAGAAATTGTCTTGGGCCTTTTTTGTATGTATGATGCATGGTTGATGCCAGCATGTCAACTGTTTGAATGGAAAATGGTTGGTTTCCAGACAACGTTGACCTGAATCTCATTATTTTATTAGACTTCTCATCCCTTACTCTGGTTTTGAGTACTTTTGAATAAAATGTCCATTTTCAAATCTGTGCTGTTATGTCTTCTAGAGACTTTAGATTTCTATAAACTGACAAATTTCTAAACGATAGAAAGGGCAGTATCTTTGCCTCATAATAGCAATAGTTTGTTTTCACCTTTTGAAGTGGTAAAAATACTTCTGTATTTTGAAGCTACCAGTGTGGAATTACTCTAGTCCGTAATCTCTGCCTGTAACTGGACACAGATAAAAGGACTATGTGTGATTTAAAGTTTTCAACATTGACTTAGACAACTTTTGTTTTACGGAAGATGTGGGGTCCCATTATTTTGAATAAGAAAATGTAACCCTGAGAATACAGGATTTGGTATATTGCTCACTTGAAGTGAGGGCACAAAGCTGATTTACAAGCCGATTAAAAGGTATACAGCCCATGCTGCCTTAGACATCAGGAAACCTAGTAGACCCTGATAATGGAGAGGTGTGTGTGTGGTGGCTGTCATGCTTTTGACAGCACTCCCCTTTCACTAGTGGAAAGTGGAAAAAAGTCAAAATAAGACTCTAACACAGTGTGAAACATTATGGGTAGAATTGTACTTTATTTTTTATTAAATCAGTTACTTTAGCAAAATATTATTAGAAAACCCTTTTAATTCAGAGGTTACTTCCATGTTGCAGACATTGGAGTGCTTCTGTGCTAAGGTCTACACTCTAGACATTTTAATGAAACTTGCATTAAATTACTTCTACTAATGAGATTCATAGTGATACCAAAGTAATCAACTGCTACAACTTAGTATACGACTAATCCTTGTAATTTAGAGAGTTCTAAGTCACACTGAACTTTTAAGAAAGTGTGTATAAATCTGAGGGGATATGTTCTATAAATAAAACTCTAAAGGCCATACAAGTTAATCTTGTTTTGCTCTTAATTTTAGGTTTTCTGTACAAGGGTGAAGAAATCAGAGCAGCTCTAAACTGTTTGTAAAGACAAACGCAGTCATCATTTTGATTTGGATGCTTTTTACATGCCTGTCTGTTTTGTGCTCTTCTACACATACATACTGATGTCTGTTCTTGCAGATACAATGTGTGATACATTCTGCTATTGCTTCCCTGCCTAGTGGGACTTAATATAGGGGTTTTTTTAATCTAAGCAGGGATCTTTCCTTCTCCCACCCATCAGTGTCATTGTATTAAATAGCTACCTGTTTAATTGGCAAAGCCTGGACAAAAAGACCATCATGAGTGAGGATAAGTCTACTTACTAAGTGTAGGTTTTACAGTGAGGATATTTAGAATGTGTGGGCAGTTACTTGCTTAGGTTACACAAAGAATTAAATAGAGGGATGGAGTATTTAAAATCATCCCTTATCACCTTTCTGGTTGTGTTGTCACTTGGTCTTCATGGTTTTTCCTAATTGTAATACTTCTTGAAGTCTTCAGGCAAAAAAAAAAACCTTTTTTGAGCCAGATAGTGTTAATAAACACTTCTGGTAATGATAGACCTGGGTAAATTGTCTGAGATTGACAAATGGCAGCTGACAGAAGATGTGAAATGCAGTGGCGGCACTTAAAATGACCGGCATGGTTCTTGATTATTGTCCTTAACTACAAATATCTGCCAAATGCAAATTGGGTTGTGCTCCCCCCTTCCCCAGATACGCTTGTCCTTCTGATATTTTTTTGCTGATTGTGTTGGTGAGACTAAAGGAGAAACATCCCAATCTCTGAATTCTGTGTTAGACATCTAGGGTAAAACGATAAAGCTATCAACTGCCTTACTCTAGTTCACTTTCAAAACAGTTCAGGAAAAGGGTTTTTCATGGCAGCTATTGTTCGATAACTGCGCGTGGTATCTTTCTCAGCACTGAACGGGAAGAAAGAGATCAAAAAGCCCTTGTCTGCAAGGTCTCTTGTGGCGAGGCTGCATTATTTAAAAACTTAGGAATGTGTTAAAGGCAAACTCGGGGAAAACCTGCATTTTCTGGAACTGTATATGTTGCTTGTTAAGGTTAATTAAAAAATATGAGGAGATACCCCTAGTGGTGATTATTACTAATTTGTGCTTAAGTACACACATGCATATCACTGGTACATTGATCAAGTAAAGTGTTTCTTTTCTAAATCAGACTGTAAATTAACAGTGCAACTCCTTCACATAAATAATCTTGCTTTCATCTTGCATTGATTTATGGATCAACTTCAGCTCCATTACATGCTGAGAACCTTTTACTCCAAGCTCATTTCATCATGGGTTTCTCTCTTTTGTTTTGTACCTGCCTTGCATAAATGTGTTGTGATTCCCTTTGATACGTTATTCCTAATGAAAATGATGCTGGATTTGAAGCTTTATATGGCAAAATGGATTATTTAATATTTTAATGGTCTAAATAAGGAATAATAAATTGAGGATAATTTTTTCTTATTGTGTGTAAAGATTGTTTCCTATTCTTAAAATTGAGGTACTTGTGAATTGCTGTAGCTCGAATGCCCGGTTACACTTAGCAGTGCTTGGTAGTGCTTATTAGAAAGCTGCATTACAAATGTGTTTTCCATTAGTCAGAGGAGTAAGTTAATGAGCAGGAATTCTGTAAGTCGCTGAGTAGGTCCCTCAAATGCTGCATTACGGTCAAGAAGCTCTCGCTGCGCTTGGAGTGGCGGTTGTTCGGAGTGGCTTGGTATGGGGAGCTGGTCAGTGGAACGAGGAATGTTTCACCTTGAATTTTTATTTTTAATTTTGCTGTAACTGAGAGAAAAGTGAGACCTAATTGAGCATGGATGGAGCAGATAGACTTGAATAAACAATTAGTTTTCTGAGGCCTCCAATGCGATAGAATAAATGAAACCTTTATAGATAGTCTAGGAGCTCATTGGTGAATGTGAATGGAAATAGATTTTATAAAGAACTAAACTGCTTTCAATTCATTAGTATTCATGGCATAAGAAAAAAAAACCTCTTTCCAGAGATATACATTCTCCTCTGAATTATTTTTTTCATAAGACGAATGATGATGGTGTCAACAGCTGATGAAGATGAATAGATCTCTTTCTTATGTATTTCAATTTTTTTTTTTTTCAATTGAAAGTGACTTTGAAGGTTAGTTTTATTAAATTTTCATCCTCCTAGTTAAAGAGCCAGGAAAAATCTCTCTTAAAAATCTGTGTATGAGCAGCAGCATTGGAAATGTTTGAAGTAAGGTGTGCATGTGGATGCCTGCACATACACGGAGTATAAATACATATTTCCATGCATTTGTCATGGCGTTCTCATGCTGTAAAAAAGATCATTAAAATAATTAAGGGTGAAAATTCTGCCTGTGGTGTCTAGAAATATCAAAGTTCTTTTCCGTTTGCTGTGTAGCTAATTTCTCCTTTCATTGAGAAATTAAAGAAATACTCAGTGTGGCTAGTTTGATATTTTTCTCTACGGCAGAGCATAGTGCATAGCATTGCTAATGCTACTAACAGCTCTGCATATGGTAGTAAGAAAGTGAATACAGCTGTAGAACTTTAAAGAACAAAAATCTTCCAAAAAAGAGGCTTTATGCAAGGGAAAGTAAGAAATTACTACTTTGGGTCATGTAATTTTTTTTAGTGATGCACAATATTGATAACTTTCGTTTAAACTTGTTGACATTTGGTTCCTAGTGTTTCGGCTGAAAACTTGGTTGTCTTTGTTCTCTTCCACTTTTAGGAGTAGATAAATCAGTGAAAACAAAACAACCCCCCTGAAGCGTGTGCTTTGTGTTAGGAAGATGTGATTTTTGGAACGCACTCTGCCATGCCCTGCAAAGCCACGTCTGCGTGGGGACACAGCAGGGGTCAGCCACTGCTGCTCCTCGGCGTCCTTGGACCTGCTGGAAGGAGGAGGCCTGCTGAAGTGCTTGTGCTGATACCTACACCTTAAACCTGGGGTGTCTTGTCATCCCTGAAATGTTGTTGTGTGTATGGGTGTTTTTTCTTCTTTAACACTGCAAGCATGCAGGTTTCCAGTTGTTCTCCCTTTGCCCTGGCAAAGGTGTTTCCCAGACCCTTGCAGCTGCCCACCAGGGTTGGGAGTTTGGTTGTGTCCCTGGTTTCCTCCCTAACTGAAGCAGGAATGTTTGAGCAGCTTTCTGCTGTCGTTCTCTTGCTGCCTCCCAGCTACTCCCTGAGTCTTTTGCAGCAGGCAGATGTGGCAGCAGTTACTGACAGCAAATTTCAACACTATGAAAAAACTTTTTCCTGCTAAGATGGCCAGCAGGACGGGGACAGGAAGGGAGTATCCTTCCTGCTGCATGGCGGTGGCACGCACCGCTGCACATCTGGGCAGCGTAGGGTGGGTTATCTTCTTTTGTCAGATCCCTTTTAAAACTGTGGAAGTGAAGGTGAAACATGAGCGTGCTTCCTGATGCTCAGGCAGTGCTCAGAGGAGCTGTACCCCTACAGAAAGGGGGATTCTTTTCTGGACAGTACACTTAGAGCAGAGCTGAGTGGGTTGGACAGACCCCTCGAACCCTACTCTCTGTTTTCTTGCTTTTTTGGATTAAATTATCAAACAAACTTTCTTACAGAATCTGCTATATTGAGTGGTCCCTCTGTGTCCTTCCTAGTAGGGCTGACCTATTGAGCTGCTGAAGGTTCACCCTGGCTAGCAGCCTGCGTGTGATGCTTTGACTTCTCTTGCTTTTCGAGAGTGTTGGCAGTTTTCCCTAGCTTGGAAATGAAGTGATTTTTTTTTTTTGTCAGAAGTAAAGACCTCCGTACATCAGGTGCGTTCCTGAGAAGATACCTGTATGACTGTCAGATTAAAAAGAAAGTCTTGATGCTGCCAGCAAGTAAAGTGCCCTATGCGATCCCTGTTAACCACAAGTTGAGCTTGTCATGGTTTAACCCTAGCCAGCAACTAAGCACCACGCAGCTGCTTCCCGCTTCCCCCTCCCAGTGGGGTGAGGAGGAGGAAAGAGGGGGGAAAAAAAAAAAGTAAAACTCGTGGGTTGAGATAAGAACAGTTTAATAACTAAAGTAAAATATAATACTAACAATAGTAATAATGAAATATATAATAATAGTAATGAAAAGGAATATAACAAAAAGGAGGGGGAGGAAGGGAAAAAAAAAGAAACCAACCAACCAAACAAAAAACCACCAGTGATGCACAATGCAATTGCTCACCACCTGCTGACCGATGCCCAGTTAGTTCCCGAGCCACGATCCGCGCCGCCCGGCCAACTCCCCCCTGTTTATATACTGGGCATGACGTTCCATGGTATGGAATATCCCTTTGGCTAGTTCAAGTCAGCTGCCCCGGCTATGCTCCCTCCCAGCTTCTTGCACACCTGCTTACTGGCAGAGCATGGGAAACTGGAAAGTCCTTGGCTGAAGATAAGCGCTACTTAGCAACAACTAAAACATCAGAGTGTTATCAACATCATTCTCACACTAAATCCAAAACACAGCACTGTAGCAGCTACTAAGAAGAAAATTAACTCTGTCCCAGCCGAAACCAGGACAAGCTATATCATACATATTTATTTAGAACTATGTTCTGGTTTTTGGCTCTTGTTGTAGGGCCTTACAAGAGATCTGCAGAACATGCTATTTGTTAATCTTTTTCTTAATGTTCATTAAAGCCGGGTGATGAAATCCAGGACGACTTAGGGCAGACTGAGTTGTTGGAAGCAGTGTCTTCAGTACAAATACTGTTGCTTCCTTTGTTCCCTGGAAAGGGAACAGTCTGTCTGTCCGTCTGTGTGTACAGAGCTGGCACACAGGAGGCTTTCAGGAACGGAATGGCTCGATCATATTGTTACAAGACTGTTCGGTCTTAACCAGGGTAAAGTAATAATTGGCTCAGACAGCAGTGTGTATGCATATTTATAGGCCACTTCTTGGCCTTGTAGAATACTGTAAAGGCTATGCTTCATTTTCTGCGCAATCATGTGTAAATATATTTGTGAAAAAGTGTTAGATGCAAGCTGATTTTTTTTTTAACGTAGCTATAGCTGATTCTTGGTATTCCTCTGAGTTGTATTTGTTTAGTTACTTTTAATTGACCAGAGGTCAGATTTGTTTTCAAGAAAAATACAACTGTTTTAAAAGCAAACTTGCATTTCTAGAATGGGTGTGAAGTGGGTAGCAAAATAATGTGGATATATCTCTACTGATCCTTAGCAGAATTCTTAAAATATTTCTGTACTGCCTAGGATATGATAGGTAAGAACATGCTATAGAAAAGCATGATGAGCTTTGTTCGCTGATTCTGTTTATACATCATATATTCAGCATAATAAACTAGACAATTTTGAACAGTGACTTTAGTTTTAAGCATTGTGTTTGTGTGTATATGTAGGATGTAAAATCAGTAAATAAAGTGGTTGGAAGTGATGCTTTGTGAACAGCAGAGCTTTACAATAGGTTTCTCCTCTTTACTGTGGTAAGGACATGTTTGCAGTGTCAGCTGCATGTTGTGTTCATATGTAAATTGAGATTTGCTGTATGAATGATTAGCAAATAATAATCTAACTATAAACAAGACCTTTTCTACCTCTTGCCCTTTTCCTTCAACAGGGAGCCTAGGACCTGACTTACTTTCTGTGTGTGCAGTAGCTGACGGGCTGGGGTCACTGTTCTGACAAGGAAACTGGAGATCATAGAGGGAAGTGAGATACAGTCCAAGGATTGAAGTCTAGAACAGGAATGACAGATGCCATTCAGCTGGAGAACTAGTGAGGTCTCTTAGCCCGAGCTGAGGGAGATCCTTCCTGTGGGGCAGGGGTGGAAGGGCAATGCCGAATTTAAGAAATGTGGGATGAATAGTCATCTTCCTACTTGACCTATGACGGGTGGTAGTGGGGAAAAAGTCTCTGCTTGTTTTTGACAAAGTGTGATAGGAAAGGCGGCAAGAAATGGAATCTTTCCTTGTCCAGTGAAATCCGTGTGGCCTGGTGAGATTTCCTCTGTATCCGCTCTTCGCCTTCATTATCCTTGGCTTCTTGGAAGTGGTGCTAGTTTTTGGAAAAGTGTTTCCTTTTATCTCTGTGCAGAATTAGGTTATTTGTGATTCTCTGCTCTGCAAAGCAGAGGCTGCTCTAAGAGCTGCAAATGCTCAGAATAATTGCACAGCTCTCTAAACCTTACTCAAAACTGAGGTGGGTTAATACTGCTTCTGGGCAAAGGGCATGTAGAATATTCCAACCATCAGCTGATTTAATTGGAACTGCTAACCATCTCGTTCAGCTGTTGGGTTTGATGCAGGTTCGTGGAGACTCCTGTGTACCCTCAGATTGCACCCCCAAGCAGGATCCTTCAAAAGTTGATGTTGTGACCAAACGCAGTGGAGCTGCTCCTCACAGACATGAGTTACGGCAGAGTAACTGTTGGAAATGTGTTTGCATCTCTGCTTGTGTTGGTACTGTGTTGGTACTGTAAGGCAGACCTCTTGGGCATCTACACTACCACATTGTAGTGTCTCCTCTTCAAGTCTAATTTGGTTCTACTGAATTCTCATCAAGCATCTGGAGTAACTAAAGTGCACTCTGCTCTTAATTGGCTACAATGTATTTTTTAACAAATTCTAAGATGCCTTTTGCTTTTGGAAAATATAATGCTATCCATTAATAAGATCATATTCAGTGTTGCTCTCTGTGTCAATGTAGCTAATCAAAACTCATGTATTTCTGTCAAAATTAATTAAGCTTGGGGAGAATATTTAGGTGTTAAGAACATACTTCTCCCCCATACCCCGCTGAAGTAAGTTTGTATAGTTTGCCTCAAAAAAAAGTGCTTTGCTGGGCTATTACATTTCAGCATCTGTGCTTAAAATGCTCTCAAAGGAGCCAGATAGGAGGCAGTGTCCTGAGAGGAACCCAGTGTAAATAATGTGAAGAAACAGATTGATTTACGTTCGTAGCAGTCTGCTTCGCTAGAAAGGGTCAATCGCTGGAACTAGCGGTGGGTCTTAACTGGCATCAGCAGCACGCTTGCTTCTGGCATGGCTTACGCCTGGAGATGCAAGAGACAGGAGGGTTTTTTTAGGTTTGTGAAGCCATGCTCCTCTGAAGTATTTAGCTTTATAAAGATGAGAGTTTTTACTGAAAAATTGAATATCTTTTCACGACCAGGTAGGCTCCTGTACTTTTGTCTGCATGGGACTGGAGCATGATGCTTTCCATTCTCACGTCTTTAAACATCTGGATAGGTATGATGTGATTTGGCATATTTGATGACAACGTATTTATTAGTAGAATTTTATTTTGGGACTTCTGGTTGATAATGAAAAAAACTAAGCAGTAAAAGTATGCTGGATATTTTCTGCTTTCGGTGCACTATATATGAGAGTGTTCAGGTGATATATTTCTTTTGGATTGGTGCCTGACTGGGGGAGGCTTAAAATTGTGACAGCGCACAGCCTTTTTATGGAAACTTTAGGATTTAATGTGCGTATACGACATGACCTGAGGTAGAGTGGAGTTGTGCAGTGTTCAGGAGGAAGAAATGAAAATGCTTAATAGAACATCTTTGTTCATATTTTTAAGACTAAATACTTGACCTGTATTTCCCAGTTTCTGTGGGAAGTAGGAATATTGCCTGTGGAGCGATTAGAGGAGGTTGGGGGTGAAGTATTTGGGACAATAAAACGGTAGTGGGTGTTTCAAGAAAAGGTGGAGCTGAGCAGGTGAGTTCAGTTCTCATTTCAATTTAATTTTTGTTGGAAAAAAACACCCCATATTGCAACAAATCTCAGCAGCTCAGAATAGCTTATTTTCCTTATCCTGGTGTTATCAGTGTGATTGCGTTATCTTAGCTTCATTCACCTTCTTGTACCATGGATTTCCTCTCCTGAAATTCATTATTTTCTTTCTGGCTGCCTCATACCTCATTATGTACTCGGCTCGAATTATACTTCTAAACATTGATGCTAGGTCTTTTTTGAACTGGTTGTCATGTCCTTAATTTTCATAAGGACATGTGGGCTGAAGTGCTTGTTGTGACTACTTGATACAGTTATCAAGCAGAGAATTCATTCTAGCTGTAGAATAAATACACGGTGGTAGGCAGCTGGATTTAATACTACTGAGGTTTTTAAAACCATGAAGGTAATCCTTTCTGAGTAGGTGAGCTGTTAAAAGTCCATAGCTAGTACAGTGTGAGAATAATTTTCTTTAGAGGAATGTAGCTGATTCTATTCACACAGAAAATGAATAGCTTCAAAATATGGGGAAAAAAAAATTTTTTTTTTTGAGGACAAATTGATTCAGTCCTGATTCCCTGGAGGAAATTGCTGTATAACTGGAGGAGACTGTCACTCAAATTCCATCCATGTTTCTATAGGATCTTTAAATCTGCGTGTAGGAGTCTATGGTAAGGATATTGTGGTGATTCTGTTCTATGTAATTTTTAAGCCGTTCTCCTCTAATGATACTGTCTGTTCCTTTCTGTAAGGTTCATGGGAGGGAGTGGGGGGAATAGGTTTTTGTGAAAGCTGTTATCTCCTAAATTTTACAGGGCGTCTGTAGAAATTCATCATACCTACAACATTAACAGGCAGATTTTTAAATGAAATGCATGGAAAAATGGACTGGAAGAAATGAATTTTGTAGAACAGTACATTCTGCATAGCTTGGAGTTTGCCATGTGTTTTCTGTCTTTCAAAGTGCCTTTGTCGAAAAGGAGCTTTTCGGTATTTAATGTTGGGGGAGGGAGAATTTTTACATAAGTTAACTATCCATGCATTGTGAATATTAACAGCAGAGACTGGTGGCGAGATGTGTACTGATTAAAAATCTCCCTCTAAGCAGCCTGTATACACTCAATGACTAACTTAGCTCCCTTTGTACTATAGATATAGGACAATCAAATATACTTGTTTTCATATACTTTGTCTTAGCTGTTATGGGTCTTTGAAGTAGTGACTTTCTGAAGTAACTTCTCAAATTCTTTTATTGCCCTGCCCTGCAATTCCATAGACAAGTCGAAAAACTTCCCTCCATTATCCCATTGCTCCTTAAGTCACTAACATTTCTTTAAAAAGGATGTGAAGAGAAGTGTATGCTTGCAGCCTGAGTGCAGTAATAAGACGGTGGGCAGAGCATGTGATAGCCAAAACCTCAAAGTAAAACATGAATGTCTGTTTGTTGGAAGCTGCCTGCAGGGATACAGCTATTGTATTTCTTGCAACTTGCTGTCAAGCAAGTTTCACCAAAAAAAAGGTGCAGCCAACCAAACCCTGGTTCTCCTGTTGTGCTTGTATGCCATCCGACATTGACACATACCCATATAGCTAGTAAGCATGAAGTAAATACCAATAGAGTGATGATTGTGGCTGGACAAAACTATTTGATGTGCTGAGTAGAAGCAGCTTGAGTAAAATTATTTCAAATATCTCTGGTAGAATTTCAACAACCCTCGTTCCTCAAGATACTTGCTTTGATGTTGTCTTGCAGACAGCAATGTCCAATCTGTATCTGATAAGACACACAACCTGAACTTTAATAGCGTTCAGGTTTCCAGGACGTCTTTCAAATAAGTATTAACAAGTTTGAATACATCTTGCTATTACTTACTTATTTAAACTTGTCATAATCTTCTTAGTGAACGATTGTAGTGTCATTCTGGCTGAATTAACCACTCTGTGATTTGAATATGTACCATGTTACACCTCTTCAGCATCAGCTGTGCGTTCAAGGAAGCAGGACCTAATAAAATGTTTTCTGTTGGTTTCACTAACTTGCACTTGAATGCTCTGCCTGGCAGGAGGGGAAGGCTGTTTCGTTGAGGACAGAAAGCCTCTTCATCTGCTGCATAGGCTTTTGCTTGAAGTGAGGTCTGAATGGGGGCTAGAAAGCCCCTCTGGGTCAAATTGATTCATCTGTCTGTCCGTTCTTTGAGAGTAGCACAAGAAGTTATTCAGGGGGAGCTTGCAAGCCTGGCTACTTTCTGCAGTTCATTGCCCTCATATTTCCCCAGCATCCAGTTGTTATGTCAAGGCTGTTAAAGGGTATATCCTTGTCTGCTCTTCTTGGTCTACTACAACAGCAGTTACAATGTACAGACTCCTTTCAAATACACACTGTACGTGCTATAGATATTTACCCTTTGGAAGCAAAAGCGAGCACTGATGGCTTCCAGAAATGTTTTGTTGATATATATGTAATTGTTTCCATAAAGCGGGAGTTGGCCATCAATATGAAAATGTTAAATCTTGTATTTCCGTACTGTTTCTTTGTAGTGCTAGACCATAGAATGTCTTTTGGTGTAGTTGCTTCAGTTTCTCTACATCCAGCTGAACCCCAGCTGACAGATCTGTGTAAGTTGTGTACTATGTTGAATTGACTATTCCTATATTAAAAAGAACTTCTGCCCCAAGAAACACTTAGTGAAACCTAATATCGCTATGATATTTTGGTCCTTAATTTGTCATATGCAAGAATGCTTATTTTTGTTTTGTTATCTCCATGTGGTAGAATCACGTTCTCCTTCAACAGAATCTTTATTTCACCATGTTGTGTTTAAAAATGCAGAACTTCAGAAACTGCATTTCATTCCCGTGTTTCTCATGTCAGAGGATTGCATATGGACTTTCAAATTGAGGACATCATGTTGAAACGTGTTGATGGGAAGGATGTCTCCCCTCTTTCCCCTCCCTTTCTTTCCTCCCTCCCCAGCCCTCTTCCCAAGAACCTCCACATGTAGGACCTCAGGCATGGCCAGTTCATGTGGGGTCAAAATTACTTCCTCCTGGCTGGTAGCTTCTGTCCCAGTGGCCAAGACCCAGTCCCTGGCTGCACAGGGTCTCCTTCTCCGTTTCCATGTGAGTCCTTGGAGAAGTCTGTATTGTTGAGAACTTGTATGCCCAAGTTGGTGCTGGAATTGTATCAAACAAATTTTAGTTGTGGTAGAGTCACTTAGCAACAAGGAGGTACCTTTGCAAGAGAATGCTGGCAGGGCATTGCTGTTAAAATGATGAGCTAATGGGGGTTGATATTTAAACTGTCTTAGCTTTGAAACATCATACTTTTCTGAAGCTGCCAGTTTGGACAGTGGAAAAGCATCTTAAATATGAATTGAGGACCTGGACAGTACTGTGCTGCTCTGTACTATAGCTGCATCTTAAAGTTTCTTCTGAAAGCTGTGGAAAAGGAGCACAGCTTAATTGGAAATAATTAATTTTGTAATCAGACTGCATGTTGTGGAATGCACAAGTCTGTTCATTGCAGGAGTGACTTGAGCAGCCATAAAGGTTAGATACTTGGTTATAAGGGGAAAAGGTGACAGGGTGGAAGATGCTAATTCTGTTGTGTAGACTTAAGCGCTAATGTGCAGGAAGCTTAGTACACTTGATGATTTTTTTCTTTTTTTTCTTTTTGTTTTTTAAAGTTTTGATGAACCTTACGCCAAGAAGTAGAGATTTAAAATGTGGTTGGTTACTTTGAAGTATGAACCTGTTTTAAGAAAGTGCATTAATTTTTGCGAATAACTCACCTAAAGCCTTGATTGGATCATGTCGTCAGATGCTTGGAGTCATTTGGAGAGCAACATTGAGCAATTCTTGCTGTCCATCAGTCAGTGAGCAGTTCAAGTATCTGCTTATAAACTTATGTGAAAGAGTCTCAAAATAATGTTTTTTAGAAGCCAGCTGTTTTCAGTCACTTCCTTTTTAACGGATTTGTGAATTCACCTTGTGAGGTATCTTAGCACTTGGAAATAGAAATATTTGTGATATACCTGTGTTTGTGAAAGATAAATGGTAACAATGGTTAATTAAATATTCTTTGTGACCCCCAAACCTCCCAATTTAGGAAATTGCTAAAGGCATGGGCTGTGAGTTCATCAGTTACTTCAGTGTCTGTTGTGAACATGAATGAGTCTTAATATGCTGAAGAAGCAGATTAAGAAACCACTGTGTTTCGTGATGCTTTAGAAGTGTATACCTGCAAATACTTCCAATAAGCTGCAGATTTGATTAAAAAAATCCAAAGCACTAACTAACCTGAAATATTAAATACAAAGGAAACTCTAAACATGGGTGTTGTGGTTTAACCCCAGCCAGCAACTAAGCACCATGCAGCCGCTTCCCCCTTCCCCCTCCCAGTGGGATGGGGAGGAGGGGAAAAAAAAGGTAAAACTCATGGGTTGAGATAAGAACGGTTTAATAACTAAAGTAAAATAAAATATACTACTAACTAAGAATAATAGTAATAATACAATAATAATAATTGTAGTGAAAAGGAATATAACAAAAAAAGATAAATAAACCCCAAGAAAAGACAAGTGATGCACAATGCAATTGCTCACCACCCGCTGACCGATGCTGCAGCAGTGATCCGCCCCTCCCGGCCAACTCCCCCCCCCCCGTTTATATACTGAGCATGATGTTTCATGGTATGGAATATCCCTTTGGCTAGTTGGGGTCAGCTGTCCTGGCTATGCTCCCTCCCAGCTTCTTGCACACCTGCTGGCTGGCAGAGCATGGGAAACTGAAAAATCCTTGACTTAGGACAAGTGCTACTTATCAACAACTAAAACATCAGAGTGTTATCAACATTATTCCCACACTAAATCCAAAGCACAGCACTGTACCAGCTACTAAGAAGAAAATTAACCCTGTCCCAGCCAAAACCAGGACAATGGGATTTGAAATGCTTTGTAGGGCATATAGTACTTTGCTGTGGGATTAACTGTGAGCAAAAGCGGGCTTCACTGTGCATCTTCATTGGTGACTATGATGACCTTGACTCCTTCCTTTCAGTGGACAGAGAGGATGAAGCAGTCAGGTGTGCAGGTGATATGTAGAATGTCTGGCTGATAAGTCTCAGTACATGAACAGTAAAAATCTAAAACTTTGTGTTTGGCTTCCTAAAAAATTGTGGTAAGAATCAAGGCTTAAATGTTAGAAAAACATTTGAGTGGTTTGCAAAATAGTGACACTATGCCACTACATCAGTTTAAGGAGGAGGCTTGTAAAATTCTTTCTACTTTGTTTACTTGCATCCCTGCTCTTTCTTCCTTTCCCTGTATTTGCTCACATGCTTTTCGTTTTGTTTTTGTGAATTTAATCAAGTATTGAGATATTAAATGTATTGTCAAAACCAGAGGGCTAAAATGTTGTGTGGGAATGATGACAGGAACAGAATTTGAAGAATGAGGTTCTGTATTTGTGCTTATTTCAAAGTGAGTGTAAATGAATGCCTGTTTTATAAACAGGATAATTTAATTTTTTTTATTTTTTTTTCACTGGCATTGATAAATCTAGTTGTCAGTGTTTACCTAGACTGAGCAGTGGTTTGCATTTTGTTGATAGTACAGTGCCATCTAGTGACTGCTCACATGAAGCTGGGGAGAAATTGCCAAGGAAAAGTGTTGGCAAGAGCAGATCGCATAGGTTGCAAGGTCAGATGGTTCACAGCTGCAAAAACACTGCTTTATGGAAGGTCGAGTAAGCTGAAGTCTGATCCCTTGTACCTTGACACGGGACCACTACAAAAAAATGCTTCTTGGGTGAATGTGATTGGAGGTGGTGTGAGCCGTACAAGAGGAGGATGCCTTTCTTACACAGCCAGCCACAAAGCTGGCATTTGCAAAATTTTTGGTTTCAGTTAGCAATTTAATTACCTTAAGATCTTTGTAAACACTTTTTTTTTTCCCAAATGCTGTCATAATCTTTAGGTAAAGGTGACTTAGATTTTTTTCAATGAAGGTAAGCATTTAAACAGTATATATACATTTCTTTTCCCTCTTTCTTTGCAGCTTGATCACATATTATCCCCTCCACCTATGCCTTCTCGAAAATCCAGCAGTCCTGAAGTCTCTTCTGGCCCTGGAAAGTCTTCTAGATTTAAGAGACAGCTGAGTGAAGATGGGAGACAGCTCAGGAGAGGAAGCCTTGGAGGAGCTCTGACTGGTGAGTTTGGGGTGTGTGTAATGTCACTTGGAGGTTTAGCAGCTGTGGAGCTGATGGCACCTTGACTCCTGGCGTTTGCCTTGTGGCTGAACTCTTTGGAGGAGGTGTGAGCTCCACCTGGAGTTTCCATAAAGTCTCTTCCACATGGGTTCCCTGATTGCCAGTGGGGTGAGCTCATGTTTGAGGCTCTACATCCATGGGGTGCTGACAGGTGGCCAAGCACAGCCTGAAAATGACCCATCGATTGAAGTTTTCAGGAATATGGCATTTGTCTTGCTGACTTAGTTTGGCAGCTTAAGGGTTGTTTGAGGTGTGCTCGCATGCATTCATCCATGGGATCACATATATCTTGTTTCCTCAAGGAGCCACGGTGCACAGATGGCCCCTTTAGACTTGATTTCATTAAAGAAAAAGTAATTTGGCCTCACTTATCTAGTGGAGTCCTTGCAGAGGAGGAAGGGCATTACCAGCTAGCCACTGGCTGTGAACTGCAACTTCTCTGTGGAGCCATGCAGAGGTAGCAGGATGCTTGAGGAGGGCTTAGGCCTTCCCTGCCCTGATAGCGTCTGTGGAAGATGCCAGATGCTGAAATTGTGATTGTGTCCTGGGAGCTGTATGGCTGTGGCGGTCACTGAAGAGTGATTGTTGTTGAGTGTGGAGTGAAATGAATGTGAAAACATTCAGACAGGTTAATTGGCACTTGCTTTGTGTATTTCAAGAAAAATAATTTTTAAATTCACTAGAATTTGGCAATTAAATATATTCCTGCAGTGCACAATTTCTAACAGCTTGAAGAATTTGTTGTGAAGAACAGCATCTTAAGTACTTGGTGAGGGGGACAATAGATTTCAGTGAATTTAGTGGAAGGGATAAATTTGAGACTCAACATCTTGTTTTATCCGTTTAGGTGATGTTGATTGATATCAAAATCAGGTGACATTCAGGTTAGAGAAAGTTGAAATGGCATTTACTGAGATGTGACTGTCTTCTGTCTCTAAATTCTGTACATTGTTCAGAGGCGTTTTTCCTCAGGGACGAAAAATGGTGCCACAGTGGATAGAGCTGACTTCTGCCATAAGTGTCTGGGAAGTGCTTTTAAAGTATTTGCTTTTCTCACTTCCTTCCCACCCCTCTCCCTGTCCGTACGCTGGATAGAAGCTCCAAGAAGCTACTGCAATGCATATATCTGTAATCAGTAGCTTATAATCACCTACACCACTTCTAATGAGTGACAAATAATTTTTTTTTTACCTAAGTAACTTAAAAAATTAAGTTGTCTCATACTTTATGTGAAGGAAAGACAGATACTACTACAGGAATTTCTTGTCACATCAGCACATAATCGCTGCTGCAATTTTTAGTGTCACTAGGGCAAGATTTGCCGTTTCCCTTGCAACTTCATTTTTGTCAAGAGTTGTATTATGATGATTTCAGAAACAATATAAGAGTATTTGTTATCTGTATGGGCTTTTGTGAAAGATAAGTGACACAGCAGTCTGAAGTGTCAATTTTGCTAACCATATCAGTGAACTCTCTGGCTTTCCTGGAGCGTTACTACTCTAAAAAGTTGAAGCGTAGACCAAATGAGTGTTTTACTGAAACTAAAAATTGCCAGCACACTACTTATTATTTCAGCAGGAGTTGATGTGGGTTTTTAATTTTGTTTTTGTTTAACTTTAAAGTAGGATGGTGGTCTTTAAAAATGGAACTTTCCTGTATAAGCGCTCCAGATAAAGAAGGAGAAGGCAGCCTAATCAAAAACAAATGAAGCAAGTGTGCTCTGCTGCTGTAGTCTCTGGTCTTTATCTCTATGCTTGAATTATTGCTTGAGGTCTTTATAAAGAGAAATGGATATGCTTTTTGTCTGCCTGCAATATGTTGTGCAGGGTTTCATGTCAGGATTTGGGAATATAGTGTGCAATGATGTTAAACTGCTTTATTACTAATGCACTTTAAATGAACCTGAATACCCTAAGGCTTTGGTATCTTAAAATAGTTTAAATATCTTAACAGCTTTCATGATACTGATTAAATTAATCAAAGTCATTCTGGTGACAGAAGGTTCTTAATATTCTTTTGGGATTTTTAAAAAACCCCTGATTTTAAAGAAACTGCTGCAGATAGAGAACTATTTCCTAGAATTGTTTCAAATGCTCAGTAATCTGAAGCTAATCATTTCAGTGTTACCTTGGACTTGTATTTACCTACCTCTTTTTACATACTTCAGTTTTGGTGGTGTTTTTTTTTTAGTTTCTTCAATGCTTAAGAGTGGGTCACTGTTCTGGTTTGAAACTACAAGAATCACAGTATCATTTTAAAAAAGAGCAGGAGGTGATGAGAAGGCCTTCCATTAAAATGAATGAGCTGGCACGTCCTTGGTTTGGGTTTACTTCTATGCTCACACATCCCCTCCCTAATTTCTGTTTGAGTCTTAATGTTTCTGAAAAGATACTCACGGTCCATAAGGGGGGAAAAAATATTTGGAGACCTGTCATTTGGAAAAGTACTTATCTTTAATATCACTTTACACTGATTACTGTCTTCCTTTATTCTTACTTCTGTTTTGTTGCTTTTGATACTCTTTTAAGTGCTAGCTTAACAATGGGTATCAGTCCATTGGAAAATAGTACAGAAAGGTATTTTTTGAAATTGTTTAAGGTACAGTCTCTACCTCTGTTGTTCAAAAATGTTACCTTTGCTAAACTCCTAGAAAGTGGGAGTAAGTAAAGCAAGAGAAGACTCCTAGCTTACAAATTTGCCGAGTATTCCTATGCTGATGCTTGTTGCTCACTCCAAATGTTAGAAAATAAGTGAATTGTGCTTTGTGTGTTACTTTGACTTTCCCTTTGCTGTTAAAAACACAGTATTATTGAGCCATAGGGCATAAGTAGTATTAACGATAAAAACAAAAATAAAAATTTAATTTGTTTATATAAAACAGGATAGTTCAAATCCTGCAGGGCTGAATACTAATAGAGGTAAATAGATAGGGTTTTTATCTCTGGGAATAGATCCCAAATAAATGAGTTTATTGGGCTTTACAAGAGGGAATAATGTTATGCATGACATATGAGAAGAAATAAAGTCTATATTGTTGCAATATATTGAATGAGACTTACAAAACCTGAAGGATTACAGTTACTGAGAACCTACTACTCTGAATTGGCTAAAGTAAATTACAAAACTCTTTATATAGAAATATGAGAAAAATTGAGAATGATGTACAAGGTCTTTCCAGTGGGAAATGAACACAAAGGAGAGGAGGTTTAGAAACTTGGCGAGGTGGGATAGAAACTTAACTAACATTCTACACAGCTTCAGGGAAACTGGAACCCAGTTTTTTTTTTCCTGAATTGCCCAGTTTTAAGCAATCTAGCAACCACACGTTTTCAGTGACAAGCAAAGAATGTTCTTCAGAGTTGAAGAAAACTAAATCAATGTTTTTGAGAATAAATCTGCTATTGCTTCCTGTTGAAAACCGCCAGGGAACCACTGATATTAAATAGTTTGGCCAATAAAAAAAAAGAATACTGCTTCCTGGAGACACCATGCTATGATATTTTGGGAAAGTCACTTCAGTCTAATTGTTGTGACAGTATTGCTTTCCTTAATCTTCATCCCCAAGGAGGGGGAGGAGGAAGACACTTGGAGAAAGAGAGACTGAATTTGGAATGAAAAGACTTTATTGGATGTGGCCTGCTATTAGTCTAGCAAATCTACTTTAATGGTTCTTGTTGAAGTGCTAGCAGCACTGCTTAATAGAAAGAAAGGATGAAAAATAGTATTTCATAATGAGGGTTGCTAAACGTAAACATTCGTGAGATAAAAAAACTTCAGCGTAAAAGTATTTGGAAGTAATTTATGACCAGTTCCTCTTTTAATTTAAAGTGTCATGTTTCCAAAGGGTTATAAAGTTTTGGGTAGCAAAACCACTTATACAATAATCAGTGTTTGCCTTTCTCCCCTTCTGCTGCTTCTGCATCTTAACTCCTCTCCTGCTCCAGCTTCCCCCTTCCCTGCATACACGTATTCCCGTAACAGCGCTTGCGACATCCTTTACCTGGGAAGTAAACTGGAGCTTTAGAAGTTCTGCTTGTGCCACAGATGGTGTAAAACACAATCCTTGTGCAGTTTGTTCAACTGTGGAATAAGCCCTGTTGCAAAGCTGAGCTGTAGCTACTCGTTCGATAGGCCTTGGTCAAATACAGAGGGAAAAGATCATTGCTTCAGAAGGACGCTGGTGCCCTCTGGGTGCAGGGGCGTTGGAGGAGTGCTGGACAGACTGAGAGCGAAGTTTGGTCAGGTGAGGTCAGCTCTGTTGTTCTTGGGACAATAGCCTTCTGTGCGTACACATGTATTTAAATGCCTCTTGCCCTAGCCTTAGATTGCCTTCTTAAGGATTCGTAACAGTGCACAGACTGGGGCTTTAAAACTTGTTTCTGATCAGGAGAAAAGATGTTTAATTAAAAAGCTGCTTTTCTGTGGTGTCTGGTTTTCTTGATCTCCACGAACTTCAAAGGGCTGTCTACAGTCAGCGGGTTTTTGGCTTAAATTGTCTACAGATTTTAGTTTGCTCTATTCAGAGATGCTTAAATAGAATTCATGGCAGAAAGTAATGTGAAAGGCTGAGAAATTAAATGAGCTTTTACCGCGGAGGGGGTTAACTTGGCAAATCACTCGGACAAGGACGAGCAAATCGAATTGGCCTTGCTTTCATGTCCCATTGCTGCTCCTCAGTTTGCACCGTGGTGTGCGGTGCAGCTCTGTTCAGTCTCCTCATCTGCTCTGGTGCAGCATTTGGAGATTGCTATCTCCCTTTCTACTTCTGAAAGGTATGAAAGTATATTGCTGGGAAGACTTTGTATTTTGCAGAGCGCTGCAGCTAGCTCAGTTGTCTCTATACTGTACTGATAAGCTCCGCAGTTAGATATAAAGGAAAAAAAATACACTTTGTTGCCTATAGTTTGAACTTCTTATCTTGCTTCCTGTTATCTCATCAATAACTGTGTGGAAACAGACTTCCCGCTAGGCTAATTGTCTCTAATTGTGGTAGGGCTGTTATCTTGCTACCCTTAAATTGATCTTACACAAATACTGGTGACATAACACATACAGATTCCATTTTGTAGAATCTTTAACCCAAAGATCCTAAAGCACTTTACATTAATAAAGTTACCTCATGATCTAGTGAAGAGCTAAAACTAGGAAATCTTGGGATGTATATATTTTTTCTTCTTTAATATTCCTGCTTTGATCAGCTTTCCACCGCTGAGTCATCAGTCATCCAAATATGCTCAGCAATTATTGCTATTCCTGTATAACTAATCTGTGGTTGATTTGAAATGAATTTGGGGATTCTCAGTCTGGTTTTTGCATCAGAGATTCATCACTCTACTAACACTAATTAGCAGAAAGATCAACAGCTTTATGGGCCATGAAGAACAAGCTGTTTTCTTATCCGTGGGTTGGCATGTGCTGGCAGTACTTGGAAGGCGAGGTTTTCCCCGTTCATACAGGGGAGCAGTTGGCAGTGGTAGAAATCCAGAGTTTTCACAAACGTTATGCTGTATAAATTTTTTTCATTAATATTGTTGAAAATGCAGATTAGCTCATTAAGCCTTACGGTGTCAAATATTTGATACAACTTGGTGGATGGGGAAAGCTGGGCATAAAATCACATGATTTGTACCTTGAAACTTCTTTGGAAACGGTACATTCCCATTCTGTACAACTGCTTATTGTAACTATGATGTGACTATTTTAGTGGCAACATTTTGAAAAGATTATTTTTATCAATGATGGCCAATTGGTGTAGATAACGGGAAGTGTTCCCTATTTCCTTTGTACAATATCAAAATTGTTTACTGACTTCTAGTTATGGGATTAATAAATTATGCATGCACCACTCCATAAAAAGCCCTGTGATTTCGTAGCTGTTTCTGGGGATACAGCTTGTTGGGCTCTGTTGGCCCGTCTCCAGCTCCAGAAGCTGGGGTGCTGTAGGATGCGGGGGAAGGATGGCTGCCAGTGCCGAAGCTCAACCAGACATGTTTTTTTGTAGGAAATTTTATTTCCTGCATTTTCTTCCCCTTGCATGTCAGAGCAGAAGTGTGTTTCAAAATTGCTTTCATCTTCGTGATGCATGACAGGACTGGATGTACTCAGTTTAGAAAGTCTTTTCAACCGCAGCTGCCTGAGGGTTCTCCTTGACAGCAGCGGAGGGAGGGTAGCAGCCCAGCACTGGTGCTAATGCCACTTGGTTCCTGGGTACAAAAGGTGCGAAGGTCCAACAGCCAGGTGTGCATGACAACAGGCACAACATGCTGCTTCATTCAGTAGCACTGCCTACCCAGAGCATGTCCTGGAGTCTTTTCACTGCCTTCCTCAAAGGCTTCCTTAAGAGCACCGTACCATGTGTTAAACTTCTTCCAGAATTAGTAGAGATAGAAGCAAGCTATTCTATAATTACACACCTAAGAAAATGTTTTTTTTAAAGCATGCAGTATAAAGCTGTCTTCTACAGATGAAGTAAATATATTCTGCTATGAAATACACATTTTTAAATGGTTCTTGGTGCACTGGTGGTTGAGATGACATTAGGTTATATTTGTCATTGTCAGTTATCTTCATCATTTAAGGCTTCAATCAACCTGCATAGTTGAGTTGATTTTTACTTCCCTGTGTGCCTAGCAAGATAATTTCCATATTCTTTGACATGTCTGGAGTCTGCATCATGTAATAGTTTGAGATGAGAACAGAAGATATTGTATTCCTGTCTCATTATTTTGCCTTTAACTCCTCGATTGCTGCTTAATCGTGCTTGTATCATCAGAGCATGAGAAGTTGATTGTTGTTGAGATCAAAGCAAACTGTAGCAGTAGAGTGCCTAATTAACAGATATGTTTGCAAGTTGCCTGTTTTGAAGGGTGGAGAAATAGAGTTTAACCCTCTTTGGGACGCTTATAAAAGCAGCTTGAAAGTTGTTAAGAGTCATTTGTCATAGTGGAAAAATGAAATGTGGAGAAAATGAATATGCATATTAAATTTCTGAAGTTGGAGTTGTAGCTCCTTAAGAAATACCCCAAGAGCTGTTGAATTAGCTGGCTCAAGTATGCTTAGCAGCGTAACTGTAGAAGCACACATTAAAGAACTTGCCTGGACTTAGTTAAATGTTTGGGTTTAATCAGCTTATTACCTACATCTGAGCTCTGTGAGGCTGCAGTCCTATTGTTGCTAGTACCTGAGCTTGTTAGTGCAAAACTGTCTCTGCAGTGTATCTATGAATAAATTACAATTGCACATCGAGACTGCATTATCTGTACTCCTAGAGGCTTAAGTCTTCCTTTTTCACCTGTAGACTCTCTTGAGTGTATGTTGTGAAGCCAGTGGTCTGAGCACGTGTGGAAGGAAGTTGTGCTTACTTGCTCCAACAAGGATGCTTTAACATAAGTTGAATGTACAGCTTGAGAAATGTTTGAGAAGAGGGAGAAGCACGTTATATGCTTAATCCTTAGAATGAAGGTTGAAGGCTTGAATGGAAAAGTCTACAGATGTTTTCCAGTGAAAACAGGGGCAGGCTTTTCTATTAGGAAACTTCACCTTTTGAAAAATGACTATAAGCATATAGTTACAAATCACTTCTTTATGTGGTGTAGCAACGTATATGTGAAACAAAAATAAGGGTCGTAGTAGGGACTGTAGAGAAAGTAGTGTGACACATCACTTCATGCTTGTCATTTGTAATAGAGTTGCTGGGCACTTTCTTCATAGCACAACGGAAGACGTTTGTTTCATATCTTATAATTTCTATGAAGCAGGCAGCAAAACCCCAAATATTGAGATGGTAGAGAGCTGGGAGCCATGAGTATTGGCAGCTGGCTGAAGTAGCTCTTCATGTAGTGGTTCAGTGGAGCAATAGTGAACTTTCTGAAGTTCTTAAAATTAGAGCAGGTGTATTCTAGGCACAACTTGGTTGCAAGTCTACCGGTATTTACAGTTGCAGATAAGAGCTATCTCTGAGCGCTTCGTCTGCACGATTCTGGTTATTGCAAAATTGACTGTGTATCAGAAGGAGCAATACAACCGTCTCATCATCACTTAAATGTAGTCCAGTTTAATGTGCTTTTGGTAGCACCTTACAGCAGTCTGAACCTTACATTTCTGTTTTTTCTCCTATTATCAGAGTTTCAGCACTGGACCTTCAAATTTTTCTAGAACAGGTGTAAACTGGAAAAAAGGGTGAAAGGGAAGCAGGAATATCTGTGTATTAGGGTTGTGTTGTAGAATGGACCGGCAGTCTGTAAGTTTTGGAGCTACATGTTAGAAGCATGGGAAAAAGGCTCTATTTGTTGGTAAGATAAAGAAAAGGAAGCAGCAGAATGTGCCCATCTCTGAGCTCACTGATAAATAAGATATCTCTAACTAATTATTTTGCTGAGTTGTACAATAGAGTTGGGAGATGTGGAAGTAGAGTTGTAAAGGATAACTTCAGGCTGTAGGGTTTTTTTATCATGTAGATATCAGTGTCACTTGCTGGCTAACACTGCTATTGTGGTAGACATTTTTGGTGTGGAAAACTTAAAAAAACCCCAGACAAACAAAACCAAAACCCCAACACCCAAAACCCAAACACTATCCTCACCTCCTAAATCTAAATAAAACTAGAGAGATTTGCTGGTGATCCCAAATGCCTTTCAGATATTTTATTGCTGTCACAGTACTTCAGTAATAGATTGCAAATCGTCAAAATATAAATGTAACTTCAGTGAGTATCTGTTAGCAGAGGAATTTTGAGTAATTTCTAGATGAACAAAATTCTGTATTGTCTTTTAAGTGTCTTTCAGTGAGAGAAATTTGTTCCAAGCATGGAAATGATATTTATTTCTGGGAGGAAAGCTAACTGTGACTACTTACTCTTGATAATTGACTTACAAACAGTCTTGATTCTGAATCCCTTTGTAGTTAATGGAAGCTAGATTTTTTTTTTACATATTTTTGGATACAGATCTAAACCTGGATCCTACTAGGTTCTGGTCCAAAACTGGTATGTCCTTTTCCAGTTCCAGTTTTGCCAATATTGATGAAATTTTAAGACAAATCTATTGCTTTAAGATCATAATCTCATCCCAAAGTTTTGCCTTTGGTGAGCCACATTTATTTCATGCATGACCAGATACTACTACTTCATCTAATTTTGAGAAGTGAAACCAAGACAGAGGATTGTAAGGAGATTTTGTAGTGCATCAAAAAGTGAAAAATCTATAACGAGTGTAATAGGATTTTTTACAAGGGCTTCTTGTACAGTAACAAAAGAAATTATAATTGAGTTGGTTGTAATTATAGGCTTAACTGGGTAATGTTATGTTTAGTGGACAGATTGGTTGAAAGAAAAATTTCACCTCTTGCATCAGACTGGGAAATTGGCATTGTCCTTTAAGTTCATCCATGTGCAGCTGAGTAATATGCAAAACATGCTAATTTGCTTAAGTTGTGGGCAGTAAATGAGGCATGAATAAAATGGTAACTCTTTTTTGCCTGCTGGTAGTCATTTGAAATTTAAGTAAAGTTTGTTGATGCAGCAACAGTAAAATAAGTAAATATAGCAAAATATAGTAAAATAAGGCAAAATATTGAAAAGTTTCCTAATGATGGCTTTAAAGCCATCCACTATTCTTTTACTTTCCAGTTACTGCTAATGGGAATTAAGAGCTTTAATTCCCTCCCACACTGATGCGAGAATAGACCCTAAAATTTACAGTGTCCACATAATTTCCTACAGCTGGGCTGTCTGCAGCAGTTAAATTTGAAGCAATAAAGCAGAATGCCCTAACCTGATGATAAAATACTAATGTGGGAGGCTCTTCGCCTTTCACCTGGCAGGTTTCTGAAGCTGTAGTGAGGCTTCACGTATCTGTGGGAGTCAAAAGTGATGGTATGTTGCCTCCAGCTTTGGTTTCCACTTCCTGCTGCTCCTGCTGCCCAGGCTGTTTGCACGTGGCCGTGGCTGCTCTGCGATGTGCTGGGGCTGCCACTGCTGCTGGGGAGCCGAGGTGGCAGAGGGGTGGCTTCATTCTTTCTTCCATTTGCAGTGAGACCTGTCAATGAACTGTTCTGTCTGGTTTTTTTGGGAGAAAAGCAGAAGGAGTAGGAAGAGGGAGAAGTACCCAGTTGTGTTTCCTTCCAGTGCATTTCTGTGACCCAGAGCGATCTGCAGTAGGGTCCAGTTTTGTCTTCTACCATGGCTTGTTCCTGTTGCTCGAGGTAGCTCAGCTTATAAGGCTCCCCAAAGAGAGGTGTGGAGTGAGCAACCCACTTGAAACCATGCTTGGTGAATCTGACTTGACCACAGAAGTCAGTTCTTGAGATAAAATCAGTTATTTTTTTACTTCAAAGTGGTGAGGAAGAAGAATCTAGCTTTCTGAATTGTTTTTAAATAATCTGCATTTAAGTCATAAATACGTGTAATTGATTTATTAAAACAATTAAGTGAAATAAGTATTTCTTGGTCCTTGCCTTAAAGTTGTCAGGATGGCAAGAGGCATTTTGAAGGCTGCTCTTTCACAGCAGCTAACACAAATACATTGATGCTTGCTTCAGTTCAGTCTGTGGTATACTGTAATCATATGCACAGCTTCTGCTTTGGACTAATTGTGTCCATAGTTACTGTCGGCCCAAACCCACACGCTTCCGTTTTAGCAAAATACATACCTGTCTTCCATTTACAGTTGTGTAATGGAGAACTGCTTTTAATATTTGCATAAGAAAATACTTCTATCAAAAACTTCCAAGATGCTTCCTCTCTATTTATCTTTGCATTTAGACTAATTACAAAACAGACTTTCCAGCATTGCAGTCTACACTGTCTTAAGTACTTTTGTAAAGGCAAACACTTACTTGGATGCCAGAAGGTTTTCTCCACCATATGCAATTGTTAAAACAGAAGGCTGCTGAAGATTTGAGAGAAGTAATTTCTAAATTATAACTGAAAATGGAGGATTTATAGGTATTAGATGTAAGCTCATCTAGTAATTCTCAGCCATCCCATTGGGATATGGATTTGAGAGGGAGAGAGGAAGGAGAGTAATACTTCAGCAGTAGGATTTTTCTAATTAGAATAAAGCAAAGCCCACCTTCTGTGGCTGATATTTGAGAAAGTGTATGTGGTTTTTCAGTCTCTTTTGGCCTTATGCAGTAAGGCATACAACAAGTATGCACACACTGGATGCAACAGAAGTAAGAAGTAACAAAGATTCCATTTCGACTTTCTACAAATATCCATTATAAAGGAAGCTAGACATATGAGAGGCAATTTCAAGGGGAAGATGGCAGTGAACTCTAGTGATGTATTCCCTATGTCCACCAACAATTATGTAATGCCATTAAATAATGCTAAGTTATTAGCATTACGTAATCAACTCAAGTCATCTTTCATCAAAATGCATTTTGATAAATGTGCTGGACTAATGAGGATTGTATTCAGATGTGGGAAGAGATGTGGTTTGTGACTTTAGGCTGTCTTGATAGTTTCAGGCACAGGAAGGATAGCAGAGATGCCAGCAAACCATCTGCAGAAGGCATGGGAGGAAGTCAAAGGCCATCTTGGAATTGAATGGGACAGCAGTAGGGGACCTGTATCAGTAGATGACTCATGGATCAATAGCTGATGAAAGTAATAAGAAAACTACTACCAGTGTGGCAATGGTCTGTTGTTAGATGGAGATTACCCTGGACACTAGCAGTGTTTGTGCTGTATATGGGCCAAAATGCCGAATTAAGATGGAAGGGATGAGGTGGAGTTGAGGTGAAGTCTTGCTCTCTGTCCTCCACAAGTAAGTTCACTCAAAAAGAAAAGTAGCTGCTTGGGGCATTAAACTTGAAGGCAGAAATGAACGTAGTGTGAAAATCCATAATGCATTTCAGTTCAAGTTTTATGTGTAATACTGATATTTAAATGACTTAACAGTGAGGAAAATTGTGGATATGTGTAAATTCAAGGGGTTATTAAAGAAAATGTAAAAGGGGGAAAATGCATACAATTATGAATGAAATGGTAGCAGGAAAAAGTGTAGGATTACCATAGCAGCAAGAAAAAAGGAGTGGATAGTCTGAGGGCATTACTGACATTTTTTTTTAAATGGAGGAATCCAGGGAGAGTTGCTGACTAACTCATTGTGGGCAGGGACTGTTTTATTGTGTGGTGGTTTAACGCAGTGGCACCCTAATCCCTCAAAGAAAGCAGACTGAGTTTTGGAAGAAATTTTTCTATAAGAAATGTTGATGTTCCATTTGCTTTTGGAAATGAAAAAGCCTCATTGCATTCCTGTAAAGTATGTCCAACTTTTCTTATTTTAAGAAGCACAGTATTAAAAATACAGTTGTTATTTTCTGGATATTGTGTTGCAGTTGGCATTCTTGTTGGTAACTGCTAATCTCCTGGTAGTATCTCTCTGCATAAAGGTTAGTGTTATTCCCAGATAAGAGATTTATCTGTTACCGTCTTTTTGCGTAAGCCATGACTATTTTTGCTTCTATAGAAAGCATATTTATTATATGCCATTTCTGTGTTTAAAAGTATATACGGATGTACTATGAAAAGATCTGGAGTTCTAGACAGTCCGCTACGCTTGCCTTAATTTCAGTATGTTGTGAAATCTGCGGTGCCCTCAAGGCTCCTGTTTGGGGTAAGGACGGGAGGAGAGATTATTCCAGCATCACACATGCTCATGTTTTCATTGGCAATTTTGATCATGTCGACTGCCTAATTAGCTACTCCACAGGCCCTCCAATGTTATTTTAAATATTTCTAGAGGTTAATCATGCAAGAGAAATAATGGAATATTAAGTGAGTTCTTACAGTGCAGACACTGGCCCTGATGCTGAGTTAATCCACTCTGCTTTCTTGTTAGTCAGGCAAAATCTTACAGTTGAAGGAAGAGCTTAGTACAAGACTTCTGTTGTCATGAAGAGTAGGATTGCCTCTTCTCTAGCCTCTGTACCAAAATATCTTAGACTTTCTTTCAGATGTTTGAGCAAGGTAAAAACTGAGTAAAATATAGATACCTGTAAAGGACAAAGAATAAAGGTGGCTATTAGAGATGTTCTGTGTCAGCATAGCCCTGCACATGGTAAGGTACAGTGCTTTACTTTGCTGAGTGACTGACATGAATAGGAATCACAATATTAGCTCTCCATGTTTTGGGTCTGGCTCCCATTTGAAACAAAAAGTAAGTACAAGGATTAGTAATAGCTCTTATTTCCCATAGACCTTTCTCCTCCCAGACTTCACTGACTTGTTATTTAAACCTTTTTGGCTTGGGGTCCAAACCTAAACAAAACTGGATTAATTTGTGGACAAAATACATATGATTACTTTCTATTTTTTTTCTTGGGAAGCTCAGTGGGATTCATCTGAAATGAAAATTAGTGCAGTCTGGGAAAGGCCTAGTGTCTGACAATGGATTTCCAGACTAGTTTCAAACTCCTACTAGAAAGTGCATTGGTTAACCAAAGAGTGATGTTCTTCCCCAGTTTTAGAACAAGCTTTATCAAAACAGACCTATTTATTGCTGGCATTCTCCTTTGTTGTAAAGATCAGAGGCAAACTCTATTGCTTTTCAAGTATTGATTCCCATGATGATAAAATGCACTAAGAGTATGCTACAGTGATCCAGTTGCAAATTGTTTAACGTAATTTTCCTGGTGGCTTCTAGAGTGGGTTAATACAGAATTTCTAAGAGGGATTTGTGTAATGTATGTCTACGTGACAAAATAGGTGTTGCCAAAGCATTTTACTGGTGTTACCATCAGTGACATGATGTCTTGTTTGGAGCTGTCTTGGCTTTGGCGGAATTTTAGGAGCCTTCTTGCAGAGTTTCAGTACAGTGTTTGTAGTCTGCATTCTAGCCTGAGAGATTTTTTATAACTGGGGACCCAGCACTAGGAAATGGCTGGTTTCACCCCGGGAACCTCGTCTTACCATTGACTCTCAGGAGCGGAGTCAAAAAGCAAGTAAAGAAAATGCATAGACCTCTTCTGGTGTGGAAAGCATTAAAGAAATAAAACATACCTGTTTAAATGCAAGGTATGTATAACTTAGTTTTTTCCACTCACTTTTTAATTCTCTTTTGCCTGCCTGGATGAGAAGGAATTAACCTTTTGAGGTGATAGATATAAGCTGTAACTGACTGCATATGTCACTGGTGTATTCCAGGATTGACATCAATGGAATATCAAAGATGTGGACGTTGCAATCAATGCCTTAAGCTTTTTATGGCATCCTTTTAGTTGAGGATGGTGGGAACCTATGTAAAAAGGTAACCAGAATTTGACAGAAACAGACAGAGAGAGCAGATGGGAAATTAAATCAGTTTTTCCAGTTCTGGAAAATGTTATCCTGGATGAGTGGGCAAGAAACCACAGCTTTGTTGTACATTTTTTTTCTGTTAGTCTTGGGCAAGCTGTTAGCAAATTGGGTGAAAAATGTCTGTGGGTTCCGCTTTACCAGTGTAACAAAGAACAATAGCACATTTTGAAGACTAATTGGGAAGCATTAAAAAGACTATCCTGTGCTGCTGCTTGGGAACTCTCTTGCTCCCAAGACAGTTTCTAGAGACCTCAGTAACTCTCTGGATCTGTTGTTAAAAAATAAAGTTATCAAGCTGAGGCCTTTGATTTCCTGGCAAACCTGTGCCCATCTACCAGGGTGCAAATCCTGTGTCAATGGTCATGCACGTACCCACTCCGTAGTTCTCTGAGGTGACAAGATTAATGAGGTGGGAATTGGTAATTTCAGGAAACAAATGTTTAGGATGTGTGGTTTGGAAGACGGTTTTCATTTGAGCTGTTCAATCAAAATCTTGCATGGTGTTTTTGAACCTCGATTTGATTAAAAAAAAATCCTTTGAATTGTCACTTTGCATCAGCTTGTTGGTCTTCTAAGAGAAGTCAGTTGCTTTAATAGTGTGATTGTCTCACTTTTGCATAGTTTTCAGAGATAACTAAGAACTTAAGGTGGACATACTTGCTAAGACCAGTACATAGCCTCTTGTCCTGTTTCTTGACAGTGGCTGAAAGTCAGCAAAAAGAAACAGTATCATTACATGTTTGTCCTCTTAATATAATTCCCTGAGTATTCTCCCTGCTGCTCGTTTGCAGCTCAGGGGCTTCCTGAGCCAGAGATGCTTTCTGCCTAATTAGTACCTGTAGGCAGATGGAGTGGCAGTGCTTTGATGGGGGGTCTGACCTTCCGTTGCACTGGGCCCGAGCTTGCCTGGCCACAACGAAATGACACCGCTAGGCAGTGAGCACAGAAACCACCGAGGAGGGCTATATCAACTGCTCCCCAAGAGCCCGGTGCGAGTGCTCTTGAGGAATGGCTGGCTCGCGCCTCGGTGATCTCCCCTTACTTGGGATACCGGGTAAGGATACTTTCTTGGGAATTGAGTGATACCTTTAGATAGATTATAAGGAATTTTGGAATAGAAGCCGAATAGTACCCAGTCACAGGGTATAACTGTTATCCATGTAGTAAGTGCTTTATTCCAATAAACCTCACTTTGTACCTCCGACTTGGAACCTTACTCCTTCAAGGGGTAGATAGCGGCATGGTTTGGTTTTGGTTTGGTTTTGTTTTTTGGCTAGCCTTCAGAATTTAGGTTTCTTTGGTTCAGATCCACCATTCTGGACATTTGCATCTGTTGTTGCATTAATTGTGTTTCTAGGCAGGAAAAAGGTACAGTTGTGAGAATATTGAAAAAATAAATTTGTCGAAGAGAAGCATAGCTTGTGGAAGGGTGATGTGAAGGGCTAGCCAGTGAATAGTTTTGATGGAATCCCCTCTGGTCAGGGCTACAGTGAAAGAAACAAACGTTTTAGAATGGTAAGAGCATTTGTTACCTTACAGTAAACTCTGTCCATTGCATTGCCTTATCTGCAACATCTAATATTTTAACACGCTCTTTCTTAACTTGACAGGCAAGTATCTGCTTCCTAATGCAACTGGACAGCAGCTGTGGCAACCTGCAGAAACCTCTAATCTTGTTCGCATGCGCTACCAAGCACTTGGGCAGTCAGCACCTTCACTTACTGCTAGTTTGGTGAGTAATTTTTTTCAAAGCTAGGAGTGTACAAAAAAATCTATTGCATCTCTGTATCTGTTGGTGGGGGGGATGGGGATCAAACCAGAGTTTATTTCAAGATCAACCTCTCTTCCTTAAGCTGCATTTTTAAAGTACCTAATGCATTCCTGCATACAACATTACTTAGTATGTTGAGTGCAGCTGAATAACGTTTATGGTAGCAGTAACTCTGAATTGCGTTACTGGATTTTGCATAAAGTCTGAGCTGAATGTTGCATTAATATAGCTTTTGTTTGCATTTAAATGGTTTCTTTCCTAAAAACAAAAGAAAAGGCATGCTTTCTAAGACAGCAGTAGATGGTAACTGTCCTTTCTCCAGGGCATTCTTTTCTATCAATGTCTTTGTTTCCACTTTCTGCAGGACTCTGTCCACAGGAGAACATGGGTGTATTAAGAATAAGCTTAATTAAGTCTTTTGGATAAAGTAAGGGAAGAGAAAGGGGAAGAGATGCCTTATACACTTGAACTTTCAGCTTTTTGTTTTCAAGCATCCATTATGCTGCTTTGTGCTTCTGTATATTAAGATCTTAAGAAGTGTTGCAATTTAATGCAGAACCCTGTATACTAGCCTATACTTTTCTTCAAAGAGTTACTTCAATGAATGTATTTCATGTTGTATAAAAAAGCAGAAAAGTTTTATTAATGTTTTTCCCCCCTGTTCTGCCTTTTCACTGGTTATTAAAACTTTGCTGATCCATGTCTACTTTCTAGGGGAAGCTTTTTTTTACACAACATTCAGGTTAAAGAAGGCTATGATCAGACAATGCTGAACAATATCACCATGCCAGTTTTTCATGTCATATTGGTATGTAGATGGCTGGTTTCTCCATGAATCTACCTGAAATAGTATTTCACTTCAAGTGCAACAAATCTGCGCTGATAAATGTAATCATGGTTTCTGCTCTAGTGGTGGTGTTAATTGTTTGTGGCTCTTTGGGGCAGATGTGGTTTATTGGACTCCATGCTTATTACAAACACTTGATTCTATTGGAAGTTCTACACTTTGAGCCCTAATATTTTCCAGGGAACTAAGTATCAACCTATATATTTTTGTTTTCTAGTTTGTTAGGGGAAACATAATTCATTGTGAAGGAAATATTTGGATTATGTATAGTTGAAATGAAAAGGAAAGCAGATGAATAGTCAAAAATCAATTAATTTACATCAAAACTGTACATTTTTTCCTTCTCTTCTGTAGTTGGGAATTTCTTAGAAGAAAATAATTTCTTCAATGATCTAAATTAACTAAATTTAAAAAGTGCTGTGTTGCTGCTAGATTCTCTGTTTGCACAACTGCTAGGTGTCATGCTACTAGCAATGTTGTGCTTTTGTTTTGGTGTAATGCTTAAACTATAGGAAGATTCAGCAGCATTTTGACAAAAAGTATTTTAAATGGTTATAAAACAACAGACTAATGAAAAATTCAGTAAGCCATGCTTCCTTAAGGGCCTTTCACTCGTCACTTATCGAGTTTTATGGCATATTTGTCTGCCACAGACTTCTTCCTTCCTGTCTCTCCACATCTTTTATCTGTGCCTGACTGCAGCTTCTTTCATGCTGGTGCAAAAGCAGGCAAGAGCCTTCTACGCAGATCCGAGCAGATTGTGCACGGGGTGGAGATGCAGGTTCCTCGGAAGTATTTCTTTCTTATCTGGAACTGCTGATCACACTTGCCTCCTAAGGAGGTTAATGTTACATTTTCACATAGGCAGAGCTCTCCTCAAGTCTCCTTTCACAAATACTTTGCTGTCAGACTTCTGAAAGACTCTGGCCTTTGCTTAAAAGGGGCCATAAGTTAGAGGTCACTCCCCCTCCTCCCCCTTTTTTTTTTGGTCTTGGCTCTGTGCTTTGACAGAGTTGCATTTGGGAGGCCTATTGTTATGTTCTGGTAATGGGAGCTTTTAATTATGTTGAGGGAAGAGTTTGAACTTAATGTAGAAGAGATTTGTATGAAGAATTTCCATGTAGCTGTTCACAGTCTGAGTTGAAATGATTTTAAATGTAATGTCTCACTCATCTGAAAAGTTATTAGCCCGTTATTAGTTCCTCTACTAGGACTGATCATTCTTGCTGGGGCTGATACCCAGCTGATGTGGACCTGACTGTGAGCAGTGATTATGTGCCAGTACAGACAAGAATGACAAGTGAGCAGCTCGAAGATACATACTAGTTTTTAGTGGAATTGCAGACGGGGTACAAAAGACTTACTTTTCCCTTTTTCTGTCAATAATTTGTAAAAACTTCCCTAGATTACTTACTGTGTTACAGATGTAAATCCTTTCTGTGGGAAATTATAGATTAAGTGAGTTATGGAATACTGATTAAAAATGGGCTGCAGGTGTTGCTTTAGATTGAGTTCAATAGCTATGCGTGAATCACTCCTGTATTATAGACAGTTGGACTGTAAATTAAAAATAGTTTCCATATAGAACCACGTAAGTGGGTTGGAAATGTGTATTGGGAAGGCTGATTTTCAGATGAATGGGCAGTGTATTGGATTTGCTGGGGGCTCTTAATTCAGAGATAGCTCAGTGATAGTCTTGTTACTCTTCTACTTCTGGCAGGAGCGTGTTGAGCCATCCATGACAGATTCTGTGGTGGTCACACAGATGATGGGAGTCTGCAGAGAGTATTAACGCGGACTTAGAAACATTAAGAAAATGATACAGAATGTCTTCAACACTAAATAGAAAGGTGAAGCTGAGGTGTGGAGCAGTTCTGCTTTAGGATGTTCTCACAGGTCAGGTGTTGGTCTGGTCAGTCTCTTCCTCTCCATAGTCAGTGGCGAGTAATACATGCTCCTGGAAGGCAATTCAGAGTGTGTGTCTCAGTGCTGAGTTTTGTGGGAGTGTAGGCAAACTGTGGTAGAGCTAGCTTGTCGAACTCTCCTTGCCCTATAGGCTGACAGTCATCTTGCCTGATTTCAGGCATCTATTTCAGGGTAGGATGAATCAGCCCCTCAAAGTGCTTCTTTTCTACTGAAGTGGTTTGGGAGTTAACTTAGAGTTGCTGCCTCATTCAGTGTCCAAAGTTTGGGAGTAATTCTGTTCTCTCCCAGCCCCCCTGCCACTCCACAAGTGTTTACAAATACCATTACTACTTACTGTTTTGACTTGTCCATTTTTGTTACTGCTAGCAGAATTTTGTGAAAATAGTTCACAATAAACTGAAATAAAGCCATTTTTGTTAATATTTCATTGTAATAAGCTGATGTGCTTAAAATTATGATAATGAGTCTGAAACTGAGCAATTACTTACCATTTTATAGGCAGAAAGATATTTTGTCTGAGTGGCATGGATTGAATGAAATTCCCAATTTTAACTTTTTCTGAATAGCTGAATACATAAAAACAGTAGAAATCTGAACATAAGGAGCCTTTATGATACATGATGATAAATGTGCAGATGAAAGGAAAAGAATTTGTGCAAATTGGGTAAGACTTCTGTAGATTTGCTTTGTCTTCACCATGAGTTAATATCAAACTCCTGTTCTGGGTTTTTTGGGGTTTTTTGTTTGTGTGTGGGTTTTTTTAATAAAAAGGTAATCTCCTACTTTAAGGAGCATGAAGTCTTTCATTTTGTTTATCTGTTTTATATAAATGAAAAAAAAAAACCACAACAAAGACTTCTCACAGTCCAGAGAGCTTTTTAAGACAGCATATTTCATGACCACTGAATAGTAACTTGCTCTTTGAAATATCCAATTAATAAAAATACACTATAAACAAGATCCTCAAATGAAACATGTACATTGTAATACACATGGCTTTTAAATTCAGTCAAGACTGGTTGTGTAACTTCAGCTTTATGGCAAGTACTGAGCATAGGTTGGCTCTTCCTTCTGTTATGGAAGATGAATATTCATGGTATGAAGTAAAGCAAACTGAAAGGCATGTTTGTTTCTTCTTGGAAACTTGAAAGTTGTCAGTGAAATGATTAAATTTTTACTTAGTTTAATAATGGAACATCTTTGACTACTTGTAAATAGTATCTAGTAACTTATCAAAACTGGAAAAAGGGTAAAACTGGCCTTTATAAATGGCTTATGCCCTTTCCTAGTAAGCAGTGAAGGGATGTTTTGTCTAGGTATGACTAAAGGCATTTGCTACTTTTTAGCATACTATTTACCTCTTTAGTTTTTTCAAGACTTACCTCTTGATTTTTTTTTTTTGTTCCCAACTTCCGCCCCCCCCAATCCCCCCAAAATATTGTTGCCTTCCCAAAAACCACAGAAGACTGAATTTGCAAGCATCTGTACTTTGGTATACTTGCTTTTTATTGCCACTTTATCAGTGTTAATTTGTAAGAATGGTCTCATGGAAGCTGGAGGGTGGTAATTCTATAAAGTGCTGTTTTAGAAGATGGATTGCTGAAAGGAAACAAAATAAGAAATGTTCAGTGTCTATGAAAAGCAGTTTTACTACTTCAGAAAGGGCTTTGCCTCCTCCTTTCTTTTAAATAGTATAATACTGAAAACGAGTGTGTCTGTTAAATATGCCATTAACTTCAGCTAAATTGACATAATGTTGACAGTTATTATGAGAACTGTTTCAAAACTAATTATGCTAATTAGAATGTAACTACCAGTAATTGCATGTATTCAAACAGCACACCAACACCCTTTTGTGTGTTTTATTCCCCAGATGCAAGACAGCCATTTGTTGCCTGAGAAGCTGCAAAATTATAGTTTAGATAATAAATGATTGCAAACAAATAAAATACATTCTTTAGAAACACTAACTGGTTAGATAAGTGAATGACAGTATCAATTGTGCTTGGGCAAACCACATAATAAATAAAAGGCCTTTATTTAAATGTTTTATGTTAGAATTGTAGGCAATTTTTCAAATCATTGTCTATATTCAGTTTTACCTAATGAGTATCAGGCATAGCTGAATTTATTTTAAAATAAACTTAGAGAGCAAGAAGAACCTGCATCTGAAACTTAGGTTGCTTTAAATTTTAGCTCTTTCTGTCCAGGAATTCAGGTCTGCAATGCCTAAGATTGTTGGTTATGTCTGTAAGCAGCTATTTAATACTCTGCAAGTTAATGAGCATGTACAAGGATGACACTTGTGAGAAACACCAAGAAGATACAATAGAAATTGCCTAAGTAGCTAATCTTGGGTCTGTCTCTAAAATCTCCCCAAGATAGTTAGCTAGATTTAAGAAATACTGAATTTGAACTGAGGAAATTATTTGAATGCTAAGCCATTGTATAGATTTGAATGCCGTACTCTTGTTTGCCCTAAAACCAGCTCAACATCTAAGACTAAGCCCGGAGAATCTTTTTAAAATGGAAAGTATTTATTCCTATGAAATGCTAAAATTGCCGAGTAATGGTAGCAGGTTTTCTGTGCTTCAGTTGCTTCTAGCTTTTAAGACTAGAGAGTTGTTCTCCCTTGTGTATTTTATTTCAGTAACTGTTTACCCATGAAATATGTATTTGCATTCATATTTCTTTGTCTGTATTTGCCTTCTAACAAATTCTTAATTGCAGTTCTAATTCAGTAGTTAGTTCTAATTTAGTAGTAGAGAAAGGGAAATGAACATCCATCTTAAGTACTCGTTTATACTCAATATTTGTACACAGCAAAAGGCTGGAGTAGACCTGGTCCAGACCCATGAAACCGTAGTACTTCCTGACAAACTGATGCAAGAAGCTGATGACTGGGCGCTCTGTTTCACAAATTTAGATATATCTCTATTTGTCTATATCATTTTTTTTAAACTAGTTACTACACATTTGGGTTTAAAACACATTTGTAGATTTAATTGCTTGACAGAGTTCTAGATGTTTGACTCCTTTCCTAAATTGTCTGATTAAAACTAATGGCTTTAATTCTCATGCTTTTCTTGCGCATTCTTGGTGGATGAAATACAGAAGTGGTCATGGCCAGGATTAACTCTCCTCCCATAGAGAGCTTTCGATTTCTCAGAATTTAGAACATATCTCATGCTGCAGAGTATCATTAGTTAAAGTATAATGGGAAAAGTAGGTAAAATAATAATCTCGCATAGAAGACTGACCTAGGTTAAAGAATCTTGCAAGCATGTCTAACGTATCTTCCAAACATACCCACTTTGTGGTGAAGTAGGTCTCCTCCTGTCAGCCTCGGTTAGCTTCCAGCTGACAGGATGTATTTGAGCATATTCTAGAACTGAAAGGAGATGTTAGTCTAAGTACTTTGCACAGTTTATTAGAGCTGAATGTAGGTATAATCCTCTTTTGTATCCTATTAACGGTACAAAATCAGTAGAGATCAAATGTGTGTAGGAGCTAGCAATACATCCCTATTTTGCACATGAACAGCATGCTTCTATTTTCCAGGCATCCCACATAGTGATCTTCCTCCCTCATGAGAGACTTTCCCCAAACAGTGAAAAGGCTCACTAGGACCAGTTTCTACTTCTAGATGATGAAGCTAGGGCTGTTAAAATTGTCTTCCTTAGCCTGTGTTGTCAGCTGAGCATGCCTTATTCTTTTAGATTTTCATTTGGTCTGCAGGACCCGCACAGTCGAGATCAGTAAGCTAGGTTAAATGTAGTGCTTCACCCCTAGAACTGAAGCTTCCGACTGTTAGTAGTTACTCTGAATAAGGGCTTATTCTGCTTGTCTGCTGTGATATTTGAGTACTCTGTGTGTGGTGTTAGTGATGGTTATCTTAAAATGTCATCTAGAATTGTGTTGCCAGTATCTCTTCAAAAGAAAAAAGTGGAAAAAGTGGAAAGTGTTACAGAAGTGAGGCCACGAACTTTCATGCTCGTAAAATTAGCCACATGAGAAACAAGAGAGTTAATGGTGGTTTGGCAACGAACTACACAACCAGAAGAAACTGATGTGTAATCATTTATAGTGTTTGAAGTTTAGATGCCTTTCTGGGAATACAAGCTTTCTCAGCTTGTTGGACTCTGCTTAGAGGATAATGGAATAAAATTTTATGATCTGCGATTAACAAGGAATAAGACTGAGGAATATAGTGATGGACTTTTCTGGCCTTAGATCAAAAGCTTCTGCAACCCCTTAAAGGATTTATAGGGGAGGGGGATAAAGAGGGTAAAAAGGACATGGAGAGCAGGAAGAGAAGAGACTGGAAAAATGACTGGCAAAGGGATGGATTTAGGAAAATTTAGCTAAAATGCTGTCACCTGGTCGCCATCACAAAAAGCAGAAGAAAACTGACTACTGTGATTTCATTGTCTAGTCAGTTAACATGTTAATTCAAACACTGATTCATCTGTAGTTTTTGACATTTAATGAGAAAATATTTAATAACAAGTTGCAAGTAGGTTCTGCTTTGCTTGAGGAGTGTGTGCTGATGTACAAATCTCCTGTTGATGGTCTGATTTCCACTCTCGGAATTATGTGATAAAATTTTAAACAAATGTCACTCACAGCTCTGACTTTAAAATAAATGAGATAAAGTAGGCATGAGGGAATACCATTATAAGTGTAGGAAAATCGTTGTCTGCACTTCTGTCTGCATTCAGGATCTGAAGGCATAGTAAGATGTGTTGATAAGCTCAAAGTGAGTGTTCCCTGTGTTCCCTAGGTGGGTAGCAGTAGGTTAGGGCGTTATTTGGAGTTCCTATGGGGCAGTTACAACCTCTCTGACTGTTCTTAGCAGTCTTAGGAATTTGGTACCTATGCATAATTAGGATGAGATGATTAATTAAAAAAAAAAAATGCTGTAGAGGATAAGGTACTGCTGTACTGATCTGAATTTTAATAGTGAAACTATGTATTGTCAAGAAACTTAATCTTGAGCATTGTAGAAATTTTTTCCTGATGCTGCTTGGGAGTAATTATCACTGTAGAAAACTTGACTTCTGCTGTGGCAGCTTCAGTTATTAGAAATGCAAATACTGGAACTCTTCAAACTTCCTAGTGAAGTCTGGCCTAAAATAGTGGACTTTGCTTGGAAGATGATAAGGTGTATTCCTTTTTGCTCAGTTTTTTGCTGTGGGGCAGTATCCTTATATTAAGGGATAACGAGATAGGGCACGTTTTTAAATTGATGAAGTAACATTTTTGTTTTCCTCTCTGTATGTCAACATGTTCTCATGCCTATGGTACTTGCAAAGTGATTATAACGTAGCAGAGGATGGAAGCAGACAGCGTGGGAACAGTAACTCTGATGCCTCAAGCTGAAGTACTCCCACGGTTCTGATGATGGCTGTAACTTAAAACAAAGAGACTCAAACTGAGTTGAATGACACTGCTGACTTACAGGCACTGGAGCGGGGAGGGGAAATGTAGTATATCAAGATCTCTCTGGTGGGAATGGAAGTTTCTCCTCTTTTGATTTTTCTTAGTTCTGAACAAGCAAAGGTGTATAGCAAGGATTTTTCTGCAGGCATTTTTCGATTTGAGAACATACTACAGAGCCTACTTTTGTGTTGGATGAGGCACTGCTACCTCTAATCCCTTACATTTCCAGGTTTAAAAGCAGATGCAGTTTTACTGACTTAAAACTTTAAGTGGGTTGACTGCCACAGTTCGGCCTCAGCACATGCTGCTGGGTATTTGTACCTATGGGTTTTAGTCAGACTTTCTTGTACATTCATGTGGAATCAGATGTCTTACTGTAAATTGCGCTTCTGTCCTGTGGAAGCAGATGGGAACGTGGACTTCAATATTTTTTTACTTTACGTTACCTACTAATCTTCCTGCAAGCCCTCTCTTGGGCTGATACAACAGTGATTTAAATTGTTCTGACTTCACTGGTGAGATGCAGTCACCATGTTTGTTTCACTCTTATGTATGCTGTCACAGTGGACTGATGACTTTAGCATCAACTCTGTTTTCATCTCAGTAAAGCTAGAAAAAGTTCTACTTGCTTTTTTCTTTTATTACAATATGCACTATTGTGGTGCATATGTCTATATCCAGTTCCATCATATTTTTAGTAAAGCAATAGTACAGTAAGGTCATTGCATCTATTAAGAATTTTCTTTCATCATGTTGTGGAGATTAAGAAACCTAGATAAGTGCTCAAGTCAACCTAGTGTCACTTGAGTAAAAGATGTAATAATCAGCGGGAGATTGGTTAACTGCTACTGTCTCATGAATGCATTTAACCTTTTGATCATTGCTGAATATCTGTAATTATGTGGTGCAGTGGAAGATACTCAGTATGTGGTCAGTTAAATTCAGAAATGATGACTGGCTTTGTAATGCGTGGAATAATTTGATAGTAAGGTACACTTGGCTGATCACGGATTCCTAATTCTCTGTTGTTTATTTTAAAAAGGGTGAAAGTTGGTAGTAAGAAACAAAGTTGAATTATGAGAGTGCCTGCTGTAAATAAGGGAGGAAAGAGAGTGAGCTCAAGTTTACTAAGAAAACTAACCTACAACTAAAGTGGAGTTGGATCTCAGTGTATTTCATTGATTGTGTGACCAGTAAAAGCATATCCTGAACAAACTTCCCTAGCGTGATGCTGCTTTTCTAGAAACCTGTAACTGTGAATAAATGTTTTTTGGTATGTTTGTTATATGTGCTCTTCTTATCAAATATGGGACAAATTAAAACTAGTGATCAGTAGGAGAGCATTCCCTTTTATTTCAAACTTCTGTAGTTTGTCGTAATGGATCTTAGGTCCATGGGGAGTCAAGACTTCGGCCAGGTGAACTACCTGCTGAATTAATTTGAATGTTGAAACGCTTAACTACTGCTCTCTAATGAAGGAGGGTGCTTTTGTGAAGAAGAATGACCATGTAGTGGGAAGTGTTGAATCTTATAGTGGAAGGAACAGCCAAAACACATTAAGAAGAATTATACATCTTTAAGGGAAAGTACGTTAATATGTTATTGAGAAAATATTGCATTATTGCAAGTGTTGAGATTAAATGCTTCTAAAAAGGAAAATGGGGCATCAAAATAAAGGAGACTAGATGCATCATTGTTCAGAGTGATTTAAAAATAAAACAAGAACTTAAACCCTTCCAAAGTTTAATAATTGTGGTTGGAATGCAGCTTGCCTATTACTGTTTTCACATAAGAACCAAACTTCTGAGTATCTACAAGGGATTATTCAGAATGTAATTGCTATTATTGTTTTGCCATGAGAATTTTTTAAGAATTTCCCTCCTTTTCCATATACAGAATCTAAAATATTCTGTTGAGATGATTGTTAGAAAATGTCTCAACTGAGAGGATTCATTTTATTTGTTCTCTGAAAACGTAGCTAGATACATGGAACTGCTAACTTACAGGAGTTATGCCATTTTAAATCTGAATGTTTGTTCTTTGGCAGTCCTCGGGGAAATACTGAGACAAGTAGTTCAGCAACTTTTTTAAAAGGAAGAACATTTTAGTATGTATGTAATTTCTCAGTTCTTGTTGAAAAGAGATCCATGAGAGAAACAGACTGTATTCATGATGTGCCTGTGCTTTCAGAAACAAATTTCTTTTATGCTATTGTATAATTACAGAAAACTTGGAAAATTGGAGGGCTTGCTGTCTTGGTTGGTGATTCATCTATGCTTTTTGCTGCAATAAGAAACACAACATTTGATGCAAAAGGCAAAATCAGTGAAGTTGAAATGTCTGTTTTAACCAATGTTCTCCTATATGTTCTGTCATTGAAAGGGAGGTTGATTACTTACTTAAAACGTATTTAAAAAACAAGTTTGCTTGTGCAACGATTATTTTTCTTCTGATATTTTCATGACTGAGTTACTACCTTTCTAAGCCCTCTGAATGGCTAAACCAGAAATGGGTTGGTGCAAGTAGGATTTTGTCCGGCAGGTGGCATAAAAACCCAGTGTGTACCTACACTGTCCATAGAATGTACATCCTTTTCTCATGGCTACTCTTACATGTATAATTGAGACTGTTGGCAAGGTATATGTGCTTTAGTATGAAAAAACAGTTTATTTTCAAGACCCTTAAGATATAATCAGAAAACCAATAGTATTTTCTTTTTTTTTAAGAAACCACCAGTCAACTGTACTTTATGTGTAAGAAATTGTTGCACCCCTACACTGACCTGTGGCTTGCCAATTCTGTAGATTTATCAGCTCTAGAAGAAGAGAATTAGAATTTTGTTAACTAAGGAATCTTGAATTTCTCCCTGCTCGTGATGTGTATTCTGAGTAATATACAGTGACTCAGAAGAATAGTAAAATCTCTCTTAACACATTGATGGACCTAGTAGCTGGATTGCACTCTCAGATACACAGCAAACCAGCCTGGCTTATCTGAACGTGTTTTTGTGTAATGTGGTGAAGGAGAACACAAATTGAATAGCACTCTCAAGCCATGCAGTGTGTATTGCCCAAAAGTCTTTACTTCTGAAATACAAAAGAGATGTAAAAGGAGCATTGTGCTTTGCTCTGTGTGCAGGGGTAGGATTGTAATACTGAAGGGGGATATAGGAAAATACTGCTAAGAGCTCACAGTTTTGTTGTCAGCCCAGCAATGCCTTCTCAGTGCTGTAGCTGGGGACTCATAGGAAGCAGTGCCTTGAAAACATTTGGCTGGTGAAGCATGTCTGTTTTCTTCTCCTGAGGGGTACTGCTTATCATGTTGAGCCCTGAGAGGGAGCTCTTGGTTTCACATGGAGCATTTATTCCATATTTTTTCTAAGCCCTTAAAAGGGACATTAGGCAAATGTATACAGGGCCATAAATGGCTATGTAGATGAAATACTGTAACTTTTACACTTTTAATATTAAAATGTGTATTGTTTACAGTGTCTAAAATTGTGTATGAGTTATTATGTCTTAGTAGTTAATGATGATGTTATGGATGTTACTTGATTCTGTTAAATAGTTTCTCAGAATTGCAATGTATGTTAATAATTATTAATGAATTGTCTTTATCGATCTCATAATTTTAAACAAGGCACCTTTAGCTCCTAACACTCTAAAATGGGAGAATTGCTTTCCCTTTTTCCTGAAGTAATGTGCAAGTTCATATGATACCACTGCATAGCTTCTATGGGTAAATGAGATCTTGGAAAATAAATCATGAAAACCGAGTGGTGGATTTTCATTACCCTGTTCAGATAGTTTGTGGTAAAACTGGCCTATATTCCCTCACTGATTGAATATCTTAAATATGCTTTCCTATTAATATTGAAACGAACATGCCTGCCTGTGGTTGTATAAGAGGAAATTCTTGCTGCATATATTGTAGAGCTACAGTTCTGTCCGCTAGTCTGTACATACAGACTAAAAAGGTATCTGCTTCTTCAGGTGGATTACAGCTGCCCTTACCTCTGTGACAGCGTAAGTGTGGGTCTGTCAATTTTGGCTGCTAATTTTGATGAAACGTCTCACTTCCAATGCTGTAGCCGATTTCAGTGACGCTTCACAGAGCAACAGAGCTTTCAGAACTTGAAGGAAGAAGAGGCAGATGGATAGTGTGTTTCCATAGCCTTTTATTCCTCAGAAAACATTAAAAGCATTGCATTAAAGAAAACTCTTGGGGAATGTAACAGTAGGTAGTGATACTGTAAGTTTCTGATTTATATAAGATGGCTATGTGTTGATCTGTATAAAATTCTTTAAAGATTATCTTCATTTTGATTCACTTCCACAATGATTTTTCAAACTGATATAAGAAATATGTGTACATCTTCCAGCTCCCAATATAATACATGGCTTTGGCTTTCATGCTTCTGTAACTTCACTTGATGATGATCTGGTATCCATTATGATTTCTAATGAAATCCCTTTGTCCCACAGCATTGTGGAGTGACAGTATGGAAGGTTTGGTGTGGATATGTATGTACAGGAGGGCTGAAAAATTTTGGGTGAGATAGTTGTTTTTACAGATTTTTTTTTTGTGGGGTGTGTCTGTATAGGGTGTTTGAAATTCAGTGTAAAACATTGTGGGTAAATTCCTTTAGGAACGGAAACTATTTTCAGAATGCTACAGAACAGAAATGTGATCTCTGTGTTATGATTTCTTACTGATATGCAGAGTATGATTGTTTTGGTGTGGCATGTAAAGGTGGCTCAATATCTTTTATGACCATTCAGAAAGATAACCTTGGGCTCCTTTGTGGAATTGTAATGTCATCTTCCCTTGGCAGTTTATACTCTAATCTATCCTTAAAAGTAACTTCAAAAGGCTTCAATATACAGTTTTTGTATTTGAAAACTTTGAGACCTATGGTGTGTCTTGAGAAGAAATAATCAAAGTGGGATTGACCTCTGGGAGATGGTCAAAGATGTTGCCAGAATTTGATTCATGTTTCATTCATAGTGGATAGGAAGCTATGCTGCCATAGGCTCTGAAAGGCTTTAGAGGGTCAGCTCTGAAGTATCATTCCTAGAAGACTCGATATTCTTCTGGGTTTGCAAGTCTCCGTGGTTGCATGGATGAAATAAATTTCCTTTGTGATCAAGGACATACATGTGAAAAACTTTTTTTGTTTGAGATGAGGTTTCTGTATGTCTGTGTGTTTTCTGTTTTGTTTTAAACCTGGTGTTTGCCTTTAGATTGCAAGGAGAAAGAGACACTATTTCTTTGGATGGTGAGCAGTTTATAATGAATGCTACTGAATGTATTTCTTGGAGCTACAGTCTGAATCACTACTTGCAGCACCAAATACTCCTGTAGAATAGAAAGCTTTTAGTTATTCCTGTGTGCACTGAGGAAGATGAGCTATTGGGCTACTGAAGCTTGGATATCAGGAATCTCTGCTACTTTTATGTGAGCCTTTGCATTTGTGGTGAGACAGGAACACTATATTTTGAATGGTCCATCATTGCTATGCATTGTATAAACTGTGTTAAGAATCTCCTATGATGTTTTTGCTTCACCGAGATCAGATTAAAAGCCTTTCGCTAAGAAGACAAGCTCATTGAACTTGAAGGCTCTAGGTAGATTTGAACTTGATGGAGCCTTGGGATTTCAGTTTTAAAATAAAAATTGTTTTTGCCATATGCCAGTATGGTTCATACTCTGATGTTTCAGTTTTCCTTTTATTAAATTTCTGTAGCTAGCCTTGTGCAGTTTTCCTTTGTAACTTTTTTAACATGCTCATATTTTGCCTGATTAGGTTAAGCTTGTTGCACTGAGAAACTTGAAAAAGGGAGGTATGGAAATGTATGCAAAGTAAATGTTTAAGAAGCATTTCTGAGTTACAAAAATCATCTTATTTAAGCTTTTTCATTCTAGAATCCAGTCATGTTAAAAGGTATGAAAGCTTTGACATTTGAAACAAGAATAAGCTAGCACTGTGCAGTGTTGCCGAGAGAAACAGTAGTTTAAGTAAACTGCAGTTGAGCCCTCTAGGACAGTAACCCTTAACACTCAGTAAAGCAGCTCAGGTGGTAGCTGCTGTTTGGCAAAAGTAAACCAACAAAAAAGTATGTGTTGGCAATTGTTTGGCTGTTTTTGTGGTGTAGTAAGATAGTTGCTGCCTGGGGGTTCGTGAGATACCAGTTACACGGAATATAAATTTCTTTACTCTGATTTGGTCTCCTTTTCAGTGCTTTCAGGTGGGTTTTTATTGGGGGGTGGGGTGTGAGGGTGAAGAGAACCACGTTTTTCTCCCACCTTTCTTCAGTGCTCTACTTCAGTAGTAACTTTTTTAAAAGCTATCTCCTATATCTTTTTTTTTCTATTAGTCGTGTATTAGCTTTATCTAGCATCATGTGTTGCCACAATTCTGCTGGCAGGAGACCTATAGAAATTGGAAACTAGTTCTTAAAGCTTGAACTTGAATGATTAGAATGATAAAATAGTAATTGTGGATTGACTTGCGGTGATGTGAAGACAACAATATATGGAAAAGACACGGATGAAGATCTTTAACTCGGCTACAGAGGTTTGATGCATGAATTTGTGTGTGTGTGTGCTGTATGCATATATGTGTGGTTGGCAAGCTAACTTGCGCTGCCTCTGTTTGCCATTATCATACATGCAAAAGCAGTGTTTGCATGAGTTTGTCTCAAAACCATTATAACTACAACATCCAGCAGGGCACACACTGGTATGCTCTGGTTGTTTCTCTCTTCTCTAATGTGCTTAGAGAAAGGCTGCATAGGAACTAGTGTTAAACGCTTCCATATTTTTCCACTCCTGTACTTGTAAAAACAGGTATCTGTAGTTATAGTGTGTCCACTTACCTGGACTTCTGAAAATATGGCACTTAAAATATTTTAAGTTTTCTACTAACAGTCACTTGAATAGCTTATGAGTGGTCAAAAACACAATTAAAAGTTCCCTTTTTACCAGTGCTGGGGAAAAACAGTTCCTATTCTTTTAGATTGCAGGTTATCAGAATGTAAGGCAATTATTGCATTGCTTGTTTTCTATTCTAAGCATTAGATTTTTCACATTTGGGAAGAAAATAATTATTTTAAAAACTCAGTGAAGGTGATTTGATGCTGTAGAGTATTTTAGGTATAGGAAATAGCCCTGACAGAGATCAATTTAGAGGGCAGAGTACAAGTGACTTGTTTCATGGTGCATAATAAATACGATTTATCATATGGTGCCACCATGTGTAGTATGAAAGTGGCAGCCACACATGGGATATGTGTATACATTAAATTAAATCTGCATTGTAAAACTGTAGTTATATATTCATATATGTTTTCATATGCTCAGGTTTTATCTTTTAATTGGGTGATTTCAGTAATCACAGTACTTTCTAAATTCTCTTAGTTCTGTCAGTCAATATTCTTTTCTAAGTGAAGCAATATGGTTAGTGCAAAAAAATAACACTTGAAGGAGGAAATAAACTTTCTAAATTTGTGTAATTGTCCTGAAAACTATCTGCTACCACGTTTCTTTTCAGCTTTAAATAAACATATACTTAGGGATATGTATCTAAATTAATTCTGAAACATCCTTCATATTTAATCAGGTCAAATGCTGCATTTATAGGGGAGAAAGATTTTGGAAGAAGTTGAGGTTATCTGTCGTCTGTCTTAAAATAATTTTGCCTTCCCTGACGGGGGGGGGGGGAAACAAGTTTCCTTCTTCATATTCAGTATACATGTGTTATTTTGTGGTGCATGTACAACTGAAGTATGCCTTTCTGCTACAAGTGATGTGAAGGAATCTGTGAGGCAGTCTGCTGTATTTCATACGTACATAAGGATAGTATTGTTAAAATGTTCCAAAGACCATGTTTATGCTTCATGATTTTCCTTCAAAAACACAACTTTTTCAATGCCATGATCTTGTCTGCCATGGTTTTGATAGTTAATATTACCGAAATAATAAGCTGAAAAGTAATGAAAGCCTCCAGACAAAACCAGCAGGCTTTATGCTATTTTAAACACATAGATGCACATTTGGTAATATCTAAAAAGATGCATAGATTGGGAGAAAATTCAGTTGATGGCTTATGTTGTTAGTTGCAAACCTCTGCCTTTCAGTACTTTCTGATACGCCTTTATAAATGGCAGCATAAGCTTAGGAAAATGACGCTTTTAGAATTGGCAGTGAATGCACTTTTCATCGAAAGGTAGTTTTGTACTTTTCTACTTGGGATTAATCTCATCTTCCACTGTGAGGCAGTCTTTTCTCTGTTTCATTCTCCTGCCTTCCAGTGTTATTTAGGTAGCTGTACCAATGATCTTTAGCTTCTTGCAAAACAAATACTTCTACCCTGTTTCTCTGTAGTTGGAAAGTTTCTTCATGCAGGTGACATCTTTGCTTTGCCTGCTTATAATTCTTTCTGTAAATTATCCAGAATTATAACTTTTGTTATAATTATAGACAACTATAACTTCTGTGATACTTGAGGTGGTTTGTTAGGTTGTGGATGTTTTGCATCTGTGCCTGTCAGTGATACATTACTTCGTGGTATGACTTCTTTGTGCTGTTGTTGTTCAATTCATGAATTCATAGAATTTTTGATGCCTTACAGACCTTTCAGCTAGATGGGATAGAACACTTGTAATTCATACATCTACATTAGTCAGTTATGTATAGTTAGATATGCTGAAATGATTGTTGGAGGAAAACCAACTACGCTTCAGTGTTATTTACTTTTAAAGGAACTGATAAATTGTGCATTGGGAGCGTCCTGGTTTTGGCTGGGATAGAGTTAATTTTCTTCTTAGTAGCTGGTACAGTGCTGTGTTTTGGATTTAGTGTGAGAATACTGTTGATAACAGACTGATGTTTTAGTTGTTGCTAAGTAGCACTTATCTTAAGCCAAGGACTTTTCAGTTTCCCATGCTCTGCCAGCAAGCAGGTGTGCAAGAAGCTGGGAGGGAGCATAGCTGGGGCAGCTGACCTGAACTAGCCAGAGATATTCTACACCATAGAACGTCATGCTCAGTATATAAATGGTGGGGAGTTGGCCAGGAGGGGCGGATTGCTGCTTGGGCATCGGTCAGCGGGTGGTGAGCAATTGCATTGTGCATCACTTATCTTTTTCTTGGGTTTTCTTTCTTTTTTTAATATTGCTTTTCATTACCATTATATTATTATTATTTAGTAGTATATTTTATTTTACTTATTAAGCTGTTCTTATCTCAGCCCATGAGTCTTACCTTCCCCCCCCGCCCCCCCCTCCTCCCCACCTCACTGGGAGCAGGGAGGGGGAAGCGGCTATGTGGTGCTTAGCTGCTGGCTGGTGTTAAACGACGACAGGGAGGAGGTATAAACTTGTGTAAATATGTATTTAAATTGTGTATATAAATGCAAACAGCCTTGCAGCTGAAACCTGTGGTGTGTCATGAGAGACAAATAGTAAGGTTTTGACTCTCACTCTTGAAATTTGATGATCTTTGGCTATTGCCTCAAATCTCGTTTTTGCTGTCCTCACTGGAAGCATAACACAGCATTTAAATTGTGATTAATTTGCCTGTGTCTTCTTTGGAAACGGAGAAATACAGAAAAGATAAGATGTGAGAGCACATGGATGTGAATGATTGGGAGAAAGTTTTAAGGTGTTAACAAAGAAAAGATGACATTTTGAAATGGAAATGGGAAAAGAGTATTGGGAGGAACCCAAAGGAGATACCTGTATATCCTTAATGTAACCCTGTTTTCCTTTGTTTCACAAAGGTGAGGGATCTAGTCACTTTTCTGTTTGATTCTGTAAAGTGAAAAAGTTTTCACCAGGTTCAGCATGCTGTTTAAAGAGGTTATACTTCAAAAATAAATTAATTCAGGAGAGTTGAGTAGCCTTTGTTACAGAGGAGGTCAGACTTGATGGTTGCAATGCTCCCTTCTGGCCTACGAATCTATAAATCTATCAGTGTGTTTGATTTTCTTGTCTCCCTCTTGTGGAACTGGAGTTTCGGTCAGTATGAGCTTCTCCTTTCTTTCTGCACTGAAATACAGCTCTGATCCTGTAACTGAAATCGGTAATGGCTAAGTTTAAGCCATTGAGCTGATGTTATGAATGCATTTGGAGCTGCAGACACGGAGAGACAGGGAAGGGGAAACATGTCCAGTTAATGTCACTGTGTAACTGAAAAAAACTGACTTTTAAAAAATAATACAGTCGGAGGTCTCAGAGAAATGTAGCTTAGCGAGAGTGCTGAAATTTTCTTTTATTGTAAAAAGTGTAAAACAATAATGTTAATGCATTTCAGTCATAAGAAGAAAAGTCGGGGGGGACGACGAATACAGCAGCCTTTTCTTTTCCTGTTCTTCAGATAAGCTGTTTCTGCTCAGTGTTATCCCTTCAGCAATCCTTCATTTTTTTGTTCTAAATGCTTTTGCCCCTAGCAGGTTTTACTACTATGGAATGTACACGGATCCCTTCTCAAAATGATGCAATCTGACAGGAAATCAATATTTTTTTCATACTAGATTTGAGGGTGTGATTGTCATAATTCTGATCTTAGACTGTTAATGGGTGAATAGCTAATAGTGTGATGACAGCTTTTGCAAAAAAATGATTTGTTTAATCAGCAGCTTAGCTGATAAGAAAAGTCCAATACCTTTTTCCTCCTTAGAATCTGTGTTTTCAGATGTAACCTTTTTGATTCAGCACCTAGTTTTTGACAGAGAGGCGTTTTCCTTGCCTCAGTCAGGTCAGCTGAGCTGATGCGAAGTGCTTGGGTGACATGCCCAAGGTCACAGCCTGACCTGGTGGCTGCAGTTTTCTGCACCCCTGAGGCAGTCCGTCCTCTCTCTGCGGCTTCTCAGCTGCTTCAAATGGGAAATCCTGTAGGGGTGGTTTCTTATAAAGTGCTATTATAGTATGTTATTACAGTCACATTTTGCAAGTAAATGAAAACTTACTATTCATCTCTTGCCTGCCTTGAATTGAAAGAAAATGAGACGGAGCAAGGTAAACAAGCTGAAACAGACTGTGAAATTACACATGATGAGAATGCTATTTTCTGACTGCTTATCCTCATGCCGTGGGTTAACACTCCGCCTAATGACTGCGTTTAAGCAATTTTTACCTCGGCGTATTTTGGTCCGGTGCTAATGGAGCCGTGAGTGACACCGGCCCGCGACGCGGTGCTCGGGGCGGGCGGGCAGCCTGGCGGTGCCGGCGAGTGGGCCGGGCCCGGCGGCGGCGGGAAGCGGGGGCGGCGCGCTCCGTCCTTTTCTCCTCAGGGACGGGCCGGACCCGGCTGCGGCATGGGGCGACCGGCGGACGCGGCCCCCGCCCCGGGCCGAGGTGGGGCTGGGACACCTCGGCCTCACAGGGTGCACGGTGCCGGGCGAGGGCCGGGGGCGGTGTCGCGGCGAACCGGACCGGTCCCGTCGCGTCGTCGCGTCCCTCCCCGCAGCCCCCGGCCAGGGCCCCGTGCGCGGGGCCGCCCCGTCGGCGCCCGCCGAAGTTGCCGGCGTGCCCAACTCGCCCGGTCACGTGCCCCGGCGGCGCCAATCGGCGCAGCCGTGATGTCAGCGTTCAGCAGCTGCGGGGATGCGGAGCGGCGCGCGGGCTCCGGGCAGTCCGGCATGGCCAGGCGCCGCGCGGCGTGAGGGCGGCGGAGCGGCGCCATGGACGAGCCGGGCATCCTGCGGAGACGGGGGCTGCAGGTAGGGGCGGGCGGGCGGCGCCCGCGGGGGCGGCCCCCGCCTCCCCTCAGTTTCGAAGTTGCCCTCACCTGCCGTGAGGCGCAGAGGCGTGCCGGCGGGCCCGGCGGCGGGGGGACACCTGTGGGCGGGAGGGGCGCGGCGGCGTCTGGGCTTCGAAGCGGCGCGACCGTTGGCCCCAACGGGCAGGCGGCCGGGGCGCGGCGGCGGCTGCCGCTGCCGCCGCGGAGTTCTCGGCTGCGCCGGTGGCGCAGCCCGCGCCCGGGCGCTTCCCGGGGAGCCGGCGAGGCGGGAGCAGCGGTAGCGGTGCGGGCTTGCTCTCCCCGTTGGCAGTGCTGTAAAGGTGGGGAACAGACGGACATTACCTGGGGGAGAAAGTTTCGCCTGCTTGCGGCTTTCTGGGCGTTTGCGGCATACTTTGTAGAACGGCGAGACGGGAGGGCTGCCCTTTTCAGTCAGCTGTTGGCTGACTTTTCCGCTGGCGTTCGTAAACTCAAGAAAATGACGTATCCCAAATGGAGCGTGGGTTATGGTAAAATGTTGGTACCGTATGTTGTTTGAACTCAGGTCTCGAGCCGTATACGCTTTTTGGATGAACGTTCAAATTAATTTTTTTTTTTTTTTTCGGAAGGTGAATTAATAAAGAGCATGTGACAACAATCGAGTATAGGGTGTACTTACTTTTTTACTGTTTCACCAAAATGGAGCACCACCTCAAACTACATCATTCTGGCCCATTGTTTAGAAAGCCCCTTTGCTCAAGTCGGTCTCAGCGATGAATGTACTTCCTTTCTTTTGTTTTCCTTTACATCCGCAATGTTTCAATGGGAGGAGGGTGAAGAGGAAAGCCTCCTTACATTTGGGATCGTTATTCTTAAGTAATGTAAAACCACTTATAATGTTTAAAATGCACTGAACTTGCACAGTTCTGAACTTTTCAGAAAGATGCCCTTTCTGATCAGTGCTTTCAACTTGGTTCTGATCAAGTGTGACAATTTCTGTTAGACAGATGAAGACAAGTAGAATCTATAGCCCGTGTTGTTATGTAGCAGAGAGGAGTCCTGAAACTCTCTGGGGCCTCTTAGTCTTTTAAGAATCCATTAGCTTTTCTTTAACTTTTTGTGTGATAGCATTTGCCTGTGGAGAGTGAATAACTTTCATAAACAGATTCTGAGATTTTGTTTAGTCCTGAAATCCTAAATCTTTTCTATTAATTGATTGTAAAGTGGGAAGGAGAATCTCTGCTGCAGGTTGCGACTGCCGATGACAGCTTTTAAAGGAGAGGATTTTAAAGTTTCAAGAGGTAGATCTTCACAGTGAAACAGGATTTCCTCCTGCTAAACCTGCTGTAATCCATTGAGTAGTGTAAACCGGATTTCTGCCTTTTAACAAGAATTGAACAGCAGTCTGTTCTGATTAAGGGATCACTTAAACCTTAATGTGAAAGCCTATTGTTGAGTTCTGCAAACGTTATTTTTGAGGTGGGTTTTTTGTTTTATATTCTGTAACTTTAAGAAAGTAATTTTGAGTGAATACCAAGAATATTTCACAGAATACTTGCTTACTCCTGCATATGCTTACATGGTCACTTAAGACTATTAAAAGCTATATAGTGAATAATCCCAGTACCAGAAAGACCAATTCACACTTGCAGTGCATGCAGTAATAAATTGTTTTTAAAGATGTGTACTTCATGACTGTCACTAGAATCTGGTCCTAGGGTGGACAAAAATAGCCGATTGTCAAAAGTACTTAAGTTGATATGCTGTCATCCAGAGAAAGATGGAGGGGGAGAAATCCTATTTACGCTAAAGTTGTGTTCATTAGACCCTTAACTGAATCTGTCTTCATACTGTACTCTCGCTCCCCTTACGTTCTTCTATTGCTCTGTTTTTATCTTCATCTGTTGTCCATGCAACTAGCCTAGAGACTATATGATGAATTTGTGAGCTGGAAAGCAGATACGACATGTGACAAGGAGTGTAGCCCCTGTTTAATTCTTGTTACTAAATACTGATTAGATGAAGTCTCCGAGTTGTCTGCTTGACTGACATTTGCTTTTCATAGTACATCCCAAAGTAATGAGTTGGTTATTTTATAGTAGTAGTATATGTTCTTACCATTAAAAAAAAACCTAAATACTTCTCCTGCTGTTATGTTGTTCTGTGGGAGTAATCCATGTATCTTTTGTCCCCTCTTCTTTTTCATGTGTTATTGATACTTTCCTTTAAAGGCTATTGAGAATATTCTGAAATGGATTTTTTTTTTCTTTAAAAAAAAAAAAGGAAAGGCTCTGGGTTAAGACTGTTCTGAAATACCTGTCATCTTCAATGAAAGGTCAGCTAACTTTACTTCATATGACTTTGTCACTTCTTTTGGTTAGAAGTAGAAATTATAAAAGCAGGTAAATCTGCTTAAAAGCTGTGTGCTTTCTTAGGCAGAGGTGCATTTAAATTAAACCAGTTGTGTAATGGGAAACAGCACATGCTTAAATTAAAAGCCAAATTGGTGCAACTGCTGTTTTTTTCTGTTTGTACACAATTTGCTTCAAAGCTTGATTTACAGGACACAAACCATTTCCTTTTAGACGGGAACCTGATGTAGTTGTGTTTAACGCCATGCACCATCATGCTGTGTTTAAAAAAAGCCAGGAAGCAGCTTGAATTGAATCTCAAAATATAAGCCTTAAGTAAATATGTAGACTTGGCTAAAACTTTTTTTGGGTTGATATTTGGAAGGTTTTTCTGGTGCTCAGGCTTCTAAGAGAGAAACTGAGCCTTTAATTTATTGCATCCTGAATAAGTACGCCTATTTCATCTTACTACAGCCTCTTCCTTTATGTCTAGTTACTTATATTGGTTGTATTTGTAGAAAAATAAAAGCTTCTGAATCTGTAGTATGTGCTCCTGTTTGGTGAGCAGATTCTGAAGCTTTAGTTACAAAGAACACATTTTATGTGTAAGAAACATCAGGAGAAAATTGACCATTTCTTTCAACTTCTAAAAATGCTAAGTATAATTTAGTGTGGATTGAAATAGGTATCTCTTGAAAATAAGTTAAAAAAAAAAATGAAAACAGCTAACTACTTCTTGCATATTCTTCATCACGGTTCTTGATTGCATTCTGCTACCAGCCTGTGTTTCATCTTTTTTCCATGAATTTGTCTAGTAGGTGTTCATCTGAGCAGTGTGTTTTATACTGCCTTAAACCAAAGACTCCAAACCCACGTGATGGTGGGTATAGGTAACACGTATTTCCTTCAATCTGTAAGAAGGATATGGGAATGTGGGAGAAATCTTACTGCCAGATGCAGCCAGCTTCAATCATGCTTCCAGAGCTGACGAAGTTTTCTCTTTTGTCGAACAGATGCTTTGGGCTTTCCGTTTTTCCTTTTGCTAATTTCAGTTCTGCCTCTAAGTGGCTGGTAAGCAGTGTCTTGTAAATCTTGGGGTAATTACATGAGCTTTTTTAATTAGACTTGCAGAGGAATTGACCAACAGCAGAGAAATCAGCTATATATGAAACCTCCCGAATGTCAAAGAAAATGCTCTGTTTGTTTGTTTTCTTGTCTCTAGGTATATTTTTTTGTAAATGCTGGAAAATTTTCATAGGAATCTAAGGCTTCTTTAAATTCAGGATGACTACATTGCATTAAGTTTGCTGAGATATGATTATAGCCAACAGGGAAAATTCCATTTGAAAAATCTTTTAATACTGTACTTCACACCTTGATTTGCGGGGGGATGAGGTAAAAAGAATTTAATCACAAAATTCAGACTCATTGCTGTACAAATGGAAACAGGCAGTGTAAATGAAAATATGGTGTAAATGGAGTGTTGCTATTTTGGCGGAACTGAGGAGTCAGTTTATACTAATTCCATATATTTCTAGAAAAGATGGCAAGGGGCACAGTCATTACATAGCCTTGACTACTCCTTTCCTCCACCTCTCGTACAGGAAAATCGTTGGCTTTTGTAGGCAAATGTTTTGAAATTTGGTATATAAAGTGTCCAGACTTTTGCAAAAAGTAAAACCTTACAGATTTTTCCAAGTCCTTGCTTGTTGGCTCACCTAAAAGTGCATTCTGAGAAATCAGACAGAAAGGAAATAATTTCCGAGGAAAAATGGCGTTATCTGTGGCTCCTAAACAGGTGCGATTTCTTTGGAATAGGAGGCTTCATGAAAATAATTCTTTCTGAAATACTGAAAATTGACATGTGAAGTAGAAGGGTCAGCTGGGAAGCCACACTCTATAGGAGAGGAAAGCAAATAGGGAGACAGTAACTGTCTCTTCTGTGGATGGAGTTCATGCTTGGGAATGTGTTCTTGGGGTGGTCTGGTGAGGAAAAGATGATGATAAGAGCTGGAGAATATTAATTAGACTTTGGCCTCTGTTGCAAACTGAAGCAAAAGGGTGGAAAAGTCGGTCTTACAGATGAGCTTGTGGAAAGGTTCTTAATTTTCACTGATTTGAATGCTGTGTACAACAGTGTTCTCCCTCCCAGTAGGCAAGAGGGACCTGATCCATTTTCTCTGCTGGTGTTTCTGTACTGGTGGCAATGGCTTTACAGTATGAAAGAGGAGTCGTGTAGTTGTGAATCAGGTCTGATGTGTGTGTCTGCCTCTCGGTGAGTGTGTGGAAGAAAAAGTCTGTGGAGGGCATGGAACCAGAGAATGATTTAAAAAAAAAAAAAAAAATTTACAATTTGCAGTTTCCAGTAGATTCAGATCAATCGATTGAGAAGAAGACGGGATATCTGTCTTCCAGTGTTGTGTGGAAATAGCTGTGCGACTGCACGCTGCATTCATCCTCTGCTTAGTAGTTATGTCCAGTCCTGTCTAATGTATTATTTCTTCAGGGGCTGCATCTGCAAAGTAATGCTAAGAACTACTTAAATTGTGACACTTGCTCTTTCATTTTATGACGTGTTTGCATGAGCAGCATACATAGATGTGAAATGTAAAAAAACCCCAAATTTGTATATTTGTGGTAAATCATTACATTTTTTTCCCCGATAGAGCTATCTCTATTTTTAAGTCATTCCTAGGCACTGTTATAGGAGACAGGGCATTTTAAATCTGTTTTTGTTTAATGGGAGGGATGTGCAGGTTAGATGTTTTCTTTGCTTAAATAGTGATAGGCAGTGATAGCTGCCTTTAGAAAGCAAAGGACTAGCCTTCTGAGAGAAGAGATGCTGATGTAGAGAGCACTTTTCCTCTCCTCATTAGCTGTCACTTCTGCAGGCCTAATAGAGTGTACAATCTCTTAATCAGTAAATTCACCTCTATTTTCCAGGCATTCATGCATTGTTACATATTTGTCAGGTCCTCTAAAAGGCTTTGTGTCAGATGTATATTTTGCTATTATTAGAGCTGTGAAGGCTTTTCTGAAAGGGTTAACCTTTTCTTCTGTCTTTGCTTCTCTTGGTGTTGTGGTCACTTTATTTCAGGGTCTAAAATTAAAAACAAAAAAAAGAGCCCCCTGCTGCATTCAGAGCTAAACTATTTGGCACGGGGCCAAAGTTGGTGTCTGTAGCCCATATCACACTTCTTACTAATGCCTTCTGATAATTGCAGTAACATTTCTTGATAATGTCTGCAATATGTCACAAAGCTGACTGACTGTTTCGTATTAGGTTTGGAAGGCAAAGCATAAACTTAACGTTCCTTCATGTCAAATCATTTGGTGAGTTCGGCGGTGGAATCTGTAATGATTTGAACTGAGCTTCGTTGTGTTCTAAAAGTCATAAAGAAAACCAGCTTTGGAGTCCTCTGCACTCATTAACTCCTGTTTCTGTGTCGCTTGGCTTATCCTCAGAATCTACCTGTGGGTTTTTTTGTTTGGTTTTTTTTTTCCCCCCTGCTTAGTGATAGCAGGAATAATAGCTGCGTGAAGGATAGTAAATTCTGATTGAAACAGGTTTGTGTTTTTTTCTTTTTTTTTTAATTCCATTGGTAGTTCTTGATTTGACTAGTTTTGTTAGCATTGGTTTTTGCTGACTTTGTCACAACTAATGAAACTAGTAGTTTTCCGTGTTTTCTTTTTGAAATCTTTTTGTAAGATGCTTCATTCAAGTTTGCAGTTTTGACTGTGATGCTGCTTCGTGTGTCATATTTAACATAATGATTTGAGATTTGTTTTCACCTACTGATACACTACATTTGCTTTAAAAGTCTTAAGTTTTTAATTTCTTAAGTTAGGGGGTTTATCAAAATTGCCCACAGGCTTTGAGATGCTATTAATTCCTTTTCCTATTAGATTGAAACAATAAACTTTTTTGCTTATAGCAGTGCCAATTATCCATCTGAACATTGAAATTACATAAAAATCCATAAATAATTGCTATGATCACAAAGCAAAACACTCAACTGCAATTTCATAATCTGTTTTAATTTTGTTTTCTTGGCTTTACTTTTTCCCCATTACATGTAGCACTAACTTCTTCTGCAACCCTAAGTGTATTCTCTATAGGATCCTTGCTTCATCTGATGTAAATCGGAACAACATTGTTTCCTGTCAACAACTCTTGTCCTCTGTAATCTTATTCAATTACTTGGTCTCTGTTTCTACTCTTGTGTTCCTCTTGGATTCCCCCTGCTTCTTCATTCAAGTCCCCCTTGATTTTAGTTCTCAAGTTTAGAACTCCACAGTGGGATGCAGCAACTGGGATTAGTGATAGAAAGGATAATTGCACTCAGTGTCTGTGCCCTTGAGAAGAAGTAAGCTCTTCAGAGACTTCAGATGCTAAACTCCGAATTTCTACAGAGCACATTATGTTTGGAATACTTTGTCCTTCTTGACATTCCTTAGTTTTGTATATATAGTTGGCTTAGTTTCATAGGGATATTAAATACCACTTCTGTGACACCTGGGTATCCTCCCCAACTGAGATACTGTGTCAAAGCAAGGGAACAGTTGCATTGAGAAGTATTAAAAGATGTGGGGTTTTTTAAGCTTTACTGTCAGAAGTAGGAGACCCAGTTTAGCAGCCCTATAGCAAAAATGTCATCCTTGTGTAGGTGCTGTAAAAGAAAAATTTCAAGTGATCAAATTTCAAAAAAATGTTTAATCAAAACCACAGTCTTAAACTAATAGATGGCCCTTCGTTAAAAGATGGAGCTTGTGGCATTATTGGTAACCAGTAGTTCCTGTTGCCAAACAACTTATGTTTTCCTGAATTTCATTTTCAGCTGTCTGGAACCTGGTAGTTTTTTAGAATACCTAGCTTGTACAATTCACTGAAGTGCATTAATATGTTGTGTGGAGATAAATGTCATGTTACAATTCTTGTGATAGTATTTTAGCCCTAGAAAGCTAGAACTGCAAGCGTGCATATGTTTTGTGTATTTGAATATTCTTGGTGTTCTCTACAGATAAATGATGCTATATCAAATACAGAAACATATCTGAAGATGCTTTTCAACTAATGGAGATTCCTCTCCTGTCCTGCAATGTAACTTAAGCTTCCTATGTGAAAAGCAAGGGAGATGTACTAAAAAGTGTATTAAGTGTGTGCTTGCATTAACTTCTGTTTTGAGTTCTTTTGATGTGAAAAGTTTTTTAATGTATCTTATTTCTTTGCTTTAAATTATGCCACAAGAAGGATACCATTTCAGTTGCTCTAAAAAAGCCTAGTTGTACACAAGTTCTGCAGGTACATTAGGGAATTTAGCAGTCAGAATTTGTGTGCAGAAGAACCTGAAAATAATCCCTATCCTCTTATGTTTTCTGAATACAACACTCACGGGCACAGCTGGAAAATTTAGGTTACGAGTGGAAAATTGATTTTAGGACTCCAGTGCCCCTTGTGAACACAGTTCCTAGTTTTCAATTACTTCAAATTTTTCAAGATTTTAGTAAATGTAGAGAAGTCCAAGAAAAGAAGGAGGTAATATAAATGAAAAATTAGGAAGAGCAAATGTTTATGACCAGGATAAAAGCTATATTTTGTGGTACTCCGATCCTTTATTAGTTCGCGTACTGTTTCCTTTTTTGGTTCTTCAAGACATAGTAGTGTGTTTGTGTTGAAATAGAAAAGATTATTGTAGTTTATTTGGTGTAAGTGGAGTAGTGGTCAATTATGTTGTGTTACTAGACTGTATCTGTGACTGTTTGACAAAGATCAGATTTTAACAGTCATGCACGAAGCTGAATAGCATTTTCTTATTTTGTCACTTTTGCCCTGAATATTTGCTCTTGTCTGTAAGCTACAGTTCAAAATTGTTCTTTGGACAAGGTGGCCAAAATCTACACCTTTGGTACAATCTACAACTAGGTAGGGGGTGTTACTGTGTTTGCATGCTTTGCTTCGCAGTAGTGATAAGGGATTGAACTCTAACAAAGCTATTTGTATGAGATGGCTGCAGAGACCTCATTGTGTTGCTCCTTGATCTTCTGAAGATAGCAGTCTCTACCTTAGTTCGAGAATGTGCCTGCTAAACTGGTGTTAACATCTTGATTGACTGTTAACATCGTTTAGTTTGATTTCTCAAATAGCACTTGGTTGACTTTCTTGTCTATGCTCTTAGGACTCTGCTTAGGTCTTCATCTTTCAGCATAGATTTCTTTCATGAGTCTTTGGATTTTGGTGTGTTTATGTTGCTTGCTATTTGCTCTGCTGGTAATGCCAACTTTGTTTTTCTGCTGTTTGTCTTTTGGCTTTCTTACATTCTCTTTAAGCTCACAGCAAAACCTTCCTCTTTTCTGATTGAGATTGCAGCTGAGGGCTTGCTCATTTTTGAGCACCTGTGACAAGATTGTGGAAGAACTGATCTTGGTGTCTCATTTGATAAGGTGTTTTGGGGTTTTAAAATAGAATTACGACAAAACAACCACCTTTTTTGTGTGTGCATTTTATTTTCTTCCCTTCAGTTCCCATGTATTTATTTGTGTGTTCAGGACTGATGTCTTTTTAATGGTTTCTGTAGCACCTTATGCCCCTTGCTTTGTTTTAACAGTAAGAATGCAACATTCCAGTTAGTTTTTTAGCACTGCTGCAAAACATAGTAGCGTCTGTTTTTTGATTGCCTGTTACACCCTAAAGACACCTTAAATTATTTCAATATCATTTCTTTCTGATGTGGAGTCTATCTGGCAAATCAATACTAAGCTCTTCTGATGCTGAGCCCAGTAAAGCTGGTTAGACTTACAGGACTGTGAAGTGTGTGTTCCTGTCTTCAGGCTCTAAGGAGATGCAGGGAGAAGATTCAGGCACTTTTAAATTGGTGCGTTTCCGCAAAGGAGCTGTTCTAGAAAAAAGATCATATTTAAAGCACCTATTTTTCATGTGTGTTCTTTCTAGTATCACTGAGGAAATGCAGTAATCAATGAGAATCCTGTCAGATATTCTTGCCTTTTTCTTCAAAATGGCCCGATGTTCTTTGTTCAAATACTGTAATGATTGTCTGTGTTCAACAGGATGCAGTTAGGGAGAAGAGGGCAGTGTCATAACTAGTAGTGCTAATGGGAGACTAATGTGTTAGACTGCCAAGCAATTGGAGCAAACCTGTTAGTTACACGTTTTTGTTACGCAGATTTTAACATCTATGGCTGTGCTGCAAGAATGGGATACAGGAAGTTACCTCAGACGAATTTTTCCTTTGCCAGCAGTTTCTGTTGCTGGACACATTAATTGGTGCAAGATACAGTCCTGGCCTTTGATTTGTGTTCTCTTTGGGAGATAGCTTTCAAGGGTTTGTTTTCTTACTGTTTAAAATTGAAGCTACACATGTACATGGTTTTTTATTGACTTGATTTCTGGCCTTGGCTATAAGGATTGCCAGATGTACCATAATGCGACATTCTTTGTCAGGTAACTGACAACACATTACTTTTTTTTCTTTTTTAAAAATTCTGTAACTAGATAGAAATCTTTCTTTCTTACTATGCTTTGGCTGTGCTGTGAGATGGCTGTCTAACAGAAAGAGCTTTCCTGATCAGCCTGTAGAGCTTGGCACAGAGCCTAGTTAAGTATTACATTGAAGATCTAAATTTAAGACAGTGGAGATCAGCAATTAATGAACATCTTACTAGTTAAAAAAAACCCAAACCAACCAACCTCTCCCCCCCAATAAACCCCAAAACATTTCACACTTGCTTGAATGTAAAGCTGAGAGGGAAGAACTGTGTGTTAGAATTCGTAACTTGGTCCTGCCTCCACACTTGGCATGCTGAATCGCCTACTGTCTGAAGATCTTGGTCTGTTTCACAAAAATAAGTGATTTGAATTCAGAGTACTTTGAAGTTATGGAGGCTACGATGAGAGAAGATACTACATTGTTTGTTACCTCTCACGCCAGTGCAAGGCTTGCATACATTTTTGTCTTATACCGTATTGTCAGAAAGGTAAGTTCCAAGCTTCTGACCCTCTGCTGAAGTTGTCTGGTTCTGCCTGAATTAATCCTCTTAGTTTTGTCATCAATCTGTTGCATTCTTGCATGTCACCTTCAGTAATTTGATTTTTCCACATTGTATATCCTTTAAGTGTTGGTGAGTTTTCAGTGTCATTTCATGTAAGCGCAGTATGTTTTGCTATCTAGTTTTGTGAAATTTTTTTGGAAACAGAATGCATGCAATCTCCCTCCCTCCCTGCACATCCTAGCTACCTCTTTCTGCCTATGTAGAATCAAATTGTTTTAATGCCTTAAATTAAGCTTTATGGGAAGAAGGCTCCCAGTGCCTGTACGGACAATACTCCTTTTCCCTTTTTCTTAATAGTGAAAAGCTGATTAACCAATCTGCAGCTGTAACACTGAAAACATGAAACTAATTTACCTTTTGAGTCTCCATAGATCTTTCTGTTTTCCTCCTTCCCAGCATCTTGTTATCACTGATAGCATTTCATTATCTCTTTGGTAAGTTGAGGCACAGAGAAATTTATTTGTTCAAGACTGCAAGGCTACTGGTGACCTTGAATTTCCTGGTTGTCTCTCATTACCATGAACTCATAACCTTAGAACAGGCTGTTTTGTTTCATATCAGCTATAACATAATACAGAGATGTCAAAGTTTTGTCTGCTAATACAGTTCAAGAACTTACGGTGCTAAGTATGAAATGACTAATACCTGGACAGACCTTATGTAATCACCAGTTGTCTTTATTAAACATCTGTTTGATAGAGATGGTCTTGGTAGTGTTCAGAGATCTGTTCAACAAGTAACCAATCCCAGGAAGCTGTGCATATGAAGAAATGTTATTGCTGATGTAGTACACTGACTTTCTGAATTGTGTGATATTATTAATAAAATAATAACTGGATAATATGGTGAATTAGTGTTGCAATGATACTATTTAAGTTTTTAGTAATGTGGAATGACTGGGTTGTGTATCCATCCCACAATATTTACTGCTTCCTTTGCTATTTCCTGAAACTATTGAGCTATCAGAAGTTGAATGGTGTCCTTTGATTATTGTGTCTTGGCCCCTGGGAGGCAACAGGGAGAAAAATGAGACCAAACATACCACATTCTAAAACAAGATTTTTGTTTCTACATTTCTTGTTTGCTTTGTCCCTTTGTATTTTCTCTGTGCTTGCAAGGCTGTATTTATGCAGCTCTCCTAAAATGGTGAATGAAAACAGAGTGGAAATCTAACTTTGTGAAGGACTTTGTCTTTTGACTTCTTATTACATTGGAATAAAAGGAAAAAGTTTATGAATCTTTGGAGCATTTAAAAATATGCAATGTTGTGGTTTGATTTTTTTTTTCTTTTTTCTATTTTGTCGCACTAAAGCTTTGTCTTTTTAAATATTATTTGTGTGTTAGCACAGTCCCATGTTTCACTTAGAAAATGTTGAATGGCATTCTTCATGATTTTTTGGAACTGTTTATGGATAAAATTCTGATAAAATTGACTGATTTCACAACCCATTTTTATTTTGATAGACTGACATATTCTGTCAGCATGGTATTTCAAAATGTTACTGACCAGTTATTTTAGCACGAATAATGAAGAATAACAAATCTTTTATCAGAGAGAGAAAAAGGGGAAAGTCTTCGTATTCACTAATTATCTTGGAAAAATAAGACCTACGATGTCATACAGTATCAAAGGGAAAGGCTTTCCCGTAAACTTGATTTTTTTTAAGGAAAATTTGGGCAATTCTATGTCACTGCAAAGTGCCAAGCTGAACTTTCTTTGTGAAATGCTGTTACGATTCCATGTCTGTCTTTACGAAGAAATCAAAGTGTGTTCCCTTTACAGGAGCACTGTAGCCACCTAGAGTATCAGCATGGGTATGAGTTGTGTTGACATCATTTTGAAGCTGGAAATGAGACCTCTGGGACTAAACCCAGAAGTGCAGGTTCTAAGGCACTGGGTTGGAAGCTGTAGTCGGCAGCGAGCTGGGCGTCCTGTGTTTTGGGCCTGAGGGGTGGCGTGTCAGGTATGCTCTTCAGTGACTTGTGTGCATTGGTTGAAGGTCAGTCACCTCAACTGGGGCTTGCATGCCTCTCTCAGCTGGTCTGCCTTCCCTAGGTGGTTTCTCTGACCTTGCAGACATGTCCCACCCCATTCTCCAGCTAGCAGTTAGCTTACAGTTTTGGTATGTGCTTCAGGATGAAGTACAGCTTCACTTCTAGCTGCAATAGCTGTGCAATCTGAATAGAAGCAAAATGTCATGAATACCTCTCAGATATGATTTTCAGTCTAATAGACTAGAACAGATAAGTAACAGTGCAGTTCTTAAGAGGTGCTTCAGAATAAGTGGTGAAGGTGGTAAATGGTGGCTTCTGTAATTTTGAAGTTTAGACTTTCTTCCTTGATACTTCAGTGCTAAAGACTTGCAAAGCTGTCAGGGGCCAGCTGTGGTGTTTGGTGAATTCATCTCCTCTGTATGGAATGACTGCCACTGTTGCTTCTGATCTTGGTCTGGCAGCTAATAAAAATGGAGAGGAAAAAAAGAGAGGACGGTGGCCGCTTCAATCTCAAGGTGGAAATCTTTTCAGATAAGAGCGCATGCTTTGTCACTTGATATTCTCACTTGCCTGTCTCTTCATATTGCTGTTTTCACGAGAATGACTATGCTGTTAATGGCAACTGCTCTTATATGGAAACTGCTTTTGGTATCAATATTAAAGCCTGTACATTGTTGAATTAGCTACCAGCCTATGCAGCCAAAAACATGTTTCCTCCTCACAACTGCTTTCAGGCTTCTGTGCCTTCAGAAATAAACTATGGAACATGTTCAATACCTGATGCCCCTTATCTCTGTTGTGTGTGTTTGTTTGTTTTGTTGGTTTTTTTCCTTTCTTTTGAGATGTCTGTTTTCCACAAGGTTGTTTCTTGGACTGCTCACCTGTTAAATAAGTCTCTGGCTCTTTCTGCTTCCTGGCCAGTTTTCTGCATGCCATCTACCTAAAATACCTTGCCATAGATGAGAATTATTTAGGATCCTTCTGTTTTTCCTTCAGCTGTCCTTGTTGATGTGAATCATGTTGGCCTCTGCAAGGAGCTAGTTTTCTGACTGTCATTTTATTATGTCAACTGATAATTGCAACTGACCTATTCCTCTGGAAAGGACATTCACCCTGCGAGGGTATCATGGATCCACCACATGTGCTTTGCTGTTAATAACTGCAGTTTCTCTGAATGCATAGCCTTTTTAGTGTGTAGATCTTTTTTTTCTTTTTTGCTTTTTAAATGAAAGATAGCTCTGACTCTGAGACACTGACCCTGATCCTAGCCTTTTCTTTTTCTGTGGTTTGTCTGCCCTTATTAGACAGTCCTGTCTGGAGCAGTACATACAGCTGATGTTTGCAGAAGGTTTTTTTTCTTTTTTTTATCAGCTGGAATGCAATACTAAGGGGCATAAGGTTATGATGTAATGAAAAACGTGTATGCATACAGTTTAATGTCTCTGCATACTTCAAATGCTCTATATTGAATTCTTCCACAGTGAAAGAATGGGCTTCTCTTTACTCTCATCTTTATTCTTATCTCTAATTCCAGTTATGTTTTTTGCATGCACTGTCCCCGCAGCTTTTGTTAACCTCTTGCTGATCTTGGTTGCACCTTCAAGGTAGCTCTCTCTTCATATGTTAACATGTCCTGATGATCAACTTTCCTCCCTACTTGGATTTGCCTACTAGGCTTTGCTGGCAGTTCTGTCATAAAGAGCTTTAGCAGCAGTGTGGCATACGGAGTTTCCAGTCCAGCTATTCTCTTCAGTGATCCATTTCACAGCAGCCCAGCTCTGAGTTCATCAGAAAGGCTGACACCAGAATGAGTATGACCCTCCTGCTCCCACAGCAGCTATGTTTAACCTGGATCGTTTCATTGTTGGGGTTTACAGAATAGGACCACACGCAATTGTACAGGTACAGTGGAGGGAGTAGTGAACTCTGGCTTCACAGCAGGAATGAGCTGGTGGGAGGGGGGGGGAGCAGCTCCTGAATCTGGTTACTGCTGAAGTCTTCATGGTGGGAAGCCATGGCATGACTCACATCCAGATTTGTTCCCTGTCCAAACAAGGAGGTGAAGCTTCTGGTACCAAGTGACTAGCAGCACAAAAGTGAGTGGAATGTATTTATGATTAAAAATAGAACTGAAATATCCTTTGTTGTTCACACAGGGGATAATGAATCTGGTAGCCGTCTTGAGTTTTACTGCCTATTAGTATGAAAACTACTATGGATTCTCTGCAATCCAGCAGTGAATCATGTATCTTCTGATTTCGCTCTGCCAAAAGACGGTATTGTATCAAGTCTACCCACCTGATTATTTTGTGCTGATAAAATGAACTGTTTATGTATTCTGATTCAGAACGTTGTACCAACATGGCTGATGTCATTGGAGGCACAGCACACATAAGCATTTTTATAGTCTGAAGACTCTTTCCTTTGTTATAGGAATAATCACATCAGTTTAGGTATACTTTTATGCTTCTGAAATGGTATCTGTGCAGTATTGGGATTTTTTCCAGGTGTAAACTGTGTTTATTGCAGCTCTTAACTGCTCCTGAAATGCATTCTGAAGGGGAGACAGGAAGGAGAAAAAAATTGCCAGTAACAAGGGAAGAATTCCCAGCTTCAGTTTGGTACAATATCTCATGTTACATGGGTTAATAACCTTAATAAGAGAGAAGGTAAGGCCTCTGAAGATCAGCACTCTTGCTAGCTAATGTCAAGATTAGGTTGCCCCTACCATTGGTTCCAAGCTGTGATAGAAAGGAGACCCTTTTCAAGCATCCATTTTTTAACTAAAGTTTATGTTAAATGATAATGGGAAGGGCATTGAGAAATTTAAAAAGAACTTATTAAAGGTTTCAAGAGTATCTCCCAAAAGGAGAAGTGATAAGGTCACCTAGCCCTAGTACTTACTGCTAATTTTAGTCTGTTATACCAGTAATTTAATGAAGCGTTACCAAAAGACATTACCATCAGCAGAAAAGCCTTCTGCAGTTGTAACCAAATGTTTATGCAAGTGTTAGATAACTGCTTTTTCTGTGATGCTGATTCTATTAATTAGGGTTAGTTTGCACTACTCCTAGTATCTTTGGTTTGGTGAATATGATGTAATCTTCCCAAAGTGGCTATAATCTTTGATTATTTCCACCAGATCTTTTTGAGTTACAGAACTGGCTCTGCATGGTGTCTTGTTGAGAGTGGAAGCCTTTTTGTTAAGGAGGGGTAGAAACTACTTTTTGAAAAGCAGAGTCTTGAGATCTTGAGAAATATTTGCGAAGTTGAGTAGAATTGTATTCTCAGTTAAAGAACACTGTGGATATCTTTTCAGAAATACGAGCAAGTCTGTGTTCCATTTGTAAAATGTTCTGATTTTTTTCAGAGAAGACTCCTAGAAGGAATTGTGTACTGGTTCTGAAAGTGAGAAAGAAAGGGAAACAGTCTCATGAATTTTCATCCTCTGCCTCCTGTGATTTGGAGGAGGCTCTTGACCCACATCTTCTCCCCATCAGAGGCATACCTGAAATAGCAGACTGCAGAGTTCATATCCGATACAGCGATGAGGGGCTGTACAAATTGGACAGTTTGTGGAGAGACTGAGATAGAGTATGTAAAGTATCTTGGGGAAGAGTCTAAATGTAGGTCTTCTGTCTCCTGGATATTTAGCAGGTAGAGGATTTTAAACCAGTATCTCTCATATCCTGGAAAAATCTTTTAACTGTTGTGTTGTGTGGGATACAGACAGCATTTGGCAAATACCTTTGGTCGTCTTTTCTTTCTGATTTCAGTAACAGCGCTCATGTTCCATACTAATTAAAACTTTGCTTTCCTCTGTACATACTTAAAAAGTGGTGAAGAGGCACAAAGCCAAAAAAGAAACTCTTAAGGTTAATTCAAGTGCTTTGACCAGGAACAGCACTGTATTTTAAAACCAGCTTAAAAAAAATGCAGTTACAGGCAAACCAAAGATTTACTCCATTTTTGGCTGGTTGACACAATTATTCAGACAACTTAGTGTTTTGAGACTTCTTCCTACACTACCTTGGTTTTTTGTGCGTGCATGTTAGTAGAAAATGCTCTCATTGAATTCTAGCAGAAGCAGCGGTGTGTGGAAGTGTTCCTGTTTATCTGGTTATCACCTGTTAAAGTGTAAGTAGTTCTTAAGATTTTATGGCACTGATGGAAGAACTGGATGGTTTTTTTCTTTGCTCTGATGTATTTTAATATTAGTTATTATGTGTGTGCTTCCTTCCTCCCAAGACTTTTAACAGTCTGCGTAAACAATCCTTGTTTTGTGTCTTAATAGTACTTCTGTAATGTTTGTGAAGTTAATGAGCATGTTAATTCTTGTGGTTGTCCTAGAGTTTCTGGAAGTGGTAGAGTAGATGCTTAATCTTCAGTCCTGTTTGTGACAACTTAAATTATCTCCTGAAAAAGATGCCATATTTGGTAGAATTCATACAAAAAATTAACTTAGAAGCTTTCTTAATTTTGAAAGCAAACAGAGCAAGTGCTATTGTTTCACGTGGTTAAAACATTGCAAGGCTGTTTAATTGAAGGTATGCTGTCAGGAAGTTGGGAGTAAATTGAATCCGTTTCCAGAAAAGCTGTTCATCCTAATACTGTAATTCAGAATATTTCTTAGATGTGTTAGAGTAGCACCTCTTTAGTATGGCTTTATGATGTCTGAAGAGTATCAAGAAGATTTCAGTAAAGGGGAAAGTGTGAATGTGAAAGAGAAACAAAGCTGCTCCAATAATCTGATCTGCTGAAAGCCTGAGAGTCAGGAAGACCAGAAAAAGAAGGAGAAATCTATAGTGTTCTTTCCTTTCATTGTAGGAAAAGGAGATACAAATACTGAGTTCTTCCTTTCTAAAATTTCAGATTATACAGTATAGTTATTCAAAATACATATTTTTGCTTAAACTTTATATTTGTTTCTAGTTTCAATTTTTTATGGTACTTAAGCAGTTTGAGTATGTGGACATAATTTTCTTTTCTTGAAAGGCGGGCAGCTCCATCCGTGTAGGAAGAGGTTAGGGACAGACTAGTCCCTGTTCTAGAGGTTGTTCGGTACCAATTTTAATCAGTGAGAGGGAACCACAAGAAACAGCAAGAATAGACAACCAAATGGTGCACTGTTCAAAGCCTAAGAGGCAGTCCTCCCTTTGCAGCTCCAGCAAATCCAGGTAGTTTTAAGACTGGCTGCAGTGAGGTATTAGCCTAATTAATTTTGCACATGTGATGAAGACTATTGTGCTTCTCTTTCTTCAGTTGAATGCTTTTTCAAATTTCTCTTTCTAAGAGAAAATGCTTATCTTTTACATGTATGAGCCTGCTATTTCTCAGGTTTTCTCAGGAAAAGGTGTTAATCTCTGCTCGGTAAAAATGTCTAAAACATAAGGTGGTTGATAGTCTGTTGAAGCTCTGGATGGAGAATGTGAATCTAAAAAGTTGTTTTTTATTAGAGGAGATGCTGGTCTTTGGGTCAGAGTGTGAAGCCGGCTAGGTGGGATGGCTATTGGGTTGGGTTCTTTTGTGTGTAACTTGAATTGATACAGAAAATGTAAGATAATGTATATACTTGGGAAGAGTGAAATGAATGGTTTTTTAATGTGTGTATCTAGATACGAAGTAGGCATGTGTACATGTGTGTATGTATGTGTATTTATAGTAGACAGCGTCATTAAATGCGTAAGAATAATACATATATAAAGGCCTTATGAGGCTGCTTCTAGCAAAAGCTTCATTTTCTTTCTGATATTTGTACAGTGGTATTATTGAAATTGATTTAATAAAGCTTTTACAAAGTTAGTGAAAATACGGTTCAGTTAAATACTCTCCCTCTCCCTTCTCCAACATCCTCCATTCCATCCCCTCCACGATCCATTTCCCCCTTTTTTCTGTTCTTTTTCCCCATTCTCCATTCACTGTCAGGAAGGGGCGCCTCAGAAGAGTCATTTCAGCTCAGCACGCCACCGTCAGAGACTAGTGGAACCAACAGCTACAAAAGTGAGTGCCTTTATTGAAGGACCATTTTTAAAATGGCATGTTGTGTTAGCAGAGTATTTGTTACTAAAGAGAATCTCTTCTGTGTGCTTGGTGGGAGATTTAGTTATTTTTACTCATCTGCAAGTGATATAATCGCTCTGTCTCTAAAGGTGAACTTCAGCACTGGAGAGATTCATATTCAAGTGCAGCTGTTGTACTTTATTTAAAAAGTTGGGGTGAGATATTTTTGTGTCTGCGAAGTGAAATAGAAACTGTATGAAGTGTTCTACTTTCGTTTTATTACTTTGTGTGATATCTGTTTTCTGAAACGTGCAATTCATTTGTCTCATTCTTAAACAAAAGCCTTTCATTGAATAAAAAAATTGGCAAGGATATGGAAAATAATCTATTATCAAGCAGTGATATGAAGTTTCAGAGTGAAAAAAGACTTTGGCATCAAAAGATGATATTAGCAGATATAACGGCAATACTGGTTAGTTCATAAGATTGTTCCACCTTTTCAGAGACAAGCTTTTTGTTAATAGTACACAAAAAAGCTTGAGATATTTAGTGAGCATGATGTTATTATGGCACTCTTATTCTCTAGGCTAATAAAATGTACTATAACGCATATTTTAGAGCATCAGTAACTGTTCAACTGTATCTATTTTTTGCTACTTTTTGTGTGAGTCCAGTGAAAAGGAAACTCTGTATCCATTACTACCACCTCCCAGAAATCCCATTCTCCACTTTCCTTTAGATTTAGATACTTGCAGAGTTGATCGCAGTATTTACATACAACCTTTGATACAGGTTGAAGTAGATCAATGGTAGTAGTCCTGGTCTTGAAAGAAAAGGCCTGGTTTTATCAAAGAAAAAAAAGTGGACATGTGTTGTCTTGTCTTGCATTCTAAATTATGACTCCAATCACTGTTGTCAGACTGACTCTTTCTGTTGCTAAATATGTTGACTCATTAAGTATTAGTTGTGTTGACTTTCACTGTTGCCATCTTTTATTATTTATTCGTTTTAGCGTGTTACAACATTGTCAATACTAAGCTGTCCTTTTGGGGATCTGGGAAAGGGCATTTTGGGGATTACAGATGCACAAGTGAGTGAAGTATATATGTATTTTTTAAAAAGGAGTAGTTAACTAAGAGCAGAAATTAATTTTGAGTGAGTCTGTACTGTCTCTTGAGCCCATTCTCTTGACGAGCCACTTTCTGTGTGCATTGATGTACACTAGAATCACTCCAGGTAATTCCCTCAGTGTGGAAAGCCAAAGGAAAAATGTATACCAAAGTGCAGTTCTGTGGACATAAGCTGTAGTAGGTTTTGCTCCCTCCTCTTACCTAGTTCTTCAGCAGTTTTCCACCATACCCCAGTGCCCTACTGTACCCCTGGATGCACCTTGTCAAAGGTAGGTGTGCTGTCAAAAGCTCAATCTGGTAGCTGCAGAGCAACCTCCTCAGTATCTGCACTTCTGTTTTGCTTGTGACAGAAGGACCAGAAAGGGTCTTGATTGGTGTTTCCAGGGCCCTTAGCCACTGCACTTTAGTCAGTGTCTTTGCTGCTGGGAGGACATCCTGATGCACTGGGACCAAGTCAGTTGGCAGCTCAGCACTGCTGGATACCAGCCCAGCATCCAGAGGGGGGCTTTTGTCACAGACCACATCATCTTCCACCTGTCTCCCTACAACCATTGTCAGCAGCTTCAGAATGACCACCTGCTTGGAAAAGACTCTTCAGCACACAGTAGGAACATAGCTCTGGTTGAGTGTTTTGTTTTGATTAAAATGTGTCTGTAGGGAAGAGAAAGGAGGCAAACAAGAAGCACTGCTTCAATGCCAGAACTGTGTGGCAGAAGAGAAAAACTGCAAGTTCGTAGTTCCCAGGGGCATGGACCAGTCTGCAGATAACCCACCTAATCTCTTTCCTCACTGTCCATGCAAGAGAATGGTGAAAACCTGGAACAGTAGTCTTCTGAGTCCTGTTCTTTGAGAACATTTCATTCAGTGGGTAGTATTTCCACATGGCAATCCAATAAAAGTAATTCTGACAGGCACCTGCACCCATCTGTACTGACCACCACTGCTTCCTTTCCTCCTCTCCGGTACACGCTTCTCAGTGAAGAATAGCTGCCATGCTTTATGTCCTAGATATATATGCCTTTTTTTTCTTGCCTACCACCCTTGCTATGTTCTTGGAATCAACTGCTACAGCTGAAAGGACTGTACATTCCTGGTCTGATTGAGGTAAGTGGAGATAATTTCTGCATGTTTCCCGCTCCTTCCTATGTGCCTTTCCCTTCTTTTGTGCCTGGATCAAACTCAGGGGCTTGGATTATGTGCTTTTGCCTTACACTTCTCTAGGTCTCAAGTCCGGGAAATGTCATGTTCACCCATGGTCAGAACACACTCAGGCTGACCCAGCTGGTGGAAGGTAGGATCTGGAATAGGCCTTGGCAGCTCAACAGCTGCCTTTCAGCAGGAAGTTTTGGAGTAGGGATGTTGGCTTGTGATTCTGGGACAAGGGGGGCATAGTTTGCCGGTTCACATGGGACAGGCCCTGGAAGCAGTCATGAGAGCAGTGAGAGGTCTGTGTTCAACACCTTTGCTCAGGATTGTTGGGGCTATACTGGACTACTGTTCCATGAACTGAGACTATGCAAGAGAAGGGATGAAGACAAACCTGTCCTGCAGCAGGTGCTACATCTAGTTGTGTGCTGGTGGGATGAGTTAGCCCAAGGTTACCTGAGCAGATTGGCTGGGGAGAAGTGTGGCACACGGTGCTGCGTAACAAGCAAGGGTGATACACTGTGTTCTTCAAAGGCTCATCTATGTTCCAAGAGCATACTTCAGGCAGTGTGAGATTCTCAGTATTTGCCATTCAGATCACTATGAAAGCAGAGTAGAGAAGCGCTCTTAGCACAGAGCCTCTGAGACACAAACTCTCTTTCCCTTGTACTCCTGCTTGCACTTCCTGAACTGCCGTTTTCTGTCACTCACCTGCAGACTGCTGCAAGTCAGTAGGAGTGTCATCAGAGTGCTGTCACCCGTCTTTCTTCGTGTTGTGTGGCGTTAGGGACCCTTACCAGTAGTTGCTGTGACAACCTGACCAGCACTCTGCTTGAAGGAATCCCTTTGCGATGCAGCTGATGAAGAAAACCCACAACTTTCTCTTACAAAGTTGGGAATCCAGCTAGGAAAGTTGGACTCTAGTCATCTCAAAAGGCAACAGCAGTGCAGCCTGTCTCCAAGCCCTACCAAAGACTTAACCTGCATACTCAGTGTACCTCTGCAGACACACCTGCTGCAGTGCCCTCTTGGCAGCCCCCTCCAACACTTGGGCCCACAGGGCATTGATCATCCATTCTTGGGGCTGTGGGGACCAGGGAGACTCTTCTGATCAAGACTAGGAGGACAGGGGTGAGAGTCAGCTGTGCAGGTAGTTCCAGAAGTAGGAAGCTGTAGAAAGGCAACAGGACTGGCAGAGCTTTTCCAGCAGCTTGTTTTATCACACTCCTTGGTCTGAATTTATTGCCTCAGGAAGAGTTGCCAGTTACTTCTGGTGGTAGGGGTAGCTGCACAGAAGCCACCAGTCTCGTGGTCTTGTTGCCATCCTAAAGCAAGAGCTACTTTGCCTTCTGCTTTTAGACTGAAGTGGCAAATTGCCATCAACAAAGCTGACAAGCTTTTCTTTAAGCTTGTTGATTCAGCTCTTTCTAGTTTAAAAAAACACAACAAAACAAAACAAGCCAAACAAAAATACCTCCAAACCAAACAAACTTGTTACTTAGAAATGGTGTGTTGTCTCTTGGCTCTGTAAAGACTGGTGGGATCCCTTTTATTCCTTTTGCCTTCCTGTGCAGCAGCTGTTTGCCCAGGTGGCAGGATGTTATGGAAGCCCAGGCTGCACAGCTTGCAGAGACTGTTGCCTGTATCAGGGACACTGTTCGGAGGTGGGGGAAGACCATCAAAGACCAGGAAAGGAATATTGGTTTTGTGCCTAGGAAAGCATCCTGGTGGGCTTGTAGGGATGTTTTGTTCTGCATGTCTGGTCCTTGGGTTTCCTGCATCTGGCTCCTAACCTCATGGGTATGGGAGAACAACTGCATTTGGGAGACTTGGAAGCAAGGCAGTGTATCTCATGAAAGCAGCAACAGTGATTCAGAGCACACTGAGGTACAGCTTGCCCAGAAGATCCTCCACCTATGGTCAGCTGACTACAGGAGATTCACCTGCATCTTGGCACGCATTCTGCAGATTGTCCTGGACCTGGATGAAGTACATTTGTGGGTTAGTGATTTGGGTGACCCAAAGCAGCAAGGGACATGCTGTGTTGACTTCTGCTGTGGAGACTAATGTTTCCTGAGGGGAGAGGATCTTGGCCTGTCCTGGCTAAAGATAGTAGAGTTGTAAAGATATGGTGCTGTGAACTTGGCCAACTATGAGCTCGTGTCCAACCTTATGATTGGTTGATTGGTTTGATGCAAGTCAGGGAAAGCTTCAAACTATGATGATAAGCCTCTTCTCTATAGATTTCTCTTTGGATCTCAATTTTAGGGCCTACAGCTGGTGGTGGTTCTAGGTTCCTAGGTTAGTCCCATCTGTGAAACCTTGTATCTTCAGTCTTTTTTGGGTCAAGCTTGGAAGTGGTTGAGACTGATACCTGCACCTGAGAGAGAAGGTAATAAAAAAGTTTTGAGAGAGGGGACTCTGTTTTCTCCAGGTATTGGAGGAAGTACTTTCTTCATCCATTCAGTACTGAATTGCCTCGTGTCATGTTTTGGGCCTGAAAGTGACCATTTTGACATCAGAATGAGCAGCAACAGGCAGTGGCAGGAGTATTTAGGATGCTTACCTAACTAATGGTAAACAGCTGCTGAAGATATGAATAGGACTTTTATATATTTGTTGGTGTAATCGTAGGGTGTGGAGAGAGTAGGTAAAATCAAAGAGCGTAGCCAGTAGGTTCAGGGAGGTGATTATTCCCCTCTAATTAACACTTAAGAGATGCATCTGAAATAACTTCATGCAGATTTGGGCCCCTGGTACAAGAAAGATGCTGGAGTTCATGATGTACAGGGAAGGGCTGAGGAGCTAGATTTGTTTAGCGTTGTGAAGGCCGAGATGGTATTTAATGGCTGTCTCTCACTACCTAATAGATGGATATAGAGAGTTGCTCATGGAGGTGCACTGCAGAAAGATGAAACACAGGTTGGCAGAAGGGAAAATCCGTATAGACAGAGTAAATTTTTCTCAATTAAGGTGTTTAAGCATTGGAACAAGTTACTCAGAGGGCTCCATCCTTGAAGGTATTCAAAACTTGACTGGCAAAGGCCTTGAGCAACCTGATCTCACTTTGAAGTTAGCCCTGCTTTGAGTGGAGAGTTGGACCAGATGGCCTCCAGAGGTCCTTTCCAGCCTGAGTTACTCTGTGATCAGAGGGTGTGGTACTTGCTGCATGCTAGTCTCTGCCTGCTCTGTGGTGATGCAAAGCTCTCCAGTGGCCTTTTCAGCATAGCATCTTCTAGCTGATAAGCAGTATAGATGGTACAAAAGATGCTGAAACATTGTGGATTCTAACTAGTCCGCTTTGACACACAGAGTAGGGTTTGTTCTCAGACGCACATAAAACCAGTATAGATGTAGTCTCTACATATCTTTTACTGTATAGATTACATTACTTGGTGGTGCCTTGAAACAGAAGCTTAATTTAAGGGGTTGCTGGGTAATTTGTTTGCTAGAACTTCTTTGTGGGTAACAAATGTGAACACAGGTAGACAACATTAAAGAAAGTGCTGCAGGAGTACTGATCTCTGAAGGATGAAATAAAATGCTCATTGATAAAGCTGAGGAAGGTAACAGTCAAATAAAAATCAAATTGATACGGGAGCATGGAGGCTGAGAAGGAGTTATAAGGGAAAGCATTCACACTATTTTCAAACTCTTACTGTGTTTCAATACATAATAAGAATAAAACTGTATTCCAGATAGGCTGCCAGTATCAATTGGGAACACTTGTAGGTAACAGTTATGAAGATTACTTTGAATTTTGTTAGCGTGGAAAAAACACTGATAGTAGAATGAATCAAATGAAAAACTCCAAGCTGGTTGTGAAGAGAGAGGACATTTCAGCAGAGATAGAGTTTGTTTGTTTTTAAGTCATTCTGGTATGAGTACCTTATCAATTAGTTACAGAGCACGGTAATCTTTCCTCAACTCATTCTGAACAATTTCTGCAGCATCTATAAATAAAGATTTTAAAAACCAGACTTTTTTGCTTATGAAGTCACTTCTGGAGTTACAGTAGTCACTATTGCGCATATTCTACTTTCTAAGCTGATAAAAATTTTCTAGAACTGTTTTCTTCTCTGCCTACCTCAGTGACTCATGACTTGTAAAGAAATAGTTTGCTGTTGAGAATCATGTCTCCACTGCTAAACCTACACTGAAGGTCTTAAATAGGGGGCAAATCTCAGTAAAAATGATTATTTACTTATGGCTATGAATAATAAATGGCTAGATGGATCAGATGCTATTGTATATCTTGCTAGGCTACATCTTAAGTATGTTTTAAAACCACATGCATTCTTAGAATTTTACTGCTTTTTGCCATAAACACAACACAAGTTGAAGAGTCTACTCCAAGAGTAGGATATTACTGTAACTTGTTCATCACAAGATCTGTTCATTTAAAAAATAAATCATCCATTAGGCAGGGGAGTGCAGAGAAAGAAGTACTATCCCCTAGCTCTCCTCTCTGGCAACAGCTGATAGTAGTTTGATTTGATAGCCAATTGATTGCTAGAAAGTTATGTTTACCAAAGGTTGGAAAGTCTGGCAGATGTATAAATAGAAGCAGAAGATAGTTTACAGTCAGATATTACAAATGGATCCTCTCTTTGGCAAGTTAAGGTTGTCTTCCTTACAAAATTAATCTCCTGAACAAGTCAGTCTGTCAGTGGCATAATATTCATTGTACTAGATAGGTTTTATAACCACCTACCCCAAAAGGGAAACAAAATAAATCCACAGTACTCCCTTTTCTCCTTACTAAAACTTTAGTTTTGTAGCAGGTAATACCAAGTTATAATTAGATGTTTGCAGCTGTTACTTCAAATGTGTGGCCTCCACCCCAATGGTGCTTGCATGCCTCCCCATTGATTAAAAATAGAAATAGCTGTGGTAGAAATAGTATTAGAAATTGTTTGGCTAGCATAAATGCTAGTATGTATGCAAAAGAATATTACAGAAATGTAAAGTTAGTCTTAAGATACAGTTAAATTAGTGGACATACATCCTCATTTAGGTGTGGGATGTCTGCATAGTGTGGACACAGAAAAAGGGGTGAAGTGGGACCGAATTGTGGGCTAGAATTAGAAATGTTTACCAAGAAGTGGGATGGCGAGGGAAATCAGTGTTGGGAGGTATTTCAGCCATACTGAGATAAGATTTGTGTCATCAAAAAGACAGGGTTTTTTTTCTCCCCCAGGGAACTCTTTTATTCTGTATGTACTTACCTTCACTAATGAAATTACCATGGAAAATATACTGGTGCTTTCCTTTAGACGAATATCTTGGTGGTGTGACTGCAGGAAAGGTGAAAGCTGCTGGACTAGCCTGCCAGATGACTCATATAAATCAGTATAGGAACTAGGAAGAATTTTTTATACTATTCCCTATTGCAGACTCTGTTTAGGATTGGGTTGTCTCCTGCTGGCTTAAAAACAGCTAGAAAGTATAGAGAAGAAACTATGGTTGGCTACTCTAACTTTTCTTTCATGTTGAATAGATGCATAACTGAAAGTGTTTGTCCTAATCCTTTTTTATCTTTTTTTCTTTTTTTTTTTTTTTTTTTTGGAGGGTCTTTGAGACTAGTCACACAAGAAGTCTCTGTGCCTTTGGAAAGTTCTTCCCATTAATTAGTAGATATTTCACGACAGAAACTTGCAGACAAACATACTAGATAGAGGGATAAATTTAAGTAACCTTCACTTATCCTGTTAGACCTTATTAAGACAGTATAAATAGGATTATCAGTCAAAGGTAAAAGGGAATTTAAAAAATGTAATGTTTGCACAAACTTAATACAGTTGCTGATGTGATTTACTGTAGTTTGGCTTGAAATAATCCATCTGCCATATTGGACAGGGAGGGGGATGAAATTGGCTATAAAATGGCAATAAACCAAAGGATTATCTGGGTCCTAATCTCAATTTACCTAGAATGTTAGTAGTCCAAACAAAAACTATAAAATATGTCTGACTCTATTGCTAGCAGATACAGAGAGATCAAGTAATGATATAAATCGTGGAAAGGGATTTATCACTGTTACATTTTTGCTTTCTGTAGGTAAGAAGGATTGTCTGTCCACTGTGGTTTTTAGCTGAAAACCTTGCCTAGGCTGAAACAGTGATTTATTTCATGTCAAGAGTTCACAAATTCTTATACACAGTGGTCCAGCACTGGTCTAGTAATTTGCATTGTTTTGTCAAGGATTTTTCCAGTGAAATTGTCAGTATTAAGAAGCTGGGGTTGTGCCTCAAGGTGGTCTTTGCTAGACATCAGCTTCCTGCCTCCGTCAGAGTTTTTAGACTAGTGATTGGTGCAGTAGATACATCTGCACATTTTGAGACTTTTGGATGAAAACAAAGATAGCAGACTGCTAATGTTTGTGTTATGATCCCTTTCTGATAAGGAAAGGAATACTTAAAAAGAGCATTCAAATCCCCAAAGAAAAGTGGATACTCAAAATTGAGGTTGCAGCTAATTAGAGAACCTGGATAACATCAGCAGGGAAAGCAGTGTAGTATCAATAAGGATCATGGGATTTCTGCTATATTGTCTTTGGAGAGGTTGAAATCAATTTTTCTTGCTTTGGAGTGTTGACTAGTAATTGAAGATCTGTGCAACAGCTGCTAGTGGGGGTGTCCTCTTGCATACCATATAGGAAGAGGAGTAGCGACAGTAGCCTTTTGCAGTTCAGCAAGTGTGACAAACAAGCAGGAGACAAGGTAGGAAACGTGTTGAGAAGGCCTGTGAAGAGCAGTGTTTAGGTTTATAGTAGTGACAAAGACAAAAGATCATGAGAATGTGGCTTCCTAAGCTAGAATGGGCTCTCCTTTGGGAGTGGCAGACACTAGTGTGGATATTTCAAATTTTTCAGGGCATTTAAAGCCCTGTAGGAAATAATCAAATTTCAGCTTGTTGAGAGAAACATGTGACTACAGTTTTGAAGTGAAAAAATAACGCGTTCATTTTGTCTAAGCCGTTTTCACAAGCGGGGTTAATACTCACCTTGCTGGTCTCCAGACAGTCTCAATTTTTCCAGTGTGACCCTTGCCCTAGAACTTGAACTTTTCTTCCACAGCAGTGGAGTATATTACCAGTAAGCTGTGGGGTTAGCCGAACGGATCAAATTTGAATTTATAAATACTGATTAAAATGTCGTCATTAAGCAAAATCTCTAATTTTGAGACCTTTAATTGCATAAGGGACAGAAAATCTGGAATCCGTAACAGAGCAAATATAAATTAGCCTTTTTCTGCAAAAGAGATATTTCTGTTGTCTACTGAAAGCAAAAAAAGTAGTGTTTTGCCACTGCTCTTCCATGTGATTTTTTTGTGGGAAAAGTGAATTATTTGTGCCCTTTGTTCCTGGCCTGCCAAAAATCTTCTCTTTATCCTTGTGTGTAAAGAGTAGCTGCAGAGCTCAGCTCTGTGGGTCCTAGAGTGGGCACTATGGGCACAAGAGTGCCTTGGCAAGACTCTTGTGACTCAATTCCTCTGGTTAACATGGCTTAAAACTTAGTTCCAGTGTACTTTTCCCTTTCAACATACATGGTCTATTCCAGCCGATGATTGTGAATGTGTCAAGGTAGAGCAAAGCCTGTGCTTTGCTAGTGGTAATCAGTCCCGGAAAAAAGAAAAAACGTGCCTGGACTCTTTTTAGCCCCTTCTATCCTGTGCAAAATGACTAACAAAGACTGTTGCAATCAAAGCCTAAATGTAGGGAAGTCTTCCATGCTGAAGGCAGGCTTGATCATTTTATCTTCTAGTTACTGATTTCAACAAAGTTTAGCAGCAGGTGCTGAACATACTCATTGTATAATACAAAATGTTGTATAATAGACAACATGATCCACAGCTGGGAAAAGGAAGGGAACTAGGTTCCTGTGGGCATAAGGTCCTCCAGCAACTGTATTGTCAAGAAGTGCTGAAGCTGGCCTCTACGTGCTGTGGTGTTGCTTTTCTCTTTTGCTTTTTAATAGTAGGCAAAATCCTGCGTAGGTATGCCCATATAAAACCCACTGCTTTCTGTTTGATGAGAGAACCTAGAGAATCAAACAGAACCTAGAGAAATCCTTGGCTTTAGTCAAAGTGGATTCAGGGTTTTCCAATTCTGGTAAACTGTATCATTGTTTATATTTGTTCAGCTGAACAGTTGTACCAGCAGCTGGCATTTATGTCTTGTGTGATTTTTTTTTTTTTCTTCCTTCTCCTTTTTCCTTAATATATTTGTGTGAACTTGGTAGCTGGAATCTGTTTAGTGTTGGTGTTTCAAACACTTTGCAGTCCATGCGTTTTCTCCATTAGTCATGTGGTGATGTGGTACTTTGCCAAGGGGTGAAATAGACTGTACGACAGCAGGTCAGAATGGAGCATGGATTTTCTAACACTGTGTTAGATGAAATGATTTTGTGTACTTAGAGGTGGAAACTTCATTCAGAATTTTCACGCTTTTTCGTTGAAGAAATATGGTTATTTATTGATTTTTAAAAAGTTGAGCTAAGAATGTAACATGGTAGACAACAAACAAAACCTAAAGTAATATTTTTCTATTATATTTTACTAGGAAGTATTTGAAAGCAATAAAGATCAGACCACTAGAAAATGAATACAAAGATGTACTGAGTCAATGTTGGCAACAAATTGCTGTCTTTCAGAAGGGTTTGTGCTTCTCATTAAAGGGAGTTTTCACCTTTTATCAATTACAGTAGCTACTCTTCAAATAAGTTACACTGCTTTATTGTTGTAAGGAAGTGGAGTTGACGTGTTCTGCCACTGCTGCTTTTGGCTGAAAACTTGAGGTATAGCAGAGGTAATGTTATTAAGCATAGTCTGAATAATTCTTAACTGCATTACTGTTTCTCATTTGACCCAGTAGGTTACTGATGCAGTGTTTGGGGGGTTTTTGGTTGATTTGGTATGTCCCTGAAGCATTGAGTATTTATGGATTCAGTTGGTATAAATTAGACATGCCAATAAGCACTTTTTTTGGTGGATTTTTTTAATTGGCATTTCTCCCCCTCATTTTCTGTGTTGATGAATTTTATTCTCATAAAGGGTATGTTTGTAGCACTTCAGATTTTTTTTTTCTTTCTTTTTTCCTGGCCAAATCAATTTGATTATTATTTTTTCTCTTTCCAAGGTAAATAAAGAGATTAGGCTCAAAACTTCTTCCAGTGATTGACTCTTGTAGTATCCTCTCTTTTCAGAGAATATCTTTGACTACCAGGCATTAATTCATTAATTTAGATTCTTGCTACTGTCTCTGAAGAAACTGTTGTGGTACATTGTCTACTTTAAAAAAAAAAAAAAAAAAAAAAAAGCTAGTTACAGCCTATGCATTCTGGTGTAGGAGTTATTCTTTGATTTCTGTTAATTTGTTTCAAAATTTAGTTGAGAGTGGCATTTGTATTGTATCTCTTAAACGATGTAATTCTTTCTGAGCAAGTTCTTTTGGTTGCTAAATGTTATTACTGATCCCATAATTGGAAAGACTTCAAACTATAGTGTAGTTCGTAGCAAAATCCTTACTGTTAACGCATGGAATCATTCTGAAATGTTTCACCTTCTTCCATAGGGATCAGTGTTTTTAATGCTATAAGAGAGTTTGTAGAAGATGACTAGGCAAAGCAAAACATCTTTAACTGCTGTTTACTTAGTTGAGTCTAGTCTATTATAAATCTTAATGTTGTATCTGGTTCATCTATAGGCAAATACAAATAGATTATTTAAATTGCTTCTGTATTGTACATAAAGCAATTGATTTCTTTTTATTGTATGTTTTTTATATGTAGCCTGTTTGGCATTCTTTTTGATCCAGTTAATTTGCATTTAAATTGATAATGCCTAGCTTTAAGTAGGCACCTGAGTATTCCTTTTACATCACATTTCAGAACCTGTAGAGCTGATGCACAGGCATCTTTCTACTTTGAAAGATACAGTCAGCAGTTCCTGTAACAAAAGCAGGGATGTCAGGAGATAAAAATGGATTGTACAGAACAAGCATATTGAATTAGACAAAATGTGACCTTTTCTGGTTAAATCTGAGCTTAAGTGCCTCTTTACTTTTACAGTATATCCCTTGTTAAAATCTGCAGTAGTTGTTGCTAATTTGTGACTTCAGGTTCATTATTTGCAAGGTTTTTTTAGTGTTTGGGGATGTGAGGGGGGTAAGTTACCATGCAGAATAACATCTTTGTACGTTGAAATGCACAGTTAAAAATGTTTTAAAAAAGCCTTGTGTTTTGTGCTGAGGAGTGTTCTGCAGGTGACACAGGAGAACTGTGAATAGAGTCTTCCCTGAGCAGCAGTAATTACCTTCCAGAGCTTACCAATGCAGAAGTGGCAATTTTTCTTCATGAAAATGCTCGTGAAGAGATGACCTTTGATTTAATTGCTGAGGGTACACACTAAGCAAAAACCCTGGTAAACTGGTGGCTGCATCTGGATGACTAGGAAGAATATGAAAGCCTTCTGCTGAAAGGCAGAACATCAGACTTTACCATAAGGTATTAATAATGCCTCGCTCCTTGGCAGCCAGTGTGGAAAGGGAAAGACAGTGATCTTGACTGGGACTTGTGTTACCAGTGAAGAAGGTATCGGTACAGTTTTCCTGAGAATAGTGAATATAGAATTGCATCTTGGACAAGCCAGTTCAGACTAGGATTGCTGAGAAAGAGGTGGCCCAAATACTGAGTCACTTGAATCATCTGGAAGGGAGAACAAAATTTTATAGTTATACCTGTTTTGTAAGAAATCAGATCTGAGTGGGAACACCTTGACTGACAAAGAAAGAGCTGAACACTGTTCTGCACCCTTTTGAAAATTGATTAATCCTGCCTTGAACTGGAAATTTTAGAGTCAATACCCACTCCTGAAATTCAACCCGTGTTAATAGAAAACTGTTTCTGAGGCAGAGGCTTACTATTCTTGGAACCAGGAAACATTGTAAGTTGTCATAAGAACAAAGGACAACTTTGACAGAAACAAAATTACAGCAGGAGACTCACATTTGGTGTGAGACACTAACACTCCGCATTTGAGGTGGTTGATCTGTCTCCACACTGAGCCCCTTGGTAACGGGCTCTGTGAATCTGAAGAACTGAATGTTGGCAAAGTTGGAAGCAATCAAATAAAAAGCATAACCTGCCACTGCCTCGCCTAGATGGTATTTAGAATGGATTAATACAATGGCTTGATATATTAATCTTATAAAGAGGTCAAGATTAGCTTGTGAAAAGCTCTTGCACAGTGCAACCCCTTTCCCTGATAGATCAAAACAATCCTCTACTATGTTGCTTGCCCTGCTTTTTTTCCTTGTTCCCACATCCAAATGCAAGATCTGCTGTCACCCCCCAGCTTTTCTTCAGCAAAAACATAGTATTTGCTTAAGAAGAAAATCCTTCAAATTCTTCCCTCAAAGCAGTAACTCTTGTTGTCAGTGATTATGGTAAGGAGGTGAATTGTGTACCATTGATTTTTTTTTTTTTTTTCCCTTCCTACTGTTATTAAAGCAGTGTTAATGTTACAATGTTAACCTACTGTTAATGCAGTGTATTAAGATCTAACACGTGTTACCAGAAAGCCCTCAGATGCTTACAGCCTATGACGGATGGGTAGAGCAACAGTGTGAAAAAACGCCTCATATTAATCTTATCACACTTAACACCTTCCCACCTGAAGAATGCATTACTGAAGTTTGTCTTGAAAAGGTTAATTTTTTCAGACTACTTCATGGACAACTGAAAACTCTGAAAGATAAGACTTTCTGAATATTTGCACATTGCAGTTGTTGTTGGAAGATGAAGCAAATTTACTGTGCTTCTAAAATCGACCTGTATTGACAACATTAGCTGCATCTTTAGCAGCTTATGAATGTGTCAGCTTTTTATTGATTCTTTAAAATTGAACCCAGCAACAAGTAATAAGTTAATGGCATCTTTTCTTCCTCCCACATAGGGGAGGAAATGCAATCTTTTGAATTTTCTGTAATTTGCTGGTAATATTTAGAAGAAATGAGATGAAGTTAGTGTTTTCGAAGTCACCTCTGTCGTTTAAACCTTTTTATATAGTTCTGTTATTTAAACCATGTTTCTAGTTAGTCAGGTGAGGGCTTTGACCCAGAATAAAGTTCATTGTGCTTTATTTGGTCAGTGTGGGGTTTTTTATAGGGCTGGATATCTGCACTCTGGTGTATTGACTGAACTTGTCCATACTGAAGTGTCTTATAGAGGTGTAGGACCAGAGGAAGAATCATTATTACCAAAATAATCAAAAAGCATCTGTGCTTGTAAAACCATGTTATTGATAGTAAAATGCACAAGAGTATGGAGTTTGAACTGATTAATGATAGCTGCAATTACATTCAGTACACATGGGTCTTAATGCAACATCACAGCAATTTGGCACAGCTTGCACAGATCTCCTAAACCTGAGGCAAGGTTTATTATGTTTTCAGACCACGGTTTTTGAGACACAAAGAGCCTCAAGGGCAAGAGTCTCTGGTCCATTAAGTCTGCTTTGTGTTATTGCTGTGGAATGAAACGGACCTAAAACCAGCCCGACTCGAACTGGCCAGAGGAGGATTCCACGTAAGGCAAGGGCAAAAGAGCATAGTGTTGTCCTCTGGGGCAGAGCTGGTGCCTGAGAACCATGCAGAGTGGTAGCGAGGGCATCTCTTTCTCTTTTTAATACTTGAGGGGCTTGCCATGTACATGATCTGAAGGTCTTGACACCACTAAGTTTTTACCTTCGCTAGTCCATATGTGTTGGATGCTGTGCAGCAGAACTAGGACAGCCGGGTTTTTGAGCCTGTTTTATTCAGACTTCAGAAAGGAACCAGTGTAATGCCAGAAAACTGTGAAGTCATTACAGGTCATTTGCAGTGTAACTGAGATCTGAGCTGGAGCGTTGCAAGCCTGAAGAACTGAGTGATTTTCAGTATGGTATCTTTCAGTGCTTCCCTGTTTTCAGCGGCTGTGAGTGAAACAGCTGGGAGAAAAGGAGTAAAAAATGGCATCTTTAGCTTTTGAATGGTACTGATGGTTTTTGTGTACCTAGGAAATAAATTATTTCTCTTATCTAAGGTATAGGCTAGCCTCATGTAGACCATATTTACACTTTTCCCACCTACTTTGTGTAGACCCACCTGTGGAGCTCTGCTGTACTATTACAAAGCTAGTGTAATGTTGGTGAGCCTTGTCTGGAGTAGGAAAGTCTGTACTGACACAGCTGATATCTGATAATTTCTTCAGGCTGTGCAAAAATATTTGGCACAGGTGAGTCCTAAATGACGCTAAAAAATCATGTAGGAGCTGTAAAAATTCAGCCTGATTTGACACAGAAAAACAAGCTTCAGTTTACTGTGTCTTTGGGGTTTTTTTTATCTTGGAGATACTCAAGCTGGAGAAGCATGAGAGAAGTGACCTTGCATTTTGACATCAGTGCTGTGATATATAGGACAAATGAGGCTATAGATATTATCCAGAAAGGATATTTGTTTTACTTCATTCCTTGGTTTGTTTGTTTATGTGTATACTGTTTTAAAATCCAGCCTTACAAATGCTTTATTTGCAATGTTTTGTAAATCTTCCTGTATGAATTACATGCCCGAGGTTTTGTTTCATTTTTTACTTTGTATGGCGAGATCTTGGCAGTTCTTAACATCTTTACCAGCAAGTCGTTACAGTGAATCATCTCTTATGGAACCTTATTCTATAAAAGTAGTGCTTCAGGTTGGCATGCAGGAGAATGGGCCAAGAGATTAATGTGACTTCAAGTGTGTACAGAAGGCAGTGTCTGTCATTTGCTATGCTGCTATAAACTATAACAAAACTACTCTAATTAAAACAAGAAAAAAAAACCCTGAGTCATAAGAAACAAATTCACAGTACCTGTTGCAACTCTGTTAAATGGGATGCAAAACCAAGTATGATTTGTGCTGATGCGTTTTGGCAGTTTTTCCATAAGCGTTGTCTGTTACAGTATGACAGTGCCTAGAATTACAAGTAAAGTTTTACGTTAGAAATAGAACACAATGGCATTGTAAATATTAAAGAAAAAAACCAAAGGGAAGTACGTGGGTTCTAAATTGCAGTTACATTTTGTTCATGATGAATGTGACATTTTAAATTTAGGGGAATTACTCAGCTTCAAAATGCAATATTGTATGCAGGTGTAACTGTTCTTTTGTATGTAAGCACATGTTATGCTAAAAGATGTTGTTTTAAATTGCAAATTCTGAACAGTTGCTGGAACTTCCTAGGAAGTGCCAGAATTTGTTACCACGGCCCCTAATTCTGCTCGCTTATGCTTTTGCGTTATGATCTCTAATTACATTGTTTCACACTATTTTTTCCTGCCTCATTCAGTGAACAGGATGGGCGGTGCTCAGGAATTGAGCAGCTACTTGATATTTTAGTCCTTATCATTCAGTTAGCAGCCCAGGCTTTATTTACTGCACACCATTTAAAAGTCTGAAGAATACGTACTTATTCATTCCCTTATGGCCTTTTCTAAGGTGCCTGGCTGAACTATTTTTATCCATTCAATTGTATTTTCATGTGCATTTTCTGGTCAATACCTATAACTTAACTTTATGTGCTGTGTGAAACACATGTGTGCACACATACAAAGCATGCATATATATATTTACTTTTGAAAGAGAATTTTGTGATTATTCCCTTTGATAACTTTTAGAATGGAAACTGAGTATCTATTACATACTTCAAAACAGCCTATCATGAGGATATTGAAAGTAAACATAAAATAATGCAATCGAGTGACTAAAGACATCCGTCCACATAACTTGAATCATTCTCATATGCAACCTTGTCTTTCGTGATGCTCTTCAACTTTCAGTGTATCTGTCTGTATATCATCTAGGTCAGACAAGTTGTCCCTTTGTTTAAATGCAGGCGGTACTCCCTGCTGGACACGACTGCAAAGAAGAATTAACTAATGTAGCATTCAGAATATCAGTTCATGTGAGAAATGGAAAGAAGTGAGGGTAGTTGAACACTGGAACAGATTGCACAGAGAGGTTGTGGAGTCTCCATCTTTGCAGATGTTCAAAACCCAACTGGATGCAGTCTTGAGTAACCTGCTGTAATTGGCCCTGCTTTGGGAAGGCTGGACCAGAGGATCTCCAGAGGTCCCTTCCAGCCTCAGCTATTCTGTGATTTATACAATACAAGATAATCTACTTGTGGGTATATATATTATGCTTATTACTGATGGGCAAAACTTCATGGATCTTGTGGCTTTCTTCTACACTAAAATGCTAGTGAAATGTTTGTCTGCAATTTGCTAGCAGGCTATCTTGTCAGTCCCATAAACAGTAGTTTAACTGTTCTCAGCAAAATTTGTAGAAACGTTTGTACAACAGTGATTCTGTTGTTATGCTATTACTTTGCAGAAGATTGTAATAAATTATTATGATTTATAATTGACCACACTGTTATGTACTTCGTCTTTTTTGGGTTAAAGAACATAGTGTAGAAAGCTTGGTGGTGATGGTCACCTATTTAGGTCTTGATCCTGTTAAAAACTTTTGCAAGTGATGGATGCTGGAAAGAACTTAGTATATCTTCATGGCTGACTCTTGCAGATTTTAATACTGTTACCAGTGCATTATAGCTCTGACTGTAAGGCTTTTCTATAACATTCATCTGTTGTTTGAAATATTTTAATATTGCTGCTACAAAAAGGCCTAGACGTTTCCCATTGCTAATGTTAATATTTCAAATAAGAATGGAAGGCAACAAGTAAATGGTGGTGCATGTAAAAATCTGTATCATCTTTTATTGTAGTCCAAATACACCACTTCTATCTGTCTGCTGCTGGTGGGATGGGAGAACTACAGTACCTGTCTTAAAAAGGCCACTTCCAGTTAAAATGTTTTATTCCTAATACAGTGTAACTTTTCTCTGTTGCAGAAGGAGTTGAGCCTTCCAAGAAGAGGAAGTTTGTAAGTATATGAAGTTTTTTCTACTGTGCTCACAGTGTAGTATGTAGTTTTGACAGTTTTTTTGAGTCGGCTAGTCGTCTTTTCAGGGCAGTTAAAATGAAGGTTAAATGTGGCAGTTGATCTGCTTTAAAATACATACAAAGAAATTAAGATTGTAAATGAAAACCTCTGGGTTGTGCAGTGACCTCTTGTATGCCCATCCCCCTCTTCTAGAGGAGCTATTGTGAGGGATTTTGAAAGTGACAAAAAGTTCTTATGTTGAAGCTTTTGTTTTTATTGAAGATTTCTCTTGTTAAAAATCAAGGAAGAAATTTGGTTTCTTCATGAATGACATAAATGAAACCTGATGCGTAAGTAAAACTGTTTCCTTACGAAATTCGATGATCAGACCTGTGGATGAAGAGGTAGGAACAAAGCATAGATGAGTTCTACTAAATGTATGGGGTTGTTAAGCTACTATTTTGTTTAGTGGAAGTAAAGACTGTGTATTCTTGTATAAATTGTTACTGAGCTAGAATAATGTGAACTCAGATACTGTGGTTTATTTGTGCTTTGCTCAGATTTCTGTACCTTGGCTTTGTTTTTCTAGTTTTTGAGCTGTTTGGTTTTAAAGCTTGTATTTTTATTTGTGTCTGTTTTATTTCTTGTTCTTTATTAGTAATTTATTGAGAAAGTATTGAGATAAGAACATAGCAAAATGTCAAAACTGAAACTGTAATTGCTGCGAAAGTGCAGTTAAGTGCTCTGTTGTTCTGACTTAAATGGCATACCAGAAGTCTGTACTTCGTAGGACATCTGCTAACTTGGAAAGACTTTCTTGTTTTAGCTTCTAACACATGAAAAGTCTTATACTCAACAGTAAGCAAACCCATTATTTAAGAAAAGGCAAGAAAATATAAAACTAATTCCACATCAAGTATTTGGTTATTGCAACGATAGAGAGAAAAATAGTTTAGGAAGAAGATTTTTGGTGCCTTCTTTTGGTGCCTTTGGTGCTTTATATTAAGCTGAAACTGTTGTGTGGGCAAAAGACTGCCTCTGTTGAAGTTAATGGCTAAACTCCTGTTGACTTGATCCAGAACAGAAAGTGGCTCTGGAGGCTCTTTTTTAATCCGTAGCCATGACCTTGTTTACTTTTGGTATGATGTTTGACATTGAACATTATTAGATATTTTTCTCCAAGTTTGAAAAATGGCTGCAAAGCAATCACCTCAGTTGCATTCATGTACATATTTTTATAGCTGATCACTGAGATGTAAGTGCACATGTAATGTTGCTGAGACTTTAATAAAGTATAGTAAAAGAATAGCCCCTTGTCAGCATAATCGTATCTAGTTATTAAAGTGCTTAGGATTCTGCAGATGGTATTTTATAATATCTTTAATACTGCTATCTTAGTTAACAGGACTCATAGTGCTGAGGTTAGCAAGGGCTCTAGCATCAGGGGTTGTGTGTGTGGGCCATGTTGGCTGCTCTATTTGCGTGTTACATGCATGTTGTCATGAAGACTGAATTTCGGAATGTGAGAGGTCCTATGTTTTTATTGCCATAAACATCTAGAGGTCCTGAATGGCTCCAGGTAGGCATATCACTTTGTCTTCTGGAGCTTCAGAGCCAATGGCATGCCAAGGACACAGCTTTAAGCAGGACAGGGAGAGCTGGTTCAGAGGTGATCAAGTAGAGAAGTTTGGAAAGCGAGGTTTGGGTTGATGAATGACTGGTACTGATGCCTGCCCCCCCCCCCCCTTCTTTGAAATGATCTGTTATTCTCTTATATCATACAAGCAGAGGAGGAAAGGAAAGAGGGATGCATGAGGAAAGTTGTGTTGCTTATGGTTCACCATATGTATGTTTCAAAGAGCTAGTGTGCAAAATATTTAAGCTTCCTTTTATATCAGTTGCATTATTTTTTATACCTATTTTAGACTGGCTACCAGCTAGACCATACAGAGTTGTTTTCCATATATATGCAGATAATTTTAAAATACATTTTCTATGACAACATAAGGGAGGCTGCTGATTCTAAGTCTCAGTGGGATGGGATATGGTATATATAACATGATTATCTGGAAAGGTGGGTATTTGGCAGAAAGCATACTGAGTAACAGATCATTTGAAAAGAAGTGGTATTTGACTGATATAGAGTACCAGCCTTTCTCTGCCTATTCTGCTGAACCAACCAGAGCTCTTGGACTTATTTAGCTATGTGCTTAACTTGATGCCAGAAGTGGTACTCAGGTTTCTTTTGTTAAGTTGATCAGATATGCAGTGAAAGAGGACTATGCTGACTTACTGCCAGCAAAACCAACAAGCAGAGGAGTCTGCCTGTGCAGTGGCTGTTATTCTGAGTTCATTAGCTGTGGCATCCATTCCAACACATGGTGTTACCTGCTGCAAGTCAGTGATGCTTGTTTACTTGTTGAACCTCATCTGCCGTTCTTCTGCCAGGGGTGCCTTGATTGTGCCATTGGGCACATATGTTCTTGCCATGTGTGGAGTTACTCCACCTACTGGCTGACCTTGTGATCTAGCTCTGTGGCTGTCAACCTACAAGCTCAACTGGCTTCAGTTAAAAACATGCCCTCTGTTTTCACTGACCTATTTATGTTACCATTGCTCAGTCCAAATACAGAGACTTCTCTGGAAACCAACTGCTTCCCTGCTTTTTGTTACACAAGATTCAGCTGATGTAAGGGCAAGGTAGTGTGAAACTCTGTTTCCAGGTTTTGAAATAGAAGACTAAAGGTTGAGGGCATGGTGGTGACAGAACGCACGAAAAAATGTAGAGGGCTTGGAAGATGAGGCATGCAGAATGTGATGTGCTTTAGCGGGAACTGTGAGAAGGGATTCAGGACATAAAGCGAAGGAAACTTGGAGAGGGAGAGGGCTTAACTTTTCCACTCTTCCCTGGAGTGTCTGTGACTGTGGGGCCTCATTTTGGATCTCATGAAATAAGTTAAGCTTTCTGTAGCCTCCTATAATTAAACCCAGTTCTGATTTTACATAGTTGTTATACAGCAACTCCTAAAGAAAGAACTGGGGACAAAAACACGTTAAAAGGTTAAGTTAACTTTAGCATAGTTGGCATAAACTGAGATAAGCGGTGCTGGTTGAGAAAGAAGTGAGCTTTTCCATCCTCAGAGCACCCCCTGGCTGTGCTGCCACAAGTGCTTGTGTCGACACAGGCAGAACTAACCCAGGTTGCAGCTAGCTTCATGCAGGTTCTTCAGTGTGTTTGACTGCACAGCTGCACAAATGCCTTGCTGGTAGCAGGGTGTGGTGGCAGGGAGGCAGAATGAATGGCTGGGAGCTTTCTTTAGGGCTGTATCCAGCAGCAAAACTGACTTTATATAAGCTTAACGTGATTGTAAATCTCCATGGCTGCTACTATCCCACTTTGCAACTCTGTCAGAAAATTATATCGAACCGTATTTCTGCACACAGCCACTACAGGGATGGATTATTTGTGTTGTTATGATATTTTTATTGATTTGTTTATTTTCACCAAACACTTCCAAATATCAAGGGACACATTTATGCTTAATGTTAAGCCAGACCCAGAAATACAGATTCAATTTGATCAGAGTTAAGTGTTGCTAATGTCTGTGTATGAAGTATGCAGATCCTCTCATGAACCAGAGAATGCCTGACTGCATCTAAAAATCCCTATCCTTTACACATTCAGAGTGTATCTAGCTGGAGTAGGTATCCAGAGAAGACCTGTCAGAGTGTCTTGTGCATTAACCAGGTGAGTTTCCATCACTGAATTTAAGGCGTCAACGTCCTTATCCTCTTTTGTTTCCTTCCCATACCCACAGAGTACAGCAAAATGAGAACTATATAGAGAGGGCACGAACTCAAAGGCTGTGGCACAAAAATTACCCTCAGTTTTAAGTAGGTACATTCTGGTTTAAAATGCCCTTCTCCTAAAAATGAATTAACAATGGGCTTCTGTGGGGTGGAGAGGAGCCTTCAGAAATAGTAATACTTAAAGTATGTGGGTAAGTAGAGGAGGTTCTTCCTTTCTTTAGAGCTTCAGTGGTTAAAGCACCTGCCCTAGAAGTAAAATACCTGGCTTTTCCAGACTAAATCAGTTCTCTTTCCTTTTTCTTTTGTTTAATCTGTCAATTTCAGTTTAATTCAGAGCTAGATAACTTTTATGTATTTATTTTGCTGCATCTGTCCTTCTCTTGACATATCTGAAACTAATTTCAGTAATTACAAAATATATTTCAGTAATTATATGGACTCTAGTTCAGTAGCAGCAATTATATAATCTACTTGCACCTGTGGAAATGTCAAAGTTGGTCACAGAATTTTCATAAAATTCATTTATGCATTGTAGTGAAGCAGCTGATATCCTTGGATAACAGCCACATAAGATCGTGACCAGCCAAGAATTCAAGAGAAACACTAGCTAAAACCACTGCTTGCTTAGGGGCTTAATTAAGTAAGTTTCAAGAAAGTTAATAAGAGTTTTGTAAGGAAGTTTTTATCAATGACAAATACGGACTATCAGTTAACCTCAGGGGAAAAGTGGGAAAGAGAAATTGAGTGGAATTGAATTATGAAATCATGCCAACCATACTTCAAAAAAAAAAAGCTCTGTGGCCGGTGTTTTATAGGTGGACAAAACTGGAATTTGATTGACAGTTTCTGTGTGCACGTATATATGTATGCTTACATATATATACATAGACAGGTTTTTTATAGATATATCTAGGTGACCTGTGATAAGGAGAAGTGTTTAGATTGGATGCCAGAGCACCCAAAGGAAAGCTCAAAAGTGAAATAAATTCATTGTACAAGCCTAACTCTCTCCCAACAGCCGCCTCTGAGTTTTATCTCCCTAACTGCATAAACTTCTTTGTGGCTTGAAGGACACAACTGTCAAAGACAGTCAAGGAAATTAATTTTGAGTAACTGTGAGGAATTGAAAAATAACACAAACAAAAGCCTCCAAGCACCCCAGAACATGTAAGAAAGATTGCTACTTCCTTTGTCTTATGTATGTATGTTTCAGGACCTGTGTGTATGCTTACGCATGCAGCTTTGCAGCTTTTTTTCATTGAACGTATTTTTGCAGAAGAGCACTATTGTGCTGAAAGTGCTCGTGTTGTGGTACCTCATTTGCAAAGCACAGAAATTCAAATTTGATTCATTATAGCTGAAGACAGAAACTTCATTTAAGTTCTGGAAAATAGTGATTAGTTCTGGAAAATATTATATAAACAATTTTAGACAGATCACTATAAATAATACTAGATTTTGGAGAAATAAAATATTTTCCATGTTAATTATAAAAGCTATTCAAAATGCAGTCTTGAGATACCTAAGTTACTGAAAATTTGTATTCCTAATTAAAATAAAAATCTCTGTTTCTCTGTTTATAAAAGTTTTAGGGCTTGCTTGGATTTTTTTTTTTCTCTGAAAGTGCACAGCCTCTGCAATCTGGTGTTCGTTGAGAGAAATGGAGTGCCTTAAGTTACAATAATGTGCAATATCCCATTAAAATTATTACAGGAGAAAAACTAATACTTGAGAGAACTTTCTGCAGAGCACGTATCAACAGTTACAACTAAATCTGAGCAATGAGTTCCTCATGCTGTGAAACAATGTTGAACTGGAAATTTGTATTGCTGTAGCTCTCATCTGTATATACTTTGCTGCTACTGCTGTTTATATTTGTGGAGAGATGAAGTAAACAAGTTGACCTGAGGTGAGTTTTTTGGTAAGTACCATTGTTACACTGAAAGTATAGAGATTTAGATCAGTTTGTTCTTTAGAGTGTCTGCCTCTGTAGCTGTGGCTCACACATCTTCTGTTGGCAGGAATTTTTACTGCAAATTAGTGTGTGCTGATAGAAGACTCCGTCTGATGGCAGCTTAAGGAATTCGATGTGCCTGGACAAGGGATGTGGGGCAAGACTGCCCCCAGGAAAGTCCTTTTTGCATGTCTCTATAGTGTGTTGACCTTTGGCGGGAAGTGGAGGGGGCAAAATAGGTAAGCAAGAAGGCTTGTGAGCCAGGACTGGCAGGAGTTAGCCCTTTTTGTCTCCAGGCTTGGATAGGTTGTGTGGTGCAGTCTGTACTGTGGGTACAGCTTATGCTTAGCTATGAATCCACCTATCTGTAAAGTTCCACTTCCATTACATACTCATCAGACGCTTTTATCGCTCTTTGCCTGTGTGTTAGAGCAATAGACTTAGTTAGCTGATCTAAATTCTATCTAAGAAAGAGTAACTTTCTTCTGTTGGGTTAGTTGCATCCATGTTTAGGGTTTTTCAGGCATAGAAGCAAAAAAAAAAAAGGCTTTTTTGGTGTCACAGTCAAGAGTAACTGTTCTGATATCAGCAAATAACAGTACTATTAAACTGTATGTCAAAGACAGAGGGCTTTTCTGGAAGGAGTGGAAGCTGTGGGTAGAGTTGAGAAGGTCTTAGACTTTAGAGCCCTGAAAGCAGAACCAGCTATTTTTTTTTCCATTTAATGTTCATTTCCATTTTTTCCACTCTTTTTCTTCAGCTTAATCTGAGTTTAAAGTAAGCTGAAGCTCCCCTTCGGACTTTCAAATGATTGTGTCCAATATATTCATCTTATACCTTTGTAATAAACAACAAAGAGTTAATCATGGAAAGAAAACTAGTCACTTTTTGGTCTCAAATTATTTGGGAGATTACCATTATATTAAATTTGGAAAGTGGAGTAGCTTAATTATTGTTGCCAGGTAATGAATCTCTGAATTCTAATGTGGATGGATTGTGCTCAGATGGATACTCCATAGCCCACATTTGATTCTTAAGATGCGTATGCTTTAGTATTAACTGTTACTAGCACTATTCCTGTGTGTGCTTAAACAAGAACATGCTCGTTTAGCTGATTTTCTCCCCCGTGGCAGTATACTGTAGTTGGTATACTGTATGGTGCTCAATAACCTCATTTCTGTCTTTCTGACAAACTAAGTAACTTTCAGGGTTTTTCTACAGCGGTCATTGAGGGGAATTTTTTTTTCCTGCAAGTCTAATTTTGTGATGTTTTGCTCATGCTACAGGTAGATATAAAAATCCCATCTCCCTTCTATAGCTGTGTTACTGTTTCTATCAGCACATTTTGTCACAGCAACACACTGGGAGAACAATGTCTTCTAAGCACCCCTACGTTATTTTTTCTTAGTGGTGGCTTCCTAAGTGCACCGGACACTCTGAAGTTTCTAGATGCTTAACATTGCATTTGTCATTAAAATGTACTTTTGTTTAAAGGAGCACAGATTACCAAGAGATCCAGATCACTTCGTATGTGACAACCTTGTCGTCCTCAATATTTATCATTCTTCAGTGTTTCACCTTTGAACTTTCAGCAGTGGCTTTAAATCTAATTTACTTATCGCTGATGAAAATGGTGAAGAGCATCAAGCCAGACGATAAACTTTTATGAACTTGTAAAAAAAAAAAAAAACTCCTTTGTACAAAGGAGATTCCTTCATTGACAACTTTTTTTAACATCTGTTAGTGAACTCTAAATCTATTTAATGTATGCTTTCTTGAGATTTTCATGCAAATTCTGAACAAGGAATTCAAATACTTCACAAAGTCTGTGTGTCTGGGCAGGTCACTTGTGTATGATGTGGAGGACAAGGGCCACCAGCTGTTGAATCCTCATCACATCTCTTGGGTTCCTTGTGACTGACAATGAAAAACTCATTTTTGGACGCATTTTTTGTATGCTTTAGGAGCCAACAGTTACTGAGGCATGATCTTTTTCCCTCACAATCTTGCTTACTTCAGCCTCCATAAATTTTACGCAAACCTGCTGCCCATTGTCTGTGTTTCCTTGTTTTAAAGTTGTGTTGGGCTAACGGGAAGAGTAATGGCATGTGCTGTGTAGCCTTGTTGCCATCTTCCTGTTGTCAGCGCAGGGTCTTCTGTGGACGAGTCCTTTGTGCTGTGGAGAGCACAGGCCTGGTTTTGATGTAAACAACACATCCTTTGATATTTTATTGCTATTAGTTGTGTCCTTGTCTCAGTGTAGGCCATTCTGTTTAATCTTGTTCCGTTGTTTCTTTCGGTGCTTTCACATGCACGTTTGCATCCCTGCTTCATTTGTACCAATATTAATATTATTACATATCTCTGCATGTTGTCTCTTGACTCATGTTTTACTAGTATATGTGTGGGTTTTACACAGTGACGTCCTCTCTTTATGATTTATCACATCACATGTTAGAGAAAGGAACTATCCGTTTTAATGTAATTCATTATGTCACTTTTCAGTGAAAGATGTATACGCTGCTTGAGGATATTTTAAAGCTTTGTGAAATCTTGTTACTGGTAAATTCATACTTATCTGTGTGTGTGCATGCACCCAATCTTTATGTATACATGCAAAAAAAAGTCAGATAGTGATGACTTCTTTGTGTATTTTAAAACTATTCTTTGTTGTATTAATGGGACATATGTTCATACAGTGTTGTCCATTGTATTCTTTAATCACATAGATATGTTTACAAGGCCCAGAACGTTACAAAATTTATTGAAGTAACATGGCTAGCTGGAGGATTGATGTCCAGAAAATGAGGCGTTCAGGTTTTGAAGTTTAATTGTGTAACGTGATATTTATCTACTGTTGTTCTGTGAGTGCTGTGGTGTCTAAGTAATGTAAATTATCACCTGACCCATGCTTGACCAGGTACCATGCTTCTCCACAGTGCTCTGGGTGTGCTATGCCTGGTTGGAATTTTGTTTTGGCTACTTAGGCAAGGACAGGACAGGGTCAAGAATGAAAGATAATCTGAAGTAATTCTTTATCAAAATTGTGATCAGATTAAGCCACAGGGGAAAAAGCAAAATAAAATCAGCCTCTAGGATCAAGTTGTGGTCCTGTAGGAATGTTGCAGAATTGCAGGATGGGGGAATCGCATGATTCTTGGAGGGAGCAAAGAAAATCATGTATCTGGGTGCCTCCATGCTTTGCTTAAATTAAAAGATGTTTTTGCAGTAGAATAGTTTATATGAAATTTTAAATATTTAAAATATTTGTATACATGCAAATAATTCTTTTATAGCGGATGAAGTTCAACCTAGATGTTTGAGGGCTAGATCTCATGGCTAATGGATTGCTGGCAATCAGGTGCCAAGGTGCTAAAATAATTGAATCTCTACAAAGAAATAGCAGTAGAAAAGTGAACTCATCAGTTCACTACTAAAACTTGAATAGTGAACCTGACAAAATGAGGCAAAAAAGAGTAATGGGATGGAGGTCTGACAAATTGGCTAACCTCCTGTTCTTGCTCTTCCTGTGTGACAGTCTGCTCCCCTGAGCAGCCTTTTCAGCTTGCAGCCTTTTTCACTGAACTGCTCTGTTTCTGTTGGTTCTGCCCTTGTATCCTGCATTACCTGTCGAAGCAGCAGTTTGTGGTGTTTGCGGTGTTTCTATGTGCATAGAAGCAGCAAAGCATATAGTAAGAGCAGAAGGAAAATGCTAGGGGAATTTAATGGTGAGCTGCTGAGGCAAGGGAGTAGTGATCTCTGAGCAGCAGGTTGGGGTCTAGGGGTAACTTAGTTTGTGAGCACAATAATTATGTGATTAAATTCTGACTTTCAGTGGCAAATGTGATAGATGCATGTTGAATAACAAAACTATTTTGGAAAGATACTTGCTATAAGTATTTTTAAATTAGCATTGGCTGTGTCCTCTCATTTGTTCTGTGAATAGAAGTTGCATTGTGAGTGAGTAAAATTATTTCTTTTTGATACTTGTTCTAGTAAAACTCCAAAATTGTATGACACACACAAAAAGAACAAATGACCACGTAACCACCTGTTTTATTCTGCTGCCTGAGAATACTTACCCAGTGAGAAAACTGGCAGAACATCATCATGTGGGTAATCACTGCTATTGAGTGCAGCTTGAATTTCAAATAGCAAACCTCGAAAATCTGACATACTGAAACAGCTTCTTGTTCATTGTTTGTTTTTTCCCAGTGGCATTAATTTTGGGACGTCCAGTTTTCTTCAGTTAAGGAAAATTTGAAGTTTATCAAAAAGAATTGTTTGTCACAAAGGAGCTGTAATGTCCTTCTGAATTGCATAATCCAGGCTGCCCTATGCTGTATTGATGAATTGATTTTTTTTTTTTTTTTGGCACTGATGCTACAAAGATTTGAATAATCTCTTAATCTACAGAGAGAGCTTTCTGAGGCTGTGCAATTTCTAGCTTGCACACATTTCGCCTCTGTAGGATTGGGGTCATGGTGGGGCTCTGGGGAGATTACATGATTGTTTGATGAACCTGTGCTCTGCTTAAAGAATTCTAATGATAGATTTGGGTTTTTGCTGGGTTTTTTTTGGTGGAGATTAAAGGTGAGGTATAACCTAGAGATAAATGTTTGGTTTTATTTTAAGGAAAGAAGCACTCAGGTTTCTGGACAATATATTTTTTCCTCTGGTAGCAATAATATGACTTGTATTTTAAATATCTGCTCTCAGGTAAAAGAGGCAGTTGCTGAACATCAGGGATCTGCCTGCCTTGCATCTTTTGGCAAGTGTTCTGGCATTACAGATTTTCCCCTTGAAGTTTTCAGTATTATTGCCATTCCATTATGTAAAGTATAGGCTGACTTTCTAGAGATGTCAGGATTGTGAAATCCCAGTGAGCCACTTCTGTTTTGTCTTAGAGAAGGGAAGTCTTTTTCCCCCCCTCCCTCTTTCCTGTGAAATGCAAATCTGAACATTTTTTTATTGCTGTCAGTATTCTAAACCAGTACTGTTGCTTATCATAAAGGATATTAATGTATTTGTTATCTGCAGTTTCTTTGTCATTCAGCCAGACTACCACAATGTTACATGCCTTGGCATAAAGCATTTGGGAAACTCCTCTTTATGCAGAATGCTTCATTATCTTCTGAGGAGCAAATGAAACCTGCTGCCATGTGCTGGTTTCCCCCGGAACTCCAAGATCTTCATCCTAGTTGCTGCATAGCTTGGGATAAAAATACTGGGAAGACAACCTGAAAAAGTAGCTGAGTAGATACTTTCTAATACTAGCCTCTTAGTTTGCAGTAGTGTACTGCTACATTTTCTTATACTATACTGTTGTTACATGCACCCTAGAGATTTATTTTGGATGAAGCCAAATGGGAAGATCCTCTGCAGGCTGTTAATCTGATGTACTCCTACCGCTAATGGGGAAGTAAGGGACCAAACAATGAGTCTGTACGGAGCACATGTGTAATAGGAAAATGCTCTTGGACCACTGAGTTCATGTAATGTCCTCGTGTGCTTCCTTTGCTATTTCAAGAGTTGGATGGCATCTGTGCCTTCATATTGGCTGTCATCCATGACCCACAATCCTTCTTGGCTCTCACCTTCCTCTTTCACTAAGCTTTCATATCCACTAGTCTTTTTATACCCAACCAACCTTCTGTGTCAGTCTCCCCATGATGGGCCCCTTTCTGAACCTTTTAGCTCTTCAAGATTGTTTCCCTTTCTTTCCTCTTTTCTTCTTACAACTATCCTTCGCCCTCCTAAAAATGCCAGCCTAGGGCTCTGAGGAATGGATTCTGCTCGTTAACCTGTGCCATGAGAATAATAAAAGCTGCTTCAGTGTCAGTATCAGGAGGTTGCTGCTGGATGTGAGAGGGACTGGCAGTCAGATAAAATTTCAGAAGACGAATGCTTCCTTCTGGAGGGCCAGGGACAACAGCTGGATCTTGGAGGAGCAGCAAAGCAGGCATGTCCTCACCAGCAGAGATCTTGAACGAACTGGGAGATGCTAACAATCCTGATGCATCTTCCTCTGAAGGCTTTACACTATAGTCCTGGGCAGCAACAGGTGAGACAGCTGCAGGAAGAGTTGGAGGAGGAGGAAGGCTCGTTTGATCTTGGGGAGGAATATGTGTCCATCGTCCATAGACAGACTTTTAAGTTTTAAAGCAGCCAGAGTACAGTGCGGCAGCAGGAGGCACCCTGTGCTGACTGTCAGGGCCTCCTTTGTCCATGGCTGGGAGTGGTGCCTGCTCTGTAGTTAGGTCACATTGGCTATTTCTTGTTTGTTAGTCCCTTGTGAACATACTGCATCATGTTTGTGGCTGTGGCCATTTTTGCCTCTACCACCACTTCTCTCTCTGCCTAAAACTTCTGGACCCTGTTGACTTCCATCCTAGTATCTGCCTCCTTCTCCCCATGGGAGTTATGGGTCATGTTTACTGTCTTAGAAAGTTTTGCTGACTGAATGCAATTCTTGACACACTTCTATTTTGCTAGAGGTTTTCCATCCATTTGTATTTTCAGCCTTTGCCTAAAGCTGATTGCCTTCCGTGCAGGTGTGTTCTCTGGGATAGAGCAGTGGAGAGCCGGGGCAGGGATCCTGAGCCAGGTTTAGGCTTGCAGGACTCGCTTTGTGAATATAGTTTTCATATGGGGATAGGCATGCCAAGAACCTGGTTGCCAAGTGCTTTGTGCATGGGAGGATGGGTCGTGGCTCCTGGGACTAAAATGAGGGGCAGGGAGCATGAGCAGTGCTTGGGGAGGGGTAGATGGCTCACTGTGAGACTGGAGGTTGCAGAAACCAAATAGGTTACTTCCGACAAAAGCATGGGCAGCAGGAAGGTGGGTGGCTTCTGTGGCAGCCTGAAAAGGAGAGGGGGAGATGGATGGCAGCAGGACAGAGCTCTTCTCTTGTAGGTTTGGAGAAGGAAAATGCTGCTTTGGTAGGATACTTTTCTGTTTTGCAAGGCTAACCAGTTCTGCCTTTTTAGTCTTTACAAGTCTTTGCTGCCTGAGTTGTGGCAGCAGCTAACCTGGCATTAGCATACTTTCCTGCCATCCATGTAGTGCTCTTCTCTGCCATCTTTTTCCTCTTGTCCTTTCTCCCAAATGTTGTAGTGTTTCTGCTTCTCTGTCACGTTTTTTCCTAGCAAGCCAGTCAAGCTTAGACCTGTCAGGTTACTGAGGTGTGTTGTGATAGCTCTCACAGGCATGTGAAAAGGTCAGAAAGAGTATTGGGGATAAGTGGATCCATAATATTGCCATGCTTGCCTGAAAGGTAACTGCCACAGGGGGAGTGAGTGACAGTCTAAAAGGCTGACACAGGTTTTGGGAGCCTCTTACTTTATATTCATTGTGTGTTGGTTGCCACAGTGCAAAAGGCAGTGTAATTGCATATAATCACATTTCCTCATATCCCAGTGGCTTCAGTCATGAATGTTTAGTGTGGTCATGCCCCTAGGAAGTGAAGGCAAGCATAGCATTTGAGAGAAACATGCTATCCTAGGTGTCCCTAACATGGGGCTGAGCATGTTGCTGGAAACAAACAAGTTCTTGCTGTTCTGGCCCGAATGGAAAAGCTCTCCTGTGCCTTTGTAAAGGTTGTGCAGGGAACATAGATGTTGGGCATGCTTTTTTCCCCTCTGCTACGTGGTACTATTTTGCAGTCAGGCGACTAGACACACATCCCATTTCAACACAGCATGTGATGGAAATGAGATTAAACCAGGCACGTTCTACATCCATGTGTGGGTATGGCCTTGAGACCCAGCCTCAACTATTCTGTGATTCTTCTTAGTATCATTGAGATGCTGCTGAAGATGAGTTTTTGTCGATCATTGTCATATTTTTGCGGATGCTTCTCTCTGAGATTCTGCTAGGAGACACTTAAAATGTTTTCATTTACATTTAAAAATACGGCTGTTTTTATGGTTGAAATGAGTCTGTCAGAAGTACCAAGAATATATCTATATATATCTAAATCCAGAAAGCTTTTAGATTACTGCTCTATAAATCTGAACTTTGTTTTGTTTTTTTAGCTAAGTTTTACCAATAAGCCATACCAGCAAATCTGTCTTGGGAGGGGGAGGGTGTGGGGTGGGGATATTGTCACTTTTGAGAACCTTTTGCTATATTGCATGTAGAGTAGAGACACTAAGCGGGAAATTGCACTGGGCTGCAGGTGTAAGAAGCCTGGATGACTGGCTTTAGTCGTTATTTTTCATTAGTGACCTAGATGATGGAATAGATGGTATTTATTAAGTTTGCAGCAAACAGCAAGCTGGGAAGAATGCAAGTATATTGAAGAACAGTATGGGATTTCAAAATAATTCTGACAACCTGGCGAAAATATACCAAGTAAAATAGGACAAGCTGGAGACTTCTTACTTCAGCAGAAAATACTCAGCTTTTCAGATGCAAGATAGTTGGATAGGCGTCAGTTTGCAGAAGAGGATCTGAGAGGTATAAGGGTTCCACAATGTGATGCTGTTTGTGGGGGGGGGGGGGGGGGGGGGGGGGGGGGGGGGGGGGGGGGGGGGGGGGGGGGGGGAGATGAGGGAAGAGGGTACATCATGCTGGGAAGCTGATATTTTGAGCCGCAAGGCATGCAGCATTGTTCTACCCCACACAGGACTTAGAAGGCCTTAGGCTGGAGTGCTGCATTTAGGTTTGACTGCTGTGTGTTGAGATAGATCAGCTGGAGAACAAATGACAACTGTCAGCTGCTTTGAAAACTTGACATGATCTATGGAAAAATATTTACCAAGCTGAGGTTATTTACTCTAGAGAAGGGAAGGCTGAGGGGTAATAGTGAAAGTCTTCAAGTGTGTGGAACATCTGCCACGAGTAGGAAATAAGTGTTTTCTATGTTATTGGGGTGTAAAGCAAGACATAATGTGTTTAAATTGGTACAAGGGGGATTCAGCTTAGACACCGTTGAAACATTTACTGTCTCTGAATAGCAAAGCAGAGGAGTAGAGTACCTGGGAGTGTTGTGGAATCGCTATTAGCTTTTAAGAACAGATGAGACAAACAGCTGGCTGGAGTGATGGGGTAATATAAATATAATGGACCTCTCTTGAGGAAGGAGGAGATGATCTCTTGACTTCGTTCTAGCTCTCTTCATAATGTATCATTACTTTCATGGGATTAATTGCCAAAACTTTCTGCTGAAACTTGATGCCATATTTTAAGAATCTGCTTTCATGGAAGAAAATACTGTCTCGTAACAGACAACATTATTCATTTGCGCTTGTCTGTAATGACAGAATTCCCTGTGGAAAGGTGTATAGGGCTTTATGTAAGCATAAGACAGATTAAAAAAAGACAATGAAAGTCAAACTTTTTGAGGCTTTTTTTTTGTGAAAGACCACTCTATTTCTGCTGCTCACCTCTGTTCAGAGTGCTTGCCTACCCCTGTTTGTCTAATGACTATCTAGAGAGAACCAAGAGGTGTATTTTTTAAAAAAATTCAGGCATACATGCGGTAGCCTTACAGAGCTGTTGGGGAGAAGCTTCTGCAGGCGCGTATGTATTCGTGTGCATGATGGGGCCTTAATAAGGAATCAGTTATCAATCAATCAGCCAAAACAGAGCTTAGTAACTCTAAGTACATACTAGTTGTTGATAGACAGGTGTAGGGTGTTGGCTGCAGGCTGGATTATAGAATAATGAAATTTCTTATTTGTGCTTTAACTTTTTGAAGAAGATACTCAGATACCATCATGATCTTACAAAACTATTCAATGGAAGATTTTTTATGTTTTCAATGTATTTCTTTTGATGGACTATCAATACCGTAAATACATGGACATAAATACAGTAAAGTTAAATGGCATCAATTAGCACTGAAATATAGCTTAAAGACCAGATAAAAAATGCTCATTAAGAGCCTGGGCTTGGGTTATCCCTGCGTAACAAGGCTCTTGAATTTAAAAAAAAACAACTGTTTAAGCCCTATGTAATGTAGAACGCTTCAAGAATTAGATCTATTTTTGCCTCTGATTTTTTTAATGCTGTTTCTTTTGTATTGAAAGGCAGTGCAGATTGAGACCATAATTATTATTAAACCTTGATTTCTCAAGCCTTTTACAGTTTTGATACTAGCTTGATGTCTGTCGACAAGAGACTTTATTAGTTGAGCTATTTTTATTGCTTTCTAATTTCAGATTAGAATTTTTTTTTTATTCTTATGGTATGTTAAATATGGTGGTAGGTTGTCGAAATCTGAAGTAGCTACTCTGGGATTTTTCCAGAAGAAAAAATTTTGACAAAAGGTGTGCCATTGTATTGGTTGAGCTTTTGATTCTGTATGGAATGTTATTTTGGAGCTTTCACAGGCAGGTGCAAAAATAATGCTGCCTAGTAAAGGGAGATGGGAGACTGTGGTGGAATATGAGGAAGGCTACATAAATGCATTGCATTAGTGGCACCTCTTGCTGTTTTTTTGCTGTCATCTATAACAATGATCCAAATGATATTTAGACAAAGAGAGAGCTTCTCTCTTTCAGTTTTCAGCCAGATACCTGCATTATTTTTATCTGTCTTCTGAGCTCTCAATGTTGCAGGACCAGCCAGCATCAGTCCCACTTTAACTTATAATCATCTGCTTCTGCATATGAGGAAGCTGTTCTGCCTGCAGGGAAAATTTCAGAACTATCTGTTGAAACTCAGCTGTGGAAGAGTGGGAGGGAGTGAGGTTGCGGATAGATTTTGCCAGATCTTGGCTGGTGCATGTTATTGATTCCTTTTGTCTGCAGTGTTTTAGGATCAGTGTTTTTAGTGAAGGTGTTTAATGTCACAACCAGTTGCTGGGTTAACTTACCAGAGGTCTACAGAGCAGTTCTGTTATTTTTAATGGCTAATTAACATTGCTAATAAACATGTTCTTTTGATCTATTCCTTTGTTTATTAATATAAACAATACCATAGAGCTATCAGCAGAATATGCAACTCATTTATAAAAAGTTATTAAAAATACATTTGAATTTAATAGAGTGCTTTTTAAAACTGTAATTTAAAAACAAATCCCTTGCAGAATAGTAAGAATTACAGCTCTAAACAGGCTCTGGCAAAGTGTTTTGTAAGACCACCTGGGCTTTTACTATGTCCTCCAGTGACACAGTAATAAAATGCATTATCGTAAATCGTTCACCGGTGTCAGATTTATGGGCATGCCTGTAAATGTCAATAGGTCCATGATGTTGAGTCTTATAGAATTTAAGGCTGGAAGGGGTCATCTTGTATGCCTTTCTGTCATCAGGTACCAAACAGTCATCCCCCTACCCTGTGAGTTTATAGTGGTATGGGCTGACATATATTGAACACAGATAACCAAGGAACATGCAGGTTCTACCAAAGTCTAACCACTGCCCTGCAGTGACGAGGAATTTATTTTGGCATGCCATGCTGAGCCCATTGTGCAAACTGAGTTCCTGGGGATGGGCAAATGCAAACGCCTCCCGTCATCCTCACCCACTTCTCCTCCCTTCCCTGGGGAAACAAACGGAAGACAGCCCCTCTCCTCTTTCTCATATAATCTGACCAAGATGAAAAATTCCTTGCCGTTGCAAATTGGGCAATTATTTTTGAGTCTGAGCATATGAGTGAAACATGCCAGACAGGGATCTAAGGAAAAGGATTCCTTTCACCATCTGTATTGCTTCCTTAGCTGTGGCGTATCTCAAATACTTCTGGAGAAAGTTATGTTATTTGGAAATAACAAAACAACCCAGAATAAACCGGCCAGTTACACATCGATAAGAAGAATACTTCTTGACCCTTTCCGGCAGATAGCTGAAGCATGAGATTTGTTTTATACACATTGCGTTGGTCCATCTGTTGACTTCAGCCAGAGGTAACAAACTGGTAGATTCATATTTCAGACTACTTTTGTGTCTACTTAATAATGTGCCCAGACATGCTGTGTTGGAAAGAATGCAAAGAAGAGGTTGGGCTTGTTTTTTCACCCAGTTTCTTTAGTGCTGTGTTTTTCTTCTCACTGATGCCGAGAAGCAGTGTTGCACTCAACTGCTTCTGCATCATTCCTGCTAGAACTTCTTTAGAAACTACAGTGTTACCAATGAAGCAGCTGTGAGGATCTTGAATGTTCTCAGATTTATGACTTTGCTTTCCACCTGCTAGAGAATTCTGCAGTGTCTCAGGTTTGAACGTTCAGTCTGATGGTAAGATTACTTACTTGCTCATCTGAGAGAATTTCACAAAGCTAAGTTTTGAATATAGCAGGAGAAAAAGGCAGACAGTTGAACAAGCAGGGGTTGTAGAAGCTGATCCATTGAGAGCGCTGCTGTGGCATCACGGTGAACTGCTGTTTATTTAACAGTAGATCCTGAGTTCTTAAATTTTCCCATTGACATGAGAGGATGCAAAGTTACCGCATGCTGGAGACAGTGCTGCTAAAATATGTACCTACGCACACATCCATATAGAAGTATGTTATATATATATGCATGTATATTTGTACGTATATATATGCATACATTGCTAATTCTTTTCTTATCCTTACAGGTTGTGCAGTACAACACTAAACTGAGGAAAAAATTGTCCCTGAGTAACACTTCTCAGTTACAAATCTGTAACTCATGTAGTGACTTGGATACTTAGTCACTTAGTGTGTGCAGATGACTTTCACAGATGAGTGTTGCTAGTAATTGTGACACAGGTGCATTTGACTTAGTGATTACTTTATTGGGACTATGATTGCAGTTCAGAACTACTAATCACAAGTGCTTGTCTGATAGACTCTCTGGGAAGATGCACACTGGATAGATGGTTATGGGGATGGAATTCAGTGTGCTCTTGAAAACTGGCAAATAGAAGTTTCAACTTTTTAAGTGGAAGAAAACAGCAACTTGACTTAGAAAATGTGGACAAAAGCATTTGTTTCTGTCGTTGTGACTTTTTGAAGGTATTCTTAGGCTTCTCAATCACTTGTGGAATTACAGACTGCAGTATGAAGGCTGCAGTGAACAAAATTATCTCTAAGGTGTACTCATTTTTCTCATCACGAGGAAGAAGGGACCAGAGACCAAGTAGTGACTGTGAGTGCCAGGATGATGAAGGCACCACAATTTCCATTTTCAAAACCATGTTGTAAGAGTTTTACAATCTAATAATTGGAAAAATAAGTCAAGATAAAATATACTAAATAAATTGTCATTCTGAAATTGTTTAGCCCATGCTAAAATTTGAAATCTGTTAAAAAAGTAAATTCAGGCCTTTTCACTGCTTATTATCTGCAAAGCATGGTATACGGCTAAATCTCATAACGTCCCTGTAAGATAGGTAGGCGTTGTCCTTAACTTGCAGGTTGAGAAACCTGACCAACAGAAAATCGTGGACAAATCATAAGTAGCTTTATGCTGATACTACAATTTTGGTAGTCTTTAATCTTGTATTCACTGGATTCTGATGACTTTTTAAAGCAAGGTACATTTTTTTGTGTTATGATTTCAGAACACAGTTCCTGTTTGAAAGGGAAAAAATGAATGCTGTATGTCTACATAAGCATTGCTAAACAGACTGTGTTTGCTGGAAATGCATAAATGTCTGAACTGGTCTGCTAAGCAGATTAGATGATAGAAATTCAGATTAAATGATCTTTGGTTTAAGGACTGTCACAGAAAGAAGGTGTCCGTTGTCATTGTTCTTTGAGAGTTGATTACTAACTCTTGAGTACCTTTGGAACATATTAGCCAAGAGCACATGCTGAACCAAAGGATGCACTGACTTGCTTATTATCTCAGTGTAATTGCTGTTAAATGTTAAAGACTAATGAAAGCCAGAGGCACCTGCCCTCTTAATGGTATTATTGTGTGTTACCATCATTTAAGGGAAAAAGCAAACATGGTCAACAGCTGCTGAACAAGGGGCCTTGAAAGCGTAGAATATTAAACTGCTTAACTGTGGTATGGAAGAAAAGTCTTTCAGGTTTGTGTTTCAAGTAAATAAAACATTCCACTGTGCGTTTTTGCTTTTGCTTGGTTTTAACCAGATATCTGAGATTACTAAACCAGAGAGACCTCAGTAAGGATTTTAAATGACTAACTTGAGACATGTATTTTTAAATTTGGCTTTCATCTCTAGACCTGTCTAAGAGGAGACCAGGGTTTACATTTGCAAAGGAATACAATTCTTGAAGTCCTTCAGTGCTGTTCATGACTTTTTCCAGATTCTTGAGATTCTTTCCAGGTGAGAAATTTTCTCTACAGAAATTGTGTCTATATAGGCAAACTTTGTGAGTATTTTCAGGTTAATCTAGACAAAATGAACACTTGAAATTGCAGAATAGAGTGTGTGATATTAAAAGGGGCATGAACCAGAACAGAGGATACTTGGTGCTGCTGTGGGGATTGGCGTGTCTAGAGGGTGGGGAAAAAACAGAAGATGTTCAAGGGAGCTCTTCAGGAAGTTAAAGTCCTGCTTGATCTAACTAGTTTTTCTCATAGAATAACATTTTCCTTGTTTTGTCATCTTCCTCAGCTGTGTATAGCATTACTTATCCTTTGCTTTGTCTGATACTTCTATACCTCAGAGTGTTAGAAGAATGTGATGTACAAACCTGAAATAGCTGCTGGTTTTTTTTGTTTGTTTGGGGTTTTTTTGTTTGTTTTATGTAACAAAACTTTGTTATATCTAGTACCAAGAGTGAATGTTTCTGGTCTCTGTCATATTGCTAGCAGAGGTACCCTTCTCAAGAAACAAAGCTACTTTTTAACAGGAAAGAGTCAAATTTCTTCCAGTAGCCGTAATCCAATAGAGCCTTGAGGTAAACATCCAAGCATTTTAGCTTGCAGGTGCTGCAGATTGCAGCTTAAAGTCTCATAAGTGGTAAATTAAACCTTTTACTTACCACAGATATTGCATTATTTGTGGTAATTTAATCTTTTATGGTAATAATGCTGTATTAAACTAATGGAATTGGTTTTATCAATAAAGTAGCACTCATGACACCTATTTTAGGGATGATGCCAAAGATGAAAATGCTTTAATCACTGCCTTTGAGACAGTGACCTTACTGTAGCCTTTGCAAGTGTAATGAATGTTACTTATCCTAGGAATAAACTACAGTTACTTTAAGTGAATGAATGAGATTTATGTTTTGTGGTACAATGAGCCTCCTTTTTAACTTCCACTTGCTTCCTCAACTATATGTTGGTGGGGTGATATCTAAGTGGTCTGAAATTAAGAGCAAACAATTGTTTTGATCTAACTGAAGTCAGCTTTCACTTGCAAGGCTTCATCTAATTAAATTGCTGCTGTTTTTTGCTCCCAGATATGTGAAGCAGTTCCCATTTACTCCTGCAAAAATTGTAAGACTGTAATGGTGGTCAGAATTTGATCTCCTGCTATGTATCCATCTCTCTTTTTCAGTAAATCATGATCTTCCAGACTTCTGTGTGGATCAGGCAAAATGCATAGAAGAATTTTCAAAGTCAACCTATAGCTCAGTCTCAGCTTAGAATAATTTACCATTAATGTGATGTGAAGTGCCTGTGTGAATTAGCTCAGGAAGGAGGTTGATTTATCCTGGTCTCAAAATAGCCCTTACATACAGTTGCTTATGTTTAAGCTGCTGTGCCCAATTGCCAGTCCAACTCATTCTCCTTTAGACAAGACAAGCTGGCAGACTTGTCCTCCTGCACGTGAAGTGCACCTACTGCGTAATTGTAATGTTTCACACTAAACCAGTCTTTAGTGACAGACTGATCTTTTGCATGTTTTTCGTTGTTGCACCGCTTCAAGAACAGTGGGGAAAAAAACCGCCTTGATTGTGGACTTGTCTCTTCCGGTCGCCCCAGTTTTAAAATTGGCTGTATGGGAGTCACGTGTAAAATTTGTATTGCGCTTTCGAAGGAAGCACACCTTCTCCTTCCGAGCTAGTCCTTTTGCTGGTTTGTGTACAGAAATAATTGTGGCGCTGTCCTGATTCAGTGGAGCTGGCTGTTCTCCTAGGGCTTTTACGTTGTTTCCTACTCTCTGTGCCTTCGGTGAAAATTTAACAGCTTTATACAACAAAAATTAAGTACTCTGGTGTTACAGGTGTGTGCACATATGTACATAGATAACGGGATGAAGTATCTAACTAAAGGTTAGTAGGCACAAAGTTAAGCCCTTTCAACATTATGTAAGGCTTACATAAATGTGTACGTGTGGTGTGCACACAGTCACAATTTACCTGTTGAAATTTTCTGTGTCCATCAGAAACAGGACTTTTCAGCAACTGAAGAAGTCTTATGTACAAAAGAGATTTTATCAGAGGAGTTTTAAGGGAATAGAGCTTGGTTTGAGAGGTGCTGAGCAACGGGAATAGGGAGCTGCCTGTTCTTGGCAGCTAGGGGAGAGCCAGGGACCTGTGACTGTAGTCGTACCTCACACTCTGCTTCTCTCTTGTTAAATTTCTATTCCTAAATGGTTGTCTCCAAACTCAATCATGAAAAAACCTGTAGGCATGGACAGCTTCACCTGAGAGTTTCAGTGTCAGAGCTGTTTGACTGTTAGACAGTTGATTCTTGTACTATTTTTTCAAGTTTGAGAATATCTTAAAAAAATTGATGTTTTGCTGTGTTCTGAGTAAAATTTGAAGAGGATATTTTGAAAGTGCCAGTCAGAGTTGGGCACCTAACTGATCTGTGTGCCCTTGCAGATCTGTGAATTCACCCATCGCAGTTTGTGATCTTGAATTTAACCCCTTAGATCTAGTCCTTTCTCTTTCTTTCAGGAGGTAGGAGAATTTAGAACTTCCTTTGAAAGATTACTTACAGGATGCTTGGCTTAGTAATGCTTTCTGGGGCCTCAGCTTACTAATGAGAATCCAGATGTCTGTTATGTTTTAGAAATTTGAATGCATAGTTCTGTGTATCCTTCATATATATTTGTTTTCAATATCTGTAAATGAAGACTTTAGGTAATACATAAATTTAAAATACTTTCCAATAGAAATATGTAGGAGAAAGCAAAGAGAGCATTTAATGATTATTTTCTACTGTGTGGCTGAAATAGCAATCTAGTTCACCAAATCCAGTTCAGCAGTTTCCATAACCAGGAGATTTACCTCTGTCTCTGAAACCCATGGCTCTGTACCTGTGAACTTGCTCATTTCTTCCAAAAATGAGCCAGGGACCCAAAAAGCAGCAGCTTCATTTGGTCCTGTGCTTTGACTAGTCTGTAGAAGTTGTCCATGCCGAGAGCAGGGCCAGAGCTCTGGCAAAAAATAAAATCATGTGGTTGACATTATCGTATTGTGCAAGAGGTACAAATTAAGAATTGCACAGGAAAACTATGCGAGTGAGATAAAATATTCTAGCTCTTAAATTACTAAAAATAAGTACTTGCACAGTGCCTTTGCTTTTCATGGTGTTTTATAGAGCATTAAAAAAAATGCTAGTCCTCATGGAACAATTCACAATATTTATTAAAAGGATAACCTCAGACTAAGAAAGTGTACATAAAAAAAGGAATATAATTAAATTAGAACCAGCATCCTACACAGTGGCACTAATCTAAAACTGTCTTTATAAACTGTTGTATACTGGTTTACTTTTAAGTGAAGTTACCTTTAAACCTGAAATTGATCACTTTTGTGCAATTTCTAGGTCTGGCTCTCACCCTTAATAAAAATTCTAGATTATTTCCCTTTAAAATTCAAGTGCAATTACGTCAGAACAGAATGATAACTTTTCCTTTTGTATTAACCTCAGTGTTACAAGAATATATTTGTTCTTCAAATGCCTTGGCAATTAATTTTCCCTGTTAAAGGAGAAGAGCCTGTTTTTCATTCAGCGGTTTGCTGTTCTATTACTGCAGAAACTGCTTGTCTGTTTACCGAGGAAAGGGATAATGTGACTTAAACAAGATGGCTAAATCCTATTTGGCAGGAGCAGAGGGGGTGGTGAATGTTTGACATTTGCCGAGAGAAACTGTCTTAAGCATAGAGGCTTTTTTGCGCTGTGGGCTGGTATAGTGAGAGGGACCTCTCCTTTCTCCGAGGTGCAACGTGTGTGTGTGTGTGTCGGCGCGGCGGCTGCCGCTGCAGAATACCAGGGATGAATTACTTGGTGTGCACAACTGAAGGCGCCGTTCGCTTCACAAAATCGGCGCGGCGTGCGCTGCTGCTAACCTGAGAGAGGCAGCCGGCAGCTCTTTGTGACAGCTAGAGGTGGAAGGACCCAAAGTTGCGGACCTCCCCCCGCCCCCAAGAGATCGTTAGTCCATTCCTTTATAGTGGTTCATTTTGGCTCTCTGTCATCACCAGAATGCTGCCAGTGAACGTGTGTCATGGTTACAATAGAGTGTGGTAACACATAACAGCAATGAAAGCCCAGCGGGAAAGGCTACAAATTCCAGGGCTGACCTTGGAGTAAGTATTGTCTGTCTTTAATATTTTAATGGTTTCTGCATGATGCCGGCTTTCGTGCGACCAGGAGCTGTTTAACATACGTTTGTGCTGGCAGTCTGGGAGCGCTGCAGCTTCAGGTTGAAGGAACACATTTTAAATGCATTGCAGTTGGTTTCAGCAAACGTGCGAGCCCGGAGCCGGGATATTGCAGTATATTTGGAAAGAAAGCATTTCTGCATATGTAAAGTTACTGAATCTCAGTGCATGGAGCATCCTGTCAGCTCGCAGGGGAAGAATCTGTCAGTAGGCCATGGTGTCTGTCTTTCTCTCCAGGTCTCTGTTACTGTTTGTTTATCTCAGTGCTGCCTTTTAGAAAGGCCTCTATCTCTGCTGAATAATAGCACTGCGAGAGATTAAAGCATTATAGAAATGCTGTTCATGAAAATCCATCAGGAACGAGCTGTATTTTACATATGTAACTACACTAATGAAGTGTATTGACATTCTGGAGGATTCCTGATAGTCTCTGCAGTAAGTATGTTTACCTAATTTAGCAGTATGTTTACTTGGTACTTGCTTAAAACTGATTAACTTATTTGTGTGCTTTCAGCTATTTAGAGAGTAACTACATGAAAATATGTAATTTTAATGTATAGTAAGTATAGTCTTTTATTCATAAATGCCAGCATATGTTTACCCAAGATTTGTTAGTCAAAGCCAAATATTTATTTCTATACATACATAACTACAGTCTATGTTGACATGTCAGACATGTATGTATGCGTGTTATAGTCACCTTGAGAACTTGCTAATTTTATCTAGGTAAATAGATATGGTTACGTCAGATCCTTTAGTATTCCCTGGGACTTCCCCATTCTTGCTGGAGAAAAAAACCCTGAATGCTGCAGATGCCTGCGGTAAAGTTATTTAGCTGTGAAAGGTATTATCTCTGACATCTGCCATGTTTTAAAGAGAGGGCTATAGGTAAGTGTGCAGCGTAGCAAATAATTTATTCTAATAATTACATGAAGGTGACAGAGCACTTTATTCCAAGGAACAAGTGCAGATGTTATATTGGGTTCCCCAGAACTACGTTTGTGAAATGTCAGAGAGAAATTCTGCATTTCAGTCTAGCATCTTCTGCTGAGAGCAGTGTGTTAGCTGTGAGCAGACTAAGCTCTAGATATTTTTCTGAAAAAAAATAGCATTGCTAATTTCTCAGGAGTTTTGGAGGAGGGGTCTTATCAGGGAGCTCATTAAAATGGTTTCCATGAATAATTGATAATTATACTCCTTTTGAGATGTGGCAATTTAAATATTTTTAAATCAATTTTCACTGAATTATGTAATCATCATATGAGAATAACATCACTAACTGCAAAGGACAAAAAATGATTCATGTTACTGTTATTTCAACATATGTGTGTGTGTTTGTAATATGAGGTAATAATTTACTGCTTCCTCCTTTTTCATGGTAACCTGACATAATTACACTTGCTTTGCCGTATTTTGACAATATTTAATACTGATAAAATTAATAATTATATTTTAAATTCAGCATTGATCATTGTTTTTGCTAAAACGGTGTCTGGATATATTAATTTTTTCATATATTAGACGTTCTTTTGCCCTCACACTTGCTACTTTCTAAACTTAATTTGCTTGTAGAGAAAAGAAAGTGTCATATTTTGGTTGCTGGCACTTAATGATTCCCATAGAGTCGTTCTCTCATGATTTGTCAGAGTTGAGTCAACGCAGACTTAAGTCATGTCTCCCAAATTCTTATTTTCAGTCATCTATAAAAGCACATATCTTGGGGGGAAAAAATCCAACTTATTCCTTGAAACATTCTTCACACACTGATTCTCATGAATTTTCTTTCAATAAAGTTTAAATGTTGGGACTAGAATTACGTTGTCTCTCTGAGAAATTAGTACTGTCTGTCTACTTTATATTCATTACTTGCAGAAAGCTCTTTCAAAGAATATTAAGAACCCAAAATGAAGCATTCCAAATTTAGTAAATGTAAGAATTAAGGCTGCCTGTCAGCCTCGTGCATATGCACTGTGATAATTTGTTTTAACAGGTTTTTGCATGTAATTTGTAGGTCTTAAAAAAGCAAAGCTGAAAAGCAAGTTCTATAGAAGAACTGGATTGACACTCCAGTGTCATCACTCGGTAGGAATTTATAGATCCATAGTACAAGCACATCTGATATTTGAATGCCCCGAGAGTCTGCTCCGTGACTGAGACTGTAATGTGTTACAGTAATGAAAATGAGGACGAATATGAGTAACTACTAGCGGGTGTAGGATTTCCACCTGCTGTGTATGTGCCATCCACTAGAGGGAGGGAGATGGCACTTTGCCACTGGGTGTCACTAGGATTTGTTCACAGCAAAGGGACTTAGGAATCTCATTCTGGGGTCTGAAGTCAGTATCTTCTCATTCAGTGCCAGACCTGTTTTTTTCCCTCTCCTTTTCACTGCTCTGGCTTTAGTAGGTTCCTTGCCCCCAGTCATTACTCCATAGCAGTCCCCGTGCTCGCTCCCTGCTGTAGCCCTGTGCCTTTTGGCCAGCTGGTGCCAGTTCTCCTTCTCCCTCCATGTGGATTCTCTTTTGATCAATGTCAGCTCCCCTCCCTGCTTCTGATCCTGTTGGAGGTTGGTTGCTGTCTGCATCACCTGCCTTCGTCTTTTCCCTTGCTGTGCACCCCAGAGGAACAGCAGTGTGAGTGCTGGCAGTACAGCACAGGAGAGTTTCCCAGCCTGTAGTCAGCGAGGGCCGCACCAACAGACAAACAGAAGGGGGATGCACAAGCAAACAAACGGGGACAAACTGCCAGCTCTGCTGCAGCAGACTTGCAGTGGAGAATAAGAGACAGTGCAGACAGAGCTTGGAAGTACAAAAAAACCTTTTTACAAGCCTGTACTGATCATATGCAAACAAAGACCTTTCCAGCGCATGTTGCGGCAGGGCAGTGCAGTGCAACAGAGTGCCCCAGTGAAACAGCAGGAATATGAGTCTGTTAATGCACACCTTTCTCCACAGGCCTGCACGGGCTGACTGATGTGAGCCTGGGTTCAATTTAGCCATTTTCAGAGTGATATATTGAGCCGTTGACTCTTAATGGAGCTTACTAGCTCAGACGTACTGTTGTGCTAGCACAGCTAGTCTGCAACTGAAATCAAGCTAGCTCATATCCAGCTTCTGGGCTGTGTTGGCAGCGTGCTCTTCTGTGCACCTAGTTCAGGGATTATGCAGGCACAGCCAGCAGCCAGAGGAACTTGCCCTAACACACTATCCTTATCAGAAGGTAACAGCAGGCCCACTCTTGACTCAGTGTGTGTGTCCTTGCCAAACATTATGTCCTCTCCAAAGCATCTCGAGTAGGAAAGGTTACAAGAATGTACAACGTGAAAAAAATGTCGTCCCTAATCTGTTTTAGAAGTAGTAGTACTATTCCTGCTGAAATGTTCGGAAAAAACTGAATCAAGTGTCCACCTTGAAAGGTTTTGATGGGAATGTTTTAAAATACAGCATCTCCACTGGGGACAGGAGTTGGCTGGCTGCAACGGTCTGGTATGTAGCGGAACAAATCTTTATGAAGGTGATCTGGAAAAAGTTCCCTGTAAGCTTCTGCCTTCTGCACAGAAGGCGGAGCTGTGTGGTTGTTTGGACAGATAACTTCAGCTAATTGCAACAAGAGGCATGCTATTAAACATGTTCTAAAAAAAAGCTTTCTTGCAAGTTTTATGGGGACACGTGCATGTGACTGCATGAGTATATTTTAAAAGAGCATCTGTGAAATCTGTCAGTGGCCTACTGTTTTACTGAGAGACCTTTTGAATGGAGATGCACTTGAGGCAACTTCTTGAAGGCACCTTTGAAGCCAAATGCTCAAATACGGTTTTTTTGGATGAGTTGTTTATATCCATATTTGATTACCTAGATAAAGGACTTGATATTTGTGAGGGAACATTTCATAGTGAAATCGATGTAAATTGATGCTACCTAGCTAGGGCACTTTTAATTTTTAGTAAGTGCACAAATTTTAGGCTCTCAAATTTGAAATCTTTACTACGATCTCCTTATTGCTGATGAAAGCTCATCATCAATTTTAGTTTTCCTTTTGTTTTTAATCTGATTTGCGTATCAAAAATGTAAAAAAAAAAAAACCCTAAGATTTTTTAAAAGAAAAAAATGTCCAAGTTACATATCCCGTTTCATACAGAATGCTTAGAAATCTGAAACAAGTTACCATTTTTTTCCCCTCTCTGTGGACTTTGTACACAGGTATTGTTCCCGGAGGGAGTCTAACATAGTCAAGTGTATGCACCAGCACCAGATTTCATATTTGTTTTTATTTAAATCAATTTCATCTTAAGTCAAAAACTGTGTGGCTACTGTGAATCACTTAATTCAGGAGGACGATAATGTTTTAGTTCTAACTGAAACTCCTTTCGTAACTCCTTCACTAAAACATGTGACTCTTGCTAAACCTTCTGTTCACTAGAGATGACATTATTTTAACTTGCAGTCTCACCCCAAGGAGCCTGAGCCCAACCCCAACAAGCCCCTGCAGTCCATGCAGTCCTCTGTTCGCTTTTCATTTTTGGAGGTAAGACAGTAAACTTCCATTGTTGATGTTTTGTTCTGCATCCAAAACCTGACAATCAAAACATATTGCAAAGGGAAAATTGAAGAAAATGAAATATGTCTCTGCAATCCAAAACGTGTTTTACTTGACCAGCTGTTGTTCTGAAGTTAAGTATTTTATGGAAAAAATACAGTGTAATCCATATTTTGAGACCTAGTACAGAGATTCAAGATCTTGGTGCATAACTCTGCATTGCTCTGACTGTTTGCTTAGGAATATATCTGCTATTGAAATTTTACGGTTTGCTTCCTATGATCATGCCTCAAACTGTATTCTGTTATGTCAGAACTTTAAGGTGAATTCAGAAATTAGGGTGATTGATGAAACACAGGGTTATTTTTTGCTTACCTGAGAGGTAGTAGTGTGCTTAGTGATGTCAGATGTGAGGAAAGTTGAGTATCCAAGATGCATATCCATTTAGAAGAACATAAAGTCATGTATAGTACATTAGTAGGACTGTTTCTTCTTCAGGACTAGGAGGAGTTTAAGCCTTATTTCTAATACAGTAATGTTTTAGATGAGCCCTAAGCAGCCACATACAACATCCTTCTCACTCTCTTTTCTCCTACTCCCAGGTTCATTCAGAAGAATAATTTTTTTGGTACTTGTCAGAAAGGTAGTTATTTTTATGAGATCAGAAAATCATTAGTTGATTAAAAAATACTGTGTAACACTTGCTATTATGGTAAAATTATCATAATAAATAATAATTGAAGGATGTTTCTTATACAGAAAAATGTTTTTTGCCTTCATTATTTTCTTTTTAATGCAGAAAAATAAATTGCAAGCTAGAGATCTCATAGGTGTGAGTTACTGAGGTTCTGCTCCATAGGGAAAGTAGTTTTTAAAATGAGTTACTAATGAGTTATCGATGCCTCATGGATTAAAAAAGCCTTTTAATTTTGATCAAAGGTCTCACTTAGAGAACTACCACCTTGTTAAATAACATCATAAGGTGCATTTGTGCCTCTTTGGTAACACCTCTTGAATGTAGCATGGCAGAGGAGGTAGTTGCTTGGATGTGTTCATCTGCTTCAGCATACTTTAAAGTTAAAAGCAAACTGATGCTGAAGAGTCCCGTCTGTCAAGGCTTCATGTGACACTGAAAAATGAAGCAATAACTTTGTGACTTGCTATGTGTTTCTGAAGAAATACTGTAATTTTTTAGATATACTGTTTTGTTAGGGAAGAGATGGGGTAAGAATCCCTCATTTGTGCATTTTTCAGTATGATTTATATAAACATTTTTTTTTCCTCAGTGAAAACACTTTTGTGATGTTTGTTTAATGAATTATCAGCAAAATCAGTATATTCTATGGAGTTTATCTTGTTGGTAGGGAATGCTTGGTAAAAAGTAGCATTTTCTAATCGGGTCTTTATTTTATACAGCCAGAACAAATCACTTTGTGGGGGAGGAAGTACTCTTTTTCAAAATGTGAATTTTGTGGAATCAAGAAGCTGTGTACGAAGTTTTTAATTTGTGTAACCTGCTGAACTGCATCTCCAGACATATGGATGTCCCGCCATGCAAACTGTGGTATGGACACAGCCCTCAGTGTTTTTATGGTCTTTGGAACCAGGACCCTCAAGGCTTTTGTTTCCCCTTGCTGGGGGGCAGAGGCTCCCAACAGTGCCAAGTTTGAGCTTTCTATCCTATGATGGAGGATGCTGGGAGCAGACTTTTCAGATGCTTTTTGAAGAAACGGAGTGGAAATTACTGATACTGCTTAATGTAAAGCCTCTTCCCCAGATTTTGCTGAAAAATGCCAGAATTCCTAGGGATTTTTCTTGGGTTGTTTTGTCCTGAAATGTATTTGAAGCTCTGCTGGAATGGTTGATTTTTCCCTGGAAAGGAAATTTTAAAAATTTAATTAATTCTGAATCTTTGTGCTGTATGTTGCTATAGCTGTAGAGGACTGCTGGTGTATTGAACAGCAAATGTTTTAGCTATTAGCTACTGTTCAAGCTTGACCTAGGTTAACAGGGAAGAACGTATGTGTTGGTTTTTAGGGTATATAAGTAATTAGCATTTCCTGTTCGTGTTAGCTCAGAGTACTCCCGTATGTGGGAGGAGAGGAATTATTTAGTGCGACTACTTTTGCTCATATTCAGAAGTGTTAGCAGCATGGTAGCCTTACCGGAGTGAATGGATAGGATTTTCCTGTGGTATCAGCTCTCTCTAACATGCTGGCTCATCTCCCTTGTGGCCTTAGACTTGCACAGCTGCTCCTTAGGCAGTTGTTTTTATTGAAGTTCTGCTTATAGCAGTTGTCGCATATGTAGTAGTCTAAAGGGAACCTTTTGCCAGCTACATGATGAAAATCTTTTCAAAATAAACAGTACCATCCTGTGAACAGAAGTACCTGTCGTAGCAGAGTCTGCTAGTACAGCATGAAGCTATCCGTATTTTACTGATGCTTCTCGGAGAGGATGGGGGATGGAGAGGTTTTTCAAATTTCAGGCAGCTAGGCACACATTTCCCATCAACTTTGTATCTGCTGTTTGGGTCATCTGAAAACTTTCGACTTCTGTGGCGGGAAAAAGTATGTACTATTTTAGTCCTAATTAATATAAGCAGCAGATTTGCAAGGAAAGCGAGAAGGTGAAGATAACGTAAATAGCTGAGCACAGCTACGGAGAGATTTAAGATACTGTCGTGGTTTCACCCCAGCCAGCAACTAAGCACCATGCAGCCACTCGCTCACTTCTCCCCCCTCCCAGTGGGATGGGGAGGAGAATTGAAAAAAAAGTAGTAAAACTCGTGGGTTGAGATAAGAACGGTTTAATAACTAAGGTAAAATATAATAACAACAACAACAATAGTAATGAAAAGGAATATGACAAAAAAAAAAGAGAGAGAAATAAAACCCAAGAAAAGACAGGGGATGCACAATGCAATTGCTCACCACCTGCTGACCAATGCCCAAGCAGCGATCCGCCCCTCCCAGCCAACTCCCCCCTGTTTATATACTGGGCATGATGTTCTATGGCATGGAATATCCCTTTGGCTAGTTTGGGTCAGCTGTCCTGGCTATGCTCCCTCCCAGCTTCTTGCACACCTGCTTGCTGGCAGAGCATGGGAAACTGAAAAACCCTTGACTTAGGATAAGTGCTACTTAGCAACAACTAAAACATCAGTGTGTTATCAACATTATTCCCACACTAAATCCAAAACACACTGTACCAGCTACTTAGAAGAAAATTAACTCTATCCTGGCCAAAGCCAGGACAGATACCCATGCTGCTAACATAATTTTAGAGTATGTTTTTCTTTGAGTAATTTGGTGTCCTTTGTGATAGTAATGGGGAATGAAGTGGTGAAAGTATTGGAAGACAACTAGAAGGAAACACTAAGTGTGGGAAGTTGTGGTAGCTTCTAATAAAAAGGAAAAAGAAAGTGGAAATAGTAAATTAAAAAATGTAGAACAGCATGCATTTGAGCTTGATTAATAGAGATGTTGATTGTCAACAAAAGAATTTTTTTGCTCAACCCTTTGCTTTACTGATGCCACTGATACTGGACTGGGGAAAAAAATGCCTGTAAGACTTGGACACGTAATGATGATAGCAGTTTCTGCTGCTGCCTATGTGGAATGGGGGTCCCAGGGGAGAGTTAGCGTTTGCTGCCTTTGAGTGCTCTAGTTCTTCTTCATGACCAATATAGGACTTGTGCTGGATGATGTTTTCTCTCTGCTTGAGTTGTTCATGGTATGTTGATTTAGTTTATGATTCTTTCCTGCTTTGGACATTTACAAAAATGTAAAGGAATTTAATGCTTGTAGGCAGAATTGGAAAAAAGTCCTTCATACAGAGAGCTAATTTAAACTTCTGATCATCCTCATTCTCAGGCAGAAGGTTTCAGCTGATATAAAGATCTTAGTTTCTCAATAAAAAAGATGGTGGTGAAGTTTCCAGAAAACCTTGACTGAGGAGTGTGAGGATTGCATGAGTGTCAGGTGCTGTGCAGACACAAGTGTTACTGACCACCTCAGCCTGGTGAGGGGATTGAAAGGATTCATTCCGAAGCCTTGAAAAAGAAGGTGGCAAGTAAAAAAAGCCCAAGCTTGTATTTTTATTTTTTTATGGTTTTAATTTTTTTATATAGACAGTCCTGTTTCTTTAGGAAAATCCAGTTCAGCTCAGCGTATCTAAAACTGTGAGTTGATAGGAAAGTAAATGAGGATTGTTAACTACACCTTTTGGTAATGTAGTCTGTTCTCCTGGAAAGCTTGTGAGGGTGCCATGTTAAACAGTCCATTTTACATGGGGTCATGTCAGCTGATTACATGTGTGTTACCAAGAGGAGCGGTTAGAAGTATAACTGGCATGGATTAAACCTCATCCTATGGCACTGAATTGAAGGGGGAAAAAAAAAAAAGTCAGTGTCACAGATAGCTTGGAGCTCTTAGCCACTTACTACTATTCAGTATTAGGTTTTTATATCTGGAAATTGCCAAAAAACGTTAACACTCAGATTTTCATTAAAAGTAATCTGAATATATAATGTGAATGAGTAATGAACACAAGCCCAAGGAAGAATTAATATCAGATTTTTTTATAATTTTATTAAAATAAAAAATGAAATATTTAATTTTACGTGAAACTGTTTAAGCTGTTTAAATTCATATACCAAATTGTTGAATACAGAAATCAAAATCCTAGTCAGTGACCTCCTGTTCTTCCACTTTTTCTGCCTGCATCTCTTTTTTTCCCCTGACATTCCTGCATCTCTGCATCAGATAAAGACAGAAAGCTTAAAATAGCTACTTTCTAACAGCTGTATTGGTCTGTTTCATGAAGCCCTCTAGTGAAATGGGTGGATCTTGTAGAAAAATGAGCAGGAAAGTTTCTAGTAATTTTTTATTGTTGTTGTTCTGAAAGTGAGCATGTTTAAAGAGCTTTTAAATGTTTTCTAGCTTTGTATGATGCTGTATGCGCATGTGAGCATATACACCCATGTGAAAAATATAACGGACAGTGGGAATTTAGTTTGCTGTTTGGCTTTTACATTACAGAAGGCAATAGTATCATTTTTAAACTTAACAATATTCCTGTGTTTCAGTGGCGAGGAAAGTGGGGTGGTCAGTCTTCATTTGTTCTGCTGTGTGGTGCGAGATAGCTGGGCTGGTGCACTTGGGGCAGCTGTGGGGTTGGCAGGGGGCAGCTGCAGGGTGGCATTTGCTTATGGCAAAACTGCCCCTGGGGACTCGCACAGCCTATCCAATGATCAAACCCCCTATCAGTCCTGTCCTTGCCCCTGTCGCCACGACCGTGCTCCTACCGTCTTCTGTGTTAGCTCTTGCGATAGCGTGGCTGCACCCTGAGTTGAATCTCCGCTGCAAGTGAGAACAGGCCTGTCTTAGGAGAGGAGTGGGGAGGGAGCAAGGGTGCAGTTTGCAGCATCACGGGAGGCAGTGGCAGTGTGTACTTGGGCTGGCACTCCACTGATGTGAGGGAACCTCCTTTGACAGCGCTTCACTGGATCTCCAAAAGCTACCTGCTCAGACTGAAGTAACAGCCAAGGTGACAGCTGTTGTACATACTGGTTAATGATTAAATCTGGTGTAAGCGTATAGTCTAGATAGATCAGACAGTGAGTACTGTAGACAAGGAAGTATTAGTATTCCCTCTGTGATGGTGAGGGACTTGTGCAGAGGCATGATGTGGTCCTCTCAAGGTAGAGCAAAATTCTTGTAGAAGAGTTAGCAATTAAATTTGGACCTTTCTGGTCTCAGAGTAGTTTCTTTACTTCTGTGTAATCTACTGTGGAACTGCTACTTCTTGGATTAATAAGGTTTTATAAAAGACACAGGAGGAGTATATATCAGAGGATGCCTCCTTTCCCTGTGTCTCAGTGCCATAGCTGCCGTACCCAGGGATGCTCAAGCAAACATTTTTCTTTAAAATTTATTCCCACCTTTGCTTTCTGAGATCAGTACAAAGTACGTTGACCTTAAGGTTATGCTGAAAGATGAAGTTGTTGATTTGTTACCGTGAAACAGGAAGGTCATGAGAAGGGCTGATGTGGATGAGGTAAGGAATCACGTGGCTCCATTTCTTTCCTACATTACTAATTTTTGTTTAAAATGAGGAAAACCTGTTTCATCTCTGAGAATAATCTGATTAGCATTCATGAACACCTACCATAAAGCACGAATTCCTCAACGTGAAATAAATTAATCTTTGGCTTTCTCCTCCAAAAGTAGTTTGTCTACTCTGAATTTGTTGTTGCGTCCTTGCTGTTCTTTAACTCTTTCTGGGAGCATTTATTTAACCATACAAAACACATTTTCCTCAGCTATTTTCCATACTCTCCCATATTAAGACTTGTGACAGGTCAGAGGGAGAGCTGTTGCCGTTGGGACTTCAGAAAATGGAAAATGAAAAACAACTTAATTGCATGTATAAGATTTTTGTGGTGTAGAACTGGGTTTTGAGGAGTGATTAAGTACAAGCAGCCCCTTACTCAGCAGGTGTGATCTCTTGTGTACTTAAACATGCTATATCAACTTCAGCTTTTGAAATACTTTCAAAGATTTCAAGTTTTCTGAGCCCTGTAGAGTCACAGCAGAGGAGAAGCTTTTGTTTCTATTTTTGCTTATGGATCACCAGCATTTTATTGAGTGACAGTCAGTTACATCTGTATAAGCCCATTAGTGTCTTAATGAGGTTGCACAGGTGTAAATGCGGGTCCAATTGAGAACTGCAGGAGCTGCACAGCTGTCATCTGTGAGCAGGGGTCCCCTGGAGAATCTTTACTGTTGGTTTGCCACCCAAGAGGGATATGGAGATGTGAATTTCTGATCCCATGTGGGTTTTTTATGCTGGTGCTAAAGATAGTGCATTTTTACTTGCCGCACACTGATGTGGAATCAGAGAGGCTAAGCCTGTGTTGTTACAGTGATTTTTTTTTTTTTTTTTTTTTTTTTTTTTTTTTTACAGCTTCTGGAGTAGAATAAGAGTAAAAATTGGCTGATATAAAGATTCGGTTTTAAGTACATTTTTAAAAGCTCCCAGGAGAAAACTGCATTCTTGTATATGGTTTTGAAAAAGTTATGTGGAATAAGGCAATTTGATTTGTGGCTTGTGCTATTTGATGTTGTTCAGAACAAAGATGTATTTATATATTTTTTTTAGGTCAAGTAAAGCAAGAACAGCAGCCCCTTCTTCCTACAGCATATTCCAACTTAGAGGGATAGATAACAGAATTTTAGATGGCTTACCAGAAATATAGTTCTCTGCTGTAGTGCTGTGTTTTTCTTTTTTTTTTTTTTTTTTTTTCCCTTTATGTGTAAGGTGCATCTTAGGAAATGAAGGAAAGTTCTTGTGACAGTTATTTCCTGTGGTAGTCTGAAAGCTACTTTTTTCATTTGCAGGAGAGAGCTCGACTGAATCATTTTAAATGCCAATTTGTTGATCTCCTCTCCCTGAACTCTCACAAAAATCCTCCCAAAGCAGTTGTGTGCTAGTTTTATTAAATCTTTTGGCCTTTTGGGCTGTATTTTGTATATACTGTTGAATGTTAAATTTTGAAGTTAGGAGGTTAGGCTTTCTAAGCATTTTGAGGAGGTAGTATGAATTTGAGTTTGCAAATTATAGTAATTGTGGAGTGGTGCTGTAACACGGGAACACTGGGTCTGGAGACAGTAAAGAGTTTATTTTTTATTCAAAATATTGTTTCAAAAAATGTCTAACATCTTTGAAGGCTGTACAGTCATAGGAATGATCTGAATGGAGATTTCTTGAACTGCTTTACTGCTTTCTAAAGCAGAGAATGAAAGTCTTCCAGAAGTATTTTCCACTGAGATATACCCTCTTAATGTTCATTTTTACCGTAATTTGATGTGCTGCTCAGATTACTTAGTTTTGAAGCCTAAAATGTTTTAGTGTTCACTGGCTAATGTGTGAACGTTTTTGCCATACAGGTCTTAAAGACAAATGACCTGGTATAGTCCCCTTTTGAAAGCAAAACCTGGCATTACTTTTTGGACAGATTTTTGTTTACCTTTGAGTCAAATTTTGGTTTCTCTTAACTGTTATAGGTGATACCATAATAAAGAGCTGGTCCAAGCTTTTAATCACATTCCCTATGTCTTGTTTGAAAGATGAAAGAGTGAAATGAAAGCAAGATACGGAGAGAGGAGCTCTGTAGAAAATTTTTTTTCATGTTTTCAGTTAAAAAAAAAAACAGTGAAAGTTTGTAATATTTACAAAAAATATACCATACCTAAACAGAAATTGGAGGACAAGAGGGAGGATGGCATGAAGCTCTGCTTGGGGCCACATAAAGACTAGGTGAGTTGAGTATTCCACGCATGGTGTTAAGAAATCACTCCAAGCCAAGGAGGTGGTTAAAATTTGAATAACTGATTCACATTATATATGTGAAAATAACTCTAGACAGGTCTTGAAATATACTTGAAAGTGGACAGTCTGATCTCTTCCGATGCTGTCATACTAGAGTTTCATGCAAATTACCTGCTAACAGCAATCATTAGTCACTGCGGTGACTGTACCTGTTGACCTAGAGGCTTTGCTTATCAGACAGTGACATATCTATTAGTAATGACTGTAAATGTCCTCAGGCTCAGTTGTCTCAACCTGCATGTAAAATTCAGACTTCTGTAGTATGGCTTCATAACTGGCTTAATCTGATTTAACAGGAAAGCATTTAAAACATCTTGAATTCAGAGTCCATTTATTGTCCAAAATGTGACTACTGTCTGTAGTCTGTTGTCAATCAATTCTTGCAGATATGGAGAAACTGCTAGGTTAGCCTGCCAGTTGTCCTCTACTTTTCTTTGAAAGTTTAGTCTGATAGGGGTGTCAGTGGCTCACTTCTTCCAGGAGGGATAGTTCCTGAGGTAATTCCACTCCTGTTATCCCAAATTCAGAAATTCTGCAGTCTTTATGCAGCACAGTGACCAATTTCAGCTGGTCCTTGTATGAGTTGCCAGAGAAACAATCCTGCAGCTAAATTCTTGAGATGGAAATTCTCAACCTTGCTCCGTGTCAATGCTGCAGCATTATGTTGCATCTGCATCATTTTATCGCACCTTGATAAAAATAGGTACAGAACAGAAACTAGCGCTGCACGCATCAGCCTTCCCTATGACACAATTCCAGTAGAAGAAATGCTTTGAGACTCTCAAAGCTTTAAGTGAGGAATGCAGAAGAAGGTGGTGTGTATCAGCAAGGCACTGCTGTCCCTGCAGTGGCCTTTTTTGAGGGCTTCGTTGTTTCTGCTGTACACAATGCAACTTGTTTTCACTGCTGTGCGGGCTGAATTGCTTTGCAATGGAAGTTAGTGATCCCTTAGGCAAAGTATCTTGCTTTGGTATTAGCTTATTCTTGAATACTATTAAAGTGATAACTTCACAGCTGCAAGTTCTAAAAAACCTTTAAAAATGAACATTTTGGAAACAAAGTGGTAAATAGGAATGAAGAAGCATGAGACCCAGCCCCCCCCCCCCCCAAGTAGAAATCTTCTCAGTCCTTTTGTTTTTCAGGTATCTTGTTGCTCCTTTTGCTTGCCACTAACCGTTTCAGAAGAAAAGTACACATGTAGGTTCCTAGAGGCAGTGCCTTGCAGCTGTAGAAAACTGAAGAATGTCACCAAACTGCTGTATTTGAGACTTAGCAGCCTTTCCCTGGTGTCATTTTTGGCTAGTTTGTCATCTTAATCCACAAGATGTGTTAGTGGTTAGAGCAGGGATGGCCAGTGCGGTGCTCCTGATCCAAAGAGCTATTCAGCAAAATAGTCTCTTGACTTTAAACAGGAGAGCAGTTCCCCTGCATGCTGGGGAAAGGACAGCTTGTGGCGTGGTTCAGGCACCAACTGATCAGCTCTCCCAGTGACTCCATCCTCTGCTATGAGAAGAGATGCAGCTGGCCTGTTGTAAATGCGCAGCACGGTCCCAGAGCCAATGTAGTGAATGTAGTCCGGAGCAGTTCTGAGGAAGTGATTCCACCTACTGCTGGGACACCAGCTTTCTCAGGTGGTCTTGGAAGCTAGTCCTGGGCTAGAGCATAGTGCTGGGAAGCAAAGGGTGTTGAGGAGCCTGATGTTGGAATGACACCAACTTGAATGTGTCCTTGTTTTCATCTCCTGGTAACTCTACTTTCAAACACTAGTGTTGGTAACCATTCCCTGTGGGTGCGTGACAACAATGTCAGTATTCATGTGGTACTGTGTTGTCTTGGGTGTATGTTGTGATGTCTGGCTTTGATGAGCAATATGACTTTCTGAGCTTGTCCTAGAGCAGTCAGGTGCTCAAATCCACAGGGCACTCTGCGGCAGACTGACTGTTAGCTTTGCAGACTGTGGGAGGGAATGACGCAGGCCTGCAAAATTCTTTCCTAGCAGTAAGAAAGCTGCTGTCATAGAGAAGAAGCATGGCTCGTCCTCTCTTTATGCCAGGAGTGATGGAGGCCACTTTTTCTGCTCTTCAGGACCTGCTGCTAGGATCGATCAGCAAGGCCCTCTTCGGGCTAGAAAAGAGGCGGTGGTTTGCAGTTAGTGGCTCGAGCACAGTAACACTTCAGCGGAGCAAAGCCAATGGGAGTTTAGAGCCTCAGGGCTACCTAGCAAAAAGTTAGTGTGTCTTACAGCCAAAACGTGGGCCTCGAAGGAGTTGAGAGGGGGATTGCTCCAAGAGGGGTTCTCGGAAGGGAGATGACATGGTGCTGCTTGGCCATGAAGGCAAATTTGCTATTTGATAGAGAAGTAAACAGTGACCAGAAATGGGCCTAAAACTTTCACACAACAAAAAGACTATAAAAGACATGCCTGTGGGACCCCAAAGTACAGCCACAACAGTCTGGAAGTTCTTCTCATATTTTAGAAGTTGTAGTCTGATTGCTGTAGTTATGTTGGCAGGTATGCTGGGAAACATGCTGTTGAGTTGGGGAAGGTGGTTAATGCTCTGTGACCTCCCAGGCTGATAAAACCTGGAAATACCTCTAAAAATTGCTGTAGTACCTGAGAGGAGGGGATCATGACAAGTGCTGGTGTAGATATATATCAACTGAAGCCAGCCTCTTGCATTATGAGCAGTCTGGTATGTTCCTCCTTCACCTCCATACTGCCGTTTCTTTGCCAGGAAAACATTTAGGCTCTTCACACACTGTCTGCCACTGGACTGATGAAATCTTATTCTCTTCTGCATATGTAGAAGTGTGCAAGCGTGGGTGTTGACAAAAAGCAGGATAGAGAATAGGCTATACCTTTGGTGGAATATGTTGGGATAATCCTTTGCCAATATTAAGTGGGGTTTCTTGTAAATTTCACAGAATTGAAGTGTTGCATAATTTTTGAAAGAACCAATCCCTCTGAAAAAAAAATTAAAAATACCGAGATAAATGAGTATGCTGATTTGAGAGAAACAAACATAACTTTACACACATAATTCAGGCTCATTAAAATCCATGGTAAGCCATGTCCAGACATGACTGGAGATGGTTAAAGGAGAGGCTGATGGAATGGTGAAGGGGTTTTGAGATTGTGGTGGGTTTTTTTTATTGCTGGCATATGAAGAATGTATATTTGCAGTGATAAATGTTTTTAAGTCCCTTTTGTATCAGGATATTGATATTTCCATAAACCAACATCCTCTGCAGTTACATGAATGGAATAATCAGGTTGTCTGGTATCAGTGAATTTAGGACTCTTCGCAGTTTGAGCTGCTACTTGAAAGCTGAGCAGTTAATTCCCTCATTTCCACTATGACTGATAGAGTTTTCCAGGATGCTGGAGGTATAAACAGCTAGCACGGGTTGTGCTGATCCTGCACTCCTTGTTTTACATGGTCTTGACAGAGTGTTGGTAATGACTGAGGTGCCGACTGTAGTTTGTTTGTTACAGAACGCTGACGTCCACTCTCAGTCCTACAAAGCTAGAACGAAATGTGTCTGCCTGTCTTTGGGGGTGGAAGGTGGAAGCCTGTGACTTGTCACGTTGTCCTCTCTGATTCGTGTTATTGTCCCTGATAAGTGTGAGAGAGAGACTTAAGACTGTTTCTTAACTCATCTTGAGTCCCTCTCAACTTCTGTTTGTATGATCTTTGCCTGTAGGGAGGAGGGGATTTTAAAAATCATTCAGTACTTCTGCATCTGTAGAGTGGTCAGCCTGAGGAAGATCTCCCTGCTATTGTCTACTCCTTTTCTTTCCTCCTTTTTTAATATCTGAGCTTTTAATGCAAATGTTTCTGGAATTATCTTCACTGCGCTCCCAAGAAGTAGTAGAGCATTATCTTTGCTTTACAGGTGGAGAACTGAAGCACAGAGATTAAATGACTAGATAACACTAGGTCTTAGACCCTGAGGCACCTTAGCCATGAGATCATTTTTAGTATTTTGTCCTTCATTTTGAGGGTTTTCTCTCACATTTTGACAGGCATAACTAACTAAAATAATCTTTACCTTGGTGCTTGGTTTCCATTTTGTTTCTGTAAAATTACCTTCTTTCTATGTAGTTAACTCGACTACTTCCAGTGCTGCTCTGTTCGGCAACCATATCATCTGCTTGTACAGTTCAGATTATTGAGCTGTGGCACCATCTGAGGGACAGGGTAGTTAACTGTTCAGAAAACCCTACAGACATAAGAGTATGAGCTGAGTGTAATTAGGGTTATTCAGAAATTCAGATTTAAACTGTCGGATGTGCGCTGAAACAGAACTATTATTATTTATTATTTAGCCTTTTGAGTAGGAGAGCGTTAAGGGTGATGTGTAAAGAGATTTAAGGATGTTATCAACTTGCAATGCTGTGTGCTCAGCTCATTGTTTGAAATGCCAAGGGTAATGTTAATGGGCAGTCCACATAATATTCTTTTAAGCATAATGTTTCCCCATTTAACTTCCTATGTCCCTGAGTTCCAATTTGCTGGCTTGCACTGCATGGGGTGCTCCATCTCACACCGTTCTGCTGACAACAGATCCATCACACAGATCAGCTGAAGCATGAAGCCAGATGAGTGCAGGGAAAGCTCAGGAAATGCAACTACTTGGGTGTATATATACTGCAAAGCTCTGAATTCTTAGCACCTGGGTTTTTTTCACTGTGATTTAAAGCAGGATTTGAAAATAAATTGTGTGTTTAAAATACCTGAAATAAACACAGTACTTGGCAGTGTTGGGGAGGAGCATTTAATTTCCTTGCTCTGACAGAGACCTGTAAAATGGATCTGTAGCCATCAGTCTTGTGCTGATCGGGTGATTAATTTAGGACATTCAGTGTGTAAGTATTACAGCTGATGAAGTTTTCTGTCTCACTGAAGACAGCATTTATACTGAATAACTGCTTTTAAATTCAGTATCACCGGAATCGATCTATTTAGACTTTGATTGACAGGCTTGAGTGCTTCACTGTGCTGACCTCCATTAAACCTCCCCCTCACCCCAAAAGGTGTTTTAAAAATGAGAAAAGTTCCAACTCATGATGACAGCTTTCCCAAAACTATCGGTGTTCAGTGCTATCGAACAGGAGCTGAGCTTGATTTCTTTCCCTAGTTCATTTGACTTTTGCATAGAGAATCCCTTAAGTCTGTTACTCTGATTGGTGAGTACGGCAGTGGGGTGGCTGGGGACAGAGCTGAACACAAGGAAATGGTTCTGTATAAGGAGCAGTGTTCCTCTTGTAGGAGTATGTTGTTTGGGATTCCCCAAACCAGAATGCTGTGGTGGCATGACAAAATGTTCTACTTAACTGCCCTTCCCTCTGAAGGTAGTGAGTTTTGGATTTTCTTTTCCATATGTTAACAAGTTATTAAAACAAAACAAAACCACACAAAACTTAAAAATGCCAAACAGTCTTTTTTACAGATGTATTTCAAATTCTATTTTAAGCAATATGTTTCCTCTAGTAAAAAAAGTCTGATATGAATATTTTCATCTTAAAAAGGTATGAAAAGATTATATGCTATATGTAATATTTATACAGTCTACCAGAATTATTTGGATTTAAACTTTAAAGAACACAAATTTAAGTTTACAGTTTAAAAACCCCCAACCTTCTGTTAAAAAAGTTTTTCTACAAATTAAGAATTTTTCTCAAAAAATATGGCTTAGTTGACTGTAGCTGTGATACAGAAAGTATAACAATAGGTAAGTACATACTGTTTTAGAAGAATGATTGTATCCACATTTTCTGACAAAATTATTTAGGAATTTCACCTTGACCCTTAAAGATAATGCCAGTTGCCATATAGGCTATGGCTGTTGATTTAAAAAGATGCTGTACTGGGTTTGTGTGGCAAGGTTTTCGTAGCAGGGGGCCTGCAGGGGTGGCTTCTGTGAGAAGCTGCTAGAAGCTTCCCCTGTGTCTGACAGAGCCAATGCCAGCTGGCTCCAAGTCGGACCTGCTGCTGGCCAAGGCCGAGCCCATCGGTAATGGTGGTAGCGCCTCTGTAATAACATGTTTAAGAAAGGGAAAACAAGTTACGGGCAGTAATAATTGCAGCCGGAGAGAGGAGTGAGAATATGTGAGAGAAACAACCCTGCAGACACCAAGGTCACTGAAGAAGGAGGGGGAGGAGGTGCTCCAGGCACCGGAGCAGAGAGATTCCCCTGCAGCCCGTGGTGAAGACCATGGTGAGGCAGGCTGTGCCCCTGCAGCCTTTGGACGTCCATGGTGGAGCAGATATCCACCTGCAGCCCATGGAGGACCCCACGCTGCAGCAGGTGGATGCCCGAAGGAGGCTGTGACCCTGTGGGAAGCCCGCGCTGGAGCAGGCTCCTGGCAGGACCTGTGGAGAGAGCAGCCAACGCTGGAGCAGGTTTGCTGGCAGGGCTTGTGACCCCTCAGGGGACCCACGCTGGAGCAGTCTGTTCCTGAAGGACTGCACCCCGTGGACAGGACCCATGCTGGAGCAGTTTGTGAACAACTGTAGCCCGTGGGAAGGACTCAAGTTGGAGAAGTTCGTGAAGGACTGTCTCCCGTGGGTGGGACCCCACGCTGGAGCAGGGGAAGAGCATGAGGAGTCCTCCCCCCCCAAGGAGGAAGGAGCGGCAGAAACAACGTGTGATGAACTGACCACAACCCCGATTCCCCGTCCCCCTGTGCTGCTCAGGGTGAGGAGGTAGAGAAAATTGGGAGTAAAGTTAAGCGTGGGAAGAAGGGAGGGGTGGGGGGAAGGTGTTTTTAAGATTTGGTTTTATTTCTCGTTATCCTGCTCTGATTTGATTGGTAATAAATTAATTTTTTTTCCCCAAGTCAGGTCTGGTTTGCCCATGATTGTAATTGGTCAGTGATCTCCCTGTCCTTATCTTGACCCATGAGCCTTTTGTTATATTTTCTCTCCCCCGTTCAGCTGAGGAGGGGGAGTGATAGAGCGGCTTTGGTGGGCGTCCAGCCAGGGTCAGCGCACCACAGATGGATGGTAAAATATGGCTGGATGGAGAAGGTCAGAAGGCCTAAGCACGTAGAGTGGTCTGAGCCAGTGCAATGAAATCAGTCTCTTAAGTGTATGATTGCTTCACGTGAAGGCCCAAAATCATGGAAAACTTCATTACAGCTCTTTACATATCTGTTGGAGAACACATCTACCTTCACATTTATACCAGTGGTACTGCAGCCACAAAAGTGGTTAATTATTGATTTGAAAAAATGGTGTGATGCTCTTAGGATGCTGCTAAGTGCTGGCAAAAAGGCACTTGAAGAAAAACAAAGCAGGATAGGTTAATACTAGCTATGTAATACAGTATTTTTTTCCCCGTGGCATGTGTGATAATGAAGTCAAGGTCCAAGCACCATGGTAGCTGGAAAATGATGACATTTTTATCAGATGTTTTCTGTTTTCTCTCCCTTTCTGGACTTGCTTACCACATAAAGTGGCACTTCTGAACTGTAGTAATGCTTCCTCTACTTGCCAAGATAAATGTGAATTCAGTGATAAAAATGGGAAATAGCTCTTTTGCGCTTTCTCATTAGTCTGCCTGTTTGCTAAATTAGCTCAGAAAGAGAAGCTAATCTCTGGGACAAGAGCAAACAGGTAGCATAGCTGTTGGCATGGTTGGCTCACTCCATTACAGATAGCAAAATTTTGGATTAAAAATAGTGTTGCCTGATGCAGCTTTTGATGCCTGATGCAGATGGCTACACAATATATTTAACTTCCAGTTAATATTGTGCATCTATTTAGAACCTTTCAGAAATGAGAAGAGATGCTGGGACCATTGCTTTTCCTAAATGTGTTTATATTAAATGAGCTATAATAAACTAGAGCAGTGGGAGGTTTATTTGAATTTTGCATGTTACTTCAGAACTGGTTAGAGCAGTAGTGTTTACATGTATTTATAAACAGTTCTAAGTAAACTTAGAAATTTGGCAGATATATGTTGTACACCCACAAAATACTTACTTCCTTTCTGTGATTTCTTCAACTTATTTTTACGCTGTACATCCCACAGTGAAAATAGTGTGAAGTCAGTAGAGGAAGGTAGTAAACATCAGTATCAACCGCTAGAGGGAGCAAGATTTCAATTATTGTAATTAAGAGTAATATAAAAATAATTATCAATTAGTACATTTTAAGGACTGAATAGACCAATAAGATCTTCTAGTTTGACTTCCTATATAAAATAGGCAGTAGAACCTTGTCAACTTTTTTTATCCATCCTCTAACTCTTGTTTGAAGTGTGATTATTTTTTTAGGTAGAAAGGCATATAACATGTAAGATTTACAGTGATGGGAAATCCGCTGTTACAATGGGTAAGGTGAAAGAATTTAAAACTGCTTTTTGTCTTGACTTCTGCAGGTTGAACCCCTAACTCTGTGTGAGGGAGGGACAGGATGGGGTTCACTGTTCTTACAACCTGTCTCCTTCCAAAAATCTCTTCCTGCTGGGGACACACATACTGAACAGCCAAGGTACTCCTTTAGCCTTGGCTAAATGGAATAAATTAAGCTTTTTAAGCTGCACACTACAGTTCAGATTTCATTATAATTTTTTTTCTTGAACTCCTCCTGACTTTTCTGCAACCTTTGGGAAATGCCACAGCTAACTGTACTTTAGTCCCTCAATGCTCAGTTGTATCATCTCCTTACTCCCATGAGAGATTTTCCTGCTTGTAGATCTGAGGGATATTTCTTTTAGCTATACCATCATGTTAAGAGCTCCTATTTAGCTGTTTATCTATGACAGTACCTAAATTCTTTGCATTGTTCCTGCCTTCCAGAATCTTGCTGTATATTATGTCTGTGGGGGTTTTTGTGCTTTGATATGACTTGATGTCTAGCAAGACTAGAATGCATGTTGTTCAAACAAGGCTGCTTTATCCAATAAGAAACTGTCTTGTTGCTGTTGTGTGCTAGAAAGGTTGTCATATTTTTTTCCAAATCACTGATAGCAATATTGAATTGTATTAAACAAAGAACATAACCCTGTATGATCCTCTAGAAACATTTAATGTGCAGTTACTTTTTCAAATCTGTTGGTGAGTTTTAATGTTTCCTGTATCATGCATAAATTTTTGTACTGTGCTAGTTAAGTTATTAAAACATTATGAGGAGATTAGGTTGAATGTTACTGTCAACTGAGATGTTTACTGACCAGACTTGAAATCTCATTTGAAACAAGATCTGTTTGGGCAGACTGTTTTATGTGTAAAACTGTGTTTAGTGGTATTAAGTATGTTAGCATACCTGAATTTATTCCTGACGGCAGCCACTATCCTGTTTGTCCTTGTAAAGGAGTGCTATGGCATGACAGCTTAGTTTCACTGTTGAAGAACTTCCAGATATTCCAAGACACTTTGAAAATAGCAGTAATTGAATGAGCAGATTAGCTAGTTCCTTTGTTAGTCTTTGGATAATAATTATCTGACTAAAAAGGCTCAACTAAACCAAAACAAACTCCTCTCAACCCATCTGCAAACTCAATCCTAATCTAACATCCTTCCAAGATGTTGATGGAACGAGAAGCATTTCTTTGTTGCTAAAAGATGTGATTACATAATCTTCCTTTCCCACGAAAATAAAAAAGATGCATTAAGGCAACCTTTTTTTCATGCTTCACAAACTTACCCTCCTTATTCAGTATGAGGCTTATGCTATTAGGATTTTACTAGTCTTAGCATCTTTAAGGAACTCTCTGTTATTTGTATTGTTGCTGGTGAACTGCATTCAGAGTACATCTTGCTATAAAATTGATAAGCCTTGAGCAGTCTGTAATGCTTTCGGGCAATGACTCCAGAACATTTTCATGTATGTTTTGAAAAATTCTGTTGCATATCAATGTAATTATCAGCATGAAGAAGGTAGGTTAGATAACTTTTGCATTGGAATACTATGCGCAAAATATTGATTTAGTATTGGTATTGCATTTTGGTTTTAAAGATACACTGTTCAACTTCCTGAGTATTTCCTGGTGGTACTTAAAATCAGTAATCAGTGTTATATAATTAAAGTGTTTCTGGGGAAGAATTTTTATTGCTGTTAATTACTGGAAGTAAATGTTAACATTTTGAAATCTTTTTTGCTTATGTATTGAATGAGACTCTTCTAAGGATGCCTTTTATAAGTTTGCTTTTGGAAATGTAATTTTCTTCAAAGCAAGGGTAGATAAGTCACCTTTTCTGACTTGAATGATGTTTTTGTCTTCAAGTGAATATAAAAGGGAAAACTTAATGGTCCTCATCACTTGTTTTGTTATGTGCTACCTTATGTAATGCTTTGTGATAAACTCATCATCCAAGTTACATCTTAAAGCATCTCCTAAGTGATGAAGTTGTCTGAGCTGCTTGTTGTTTTGGGAGTGGCTGTATAGCTGAAAACTTAAGCAACAAATGCTGTTAAGGACATGTTTGCAGGTTCTTAACTGTTGTATTTATTTATTTCTGACAACTACAGAATTCAGTGTTTTTAATTGGATACTGAGGGAGAGTTATTTACAGTTGCTGAACATGTCAATAACATTTGGTTGCAGGGAAATATATCTTAAGTGTCAAGTATGCATTTATCAGTATGCCATAGATCTGTTCCTAATAATTTTGAGTTTACATATTTTGGAACACTATCATCTGCGTTGTTCAATTTTTTTTGTCCAGTTCTACGTGGCAGAGGTGAGTAAATTGCACTGGCTTACAAAACAAGACAAAATCTGGCTGTTGAGCCTGTGTTTGTGGAGGATAAGCAGCACTGTCAGTACTGATAGTGAGAGAGGCTCCAGTTTAAGGGGTAGCTGCTGCCAAAGAAGTGGTTGTGCTGCCCCTACCTCTCTGCCTGACCATTTGCTCTATCTGCTTCCCTTGTGCTGGATCTGGTCCTGGGCTGTCCCTCACTGAGCTGATTCAGCTCACTAAATTGGGTGAGGAGGTGGCCCCTTAGCAGCCGTGTAGTACCCACTTAACTAGCTCGCAAAACCTCACTCTCCCTTGAGATGTTTGTTTTGAAATCAGGCAGTTCTGTGGCATGGAAAGTCACGAACTGCAGGCACCACTTTGGAAGCTACGTTGTTGAGGGACAGGCATTGTGAAGTCTTCACCATCATTTACATGTGCTCTTAAGGATAAGGCCTATGTTTCTTTTTATGAAGCATATTAATTTGTATAAGGTTGTTGTGGGACTATGCTGGACTTCTCACAACTCCTCCCTTCATTTCCATGCCTTCGTCGAAGTCTCTGTAGTACCTTAATATGCGTATGTCCACCAAGCACTTCAGAAAAATAAATACTCCAGTCTCCTTGCTTTCGAGCCCATGTTAGAAACAGCCTGACTAGTTAGCAGGACTGTGTGTACATCTAACTGTGCGCAGAACGCCATAGGGAGCAATTGCTTGTGAGTAGTCTGTGCCAGGTCTAGAGGTGGAATTGCCAGGGGTTTGACCATGAGAAGCCACAGTTTGAAGTGAATGATGTTCAGCATTGAACATAGAACGACACTCTGACATGACTATGATACCCTCTGTTGCTATATAAATGGACAGAAACTTTTACCTAGAATTTCTTCACTCCTTTCTGCTTTTGCAAAAATCCAACTTGTCAGATCGTGAAATGTACATTGCAGTAGCCAGGTCTGTGTAATGGCTTCTGGTTGTACACAGAAGGATTAAACTTCTTTTCCATCAGAATTTGTCTACTTTTTTCAGGTGGGTCTTTGCCCACAGTACAATAGGCTAGTCTTGCTTCATTTTTGAAAGTTTTTAGGGTATGTTTCAGAATTGGAGGCTTCACATCATTGTTGATAAAGTGGTAGAGATTTTCACAAAGAAATCGTGATCTGAATTACAGCCTGGCGTTGCAGGAGAAAAGATTGCTAATTTTTGGTCTTGATATGAAACGAGTTTTGACCTTCATGTTCCATGATCACCCCACATGTGTGTCCTGTTTTCGGTTGGGATAGAGTTAATTTTCTTCCTAGTAGCTGGTATAGTGCTGTGGTTTGGATTTAGTAGGAAAAGAATGTTGATAACACACTGGTGTTTTTAGTTGTTGCTAAGTAGTGTTTATACTAAGTCAAGGATTTTTCAGCTTCTCCTGCCCAGCCAGCAAGAAGGCTGGAGGGGCACAAGAAGCTGGGAGGGGACACAGCCAGGACGGCTGACGCAAACTGGCCAAAGGGATATTCCATACCATGTGACATCATGCCCAGTATATAAACTGGGGGAGTTGGCTGGGAGGAGCGGATGGCTGCTCGGGAACTAACTGGGCATTGGTCAGCAAGTGGTGAGCAATTGCATTGTGCATCACTTGTTTTGTATAATGTAATACTTTTAGTATTATTATTGTCATTATTAGAATCATTATTTTTCCTTCCTTTCTGTCCTGTTAAACTGTCTATCTCAAACCACGAGGTTTTTTTTTTTCGATTCTCTCCCCCATCCCACTGGGTGGGGGGAGCATGCGAGCAGCTGCGTGGTGCTTAGTTGCTGGCCAGGGTTAAACCATGACAATGTAATGTGCTTGGCTGAGTTACAGAAACTGAACTGCTTTTGTTACTCAGGGGGGGAAGGTACTCCTTTAACTGCCTCTTAGGAAGGGTGAGGTAAGGGGAGAATTTGCAGGGCAATGGGGACACTGAAACTTTTCCTGCATGATAGGTGGAAGACTTTGTTGTTATTCTTTAGCCAGTGCTGTTCACAATATCAGATAGGTAAAATTCCCTGGTTTCATGATTATGTACAGTTCTTTCTCCAAACATGTCGATTACAGGCAAAAACTTGTGTACATAGCAGAGAAGATGAGGTAGTGGAGTAGGTGGAGGAGGAGATGTTTCTCAGTGCTTACGTAGAGATTTGGGAATTTCTTTCTTAAGAAGTTTTAAGAAAGGAGGGTTGCCAGCCGTGCTTGCCTTCACATGAACCTTTAAAACTTCACACTCAGTATGGGCAAGCATGCCTCAAAGCAAAAAGAAATGGATGAGAGGTTTTCTGTTACTGGCTACAGTAGATGTGAATACTACTTCTCCTCTTAATGGAGGAGTATAAAAACAGCAGGCATGCAGGCTGGCTGGGAAGCGCCCTTCTGCTGAGCCCTCATGAGGGGCACAGGCTGAGATTGGCCTGAGTATCAGCTTCTGCAGCCATTTCAGCCTTACTTGTACAAGAAAGTCTCACCTGAGACCTAGATGGGGCTGTTTTCCCTTCTCATATGGAACTGGTCTCTTCTAAAATTAAGACACCTTTACAGAAGTGTTAGATGATTCTTGTGTTTGATCAGTGTTAAACTGAATTGTTTACAGTGGCGCGTCAGCAAATGGTGTCTGGGGATTTGTACTAAGGCCTTTGGTGGTAGCTGCTGTGTGAACACCTTATTAAATGCCTGTCTGAACCCATTTCCTGAATGTGATAGTTTGTACCTGTAACTGGTAAAACTATCCCAAGAAAATATTCCTCTGTACCGCAAAAATAAACATGTTTTAGTTTGTTAGAGGACACTAGTGCCTTCCTTGCAATGCATATTTCTGGAGGCTTTTTAAAATGAGGGCTAATACTGCAATGTTCTGTTACATGCTGAGCTGGTATCCTGAGAGCTGTCCCATCCTGAGTGTCATGTGAGCCCTTCCAGCTCTGGTCTGCAGCATTCTGTGCCACAAGTTTTCTTTCACCCAAGTGATAAACTAGTCTGTATTTTCATCAGGTTTTTCTTTGTTTCCCATGATTTTCCTCTTACTGTTGCAGACATCCTTGTGTAATTTAACCACAGTGCTACATAATTTCTCTGAGTGCAGTGCTGCCAGCTATCACAATAGTGTTTTTCTACGGTACAGCTCCTACAATGTTGAGATTATGCAGGAATCTTGCTTTCAGTAAAATAAGTAAACAGTCTCAGCACAAAACTTGCAGCATTCTTTCCATAACCATAAATGTGACCAAGGCCCTTAAATGTGACCCTTAGAGAAACGAGAAGGCAAATGGAAATTTTAAGTATGTTAAACCTCATAATTTTTTGAAGCCACAGTAACTTTTTCTATACCTGACCACCATTGCTTCCAACAGCTCGAGTTTATCATTACTGAATGACAATGCAGTATAGTAGTAATTTTAGAAACACTTTTATTTGTGTACTGCAGAAATGTGAGGAAAAATACTAGTCTGGACAGAGGTGCAGAGGGAGAGACGAGCGGGCTTGAGGGTGGTGCTGGAATTAGGAGTGAAAAGACTGAGGACAGCAGCCAGCACACATGGGGCTAAAATGAGAAGTAAAGCAAAGGTGGAATGATGAGGAGGGAAAAAAAAAAGTCAAGAAAGCAAACCAGCTGAGCTGGGAGGCAGCTGGGGAACGGCAAAGAGAGAAGCAAAGGAAGAAAGTTGGGAGGAGGAAGAGGAGGAAATGACTCAAAGTACCTGAGGGATTAGGTCACTGTTTTGAGTGGAAAAGGTACTCAAAGCCTTTCCGTACCCTTCTTTTGCCAGTCTATGTTTCAGGGTAGCTTTCTCAAAAGAGAGAGCTGGTAATGGAGGTAGGTGTTCCAGCTTTCTGTGGCAAACGCCTAGCGTGTGGAGTGGCAGGTAGCCAATATGAAAAACAGTAATTAAGTACCTGTACGATAAGTTCTCCTGGGATAAGCACGAGGTCATCGTAATGACCTAAGTACACTGTACATTTAAACAGAACGTCAGCGGTCTTTACTTGCTGTTTCCAGCTGAGTAAAGCGTGCCACCTGAGCGCAGCTGGTGGGCTCTGCTGCGGGCAGTTTCATAGCCATCTGCTGCCGGAACCTTCTGGGCGTTGCACTTCTGGGTTTCTCCGTGCGAGGCACTGCCCGTGTTTGCCGTCACTCTGAAGCGGGCCAGGCGCAGCGGCTGCGCGGGCTGGGCCTGCGGCGCTCGCACCTGGCGCCGCCGGTGGACGGAGGCGGCAGCTGCCGGCCCGGTGGCCGCTCCCGCGGCGCCCGCTTCGCGCACCGCCGGGCCGGGGCGAGAGGTCCGCCCGCCGCTCTACCAACCGCCGCCGGGCGGGGGGCGGGCGGGCAGGAGGCGCGGGAGCCGCTGCGGTGGCGAGCGGAGGAGAGAGACGCTCCTGCGGCCCGGCCCCGCCCACGGGCGCGAATGGTGGCTGCCGGGGCGGGGCGGCGCCGGGCGGGGCGGGGCCGGGCCTTGCGGAGCAGCCGCACGGGAAAGTTGCGGTGGGTCCGAGTTGCTCTTAGCTCCTCTCTGCTTCCTCCCGCCCGGCGGCCGGCTGGCGGGCCGGCTCGCTCCCTCTCTCCGCGCTCTCAGTCTCCTGAGAGCGGTCGGGGGCGCTGTCCTTTCCTCCTCCTTGTATTATGGCACTGAGTTTTTAGGGATTCGAAGGCAGGGAAATGGATATGTCGGACCCAAATTTTTGGACGGTCCTTTCCAACTTCACGCTGCCCCACCTGAGAAGCGGCACCCGCCTCCGCCGGACGCAGAGGTAAGGCAGGCTGCGGGGGGCGGCGGGCCGGCGCCCTGGGGGCGCAGAGCGGCGGGCTCCCGCCCGCTGCCAGGTGAGCGGCGCTGGCCCGGGCCGCCGGACTTCCCGGTCCCCGGGCGGGCTGCGCGGGCGGCAGCAGAAGCCCCTGGAAGGGCCTCGGGACTCTCGGCCTCTTGGCTTCTCCTGGTCTTAAACTGCGAGAGCTGCGAGACTCTCCTTGAGAGTCCGTTGGAGTTCTTCTAGTTTGTTTTTTTTTAAACCAAACGCTGTGTATTACTGTGCCTCCTTTTATAAGACGTTGTTTTGTTTTCTCCTGCCCTTCCACCCTCCCCCCCCCTTTTTTTTTCTCTCCTTAAAGACACTTTCAGCTTGCTCTCAAATATCTGACCTTTTATCTGGAGTAGATATACTTTATATGGACAACTCGGGATAGCCTACTTTGTTCGGTGTTCTTAAAGAGACAGGTTTGTGTAACTACTTTTTTAGACAGGCTAGCTGACGTTTGTTAATACAGGAATGACCTTTTTATTTTTGTAGCATTTTCATTATTGCCGGAAGGGAAAAAGGTTTGGAAATAGTAAATGCTAAGTAAAAGTTAAAGGGTTGTGCCATCAGTGGACGGAAGACTGACAAGCTTTGACATCTTGGTCATTTTTGGTGCCGTGGTATCTCTTGCAGTTAAGTATACGCCTCTATCAGAAGGAGTAACAAAAGCTTATAGAAGTTTGTAACTTTGTTCACTGGTACCCAGTGTGCCATTTTGAGACATACTAGTTGTGGTGTTAAATTACGATACGCTCTGTTTGTGAAACTACCTTGAGTATTAGCTTATGTGTTATCTTTGGAGAACGTGTGTGAAATGTTTCTTCTCCTGCTGGCTGAAAAGCTGGCACAAAGCAAGCAGGATAGAGACCTAGCAGAGCTGGCCGTTCCTAAGCCTTAAGTATTTATGTACTGATGTTTTTCAAAAGGAAAAAATGTCTGTCTGTTGAATGACAGAAAGTTAAAATAAGAAAGTCAAGTGGCCTATTTCACGTCAATGCAAAACTCTTCCTTCAGTGTATATCTATTCTTTATGTGTCTAACTTGGGGTATCTGTAAGTGCTGAGTTATTTTATAATTAATTATTATCCCTCTCTTTTAAGTAATTTTTTTACTTTTACGTAGCATCAACTGAATGTCCAAATAGGCCTCATGCATTTTTCTGCTGCAAACGTGTCAATGTTTAAAGAGGGAAGCATGCTGGGGCTTTTTCAAATTGTCTTCGCTTTTCTTACTCAGGTAGCTTTGCACCTATGTGAAGACCTAAAAATAACTTTTATAAAGCGTATGGCTGCATGGCAGGTCGAGGAGAGAGAGTTGGTAGACTTCACAAGAAGCATGAAATACACATGTACCACTTGTTTTTGTGTTGGTTTTTTTTTTTAATATTTGGATGCCTTCCTGCTTTTCAAACACATTTAATACTATACTGGGTTTGTTGAAATATTTAAAAGAATTTTTAAAGCAGCATTGAATACTGTCTCGGCATATCATATATGGCGAATCAGTGAATAGTACATGCCATATGCAGTTGTGTTTTATGTATTACAGGGTTATTCAATATTTAATGCCCTCTCTGTAGCAAAATCAGTATGTCACAGCATTGTGAAACTAAAAAGCCAGCAGTGGAGTTTCAAGGCTGCTTACTCTCAATGGGCCCAGATACTCTCCTTTCTCAGGCTGGTTCTCTCATCTGGATGGGGAGCTCAGCATCTGCTGCATTGCCATCTCCAGGGGAAGGCTGACTGGCCTGCTTCTTCAGCTCTCTTCTTAAAGGTGGACCTGTCCCCTGCACACCTCTACTCATAATTCATCTACTGATGTAAATGATAGATCCCAGAGTGATAAAACTGTCAGAAGCAAAAAAACGCAATAGGGACAGTGCAGATTCTCCTAGTTCTGCTGCAGAAATGGGCTTGGGTTAATTAAGGTATCAGCTGGGTCTACATGTTCTGAGCTGTATCTCATCTGGACTGTCTTCACAGGCTCACAGTCAGCCATAGACCCAACTGTTACATGAAAAGACTGCATGGATAGCTGCTTACTTGCCACAGGATGCCTTCCCTTTCTGAAAGAGTGCTGCTGGGTAGTGATAGCTGCTCATGTTTTGTATAGCTTTCCAGGCATTTTAGAGGACCAAAGAGTAGGCTATGAGTAGGCTTGAAGGGAGTCTAGTTTCTGTGATCTGAATCTTCTGGCTGTGCTTAAGTGAAAGTTTTGGGTCCACTGATTCAAGAGAGTTTTTTTTCTTAATAATAACACTGCCTATGAAACTGTTGTCCAGCTGATGACAAGCCTTGGTGCTTCATGAAAACTTTACAAGGGATGTTCATTGTTCTTTCTGGTTGTATCCACAGTTGGCTTTGGGACTCCTTGCCAATGTGAGAGCATTAATTTTATGTTTTGGTTGGGCATTTTTGCCTCTTAGGTCCTTTTGCCTGTTCGATTACTTTTACCTATACTACCAGGATTCTTGTGGCCTCCTAGGCCCTATCCTTTCTGTGAGCACTATCCTACTTTCTTGACACTTGGGATAATGAGAAAAGTCTGCTAGTACTAAGAATTTTGTTTCTTTGTACAGATTTACTTAATGTAGGCATTTATGTCTCTTTGCGGTTCTAAGAAGTAAAGAATGAAAAGATAGTCCATTCTCCTTCAGGCTGCAGTGTTGAGCCTGGCAGCTAAGTTATAAAATGGACATAAAACTCAGTTTATGGCCTTATTTGCTGACTGAATTCTTTCATTAAGATTTTTTAACTTCTCTTTCCCAACACTAGACTTAGGTGAATTTCAATGGCAGCAGCTCTTTCTGGAAGTGATAGCTGAACAAGAAATAGCGCAGCCTGACTTTCAAGTCATGGAGTGGGTTTTCAGGACTGGTGGGTAGAAAAATTCTCTCCAATTTATAAATTCGAGGCATTTGGTATTCAAATCACTGAGCATATAAATAGCATGGATTATACCATGTGCTTTTACACAGAAGTATGTATACCACCATGTGTTAACTTCTTTTTCTGTTGCTGTAGGTATGTGGACCCTTCATAGTACTAACTCCAAATTCCTGCCTGAAATGGCATCATCTGGAGCAGAGAACTAGAGGCGGGGGTGGTGTCTCTGTCTATGTGTATACATTTATTTATATAGATTGATGTGTAGATTTATGTATGGGTAGATGTGTGCACACACACTTTTTTCATATGGAAAAATCACTAAATAGTTTCTGCTTCATTCTATGCTATGTATGTAGTTCTCTCCTGCCACTTTCTGTCTTCTGTCTGATCTTTGTGTATCTTTTACAAAACTGACAAGCCAGTGATTCTTTCTTTTTTTGTGTGCTTTTCTCTTGCTTCTTTGTGGTAGTTGCACTGAAACAATGTTATTACAATCATTCTTCCTTTGAGTCAGTGTGGGTTGTTTTTGGGTTTTTTGTTTGTTTTTTTTTTTTTTTTCCAAAGGCATGGAATTATGAATGCTTGCCCAATTGCTTCTCAGCCAAAGTAGACTCCTGGATGATTTGTGTTGAAACTTCATGTTATTTGTGTACAGTCACTGAAGTGGTATTTAGACTTTCCTGATACGGGATTAAAATATTCGTTGGTCATCAAGTAATAGTTCATACATTCTAACAGTTCATAACAATTTCTGAAACGTTAAAAACAAAGGAAAATTATAACTTTTAGTGGAAACTCAGAGAATAGAGTTGTCAAACTTTGTTGTAGTTTTATTAGTTTTGGGACAGCATGCTTCCTGGAAAATATTGAGCAGGCTTTTTGAACTTCTCTGAGTTGGTAGTTTGAATAGATGCAGTGATTCTAAAATCATGATGTAAACTCTTGCTATTGGTTCTTGTATAGATCTTCGTTTTGTCCTTTGTCAACATAGTACTATGTCTAAGTATACTATAAATGGATTGTTTTATTTAATAATAGGTGTTAAAGGTGGTCCTGTTGGTGACATAAGAAAACCAAGCACACTTACTAACATAAAAGCAGCCACAGAAATGAAGTATAATTGTGTTGATGCCAGCTGAATCTGTCTGTACTCCAGCTTGAGTTATTTTACTTTTGTTACATAGGTGTAAACATCAGTTAAAAGTTAAAAAAGGGTTGCTTTTTGCTGTATTTGTGTTATTTTTAATGTATGTTTTGGAGTGTGGTGATTTGAAGAGCTTTACCTCTTCCTTACATTCAACCCCCTTCATTCACCTTGATTCCTACATGCAAGAGAGGGAGCTATTATCTTAATAGATGTTGAATAAGTTTAGAGAGATCGTTGTCCCAAAACCGTGGGGAATAAGAAATACATCGGTGCAGGCTATCTGTGCTTTCAGAACATGTTGTCATTGAGTATGTTTTGTTAGAAGTTAACCTGTTGGACTAATGATCCCACTGCTTTCTGTGCTACATAGTGAAGTGTTAATGTATCTTGGTAATTGTATTTCCTTTCATTCACAGTAACGGCTGTGTGTTAGGGGTATAGTCTTACAGTCTCACCATCAAAGTGAATATTTTGTTTTTATTCTGGTTGGTTTACTTGGCCAATCTTTTTGTTCAAGCAGTTAATGTATTTCAAGTTCTGCTTACAATCTGAATGTTGGCAGTGATCAGTTTTCTCCAATGAGCCATCATTGTTTCTTAGCTTCAGCCAGACTGGTGAGGATTCATCTGGTCATATTCCTGTTCTTTGCTTAGTTTTTACTCTGAAAAAATCCCATTTTGTTAGAATTAAGTCGAGATCTTTAGGATTTGACCAAAGGATCTTACTGTAGAAAACTTGAGGAAAGCTGAAATAAGAGCAAAATAAAAAAAGCAGCTTAGGAAAGTGCTGGAACATGCTGAAAGAAGCTGTAATTTTTTTCTTTTTTTTTCCACCGTTGTGGTTAACGTCTGCTGTTACACAGTAGGAGACAGTCTTTGTCTCTCTTACCCAGGGAATCAAAAGGACAGTAATCCGGACATCCCTTCATGAGCTGTGGTGGTTGGGCACATCACATGATGTCGGCACATTACACAGAGATTCAGTCCACCCACTCTGTTGAATTTGACTTACATCTGCTATTGATGTTCTACAGAGCCATTACAGTTCTTGCTGTATTAGAAGTTTACTGATCCTTCTCAAATGTAATTTTTAAGCACACAGGAGCTCACTGAGGCAGTGGTTAATAGTTGCCTCTTCTGCTGCACCTTCTGTCAGAGAGCTTCAAACTTCTGGTAGCAGTAAGCTGTGTACCTGGTTGTGTGGCTGCACATACTGATTGATGGGCTTGCCTCTGGTAGTTCTTTGTCAAAGCTGGAAATGGTGGACGAGTGGATTTCAGGGTAGGTTCACCGTGAATTTGTTACACGTGTCAGTGTACGTGGCTTACAAAGTGGGAGACGTGAGTGGTAATGATTTAGTTAGTTATGAGACATGAAGTCATTCAATATTTTGAGCCACTGTGTTTACAATATGAAGATACTGCTAACTGATTTAGGTTGAACATTTTTAATGAAGCTTATTAAATGTGTCACGCTAATTTAATAATGGTGTAAAACTGTTTAATGTTGCGTGCAGTTCTTCTGTGTATATTGCCACACTATCTGTAGGCTGTAGACCTGGATCAGGATGTCACATTACATGCCATTAGAAAAAGTTTTAGTAGGAGATAGATTCGTTGGAAGGGACACTGTGGTGGCACCAGGGCAGATGCGTATGTGCCATACTGTATTTCCCAAACGGAGGAAAAACAGAAAGTTTACGTACCTTTGATTCAGCCTTATTCAACAAGTGTGTCGCATTCAGTGATGGTTCCTGGATTTTCTCTTGGGAACCTTCCAGAGGATTTTTGCCTCTGAACCTTCGAAAATTCACTAACTGCAGTAATTGAAATTTGAAAACCCTCCACAAGAATATATAGTATTAATACATAAAATTGTGTCTAGGCATAATATGCAAGTGTCATATATTGGACTCTGAATTTCATCTGATGTGGGAGTCTACTGTGTAACACCGTGCGTGGTTACCTGACTTAATTTTTCATGTGGGTTAAATGTACACTGGTAGATGGCATTTAAGGAGATCACTCACACTTAATATACTTGGCATTTTTCTATCCATTTCTGAGACCACATACTTCTCAGCACTAATGTTTCAGTCTTTTTTTTTTTTTTTGGTAGCAGTGCATATTCGATACATATTAGTATTAGTTAGATCTACTTCAGTAAACTCTTCCACCTGAATAAAGCCGAGATAAAAAAAAAAAAAAAAACGCACTTCCAGTGCAGCCTTAAATCTCATGGTAGGTCAGTTCTGTGGTTTTATTTAAAATGCTCAAACGAAATCGAGTAGTAGTGAACTAGAAAACTCTTTTGGCATGGTTCCCAGTAAATACAAACATATCTCAGAAGTACTGTAAACTGGAATAATTCCCAGATTGATCTACCCAATAGAGAGACTTCAGAAATACAAACTGCATGTTACTGGTATTCCTGCCACTGACAGATGAGTACAAAAATATTGGGGTCACGCCAGAATAAATATATTGGCTTTTTCGCCCTTTCAGTTAGCAGTGGTCTTCCCTAGATAATTGTTTAGGAATAAGGAAAACCGTCATGCTCTATTGTTCTTGCAAGATTATAATTATTGTTGTAAGTAGAATCTGTTATTCCCATGAAATACTGGCATGGTCAGTTCGGTGATTAGAAAGTAAAAACTGCTGCAATTTCCTTATCCCACCCATTCTTTTTTCTGCATATGCAGTAATTATGTAGATGTTCTAGCATGTAACAGCCTGCTTTTGATCTCTATCATTTGGCTTTAACATAGGTTTAAAATCATACGTTAAAGAAAAGTTGTTAAAAGGTTACCCATTAGTGGATCTTTTTTTTCCCCCCCTCATAAAAATGTTGAAGATGATGTCAAATGAGGCACTGCTTACTGGTAGGAAAATGGCTATTTATATGGGATCAAAGTGTCTGTCTTTTCTAACTAGACTGGTTTAAAACGTAGTTATTAACTTCCAAATGAATTATGGGGAAATCAAGGATACATATATTCAGTTTTATTAAAAAAAATTAGTTGTGTAAGCATTTACATGTAAGCAATTTTTAAAATCTGTGTTAATGGTGGGTAGATGAAGGTAGTCCTGTGTAAAGTCAAGGGTGTTGATTATTGAAGAAATACCATTCCTAATGCTGCTTAATTGGCTGAAACAAATAATAATGTGAAGTGTTATGTGCTGAAATGATATAGTTTAATAAAAAGGTATATACCCTCAGTCCTCGTAGTGCTTGATTATAGCAATGTATTGCAGAGTTTAAAAAACATTATTTCTCTCAAGGCAATAAGGTGGTTGTAAAACAAACTGTTTCTTCTGTGTGTGTCAGTAAGGGAATACATCAGTCTGAACATTTTTTTATGTGTCTGACAAAATTCCCATTTTTTGTTTTCAGGGGACTTGCGTGAATGTGAGCTTACCTGTTGCAAGGTTGGAGAGGAAATGTTATCAGTATTTTTGTTTATTTTCATATGTATTAATATATATGTATATACATATACAGGCTGTAAAAAAAATATACACACAGAAGGGTGCACAGACACTTGTATACATAAATACTCAAGCAGTAGCTGTAAAATAATACTTGTTGAGAAGCTGAATGAGATTGATACTATGAGGTCAGTTCAACAATCGGAAAAACTTATTTTTCTTACTTGTGCTTTATTCAAAGGCACATCTAGGCATAAATAGGATAGACACTTTTCCATCTACGAGGATGGAAACTATTTATGCTGTTTATAGCGTGCATTCGTACTATAGCTTTTGAAAAGTTCCAAAGTGCAGCCATTTATAATGTTGTTTCTGGGAAATGTGGATTGTCTTCCCAAATTGAACAAGACTCTCAGCTCTGTTCCACCACTGGAAGAAGCTGGTTTATTTCTTTGAAGTTTTTGAACTTGACTAATTCAAACTAGTATAGCATTTACATTGTGAAATACCATGATATCTCTCTCTTTTTCCCTTAAGAAATAGAAGGATTCACTTCATAATAAATTTTTTTTTTTTGAGGTAATTCTATGGATATCGGTTTCATCTGGAGCTCAACTTGAGAGGGCTAATAAATTAAAAGTTACTTTGTTTGAATGCTGGTACTTGTTATCTGTCATTGTTTTAAGTAGCACTCAAGATGTTAATAACTGAAGCAGTAGTGGAGGATAGACTTTTCTTTATTCTCCCCAGCTGTTTTCCTGCCTGCGTTTGGGAACACTGTGTAGTCAGTCTCCCCTCTCTGGGCTGCTGGGCCCCCATCCTGTACGAGATTTGGCACAAGCTTCTGAACAGAATCCCACTTCTCACAAGAGAGATTTGCACATGTGGAACAACTTGCAGTGGTTTTTTGACCCTTTGCTTTTTTCATGTGTACCAGGGAGAGGGGAGTTTATATAATAGTTACTTTTTTTATTAAAGCTATCCATCAGAGATGGATTTCTATAAGAAGCCTTTACTTTGTTTTTGAAATACGTTTAAATATGATGCTTTTATGCATCAGTTTTAAAACCTAAAGTAGTTACAGCGAAGATGGGTACAGTAGTTTGAACTAGCTGAGCTTCCTTTGATAAATCTGAGTATAATGAATCAGCTCCTAATTTAAATTCTTCTTATTCTTAAAATTCTCTTTGGACAACTGGTATTATCACTTTTTGGATGAACTGCTGGAATTCTCTGGAAGGATATTCCTACATAAAAATATACAGAAATCTCAAAAGTAGAAAACAAAAGGAAGGTGGTCCTCAGAATAGCGTATTTTGTAACTATGTACTTCAACCCCGAAACCTCCCCTCCTCAATTCCAAACCAAACTCTAATGGAACGTCAGAACTTGTTGGTGTGCCTGATGGATGCACAGAAGTCTCTGTAACTGAGAGGCAGGACCTTCTTCCAGCCAAGAGGAGGTGGCATTCTGGCTAAATGTCCCAGAGATGGCATTGCAGTGGTTGCAAGAAGCATCTCTTGCACTCTGGATAGCTAAACAAAAGTGAGGGAAGGTGACCCCGAAGGGAGTTTGGAGAGTGAATGGAACATGAGAGAGGAAAATTTTGCAGGAGGGTTGTAGAAGATGCAGTGCTGTGATTCAATGAGAGGACGTGAAACCATAGAAAATGGAGCTTCCCTGGTTCTTCTTTTGACAGAATTATTTGTAACAGACGTGTCGTTTAATTTAACAATATATAGGTTAATATCAATGAGCTTAGCAATCTAGAGTGAAATTCTGCCTTCAGTCATGGATGTTTCCTGTTGATGACAGTCCATGCTGACTGAGAGAAGGCAAAAATCTTTATCAGAATTTTTAGTTGATAAATACATCTGTACAGATGTAATGTAGTTCAAACATAAACTTAATAATGCAGTCCTTGATGAAAGGGAAGTTAAATACTGATTATAAGAATAAATCAGACTTATGTTTCTACCAACAGATGCCTTGGTGTTTACCAGAATTTGTTGTCAGGACATGTTTTCATAGTGTAAATCAACACATGGCTTTTTTTATTCCCTTTTATGGAAACTGGAAGGAGGATGCTTGCACGTTAACTCATTCATCTGACAATGCTGTTCAGTGAGAAGTCGTAATTAACTAATATCCTTTGTGATAATACTGTTAACCCTCTCAGAGTTAACTAATAAAAAGTAGATTGTGTACATTTGTTTTACAAATTTGCTTTTTCAGTGAGTCTAGGCCTGTCTAGCTTGTTCTTATGCATGGGTATGTCAAGGGAATTTCAGTAAGTGCTGTAATAGTAGAAGCAAAGGCGGTCAGACAAGTCCAATATGCTCTATTCACCTTGTCTACGAACACCCCACGCAAAAGGATGATTATGTCAGTTCACTGTACCATCAAGTCTTACCAGAAGATCTTCCTTTTCCTTCCCCCCACATAATGGACAAAGAAAATATGTAACACATTTTGTAAGTAAGCTTGTATTTTATTTTTTTTCTTACTTGAGGCTCGGTGATTTGGCTTCTTCCCTGGCCCTTCTGCCATGTTTTGGTGATGGAACTGTTGTGTTTGGAGGCATCTGCTCCCCATCTGTGACCTATGATTAATGAGAGAACATGAGTTCTGTTGGGAAATACACTTCTATCTCTTTTTTTCCTTTCTGCTTGATTGCGTCTCGTGCTATTCTGTCTTGCCACATGTCAAAATATTATCATCTTTTGCAAGGCTTTGATTTCTTTTGGTGGAAAAAAATTTAAAACCAAAAAAACAAAACTTCTTCCTGTCTTTTTTTAAGTTTGAAAATTAAGTTTCTTCATATTTTTTCTTACATGTCTTCGTCAAATCTTAGAACAGCGAACTGCTTTTTTTTTTTTTCCTTTTCTGTAAAGGAAGTGTTTCAAAGGAAATACAAAACATACTAGAGTGTATGAATATACTAGGTTATTTTATTAAACATGCAAATTGTTTGTGTAGGTCAGACCTAAGCATTCAGTATTATCTATAAATTAATACCTTTTAACCATCATGTGTTTCCTTCTTCTGATTCATAAATTATAAGGCAAGAAGAAACCAGTAGGATCACCTACTCTGGCAGTCTACAGGAAACAAGACACAGAGTAATAGTGTTAGAGATTTAGTAATTTGGCCCTCCCAGTCAAGGTAATGTGTTTGTTTAATCATTGACAAGTTTGAGAAAATCTGAAAGGTTTGCCACTGTTCTGGCCAGCTTTCTTTTGATTCTTGTTGTTCCTTAAGTGAGCTGTGTTTTACCACTACTAATTTATTGCTGATGCTATTGTCTCTCCCACTAACCTTAGTAATGGCCTCAGAGACACTGGGCCGGTCTTTTTATAAACATAAAAAAATGTTCTGTACGTTCTTTGGGACTGTGACTGGCTAAATCCAGTCCAAGGGTCAACAGATGGATATTAATAGAAGCAAACAGTCTGAAGAGAGGTCCAAAGGACTGTCTGCGTTTTCTGCCTCAGTTGGTATGGAAAAATGAATTTTCCCTTCAAGTCCTTCTGAGGGAACAATAACATTGTGTTTTCTAAAAGGCACCTGCCCCAGGAAGCTGGCCTATGGACCAACAGTACGGGGTGGCTTCTGTCCATGCTGGGAGCGCTTGGCCCAGGTCCCAGTGGGAGTGTTGGGCATGTGTAAGAACATGGGTGGGGGGAGTCATGTGCTGCTTTTCTCTCTTGGGTGGGCTAGACTGTCTGTAAAGATGGAAGTGTGTGGGAGTTGTATGAAGGAGCATGTCCTGCTGAGGCGCTGTTGGAAGACTGTAGTGCAGTGGGAGGCAGAAGTGTTGCATTGGTCTTGTTCATATAGACTCTAAGAAATGATCTGTAGAGCTGCTCCCAGGTTTCATTTTGCAGGTAAATAGCTGGATCATTCCAAAACACGGTACAGGAATGAAGTAAAGCGCATGCAGTACAGACAATCAGAAGAGTAGGGTCCAGGAGCTAGAACATCATATGTGGCAGGAACACCCAGTGCATACTAGAAATCCAGCACCCTAATGAAATGAGACCTTGCTGAACATAGTTTTAGTATGGGGGTAGCGCGTGCATGTACAATATTAGACTATCTGCCAAGTTTTAGATGATTTGAAGTCACATTTTAGGCATTATTTTTTTTACACAAAGGTGTTGCTATTCTAATAATACACATATTAAACGTGCGTGTAAGATACAAAATTATGAAAGTCAGTGTAATTACCCTATTTTATGGAAAAACTCATATGAAAAAACATTTTTTAGTTGTGGACATTTGTCCTGTTCATTTCACCTGAACAGTTTGTACTGCCAAAAATAATTTGTTTTTCTTCTCTGCAAGCTTTGTATTTTTACAAAACCGCTTTTCTGATAGATAGCAAGATTCCATAAACATAAAACTCATAAACCATGAGTGGATGACTTCACTTACCACTACATGATAGCCGTCCTGAGGGCAAAGGCAGCAAATATTATCAACACAACTATTCAAGATAAGTAAAGGCAAGTAAGTATAGGACTTCCACTTCAAATACAGTAGAAGTCCAAGTAGTTAAAATATAATTTTTTATAATATGATTTGGAAGGAATGTAGTGCTTTATGTTCTTAGGATAAGAAGTGTGCAGTATCAGATTTTTTGGTTTTAAGGCATTTGGGTTTTAATTGTTATTTTATGAGAGCAACTCCCATTAATGTACTGACTTTTGCATTTATTAGGCAATGGATTCTTATAAGTCCTGTCAAAAGTGAGGGCTACTGTTTTCTCATAAAAATGTTACAGAACAAGGGAAACTGATTTGGAAGGTAAATTTGCTCCTGGCTTTGACTTGGCTATGATTATGAGGGGACTGAAACAGATTTTGGACCAGTCTCACGTTTCTTTCTTTTTCTTGAATCCTCTGACAGTGGTGTTGACAAGGCATAAGACATTTTCCAAACAAAAGCGAAGACTGCAGAAATGGTGGGTTTATCCTTTCTGCACATCACTTCTTCAGGCATACTTCTGCTGTGATGCAAATAGAAACCTTAAATTAGCTAATGGGCTAATGGGCCGGATGAGTAGTGAGGTGATTACTCTTCCTGATGGCCAAAAATTGTAGCACACCCTTTTCTGTCACCTTACTTCATCCACACCCTATTCTAACCTGTTGGAGATGTTTGTCTCATCTGTGTGTTATACCTGGATTTTCAGACTGTGTAAGCTCTTTCCAGCAGAGGCTATGATTTGTTGTGTTCGTACGATGTCTAGAAAAATGAGGACTCGTAGCGCTATTGCATATATAAGCAGTAATAACGCTTCTCATCATTGGGCTCTTTTGCACGTTGGACTGAGTGGTTTTGTTCTTGAGAGTAGAAAATAGGGGGTTTTATCATTTATGACAGATCTTCCCTCAAAACAGTTTTTCTTTAGAAGTCTTGGAACAAAGCTGACCTACTCCAGTTTTCCAAAGTTTCTACAAATTGGCTCCATTGCAGCCTAAAGGAGGAAGGCTACAGTCTGAAATCCTTGTACAGTTTTGAACAACAACAAAAATCCAGTCATTACTTAGTTTTAGATAAAATCTAGAGTAAGAACATCTAAAATAATCATTTATCCCAAAGACTTTTTCAACCAAAAAGCACCATTGTATCTGCCTGTAGTGGCATAGTTGTTTTTTTGGGCTGGGAGGAATACCACATGGCTGTAGGGACATATATAGGAGTACTTACAATTTTCTGTTTTCATATGTCCTTCTAGAAGAAAAGAAGATATGTAGAAAACAAAAGCTGCAGGTTATTTTTTCACAGACTTGCTGCATTTTAATATTGGAATAGAAAATGTGCAACAGCGTTAATGTACTTGGTGAGTTTAGTGGTTACCGAGATTTTCAAGCAAGTGCCTAATGTGTGATTAATTTCTATTGATTTGTTTTGTTTGAAGTGAGCTGAAAGGCACCTTACTGTAACACTCTAAGACAATAGTTTTGCTTGAGGCTTATTGGATATTTTTTCCTTCACTTCTCCCAGTACACTGAGTTTATAAAATGACAATATTGAACTATACTGAGTACTTTTTCTGTTGAAAACAGTTGCGTGTATCTTGAGTGTATGATTTAGTTGCCTGAATGTGAAAATCTGACTTTAATCTGTACTGTGGCCACACACCACCGGTTTGCCTTGGTGTGAACTTCCATGCTTCTCTGCATACTCAGTGGTGATAACCTTCTGAAGAGGTTATCAGTACAATTTACCTACTTTTTATACTTGGCCTGTGATTTGATAAGAATTTGATTTGTTAAACTGGATAATTATGTATTGCTAAATTTAATCTCAAAACATCCTCATTGTATTTTATTGTCAGTCATGATAAGTGCTCTTGAATGACAGAATTGTGTATAGATAGTATGTAATAGACCTGTTTTTGTTAGTTTGGGTAGTTTTCAGTAGCTTGATTCCATCAAAAGGCATGTTGGTTTTAAATCAAGGATTGGTGCAGAAAAGCTTAAAGTAACCAGGGGTTTGCTTAACACAAATATGCTGTCAAAATGATTAAACTTCTTCTTTAGGCTTGTTGAGATCTTGAAGAGCAACCCAGAACTGAAGAAAACACGTTCAGTTGATCTGGCTTTCTGGATGTTCAGTAGTTTTTTTCACAAGCGCATGCTTAACTACCCTTACGCTTACCAAAAGCAGTGTTCTCTAATGATCTCACGTGGTTGGCAGCCCAGATTCATCTGCAAAACAGCACTGTGCCCTGCAGCACCATACTGGGGTGTGTGCTTAGCTCTGACTCAGAGATCATCATCATTTCCTGCAGCAGCTACTTAGCCTAACGTGGCATAGCCTGAGATGTGACAAAATCGCGGCACAAGGTGGTATGGCTACAGGCATTTGGACTATTAAAGCTAGACTTGTAAAGGATATGACGTGTAGCTTTGTATCACATTGCAGCATGATTCTAGTCTCCACTACTGATGAATGACATGTTTCTACTTTTCTATGGTGATAAAGTGTGCTGGGAGGTATTAGTGAATAGGAAGACCAGAATTTGTCCTTTGGAGAGAGTGACTACATTATCTGTTTTAAAGATATGGCTAATATAACATACGAATAGTCAGCATTTAAAAGCGGAGTAGTATTTTCTGGAATTACTACCATAACTTGTTTTTAGAGCTCTGAGTGGATGATGTTTTAATGGCTATCTGCTGAGCTGTAATATCAAACCTATGAGTATCAGTAATGTAATGTTCAGTCCAGCTTCAGTCTTACAGAAACTCTTGGGAGTTTAGCAGATTTTTGCAAAATGGTACTGTACCTCTCCTATGTTAAGTATGTGTGAAGCTGCTATTCTTGTGTTCAAGTTTGTTTACTGGAAAAAGAAAAAAATAATAAAGAAAAATTGAGAGGAAGGTATGCTCTTTCTCTGAAGAATATGAAGAAATAAAGAATCAATCAGTAAACAGTGTCCATAATTGTGTGAAATCTAATGCAACACTTTTGAAGGAAGAGATGATCAGATTACATAGCTATTCACCAAATTGTGGGAGGAAATATGAATTGTTGAATGCCAGTTTACCAATTACAGTCTTGGGGGTGTTTTATTGGTCACTTTTTAAAATTTCATTGTCATTAGTTTCCTGTGTCAGCTAAATTTATGCTAGTCACAATGAGGCAAGAGATTATACATCCCCATAAAAACAAGTCAGAGCTCAGTAATCAATTTAAGCTAGATTGAGAAAACAGTCACTTTTTAATTGGTCACACACCATATGTACGTCAAACTAGTTGTCCAGACCTTCTGAACTTGTGTGCTACTATTACCTGCACAGACTTTCTTGAGGTTTTGAAAGACTGAAAAATCATTCAGACTTAATGTTTAGTTATGCATTTGTAGAAAGGAGATTGTTAAAAAGCATGTGATTATGTTAACATTGATTTATGTGAATACTTTATCATTTAATTTACGTCTTCAAAGGTAAAACCTGTTTATATAGGTAGTGGTAATTTTTGCAGTTACGATTTGAAGAAAGGATAATCCCAACGAATGTCTCTGCTCTTCTATATTCAAGACATTTGGGGAAGTGGCTTTTGCTGACATTATTTTGTCTTTCAGATGTATGCCTACATTTTGCTTTCAAGCTGAACGTAGTCTGTTTGAGGTCATTTGTAATGATTATTTGAAAAGCTGAGCTAGAGCTTATGTTAATAGAAAGTAATGTTTGATTAAACCACTGAACCAAATTACAGGTTTGGGGGCTCTATTTTGCAAAATCCAGGAAACGAAGGATTAATGTTCAAACTATCAGTGTGTTCTTCCTTACTACTGAGAAGGTTAGAAGATCATAGAATGCTATGTGTCGTAGTTCCACTTGAACCTGTCTCCATTACATCAAAAGGACAGTACGTGGAAGTTGTGCCAAAGCAAGTTTTCAGTGGAACAGAAGAGTAGTGTTTTAAAACTACTGAATTCATCTTAAACTGTAGATTCAACTTTCAGTTCTCTTCCTCCACACTGATTAAGATGACTGGCAATCTGTAAGACCGCTTTCTGTGGTGGGATCACTGGTGTGAATCTCAGAATAATAATGATGACAGTGTAGCCTCGTGGCAGTACAGCTTACAGAAAAGTGTGGACGGTCTTGGTTTTAGCTTGTCCGTGTACGAGTTAATTCCTAGCGTAGTAGCATGTCTTAGAGAATTTGAGGAACATAATGTGATGTGGTGGTACTTCAAGACATAGTTGAGGAAGGGGAAATTTGCTCATTATCGATCCCATTGTACTGTTTTAATGACAATTTGAGTGTTTCTTAGGTCTAAATCCAATGTAAGTCATAGGGTCAAATTCTAATTCAAAACAGTTGTGATCTGTGGAAGCAAAAAATTTGAGATTTTTTCTGATTTTTCCTTTAAGTACATTGCTCATGTCTGAGATAACAGCTTTTGTATAATTAACCATTTATAAAAAGTGAAGACTTATTTAAAATCACTTTTTGTAGGAGAGTTCCAGCTGTCCTCATTGACAACTTTGACATGAATTCCCTTTCAGATTTACTGTTTTCACCATCGTGTCTCTTGTCTTGGACATTGCTGCTCCAAGGTGGAATTTTAACTGAAGTTAAAAAGCCAGACGGATCTGTTCTTGCAGGATTATGAAGTCTTGAGATTTTTTTAACTATGTATTACTAGAATTCTTGCAGGGATCGATGTGTGAAGAAGAAAGACTGTACACTGAATTGCACTGTTCAACTTTGTTGTATGCATCCAAGCCAGTGTTCCTTTTTATGTGGAATTCATTACTGCTGTACAGATTTTAACACTTCTTTTCTAATGCAGAAGTGTTCATGAATAGAAGTTAATTTTCGTCTGGTTTTAGATGTTTAGGGTTCATGTTAAATGTCTCCATTGCCAAAATAGGACTTGAAACATGAACTTCCAAGAGAATTGCCAAACAAACCCCAAAGCAAAAACCAAAACCAACAACAACAAAACCCTACCCTCAAACACTGAAAACTTGGAGTTCCCAAGTCATTGTATGAATCCAGAAGCTAGAACTTGAAGAATAAGTGCACGTACTACATCATACAGTTACAACAGTTGACAACACACTCACTTTGGTTTCCTCTCCTTTAGTTTGCCTGCAGTCCTGGTTGTATTGGAGCAGATATTGTTTAAACAGTTAAGTTTTAATACAGATGTATGCCATCCTGTGTTGCGTAGTTTGATAGGCAGTGTTTGCTGTAGCATCTCAGGTTGTTCTTGTTACTGCCAGCAGCACTGCTAGATCTGGCACCTAAAGCTATTGCTGCTGTAGTGTCAGGTAGGTTGTAGGCTTTCATAGCTGTGGACAGTAAGTTAACTATGATCACTGCTTGCTTTTTTGTCACTGCAGTGGATGTTGCTTTACTAGTCGTTTTATGTGATACTTCATTCTTGACACACCAGGGTGAATTAAACAAATCTTTGTTGTGAAATTGTTCCTCTTCACAATATTAGCTCATAGCTATTTGCACACTATAAATCATATCCTTGCACTCATTTTCTTCCTTTTTTTCTTTCTTCTACACTGAGTCACTGGCATTTGCTTTCATGAATCCTCTGTGACCTACTTCTATTTGTGAGCAATTAGTACATTACTTTGGTAGTAAAATACTCCTTTCCTGGTATGGATATTTTTACAGGGCAAAGTATATGCAAAATCTGTTTTCATAACTTGCTTGTATACTCTGTGCTTAGTCTTTTCTCTGTATTCTTGTGGGATATTGTATCATTGTATAGATTTAAGTCTAGTATAGGAAAGTATACGAGGAATAAAAGTTAATTTTAAATTGTCATTTTGCCTTGTTCCTGTGTTCTTGGATTTTCATGAGAAAATAGGGTGTTATTGGCCACTGAAGGGATCAGGAAAACTATAAATGAGAAATCAAGCTTACTTGGTCCTGAAAATTCCAAGTTTCTCTAAAACATTGCTCACAGAAAGAAATCTTGGTAAAGACAAAGTACGGATGGATTCTGTGGACCAGATTCATTCCTACAGGTACATTTCATTTCATTAGAGCTCTACGTGGAGACTTTGTGTTGAATGTGTACTGGGTTTTTTTGCTAGAAAAATACTACTCATTTTCCAGTTTCACTCAGCAGATTTTCATTAGACATAACCACGTGGATAAATTTAAGGTCAGATTGTGTTAGAGTTTTGCTGGGTCACCAGTTGTGGGAAAGAGCTTGAAGTATACCATTGCAGAGAAGAAAAACTCCCCTCTCCCTGGATAATGCATCATCTCTTCTCTGAGCCTGTATGAGAGATTGTAACCCAGCACTATTGTGATTTGGTCTCCAGAAAACCTATCTTAGATAGGCTTAAGGGATTCTAACATTGTACTGTATTTCTGGTTCAGATATTTGGATGCTTGGATCATTAAAGTGACATAGCATGTGGGGGGAAGGGAGCATTTGGTGGCATAACATGAACGCTTTATCAGTACTTACTTGGGATGGCCTAGATAATTTGTTTCTGACCTCACTGTTTGAGTAATCCAGTCACTTGAAATGTATGCCCCTGAATCTTTTTTAATACTGCACCATACTATTTTTAATAGTATAAATGTGCATGTATATATAAGTGCCAGGTCTGTGGCAGCAAACCGAAACATGTAAATCATCTGATCTTTCCTGGCTTGTGTGGTGCTTGATGATTAAGCATTACCAAAAAAAACCCAGAGTGAGTGGATGTCAGAAGCCTTGTGTTGTCATCGCTGCTGCTGACTATGCCTGGAGATGTTTGAATTGCTTCACTGGAGATTATTCAGACGTTTCCAGTTACCTCACTGTGACTTTGCAGCAAAGCAGTATGATCTGCATGTGTAATAGATTGCCTTCCTCAGTAGGTGTACTGCTGTGTGGAGCTGAAGTTTGCTCCCAGACCTAGTCTACACACTGGGTTTTATACGGGTATAATTATTTGAGCTATAGCTAGTCAGTTAATTTTGCTAACGTAGCTTTGTTAGTACACAATTACAGTTGAAAAAGACAGTTTGCCTTCTCATGGTTCATTTTTATTTCCATCTGGGAAAATCTGAACCAGTAAAAAACTTCTACCCTATGGAGTAACTACGTCTGTAGAAGGGAGAATATGCTTGTGTAACTATACTAGTATAGATACACAGCTAACTCTTAAGTGTAGATACTGTATATCTAATAAAAATTTGTGGTGGGAAGAAGTGACTGATGTAGTCTTGTAAATGGTGTCAGCTATGTGCCAGCACGTATTTCAATTTTTTCTGTTAAATTTCTCTTGAAGCTTTTGTTAAATAAAAAATAATAATCAACATAATGTCAGTTACATAAGCTCGGTTTTCATCTGGAAAAAAGAAAGACCAGGCATACAGTTTTTTTTATGTTAGTTATTTGTTGTTTTGCTATTAAAGGGATGTAGCTGTGTTTGGGAACTCCAAGGGCAAAAAGACTGTAATATAGCTCCATATAACTCATGGGGAATGTCACCTTGCTGACTGCATGTATGTGTCCAGTGATGTCTTAACGTTGTGACCATGGAGTGGTCGTTTACATTTCAACATGACTTTGCAGATGGACGGTTCCTACTGAACAAACAGCCTCTTCATGAAAGCCGCCATAGCTGGCATTAATTGATGCCCTCTTCGGCAGGCTCAACAGACACTGACAGCTGAATGGGCATAATGAAAGGATCCCTGCGCTGCCCCCCACTCCCCCCCCCCCCCCCCCCCCCCCGAAAATAATGCTTAATTATGATTTAATTAAAAAACTTTTGGTCAGCTGACGGTGGGAGGGAAGGAGAATATGTGTCTCAGTAAAGAGAGGGGGTCTTTTGTTTGCAAACTAAACTTCTGAACTGCACTCAATGTGTGCACGCTTGAATGTGGGGCACTGATGGTGCTGCCAGAGGTCTTATGGGAACAGACGTAGTTTTCAGGTTGAATGCCTCTCCCTTAATTGTTCATATTCAGGCTCCTAACCAGTAAAGGGCATAGTTTTAAAACACCAGTATTTTGTCCTAAATAGTGATTTTTATTTTTTTTAAAATTGTTTTCTTTATTTCCTTAACTCCAGGGTATTAACTGCTTGAGCACTATTGACTACTTATGGCCAAGCAAAAAACAATACAGAATATTAATTGCAAGGTGGTACAGAATATTAATTGGAAGGTGTGATACTTTAGTTATATAATATTGCCTCTTGCCTTTTTAAAAAGTTCAGCAATAAAAAGGAGCAGGACCATTTTCCTTTTTTTTGAATTAATTCCTTTAAAGAAAGGGTGCAAACTTACCTCATATTGCTTAGTTTAAAATTAGGCATTTATTGCAAATTTTTGGCAACTCCCGTAGGTGTAAGAGGAAAGGAGAGAGAGAGAAACCGCTGCAGTTAATGCTGAAGTGCCATAGAAGGGATGAAGCTCGTTTCCCTCACGTATCAAATGCTCAGTAGGCAACTGTACTTCATTGTTGCAGTGCTTTCCAATCTGTGGATGTGTATCCTCACCTCTGGTTCTCAAGAGGTTAAATAATGGCAGTGCTCAGGACTTTCCACTACTAGTGGGAGAGTGTGTGTCTGCTGGAGGCTAACATCCTTGAATGCTTTTCCCTCTTCTTTTTTTTTTTTTTTTCCTTTTTCCATCCACCCCCCACCCCCTGGGCTGCAACAAAAGGAAACCTGTTTTTGTTGTTGTTTCGGAAACTACTTTCGGAAACTTTCTGCTGAATTAAGTTGCTTAAGGTGGTAGCTCGTGCAGCTGTACTATTTCACCATCATTCCAGCTGGTTTTAAAGATCCTGTGGTTCCAGCAGTTGGGCAGGAGTACGTGGGAGGGGGAGGCTTGAAGATGTCCCTTTACTAGGAAGCATTCTGTGTCCTTGCATCTGTTTGAAAACTGTGAAGCATTTGCTTCTTAAGTGGTGATAGGCCTTATGTATTTAGGTGGGATTAACAGTGATTTTGGTGAATGCAGGTGAACCCTGCTTTTGCTCGTGCATGTGTAAACTGTCATCTCTTTGATAACTATGTGTGTCTCTTGAAGATGTGAAGTTTATAGAAAAGGGAGTTTTGGTGCAAGAGGCATCAAAGTTTGCTGGGTTGGTGTTCATGAACCTTCTTATGCCACAAGTAATTTTTCAGGTGATGGAAGCCGAGACCCTCCAGCTCAGGGGCGCCTGAGGCCTGGCTGTGAAGGGGAGCCGGGCAGTTCCCCTACGCTGAAGAGCAGCCATGGCAATTCCCTGGCAGACAGCTCTCCTGCCGCCTTGTGAGGAGTCCGACAAGGTCCAGAGCAAGTTGGCTGGAACTGTGGACGAGTGTATTTGCTTCCTCCAAGACACTGGAAATATGGTGTGCCCAGTATGCTTATGGCACCTTTTACAGGAGAGATGAAGGGCTTTTTCTGATACACTGGCTGCCATCTCTGCCAGTTGAGGTGGAGGTGTCACCAACTAAGTGTCTCCAAACAGAACAGTGGCATTTGAGAGCTGGACTAGTGTCAAGCCTTCCCAAAATGTTTGTGTTAAAAGTCGCATACACATCTTTCAGGTCTAAGGCAAAGATCCTTCTCTGAGTAACACAATTTGAAACAAACCAGAGTTGAGTCATTTGTTTAAGCTTGTTCTTAAGAGGAAAAGGTGAGGTCAGGATATTTATGAGAGAAGGTGAAGGAAAGGGTTTTTTTATTTTTTCTTATTTTTCCTATGAGTGAGTTTACAGCCTTTAATTTAATATCATGTGATTTCTTTCAATTTTTTGTCCCATTAAGCTCTATTTTGCTTTTCTTCTATTGAGTCCTGGTTGTGTAGTGCCATGAAAAAGTTGCATTGGAGTACTGAATAATGAAATGAGGCTTACACAACATTTTTTAAAAATTTAGTTCAGTGTTCTTTTAGTGTTTCTACTCTAGCATTCTCTTGTTGTAGATCACCTTCTGCCAGAAGGTTAAAGTTATATATGTACAGGCACACACACACCCCACACATGCGGCTTGCTTTTTGGATGTGATTATTTACAGATGAGCTATAATCTTTATCTTTTTTGGTGTGAATTAACTAAAAAGTTAAGTCTGCCAGTTAGGAAGAATCATAACTAGAAAATGGAGAAGTCTCCCAGGAATATGCATCAACAATGAGCTAGGAATAATCAAAATATTTTAAGATCAAATACAAGCTATAATCTGCACAATTGTATTTTTAAAATAGGAGAATGAAGACACATGGCTTGTAGAGGTTTTTAGCAACTTTCTTAATGTCTTAGATCCTTTCTAGCAAGGGAGAGTAAGTTATGTAGCCATTAGTCTGTAAGTATTTTATTTTTCAGTCAGAAAATAAACATTGATATGAAAAAGTAGCCTTTAGCTTTAGGAAACTGTCCAAGTAGGAATAAAAAAATTTAGACTCTCTTGTTCCTAGTAGGTTTGATCTGGGAATGTAGTTTTTCTTCAGTCAGGTGCATTGGTCTGGCATTGTCTTACCCGTTCACCCACTGAGTCTTTGGTAATATTTGCTAAAGGTTTAAAGACAACGCATTTAATCATCATGTGCTCCCTCGTAGTTTTGAGAGATTGAGAGCTACCAAATTTAGCAAGGGAGGAAAGAAGCAGTCCTGCCTGTACTCACTACTCTTTCAAGTAAAAATAAATTGAAAATTGGATTACAGAAGAAAGGAGCCAGGTATAAATATAAATTATTTTAGGGGTTAAACCAGAAGAGAACTACTGGGTTTGAAAGTGAAACCATGTAAAATCTTTCTACTTCAGGCAGCTCCCAATTTCCTACCCTTGAATTTTAGGGTATGATTAATTTAGCTTTACTTCTTCATGATTATTAGGAAAAAGGGGGAGGGGGGAATTTAAAAAAAAAAAGCTCAAAACTGTCCTAAAAATTTGTGAAATAATGTAGGGAAAAATATTTTTAGGAGCTTGTCTTTTAGCGGCTTTTCTCATGGGGAGAGTCTCTGGAGTGCAGTGCAGAGCACACAGTGTTTCATGTGATAAAGGGTACTGTGTAGACTTTTCTTTTAATAAGCCTCTGATTCTTTTTATGTGAAAGTAGCCTTGGCAACATAAATTATTTTGATGGTACAAACAAATTGAGAAGGTTGAAAGGAAGATGAAGCACAACTTTTGTAGCAAGAAGTGGAGCAGACTAAATAATTTCTTCTTTCCTTCCCCCAACTGGGAATGGATCTGTCATTTCTGAGGTGTCTCGTAGACATCTACTGAGGCACCAGACTGTGTAGGCTGGCCGCATGTATGACCACGTAATAATTTCAGACCATGGCAGACTTTAACCCTTTGAGACTTCATTGGGTATTGACACCATGCACACTCTTTTGGCCAAGAGAAGCACTCCCTAAAGCTACTCTCCATGCTATTTGGGGAATGCTTTCAACGCTATGAGGAGGTCTGTCTGGTTTATCATCCTGGCCCACTAATTCCATGATATATGGTGAGTTATGAACAGTGGTGCTCAGAGCTGTGGTTGTTGGGAACAACCACCCGCAAGGAAAAAGCAAAGAAAGCCAAGAGGTGGTAGGTCTAAGTGGAAAACAGAATGAGAAAGCTGGGGAGAAGGTAGACAGGGTTTCACTGTGGTAGGTATCTGGATAAACAGGTCTTCCATCTGTAGTTTGGAGACACTCCTGTGTTTTATCTTAATTCTGAACTATGCCGGCCTCAGTTTCAACTGGAGTTACAGAAAGCTGAGAGTATGTGCTTGGCTCCCTTGCAGTACTGAAATGGCCTGGGGAATTTGCTGTGGTTAGTCCTCGAGTCTGGATGGATGTTGTTCAAAGGAAATATGGCTGGAACAGGACCCGTTTGTTTGTTGGTTTTATTGGGGTTTTTTTGAAGGGCCAGACGGGGTAAAAATTGCCAGTAGATGGGCTGCTCTGTTCAGGGTGAGTGTGGAAAAGGCTCTTGCTTTATACTTTAACTTCAGCTGGGGGTTGAAGGGTGAGGAGGAGATCCACCAGCTACCTCCTTGCCTGAGTCTGACTTCTTGGTGTTGTGAGCAGCAGCCACGGGGCACCAGCCTAGCTCTCAAACTGCAGAGAGAGCCAGCGGCAATCACTGCCTGTGACGGTGTCTGTGCTACAGCCTGGCAGACAGCACTCTAGCCTGAGGTGCAATGGAGGCTCTGGAGGGAGCAGCAGCAGTGAATGGCATCTAGCAGCCCCAACTCACCTCCCTCTGCTCCCCACACTCCCCCAGTTTCTCCCAAGCTGTTAACAACGAGCAAGGGGGCAGAGTGAGAAACATCCTGCCCCCAGCCTGACCACCACAACATGGTAAGAAATGTCTGGCTGCATCCTCTTGTCCCGAGAGATGCACCAGGAGCTTGTAGTCTGGAGTCAAAATCTGGAGTGATCTGGGTTAACGCAGAACTGCTAGGGATGGCCAAGAGCACAGTGAGACCTGTGTGTTAAACCTTCTGTCTGTGCTGCAGCCTTGGTAGGCCTGTGCTCCAGTAAATAGGGTATTTCCTGTCTTAATGCAAATGGTTTCTGCAGGGTTATCTGCTATGCAAGTCAAGGCACTACTTCATTTGGTTAACATTTCCAAACTATTGATGCTTTGATCTTCACATATGTGATGTATGACGCTTTTTTTTTTTTAAGAACGGCTTGTTAAATATTATAAACCCATCACTGTGGCTCCTGGTTATGACTTTTTTTTCCCAGTGAGGTGTTTCTGCCTGTTTTTGCATCTCCTGAATTATGTAGAATAAAGATAATCATGCGTAGCGATTATTTAGGCCAGCCCTGTGTATTTTTCCTCTACTGATTGTACTAGTTTCCTACTTACCTTTCTATTTTGAAAGATTAATATTGTGTGTTGAGGAATTTAGTTAAATATCTCTGTATGATAGCAGACGTGCTGTTCACCTAATAACTTGCTTTATGTCCCTTCCCAGAACACAAATAAGACTAAAAAAGAAATTCAAGAAGCAGTGGGATTTAAATGATCCCATCAGCCTGTTCTCAATAGGTTGTATGATACAAAGATGCATAAACTGCATTTTGTGGATAATGAAGCAGAATTGCGCAGTGGGCTGGTTTGTGATCCTGAGCGTTCTTTTTGTCTACTCTCTGCTGCCTGCCCACTTTGTGTGCATTACAGACTTTATCTTGTATACAGCTATTTTATGAATATTGTACAAGTATGGAGTTAGTAGTTAGCTTAATACTCTTTTTTTTGTTACATAATTAAATATTTATAACAAGTTAAAACTGAATCAGTTGTTTTAGGAAGGAACAGAACAGATAGAAATACACCATTTTAGTTCTGTAGAAGAAATTCAGATTTCTTGAAACACTACTGATTTTCTCCTGTGTGAGAAGAAGAAAAATTATGGATCAAAATTGCTTAGAGTAAAAGTGAGAGCAGTCACTGGAGTTGAATATATTGAACATGTATCTAACTAGCAAGTACAGTTGAGAAGGCTTAATGAAGGATCTGTTTATTTGTTTTGTAATACACTGGAGGAATGGAGATTGAGAGGCCTTCTACAGTGTCAGCAGTCTGTCTTTGCAGAGATCTGGCAGATATTTTTTAAATTCTGTGATTTTTCTTGGCAGATATTTTTGCAATGATGATGTCTTGTGTGCATTTGAACCTTTCAGGCGGTCCATGTAGAGGGTGATCATGCGTCCAATTGGTTGCATTTTAAGTTTTATTTTCCCTGTAGATTTTTTTTTAGAAAGATGAAGAACAAGAATGAGGTCTCCTCTTTTGTATGATTGAGGAAAGGTGAAGTTCTGGTGGCATGGTGGCATGCTGGTAGGTGGTAGTAATGGCAGGGAAAAAGGTGTTGGACACAAATGCGTGAGTACCTAGAGAGGACCCTTAGCTTACTGTGCATGCATACCTGGCCAATAGCCAAAACTGAAATGCTCACTGTAGTGTTGCAAAAATTCAGGACAACTTCTGCCAGCAGCTGCATACTTCATCGTGGTGTGTCGTGTTCATTATGTTTTGACTGCACTCTCATTTCTTTAGACTAAAACTGGCCTCATTTCAGTTGACTAAACCTTAAATACAAAAGAGTAAAACCTGAATCCCTACGTTGCAACTGTCAAAATTTAAATCCCAAGACCCTTTTTTTCCCAGCTTATTAAAGACTGATACGGAATAATTCCTCACAGGGAGTGGGATATATAACAAATAGAATGTTTGGCTATATGCGTAATGTTTTAAATACAGGATTATATATATGTCTTTATATAAATACATGTATATGTTTTATACATGTAAATATAAATGCATATATGTATATGCTTATATATGTATCTATATGCATGCACCAAATTTGGAAAGTGTATATGCAGACATATAGTCTAGTAAAAATATATCAGAAAATAATGCTAGGTGATACTGAATGGGTATGAGTGTGGAACAGTGAAAGCCATTAAAAGAACAAAACGAAAATTCTAGATGTTACTGATGGTATATTTTACTCGCATTCAGATGATTTGCATATTTCTCTCAGTGATTGTAGCACCTTGAGAATTTACCTACTTCAGTCTAGGAAAAATATCTCTCAAAATTGTAAACCTTTGCTTCCTTTCAGTCTCTTAGCTATAGGGTAGAACAGGGCAGCAACAAATAGGACTGAAGGGAGCCTGTGGATTTTGCTCATGTAACCCTAATTCCACAGTATTCAGAGAAGAACATTCTTGGTTGATTAATTTTCTTTTCTAAAGCAATCTAGGTGTGTAACTACCATTAACTGCAGGCCACGTGTTACTTTGACTTTCTGGATCAGGAGATGCTTCATCAAATACAAGTTTAAAGGCTCCTTTTGGCAAGGAAGCTGATGCAGTATCAGTATGTGTCATCTCTTCATGGCAGCTGGTTTTTGCATTCGTTCAAGTTAACACCCCACAGAACTTGCCTGGGTTTTGGAGAGCTTGGAAATACTCACCAAACTGCTTTTTAATGCAAAAGACTTCTTTTTCTTTAAAAACAAAATAGAAACAAAAACCCCCAAACAAGCTAAATTCCTCACTTTAAGTGTTTAAGTTTTTTTAAGTCAGTACTGTGTGCACTGTTGACTCTTCAGTGTTGCTGTTCATGAAGATAATAAATAACTATGAAGTCACAGGTTAGCTTCATAACAAGTTAAATATAACTGAAATATAACTTAAATTTAACTTTCCTGTATAAACAAAGTGGCCACATCTCAAGTCTTGCTAGGCACAGCATGTTCCTCATGAGGTAGTTTTCAGCTATGCAATTTTAACAGCAGAGAAATTATAACCACCTTTTCTGTCCCTAGAGCCTTTATGGGAGTGCTGGTCTTGCATTATTAGTCTCTCTTGTGTCTACATGGTCAGGCTTTGCATTCTGGGTACAGCAATAGCTTAATTTCTCTGCACTTCTATTAGCAAATAAAACATTCTGTTTGCAGCCTCTTTTAAAATAGTAGGAGTTCCCTTTTAATCTTTACCTTCAGCTAAACCACTGTATTACACTGATACCAAAATTAAGAAGCTGTGTTGTGGAGTAGTGCTGTGCTCAGCATAGCCTGTGAAAGGTGGTGAACTGTCATAATAGCTTACAGTCCAAATCCATCTTCATTACAAGTGTAAATATTAATAATTGAGGATGTTGAAATGAAATCATTATAAATGATTAAAGCAGATGCCAAATTTCCCATGAAAAGCATGGCAAGTGGTAATCTCTGTCAATATAGCCTTCTTTCCCTAGTTTCTTGGAAAAAAAAGCAATTAACCTTTACTGCCAGTAATTTGCTCACATATTAGCCCTCATTCTGAGGAAGAAAATTCCATTTCAGTGCATACGTCTCACAATTTTTGCCATTTCTTGATTACTCTATCAGGAAAGCTGCATCTAATATTGCAGCTCTGGGTGAAGTACTGCCTGTCCTAGAACTGGATTTCTGCTTCAACTCTATTCTATTCTGTGTTTCCAAGAGCTTCTGGAGCTGTATTTTAATGGCCATGCTAGTAGTTTTGTCTTGTGCTTTGTTGGTTTCAGTGTAGCAGTTCCCATCATCTCTGCCCAAACGGCTTTTGCCTGATATGGGAAGAATTGTGGCTATTTAAGGAGCAAGGTAATCAAGCGTCATGCAGCTGGATTGTGTCTTTCAGCAGCTGTAGTTCACCCTTGCTTTGTGATTAACGAAGTTGAGCACAAAGCACTTTCTATGGAGTGTCCTCTGTTTGTTTTATCATGAGTACTTCTCATGAGAAGTGTAGATCATCTGTAGCAGCTGGAGGAGAAGTGACTCAGAGGTTAGTGTGTTGGGCCTGGTACTGGAGCTGGGATGAAGGAGGAATTCCCCAGCAGTGAGACCTGGTGAGAAGTCAGGATAGGGAGGAGAGATGTGAGTGGGCAGGAGTGTCAGTGGCAGAGAGCAGGAGGTAAGGCAGAACCTGTCTGGGGGGTATTTGGAAACCAAATAGGAACTTATGAATTGGATTCCAAGATAAGGAACAGTGCCAGTAGTCCAGGGCACTGCTGATACAGTGTAAGGCCAACTACTTCCAGATAGGACTGCCACTTTAAGTTGTGGGCAACAGACTGAAGTCCAGGAAGGATCTTCCTGGGGCAGAGAAGATGACAAAGGGCAAAAAATGTCAACTTTCTGTTCTGTTCACGTTTTGTGTGCACCCCAAAGTTTAAGTATTGTTGAACATGACTGATTTTTTTTTTTTTGGCTTTGTTCACCCCTACTCTCTTCTTATCCTTGGAAAAAGATGTTTTTCTTTTCTGCCTTTTTTTCAGTGCTCTAAACTCTGAGTCGTATCTGCTGCCTGGCTGGCTAGTCTCTTCTCTGTGCCATGCAACCTGATTACAACATGAAATCAAAAGCTTAAGAGAATTGCATTTTGAGGGTGTAGCGCGCTCTGGTTTACCAAGTTTTATGTTTCCCTAAGCTACAATCCCTGTAAACTGTTCTGCGCTGCTATAACTTTCCTGCAGACAAAGAGGCTTTCTTTCAGGGCTGCCTCTTATCAGTTGGTTTATCTTGTCAGATTTGGATAGGAGAAGAATAGTTTTATGAAGACAATAGAAGGGGAAAGTTACTTGATATGTTCAGAGATCTAGGAAAAACTATTTTGTCTGCAGAATGGCTTTAACTTCTGACGTTCTTTTGTATACGGAAGATTGCTGTTTCAAGGCTAAATACAAATACAGTTCAGTAAGTAATGCTTTGATACTTCCTTAGTGTGACCCTGCTTTCCGTTTGCGGTATTCTAGCAGCTTAGATCATCTTTCAGGGTTCCCTGAAGATTATTTTTTTCACCCACAAAAAGCCTGTTCTATAATAGCATTATTCTGGGGAAGGAGTTGTGTTTCACATATTATACAGGATGGATAACATCATTTCAAAATCTTTGTGAAACTGAACTGAAAAAACAAAGCTACAGCGAGAGCTCTAGGGTGGATTTGTCCTTTCAAGCAGTGATTTGCATCTTACCTTACTGGTAAGACAAATAGAGGAGACTTCATATTTTTTATTTTCTATTCCTCAATAGGACATTTCACTTGAGGGTGATAAAAGATAAATTCTCCCTCCATACAGCTGCAGCCATGTCTGAGCAAATTAGTTTTCGCATTACGTAAGATCTGGATGTTGAAGGTAATGCCATCATACTCCGCAGAAATAATTCTTAAAAATAACCCCCCCAAAAATCAAGATAACTTGAATTAGGTATCTTTGATAATGATTTGTGAAAGGTGTTGCACTAACTTCACCTGAAGAATGTGAAGTTTGAATCTTAAGGTAAAAGTGAATACAAGGCAGTTGTTTATTTACATAGGGAATTCTGGCAAAAGTGATAAACTCTCAATTCTACAGATAAGGGCAAATGACACTGATAAACCTGTATCTGGAGTCATCTTTGTGGCAAAATCAGTGAAGGGTGCCTAGAATTTGTTGAAAATAATGTTTGTTTTGCTGAGAACATACCCAGGTATTAGATGCTTAAAATGTATTCCCTCCTTGTGACAGGAGATGTGGTGATCCTTTAGATCCCAAACTTCAGCCATGCAAAGCTGCTTTAAAGTCACGTAATGGGGTCTCTTAACCCCAGCCTGCACCACAGATGCTGTAGTGATATCATCACATCATCGTGGATAGATGCAATCTGTGTGTCCTTTAACAAATGTCTAATGAATACCAAAAGTTTCTACTGGGTTGTTTTAGATTGGAGAATTGCAAAGGAACAGTTATTCAAGCTTTTAAAAAACATTATAAAATGTCTATAATTATGTCTTCATTAGATGTCGTATAGACATTAAATGTCTATAACAAAGCTTATAAAATGAGGCTTGTCATAGTATGATACAAGAAAAGTTACCAAAAATACGGTGATACTGCATGAAGCCAAAAGGAAGAATTTGGACCATTCTTAGATAAGAGAAGAATTGAATATGATTCTTCAGCTGGACATGACTTAGAGATGGGGGAAACAATATGACTTTGAAACTGTTGTCTAATTAAATGGAATATTTGCTCAAGTTCCATCATTTAAAAAGTAGATTAAGTGCTGAGTATATTAAAAATACTTGTAGAATGCTGAGCTTAATCTAAACAGATTCCTAAAAACAATGTATATAATTTCACATCTAAAAATTTCTCCCTGCTTGTTCAGCTTAGAAATGGCAATGTATGTCTTGAATAGGTTTTGACTTTTCCAATGCTCTAAATGTGAATCTTGCAATCATTTTGCGCTTTCTTTTCTTGCATAGATCTGCAGTAACGATAAGTATATACTCACGAGTTAACTCATTGTTTAATTGATTGTAATAATTAAGTGATATGGCAATTCATTGTGCAATTCATGCAAATGAACTTTGCATTTAACCCATTAAACAGTTGGGAATGGCACTCTTGCTGCTTCACAAAATATTTTTCAAGGGGAAACTGGTCTTAGTGTTCTGTGGGGTTTTTTTGGCATATTGCAGGTAGCTTCTGTACTGCTTTCATAGTCAACATTTCCTCTGCCTTTTTCTTTTTTATTTTCCTTGTTTTCAGTATTACTTTGGATTACTTTTGGGTCTGTTTTACTTATCTATTTATGCTATTAAACTCCATCCTTTCTTTTGCATTTTGTTCAACTTACACCTTATACAGACTAATCAGTCTTGCCTTCTGGCTGTTATATAGAGATCATAATGTTACAAAATTCATCTTTGGAGACATCTACAATTATGATCTGAATCTGCTTCTATTGGAACCTACTGTGTTAATGAAATGGTTTTATGTATGATTTTTTCCCCTTTTAGAGGTTTTGAGTTTTTCTAAACCTTTACAGAAAAAAAATCTGATTGCAGTGCTGTGAACATTAGCATATGCACTTAACTTTATACACAGTTACGGTCTCTTTGACTTCAGGATGCTATTTTCCTTGTGCATGATTGTTTGCAGTGTTGGGGATTTATGTTTGTGAGAATATTCATTATCATAGAAAGAGGAAAAAAAGAAAAACACTTCTGCCGACAAATATTTTAAAACTGTATGATGTATTTATGAAAACAGTGTCCTTTCCCAAGTTTAATAGATGCATTAATTTACTATTTATCTTGCCTAATGATCTTGTGATATGGGAAATTAGTGACTTTGAAGATGAGAAATGTATGAGTAAAAAAATGTATTTATCTTAGGCATCATCTGTTCCATTGACAAAAGGCACAGATGTGAAATTTATCTCAATAATTAGATTTATAATTATTGTATCATTCTCAGATAGATAAATCATTGCTCTTCGTGGCATGTGATTTGGAGCTACAGTTCATGCAACAGAAATAGGTTTAATCATTGAATGGTGATTCTAAGCTTGAGGCTGTTTTTCACATTATGCTTGTATATTTTTATATATTACAAAAAGTGTATGGCAGAGAAACAAGCTGCAGTCAGGGAGGAACATTTTGTAAATAACTCTACAGGCGAACGCTGGTCTTAGCACAGAACAGCAAACGTGCAAGCCTGAAGAGTATACATGGTACATTTTCTTTGGAAACTGCTGTCTTTGCCATTATCCAGTATCATCATAGACTCCTGGACATGCCTACAAAAACAACAATAGCTCTGATTTTTAATAGGAGACTGGGAAGTGAAGGAACAAAGTAGCAGAATCTCAAAATGTCCATATGCGGTACATGCTGTATTTCTGATGCTAATGTCTTCTTTCCTCTCTTTTTTCCCCACAGTTGTAGAACGAGCAACAGGAAGAGTTTGATGGGCAGTGGCCAGTCTCCAGCTCTGCCTCGGCCTCATTCACCGCTCTCAGCTCATGCAGGTGATTTTATATCTATGCTACTGCTGCTATTGTTAAATTCTTAAAATGTCTATATGAGGAAACGAAAACAGACAAATTCTCTATCCCACTACTCTTCTTCCCACTGTTATAATAGCAGAAAGTTGCATATCATTCCATCCAAATTTCTGTTATGTTTAGATCCATAAATACTATGTTATGGTGAGAAGCAGTCCAGAAATACCTAACATGGATCACGTATCTATTTTTTTATTTCCCCATCTTGCATTCTTACTTTCTGATGCATTTTCTGCCACCCTCTCCCACCCCTTCCCTTTCTAGGCCTACTTCAGTGTGAAAAGGATATAAAATAGCTTGCATGTGTGGTAAAGGTAGTGGAGTCAGTGAGTAGGGTATTAACAATCTATTCCTAGTGCTTTCGCTGCCTAGGATTTGTGGTGTTAGGCAAGTTGCTGGAAATTTCTGTGCTTCACTTAACGTGGCAATAAACTGATGATCATTTTGTTTTGCTTCTAAAGCACCTGAAGCTCTTAAAGATTGAATGAAAGTCCGTAAATAAATATTTTATTGATAATGATTGTCTTCATTTTAAAAAGGAACATTTTTAGCATCTCAAAACACATTTCCTCAAAAGTTTATTGTCTCTCTCTGTTTTTTGGGCATTGACTAGGAGGGATTACTCCAAGTCAGAGAGGCCTCCTTGACTCCATTGAAACAACCTGGTATATCTCCTGTCCAGCTAGATGATTTTAGGGTCCTTTTTGACTACGTCTGGAAAGTAGCTGGGAATGGTGAGATTCGACTAGAAAAGTTCTCTAAATTGAAAGTGTTTCTTTTGTAGCCTGCACCAGACTTTCTGCCAGGAGCGTGTACTACAAGCTCCAAGTCTCAGAGGGACTGGAGATGACCTTCTTTAACACCTTCACATCTTTCTTATTAGTGTTTGCTGTTGGAGGAGGAAACAATAGAAGCAGAAGAGGGAGAGGGAAACAAAATAGTTTCCAATCCTAGAGGAGGATGGAGCAAGCTAAATATGCAGCAAAGTATCAGTACTTGCATTCGCTGAAAACAGGCTTATTCATTAGACTATCCTTGGCTGAGCCGTGGTAATAACATGCATTTTTGGCAAATATGTCCTAGTAAGATTATGCAGAATGTGGAGGACATTGGAGAGATCCTGCTCTAAAAAAAATTTTCTTGCATGTTGTCAATCTGCCCAGGTGAGTGCAGGTGTGACAGATTAGGCTGCTTGGATGCTAACAGCTAATCTAGCTTCATGTGACGTTGCACAATTGTTTGCCGCTGGGCTGTCAAAGGAAAAGACTGATTCTTGGATCTGCCTTTCAAGAGGCTAACTGGTGATAGAGCTGGGAGCTTGAGCCATTGAGGACTCTTTCAGTCCCACATGTCCTTAGAAACATTTAGCTCCTTCACATCGCACCTTTTGATGAATTATTCTTTTCTCACTCGGTTCTGTGCAGCAGTCCTTCTGACTGTAGGAGAAAGAGAGAGGTTGCAGCAAACCCAGGCTGTCAGCTTTCCTAGCTTCTTCAGTCCTGTTTCATCTTCTCAACATGTTTATACATGCATTGAGAGCTATTCTCTTTCCACTTTTCTTTTCTTTGTTTCTATTGTGTCTGTCTTCGTTACCTTGCTTCTGCGTTTAGAAAAAGCCTAACATGCTTCTGTGAGTCTTCAAAAAAATCAAAAGCGCTAGTGAAGACATGTGGGCTCTGAGAGTTCCACTTTACTATGCTCTAGTCCCCTCTCTTACTTTCCCTGTTCCTTGGGGACCTCAGGGACCGTGTTCAAAACACAGAATTTTCTTCTGGTTCTGGAGTGAGGAGAGGTAGTGCTTTGCAGGTCCTTTGTAGTACTTCAGTAGGAAGGTGAGCTGTTTTGGGCATAGAGAGTCAGAACATGTTCATCTGTCAGCCAGCCGGGTCCTGGCTCAAGTAGAAGTCGTGCTTGTGGTTCTCTTTCAAATGTGATTGGAAATGCAAGTTTAGGACTTATTTTAATATGCTTGGACATAGTGATGTATACTTAATAGCATTTTAGGCCAGAAATTAGGATATTCAATTAGTTCTGTCCATATGCTGCAAGATTACATTTTGCTGTCTTTTGATGTCTTGGAAAGTTAACTGAACTTGGGCTTTGTCAGGCTGGCATCAGATTGCCCTGCCACAGCCTATCTTCTGACATAGTTTTAAGAACAGTCACATCTGCTTCAAGGTGAGAGATTGAAAGGGAGATCTCTGAGGCCACTTTCAAGGTCTGGACATACTCTGAAGTCACTTTGCTTTGGTTTTGAAAAGGAAGTGCCTAGAGGTTCCTTGTTGGGCTCCTTCCTGATTCCATGAAAACAGGAAAAAGGAGGACATAACCTGCTGTGGTTTGAGCACAATGACCCTGATTGCTTGTGCCTTTTTAAAACCATTTTGGCTTCTGGTTTCATACCATCAGTACTTTTCTGCCAGATCTGTTTCTCTTAGGGTATTGTATCCCACTACTGTACTCCCTACTGTCAGGGTACTCCAGCCATCTCTGGGGAGAGCCTGCTGTTGCCCTTACTGAAAATAGTTCCATTAGATGCTCTTATTTTAGTGGACTAGGTTCTTCACTTCATGTTTGTACCATCTTAGTTGGTATTGCAGGTTCTTATCGCTTTATTATAGGGTATTCAAGCTGAAGGGAATCAAGATTGTCAAACTCTCTTCAAAATCTATCCAGGATCAATTTCTATTAATTATTGTCTTGATAATCTTCAGTGTTATCCTGGGCCCTTCTTGTATAGTCCTAAGATTGTTGGCGTTGCTTGGGAATTGAGTGCCTCAGAGGTATCTGAAGTCAGTATTTTCATCCCTTGTGAGGACACCCTTGGATCTACAAACAACCTGTTCCCTTCTACATTAATTCGTTGCTTGTTGGGAGAACAGACAAAATACATGCTTAGTTACCTTTGCTTGCGTCTCATACCTGAGATGAGTTTTATTTAGACCACTCGTTTAAGCTACCTGTTTTTTTTTCCCCCAAGACCTCACACCTCTGAGGGCAAAAAAGTGCTATGCATCCTCTGTGTCAACTGAAGCAAGGTATGTGAAGGCATCAAGGTGGAGCTCTCTTAGTCAGAGTGCACTGCCATTAGCTCTCATGCCAGTATCTGTGGCTTTGCTCAAGAATGTTTTCATCTTTGATATCTGCAGAGCAATCTTTTAGAGGTCTGACTGCACCTTTGGAAACAATGTGCCATTACTTCAGACCACCTGAAGAGCTCAGGTTGCTACTAGGTAATTCTAACAATCTGGACTGGAGTTAGCCAAAACAGATTGGATGTGAGTAGTAGTGCTCTATTCTACAAGAAAAGCTTCTTGGACATAATCATAACTCTTTGAGGTGCATTTTATACCCATGTTCTTCCTTGTAGTCCTGTTTTTCTCCCAGATGCAGTCTGAACTGAAGGCACTGGCTGTTCTCTAGTTTAGATAGACATTCTTTGAGGAGGACCAGTGGCCCAAGTTTAGGATGATGATAATTGTCCCATATGAGAAAGTCATATAGAGGTCTCAGGCAAATTTCTGCCCTCCTCCCCAGTTTTCATTGTTTGCTCTGGGGATAATAGAGGATTGTTCCTACACAGGAGTCTGTTGTTAATCTTTACAGATGCAAGCTGAATTGGACAAACGCTGAATACTTAAGTTTTTAATTGTTAGCCTTACCATCTCAGTCATTCTCAGATTCATGTGGTAGGATGGGAGGGAGAGACAAGTGACACAGCACCACACTGATGAAGTAAGTATATTGTGCAGGGCGCAAATAGTGCATGAGTAGCACCTGTCAAAGAAGGGGCAGATTCATTTGTAAGCAACAGTGACCATGAAGGCTCATGGGCTGTAGTAAAGAGTTACTAGAGCAGTAAGTAGTCCAAGGCTTGGGAGTGCATAGAGAGGTATAATGTCTGAGACTGAGAGTTAAAAAGGGGATAGGAAAAGGACAATGTATACGGCAGATATATAGTATCTCTGTTATATACATTAATTACTAATACAATACATGTAATGCCGTTTTCCTCTGTGCAGGACCTGTAGCTACCTGCAGAGGTAATTTGTGTTGGTGGAAGGTCAGACTTTAGTTTGCAGCTGAAATCTCCCATTATGCCTTATGCATATGTGTAAAGATCATAAAAGATTTCAAGAATAATATCAGCTTTCACTACATAAAGTCTTTCTTATGAAAATAGAACATAAATCTATACCATGTCGTTTCTTTGGGTTCAAAACTTCATCATTACTAGTAACTGTCTTAGGTTAGTTGTTTGGACATCCTTTGCCTTTAGTATCTGGGCTGGAAGCCGTTAAACCTGCTGAAAGATCCTTTTAATTTTTGCATGAACTGTGGGTACATTCAGAATTGTGGGAAGTGAAGGGTTGCAGCATCAGCTTGGACAACATCTGGTGCCCTGGTCATTAATGGGCTTTTCCAGCTGACTGCTTGCTGCTGCGTAGGCAGGTCATCTGCACCACCCAGCCTGCAAAGTGAATGATTATAATCTCAGCAAGTCAGGGCGTTCAGGTGTCCCCACCTCAGCAGTCATAGGAGCTTGTTCCTGTGGGTGATACTAACCCCTAATGATTAATAGTCACATGTGATGCTGTTTAATTGTGTCTGCTGTAGGAACAAGATTTAGCTGTTAGGAGCAATGCTGTAAATCTTACTTGTCTGTATTTTAATAAATGTTTCATGTGGTGCCACTAAGATGACAAGTACTAGGACAAGAATTGCAAGATAAGTAGGAAATTGTTTAAAGGGGAGAAGACGGGGGTTGCGCTAAAATGAGAAATATTATAAAGTGGGAGCGGAGGTTATCGGTAGCGTCCTCAGGTTTTGGTTTTGTGGCCAAATGTTTTTAATCTTCTCATAAGTGATATTGGCATAAAATTACTGTAGCTGATGTAAGTTTGGAAGACGTCCAGTATGAAACAGCATTGGGAAACTGTGTTGAAGTGACTGAATGATCTCAAGAACTGGAATAAAAAAGTATGAAATCACATAGCAACGTGCAGCATTTTGTGCTGGAGGACCAGTAACAGCAATGTCTAGTGTAAGCTGTGGGCTCATCTATTTTAAGGAATTTAGGGCAGGACCTGACTGCATTTTCTGGATCAGATTATGTTTGCAAGGACCAGTCTAGTGTAGCTTTGAAAATCAAATCTCCAAAGATGTATAAAGGAAGTAATTTTAAATTGAGTTTGGGAAGATTTCATGCCACCGTACAATGTGCTGGTTAAATTTCATCTGGAATACTGCGTGCTTTTATGGTCATACATGTTCAGATGGGATCACATGGGGAGAAAGGCTGGTGGGAAGGAAAATGAGAGCTTTTTGTGTAAGACTGAAAGACTATTACTTGCTTGCCTTAGCAACAGGAAGGCGGAAAAGCCTGTATTGTCATCTAAATCAGTCAGAGATGTTTTCTTCATGGAATGGGATGAGAAATACATGCTGGCCATATATACCAGAACATGAGGGTTCCTGAAGAATCATCCACGAAGTATGGCAGGGACAAACATGACCTTTCCTGTTGGCTTCAATAAATTCATGAATGGGATTACATGATGCAGTTGCCTAAAGCAAAATGTAAGGCCAAGGAGGTCTTACCTCCACTTGTAATCCTTTTTCTAGGATTTTTTAGGTCTGCTTAGACCTTTCTAGGCAGACACTGTTAGAGTGCTGACTGCTAATATTCTGCTCTCACTACATTAGGACTTACTGCTTGCATCAGATAATTTCATTTGATAGACATACTTTAGCTACATTGAAGTATAGTAACGACCAAACCTGTTTGCACCATATATTTTAGTTGTGTTAGGCTTTGAATCACACTGGAGGCATTTGTTGTGTGCATCAAATTTAGATTTCCTGGATTTTTAACTTTAATCCTGTGATTTTTGTCCGAGGTAGGTGATAATGAGTACTGGCTTACTACAGTGTATTTGAAGCAACGAAGAATCTATCTCATATGCAGCTTCTATGCTGTTCTGCTTTAGCTGCAGTCTGCATTGACTGGATTTTGAGGAAAGGAGGACTAGGTCTGTAAATGAATGAAGCCTTAGTGTGTTTTCATGGTGAAATATGGGAGTGCTGAAAGCTAAAGATTAAAGCAGGGTTCTGAATGTCGTTTTTTAAAAAAACTGTTATTTACAGTAAGGAAAATAATACAATATTTCAATTGTTCTGACTGTTGTCACATGTAGGATAATAGAAATGGTTTTGCTAAAATAAAACTTTTTATTTAGTCTTGCTTTGGAGTAAAGTAAAACTGCTATAGCAATTTCAGAGCATCTTCTACTAGTTCAGGGACAGGAGAGGAAAGTGTAAGTGGTAAGTTACATGCAGATACAACTGAGTTTTAATTTAAATCCCATTCAAACATAGCGCTGCCAGTATTTTAAGTAGTGGTCAGAACATGCGAAGCATCCTGGCAAATGGATTTAAGGAGCATGCAAACCTTCCTTGCTGTTACTGAGGAAAGTCGTTTGCTGGTGTGAAGCATAATTAATCCAGGTTTTGAAATAGCTTGAGCTCCTCACCTCTGAGTGAATCTCAGTGGAAAGCACCTGCAGAAGTATTCAAAATGATTCTGCTGCCCAACTGTGTGTTCTGCTGACTGGCACCATTTGTCATGGTATGAAAGTCAGACCTGTAACTGTTGGTGGATGGTTTCTTGTGTATTGTTCGCTTTGCAGCACGGGTTCACCACCAGGGAAACTGACACAAAGGAACGTATGACCCATTGTTATATTGTGTTACTGGGGTGCTGAGGTACTGTGATTCATTTTAAAAGATGATCAAATAATGACATCAAGACTTCAAGCTGGATTTGTCTTTGATTCATCAGGAATTTGGGCTAACAATTATCATTAATCTGTTATTCCCTCAGTACTAACAGAAAGTCATTGCATGTGAAACTCTTTATTTTGTAAGTAGACAGCTATTAAAAATACCTTAATAATATACAGTGACTGTAACATAGGCCTTATTAAAAGATATAAAACATTATCCCTCTGTGGCAAACACACAGGACTTGAAGCTGCTTACAAAACAATCACAATTTAATTAGTCTCAATACAGTTTTCTTAACAATAGCTGCTCGCAAAATGAGCTACCCTGTGTGTTGTCATGAGGTAGCGTATCGTTTTGGTATGTTGATTGCCTGTTCATTGTGTCTCCCAGAGGATGCTGGGGTTTATTACTTACCTGATGCCTGACCACCAGTCAGGTTTACTTTACCAGATGAGAAACATTGACAGTAATCTCAGCAGCATAGAGATACCCTAGGACTAAAACATATAACAGCCAGCAGATCCCAAAGAACAGCGGGATTTGACTAATAAGCAAGCACTGCACATATGGACAGAGAGTTAACTGGCACTGGTTTTTGTATTCGAAAGTCTCCCAGGTATTGACTTGCAGATGGGTGGATGAATGCTGTGATGGATGAAGGTCACGTATAGGACTCTGCTTCTAACATACCTTGCTTTTCTGGAACACCACACCTTAAGCCCATAATAGCATTAGCTGTTTCTCCACTCATTCAGGGTTTGGATTTTCATTCTCTTTCCAGGCTTGTCTAAGTTCTTAGACTTCTAGATAAATGCGCAGGATTTAGTCTCCAGGTATTATGTGTGTGGCTTTGCCATTTTTGTTTTTTTAAAAGCTCGTTTGCTATGGGAAATAGTGCTTGCAAATTGATTTTTCTAATAACAGGATCTGATGCTCTTCCTGAGTAAGACTTTGACTTCTTCAGGTTTTGTCCGTAAGGAAGTGATCTTTGTTGAGTCTAGTGAGGTAGTTCGCAGCATTGTGTCTCCTCAAATCCACTGCAACAGCTATAAAATTACTGCATTCTTCCACCATGTTTTTTGCCTTCTATGTGAAGTTTACGCATATGTTTTGACTAACTGATGGACAGTTAGGCATGTCCTTGATGTGTGTTAAATACGTGCATATATCCCTATATAACTTTGAAATAGGTATCAGAGGAAAGGAATTTGTTTACAAACCCCCATATGCTGGTTTGTCAAATTATTTCCTGTCAAAAGCTGTTTACGTCTCACTGCAGCAAGCCCAATTCTCTGCTTTTCTGCCAGAGTCTAAGGTACCTTATTTGTCTTTTTTTGCTCTTATCTAAGTCCATGACACACTCCAAATTACAGCTGATTCTTTCTAGTGCAGTAGCTAAAGTTTGTGATCATGTTTTATCTGCACAATGTTACAATTTTATTTTTTTTAGCTTATCTTTATTAAAGAAGCTCTGGTAGCAGCAAAAGAAATCTAGTTAGCCGTTAAATTAAACTAACTGTTGCTTTCAGTAATTTGGTGTTTGCAGGTCATGCAGGACAAGAATAAATTGTGTTGGTCCCCCAATAACAATTGAAATCTGTGCCACATGTGTGGCTTCAGATTCCCTCTGCTTCCCACCCACCCCCTTCAGAGAACGAAAATCCTTGGCACCTTGAAATTATCGAGGCCCTCAGAAGTGTCTGAAGGGTAGTGAAGAAGTTGAGGTCTTGAGGGGGAGGAGGGAATGTCAGAACGACGTAATTCAGCCGTGATAGATAAATGGGCAAAAAAAGGTTGGAGGTATTGGCCAGTGAGAGTGGAATCCTTGTCTCTTGGGGCTGTGGGAAGAGCAGCTGCGAAGATGTGATTTAAGCACAACTCAAAAAGCATCTTGCATCTGCTTCTAGTCAAAAAAAGGTGGGGGGGTCTCTGTGTTTGCTACCTAATGACTCCATGATTATGCTTTCTCGTATAGAATTAATGGGATCTGTTAAGGACATCACTATGATAAATGCAATGTTAATTCAAAAATTTGGGTAGAAATCAAGGCCACTTGAAGTCCTTTTAAGGACTCTCTCTATTGTAGTGGCCTTTTCACTCGTAGGTAGTAATTTTCTCCTCAAAAATTAAATGTTGATTCTAACTGGGTACATAGGAGCTTTTTTTATCTGTTGCTTAATGTTGTGGTCTCATGTCTAAAAATAAAATGCTACAACAAATGCATTACTTTTCTTTAACGTATTGTTGTTGCAGTCTGTTCCCTGTTTAAGGAAGGATTGACTTTTAGATCTATGCCAGTGCTACTTTAAATTGAATCCTTTTAGCTTTTGGTGTGGTTTTGGTTTTTTTCTTTTTCTTTTTTTTCCCCAGGGGTCATCTTTATTTCTTCCTCAGATGCTGTGTCTCCTCTAGTTGTAGGTGCTGAGGGGAGAAGTGGCAGGAGCAGCTCCCAGCAGCTGCCGCCTTTCTGCACTCGTGCTGGTCAGCAGGAGGTCCGGTGCTTTAATATGAGGAAGTAACAGACCCTAAAGTTACAACCTGTTCACAATGTGCAGTTGCTTCTTCTCATCACAGAGGGTGGTCACATTTCCATGCCTCGGTCTAACAGAACTAAGGGAAAAAAAATTTATTCTGTGTGTTTTGTCTGCTTGTTTGTTTTGGAGCTGGGAAAAAAATGAACAATGAAAAAATCACAGTAAAGCTCCTGTGGCAATGCTGTAGAGACTTTGTGTTAGGGCTAAATCACGTGGCTCATGAATTTACTTTATTTCAAATGTTTTGTGTGATTTTAAAAAAACCTTGTTTCTCATGTAAAAATATGTTTCTTTCAAGCCAATATACTGGGGTTTTTTAAGCTTTAATTCTCAGATTAATTTGAGAATTCTCAAAGGGCTAAATAGAGGGTTTTCTATGAGTTAGAAAATCCAATAACTAAAAATCAAATATAAATGAAAAGTGAGTAGAAATAAGATTCTATTTCAGAGTTTATTTTCTCAGAGACTGTGAGAGAAGAAATTCTGAAATTAGTTTCTAACCTGCCTGGAAATGCTTGGATTAGTATGTCTGAATGTTTTTTAGTGGGTTCTTTCCCCCCCCCCCCAATAATTTTTTTTTTTTTGTGTATCCCCACCAACAGGAAACAGTCCTCAAGATAGCCCTAGAAATTTCTCTCCCAGTGCCTCAGCCCACTTTTCTTTTGCACGAAGGTAAGAGGTTGTTTGTAGCATGCAGCATGCATTTTGCATAGAGGAAATGTTGTTGGACCCAGATATTAAAAGATAATTGCAAATATATTTGTCAAGTCTATCACTTAGAATGACAAGTGTTATCTTGCTTATGTAAACTCTCTTAAACCTCAGTTGCAACAAAGTTGTAGTGGATGATTGATACAATGCAATCATACCTTTTTTAATTTAAAAAAAAATAATTGGAATGGATGCAATTCAGACACTATCTCCTCATCCATTGAGATATGGGGAAATTTTAAGCTACATCTAGGTTTTTTCTTATATTTTTTTCTTAACAATGTAAGAAGTGCATCGCTTATAAGAGCACTATTACAGATGTCCTGAGTTCAGGGCCTGATTTTACTGGCAGCAGCAAATACTGTCACCATACCTTTAATACCTGACCTTGACCTATTTCACTATCTGTACCACTGAGACAGTCAGCTCTGTCATAGGAGTGTTGTGAGGATTAATTAATGCTAGTAGAATTTTTGAAGATCTACAGTGAATTTGAAGTGATCTATGAAGTAAGTTATTGTTAAATGAACCATAACCAAAGTTGATAGCATGTCATGGGAGACTGCCTGTTCATGCCAGTGTGGTTCCCTATCACTTAACACCTTGTCAGCCTACCTCAAATAATATGTTCATTAGCTCTAAGCCTGGGAGGGTAGGCAGAGTTTATATGTTGACCCAAGAGTATATACACGAAAAAATGAAATTGGAATGCTGTGGCTTTCTTTGTCATTAAGTAGTGCCAGGCATGTAACTGTTGCATTTGCGATGAGACAGCACTTGCAGCTATAGTTTTACTTCCTTTATTTTGGGAGGTCAGTCAAGTAGCACACGCAAGCTCTCAAAAGTAAGTGCAAGGAAATTACTTAACTCTTTTTAGAAGCTGCAAAGGGGAGAAAACTTGACTTGTGTATTCCTTTTATCTGAATATAATTCATCTGTGACAGCAGATCTAGTCAATCTTCCTAATAGCATGATGTCACTTTTTTAATCAACACTTTAAGAAAGTTGAGTATTTCTTTTGAATCTGCTTCCTCTTGATAGTATCTTTAAGAAAAGGAAAGCTATCTCTTCATAGATTACATTTGTTTGTGAGCATATTTTTAGAAATATTCATTAAATCCACAAATAGCTTATAATGGAAAAAGCAGATGTGAAAGACTGAGCATTACTTAGACTACAGCAAGCAGGAAGTTTTTCCTTTTCCACCCATAATCAACAGAAAGTTTAAATCATTATGTTTTTGCAAACCTTAAAATTCAGGAGGAAAAAATGAATTTGTTTACCAGTGTTTCATTTGGATTTTGACCATTTTTAGAGCTCTGTAATGGGCTCTAAATAAATTCTTTAATTAAGAGAATGCTAACGTAAGAAGTTTCTGTGATTTCAAAATATTTCACCACTTCAGAGGGATTCAAGAAACTTCTTCAGAGCAATTTTCTATGGAAACTGATTTTGTTCTAGGTTTACAGTGAAAATGCTTGATGACACTTAAGTTTAAAACAGTGTTAATGTAAAGTTTTCTTAGAATTTGGTACGTGTGTTGTGGTTGTCTTCATATAGCCTCTGATAAGGATGTGTTTTGATAGTAAAGTGACCTGTGGTTAATGAGAGCAGTCTCAGACTTCTGACTTTATGCCTTTTCTGTTATGTTTTGTAAATTTAATGACAATACAAGGGAAGGGAAGGACAGTTTGTGTGTGTGTGTGATAGAGCAGGTTGAAGGAGCAGAGGTGAGGTGGTATAGGTGTATGGATATTCCTTTTCCATCCACTGCCTTCCAGTCAGTAGGGATACCAAAAAGCTGGGGAAGTGTGAGGAAGGGAGGGAAAGGCAAAGGAAATGGTTTGGAAGCCTCCTGTGGGAAAGGAGGGCTTCCCAGCATAGCTGTTTCTCATCAGCTGCTGACCACGCCATGCAGTGGCAGCAGCAAAGGGAGCTGCAGTGGGAAGGTGGCCCTCTGCCATGCTGCTGGCTGGTGCACCAGGCTGGAGCGGCCTTCCAGAGGCCTCTCAGCAACAAGCAGGAGTGTCACCTTCCTCTGCCCGCATCTGGTGGGATGATCACTGCCCGGGAATAGCCTGTGCCTCTGGTAGACACCACTTAAGCCTCTTCTGCTGGTACATACAAGTCCAGCATCTACAAGCCCATGGGTAGGTGACAAATCCTGCTTTCCAGAGCTGCTGGGAAGTCGGTAGGACCGCTCTGTAGGGCAGGGACAAACGAGTATGAGAGTCCAGGGGAAAATGCTGTAGGGGCTTGCTATCCTTTTCCCCCTTCTTCCCTTATGGATGCCTCCTATCCTCCCACCTTTGCTTCGCAGATAACTTTCCATGATATCCCATCCCCACCCTCGATGGCCTTTCTGTGTGAGAATTGCTGTGTGATGCAGGAACCCTGTTCAATATGAGTTATTCAGTAAGGAGGTACTTTCTGTCTATCGGCTGCAGAATATATGGGTCTCACACATGTTTAAATACCTTCCAAGTTCTTGTTCTTTCAACTGTGAACATATTTAGCTTGCACAGCTGAGCCAAAATGAAAAGAAAGCTCCTTTTGGAATTGTTCATTCATCTGGAGGTAGCTCATGCATACCTGGGGGACGGGGAGAAGGGAGGATAATTAGTGAATTTAAAACAAAATTATGGAGGAGGAGGAAGTTTTTTCCAGAGTTCAGTCTTTGGTACAGTCAGCAGTCCGTGTAGCACATGTTCTGTTTATATTTTAACACTAATTACGTACTGTAGTTTCTTTTCTCACACTGTATGTATTCAAAGTCCCAGAGACTTGGGTTGTAGCTTGTGGATGGATAAATGGCAGTAGGAAAGAAGGCCTTAGAATGGAGAGAAGCGAGGGGTTTTTTAGACAGTTAGCTTGAAGGGTAGGGAAGTTGCATCAAGAGGTTTAAGGTTCCTGATTTGGCATGACTTCAGTTCTCCTTTATGGAATTGTACTTTTTGTGTAAATCAGACTCGAGAGATGATCTTTGTACTGGCTGTAAAACAGAGCTTCAATTCTCCTTTCTCTTTTCCCCCACTATCATACTGTTTGTTAATAAAAACTTGTCCTGTTTTGTTATTTATGTATTATTTTGCTTTTTTTAACATATTTGATACAATTGTACTCCAGTCATGGGCACCGAAATGACAGGTAAATGTTACCTCCTCAAAAATCCAAACACGACTCCCATAGTTGTTTTTTGGTTTGTCACTTTGAATGTTCAAGTTCCATGTTGTCTGTGTGTAGCTCACCTCAAGCAGTGAAGAACAGAAATTGGTTTTGGTTATGATTTTTTTTTTTTTTTTTTTAATTCTGAGTGAGCATGATTTTTGCTGCAAAATCGTTTTTCCTGATTTACATATCTAACATTTAACAAGTTTGTTTTTACCTAGTCATTCTTTGCAGTTACTTGACATTCGCCTGCTAGTTTGCTAGTATCCTGTACTGATGTCACTTAAGAAAGCACTACCCGTGTATTTTAGGCAGACTGTGGTGGTTATTCTGTGGTTCAGAGCATTGTGGTTTGAATTTGTTCAGAAGTTTTTAATTTGCTTCTCATTAATTTTCATCTGATGGACCTGAGAGTTGTGAAGACTCCCTGTGGTCCATTTCTGTGTGTATTAGTGAGACACCAATTCTGTGGACCTGTTCATTCACTTTCTGGTTGTTTCATCTCATAGATTTTTAACTAGAAAAACACACTAAAAAAAAAAGTCTGTAAGCCTGAGTTATCCTTGCTGAATGCTTGTTTATTTTGGTCCCCTGTGAAAGTTTACGCTGTATCATGCTTTTGGAATGCAGTTTTACACAGTAATACTTCCACGGATGTTTCTGTGTTAGGATACTGCAGTGTTCATTTGACTAACCTCAGTTTCACAACAGGACTGATGGTCGCCGCTGGTCTTTGGCTTCTCTCCCTTCTTCTGGCTATGGTACAAATACACCCAGCTCAACTGTTTCTGTAAGTATCCACTCTGCTGTGCTGATAGATTGCCGTTACGTGCCCTATCTTAAATGTAGCGTGGTTCTCTTAGGGGAAGGCAATGTAGATTTTGTTACTGTTGATAGACTTTGAATTAATATGGGATACAAAACTGCTTTACTTCACTGAAATAGAAGAAAACTGTAGGCAATGTGTGCTTTGCTTAGAGATATTTTGTGGCAGTGAGTAGTGTTTAACTGCCGTCTTTTGATCTGTGGGGCAGTAGGAAGGGAGACATACTGCCTTATTTTAACCATGTAGTAGTTAGGTATCAAGTCTTAAGTGAGGCTGCCTTGATAACGAAAAGAAAGAGAAACCACTCTGTGACATGATTCATCCATTCTAGGTTAGACTGCTATCTTAAGATGGGATGAATCACACATTTGCCTGTCTTTTTTTTCTTTGGCAATAGTGAGATGTTAGTGCATGATAATAGGTTAGATATTTAGCATTTTAGATGGCTATAGTTAGAAGAATCCTTTGGGATACTTTGGATCTAATAGGATAAATATAAGTCTAATTAGTTAATTTTTGCCTGTTAGAGCAATCCTTTTGATGTGATCTTGTATCAGCCCCCCTGCCATGCATGTACCATCTGACTTGTGACATACACCATGGCAGTGCATGAGATCCTGCTTCAATACTTAGGAGCTAGGCAGTGGGAGAAGTATGAATCTGTACTTTTGCACATCTTGCACACCTCTATACTAGAGAGGAAGTACTGGGTCATGTTACAACCTGGAACTAAGCTGTCTGTTGTGATAGTCACACCTGAGAAACTGGGGAGATAAAGCTGTTGAGGAAGTCTGCTTTGGAAATAGCAAATAGTTGGCATTTTGATGGTTACATTTTATCTTCTGCAGTAAGGGGCTTGGTCCTTGTAGATCCAACTATGACTCTTCAAAAATTGTTTTGTATCTTTAGCCTTGTTTTTTACTTTTAGGGATGTATCATTAACAAAAGTACTGTTTTACGAATGATACATATTACTGGACACCTGATGTCTGGTTTTTAAAAAATGTTTCTTTTACAATTTAAGTAAGCTTTCTCTTCCCCTGGGTGTGTTCTGTTTCTCTTGTGAAATAGTTGGGTTCCACATCCTGTACACTGATGAAACGTGACCATTTTATGTTATGATCAACTCTTTCTTTTGTCCACAAAGGTTTCTGAAAAGTCAAGTCAATTCTTGCTGACTTTCAAACCAGGTTGAGGGATTTCATGTATCTTAAGAACTGTTCCTCAGCAGCACTGATTTTTGACCTCTGCCTGCCTTCCTGTGTAGATTTTACTTTTGCCAAGCAAATTGCTTGGTTTCACATTAATTCCCTAACCACTTTCCATAGTGCATGTTTGTACACCTCTCATTGGAACTAGATCAAATATGCTGTGCTCTTCACTTAACCTCGTTTACATCAATATATTTTATGTCAGATAATAAGTAATTGCCATAGCAACCCCATCATTCTTATAAGAAACAGGCTTGTGCTAGAACGGAAATGAAAATCTGTGTCAGAAACATATCAAAACACAGTTTTAATTTTCAGTCCATACTCATGTGCTTTTTCTTTGACATCTTCAATTTTAAAATGGTAATTCTAGTTCATATACTTCTTTCCCACATAAGTTTACTGACTACTGTATGCATCCTGGAATGTGGAGCAGTTTTACATTGGTTTTGCATTTCTTATGAAAAAATATAGCACTGTCATTTATGGACGTAGGTATCTTAACTCCCATAACAGACTGTTGTTGAGTTCTCCCTTGATATTTCCTGACTAGGCCACATCGTATAAATATTAAAATAGATGTCTTCCCTAGCATTGAACAAACAGTTTCTGACTTGTGGAAAGAAACCTGTTTTTCCAATAAATAAATTTGAATTTTGTTGAAGAAACCAGCAGTAGAGAATTCATGCCATATATTTCTTATGGTTAGGTTTGGGGGTTTTTTTCCCCAAGAATCCTCTACTGCTGATGAGCCCTGCAAAAGCACTGGGACAACCTCTGAATTTCAAATCTAGCCACTGTTTCTTTACTTCTTAGTAGAGATGCTTTTCACTTTCTTTTTTTACCCACTGAATGATATACGTGAATCAGAAAATGAAAACTGGAAGTGTGCCCGTCTAATGGGTTTCTTGTACTTTTTTAGAATCTGAAATGGCTAGTACTGTGCATCCTCCTCCTCTACATTCTTACAAATTCTTAGAGGCAATGAGAGACCACTTCACACACAATAGCCTAAGTGTACATACAGAATGCTCCCTTTTCAGTGCTGGATAAATAAGATTCACATTAATCCAGAGATGTATCAACTGGAGACCAGAAGCAGTTTTTACGCATCACAATAGAGCACAACTTTGATCTTTACAAGCAACTGAAAGTCAAAGCAGGGGCAGAAGGGTCTGTGGTAGTCACGATTATGCTCAGGTGAGTGTAGATCACCATTTCTTGTTAGCCTATTTTTTCTTTTTTAATACTGAAAGTGAAGAGATTGATGGAATTAGCAATTTAATGGAAGCTCACGGGTTTAGATGTGGTGCAAGTGCCACATATGCCAGTTCTCACAACAAAGTTGAAATTAAATTAAAATATCTCCTGCTAAGATTATTCGATTGAAAAGAAACTCTTCGTGTGTCATATTCTAGCAGAGTTGAATCAGATCTTGCCGGTTATGAGATGCAGTTGAGATGATTGTGTGTCTTCTAGGAGAGCAAGCCTATAGAAATGCTGAAGTGAGAGAATACTCGGTTGCATATTTTTGCCAGTAGATTATATTCGTGGAAGCTTACTTGAATGGGGAAATAGGGTAAGGAGATGAGGAAAGAGACGTTGGGGTTACATTAGCTGGTATCGGCTGCAAATTTGCCTTTCTGTGTTGGAAGAACAATTTGCATTGCCATGATGCACTGTGGTCGTGCATATTAAAAATATGTTAAATCTTACCTGATTTTTTTGGAGCAGCTATTCTAGAATGCCAGGAGAGCTAATTTTTATAAAGAGTTTTGCTATAAGAATTTGGATTTGTACAGAGATCAGAATTCAGACCTCCCAGAAAACGCATTCTGTGCCTGTGATGGCCCTGATATAACTGAGAGTTGTTAGCGAAAGGAAGATTCTCGCTTTAATCTTGTTGGATCTGGACTCTGTGACACCTTATATGAGGAAAAGTGTGGTATGGGTGGTTGTCCTCCTGATCTTCCCAGAATCCCCTGAAGCTGAAGAGGTGGAGATTGATTTTTGTAGAAATAACCATCTGTGATGGTCTGTATTGGGAAGTTTCCCTGTGCTACAGTATCTTTTATCTTATGGAGTGTGGCTGTAGGAAGTAACACCGTGAGGTTAACTGCAACTAGCTGCCATAGTGTGAGATAAGAAAGAACTTATCTATGCTGTGTGCTGAATTATGCATGGTAATGTGCTAAGGCTGAATTTCATAAATGAGTTACTGTGACTCAACAAGTTACTACCTATCATGTGAACTATGGTAAATTCTTGGTGTGCATGCTTCTTAGCCTGCAGCAAAGCAAGGTAATGCAATCTTGCTAACTAACTTGTTCTGATGTGATGCAGCCTTCCCACATAGACCAGTCCTGTGCAAGTTAACCTTTCCCAGCAGTGGGTTTTCTTCTCTTTTGCTTTTAGGAGATTACTTCATGAGATCTAGTGTGATAAGTAATCTTTTCTTGAGTTCCTAGGAATTAGGATATATTCAACCCTTACCATACAAGTTGCCAGGAAATTATGAAGACTCTGTAGTTCCTGTGCTTACTGGCCTGGATATTACCTGCTGACCTCAGCAATGTAGGGCAATGTTTGTACAGTATGAAAGTTCATTGATTTCCCTCGCTAGGGATGATACAGCAAAGAAGTTCTTACTGTGTTGGCCTCCAATAAAAGAGCAGCCAGGTAGGGGCCTTGGTGTCTGTTGTGGTTTAACCTCAGCCAGCAACTAAGCACCACACAGCCACTTGCTCCCCCTTCCCAGTGGGATGGGGGAGAGAATCGGAAGAGTAAAAGTGAGAAGACTCATGGATTGGGATAAAGACAGTTTCATAGGTAAAGCAAAAGCCGCGCACGCAAGCAAAGCAAAACGAGGAATTCATTCACCACTTCCCATCGGCAGGCAGGTGTTCAGCCATCTCCAGGAAAGCAGGGCTCCATCACGCATAATGGTTATTTGAGAAGACAAACACCATCACTGCAAATGTCCCCCGCTTCCTCCTTCTTCTCCCAGCTTTATATGCTGTGCATGACGTCATATGGTATGGAATATCCCTTTGGTCAGTTGGGGTCAGCTGTCCCAGCTGTGTCCCCTCCCAACTTCTTGTGTACCCCCAGTCTACTAGCTGGTGGGGTGGTGAGCAGCAGAAAAGGCCTTGACTCTATGTAAGCACTGCTCAGCAATAACGAAAACATCCCTGTATTATCAACACTGTTTTCAGCACAAATCCAAAACATAGCCTCATACTAGCTACTATGAAGAAAATTAACCCAGCCAAAATCAGCACAGTGTCCTATATGCGAAAACAGATAAGAACAATAATGTGCACGTGAAGATTGACATATAGAAAAAACTAATTTTCCTGAAAAAGCCAGCTGGAGACTGAACAGCTCCAGAAAGATGTACAAGTTTTTGGACTTCTTCCCCTCTGCAGGTAAAATAAAGGGAGTGTCTGCATGGCACCAAGCAGCTTTGTGCAGTCATACAAGGATATTTGTGAACGAGCTATACTGGAAACTAGTTTTGACACCAGAAACAGGAGAGCGTTTCTCTGTCTACACTCAGTCCAGATTAGCAAGGCTGGTTGTTAATGCATTGAACTATGTATATGTTCTTTACAGGGACATCAAATCCAGGCTCAGGGAAGTAGTTTCAAAGTTCTGCCTCCAAACATTTAGTGTGGCTCAGGTAGCTATCTGCGCTGCATAAAAGACAGTAAAATATGATAGTATGATCATCTGCACTACTTTATGTAGTGTGGCTTTATACATGCAATTTTGCAAGGCTAGTTATTGTGGTAGCACTTCCAATTTCATACCTGTCTGTATCTTCCAATTCTGTACTAAGCGGATAGTTTGAGTGTAATGCCTTTCACTTTTGTCAGCTGTAGAACCCATGTTGATAAATGTACTAAGTTCTTTCACTTCATTTTGAATGTGCAGGATTTTATAAGAAAATAGCATATGAATTTTTTCAGCAAGTTTAGATTATATTTCATTTTATTTTAAAAAGCATCAATAATGTCTTAAATATGGATAATGAAGTACCTTCATTATGTAGATTTACAATTTGTGTTGTGGCAGTAAGTTGTACTCTACAGTTATCATACTTACGCTGTCCTACTCAAATAGTGAATTTTCAGCAGGCCTCGTTTTAACTATTCTTATGTATTGGTGGGTGTTACTGACATTAAGTGTCATCTTTGCCTTAGAGGAAATTTGAACTTTTGAAAAGCAGTGGCTCTTTCTTCTGGGACTGAAGTAGGTTTTTTTTATACTTACTCTATATTTAGCTCATTAAGTTGAGACTATTTATTTATTTTCTTCTTTAAATTGATAGTCAGGCATGGGAAACGGTAACTATAATTTTTAAATTAAATGGCTTTATTCATGAGCACTGAATACGGTCTTGAAAATGTTTTTCCACTCTGATAGAAGCTTGTGTTCTGTCCTGCTCTTGTAGTCGTCCTGCTCATCCCAAGAGAAGCTACATCAGTTACCATACCAACCAACACCTGATGAACTACATTTTTTGTCTAAACATTTCTGTACCACTGAGAGCATTGCCAGTGATAACAGGTGCAGGACCACTGCAATGCGCCCTCGGTCCCGAAGTCTCAGGTGAGTCTGTCTATCTGGAAGTAGGGGTTGGACCTAAATTCACATATTCTGGAGCATCATGGTTTTGTACACTGGGAGCATTCACTGTTTTTGAAATTGCTGAAGTATAATATAAGAAGTACGCATCTGAGGTTGAATTATGAATAGTCCTTTTAAATTCTTGCTCCTGGTTTTGGTCATGGCTTACTTCAGTGGTTAACATTGTAAGCTAGGTCTTAATGAAGGCAGCTAACCCACATGAACTGTCTTGATGAGCTAGTCATTATTGATCTGACTGTAGCATTGGTTCTCTTCCAGAGTTCAAACTGTTCACAGAATAAAGTCTTTATTTGCAAAACTAATTCAAAATATATCTATATCGTAGCACTATCTGGAAAGAAATGTGATAAAGAACAAATGGGCGGGTGGGAGAATGTACACTCATTTATTTTCTTTAACCAAGATGAACTTCAGTTTCTTGTTTCCCAAAGTCTAGGCCTCTGCATTTCATTTGCAGTGGCTGTTTGTGTAAGACGTGTTTTATGCAAGATCAGTTCTAAACTGTCAGATTAGTTTAGATTTGGAAAATACAGATGAATTTTATGGATAAGTTTTCAAGACCTGGAAGGGGAAGAAAAGGAAGTACTATATTTCTAATTGTTGTATTGATCCTTTCGAAAGTTCAAAAATAGTTTCACAGGTACACAAATCTTAATGAATGAGTTCTTAGCGCAATATATTTGAACTCTGCTTTTTGATTTATTTTAAAACCTGTGTAGACTATTGTGACAAATGTAGTCACTACCTACATGAAACTGCACAATGATTACTAAGAAAAAAACCCATTTTTTCATTAGAAGATTACAGATTGAAACTGTATTGTATTTATTGCCACATCTTTGATTTTTTTTGAATTTCTGTTATGCTTTTATCACTTAAAAAATTAAAAACTTCCATTTGAACTCACAGAATGTGTACAAATGCTCCAGGGGAAAAAAGAAGAGGCAAGCATTTTCTGAAAGGGGATTATACAGCAGAAGTGTTACGATGAAATTATGTACCTACCCTGTCCTCAGTGGATTTGCCTGTGGATGTCCGTAACAGATTGTCCATATCAGTTAAAGGACCCACCATTGTGATATCTTGGGACAAATTTTAGTGTTCATTTTTGCCCTTTTAGAAAGCCAAAAGCCAGTTCTGCTCATGCAAGAAACCCCTGTGTATGTGCTATGATAAAGTCACTCCTAGAGGATAGCATCCGCTTTGTGGACTCTTTTTCCTACTCCCCATCTTTTAGACCAGACTGAATGGGCCAGTGTCACCAACCTGGGAAAATCAGATGGAGATTTTTCAGAGGAATTTATAACAGACAATGAGGCTCATGATAGCAAAAAGCAGTTTTGTAGGCCATGGGTACCTTTTATGGATTGTTTTCCTGTAAGTCTCATGCTTTTCTTACAGGCACAGTGCCCCCAGCATTGATGGAACTCATGCATGTGTATAGCATTATTTGTAGGAAGGTGCTGCCTTTATCTGCTGGTCAGATGGAAAATAGATTGTTTTGATTTTTTTTTAATGATCTGTTTAAAAAAAAAAAAAAAGGAAAAAAAATGTTCTTCTCAACTTTTTCACTTGCAGCTAACAGAGTTCTTGGTCAGGTCTTGCTATTTTGATTTATGTAACCTTCAAAGGGGCAGGTATAGCCATAATAGTTAAATGTATCTCTGCCCTTCTGAGAAAAAGGTGATGTTCACAAGTGTGGCAAAACTGCCTGTATCCTGAAGCGTAGTTACAACCTAAGAAAATAATATAGTTAGCAGTTAGATGTCAAGCACATGAAATAATCTTTAGGACCTGGTCAGAAGTAGCAGAAAGGAACCAAGTGTACCACTGATGAGAGAATGTACCTTTCTGGTGAAGCCTATGTTGACTTTTTGTTGCAAATAAACTGTACAAAAATGTAATAACTAATTATAGTTCATGCTGAGACAAGTTTAAAGGGATAATTTGCTTTGCTTGCAGCCCTGGACGTTCTCCTGCCTGCTGTGACAATGAAATAATTATGATGAACCATGTCTACAAAGAAAGGTTCCCAAAGGTAATGAATTATATTTAAGATACCCAGTATCTAAACTGATAGGCTATATAGGTTTTAAGTAAGTGGTGTTTTTGTTATGGGAACTAATGATCCAACCCTGTAATGGCTTTCATAAAGCATCACCAAGTTCTTATTGCAAAGATAAAATCACAATAAAGAAAATCCCTGCTGAGAGCTGGACATTCATTTGGCAAAGCTGCTGAACTGGTTTTGAAATGAATCATGCTGGTATTTTATTCTGCTGATTGGAAACTGATGGTACATTCGATTTCAATAGGTGGTGTGTACTTGGGGCAGATGTATACTGAATTAGTAAAGCAAAGATAGTTTCTGTTGCTAAGTCTTTTGCAGCATCTGCTGATATACCTACAAATTCCTTCCTTTAGTGGCATTTATTCCTTTTCCCAAACACTCATTATGTACTTATTTTAATTGTGAAGATAGTACACAGTTGTGGGGGTTTGACTATGAGATACCAAATGAGGACATGTTGCTGTCATGTCCAGACGTCTGAGACACAAATGAGTTCCTAGGTGCAGGTGTGTAGCTCAGAGCACTGTGCTCTTGGTTGCTCCTAGGATTTTGATGACCCCTGGAAAATAAAATAAGGTAAAGCTGATACTGTTCCAAAAAGTGCCTAAAAAATAGAAGAATTTCTTCATAGCAATATGAAGAGAGATTTGTCAGGATTTGCAGGGCGATTGAACAGCAATCTGAAGTGTGGAAAGACCCACTCATTTCAGTGTTTGAGATATGAACTAAGAGGTGTGGGATTACTTTTTAGTAATAAAAATATCTTTAAGGTTTTTTTTAAGCATCTGCAGTTTTGTGAGAACCAGACAGTTGGTTCTGTAAAACAGACACATCTGGCAGGACCTGTGAGCCTGTGGTGCTTTTAATCAGCTAATGTTTATTCAAACTCTGCCCAGTGAAATATTTTCATGGTATGACCTGTACGAAAGGAAGGAAGATATTCTGGTCTGTAGTATCTGCAGTTTTAGGAGAACAAAGTAGACCCCCATGAGTTCTCTTTTCTTTTCTTTTTTTTTTTTTTTTTTTTTTTAAATTATTATTTTGACTTGGACTTAAAGTTTTACAGTCATGAGTGTTCCACTAGTTCTGTTTAATGATTATCACAAGATTAGTTAATTAGTTAATCACCAGTGGCAGACAAAGGGAAGGATCTGCGTAGTAGAACAGTAAGGCTGTTGCTTTTCTGGACTGGTAATGTGGGGAAACATCATCTGTCACTTTGCCTTTCTGTTTGCTTGGTTTTTTTGCTTCAGTCATTTCACACGTTGCAGCTAGGTAACTTCTCAGGCAGCGCAGAAATGTTGCAGAATCAGAAATAAGCTTTGAGGGTGTTAGTTTCATGTAAAACTGATTTAATGTATCATGTATCTATCTGTCTATAGGCCACAGCTCAGATGGAAGAGAGGCTGCGGGAAATTATAACAAATCATTCTCCAGAGAACGTCCTTCCCCTGGCAGATGGAGTGCTCAGTTTTACCCACCATCAGATCACAGAACTGGCTCGAGATTGTTTGGATAAGTCCCACCAGGGCCTCATCACATCACGATACTTCCTTGAATTACAGCAGAAGTTAGACAAATTGCTACAGGAGGTATGAGCCATGAGACTACTGTTACGTTTGCTTGAAAAATTGTTTAAATGTGTTTGCCTAAGAGTTGTATTGAAATAATCATGACTGTTCACTCAAGTAATTGTCAAAGTGGTATTCATAGCAGTTTTAGTCTACATAATGACCACTACGAAGACTATAAGGCATCCTAGTGTACTAGTCTGGAATAGATGGGTTGTAAAGATTTCAGAAACAGCAGCATTTTGTCATGCAGTGCAAGCTATAAATTGCTTACAAAAGTGTGTACATAAGCCCTAAATGAGGAGGCTTGCTATTCCATTTACTGTGGATAAATGAGGAAACATACACACTTTCCACTTTATCAACGCTCCTAATGCCTGCTATGTTGAGAAAGCAGACAGCAACACTTAGCTTTCCATTAGCTAGAAGTTATTTAATTATTTAAATATTAATAATATTCCTTTCATAATTAAACTTTATTAACAGAAATAGTGTCATTTCTAAAAGTGTTGAAACTTCCATAGAATAATCAGCTAAATGAATTAAGAAGAACATGGAACTTGACATAATAAATGCGCTATGATGTAAGTCACTGCAGTTTATGAATGTATCATTTTTAAAACAATGAGTACAGCATGTGATGTACTCAGTTGTTTGTGTGGGATTTGATAGCACATTATGAGCCAAAGTTAATGTGGTAGACCAGCAGATTTGATATTGACTTGAAATTTTCCGACTGAGATGTTAAAATACCATTCCTGTCTTAATTTATGTCTTTTCTTCTGCTTTCTTTTGAATGCAGGAGGAGTTGTGAAAGTTTTTGGTTGATTCCCACCCCACCCCCTGCCCCGCTTTTCCGTTAATTTCTATTTGGTAAATAGGTTTTCTGCAACTACTGTATTTTGAACTTTTTCTCTTCATAAAGCAATGCAAAACTTAAGACATCAGTGATTTATTTCTGGATTATTGAAACGCTGTTTATTAAACAGAGAATGCATAGAGCTGCTTACTAGTCAAAAGGAAGTTTGCACTAGCGACCTTCTTGTGAAATACTAACATTTTTATGATGCCAAAGTGCAGGCAGAGTTGGCCAGTTGACTGGAGATAACTGACTATGAATTATGTTATGCTAGTGATAATGTCAAAATACAAGGAAACATGTCTAAGCTAAGATTCACTGAACCACTGTTAGCACTGTTAATCACTGTTAACAATATATCCCTTAAAATAGCTACACAGTAAGTAGAGTTTAGAGTACATGTTCACTCGTTCACCTACCAACCCCCCCAAACCCACTAAAAAAAACACTCTAGCAAGTTATTCTCCAATCTGCATATAAAGTAGTGCGTTATTTAAAAAACACCACAACACTCATTTTGTCGTGTTCTATGATGCTAATTCTTTATTATGTAAAAATTTCCTGTTCTGCAAAAACATAATGCCTTAAAATATTCAGGCTTAACTTTTGAGTCATCTGCATAATACCTGTTAATAGCATAATATGACAGTAAGAGAACTTCTTCTTGGTTATGGGCACTCAGTTGTGCTTTGGATTCAAGTGATTCATTTGTTGTCAATTCCCAGCTGTGACATTCAGTAGAAAGCTGCATCTCCTACTGCTTCTTGGCACGTTGCCATTACTTTGCATAACCAGGGGAAGACTCCCATGAGGTTTGAGCAGCTTGGTTCACCCAACATTTTTACAATTCTGAGGTCAAGGTTAAGTGGACCTGAATGCTTTCCTGCTTCATCCCTCTAAAATGTAACATGTATTGAGTCTTTTGTTCATGTACGTACCTGAGTGTTCACAAAACTGGACAAAGGTGCTTTAATTTTTTCTGGTGATTAAAATAGGCAGATGTTTTGTTTACAAAAGAGTTTTCTTTGGACTTGGTTGATAGTGTGCAGAACACAAATGCTTGTGTCCAATTAAAGTTCTTCCAAAACGTATTGCAGAGTGCTCGATAGTATTTGTACCTTTTTCTTTTTTCCTTCTTTAAACTTCACAGATTAATTCTTCTCAGATATTTGGTGTTTTTTAAAATTGCAGTGCTTATATGAAAAGCAATATGTAGCTTCATATTTTCATAGGTTTTTTAACGTTAAAAAATATAAGATATATACTATATGAAAAGTACTTATTTGTCCATATTAATCACTTTTTAAATGTTAGTTTCTTAATTCTCTTTGTGGTTTTGAATAAGCAAGAGACGATGAAAAAGTTAAGTCTACGGTTTCTACTATTCAGAACAAAGAAATGCTTTCGTATTTCAGTGAAGGGCTATTAGTATATTTTAATCAGAAGGAGAATGATACAATTTCTTTGCATTCAGTAGTAACCTTAAATTATATAACTTGTTCTTAGAGGGGAACATGTGAAAGAAATTTGAAATACAGTTCAGACCGTTGTGCAAATGTTACCAAACCTTCTAGAAGTACTTTTTCTGTATGTATTCTTTATACCATTTGCCCCCCTTTGTTGTAATCTTTATAGAACTCAATTTTTCGTTGTCTTCCTTTCTACATGCACCTTTATATGGAGCCTCTCTGCAAGTGTGGTTTTTTATATATATATGTCATTGTCATTTTAGTATGACATGTGGCCATAGGAAATCACTATGAATTTGGCATAAATGTTCTTTATGTTTATTAATATTACATAGGTCAGTTTTCATTTCATCCTAGAATTATTAACAAATTGAGACACAACTGTACACGTAGAGAGTTGTATGTTGTATTGAAATGTAGTCCTTTTGCAAAACTGATGGTAATAATACTGTGTAAGTTTAAAAAAAAAAAAAAAGTAGGTATTACGTCCATTGTAGGCACTTTCATTTTTTTGTTATAGTGTTAGAATTGTACAAATGCTGTTACTTCAATTTAAAATTACAGCATTGCTCAAATCCTTGTTATTTCTGCTGGCATCTTGAAATTGACGTGCTGTTTGTCTCAAGCACATGCTTTAAACCCTCAAAGGTGTCCCAAATATCACATATACTTTCCAAGTAGTGCATCAAATGCAGTTTGTTTTATTATCACTTTATTTTTATCTTTTAGGCTCAAGAGCGATCAGAGAGTGGAGAAATGGCATTTATTAAGCAACTAGTCCGAAAAATCCTGATAGTTATTGCCCGTCCTGCTCGCTTACTGGAATGCCTGGTAAGGTCGTGCTTACTGTAAGTAGGTTTTTCACTTGTTAGTGTAGGAAGATTTCTGGCTTAGCATTCAAGGCACTTTACAATCATTTTTTGAAACATGTCAAACAATGGGGTAGGGCTTCATTGTTGGTGGGATCCTTTCTGCTTTTATTTCAGGAACATGGAACTGGCAGGGACCTCTTGCAGGTGTGTTTGGTTCCCTGCTATTGCAAATACTATGTTATAGAATCCCGTTCATCAACTGAGGAAGCTCCAGTTCAAAACCAGTTGGGTTTTTCCCTTGTTTTGTTAGACTTTGCTATTCCTTGGGAAGACTGTTCCAGAATCGTAATTGCTTGGTGGTTTTCCCGTTGTTGTTGTTCTTCTTCTTACAAGTTTCATAATGTTGTTTCACTCAACAGCTGCCAGAGCTATAAGCCCCTTTCAGTCAGCTCTGCAGTACCTGATCTGGGGGGAAGAGCAGCAGAGGGATTAGGGTATCTGGATACACAGATAGTCAGAGAGAGTCTGGGGACAGGAAGGAGCAGAAGAGTTAACTTATTTATGCATGAGCATAGCACTGACGTTGCCAGACTGGGCTAGCTTGTGTGAGGCCATGTGGGTGTGTTTCTGCTTTGCCTGCCCATGCCGTGGGAGCTGGGATGGCTCAGGTGCGGGAAGTTGCTCCTACGCACAGAGCCAGTGTGCTTCAGTTGTTCAGTGGAACTAATAAACCCTTGCAGAACACAGTGTACTCAGGAGGACGGCATAGACACCCAAATACTATGTAAAACCCAGCCTGAGTCCAACAGGCCTGGCAGGCAGCCCGAGCTGTCTTTGTTGAGCCACTCTGCTTGCCAGTACCAGGATCACAGTGTTGATGCTGCATACAGCTATTTGAGGCTGGCAGGGCTTACGTGGGAGCCACTAACCTGCTGCTAGACTCAAGTTATGCCTGAAAGTGTCATAACTGCATTTGCGTGGCACTGAATCTGAGCTAGTCTTTCCAACCTGATTTTGGCTCTGTGCTGTGTCTCTTCATCTGTAGTACAGTTAATCCACAACCTGGCTTGTTCAGCCATGGGCATTTTGAGAGCTGCCTCTGTTTTGTTTTGGAAACACCATGTCTCAGTGTTCCCAGTTGCAGTTTGTTCATGATTTGCAGTTCAGAAGGAATCTAAAATGAGGTATGTGCTCTGAATCAGCATGAAAGAGATGTTTAAAAAAACCAAAAAAAGGGCAGGCTTTAGAGAAGAGGATTCCTTAGCATGTTCTGCCTGTGCCATTGAATCCAAACTTGCATTACTCCTTCACCCTGAACCCTGAAATGCTCATTCCATATCTAGTGTGATCTTCCCTGCTCCAGTCCCAGGGTTCACATAATCTTTCTCCACCTCTTCACCCCATTTCTCATACAATATCTTGTTTTCCCTCTGGTCTGCATCCTTCTCTGTCATCACACATCCAAAAATGCCCTTGGCATTTGCCTTTTGCAAATACATCCTGCGGGCTGACAGACCAAGGCTTCTTTATGGTGCTTTGTCCTTCCCTTCCATGCTTGCTGGTGCTCTCCCACCTGCCCCTGCCCCCAGCATCATCACTGTCTTTTAGCTTTTTAATTCAGGTTCTCTCCTGGTGACCTATTTGCCCATTAGTTCATTCTCTTTAAATGCTAAGTTTTATAGCTAGCTAGTCCAAACCTCCATTCGCTTAGTTCCCAGTTTCTGCCCCTGGGATTTTATCCTAGGCTGCTTGCTCTGCCTTATCATGCTTCAGGCAGAGCTGTTGTGCATCCTGTATCCCTCCTTTTGCTAGGCCTGCTGATGCGAGTGGAAGGACAGTGTTGTGAGGCCAGATGACTGTGTCTCTTAGTTGAGAGTTTCAGAGCAGTGATTGCAGAGAAAGCCAGCACAGCTTCCTTAAAGTGTTCTTACTTCAGAGGGGATCTTTAGGAGATTTAAGCTGGAATGTTAACAACTCTGCACAGTATGTTTCTACAGGGGCAGGTAGCTTGAACAAATTTAGGCATACTGTCACAAAACAATGCATTTCTCATGCAAGAAGGTGTTAAGCCTACTCCATAAATGTCATTGGAATCATGCAGTCTTACAGAAACAATATTGCTGTTTTTCCGTAGCATCCTTATGGAAACTTTTGAATAATATTGGCTGATATTTTAGAATGTCTGCCTGAAATAGATACTAGGTATGGAAAAATTCAGCCTCTGTAAGAAAGTTCATAGCATTGTAGGAAATAAATCCAGCACTTTTATCATGAGACATTTCAGATACCATGCAGTAATGCTTGTCAGTTTTCTGATGGTGATCTTGGCTCAGGTGTTCATGGTATGTGAATTCCTATTATTCACTCGATAATCACATGAAGAAAGCTTTTACAGTTTCACACATGCCAAGAGCTACTGCCAAATATTGAAAGATTTTTCTCTGTTTGTACATGGAAAATGAAACACAGAGTTGGAAGTAAAGATCAGAAAATAAATTTGTTGCTTCTAATTATTCACGCGTGTGTGTGTATATTTAGATAGATACATATATACACACACAGACATTCATATGATTAAAGGTATCTGTTTTGAAATTACGTTGACTTACTAGCAAGTGGAGGAGAAGCTGTATATCTGCCACTGCAGCAGTTAAGGAGATGATGATGTTTTCATGATGAAGGAAGTCTTGGCATACATCATGACGTTGTTATGTTCTTCAGTGCCAAAGAGTAACATGTAAGAGATACAGCTGGGGACAGCATGTTAGATGAGGAGAGTAAAGCTAAAACAGCATGTAATGCTTAGTCACTCTATTCAGATTTTTAGGCAGCAGCATCCTGAGACTTTGAGCTAAATAAGAGATTTTGGGCAGTTCATGGGTTTGTGGTAAATCCTTTGGAGTAGGCTGGAGATGATGAAAATTGTTTCATGACAAATGAAAACCTAAGATTATTTCCACAAGACTGAAAATCCCAAAGACATTTCATTTCAGATGCACTGCAACTCCTCCTGGTAGCTGCAGCAGTTTGGATGCTTCCAAAATGAAACATGATACCTAATTTCTCAAGCTATCTTCCAGGTTGGGATGTTGAGTTCCCAAGTCCTGGGTAGCCTGAGGAGCTAGGACAGGAGCCTTGTGACCCAGCACGCAGACTGAAGCCCCATGGAGTTATGGCAGGCCATGAAATGACTGGCAGGGAAGCTAACTAGCTCAGCAGTCTGCCTGGCTTCCACAGATATTTTTGACAGAACTGACTTACTCCAGCAAAAAGTCTGTTTTGTTACATCAATGTTTCATGACTCTGACTGGCTCTCACACTATTAAGCATTGCACCTGTTGTGATCTATGGTTGGCACAAACATCTTGAAGAATGTAATGGCTAGATGAGAGATGTTTGGGTATGAATTCATACTGGTAGAGAAAGTCTATTTTTAAAAAAAAACAAACCTTTTAATAAACTTCCTTGTTCCATTCAATGCTTTCCTATTTTTATTGTCTATGAAGGTAGTAAAATAAATGTATTTCCAAGGGACTTGGGGGATAGGCAGGGTTTTGAGTTTCTATTTTTTTGTTCCTCTTTGGGACTTGCCTTCTAGGCATGGTATAAATGATAGTTGTAATATAGTTGATTCCCAAAGGAGGATGTTTCGTTTCTAGATTTGGAACAATTGGATCAATGAAGTTCAAATGTTGTTTTCAGCAACTTAGGAATTTGGCTTCGTTCTAAAGTTAGTGATTTATTTAATTGTATTTTCCATAAAACATAGTGCATATATATTGAGTAAAAATATTTCAAAATTTCATTTAGAAGTAAAAGTGGAGCACAATATATTTACATAGTTTCTTTATTTCAGTAGTGGATTTTTATATGCAAGCGACTGCAGGGAGATAGTCTTCTGTATGTGAAATCTTATGACTACTGGTTATAGGTCATTTCGCTCTGAATATTATGGGAAGTTTTGAGGGCAAAGAACTTACTATTCTTATAAAGCAGTGCTCTGAAATAATGGTATGAAATTTCATTGCTTACAGCATGTTACATTGTATAAGAATCGTAACAGAATACTAGTAATAGAATAAAGAGGTATTGTTTTTAATAAGGGAAATGTCAAATATTTGCAATAGAAGCAGCAAAGGAAGTTTTTATGTTAGGCTTTAAGACTTCGCTTTCTACAGAGAGAATGATGGTGATTACTTTTCTTCTAGGAATTTGATCCCGAAGAGTTTTACTATCTTTTGGAAGCAGCTGAAGGCCATGCTAAAGAGGGGCAAGGCATTAAAACAGACATCCCTCGATATATTATTAGCCAGCTGGGCTTAAATAAAGATCCTCTGGAAGGTAAGTGCATCTCCTGGTCTAGCTATAGGCTCCTAGATTCTTCCTTCTCAATGTGTTTAATCATTCTGATAATCTGTGCGTACCTGAAAAGGGTCAAAGTAAAGGTGGTAGCAGACAAGCATTCGCTAACCCTCACAGTACTCTCACAAGCTCAAAGGCACTAAAAAGGCCATCTGAGATTTTTCTGTTGTGAATATCATTCACAAATACACTGTGTCAATGATACTCGATATCTTCTTCCAGCCTGGCAATGCAACTTTCTTACTTCAGCTCTAGCTGAAATTTACTGGTATAATTTGATGGCGACTGTTGTCCAGCCACAGGTATAAATGAAACTGGGCTGAGCTGTTATTTGCCCTTCAGTGCCCCCAGGCTCCCACATCTTAGAGTCCCTGAGAAGAATATCTCCCATTTCTATTAAAACTGCAAAGATTTATTTTTCTGGGTAACTTATGTGTCCATGTTGAGGACTTTTGTAGGGAGAACTTGGGTTCCAATGGAGGTATTGTCATTGCAGAATTTTTGTTTGCTTGATCCTTCTTTTAAGGACAATGTTGGGAAAACTAAAATTACTTCTGTCTCCTAAGCAGAACATCTTCTCTTCCATCCTGAGACCAAGTTCTGTCACTGGTGACAAAAGGAAATTGGTTCATTGCATTCAGTGCTAGTCCTGCAATTTGGAAGAAATTGGCAGAAATGCCATCATGGAAAATGAGTTCAGCTAGTGCCATTTAGCTTGTCTTCTGTGTTATGACCCAGGACAAGGGGGATCTCTAGGAGAGGACTTGGTAACACAAAATAATAGCAAAAAATTATGGTAAAAATTTTTTTTAACTAGTTCTCATGATGTAAGATGACATTTCCTCTAAATCGAAGGAGTAATACATTGTGTGTTAAAAGAAAACTCTTTTTTGTTCAACTTCAGCAGCTTGTGAAGTTCAGCACTGCCGATGTTGTCAGGAATTTGGTTAGATCTAATTCAATTAGATTGCGTATTGTTATAGATGATATTCCTGTTACGTCAACAGATTTAAAGAAAGTCAAGCCTATTATTAGTCTGCTTCCTGTCTTCACAGAAGAACTTCCTCAGCCAGATTTAGTGTTACTTTTATCTGAGATATAGATTAAAGCAGCTTTGACACTTTTTTGCTTGGATTCGGAGTGCAGCAATGGTGCCAGAGAAATTGGGAAAATATACATAAATATCGTTTTCCATGTGGTACTGGAAAATATCAAGTAGCATCTTAATTCTCTGCAAGATAAAGAGGTGTCTGGTGGATTTGGAGAGCTGTTGGTGTGGCCTAGACTGACAATTTATAAATTTTTCACTGATGAAGTATGCAAGGTTTAATTTCGAGTGTGGGTTGAGGGTTTAGTATTATTGACCCTGGTTTTGCCACTTGAACCTTATCTTACTGATGAACTCTTTGTGGCCACTTGGATAAAAGTGTTCCTCAGCATGAGTCAAGAATCTGACCTAGTACCTAAGTTTAATAATATCTTTGAATTTTTTTAAACAGTTTATTGTGAGAGAGGTCTAGAGAGACAAATGCTATATACAAATAAGGGATACTATTTTCTCAGACTAAGTATTTATTTTATGTAAGTGTGCTTCATCTAGGACACTTCTTATAATTACATATCATAAAATGAATATTAATAAATATAACGTAAACTTTGAAGCATTCCAGGATAATTGAAAATTGTTTTTTTTTCCTGAGGGGAAAAAATGGGCTATGTAGTTTGTCAGTAAATACTGAGGGGTGTATGATGTATGGATTACTGATCTTTGGTTCAATTGGAGATTTGGGTGATTGAATTATTTTGTGTATCATTTTAAAGGTTAATGTGTGTGTAGATTTGTGATCAAATAATTCAGGCCACCTGATTCGTGTTAATGCTTTCCTGCCTCCCTACAAAAAGTGATATTTATAAGCAGTATAAATCACTGTGCAATGACTTCCTACATGATCTGGTTTTGGTTTTAAATTGGTGCCTCTATATACAGGAGATTTCCTAAGCAAAAATAAAAGAATGGCACCATGGGTGCCCTGGAATTAATCATTTACGAAGAGAATTATTTGGAAACACTGTATTCATTGCTATAAAAAAAAAATACGTGAAGATCATCCTCCTGAGAGAGCTTTAAATTCCTTGTATGCAAAAATAGAAAATACTGTAAAATATTTAAATCGCAGAAGAACCAAATCTTTCAAAACAAACCCCACTTCAGTAACACCACTTATCCTGAAGCACAGAATTGTATTTTCAACTGTTAAATTGTGTCTGCAATGTTCATAAATGTTCATGCAAAGGATTTTACTTCCTCTGCAGAGAAAAGCAACCTACTTCTTTAGACCTTTCTCTACTTAACTCCTTTGTTTGCTGCCATCGCTGTAGTGTCCTTTCTTTGAGTGAAATAATGCATGCATTACTTGGAGATAATGCTAGGTAAATTTATACTGTACTGAAAGCAATACCACAACAGATTCATCACTTAGCAGAGACTGGTGGCTGCATTTCTGAAGAGTTCTCCAGGGAGAAATTTTTCCCCATGGTTTTTAAATTGCCATCTTTACCTTTTTGAATCATGGGTCTTCAGAAATAGTTTAAATCAATGAAAGAAAAAGGGCAGATGTTTAATGGTATTTAGATTAATTTTAAAAATCTCTTCAGGCATTGCAAAATGGTTCCATAGCTCCCTGTTTCGAAAACTGACTCTTGGTTCCATTCCATTACTACCTACTGCTTGCAAATAATACGTATTTCTCAGATAATGGTTATTTTGCAAAAGTTGTGTTTAAAAATGGCTCATTTTAATTTGCTATTTATGAAAATAATTTAAGTTGAGAAGGCTGTCAAAATATGTTATTCTAGCTTGCTTGGTTCTCACCCGTACAATAAAGGTTTCATCAACACTTCCATTATAAAAACCCCACGTTCACAAAACTGTGACTTTTGCCAGGGAAATCCACTCCAGTTTTGAGTTTGGCCTATATAATTTTAGCTTAGGCTCTCTTTTTTTAATAAGATTTGTTTGTTCTTAGTGGAGATATTTTTCACTGTTTATTGACTTCATATTCAGAATTTTTGGAATGTTTTGAGCTTCTCTAACACTTTAACAATCTGTTTTTTTGAAGTGACACTTTTATTGCTTCTGATTCTTACGCTTTGCAGATGTTTTGTTTTGGATAGTGATTACAAATGAGAGTTATTCCTTAAATCTTTAGTTGTTCCAACAGAAAATTATCTGTGTGGTTAATTTGCTCTTAATGATGACGGTAAGTGTTGTGCAGAATTTCACTTGTAATAGTCACTTATTATATAGAAAAATCCAGTTTAGATATTCTATGTGAATATTGAATTATTTTTCATATTCATAAATTCAGTTAACAGTCCTGAGATAAAAATGCACCTCACAAATTTCAGGTTGTCTTATCTCTGATCCCCAGCACATAATTATGATAAAATGTGCATCTTTGGCTATGTGGAGTATATAATTAACTATGTATATGATTAAAGTAAGACTAAGCTTCCCAGGGTCTTTTAGCTACCAGCTGTCCTGTTTAGCTTTTATTACCCAGATGAATTCTTAGTTACTGGGCCTCTGAAGAACAGGATAGGGTTAGGAGCTCTGCAGCATAGGTTGACCCTGGCAGGGACAACCAGGTCAAGTTGTAGACTCCCAAAATCTTAGTTTCCCAGAGAAGTCGTCTGTATTAGTGACTCCATAAATGATAAGCTTCTAAGAAAATGGCTTTTAGCTTATTCTGTTAGGCATATCAGCATTTCTGTGTAGAAGATGCAAATCATTTGGAGTCCATCTCTGTCTAAATTAGAAGCTTTTTGCTCTAACTGTGAAGGAGCGCAACAAGGATGGGGCCTACTATTAACCCCTCAGGGGCTGAGATCCTCAGGAGTTTTAGCAGATTAGTGCTGTCTTTCCCTTAATGCTCAGATCACACACGTATCTCAGAATTCCCATGTCTCGGCAGTGATAACGGTATCGCTCTTCATTGCTTCATGGCTGTTTGAATTCTTCAGTGGAAGATTACATAGGCATTGAATAGCAGGTCTTAATTTTCTGGGTGGGATTTTTTTATATATGCTTGGAGATGCCCTAAAAGTTATCTGGCAAGTACTACAGATAGGACAGCATGTTTATTAAGTATTCCAGAAAAGTGTCACTTTCCAGGTTTTCTGTGCTTCATTTAGTTTTGTATTTGCTGTAGTTTAAAATGAAATTTCTAATCTTTGTTTCCAGAAATAGCTCAGCTAGCTAACTGTGACAGTGGGACAGCAGAAACTCTGGAAGTGGAAGAATCAATGAATGTAAGTTTTCCTGTTATGTTGCTGCTTTTGCTGAATCTGAGCAAGGAAGAATAGATGTGTTGTGTTCCCCACCCCGGCCCTGCCCCATTTTATTTTCTCCTGGTATGTGTAAACAGATTGAATATAACAGTGGTTAATTCTCAGACTAACGCCATGGTGCTCAGCAGACAGCATGCTCGCAAAAAATATTAGAACAAAACTTTCTACCTGTTTTCCTAGATGTTGCAGTATCTTTAGCTTCCACAATGTTAGTGTTCACCCTGTGGCAATTGTTTTACCACAAAATCCACCACTGCTTCCTTTAGTTCTGTTTAATTAATGTATTTATTTTTCTTTTAGAAGGACTTTTAAACCATTTCATTAAAAATAAAGTATTTTAAACAGATTTTAGAACAGTCCATTTACAGAGGCAGCTAATGATCAAATTGAGAGACTCTGAACAGATCTAGTGAAGAGACAAGGAAGAAATGAGCAAGGTAGCCAATAGCCTGGATTCAGAAAGTTAGTTTGCAATCTGGAAGGTTGTGCATTGTTCTTTTGAATCTGTGTTCGAAAATATATGTCTACAATAATGGGTATCTTACAGTAATGTTTTGTCAGATACTTGTTCAGGTTGGCAAAAGAAAAATGAGTTGAAGCAGTTGGTTGGGCTGAATATTGTGGGCTTAAATGCTCTCAATTTAAATTCTTATTTTTAAAAGTTCTCGTGCCTTGGATTTCAGTCAACAGAGTAGATTTTAAAATACAGACATGGGATATCTGTTAAACTAGTTCTGATATGCTACAGAAAAGACATCATCCTTCGGTACATGTCGTATTATCTTGAGATAATTTCTGACTTTCTGGCAAAATGCCACCTATAAAGGCTTCCAGAGTTCTGACATGAAGGGTGTTTCTTATTCTGCTGCTTTCATTCATCTGCATGTAAAATACTGTGTTAGACCTGAGCAGTATTTAGTGGAAGGATACTGACAAATTGGAGAAAAGACAGAAAGAATAACTAGAAGACTTAAAGGAAGTGCTGAAGTGCTTAGGAAAATCTGAGGTGCGAACTGGCTTGGCAGTAGCTAAGAAATTGCAATTGTAGATTTATTTGTGTTGTGCAAATGTTGAAGAAATACAGGAAGGATAATGCAGTGTAATAAAGGATCATAAGTAGAGGAGGTGATGAAATCAGTAAAGAAAAATATAGGGTGAATATCAGCAACATTTTCTTCAAGTGTAGCTGTGGAATAAACACACATGGGAAGTGACAGGAGGCATAACTTTGAAGTACAGGACCATTCAAAATCATCATAAATACGCAATTAGGAAGAATCCTGTACTGGCAGGCAAGTGGGCTAAACAATTTAATAAATCTCTCTGCTCCTGTGTAGTTCACTATATTAACATATTCCCCGATCTTCTTGCACTGAATTTTTTTAGTAAGCATTTAATTGAAAATGTTCCAACCAGGTCTACTTTTAACCTTAACTATTACCAAACTGCTTGGATAGGGATTGTAGAACTTCTTGGAGATTTGGAAAACATCTTCAAAAGGATCTTGTGGGTTTGGAATACTGCAAGTGGAGTCCCATGCCCTCATCATACCCACTGCACCCCAATTCTAATTCATACTTACATTTTCAAGATTAGTTAAGAATTAAAGCTAGAAAAAAGGTTGTGCAGTACTTGGGACAACTCCATTTTGAAAATGTTCTGGCATACAAGTAGGTGAAAGTGACCTCTGTAATGGTAGAATTAGTGCATTTTTATCTTCCATATTTTTCTCTTTCATTTCGTGTCTCTCTTCCCAGTCTATTCCTAACATTAGTTCGAAATGTGCAAAAGTTTATTTGAATGAACGAGAGCTCATCTATATTTTGTTACTACCAGGCTGTACTACCAGAGTCAGATTTACTAAAATGGGAAGGCAATGGGCGACAAGTGCCTGGTGGGATTCACAGAAGTCCGTAATTCTGGATAGGAATTACCAGTAACTCCTTCATGCCTGTCTGCTGTAACCAGTGCATGTAGATAAGCAGACAGATAGCTGCAGTGTAACAGATACCTTTTTGATGTAAAAGCAGCTTTGCTTCAGGACTCCCTTTGGTCCCTCTCTGTGCTAGCTGTATGGCTAACTGGCCAGAGCTTGTAGCTAGTTCATCGGGGTGTGACAGCCTGGTGATAGTTGGGTTTTGTTTGGTTTTTATTTTTCCCTGATTTTGAAAAAAGTACCGTATTAACTTGTTCTTTCTCCTCTTTTACTTTGAAGAGCTCTAATACCTCACTGAAGCTGCAGAGGAAACCTCGGGAAAGTGATTTTGAAACAATTAAGCTGATTAGTAATGGAGCTTATGGGTGAGTAATCCATGAGTGCAACAACTCTTTTGCATTTTATTTTTGCTTAACTTTCCATTATTTCTTGCTGCAGGGATGTTTATGTGAGGGAATTTGTTTGCACTGCTGCTTTTTTCATTCTGCTTTCCTGTTTTGTTGCTAATATTTGAAGTTCACAAGAAAAACTTTTTGGCAAGCCTGCTAGGCAATAGTGAATTACTGTGTGCTGCAGTAAACTAAAATACTGAATATTACATCACAAAGATTTTTTTCAGAAGTAGGTATGTAACGCCAAAGATGAAATCTGAAAAAATCAAAAGGCAGATTTAAAGCCACCTTTATAATACTGGAAACAGCCTGTGTTTATGCAGATGTGAAACAGAATAAAACTGCATCTGTAGGGAGACAGATTGTTAAAAATGAGTGCTTACTTGACCTAAAATATTGGTGAAGTAGAAACAAATTTCTTTAAGTAGGGCAGCACTATTTTGTTGCTTCTCCGTGGACACTCTTCTATCCTCAAATTTTAACCAGTTAGCTTTTAAGGAATTCCTGTTACTTGGTTAGTTTCTGGGTACTTGGAAAGTGCACAGCGTACTGCCCAGTGGTATGTGAGTCATCTGGACATATCCTAGAAGACCAAGAGAAAATCATGTTAGCCTGGGTCTTAAATGAAGACAAAATGTTTTCTGAAGTACTGTGTAGGGGTTGTGTCTATCAGCAGGCAGAAGTCTGTCTTCAGTCACCTTTTCTGATCAGATACTATCTATTAGACCCTTGATTGGCTCCTCCTCTGCACTGAAATGTATCAAGACAGGAACGGTTGGTCTGCATAACCTGCAGGACCAGGAGGGATGTATTTGTTCAAAAAAGAGGAGTTTCCATCTTGAGGTGAGGAGCCCATTGCCAAATGAGACTGTGTCACAGCCCAGCAGTGGAGAGGTCTGTGCTGCTCTCCAGCACAGACCCCATTAGACTGACTCAACTCTACACTACCTCTGCTTGAGGTAGGAAGCAGCAGTGACCTGATAGGACTGAGCACTCTTTGGAGAGGCCTTGGACATAGAAGAGAAAGCGCCTGCAGTCTACCCACTGGAGCTTTGCATGTCGTTTTAATGGCCTGAGGCTGATGGGCGCAGCAATACTCTCTGATCATAATTAGTTAAAGGTCACCCTGAGCTCTGGGACAGGAGACATTTAGTACTGCCTAGTACTGTTGGTCGTGATAGCTTGTGTGGAGGCTGTTACTTGTGTCCAGACCTGCTTACATAGCTGAGCAAAAAGCCTGAAGGAAATAGCATCATTTGTGTTAAAGTTATGTAAATATCCAAATACAATGTCTCACTAGTCAACCTCTGCACAATTCATTTTCTCAGAATTTCTCCCTAGGCAAACTCATTACTTACCATATGCCAGTTTCTCCCAGTTACCCCAGGAGTTCAAAAGCCTTTCTTCCAGCAGTTAGCAGTAGCTGTTGCTCCCCTCCTTGGCTGCATCCCTTTCTCCTTCCCTTGGCAGATGCTTAGTCCCCTCCATTCCTCCTTTCATCTCCTACCCAATTTCCTCTTTGTCTTACTGGAGGACGATAAGAACCACCATGTGGGGTGGGTCCCTGTCGAAGAAAAGGGTGTCTGATTTACTGGACATGCCCAGCTTCTCAGCAGTTTTAAGATGCTGAGGGATGGAGAGAGGAGGGAGCAGCTGCAGAAGGGCATGGTGCAACCAGCAGCGCGAGGCCAGTCACCTAATTGTCAGAGGTTCAGTAGACCTGTGGCTCTTGCTCCATAGGCATTACAGTCAGAAGGAGCCTTGGTGAGCCATTAAGAAATACAGACTGGAGACAACTGTCCATTTGAAACCAGAGACAAGTAAGGATCTGAAAAGCTGGAAGAGAAAGGATGAAAAGCCATGGCTTTCTATGGCACGTACGATGTAGGCATGTAGGACTTTTTTTCCTTGTGTTTGTGGCAGGGGAAATCAATACTTAATGAAACACCTTTTTAATGCCAATAATATGCAAAATTGGCAATATAAATGTCATAAAAATTGGGTGAGACCCTGATAAATTTGTGAGGAAAAGGAGAGTTGACAGAGGGTGAACAGCTTGGAGTGTATCCGGATTCTGCATGAATCATTATTGTCTTTAGCAAATGTTAAAACAGGAGTAGGCTGGCAGTTTATACTGTGGTAGTATTAGAAGTGGAAATGGAAAATCTCATGAGTTCAGTAGAGCACTATGTCGTGGTTTAGGCCCAGCCAGCAGGAAAGCACCCCGCGACCACTCGCTCACTCCTCCCCCCTGGTGGGATGGGGAGGAGAAAATATGATGAAAGGCTCCTGAGTTGAGACAAGGGCAGGGAGGGATCACTCACCAATTATGGTCACAGGCAAAACAGACTTGACTTGGGGAAAAAAAGGAAATCAATTTAATTTGTTACCAATCAAATCAGAGTAGGATGATGAGAAATAGAACCATATGTTAAAAACACACCTTCCCCCCACCCTTCCCTTCTTCCCTGGCTCAGCTTTGCTCCCAGTTCCTCTACCTCCTCCCCCCCAGCAGCACAGGGGGATGGGAATGGGGGTTGCGGTCAGTTCATCCTGTGCTGTTTCTGCTGCTCCTTCCTTCTCAGGGGGAGGACTCCTCACACTCTTCCCCTGCTCCAGCGTGGGATCCCTCCCCTGGGAGACAGCCCTCCATGAGCTCCTCCAATGTGAGTCCTTCCCATGGGCAGCAGTCCTCTGTAATCTGCTCCAGCGTGGGCTCTCCCTCACAGTCACGGCCTTCTCCGGGCCCAGCCACCTGCTCCAGCGTGGGGTCCTCCACAGGCTGCAGGGGAATCTCTGCTCCGGTGCACCTCCTCCCTCTCCTTCTTCACTGACCTCGGGGTCTGTGTGGTTGTTTCTCTCACATCGCGCTCCTCTCTGCTGCAGGTTTTTTTTTTTTTCCTAGCAGTCTTTTTCCCCTTCTTAAATATCTTATCACAGAGGCATTACCACCATTGCTGACGGGCTCGGCCTTGGCCAGCGGCAGGTCTGACTTGTAGCCGGCTGGCATTGGCTCTGTTGAACATAGGGGAAGCTTCTAGCAGCTTCTCACAGGAGCCCCTGTAGCCCCTCCCCCGCTACCAAAACCCTGCCACACAAACTCAACACATCCTATTACTTCCATCCTTAAGGACACAATAACAAAGTAGATGATGTTGGTTTGGATTTTTGTTTTAAATGGTTACTTCTGAAATGGAAGAAAAATCAAGAATAGGAAAGAAAACAAAGGTACAGCCCCTTACTAATTACTGTAGAGGGAAAGGAACACAGTGAACTGTGAGACAATAAACTTTTAAAAGTATTTACTCACTTCTAAAAGTGATTTTAGCACCTAGTCACTGCCCCCCAATTACTGTCAGTTGAGGAGGCTTGTGCTCCTAAATTCTCTAGGATATCACTTTTTCAAAACTGTCTGTGTGCTTGAAGGTCTCCACTGTGGTATGTCAGATAGGTGAGACCATAATATCGACAGACCATTTTTTGATCTTTATTAAGTGTTTTTTCTGTTGGCACCAATACGATTGGTGGTTAATTTACTCAAAAGTTATGGTCAAGTTTAAAGGGGAACACATCACAATAACATAAATGCTCTTTAACCCATCTACAAAATGGAGTGTAATAAAGCAATAATACCTGTTCCATCTGTGAATTCAAAGCAATAAACTGCCCTGTAGGCATTTATTGCAGTTTATTTACAAGTATAAGCAGCTGAAATAAAAATTATTGTTGTTATGCTACAGGGATTATATTTTTTCCCTTCCATGTTTTTCCAGGCCATTAATTTTTTGAAATAACCTAAATATGTGTGAATTCTGCCTGTGCTTCATTGGTTTATTCTCAAAAATATGTCAGTGGGAATATTTTGTGCTCTGGCTTACTAAAGATTCAGGATGCTATTGTAATATTTTATTTATTTTGAGGCTATAATGCAGGGTTTAATTCTGAACCAATTTAAAAAAAACCCATACATTCTGCTGTCTTTGATTTTGCTGTGATGTTTTTGCCTTCACTAGTGAAATGGAAAGCTTTGACTGCTTGACAGGGTAATTGTTGGTCTTGGCATGCTGTAGCAGAGATTTGTCAGATATGTTAAACTTGATGAGTTTAAATATAAACTTGGTTTTGTGAAGGTTTGAGTAAATATCTTAGCAGTTCTCTGCTTTTAATTGATTGGGTAAACTCATTTGTAGTGCAGTTAAATTACTATAGTAGATGAGGTGTATCAGGCTTTTGGGAATGGCTAGGAATATACAAGAAGTTAAACAAGCTGTGAATCAGTAAACATGTAGGATGCTGGCCAAATCATTAATGGTTTCACAGGCTGTCTATCTGACTTTTTTCAGCCAGCCAAAACTTTCCATACTTCCCAAATTTTAAACTTTCACTGCAATTACACCAACATTTTTTCCATATTCCAGCTTGCAAGAGGTAGCAGGTAGTAGTAGTCCATCTCTTCAAGTTGGCATCAGCCTGGTTTTCTGAACCAGCTCAACAAAATAAAGATTACATTTGATTTCAGGGAAGTGAGTGATGTAGATAACTGAATCCTAGTGGAAAGTTATACAACGACCTACCTGTGACTGGAGAATGCAATTTAGAGAGCTGGGGAAACACAGCCAGCATGTCCCAGTTATTTACTGGACTAGGTAGTCCTTAGAACTTACTGGTTCTTCATCTTTAAATATGGTTGTAATGACCCTGCAGATCCACATGATCTGCAGAGGGGATTTATTAAGATGCTGTAATATGCTGTGGTTAATATGTGTCTTTCAAGAGTTCACCTTGGCACACTGTCCAAATTAAAGCTCTGAGAAAGATCTGCATGCCGAGTCCTCAGTTCATTCATATGACTTTTTTTTTTTTTTTGAAGGATTGTGGCTTCAGGCACCTGAAGGGCTCACTTCTCTACATGCCAGGAGTGTACAAGGGGACTGAAATAGGGAAAAGAAAAGATGAAATTACAGGAGATTAAGAAGCTAAGACTGACTGACAGGAGATAGCAACAAAAGAGAGAGGAAAACCAGAATGTAAGGGAAAGAAAAGCAAAGGAAAAGAGTTGTAATGAAGGAGTGGAGAGAGAAGTGAATATGGGGGGAACAGTGGGAAGATGTGCAGGAGGACAAAAGGCATGAAGCCAGCAGGGAGGAGTACCAGAGCTGAGTAACTCAGTCTTTATTCCAGCTTGGGAGGGGCACAAGGGAGTGAGACTTAGTAGGAGGCATGAAGGGTGGGGTTTGTCTTGGGTTTTGCCCAAGGTGGTTTCCCCCTGCTTTCATAATGGTGTAACGTCTTCTACCTAACCCGTGCTCAGACAATAACAAGGGATTAGCAAAAGCTTTTGGAATCAGTAAGAGAAACTTTCTTGTCTAGAAAAAGTTTTCCTCTACAAAGGAAAGCAGAAACATGTTGGTTTTTTTCAGTGCCGGTAACTTTGGTAGCTGTGGGAAGATCTTCGTAGCAATAGTAAGGCAAGAGTTGCTTTTTGTGTTTAAATAAATAATTGTATGCTGATAATCGGACCTCATGAGGACAACAGATTGAATTTAAAAACTACGTGATTGAGTCCCATTTTTTCCCCCCCTCTGCTTTGTCCTTTTAGTCCTTTCTTTCCATAAACACTACTGTGGTAATTATATACTGGAGATGCTATAAGCATTAAATGCTACAAAGTAGATTTCAAGCAAGGCAAACATTTTCAGGATTTGCCTGAAGGGATTTTGAGAAATGCAGCAGTAATGTCCTGTGTCAGTGTTTCACAGCAGGGTGATTCCTTCTTCTGAGCCTTGAAAGAAAGAAGGCTTGTCCACGTGAGGTTTTCTTTCACTTTGCTTCCCTCACTGCCTTGATCTTACCTAACCAAGCTTACAGGAAACTTTGTACCCAGTACCCCAGTGGAAATTCTGCATGTCAAGATACATCTTAATCCCACATTACCAAGCGGTTAACGCAATGATCTTTGTTTCGGATTACCTACTGGTGACCTACCCCTGATATGGATCAATGCTGATGTCAGGGACTGAACAAGAACAGAAGATTTTGCACCTGGCAATGAGGGAGCCACCCCATCGAGCAACTCTGAGCAACCTTCATAAGAAACCTGTGACATGTTTTTAAATCCCCTGGACGAAGTCTGAGTCATAATTATCTGACAGCACATTTTCAGAATAAGCATTTGTCGGAATCATTTATAACACTGTACCATAGCTGAGTTTTGTATATAATCCTTTGTTGATGGAAACACCCAAAATCTGCCTGAGCTGAGAGCATTTGCTGTATCGGGGGAGGGATGTGTGTATATTTGCTATAGCTTTTGTTTGCTTTCGGGGGTGGGGTGGGGAGTTGTTTGGTTTAGTTTGTGTACTAATTTGTGTTAACTGAGACTCATCCTGGTTGTGAAACAAAATGAGGTTTGTAGCCATTCTCTTATGTGAAAGGCAGGTCAACTACATTAAATTGAAAACAAGTCTCTTATATAATACATATACAGTTTTTAAAAAATACATTTATTTGTAAAAAAAAGTATTTTAAAATACATTTTTAATAGTTATTCAGACTTTTTTGTTTTTCTCTCCCATTTGAACTTCTGCAGTGCGGTTTATTTTGTGAGACACAAAGAAACCAGACAAAGATTTGCCATGAAGAAAATTAACAAGCAGAATCTCATCCTCCGAAACCAGATCCAACAGGCCTTTGTTGAGCGTGATATCCTGACATTTGCAGAAAATCCATTTGTTGTCAGCATGTATTGCTCCTTTGAAACAAGACGTCATTTATGCATGGTCATGGAATATGTAGAAGGTAAAATGTTTGTTCTGTTCTACAGAGGAAGAAGAGAGTTTTCTTACACCAAGAAAGAAAAATAACCCGTATGGTACTTGCATTAGAAAGGCCTCCCATGTGTCCTCTGTACTCTGGCAATACAGGTTTAGGATCTAAATCCAACAGTAAGGTGGCTTTTTTACCAGTCATTATCTCCCAGTGAGAGCTTATAAAACACTTGTGCTCCATCTATAATGGGAAATAACTGCTCTTTGAGTAAGTTCCTCATAGACTGTAATCGTAAGTGTCCTAGCATTCAAAGTTCATGTGGAAATGCCGTTTGCTTTTCTGGAGTTCAAATTGTCATTAACACATGTTGGGGTATTTGTAATAGTTATTTTTACGAACAAAGAGGGAAGAGGAAGCAATTTGGAAAGGTGCTGATGCTGAAGGAGAACAGTGGACAGAGGCAGTGCAAGATGAGATACCCAGGCTATGGTTGTGTGGGCTTTCCCACCCCCCCTCCCCACCTCCGTCCCCCTCCAAGTAGCAGCACAGACTTCATTGGTTTCCAGCTGAACTGTTGTGCTGCTCACTCCCAGCTTCACACTGTGTTTCCAGTACAGTTGCCAGTGTGGTTACATGTTCAATTGAATCATCTGGCTGGAAGATAAACACTTATGACTACAGTTCATGTCTCTTTCTGCAGCATATATGGATTATACTGATACACGTCAGAATTTATAGCGTCATCTGGAACATTTGTCCTGTTTCCACAGGTGGAGACTGTGCTACTTTGATGAAGAATATGGGTCCCTTACCTGTAGACATGGCAAGGATGTACTTTGCAGAGACTGTTCTGGCCTTGGAATACCTTCATAATTATGGAATTGTACACAGGGATTTGAAACCAGACAAGTACGTGTATAGAATATAACCAAAAGGAGACCTTTGAAATTGTTACATAAAATATGAAAGGTGTAAACTTGCTTTGAATGTTTGTGAAATATTTTTTTTATCATGAATGTTACATAGATTCACAATTTCTGCACAATATTTGAATTTTTATTACCTGCAGTTACAGAAAATGTGTTTCTTCCAAAAGAGCTATTTAGAATTTTCTGTCTTTAAGATGGAAGAGGCTATTGGAGTAACTAAAAAAAACCCATACTCTTCTGGCTGAAATGGAGGGAAGTGCATTTTGGTCATTAAGGAAAAGATCTTTCAAAGTATGCTTAAAACACTGTTTAATACAAAGTATGATCAACTTGCAGATATTGGCATATATGAAGACAAGATTGACCAGATTGGGAAATCTTTCCTGTTGCGTGGGTTTTTGTGAGGGTTTTTGGGGTTTTTTTTTCAATATTTAGATACACAATATTGCTCCTATATATGTAAATAACGTTACAGCAAGTAGGTGCAGTAAAAAGTATGGCTGTTGCAGCTCCATTGATCTTCTTCCTGTTTCACATTAAAAAAAAAAGAAAAAAAGAATTGGACTCATGTCTGTTGAGTGACAATACCTTCATAGCGTGATACCTCAGGCCAGTGTAGTATTAGTTACTAACTTAATACCTGAGGTTTTTTCCAAATGAATGACCCAGCTTGTTACAGACAGAAAATGCTCACCTTACTTCAAAAGCAGCATTTATTCTATTCTAGGTCTTTCAGATGGTGACTGTTTCTTTTTCTTCAAAGCTTCTAGCATTCAGCTCTCAACACTTGTATGGCTCTATAAGATATTGTTCAATTGCATATAAAAAGTTTGTTTACATCTGGTAATAATAGTAAGAAATGTAAGACTGTCAGATTTTTAACCTGTTTATTTTGCACCTTGTTAAATTACTTTTTAAGCTGTCTTTATATTTTTGCAGTGCTAATGAAACATTTTCCTTCAAGTATAATAATAATGATGATAAGCACATAATGTTGAATTATATCACAGTAACTTTAGATCATTCTAATTTTCAGTTTATTGGTAACATCCATGGGCCATATAAAGCTTACAGACTTTGGCCTGTCAAAGGTGGGGCTAATGAGTTTGACTACCAATCTGTATGAGGGTCACATTGAGAAGGATGCCAGAGAATTCCTTGACAAACAAGTAAGACAGCCTTTTTCATTTCTACATTGCATATTCAAATGAAGTGATGCTTTGCCAGCAGCATGTAGCATAATACTGTATAAACTGTTGTTATTGCTGCATTGGTGTCCCAATTGTGTATGTCAGTTACTTTTACTGATGCCCTGCAGATTATTCTAGGCTTTTTTCTTTCTACATTAGGATCTATTAGTAAGATGAACAACCTAATTGTGTGCAAGTGAATCTGTGAGAGAGACAAATGGAAAACTGTTTTTATAAGGAATTCAGAAGTCTCAGCAGAGTACTTGTGGAGCTCATGATGCATTGTACAACCAAGAATGCTAAAATCCTTGCTATGGCCCATTTCCCTTTAAGCATGCCTCATTACCATTGCTCACAATCTGTTCACTGTAAAAGTTACTTAAGATAAAACCATCGCAACTTTCATGTAAAGATAAGGATATGTTTAAGTTAAATAAAATATTTGTCATGATGGACTCCCATGTACGAAATGCAAACTGTCCTTTGCATGACAGATATGCAAATGTTGATTATGATGCCTGTAAATGTAGCTAGGTCATTCTAAAAACATTAGCTGTTATGCAAACTCAGCAGACCAAAACCTACTGAGTTCCATTTTTCCATGTTTCCATATTATTTTACATTTCAAGAATTATAAATGATGTGACATAGCTCAATTAGACTCGTTTTACCATCATGCTTATTTTCTTTCTTTTAGGTCTGTGGTACACCTGAATACATAGCTCCTGAAGTGATACTGAGACAGGGTTATGGCAAACCAGTGGACTGGTGGGCTATGGGAATTATCCTTTATGAATTTCTTGTTGGGTGTGTGCCATTCTTTGGAGATACACCAGAAGAGCTGTTTGGACAAGTAATCAGTGGTGAGGATCATCACAAAAAAACCAGATTTCTTAGCTTGCTGTGAAACATTTCTATTTCTGTTAATAGTAAAGATATTTACAACTTTACTGATCGACTAGGTTTTCAAGCTAGTTTTGCTCAAAAAAGCACCATTATCCCAATATTGTAATACTCAATTTGCTGTCAAAGCAATAAGAATAAATTTAGATTAAAAGCTGAACTTACTGGATATTGTTGCTAAGTACAGAAATGCAGTGATGTAGAGTACAATGGTTAGGCTGCACTGTTTGAAAAAGAAAAACAGTATTAGTAGAAAAGTAGTGCCGCTATGGCATGGTGATTTCAGTCTTTAGAAGAAATGGTTAAAATAAATTTGCATAAATGGGAAAAATGGCTCATGGCACAATGAAGAAATTAACAAAGATGTAATAAAACCTTAAAACAAATGTCTCCCAAATAATAAATAATAGAAAGAGATGGAAACAAATTCAATTCACAGATTGTTAATGATTTCATTGGTGATTGTTGTAGTGTAATGTTATTTCTGTAGCAGCTGTTCTTCTTCCATTTAAAATTCAATAACCTTTTAGATCTTAACCTGCAAGCTGACCCTAAGTATTGTTATGTGGCTTGTGGCAAAACTGAATGATAATTAAACAGAATTGTTTACTATTCTACCTGCTGTTTCCATAAATTTCCCAGATGCATAGATATAGACGGCCTCTCTTTATGCCAAAAGTGTAACAGAATGGCACCTCTGTTAGTGAGTACTTCCCAGTCTGTTTTATGGTCTGCTTAAAAGGTCCAGTAGCTAAGACCAAAAAAAAAAAAAAAACCCTAAGCATACAAAAAACCCAACAGAAACAAAACCGCACCTCTGGTTCTTTATTCTCTGAGAAGGCAACAAATCCCCTTTTGTACTTAAGGAGACACTCTGTCATCATCTCGCTTTCCTCCATCTCTGAAGTTGAAAGCCAGACTTGTTCGTAAACTGTAATGAAATAGATTTGTGAGTTGCCTCTAGTATGTGACCTCTTTATACAACATCCTAGCTGTTCGTAGATTTATAACCATGTTGTTTTCTGATGTGATATGCCGAGGCCTGAGTGGCAAGGAGAATCAACTGTTTAATTAACACAAGCAGCAAATGCTGGCTTTGTTCTAGATGCCTCACGGCTGCGATGCATATTCATGCTTTGTTTTCCAAATCAGATTTAAACTCAGTGGAAGCTGTAGGCAGGCAAACATGGAAATAACTCATGGTTTTATTGCATTTCCAGACACATGCACATGTGTTTTTATCTTTATGGTCTCTGACTGGGAGAAGGGGAGGGAATAGTCTAAAATTAATGACAAAATTTGCACTTTAGACTTTATTTCACATGTGGCATTAATTTTACATTTTGTAAAACAAATTGTCATATGTTACAGTCTAGCTGATTCTTACGTAAATAACTTTATCTGTTTGAATGTGTCCATTTATGTTCCAGAAATTATCTGTAGAAGTGTATGTTTGTAAACCTGATCTATTGCCACTCAGACTGCAAGACTGTTGGTCAGCTTAGTTTCTTGTTTTCATGTTGACTTGTCAGTTTCTTCTCTTTTATTTTAAATATCCTTACTTACTGAAATCATTCTTACTGTTAGTATCTGCAGAAGAACTCTTTTGTCGGATAAGTTTCCTGTGCTAAAATATATGGTCCTCTCGTATTCAGCTGTAAAAGCAGTGTTAAAGAACCTAAACTATAGCCTAGACTTTTATTCCAATTTCTGTGGGTGAAATCTACATTCTACTTGAAAATCTACTTCAAAATCTTGCCCCCTCATTTTACCTTGCTCCTTCTTCATTGTAGGTTGCCTTTCCTGCCCCCAAGTTGTATGAGTACAACTGTGGGAGGCCTCAGTGTAAACATAGATGCCTAAAATGATCGGGGTTAAAAATAATGCTGCAGAAACAGGTTACATTTCATGCCTGTTTATTTCAGTACCTTTCCTTAAACTCTGAAATACAAAGATTAAACTTGTGTGTAGCTTCTGATGATTATTTCTCCAATGATGATCATTTTGAAGGAAAAGTCTAGATCATATAATGACAAAAAAATCCTTAACAGCCTTCTGTATTTCCTGAGCTCTTAGCATTCTGTTTCTCTGATGCCAAAATCTTTGTACCTCCCAAGAGACTTCTGCAGAGTTTTGTCTAAATCTGCGGTATATTACATTTGTGGAGGCAGCTTCTGCTAAAAATCAGACAAAACTTGCTGTGTAAGCTGTTATAAAGCTCATGTTCATATTGAAATTTTCCATTGTTTAATTTAAATGAAAGTTTGGCGGAATTTTCATTCAGCCTTACCTGAATACTGCAGGGTTTAATGCCTTGATTGCATGATTTAGGTCCGACTTGCTATGAAGTGCAAAAGCCTGAGTAGTATAAGAGTCAGTAGAGTGAGGTGGTTTTCCCCTAAAGTATGAGACACTCGGAAAAAGGCTCCATTGGCGTGTATCTCTCCAGAGCAGAGTCCGTTACCTTGGCCCTTAGTCATGGGAGTAATGACTTCAGTGAGTCTACTAGCATTAGAGAAGGATTACAGATGTGAGCAGTGACTGCTGGGTCAGGTCAGCTGTGTCCATCTTAACAGCAGTTTCCATGGAACAGAACTAAAAATTAAACCATGATTTGGGGGAGTGCAGGGAGAAGGGACAGAACACAAGTTGTGCTAATGTTTTGCAATAGTTTTCCATGAGCCAAGCATTCCTCTATTCTGTTGTTAAACACTTTTGGGTTAAAGGATGCTTCCAAGGAAAATGGGAACATTTAGCAAGATGTTTATGGAGTCTGTAGAGAGAGTATGAAAATCGGAAGTAATTGGTATGCAACAGAGAGCAACTTGAAAAAGTTGCCTTAACTCTGACTTTACTGCTAGCTCACTACAAGAGCTTTCACACAGTTTCTGCTGAATGTTGGGATCAGACTTCAGTAATAACAAACAACTTTCTGTTTTGCTAGATGAAATCAACTGGCCTGAAAAGGATGAAGCACCACCTCCAGATGCCCAGGATCTGATTACCTTGCTGCTCAGGCAGAATCCTTTGGAAAGACTGGGAACAGGTTAGGAGGCACTATTTTAAATTGTTACTGTTCTAGAAATAGTTTCTATATTCAGCATTCGGAGCTTTTGTTCACCTTTTTGTGTTGCCTAGGAAACATCTGTCAGGGCAAGTAGCATGACAACATGCCATTATAGCACAGGGTATTTTATGGATTCAGACCAGTAATATGAGCTTAACAAGATGATGACTGTCCTTTTTTTGGAGTTTGCGTGTGGTCATTTGCATTTACTGTTCTCAATTTGATAAATAAACCAGAAATTTCTCAAAGACCCAGTTAGCCGTTGGATGGAGTTCCTTCATGTATAAGGTATTAAATAACTAAACACAGAAATAGAGAAGGGGAATCAATACACAACTGATGCTTACTTTTTCAGAAGTATCAGCCTGGCAAATTAGTTCCTCCAGGCATTAGGGTGGGTGATGAGTACTCGAACTAATTGCTCAGAAATGACTGAGGTTGTGTTGTGAAAGGTCTTGTCATTCTCATGCAGCAAGCACTACTGCCTTGCATAAAAAAGAATAAAACCAAAAGTGTGAATGTTAAGGAAGTAAATGGATATCGGTGAGAACACAAGCTGCCAGCGTATTCCACTGTGGTCATTCAGTGCTGTGCTCATTCTATTTCGAGAGAAGAACCTGGCATGTGGTATTAGGAGCAGTGAGCTTGCGTAGGCTAATGAAAGCACTGTGCATTTATGTAATAGAATTTATTTGTTAGTTGATGGAGCAGGATTTATTTGAGAATTTGTGTGAGAGGCAGTAATGAAGAGTATTGCACATGATTTTTAAAGTGTTAATGTATGGGAACCCTAGTCACTGACTGCCATCTCCCTGGGCAAAGCACTATGTAAACACAGCAAAAAAGGCCTCCTACATAAAAGAGTCCAAATAGAAAGGTATAGTATTATTTATAGTGAACACTGTATCCCATGAATATAAATACATTGGGGATGCTAAGGAAACAAAGTGGCAGGTTGAGTCAGCATGAGAGTACTTGGAAAGCTGCTGGCAAAACTGAGTCCAGTGGTCAGATTGTGCTGCATATTTTTAGAGCTAATATAAAAAGGAGCTTTAGGAATCAGTTCATAACTGGCCTTCTCACAGCCACTCAGGGGGAACGTGAGTATAACCCAGACCCCAAGTACTGTTGACATGGTCCCAAATGACAGGTCTTCCTTTGGGACGCGATGACATGACTGAGATGAGTGAACTGCATGTCCCTTGCTCCCTGAGTGTCTCAGATCTGTGTGAACAGCCCTTAGACTTCTCTGTAGCTGATGGTCTGGAGTAAGTGGCATCCAGCAAAGTTTGTTGTTCTCCCTTGCCCCATGTTGAACAAGTTAAGAGTGAGGGAGGTGTCATGCCCTAGTCAGCTTCTTCATTTGCTGCCTACTTCGTCTGCTGCAAAGGGCACCGCTGCCAAAGGCAAAACGAAGAGCCACAATTAGTTCCATTTCCTTAAGTATACTCCTTTCAGGCTTTGTTGCATTGCGAGGATGCTTTTTCCTGGTAAACACAGTGTTAATTCAAGACTGTCACCCTGTGAGGGGCTGGATGAGAAGTAGATTGCAAATTCTGCCTCCTTTGCTACAGCTGCTTGAGAAAGTGAGTTGGCTAGAACGAGACTGGCTTAACTACTCTAATGGTCAGTGCCACCACATGGAGCATCTGTGCAGCTCATTTACAGGCTGATTTCTTTCGACTGTTCATGGTCTCTCAAGAGCTGGCAGTCTGAAGAAGGAAATCAGGCAGCCATTTCTTTGAAGCACAGAGGGGTGTTTAGAAACTGCAACAAAGTTGTTTGGTGGCTTTTTTTTTTTTTTTTAAGTGTCAGAAGCAACTCACAGAAATGGAGGCTGCAGTGTGACAGGTCCCATGGGAGCACTGGAAAATAGCAGAGTTTATCCCAGGCTCCACCATGCATTTCAAATGACAACCCTATCTATTTAATACATATTAACTAGCTGCGTAACACTCCATGAAAATTGTAATTGTGTATTTGCTCAGGAGACCTAGTGGCATAGTGAAGTTGAAGAAAGAGAGATAGATACTATACTTGTTTTGAAGAGGAAAATGACAGGAAAAAAAACCTCTTTGGGTTTGAAGTGTGTGATACCAATCAAGAATTATACAATTCTGACATAATATCCCATTACTGTGCTCAGAGAAATGTTCACTCCTTGGCTAGTGACTTACAATGAGATGTGATTTTGGTTTCCTTTGGGAAGATTTGGCTTTTATGAATTTTTCCCTTGTGCAGTCATAAAACCAAAGAACCCAACCTAGAAATCTTGACACTGACTTAGAGACCAATCGTGGAGACTTCACACTTTTTTTATGGCTCTCTCCTGACTTAGCCTTGACATAGGGAACTTTACATGCTGTGTCAATGTGGTGGGTTGACCTTGGCTGGCCACCAGGTGCCCACCAAGCTGCCCTGTCACTCCTCCTCAACTGGATGGGGGAAGAAAATACGATGAAAGGCTCATGGGTCAAGATAAGGACAGGATATCACTCAGCAGTTACTGTCATGGGCAAAACAGACTCAACTCAGGGCAATTAAATTTATGTATTGCCAATTAACAATGGAGTAGAATAATGAGAAATAAGAACAAATCTAAAAACACCTTCCCCTTACCTGTCCCTTCTTCCTGGGCTCAACTTGACTCCCAATTTCTCTACTTCCTCCCCCTGACTGACGCAGGGGGACGGGGAATGGGGATTGTGGTCAGTTCATTACACATTGTCTCTGCCGCTCCTTCCTCCTCACGCTCTTCCCCTGCTCCAGCGTGGGATCCCTCCCACAGGAGACAGTCCTCCATGAACTTCTCCAACGTGGGTGCTTCCCACAGGCTACAGTTCTTCATGAACTGCTCCAGCATGAGTCCTTTCCGTGGGGTGCAGTCCTTCAGGAACAGACTGCTCCAGCGTGGGTCCCCCGCAGGGTCACAAGTTCTGCCAGCAAACCTGCTCCAGCATGGGCTCCTCTTTCCATGGGTCCACAGGTCCTCCCAGGAGCCTGCTCCAGCGCAGACTCTCCACAGGGTCACAGCCTCCTTTGGGCATCCACCTTCTCTGATGTGGGGTCCTGCAGGGGCTGCAGGTGGATATCTGCTCCACCGTGGACCTCCATGGGCTGCAGGGGCACAGCCTGCCTCACCATGGTCTTCACCACGGGCTGCAGGGGAATCTCTGCTCTGGCGCCTCGAGCACTTCCTCCCCCTCCTTCTTCATTGACTTTGATGTCTGGAGAGTTGTTTCTCCCACATATTCTCACTCCTTTCTCCCAGCTGCTGTTGTGCGGCAGTTTTTTACCCTGTTGTAAACATGTTATCACAGAAGCGCTAGCAACGTCACCAATGGCCTTGGCCTTAGCCTTGACCAGTGGCGGGTCTGCCTTGGAGCCGGCTGGCATTGGCTTTATCAGACATGGGGGAAGCTTCTGGCATCTTCTCGCAGAAGCCACCCCTGCAGCCTCCCCGCTACCAAAACTGTGCCAGATAAACCCAATACGATCAGGTTGGTGGTAACTCTTGCTGGTGCAGGTTACCTGTTCAGTTTTTAGAATTAGATTCATGCTTATTAATAACATCCTTGCCCACCTCACCAGGACGAAAATTCCAGTATTTCATTGTGTTCTTGTAGTTGTTTCTTAACTTGAAACTAGTGTAATTCTTTAACATACATTGTAACAAGAGATAGTAATCGCTAAGAAGGTAAATGATGAGATATTTCCTATAGAATTGTGTATTACTGCCATAAAACACCAAAAGGAGCTCCTGGTCAGCAGTGGTATTTACACTGAGCAACTATTAAGAATCATTCTTCATTACTTTCTAACTTGTACTTACTCATTTAGCGCACATATTTATATTTTTATGACTACTAGTACTACATCTGATGCTTCTGACTAATGTGTAGCTGACAGATAATAATTAGTATATACAGAAAAACAGAAATGTTAAAAGGGGGAAGATGATAAAGCAATGCCAGCACTGTTAAAGAAATGGCAACAACAAAACAGAGACAGGGAGGTGCTCTGACAGGTTTAGGAGATTCTAGTGGAAATGGGTAGTAGATGTTCCTGCCTATAGTCATGACTATGCCTTTCCATGATAATTTGCATTTTTTGCCCAGGGTTTTAGTTGAATTATGTCAGAGGATTTGATATAATTTGCTCAGTGTTTTTCTCTGGCTCCCCCAGGTGGTGCATATGAAGTAAAGCAGCATCAGTTCTTCAGGGGCCTTGACTGGAATAGTCTTCTGAGGCAGAAAGCAGAGTTTATTCCACAATTGGAGTCTGAAGATGACACAAGTTATTTTGACAGTAGGTGTTTGATGGTATTAAAAAAATGTGATGAACACCTTGTGTAAATAACCACTGCCTTTGACTTTTGCTTACTGCTTTGAAAATCTCCTTTATCAGAACCACTGGCAGCTTGCAATATCATTGGTGGTTTGACGTTTCAGCAGAAATAATCTTAAGAATAAAATTACACTTTTAGTTAACACTAAAGCTTGGTACCTGATAAATTCAAATACTTTATTTCCTTTGTCTGTAGCTCGTTCTGAGAAATACCACCATATGGAAACGGAGGAAGAAGATGATACCAATGATGAAGACTTTAATTTGGAGATAAGACAGTTTTCCTCATGTTCACACAGATTTTCAAAAGTAGGTAGAAATTGCTGTAATGTTAGTACATATTGTGTACATAAACATTTTGCTACTTTTATAGAGTTTGGAAATGTTAGATATGGAGGAGATGTATAGGGCATTGTTTCTTCAAGAAATGTTAACTGAAATTGAGCAAGAATGAAATCCATACCATTAAATCAAAACATGGGGAGATTCTGTAGGAAAGTTATTTCTTGAATCCTTAAGAAGGTAACAGAAAATGGTATAAATAGGTTGGTATTTTCTGTGGAAAATTCATGATAGTGTAAAAGAAATTTTAGGAAAACTGTTCTGTTAAATGCTAATGCATGTTCTTTACGTTGGTTTCCTTGTACATAGTTTGTATGTTGCTCCAGTTGTGTCCTCAGTATCTTGCAGGTGATGGCATAACAAAGATTACAGTACTAGCCTATAGTAGCTGTTAATTAAATGACATTAGACTGAAGGGAAAAAGCAAAGTAGTGGTTAGCATGGGATTTGGTCAAAGAGAGATGTGGATTTGAGGGGGTGATTCGAATGCTGTGAATTGAAGGTAAAGCTGAGTGTCCAAACGGTAGTATACTTTAGTAGTTGAGATGAGAGCTAATTATTGCTGGACAAGCGATGCCAGTAGGAGCAGAGTGGACATGCTCAGGAAATACTATGGAGGGTAAATTGGCAGGAAATAATGGAAGTGGAATGCCTAATAAGCATGGTTTTAGTCTTAAAGCATCCAGCAGTGATTTCCAAAAGCTTTCTATTTAAAAAGTTTCTTTAACCTACTTTAGGAACTGTTTAAAGGTATTTGGAAAGTCTGTGTTTGTATCTTGTTTGGCCTGGGTTGTGCTTTAAGGAATTGGAGGATTTTATGCTGGCTCTGCAGCACTACGTATGTATTGTGTCTGTGATAGCATGGAAGAGCAGAGACAGGAATTGTGGATGCAGTTATCCTCATTCTATGTAAACTCCTTATTTTGACTTGGTGGTATGTTTCAAATGCAGATACTGGTAAATAACGCAGTCTCTTTGGAGATAATTTGGACGAGAGGCAGTGGGCCCAAACTGACACACAGGAGGTTCTGTCTGAAGACAAGGAAACACTTTTTTACTGTGAGGGTGATTGAGCACTGACACAGGATGTCCAGAGAGGATGTGGAGTCTCCATCCTTGGAGGTCTTCAAAAGACATCTGGACATAGTCCTGAGCAACCAGCTCTTGGTGACCCTGCTTGTGCAGAAGGGTTGGACAACGTGACCTGCAGAGGTCCCTTCCAACCTCATTCTGTGATTCTGTGAACTTCTTTCCTTTTGAAAGCTCTGTACCACAGTAGTAGTTTGGTTTGTTAATGTCGTTACATCATTGCATCTCTAGCTTTGCCTCTCAGACTGTAAAATATACAGCTGACAATTTCTGTGTGCTGTTTGTCAGCTAAGCAAACAACAGACTTCCAGTGATCAGAGTTTATTTTTTCTAAATCCTGTAGCCAAGTAATTTATTCTTAACTTCAAAGTCAATTCAGATTAATTTTTCTGCTTTCCACACCTGACTGGTAGATACTAAGTCAGTATCTTAGGGTTAGGGCTTTTTTACCTTGATTGGCTTTATGGTTTTGAATTAATCCAAGATGTGCATTAATCCTGTGACCTAGAGACCCCAAGGCTATGGATTTTGTTTGTACTCTCTTGGTTCACACAGAGAAATGGGAGAAAACAGATGAATTCGTAATGAGAAGAGACGTTATTTGTGACCCTGTACGTGAGGAGCCAAGAAAGCAAAATAGGAAAGCATTTTAAGAACACAAATTCTTGGAAATTTAAAAAGGCTCAAGAAGTTTGAAGTTTGCACTCTGAAATACTGTATAAGCATTTAGAACATAGGGAGTACAACCTGAAATGTGCTTTCCTACATATCTTTTTATATCAAATATGTCAGTGATGAGTTGGGTTTTTTGTGGTTTTTTTGTCTGTAATAGGTTTTTAGTAGCATAGATAGAGTCACTCAACTGCAAGGTGAAGAAAAGGAAGACGCAGGAGACAAAACAAAAAGTGTAACATTGCCTTCTGTGGAATCTTTAAGCTGGAGTTCAGAATATTCTGAAATGTAAGTAGAAGGAGGTGCTGGAAGTAGTCCATGTCCTGCTTGCCAGGTAGCAGGCCTCCTCATCTCAATAACTGCATGAGAGTTTGCTTATTTTTAACGCAGACAACAAATATCTACATCCATCTCCTCTGACACTGAGAGTAGCAGGCAGCGACACAGTTCTGGTTTGCTTCCGAAGTTGGCCATATCAGCTGAAGGAGAACAGGATGATTCCACCAGCTTAGTGGGACCCCGGGACGAACCGGAAAAGCCTGCATTTGTGAGTGAGGAAATGGTGCAAGATGAACCTGAAGTAACCACTCCAGCAAGTACGATCAGCAGCTCCACGCTATCAGGTAATTCACAGTGGGTCTCTTGACTGATGACATTAGAAACAGTTGTGGACCTTCTTTGTTTAGCGGTAGCATTCATGGATTTAGAAGTCCTGTATTTCAGAACTGCTTTAAAAAAAAGCCATCCCAAAAGGGGTCTGATCTGGGCTCAGGCTCAAGCTAATAAAATCTCATGAAAACATGTATGGGAAGGTTTCAACATTTTTGAAAATGCCAACATTAGGTGTCGCCCCACTGACTCTGGAGGGCTGCTGGACAAATGAATAAAACAGTGACTTGACCATAGAGCATTTGCAGGATCCTTCTGTGGAGAAAAGGAGTCTTAGATCCCTTGAGCACTCAAAGCAGTATTTTTAGATCTTCCTTTGCTGAAGTTGGTGATCTTTTGATTGGTCATCCTGGAGTCATTCCAGCTGATCTGTATTGCTGTTTTCTAACAGTCTGTGCTGCACCATTATGTGTTTTTAATTAAGACATCTCAATGATGTACACCTTCCCGAATTGGCAGGGTTGTCTTTGACTTGTGGAAGCCACTTTTGTCATTAGGAATCTAGGGGGGAGTGTTATAAACCATTCCCTACTTAAATATGCATCCCTCTTCCAGCTCAAGTATTTGCATGCATTTCAGTAGGATCCAGGGCCCTAGCATCTTGCTGGTTTTGTATAACTGTTGGAAGACCTGGTACTTAACGGAGATCTGGGCCTATATCAGTCTTATGATTGTCCATATATAGGTTCAGTTACCTTCTCTACACATTTACCTGTGTTCAGCTTATTTCTCTTTTGTACCTCACGGAGTTTTCTCAAGATACCCCTTTCAATTCCCATACCCCTGATTTCCCTTGTAGTCTGCATTTTCCTCCCCCTTCCTCCTCTCCATTTCCGGGAAAATAAATTTCCTCAGGCTCATCCAGCTGTACAACCATTTCCGTCTCCTTCCCTTGTCTAAAACCTTGACTGTGCTGTATCCCAAGTCTTGCTCACTCCCCGCAGCCCTGTGTTATGGTGTTGGCATTCACACGGCAGTCACAGTGATAACTCAAAGCATCTGATCCTCTTCGGTCACTTATCAATTACACTTAAGAGTAATTTCATTTTTCTGTGGTCCATTAGCAACAGGATAGTCAGTGACCTTAAAGGAATATTAGGAATTACTGCTATCTCTTTAAACAGGTGACCTAGCCTTGATGCGTGTTTCATAAGGTCATACAACTTTCCTGTGACATCTCTGAATTTTTGAAGAAATCCCATGCGGTTGTTTGCATGACACAAGGCCTTTATGAGTTTTTTTCATTGTTTGAAACATTGTTGTCCTTCCTCCATTCGGTATTGTGGAAGATCATTACCTATGACAGACTAATACCAATGTGGTTGTAATACTGAGTTTAGTGGTGCCAGGTATCTTTCTCCTGTGTGGTAGAAAACCACCCAAAGAATAAAAGCAAAAGATAAGAATTAAAAATAAAATTATAATTAGTGTTTTAATGATTTTGGAAAAGTTGTTAAGCTGATAGCAACTTAAGTAGGATTGGAGCCTTTCATTTACTTTAGGAGGAGTTCACATGAAAAATAAATGTATGATTAAGTTCTCGAAGGTGAGTCCTGCATATTGAGATACCAGACTTACTTCAGCTTTTGTCTCTTACTTTATTCAGTGACTATTAAAAACTGTTACTTCAATTCATTCTGTTAATGTTTATGCATTCTGTAAGTCTGGAAGAATTACTCAGATTTCTGTAATGTTGTTCTACGAACTTGTTAACAGAAAGAAAAATTCTTATCTCACAATTGTACCGTTTCCCCTCCCTGATCCCCAGTTTTCCCTCAATGTGTTTATCCCTTCTTCTTTGTACAGTTGGCAGTTTTTCAGAGCACTTAGATCAGGTAAATGGAAGAAGTGAGAGTGTGGACAGTACAGATAACTCCTCAAAGCCACCCAGTGAAGTTGCATCTCACGTGGCTCGTCAGCGATTAGAAAGCACAGAGAAAAAGAAGATCTCTGGAAAAGTCACAAAGTCCCTTTCTGCAAGTGCTTTGTCTCTCATGATCCCAGGAGGTAGAGATAAATCTTTTTGTTTGAAATGTTATGATTTGTGCATACTTGATGGTTTATGACATAAATGCAAGATTTTGGAGAGTCCAGAATGGATTCTGTCACACTTCTTTTGTTTCTCTTGTTGTTCACATGCGTTACTAGATGGTACAATCTCATCCGCAAGTTACAGTGGTCACATGAAGTGAGGGACCTTCTGTGACAGGCCAAAATGTAGCAAATGTGTTTGACGGTGTGCATGCACAGCAGGATGCAGGCTTCAGTCCTTGGCCCATCCTACAGTAGGAGTGTAGCTTAAGTTTTAAGTAGCTCACTGTGTACAGCTCCAAGAATAGCTGTTTGTTACAGCAGCGCATTCAGCCTGAGTAGTTCTCTCCCATCTCCCATAAGGAAAGGTGATAAGCCAGAGAGAAGTGTCACAAAAGTAGAAATAGCATGTAAGCTTCTGTTTTTACTACATTGACTTAAATGGAGTGCTCAAAATTTGAAGCCAGAAATATTGCCATAATTAAGTGGAAGTATAACTAGTATTGAGTGTTTTCAGATGAAGCATTGGTGCTTTGCTTTTTAATGGTTCAGAATCAAAGTCCAAATTTCCCAAACTTTGAGGGATTTTTTCCAAAAGTGGGATTATGTCTCAGCCTTGCACACTGGCCATATGCTGCTTTTAGACCTTAGGCGTAATATTTAAGTATCTGCTGGTCTGATAACATAACCCTGCACTTGCTCCGTATGTTCAAAGGTGGCTTTGCCAGTTAACTTCAGCAGGTTGCTTTGAGTGCTCAGCCTAGTGGAGAACTGTACGGTGTAGGAGAGTTGGTTCTGGCTCTCCTCTTAGACTTCACCTGTCTTTGGATTGTAAAGTGTATGTGCTCTATGTGCTCCTTAATACCTTAGTGAGCAAACTGTGTGCTATTGTGCATGTATTTTAGAGACCTTGGAGAGGTGAAAGGCCCATCTGATCCCTATTACTGCAGGAATTTCTGATTCACCTCATGTTTTCTACCCTTCTTCACCATACAGTTTAAAGAACAGCATAGGCTTCCTATGCAGTACCTGTAATTCCAGCAGCTAACCATGAGGATATTTTAATGAGATGAGTCAAGAGGAAAATGTTGAGTCTCAGTTAAAGAGGAGTATTTTCCCCCTGCTTGAATGAGGGCAACTAGGTGACAATGAAAAGAATACGTAGCATTTCTGTGATGCTGTCCAAATGCGAATGATCATTCTCACGAAGTGCATGAGAGAGATGAAGATGAGTTTATTTTTACAATGAGAAGGAGAGTGACCGTGTGCTCAGCCTGTTCAGGGCAGTGTTGACACAAATACTGCAAGTGGCTTGCAAACACTCTGGGCTTGTTCCTTGTGTAGACTCTTTCTTTCAAATAATATTTCTCTCCCAAATGTTGTAAGTGTTTTTGTGGTATAGCCCTGTAACAGTTAGCACCGTGGTTATTTTTTCTGCTTGTAGAGGGCCTGTAGTTCATGCTAATTATTAGAGATTGGCTATCACAGGAGCATGATATACACACAGGTAATTACGCAGCCAAGTAACACTCAAGAGTTATTAATCAGTTTGCATTCTAGTAGTTCTTTCACAGCTGCTGAGTAAGAATCGTGAAGTTCAGAGATGATATAGACTGAGTTACTGTGCTCGTTAAACTATGGTTTTCTTCCAGCTTAATCTCAGCATTGTTCTGTAGAATCCAAACTTAGCTTTGCCTACACCTAAAAATGTTGTTATTATATCAACCCAAATCTTATGTTAGCTGTACCTAATACTGTCCAAAAAACGTACCTTATTCATGTTTATCCGTAAAATAAACTACAGCAACAGATGGCCAGTGTTTCTGACCTGAGTCACGTAGCTGAGAGTCACAGGACATGTCCCACACACAGCAGAAAGCAGAGGGCAGTGGACCTGGGCATGTTTCAGAGCGAGAGGGTGACAGTGACAGCCCCCTCGGGGCTTGGCTGTTCTGTGGGATTTCAGCATTAACCCATTGGTACTGATCTCTGGGAGCTTCTGGTGACACGCATCCAGGGAGTAGCGCCTCTGTTGTCAAAGCATATCTGCTCTTGCATGACATGTCTTGGCACGGATGCCAAACCTGGAATCTTTCTGGGCTGCATTCCTTTGCAGAGCTGTCACCCTGTTACAGTCACCAAAGTGTGTTTTATGCTGCTGCAATTGTGTTTACATTTGCACAAGCATAAGCACATAGTGCTTTCAAAACAATTAAATAAAATGAAGCTGTAATTGATATTGTTGTTGCAAGAAAATCTTCTCGTCTTACATGATGTAGCAGAATGTAGAAATGGAGGCTTGGTACAAACATTGAGTTACTGTCCTATGTACCAACTAGATATTGTGGTTTAGTTACAGTAGTCTTTATCTGTATCTGTATGTGACTGAAAGCAAAAACCAGTTAGTGCTTTGTTTAGCACTGCTGGATGATTTGGGGGATGGTTTTGGGTGTACTCATGATAACATCTGCTACCAAACTCTGATTTTCTTCTCATAAGTGTTTGTTAGGAAGAGGCTGAGAATTGTTCTTTCAAAGTTAGCAATGAGTGTATTTCCTATCTAAGAGGAAAAAGCGGTCTATACCTAACAAGTTAATCCTTGCATTAAAAAATACAGTTTACGCTACATGGAAGGAAATTTAGTTCTAAGATCTGGTTGTTGGTTAAACTTCTCATTCACTAAGATACATACCGATTGAGGAGGGGAGAGTGTTTATGCGAAGACAATGGTATATTTTGACGCAAAGGTGTCATAAAACTAAGCAAATGCCCTGTTCTGTGTCTGTATTTGTGTGTGCTCAGAATGTACACTAATAGGCAGACGTTTTTCTTCCAGATGTGTTTGGCGTTTCTCCTTTGGGAAGTCCTATGTCTCCTCATTCCCTATCATCTGATCCTTCATCCTCCCGAGATTCATCTCCCAGCCGTGATTCATCGATTGCTGCTGCAAGTCCTCATCAACCAATAGTAATTCACAGTTCAGGAAAAAAGTATGGCTTCACCATCCGAGCAATCAGGGTTTACGTGGGTGACAGTGATATCTACACTGTGCACCATATTGTTTGGGTAAGATAATACAATTTTTTGCTTATATACAGCCAAAGAAAACTGTAATGATGTATTTGCTTTTGATTTTTGTACCTATGGTATCTGTTGACAGTTACTTTGTAAATCATGATGTTGTGCCAAACAGGTTTCTTAGAATGAAATTCGTGCCTGTACACGAGACCAGTGTTGGCTGTAGGGACAACACAAGCCACCTTTGGCATAAGTGGTACCTACATATGATGTTGAGCTTCTGCATGGGTCACTTTCACTTTTGGCAAGATTGGCAGTTGTGAACAGCCACATCTAAGTTCAGAGTACTGTGGCTTAGAAAACCAAAGGATTGGTGCAGCCCCTCATCGATTGAGGGCAGGATCTGCAAAACTAGGAGATTGTAAACAGAAATTGTTGAAATATACATGGAGTTTATTAAAGTGCGTCAATTAAGGGATTCATGAAAGTCAAGAGTATTTTACTAGACACAAGTAGGCTGATTTCAAGCACTGAGTTTCTTTTGTGAAGAAATGTGCAAATCGTTTGGAATTGTGAATACCTTTGAGGATTCTATGGCACAGGAAAAAGACTGATTGTCTTGAATAAATCATGTATTTTTCATCCTCTGTTCACTACTGATTTGAACAAAGTGGGAGACAGGCTAAAGGAAGAGACAGCAGTTCTTGCATTTCATTGGTTTTCAACCTCCTTAATTGTAAAATAAATATATATTTATGTAAATATATATGTATTTATATTTATTTCATAATTGAGGTTCTATAATATATAATTTATATATTATACATACATAAATACTGTGTGTATAAACTAAAATATTAACTATATAATATTAACTAAAAAAAGTTTAGTTTTTTACTAAAAACTAAAATACTAACTACATAACTAAAACATTGAATCTGGAGAATGGGGTACATTTGATAATGGAATAAATAAAAAAATTGGATTTCTTGCCACTGGTGTAGCATCACATCAGTGAAAGTAAGGGGAAAAAAATGGTACATTGCAGTAAAAGTGAAACCTTGGCTTTTTTTCAAAATACTATAGGTTTGTTGGGGTTTTTTAGCTCTGTAAGCACTGTAGGCTTCAGTAGTGGCTGCATGACTTAAAAGTCTTCAAAAGCTCATTTTAAAATATAATAAATTATTTAAGCCACCTTCAAAATAATTTGCAATTGAGTTTGTTTTGGTCCTTTGTCACCTTTGTGCTGCACTGTTCCTTCTAATGGGCAGCCTGGTGAAGTTGAACCAAATGGAAACAATCGTTAACTATATGGTGGAGTTAATTTTTATCATGGTTAAGGTACTGCATGTGACCGCTGCCTTAATTGCATCAGTATTTCTCAGTGTTGGATGCTAAAAATCTTCATTCAGTTCTGAAATTTTGCCATGGGGATTCATTCGCCTCTTCTGTATCATGCACGAAAACTGCCCTGCTATACAGAGCTTGCTTAATACTTACTGAATACTTGCTTAATACTTAGTGAAACACTGAAGCAGTGTTTTAGTGAGCTTTGAAACCATTCCAGGCCCAGTGTAAGTATAAAGTTTGAGTAAGTAGTTGGTGAAATTGCTGGTCTGATTTTATTTATTTTCTTCCTTTATATAACTTAATATCTGTAAGTTTTCTTCATTGCCAACTGATTTTATAGAAAGAGTTCATTAAACAAAGCCTACTCTTGAAAGTATGAAGGTTAAACAGGAGTCCATTTTGTGTATGTTCTCTTCATCTCTGATTTTGCAGAATGTGGAAGAAGGAGGTGTGGCTTACCAAGCAGGTTTAAAAGCTGGAGACCTGATTACTCATATCAACGGAGAGCCAGTGCATGGTCTTGTTCATACGGAAGTCATTGAGTTGTTGTTAAAGGTAACTCTTGGACAACTGGGATAGAAAAGCGCTTGCTGTTTTCACCAAGGATTGAGGGGTTATGTTTGTTTCCTTCAGAGATCAGTTATCAGATTTTGCCGTTGTTCAAGTACAAACTCTTAAGGTACTGTTCCACAGATCTGGAGAAAGGTCAATGACTTCATATATGCTGCTATGATTTTAGTTTCTCTGCCATAAACTGGCATTGCTGCTGAGATAGCTGAAGTACATTCAAGGCGCTGACACAGAGATGTCTCTGTCTTTCAAAAAATTTGTCATTTTCAAGCACTTTCTTGAATCCCCCTATCTTTATCAGGTAATTCAGCCTTTTGATGATGATGCTACTTCTCGTTTTCTCCTTTTAAAGTGAAATCAATGAGGAAAAGTAGAAACAAAGAATACAAAATATTTTCTTGCCTACTGTACAGGAACTTGCCTTTCATAATCTTGAGGCCCAAAAGGTTTTTGTCTCATATATAGCAAGGCATGTCCCACAGAGCTTCTTTGCTTAATGAAGTTCTGATCCTGCAGTTGGACTTTTATGAATAATCTATCACACTTTTCTGGAGTTTTCTGAGGTCTATCCTATTAGAAAATTATAGTTTTTCCTTAAAAACAAACAAAAAACCTAACTTTTTTTAAGGAATGGTAGTGTCTTAGCTTTTCACTGTAGCTCATCATATTGCAGTTTTTATGTAATCTTTTCAGCATAGACTAACGTAGGTCAGAATTATTTTAGACAGCTGTATATTTATTTCCTATATTATTAATAATTTATGGTGTTACATGCAGAGCTTTGCCTGTCAAAGGGACTAGTCAGTTATAAAAGAAGATTGGAAAGCAATAAAGTAATGGGGAAATACAAAGAGCTGAGGAAAGATGCAAAATACACTTTTCCTTAAGTCTTTATTTTCCTTCTGTGAAACCAGGAGGAACTCGCCAAGTTTTCCAATTTTGCAAGAAATGTATAAGAGAAAATTCTGTAATTTTAGGCAGTTGGGTGTGCAGTTGTTTTCTGTGTCAGATACAGAAAATGAGAAACATGACAACCCTGCACACTACTTACAAGAGTAAACTCAAAACAAGAGATTGTTGTTTATCCAAATATGCTGTATCATAAATTGGATATTCCTTTCAGAAGAAGTTCACTGTGGTGGTATACAGTGCTAGGCAGGAGGTATGGATTGTTAAAACATAATACAGATATTTCCAGTTGGTTTTATTTATTGAGTCATCTGTTCATGCAAACAGTCCTAAAAAGCTTAACTAATTATATTTGTTATCTATTTTGAACAAGATAAAAGGATTGTTTGGGATTGATAATTAAGTTTTCTCCTCCATTTCATCATTGTAACAGTTGGTATCCTGAGACATGAATGACCAGTGAATGGACCACTGCGCAGTGACAGCTGTTCTTTGTGGGAAAATAGGATGTTTCTGCAGAAGCTTTCATCTTGAAAATTGCAGTCTTGGTCAATCCTTGGTCTCCTCCTGTCTAGCTACAATTATTGGAATTTCTCCTTGTCCCAAAGCTGGAATGAGGGAAGTTTAGGAAATCTGGCAGAATTTGAGAATTTTCCAGTCATCATTTAGCTCACACAAATTAGCCTGGCAACGTCTGCATAGGGCTCCCTACACTGCTAGCTCTTACTCTGATGCTGGAGTTCTGTCTCGTTGCATTCGTGCTTGTGGTGTAGCTTCAGTTTAAGGCAAAGTTGTCTTGTATTACTCAGGCCTAAAGGTTCCTCCTCCATTTTGGCAGAGTGGTAACAAAGTCTCGGTAACGACAACCCCTTTTGAAAACACTTCCATCAAGACAGGACCTGCCAGGCGAAACAGCTACAGGAGCCGAATGGTCAGGCGCAGTAAGAAAACCAAGAAAAAAGAGAGTTTAGAGAGGTGAGTAATCCTTTTGTTTCGTGGCAAATATGTTTCCTTGTGTGTGTGTATACGTAATAATTAATTTAAAATATGAAGTTAATACAGTTCTCTCTCTTGTCTTCTACATCTTTTTACCTTCTATGAAATGCTATGGTTGTAACACATCCTTCCAATCCTGTTTTGCCTAAACTAGATCTGTTAACCCCTAAAAACTTTGCAGGGCACACATAGATATGGGGAAGAAAGTGAATAACTGAGGTTGCATCTTAATTTGGTTTAAGTATATCTTTTTGTACTTGTTTAATTAAACTTTCTAGTGCTAAGTTTATGGGCATTTTTAGTTTGATGATAAATATATGTGTATTTTGTAAATACATCACTAGTACTTTATGGATATTCCTTCAGTTTTGGTGGGCTCTTAAATTAAGAAAATGAAGATTTATACTCATAAGGAGCTAGCCATTCTTCTGAAATACAGTGAGTAAATTTTAGTACAAATAGATTTAGTTACAATATCTATCCCACCTATTAGCAAATGAAGATATTTTCTAAACTTCATGCTATGCAGCGTGGTTTGTTTTCATGTAAACATAGATTTAATATTTTCTTTTCTGAGGGTAATGGGAGAGGGAAGCAATGTCAGCTTGCAAGAGTTTTGCCTGTGGTAATAGTATCTTCTGTGCACCTTAACTTCTGATTAATGCTGTGCTCTTCTCACGTTAGGAGAAGATCTCTCTTTAAAAAGCTGGCCAAGCAACCCTCTCCTCTTCTTCACACCAGCAGAAGTTTCTCCTGCCTGAACCGATCACTTTCATCAGGGGAGAGCTTGCCTGGGTCTCCAACCCACAGCTTATCTCCTAGATCACCTACCCCAAGCTACCGCTCTACTCCTGATTTTCCATCTGGTGAGTGTGAAGGAGTGGAAGGCAGAAGAAAAGGACTTGAAGTGTATTCTACTTCTTGTGAGCCCCCCAGATCTGTTATACGCTGCTAACAGTAGTCAGCTCTGACAAGCATAATCACTGAACAGCTAGTTTCTGTCTGGAAAAGGGAAAAAGATTCCTGATGCAAAATCAAAGGTGTTTTCATGGTACAGAAGCGCCTAAAAGGGAACTGTCCGCTAGGTTTGTCCCAGAGTTTAAATCCAAATCCAATGGCTATAAGTTGAGTAATAAACAATCCAAGTTTGGACTAAGAGGTAGAATCTTACCTAGGAGAGGCTGATTGATAAAAGAATGAAACTAAGGAAAAAGTTGCTACATAAAGGAACTAGCATGGGCACTCATGAATGCAGATTTATTGCTGAAAGGATTGGCTGGGTGCTGAAATATGCATCTTTCTGGCTTCTAAAAGCCTGCCTCTTTTTCCTGTTTTACTTCAGTCATGATTTTAGTGTGTACTGAAAGTGACTGCTGTTGTACGATCCCTTGGCAAAGGTAAATTATTTGGAAAGCTTTGATCATTGCTTTGAAGTGGTAGAAAGCATTAGCTATTCTATTTAAATAGAAGGAAGTGAAAACTTAAAGGGGATGAAGGAACAAAGCGGGAAAGGGAGAAGTAGCAACATAATTAGAATGATGAGGAATTTACAGCCCAGTCACTCAGAACCTTCCAAATTTTGGAACATTGTGGCAGCAGGCAGCATGTAGGCCTTTTGGACCGGTGGAAGTTCTGTGTCTCACTGAGCATTTAGAACAAGATTAAAAAAATCATGCTAATCTTATGTTTGTTTGGTTTGTTTGTTTGTTCTTTTTGTAGGTACTAACTCTTCCCAGAGTAGCTCCCCTAGTTCAAGTGCTCCCAATTCTCCGGCTGGTTCAGGACACATAAGACCCAGCACTCTTCATGGCTTGGGTCCAAAGCTTGGTGGGCAAAGATACAGATCGGGAAGACGCAAATCAGCTGGCAGCATTCCTCTCTCCCCTCTTGCACGGACACCTTCTCCAACACCGCAGCCGACATCCCCTCAGCGATCTCCATCACCATTGCTAGGACATTCAATTGGAAATACAAAAATAGCTCAATCTTTTCCTACCAAAATGCACTCACCTCCAACTATTGTAAGGCATATTGTTAGGCCAAAGAGTGCAGAGCCACCAAGATCTCCGCTGTTAAAGAGAGTCCAATCTGAAGAGAAACTTGCACCCTCTTACGGCAGTGATAAGAAACACTTATGTTCACGAAAACACAGTCTGGAAGTGACCCAGGAAGAAGTGAACAGAGAATTGTCCCAAAGGGAAGTAACTCTTCAGAGCTTGGAGGAGAATGTATGTGACGTGCCATCACTCACACGAGTCAGGCCTGCAGAGCAGGGCTGCTTGAAACGACCCGTCTCCCGAAAATTAGGTAGGCAAGAATCCATCGATGAGCTAGACAGAGAGAAACTGAAGGTCAAGATAGTTATGAAAAAGCAAGATTTTGCTGAAAAAGCAAATGCTCCTATACATGAACCTAGCAGTGAACCAGAAAATCCTAATACCTTAAGACTGGAAGAAAAAGACAAAAAAGCATTCCAGAAGCTATTAGAAAGATCAAATCAGTTTGAAACAAAAATTGTTGCTTTGGAGACCCAGTCAGCTGGTGGCATACTCAAAGACACCCTTCAGAAGAATGCAAACTTGAGATCAAATGATGGTATTGCTTTAGATTCACAGCTGTTGTGTCATGGGCCTCCGCCTAATGAACTCAGTCATATTTCTTATGACTTCAAAAGAATTTCCCCTCCATGTACACTGAAAGATGTGCTACCTCAGTCCTCTGACAGGATGCTAAATGGAAAGGGAGAAAACACAGATAAAAATGTACCAACAAAAGAATTTGTCAAATTTGAAAGATTAGATGGTAAACTTGCAAATATTGATTATCTTAGAAAGAAAATGTCTGTTGAAGAAAAAGATGACAGTGTCTGTCCAGTGCTAAAACCCAAATTGACATCAAATGTTCATGAATGCCTTCAACTTAATACAGGCAGACCCATAAACATACAGCAGGACTCCACTGCAGTTGCCGATGGTAGAGCATTTATTGGCAGTGCACATGCTACTCAGATTAACTCGGTTTCTTTTGTTCCTCTGAAGACCTTGAATGGCCGAGCAGACATGGGTGTGGAAAAATCAGCCCTTATTTCTGCTGAGGCTCCTGTCAGAAAAAGTCCATCAGAATATAAACTTGATGGGAGGTCTGTTTCCTGTTTGAAGCCAATAGAAGGCACACTAGACATTGCCTTACTTTCTGGACCACAGGCTTCGAAGACTGAACTGCCTTTGTGCATGCTGCCAGAAGGACAGAGCACCAGCAGTGATGGGGGATCTCCTAAACCCCCAGCACCACAAGGGAGAGGTGGGAAGGCAGAACTGGCCTGTCAGAAAGAGCAGTTGTTAAGCTATTCAAAATCTGGCAAAGTCAATGTATCAGAGCCTCAGGTTCTGCAAACAAGCAAGAGTTCTCCAAATCCACCAGTCATCCCTGTGGCTGCAGAAGTAGTGACAGAGAAAAAGGTTACTAGTCCAGCTACTAAAGGCAATATTTCTGTTATCGAAGCTGTTCAAAAGAAGGACACCTCCCCTTCAAAACAGAAGGACAATTCAATGGAGGCAAAGTCTTGTGTTATTCAAAGTCCAAGTGTTAAAACTACTCAAACATACTCCAAACTTTCTGCTGTCCAAAGCACTCCTGAAAAAGCTGTAGGAAAAGAGAAGCAAATACAAAAGGATTTGCATGCCAAACAGCCAGTAGCCCAGAGAAGTTGTGAGCCTGTCCCTGCAAAGGTGGAGGTGATCAGGGAGTCATCTCTGAAGGTATCTGTCTCAGATGTCCTGATCAAGAGCTACTCTAAAAGCGATGAAAAAAATTGTGCTGATTTTGCCATTCCACCTCAGATGCAAGGAAAAATGCAGACAGGTGGCCCCAAGGCACAACCTAAGAATGGCAGAGAATCACTGAAACAGCTAGGCAAAGATAACAGCAGTGTTGCTAGTAGTTTTGTGGAAGGGGACATAACCAAGCAGAAAGTTCTCAGTGAGTCTAAGAAAGTTATTGCAGAGTCAAAGAGTGAAGCTCTTCCATCCAAATGGGCCATGCAGCCCTCAGTAGATTGTGATCCTAAAAATGAGAAGTCTGCACCAGTTCCCTCTGTGCAGAAGGACAATACCAAAGAATTAGGGAAGAAAGATCAGAAACAGCTCACTGACATAAGGCTTCAAACTACTGAGAGAGTGCAGTCCAGCCAAGTTCCTCGGCAGCAACCTAACGCTTCAGGCTCCCCTGCTGTGAGAGACACTGTAAGCAGAAACTGTGCTGTAGATGTTCACGTAGGTGTTCAAGAACACGTGAAGCCTGCTGCCACCTATGTGGAAAGCAGCAGTAATAAACACAGGCCAGCCTCTGATACGAATTCCTCTAAGTCTAAGTATTTGGATAAACAGACATTGTCACAAAAACCATGCACTTCAACCATAAAAGAAAAAGAAACTATTATTCAGGTGTCTGCCAGCTCCCGGAAAGATGGGAAACATGCCAGTAAAAATGTGCTAGATCCCCTTTCTTCTGTTTCAGGCTCTTTGAGAAAAATGAGCAATGAACACGTGCAGGCTGAAAGGCCTGTCAGTTTGGAGCATGGCTCGGTAGCCACCCTCCAAATGAGCAGCATCACTCCTGACACCAAACCCAAATCCTCTGCTGTCGGCCCAGTACCAGCAGGCTCAGAGAGTTCTAAGCAGATGCAGATGCAAGAACCAGCAGGCTTAGGGGAATCTGCTGATCAAAAGCAACTTCACCTCAGTGAAAAACAAACCATGTCTCCAAAGTTTTCCACTGTGAAAGACTGTCTCTTGCTGAGCAAACAGGCAGACAGAAGTCCTAGTAACGAGATGATCTCTGCAGACAAAAGACACGAAGGAAAAATATGCACTGACGCACTTTATGTTCAGCTTGACAGTGGGAAAGTAGAGCCTACCCTTTGCCTCGCAAACTGCGATGCCAGAGGGAAAGGAGCAGAAAAAGCGACCGCGAGTAGCAAAAGCTCTCAAGATTCAAAAGGGAAAGGACAAGTTAATCAAAAACAGCCAGAGGATGCAAACAAGCAGATTGCAATGAAACATTTGTCAGCTGCCAGCGGGCAGAGTTCTTGTCATGTGGCTGCAACACCAGGAAAGCCGCAGACTGGTTCAGCCAATTTCTCTGAACGTAGACAAGAAGTATCTGGTTTGTCTTCAGCAAGGAGTGATGCATCTTCAGCAAAGGTTAAAGCAGGCTCACCTGAGCTTCCCGCAACCTGCAAGGAACTAAATAAGAAAAGCACCTCTTCTGCAGGGAGCGGTAAGGCAGAAATGACTAAAAGCGTTTCACTGATGGCCTTGCACAGTGCTGCTGTTGTAGTAGAAGCCCACCACCCTGCTTCAAACCTTGGGGGGAAACCTGGAAATCAAGAAAAGTCTTTTTTTGTTAACACTGTGGATGTAAAGGGAAAAGATGCCATTCAGGCTCAGCAGTCTGCTTCAAGAAAACAGAATGTAGGTAAAGATTCATCCAGGTCAGCAACCACACCTGACCGCCCTAACGCGCTTTCTGACGACAAAGACTCAGCTCGGCAGCGGCGAGGAAAGGACGCTTCGCGGAGCAGTCCTCACAAAAAATCCTGTTAACTGTAAAACCTGGCAGGTGTGAATTCAAGACTAACTGAAACAATGTCAATATATTGGACTGCCTTTAAACCAGCACTGTGTCGTGTCTTTGTGCGGCAAAGCTTTCATGTCACTTAAGAAAGATGACAGGGGATATATAAAGAGAGGACTTTTTTTCAAAATGCCTTCCCAATTGTAACCGGTAAAACTGTTACCATATAGTATTTGTACAAAAATACCTTTACAGCTGAGAGCTGTTGAAGAAAAGATTTCCTCTGTAAATACCTAGCAATGTGTTTGGGGATTGAATGTAGCATATATACTTTGCTGCTGATTGCGTTGTTTACTCTCCCCTTTTTTAAGATAGTTGCTTTGCCACTTATTTGCCATACTCGAATATGAAACAGAATTATTAAAACTCAGACCTGGCATGGACATGCACAAGCATTGGTCTGACTGGAAAACAAAACCAGGCCACATTTTTACTTACTAAAAATCCTAGCTAGAGGTTAAAAAAATACTAGTACAGAATAAATACAGTGACTTATTGTGAGTTTTTACAGGTATTTTTAATAATCCGATTTTGATAGTACTGTACCTGGCTGACTGCTTCACCAGATCTAACACAAGACCTAATTGCATCTCCCTACCGCACAAAGCCTGTCTGTTAGCATAGGTGTTGTTAAAGCTATGGGAAGACCACTTGGTTATCAGGGTGTCCCAGCAAGAGTTGTGTTCTCTGGTGAAATGGTGGTTCTCGTCTTGTCTATTGGAAGTGTGTTCTGTGACCTTCACCTCAGGCAAGGCTGAGACTCTGAAGCACATGCCATGTGCTTAGTTTTTGCTGCAATCCTCTCTTGAGTTCCTTGAGCTTTTTTAAATTCAGGCCCTTACAGTGTGAGGCACAAGTATAAGCACATGACTTGCAGTACTAGTATGTTCATCCCTGGTTTTTAATACATTTAGAGAATACATATTATCATGGCATATGGGTCTGCATAATTAGCTTCATACAGCTGTAGCTTTTTTTCTATTTTATGACAAGTAAGGTAAAAAGGAAAAAAGCAGTTTCAGTATCATTTCTTCAAAAAAGTTCAGGACATCTGATACATTTTAATACATAGCTGGGGCCTTAAGTTGTAGACTTAACTTGCTGTTTTTAGCAAGTAATTCTGGGTTTCACATTCATTTCTAAATGCATTGATTAGCTCCATACATTTCATAACATAATCTTTTATTTGTATGCAAAAAAAGTAAATACTGTAATTATAAAAGAAGCATTTTGTAACAAAGGAACCTGTTGGAGCTATTTGGTGCTAGAATGTGACTGTCTTTTTACTTTTGCTAAGCCTTATTTAAATTTTGTATACTGTGGAACATGTAGACTTTGATCATTTTAGCGTGGAGGTATTTAGTTTGTTTTGAAGGATGAAAGGTAAAATTTGAAACATGTACAGAAGCACTACAAAATACCCTTGCAGATGCGTGTTTTTTAATGATGGGGATCAATAGAATGCTGGTTTTGCTTATTTCTGTTATATGTACCCACAGTAGAGCTAGGCTCCTGCCTGTTTCATCAGGGCTTACGGATTGTCTTTCTATCTCAAAAGCTAGAAAATTGTTCATAAAAGCACAGTATAATCTTGACTTGGAGGTTTGTATGACAACTGACAGTGTGCAGAATTCATTTCCCTCTGGTGAAAACTTTATTATACTGATGAGTTGGATTACAGCAAACTTGTCATGGAAAGATATCATCACAAACAAGTCCTGATTTTTCACGTGGCGGTAGAATATTCATACTGCCTTTGATGCATTCACAGAGGAGCTAGTGAGCAATGGATAATATCTTTTGAGCAGTTGTAAAGATAAAATGGTCTCGACATTTACAGTTCATCTGTGCTTTGGCAGTTACTACAAATGAACGCTAATGCACTTCGAAATAACATTTCTGTCTGGGAGATATTTCCTAGTTTACAGTCTTCTGCATTTTTTCAACTATCCTCTTGTTTCCTTTAAAGCACATCTAGCTATTTGTTTACAGTATACCTTTATGTATATTTTTGTATAGTTCATTATCACTTCTGACAAATAAGTTCTTTGCATTTTGGAAGTGTAACAGTGCTTAAGCTTGTGTTAATGTAGTACCTGTTTGTTGGTGTTTACCTTATCAGTGAGCTGGTAGAGATCCTCCTGCCTGTGTTTGACTTGCTCAGTCTTTATGTGATTGTAGATCTGATGTGTTCTTTTGTAGACTTCCTGCTGTAGATTCCTCAGCTTACAAAAAAAAAGAAAAGGAAAAAAAAAAATTGTTAGGGTCTGTGCAATAAAGTGTTTGCAGTCTTATTTTCTCTAAGAAACTCCTTATGGATGTCATAATTGTTGTATATTGAACACGATTATTTATACTTATGCAGTTGCATAACATTGAAATAAAAATTCAGCATGAAACACTGTTGTAGTGGCATTTTTCCTTGAACTCCTTTTGCTCCTGTAACTTAAGGCACATCTGCACTCTACTCAGAGGTTGGCGGTTGTTCTTTTTTTTCCTATGGGACCAACTCAGTGCACCCCTTGAGGCACATGCTGGCTGAGGATTTTGCATGAGGAAATGCAGTTTAGTCTGGAGACGGAGGAGGTCTGCATAGCTGAGTATCTCGTCTCAGGCAGTGGCTGGAACCACTGCTCTGCTGTTGGGTAGGTGGGCACAGGCTGATGGTAGCTAACAACGGCAGTAGGCTGTAATGTGACATCTAAATCTTTCCTCCAAAACATGTATCATTGTTCATTACAATAGGTCAGTATGTTTTTGAGTACCTTCTCAAAATACTCTATTTGGGTTTTTTATTCACGCTAAATTTTCAGCCTTAACAAATTCCTGGAGCATGTGTAAGTGCAACGTTTTCTTCAGTTTTGAAATCTCTACCCCTTGAATGTCATCAAATCTCCCTTTATTCTTTTTTTCTCATAATAGAAGATAAAATACATGCAGTGAACCAGACGGGAGATGGAGCAGAGCCCCTTAGTATCCAGTGGCGTCTTTGATGAAGAAAAATCCTTTTGGCAGGAGGAGCAACAGAGCAGGACTATTGCTCCCCTGATTTTCATCTTTCCACTTCTTGCAGAGGAGCGGCAGCTATTAAAATACATGCATCTTTACTGTTCCATTCCCGGTAGCTCTGCACAGGTGCCCAGCAGGGGGGGTATTTTTGTTCACATTTTACTATTGGATTGTTTTCTCTGTGTTTTTCCTCTGTACAAAACCAAGAGCAGTGGTGTTACAGCATCACTTTTGCTGCTTTGCTCTCTGTTTGAAACCAATAGGTGAGGGGAAGCTGCAGGTCATGCCCAAACTTTCCAACTTGCTGCAACCCAGCAGAAGGCGGATAGTCTGCAAAACTGGTGCACTGGCAGGGGGTGTGATGAGTCGAGGATGGGAGAGCAAGATCCAGCAGCTCAGGGAAAGGAAATGAATAGAGTTGAGGATTGACTCGATCTAACTGCTCTGCCTGCTGTGCCGTCTCTGGCTGTGGACAGCAGCAGTCGCCTCTGCCTGGGGAGGCATAGAAACCTGCATGCCCAGGGTGAGCCTCCATAGTGTTCAGGGCCAGAGGAAGGGGGTGGTGTAAGGGGTTTGCGTTGAGGAAGAAGTCGGGAGAGAAAGGTTACTGGTGGTGTATCTGGCATGGCCTGTCATCCTCACTTCTACTGTTGCAAGAGACTGCACCTCACCCGAGATGGGATTGCTTTCATGGTCTGAAAGGGAAACATGAGCTCCCTTCTCCAGCACTGAACTCCCAGTTTGCTGTGCTCCCTTAGACCCCGTATTTTCCTCTTACATAGTTTGCAAGACTTAGCAGGGATATCAAGCTTGGATTTGGATGGTAGCTGAGATGGTGGCTCAGAAAGAATAAATCACAGGACAGGAAGATACTAGAGGGTATATGGATGCATGTCCCAGTTAATGGTTTGGGTTAGCAACAGTTTTTCTTTCCACTGACAGTAGCGTAGTAGTTGATTAGCACTGACCAGCTCAATCTCCCAGACACCTGCGAAGGATGGATTTGAATGAACTGAGGGTAGGAAGTGATGCTAGAGGTTATGGTTCAAGCTGCGAAGAGTTGGGAGCATCAGGAAGAGTGGAGAAGGCTGCAGCATGAGATGACAGTAACAACGTAGGTAAGTTCTAGCACACAGCAAGCCCTTCAAAATGCAGGTGTGAATTAGATACCAGGGGTAAGAGGATGTCCAGGAGATTTGCTGGAGAAAGATGTTGTCTGCTGCTGGGGGAGAAGAATTTCCATTGTATTTGCCAGATGAGGGGGTATAGTATGAGTGAGTGGTTGGGAAGGGATCTCACCTGCTCTTTTTCCAGGTACAGACAAGACTAGTGAATGAGAGAAAGTTCTTAAAAGATGCATCATCAACATCAGGATATTTTTTTTTAAGTCAACAGATTTAGAAGTTGGCCTCTTCAGCCATCCTGTTTGGAGTAAAATCATCTTTCAAAAATTGACTTGCATGTTACTGATAGTATCTTGTTTAAGCACAGCTGGGGAAGGAAGAACTTGGCTCTGAGTTTTGGTTTGCCCGATTGAAATAAAGATAAGTGCTTACCAGTCCCTGAAATGTGATTCGTTAGCTAAGATGTGCTCAAGTTTCTTCTCTCTGTGAATACTGATAACAAATTCTATTTTGCAGTTTTGTGTTGTACCATGACTTCAGTGACATCTGTAGCCCAGGAGTTCAATCCTGTTAGGCACCATTCACCTCAGGCGATTCCCTTGTTCTCTCTGTGTGCTGGCTCCCCAGCTGTATTTGAAAAAATAAGAGATAAAAGGCCTGACTGGAAACCGAGGACTGCACCAGATCAGAGCTTGACTGAGTAAACAAATTCTATAAAGAATTTATAGAATTCTTTCCATTTATATCCTTGCTAAGTAATCCCAGAAGACTAAATCTTTGGACTTCAAAGTTTTAATATATAATCTGGACATTTTAGTGTATTATAACCATATATAATTCTCCTTCAGAATAATTAGTCCCTGTATTTAGGATTTGTGTATCCTGAAACATAGTGTATGCTGTTCAGCAGTAGCGTTTACATGGTGTCCTATGAATGGCATTTTGCAGGCAAATAAGAAAGCAGAGATGACACTGTAAAGTAAATCAAAGAGAAAATAAAAATGACAACAGATGAAGATATGGTCATCAAAAACAAGTTGTGTAGAGGGAAAGGGATGGGTCGCAGGAAAGTCTGTACTTAATGCTCTGTGTGCAGGTATGCATTGCACAGGAAGACGTTTGCCATTTCGCCTTTTCAGCTGTCTTTGAGTTTTAACCAACTGAAGTCTACACATAAGTCTACGCCATGACACTGGGTAGCGTTTCAGAAACTGGTGGTGTTTAAATCCTGTGTTCTTGTCTCCAAACAAAGAGGCATTTCAGAAAGCATCAGCCCTACATGCAGTTTTCCCCTCAAGTTCCTGGTATTTGTGGATCTCCCGCAGTTACTACCTGATACCTGCAGAATTTTTTTTTTTGCGGCTATCCCAAGCTATGACCTGTGTCATGCTCCCTTTTAACTTCACTATTTGTCTATCACTTTCCTGAACCCACAAATTTAGGAGGGAAACAATGGAAGAAGCAGGTCTGTCTTGGATGGTGCACACACTGGCATTCATGCTGGATTGTTAGTGAACGCCATTATCAGAGTTTGCTCATTTAACCAGTTGGATTTGCACAGGGAGGGGAAAATGCACACGGCTACAAAGGCAGGAGGAGGAGGAGATGTGTGGTAAGGCAGGCGGCATATGTGACATGAAGGCATCTAAAAGCTGCCAGAATCTATGTTGTGTTAGTCTGATCTGCTAACAGACGCTAAAAGGGGCTTTACAAATAAGAGATATTTCTTACTTGAGAAGACCAAGCAGGGATTCTTGTCAGCGGTATCTTCAGAAATAAGCAAAAACTTTCTAGTCCAGCAAGGAACTTTGAAATCTTAGCTAGTCAGTATGTTATGGAGGAAAATGTTGAGGAAATGCCTTTGGGGCAGAAGCTGAAGCTGAATGTGGAGTCCCGCATGGAAAGTGTTGAGAGAGAGCTCACCTTCCACATCTCGGTGAGCAACCACAGCTCCCAGCTTAACACACCGGGGAGCCTTGCTGGGGCAGGGTCAGACTCCAAGTGGTGCATGCTCTGCCGTGGAGACAGAAAGATCATACCCTCCCAAAAGGTTGTGTCTATATGTCAGGGTTAGCCTGTTATTAAAGTACTAGTGCCATAAATCACACTATGGTAACACAGGGCAGATGAGTAGGCGTGGCAAGCTCCCATCAGACCCTTGGTCAAATGCACATACTCTGTCTTGCCACTGGGTTTATTCACATGTGATGGCAGAAAAAGGGATTTGGTTGTTTAGTAAAAGTAAATAATAAGTCTGTCTTTTTTCCTGCCTAGCTGTTGCATATCCCGTCAGAGCGAAGAGACTCTGACTTCACTCCAGGAACGCACGCCAGAAGCAACGTGAAGTGGCTGTCGGCACCAGGAGTGCCCGTGGGATGAGGTTGCTGCTCCCCACTGCGCTGCCCCCTTTGCAGTCTCTGGTTTTCTCTCCTGGGCTGCTGCTGGAGGAAAGAGTCCACTCTGGGCTGGCACAGGAAAGTCTCATAGCTGTTGATGTTGGGTTTTTGCCCTGTGCAAACAAGCGTAGTGCCAAGCACCCGCAGATTCTTGACCAAATCTACAAGTTTTATGGTTAAAGCTGAAACTGTTGCTAGTCCCTGCTTACTATGGAGTCTAGTAAATAGTACAGGAGCAGGGCCTGCCCAGGGGTGAGATGGACAGACAGAGGTTCAATGGCCAGGAACTTTCTAAGGATCAAAAATATTTTAAAGAAATTGGAGAGATGATACAGGCTGTTTCTGTCAGTCCTGCAGGAGTGGGTCTTACGTGACTATGAATGTTGTGCCTGTTCTTCCCAGAAAGTTTTTTTTCTTTTTAGTGGAGCAGGGTACACTACTGCTAGCTCTTAAACAACATTGTTTTTCAAGAGCATTTGATAGAGGGTGGGGGTTTGGTTGGTTTGGTTTTCTTTTTTTGTTGGGGGTGGTGGTGGTGGGTTGGTTTTCTTTTTTTAAGGAGAACAAGGTTTGCGTTTTGGCCCTTGGATCTTCCCTTTACATGTGCATTAGCTGTAGTAGCTGGGGCACTAGGGCTAACATTGAGTTGAACTGGGATTTCTCTGTAAGAGAAGTTATTCGTGTTCAAGGCTTAGGTCATAGTTTATTCTTCCAGTTCTCAAAATTTTTTCATTATTTTTCTAAAAGTTATAATACAAATGGAAAGGGTATTACGAAAGTTAAGAAAATACAGGTCACAAACAAAACCAGTAAGTTGTCTTTCATCTTAATACAACTGCTGTACATCTTTTCTATATCTTCATCATATACTTATATTTGCTGGTAATTTTGCTTGAAATAGCGAGCACCCCAAATGAAGATGGCACCACAGGCTAAAATAGCCAGGACAATTGCAATGATTCCTGCCATGTTGATCCCACAGGAGAGTGAGACGGTGGCCAGCTGAGCCCCAGCTAGCCATTTGGGTTCAGAGCATCTTGTTCCTTCAGGGTCTTCAATTTTATCCAGATTCTGCTTGTACCAAGTGATTAAACCAGTGTTGGAGCAGGTGCAGTCCAGAGGGTTGTAACTTAAGTTGATTACGCAGTGGCCAGTTAGGGACGCTAGCTTGTCACGTGGTACAATATGGATCCTGTTGTGGGCAAAATTGAGATAGATGCTCTTGAGGTTTGAAAATGCATCTGTGCTGAATGCAATAAGTTTGTTGTGGCTCAGATCAACGTGCCGTAACTTCTTGAGGCTGTGAAATGCTTGGTCACCTATTGCTGTCAGTTCACAGGATGATAAAATTAGCACCTCTAAATTGGATAGCTGTTGGAACAGTTTGTCCTTTGGCATGATCCCCGACTCAAAGTTATTTTGACTAAGGTCCAAGAGCATGAGGTTTTCCAGGCCTTGAAAGAGATGCTGAATGCTAGTATTAATGTGGGAGGAGGAAAGATTCAGCACTTGCAAGAGAGGCAAATTTCGGAAAGGACCCTGTGAAGTGTTGATATGAAGAGGAGTGAAAGCTAGGTCCAGGAGCTCCAGGTTAGCACTGTCCTTAATGAGCACATCTTGGAGGTGGAGCTTTATGTTGTGGCTCAGATTCAGGTACCGAAGACTGCTCAAACCGCTCAGTGCTCTGTAACAGCAGTCAAAGCTTTCAATATGACTCTTACTTAAATCAAGATGTTGAAGCTTTGCCAGTTTCTCCAAACAGCCAGAGCCCAGCTGCAGGACCTGTGAGTTCCCCTTGATGTGGAGGTGGGTGAGGGAAGGGAAGGCGGCAGAGCTGATGTTGCAGAGGTGCTCAAAGGAGTTCGCGTTGAGAACTAACTCTGCTAGCGAGCTCATGCTGCTGATGCCGGGAGGCAATGCGCTGATGTGGGTTTGAGTTAGGTCCAGCTTTCGGAGCCTGGTCAAGCACTGAAATGTGTCAGCGTTTAGGTTTCTGAAGTGCCGTAGCTGCAGATAGAGATCCTGGACAGAGATATTACAGAGGCCTTGTAAAACATTCGGGCTTATGTAGGGCTCTTTTTCCACACCATGAAATGTTCCCAGCCAAAGGGTCTGGGCTGTGGAGTTCTGTATCCCCGCCAGGACCCCAGGGATGTCAGTGCAGCCCCCAAAGTCCAAACTGTAGAAATGGGACTGGAAAGCTCCAGGTTCAATGTATATAATGTCATTCCCTTTAAAGATGAGAGTTATATTGCTGGTCTTCTGCAGAACGTGGACATCTTCTGCTGTGATTGCTCTTATGTTGTTCATTTGAAAGTCAAGGTATTTGAGGTTTTGAGTGGGAAAGTTGGGAGGAAGCTGCAGTGAAGAGATGTGGTTGCTGCCCAAGATGAGGGTATCCAAGCTGTCCAGATTTGTCATTGGAATGAAGGACATACTGGTTATTCCCGTCTGTGTTAAGACAAGCTGCTTCAGGGACCGTGGGCCAGCGAACGCCGTGTCAGAGAGAAACATGAGCAGGTTTCCGGTCAGCACAATTGTCTTCAGCTGCCTGTTGCTGTGAAAGGCACCGTCGTACACCCAGTTGATCTGACACCTTGAGAAAGCAACAGAAACCAGCATCAGTGGCCTATCTTGCAAAACTCTCCCGGTATACGTGATAACCCAAAGTACACTTCATATCTGTAAAAACTCATGATCAGTTGCCTTCACCAGGATAAAAGTTTCTGTCTTTTCCAGTGATGCTTGCCTGGTACTTGTAAGTTCACATTTAAATACAGAGTCCTGGTGAGAAGAGAAACCTGCCTGGAAATGATTGGTGTGAGGAAGCATTTGTGGAATTCAGGGAGACATGAGGTTTTTAGTGTCCAGTTCAATAAAATCTCTTTTCCTATAGAAAAAGCTGGGCTTTTCCAAGGACCAAACCTGTCTTTCTCTAGGTTTTAGGGAACAATATCTTTACAGAAAAGTGAATAAAAAAATTGCTATAGTGACTTTGCAGTCACTACTGTCTTAGCAGCAGGAATACCTGGAAAATGCGTATTTCACCCACTGTCCTGCAAATGATTGTCATTGGAGGAGAAGCCTAGATACTGCCCAAGTGGATCAATCTCTGCTTAGCAAAATAGTTCACCAGCTGTCTGCAAGTGCTACTGGTGGTTTCCCTGTGAAGGCAGGGAGATGCTGCTGTGGTGTGCTCCAGAAGCCTCCAGCTCCGGCAGGGGCAGGGGGTTTCACCAATGTGATGTGTAGCAGCGAGGACACTCATCCGTACCTTGTTAAATCCAAGTAGAGAAGAGACTTCAGCTCACAGAAGGTTGAATTCTGGAGGGAAGGGAGCATGTTGAAGCTGAAGTCGAGGATTTCTGTTGTGACAGGTAGTCTTTCAGGAATCTCCCTCAGTCCTAAACCTTCACAGCTATAGCTTTTATTTACTGTAATCTGTGGAAAATATATAGTGAAACTGCAAGAGGTATGTACTGCGAATATAAACAGGAAACTATGGCACTTCAAAAAAAAAACCAAAACAAAAACAAACAGAATTTTGAATTATTAAAAAATGCAGCAGCCAGAACTCTAAGAAGCCTCAGTGCAGGCTTGCAATGCACAACACTGGGGTTTTGTGGATTGTGTTTTTAAAACGAATGCCTTCAATCTCTCTTGTACTAATTTGAAGTGTGTCTCATCTGTAGTACTTTCTTATCAAAGTTAACACATATGAGAATTGCTTACTCTTCTAGATGAATTAGTAATCCCTAAGAAAGAATCTCCACAAAGTAGTTTTTTATTCTGAATTTCATGAGTCTTCTAGCGAAGTTTATTCTAAGAGAAGTCTTAAGACAACTGTGCAGAGAGCAGGTAAAAAAGAGCAGGTCTGGGAATGTTTCTAGAAGGAACATGTCCAAATTAATTGGATCTGAACTGCAGTTACACGCTGCAGCAAGAGGATGGTGGGAAGGTTTAGCTCAAGCTAGACAAAGTTCATATCTGATACGCCGAGTCTTTAAAATTTCTATGAAGGCTTTTCAGTTTAACTGGAAATAAATCAAACTATTATATAGAGAAGTCTACTCTGTGGATACCAGGGAGATTCATTAAACGTGCCTGACCTGCCGTTGCCTGGTGATTGCATGAAAGTCAACCAGAGCCTGGGACTATGGCATACAGGGAAGTGCCACCCCGAAATAGCCTGCCGCGATGCTCAAAACGGTGGAGATGCTCAGACCATCGCACTTGTCCCAGCTGCCAAGCTGCAATGGGGAGCACGGGCACACCCAGCACAGCATCAGCCTCCTCTTCTCCCAGCCCTGCTCCCAGAGGGCAAGTGGATGGCCTGTCCTGGATGGTCACAGGGCCAGCCTGGGAGGGATGGGGTCCCTGGGGCCGCATGAGAGCTGCAACTTTGGCAATAACCTGCCAGGAAGCTCGGAGACGTTCTGCTTGTGGGGAAGTAAACACATGTATTGCACAGCTGCTCAATCTGACTGTCTTAATTAGATTCAAAGCTATTCTATTAGCCGGAAGAAAGCAAGCAACGGCGGCAGTGGGTTGTCCAGAGGGAAATGCACTGGAGTCTGGAGTCCGTGACGAGCCGGGGACAGTGCAGGTGTGTGCCCTGTGGGGTGGGAGCATGTGGCCCACCGGGATTTTGTTGAGGTGCCTGTGCATGGACCCTGGGGAATGGTGCACAGAGTTTGGGTCTTTCTGTTCACGTGGGCCCATGAGTGTTTGAGACCAAACCATGTCTCCGCCTGTCTGTGGCTTAGGAGAGGCAGGCAGGCAGTGATGGCACTCAGTAGCCTCGCTGGAGGTGGAAGAGGAGCAGTGTTTGTTGCAAGCCACAAGCTGGATACGGTGAACACTTTCTTCCTTTCCTTTAAGCACAAATCCTGTGACTGGAGGGTGCCAGGGAGTGCCAGTGGAGTCCCATGGCCCCACGCTGCTGCAGGCAGGGGCAGAGGCATGCTGGCAGCGGCATGGCGGAGCCAGGAGGAAGTGGAAAGGGACTGTCACAACAAAATGCTGTGTGTGGTTAGGGAGTGCGGCTTCTCCACTGTACTGCTCCCCCCGGCGTGCTGGGTCCCGGCTGGAGCTCAGCACTGGGTGGATGGCACAGGGGACGGCACCGGCAGGGAGGGATGAGCCAGCGCTGCCCACGGCTGAGCCCCCCACCTGTGGGCACTTGGCACGACCTGGGAGACAGAAAGCCAGCCCGGTACCTGCCGTGACAACACGCGGCTGTAGCATGGGGACTTGGGTCCGGCCTAGAAGCACTGAAATAATACAGTGCTGGTAACTATAGAAATGGCAAAATACAGACTTAGAAAAGCCAATACTTTCAATATTGATAAGCAAAGAAGAACCTGTGGAGCTGACTGCTGCGACATGTGGTTTAGATAAAAAAATATTTCGCTGTCACCATAAATGAGAACAATGCCTAAGTTTTACCATTCAAATAAAACAGTGAGTAAGCAAGGTCTCTCCATACGCTTTGGGGCATGGAGTGGCTCTCACAGGGAGCTGAGGAGCAACCATCCCCTGGGGGATCCCGCTGTGCAACTCCGAGCGCTTGGGAATTTGTACGTTTCATTCAGTGAGGAATTTGTTATTGGACCCAAATGTGTGCTGCGTAGGGCTGGGTTTCCATGGTGCTTCTTCCCTGAATCAAAATCCTTGCCTTTTTTTTCCTTGTCTCTCACTTAGAAAAGAAAAGAAAAATCTTATGGGTCAGCCTTTTCTCCTGCCCCTGGAAAAATCCTGGTACTTTCTTACTATTCTCATGTGGTATTGCACATCGACCAAACGGCAAATAGAGACACCATCATCTCACCACCATGTACGCATTCCTGTATGGAGAGCGCAGCACAAGAGGCAAAATCCTTATATCTGTCCTCTGTCTAGCTCTAATATCTGCTAAACACCCCTGTGAAACTTTATCATCCTTTGAGCTTTCTGGGAGGTGAAGCGTGGTGCTGGTTTGATGGGCTCCCAAAGTCCCCGGCAGCGGTAGGAGAGAGCATGAGGGTGCACAGATGCGTGGGTGTGAGGAGGAGGAGGAGGGACAGTGACTGATGTCTCTGAGCACATCTCAAGACACCTGCCTTATTTCTTCGATAAAGGCCTTCAGATCCCCCTGAGACAAACCCCTCGGGAACCAAAAACAGTCGGACGTCAGCAGGCAAGTATTCACCAGAGACCGTACGCAGCTCCTGTATCTCGAGAGGGACCGCCGGCTGTCACTCACCTCCGTGCACATTGTCTCTGCCGTGCTGGATGCTTTGCAGCTAATGCAGGCGAGCGCTGTGAAAATCAAAAGGTATAAATCACAGGCCATTACGCAGAAAGGCTGTTGCTAAAATGGATGATCTTGTGCTATCTTCCCTTAATGAAAGCGAGACTGAGCAGCAAAGGTCAGACAAACTGGGTGAGTCGGCTAGAAAGCAGGTCATAAAGAAAAGAAATGCTTGCTGAACCTCCCGGACTCAGTGTGAGCAAAACAGTAGTTTCAGAGTGAAAGAGGAACTTCCCTGCTTTAAATATAGTCAAATTACTGTGCGCTGATAATTTTCTGGGGCAGAACAGATATTTTAAAAATGGAAACTGAGGGAAATTTGTCTTTATGCTTGTGTAGAGTGAACTGTCTCCACTAAGTACAGGGTAAGTCAGCATGAAATAGGAGGTAGAGCAAGAAAAGGGCAGATGAGACTACAGCGTCCCACCAAAGGGGAATTTAATGCAGTGGAAGTTTGAGCTGAACAAAATTTGATATATCGCTTATGAAAGTCACAAGAACTTATAAAACAACTGAAATATAGGCACAAGATCTGTGCCTATATTGCTGCAAAAAGTATCACGATGCTGAAACGTGCTTCTCTCAGTAGAAACAGCAAAGCTGAAAAGCATATTTCAATCTGAAAATGAACTCTTCCTCTTGTATTTAGGTTACAGGTAATGATCAGTTTTCTGGAGGGGAACAACATTTCTAACCATCCTCAGATGAGCACGTGTGTGGCAGCTGCAGGCAGGAGGGGATTCCATGCCAGCAGGACAGGGGTGTCTCGTCCTCGCTGCCCGGGGCAGCGCTGAGCACTGGCTCTAGCCAGACAGCTCAACCTGCCTTTTTTTTTCCTTTCTTAAATGGCTGAGTTATTAGTTTGACAACTTTGTTTCCAGCAGGCTTAAGTGGCACTCTTTTCTTCACCACCTGGTAGAGAAAGGCATGATGAAAACATACTGGGCTCAGCAAACGCGCCCCGGCAAGGTGGGGAGAGGCAGGGTGGGCTGAACCGTGGAGCCCATCCAGCCCCAGTGACTCTATCAGTGAAGCTTCAGGCAATCAAGATGCCATCTGGAGAGCATCAAGCTCGACACCCGGGAACATGGAGACATCTGGGCTTCTCTGGTGCCACGGACACGCACAAAATCAGTGGCTTTGGCTCTGAAATAGTGTAAGAAGGCCACGGCTGCACTGGTAGCTGGAGCTGATGTGTCCATCGGGTTTCACCTGAGCCATGCTGTGCTCATCCCTGCTGGTGGCAGGGGAGAGGGGAGCAGTCAACATGGCAGGAGCAAACCTTAAAATCCAGTGCAGAGCTCACTCCCTTTTGCATCTTTGCCTAAACCTCTCGGGTGGACTGTTGGGGCTGGTGGGTACGAAGAGGCCACAGCACCGGTGCCCTGTTGCTGTATTTGTCTGCTGCCAGGATGCCTCTGTGCCGACCTGATTTGGCTGGGTTTTTTTCCTCCTCCTTAACTTATAAAATACAAAAGAAAATAACTTATCTGAATGACAAGCTGAAAAACTCACTCCTCATCCCACTAACAGCTCTACCTCTTTCCCAGTCAGCTCCGTGTTTGCTGGAAATCCTGCTCGCTCTGCAGCTGGTAGCAAAAAGTTCAGAGGAATTTGTCTGGGATGTTTGCTCCTTGTTTATTTGCCATTTTCCATGCTAATGCTCAAAGGCTAAGGCTTGGTGTGTCCCTATCATCCCTGCTGTGCTTTCCTGGCATGCAGCAGCTTAGACTCACACTTGCACCCTGTGTCTTGTTTCTGGCAGGCTAGAAGCCCTGGCAGAACGGATGCTTCCTCAAAACACCTGTACCAGAAACCTCCAATTTAAGATGAATGTGTTGTTTTGTAAGAAAAGTTCTCTGAATCAGGAGGAGATATCAGCCAAAGCTAATCCTGCCTCTTCCTGCAGTGCAGTGAAACATAATATTATGTGTCGTGGAATTTATGGGTGATGTAACGAAGCAGAAATAACTCTAGAGATTTTTTGGGTTTTTTTTGGCGGGGGGAGGGGGTGGAGTGGTCTTTGAGGAAACAGGAAGCTTTATGATGCAAATAATGGATTCCAGGGCCTGCCTCAATTTCGGCTAATGAAGAATTCATTATGAAATTGGTATTGGGTGACTGAAGTTCCTCTTCTCATCCATGTGCACAAGCAATTGCTGAGCTTAGTAAAAATTACTAATGATTAGAGATGTTTGAATTATTCATTACATGTGGCTATCTGATTAATTTAGCTCTTTGTGCTTGTAAAGCAAAATGGGGAGGGGTAAGAATTTATGGCAGTAGTTACCGGGAGGGGGTTTCAGTGCTGGCAGGGGGCTTTGCTATGGGCACCCGCTGTGGGCTCGGGCTCGGGCAGGCTGCAGCCCCTCTGTGACTGCAGCAGCCAGGGCTGTTGCAGGCTGATTCACCTCCCACGTTAAACAGGGAGCGCTCCTTTTCTGCATGCTGATGTTTGCTGTTCCCAAGTGCTGGGTGGATCCTTTCTCCATCACTATGTTCAGGGGAGCTGTCAGAGCACAGGGGTCACTGGGAGAGTCCCCTCACGAGTATTTTTCTGCTAATAATTTTACTTTGTTTATGCTTGGTTGAAACTCTTCCCGCTCTGATGATGGGAAATTTAAACACATGCAAACACCAGTGGTAATAATTGGCTTTAGCGCGAACGTGCTTGTTGCTGAGCGCTCATGAGATGCTGAACGCTGCTGGGGGCCAAGCACATTACTCCCTCTGCGCTGCCCCTCCAGCGCCATGCCACCCCACAAACAAGTTGCTCTGCCCTGCAATCAAAAAGTCCCTCAGAGAGGGCTGTACATCCCCCAGAGGTTCTCCATTTTAAACTGATTTCTGAGCTAGAGAGGAGGAACGGCTCAAGAAGCTCACCAAAATGCAGTGAGTCACCCACGGCATGTGCCCACGGGTGGTGGCCCTTCCCCCACTTAAAAGCCACCAGCGACATGGTGTCGGTCCTAGCAGGGACCACAAAGGTGAAGTGCTGGCATGTTCCTCAGCCCAGCCAAGTGGCAGGGACGTGGGCATCACGTGGGGTGCTGGCATGATGCTGAAGTCACAGGATGCCAATTCCCACCCCCGCTGCAGAAAGGTGGGTCCTGTTTCTGGGTGGGATCCTGGGTCCTGCAGGAGCCTCTCTGCCCAGGCAGAAGGATGGCTGGTTGGGTTGAGGGGGAATCCTATCTGGTGTCAAATCCGCGCGGCTGGCCCTGCGCCTGGCCTGGCCCTTATGTCAGGAAAGGCTCCCGGTCACAGCATGGAGCGCAGCACCTCCAAAAAGCCTGGCCCCCGAGGGGTGCTGCAGGTGGGATGAACCTGGGAAATTGCTCCTCTTCCAGGGTTGCCTTGGAAAAAATGTGTAATGACTGTAGGAGTAAATGGGAATCAATCTCAGACATGAAAAAAAGAAAAAAAGTGCAACGAGTTTTGTATATATATTAAACAGACTTTAGGACCCTCAGAATTCCTATGAGGTGTTAATTCTCTCTTATTTAAGAGATGAATCATGTCAATCTCTGGGTCTTCCGTAGCTCTGAAGAAGAAGGGATTGGCAACCCAACACAGCAGGGCTTCCAAAATACCTGTCTGTACAGGATCAAAGGATTAAAGTAATTTTCAGTCATTTCCTTGAAGTATGGATTTCAAGATTTTCCTTGTTTGTTGTTTTCTTTGCTACCACAAACAAGAGGTAGGAATCCAAATGATTGCTTTTAATGCTGGATGTTAAGAACCCAGACAGGGATTTGCCTCGAGGCAGTGGGATTTGGGCTGTGACTGTTTCCCCCACTGCGGCTGCGTGGTGCCCTGAGAAGAGACATGGCAGCTGGGGAGGATCGGGACCACCTGCCCTGCCCTGCCCCAAACCCGCGTTTTCCAGCAGGAAAACCTGCAGGGGCTCTGCTGCCAGTGCAGCAGGTGCTGCGTGCTCAGGCTGCACTCCGAGGAAAAGCCTAAAACAAGGTGATGCAGCAAGAGCGTAAATCACCTACAGGGAGAAAAAGCTGCCATAAAAAAAGTCAGACTTTACCAGACTTTATGTGAAACCCCTCTGCTTCATGCTGTAGCAATTGATCTTTCTGAAACCCTAAATGAGGGCAGGAGACAGCAGCCAGATGTGCTCTCCAGCCCATGCTCTCTGTGCACATAAGCAACGTCCCTTCACCTGCCCTCAGGGTGGTGGGGACACAAGGAGGACAAGAGCTGCAGGACTGCGCCTGCGATGTCCTCCGCAGCTGGGCGCCCGCCTGTCCGGTGCATGTTTCAGGCAGCCAGGGACCCGGCTGCAGTATCCCCCCGCTCCAGGGATTCCTCTTCCTCTGCTTTGCCTCTGTTCCTTGGCGGAGGACCAAACCACGAGCTTCTGTCCTCTGGCATTGATGGTTAAGGTTAATGCTGAAAGCATGTCACAGCTTTAATCCAAGATTTCCATGACTTGAGCAAACCACCTGTACAGGTAGCGACCTAGATGCCTCTTGAAAAAGAGAGAGTGTGACCAGGGACGTGATGTGAACACTGTGTATATAGAAATATCCCAAACAAATAAAGTGAGCGCTCCTCTGGCTGCCTCTTCATGGATGGCTTGTTCTCATGTGGATTTTATTTGAGGTAGCTTTCAAAAGGATTGATGGTAAAGATGCTCAGCCAGCAGGCTGCTGCTGCGCCAGGTCCTGGAACCCCTGGCTTCGGGGGGGTATCGGTGCTATTGTTTTAGTAGGCAGGATGAACAAGCTTTCAGCTGATGATCGCAGCTTGCTGGAGGCCAGGGGGACGCCAGGCTTCCTGTCTCCTGCGCCTGCATCCTGCACCCTGCCTGCCGGCCAGGAAGCTGGGTTGGCCACGGCTGGGGCATGTGAAGCTGTGTGAAGTCCTACCAAATGCAGAATGAAAATAGTCAGGACAAAGGCACTATGCGGGAAGGAAATTGCTGACAGGAATTAGCAACTGATTAATTACTGACGTCTTGTACGTCCATGTTTCATCTGCAAAGGGGGACGTCTCCTATACTCTCCCTGCAGATACTGTTTCTGTATAACTGCTGTTGTTGTGTTATCCTCCTTGAGCAGCTTGTGATTTTTCAAAAATTCAGAAGATGTTTTGAGGATCTCAGTGCTGGAGCCCCCTGTTACTCTGTGAAACAGCTGTAAGGCTTTTCCCTATCTCAAAAATGCAGCCTCTGTTCCCTGCTAAGCAAGCAAAATACCCAGTATTCTCACTTCCCATGGGCTGTATCAGTACTATAGAGCCAAGACAAAATGCAGATTTCAATTACTGGTAGCAAGCCGTTCTTCCTCTCTCCAAACAATACAAAATCTGACAAACTGGGCTGTGCAAGTCTTGCACGCTAGATTTTAGACTGACGAGAGAGAAATCTGGTTGCATCTGTAATTCCAACTTGAGTAGCAAGCAAAAAATCAGAATTAAAACCCTCCCGAGCTTCCCCTTTCCTCAGCTGGTCTCTATTGGGTGTAGCTTGGCATGGCTTTGAGGAAAAGGAGCTTCCCAGCCTTGCACGGAGAGGCTGGACTGATCCCTAGGAGTCGCATTTTTGTTGGATTTGGTTTGCTTCGGCTGGCCACAGATATTAACCTTGCAACGGGAGGAAACCGGGCAGAGATAAAGAGCCAAACTGAGGGAGCCAGAGTGAGTTCAGGCTATTTAAAGAACTTTTGGCACAGAGGCTTTGAAATGACAAGAGCATCTTAAAAGGAAGTCCTGTTGCTAAGCGACATTAATTGCCATGTATAGAGCTCCAGGAAGAAGAGAGAGAAACCTCTCCCCCCACTTTCAAGTAAGAAATGCTGGTGAGGAGCACCCGTGACCCAGGTGCCATAGCTGTGTCCAAAGTGGACTGGAAGTGTCCCAAGCCACATACTGGCTGAGAGAAGGTTTCCGTGACCCTTTGGTGCGGGGTGGCCACTGGTGATACTGTGTGGGGAGGTGAGAGCCACCTCTCCTCCACCTGAGGGCTTTGAGGGTGCTGAAACACAGCAGCAGGCTGCACCTCTCATCAGGGTGGGTGAAAATAATGAGAGAAACCCAAAACTGCCATGACAAGGGGAAAAAATGTAGGTCGTGCTCAGCCAGATGGCTTGGGAACCTGAAATGATGTCTCTGTACAGTTTTGACTGCTTCAATTCACTTCTCAAGTTTCTTTCCTCTTTCTCCCCCGTTCATATTAACAAATTCTTATCTGCTCGTTTTGTACTGACGGTCTTTGCCTGATGAGCATCCATGCAGCTGCCAGGTAATAGCCTATGCTGGTTATGACTGCATGTGAGGTAACAAGGTAAAATGCATGCTGCTCCAGTTGGGAATATGTCAATGCCCTAAATATATTTTGCCACAGGGTAACATTTGTTCCTTTGTCCTCGCCACGCTTCAGAGATGTGGCTCTGAAGTCCCTATCCTCGCAGCAATCTTGCCTTTCTTGCCAAGCATGAATTCTTGACCGATCTGGTTTGCTGATGGAAGAACAAACCAACCTCACTGTTAAAATTCAGGGTTTCGTTCTCAGTGCGGCTGCTGGGAGCCAAGGCTGCGGTTGGGTGCTGCTAATGAGCTGTTTCTATCAGATAGTTTTGAAAGGGGAAATTCTTATTACTCAGCAGACTAACGATGTGGAAATGAGGCAAGTGGTCCTGCACCTGCGGAGTGATCCCATGGTGGTCCTTGCTAGAGCCATGCCTCCTGTGCCCGCTGGCCTCGGCAGATACCAATGACCTGGAGCCACACGTCACTTCTTCCATCAGATGCTTGCTCCATAAATCCCACCTGCTCTAACATCTGCTTTCATGGTTTTTTTTTTTTTATATATATCAAATACCTAGTCCCCATTTGCAAAGGTGTGTGCAAGGAGAACTTGCCAAATATTTAGACTTGATGAGTTTGGCAGATCCAGGTCAGAGACAGGCTGATTTACTCCTCAGCACCCTGAAAGATTGCTGGACGAATGTCCTACAGTATTGCCAGTGGTAACTGCAGGTTGGTGATTAGTCTTTTGAAAGTGTTTCACTCGGCAACTCAGTTTTCAGCAAGGTTTCATTGCCATCAGAGAAAGCGCATCAGAGCTTTACACTGCGGCTTGGCTTGGTGTTAATTCTTTGCATATTGCTATCCCTCCAAAATATCAATTGCTTTCATAGTAAAGCCATAAGCAAACAATAGCCTTCTCTTCCTTTTTGCAACAGCTTTAAAAAAAGCAGTGAAATGCTCAAGAGACTGTACCCCGGCGGTCTACACTCTCCTGGGGCAGCTGGGAGCAGCTGAAAAACCACCCCACTGTTAGACCCATAGTGGGGAAGGCCTGGGATGGCTAATCTCCCTAGCCCAAAAGGAAAGGAGCAGCAGTGGGTCACGCAGCTTGTTCCTGCAGCCAGGCTCCATCCTCCCACAGACGATGACGATGAAGTCTCGCTGGGATGCTGTTGGACGATAGTCAGCACTTCCTCTGGCACCAGGACCCGTTGCCTAATCACGCTTGCTGCCAATTATAGGCTTTTTCCTCTTGGTGTAGCTATATTTTCCTTGCTCTAATTCAACTTGTTGCTTATTTTGCTGTTGACTGTTCAGAACAATTGGCCCTTTCCTCTGCCTAACATCCTCCGCAGCATCCACAGGCTGTTGCTGCTGTGGCCCTTGTCCCCTCCGCTGCGTTGCTTCGCCGCCCATTCGGCTCCAGCAGTTGTTGGTCGGGGCTGTCATCTCCAGCTCGTGGAGACAAAACCATGTTTAAAGAAGTGTTCCCAGCAGGTGCGTGAATTGTAGTTTGTCACGCTGCCGTGCTGATCCGAGCTGCACTGCCTAGGGGCAGAGACACACGTCTCTGTCAGTCTGCAGCGCACCACGGGATGTATATTTTCCTTAGATCACAGAAGAGTGGGTCTTTAAAGAAACACAAGGGGTTGGGCACTGGCCCTACATTTTAATAAACAGAGGCAGTTCCTGAAGTTGTGCTGGTGTGGCAGAAATAGCAGTGTCTTTCAATATGCTGCTGTTTGTGAGCAGTAAGCCTGCCCTGGCTAGGGTTTGCCTGGCCTAATTAAATGACACAGGCTAGGGGGGGCAATAGTACTGTATAAATGGTCTTTTTTATATGAGTGGAAATAACTCTTTGGAGGTGGATGGTGGGGTGAACAATGGCAGAAAGTGAAATTCCTGTGATCCAGGTGAGATTTCCAAAATTCGCCTCCCATATTATCCTTTTATTTAGTTTTACCACTTGTCTCTTCCGGTTTTCAGCTGCCTAAGCAGCACGAACAGCAACGTGTGGTTTGCTACTGGACTAAATCTTGTGTTATCTGGTGCGGAGGAGTGATGCCTGGCATTGCGGAGCGAGCAGGGGCTCGGGGAGGTTCTTGCCCAGAGAGAAGAGGACAGAGGGAAGGGGAAGGGGCTGGAGTTTGTAACAGATTTAGTGGGTTATCCACTGCCAGAGGAAAATCGGGCCAGTTACTCCAGGAAGCCTTCCTTTAACCACGACTGTGTCTAGATTTTCAGTTAACAGCATTTTCCATGGCCTTTCTTTTCTAGGTCCCATTTCTAGACTGCTATCAGCCTGGACCTCATCACGGCCAGCGGTATGGGATCTCTGCAGTGCACGCTGCTGTGCCTTTCTGCTGGCATCTCCTGGGAGTGAGCTCCAGCTCTCGTGCCCGTGTGCTGAGTGGGCGCTGTTTGCTAAGGCACTCTGGGATACTCTAAGCACAGCAAGGCAATGCAGAGCTCCCCTGAGGTCCAAGGGGTAATTAATCTTCTTAGCATTATTTATGTGTTCGTGCACCTTGCAGGTGAGTGCAGTTTCACCTGAGGAGATTGTTGCATCTGTGTTCAGTGACCTACTCTGGTGGCTTGTTGATGTCTTGTGCAGTTCATGGGATGTTTGTCAGACCTCTTAAGCCTGAAAGATTTCATATTTTCTTAGATGATGGTAACTGGTGGTAACAGTGCAAAAACAAAAGGACATGTCCTTGATGCTGAAATCCACTTCTTGTCTCCCCTGTCCACCAGGACATGCATTAAATAGACTTGCAAGATAAACTCTGCTATCAAAGGGTAAAACTCAAAGTCTGGATAAACAGGACAATAAATCCAACAGTACATTAGGGAAGAGGGAGTAATTATTATTTTTAAATGTAACCTCATGGATTTAATCCTGTGTACTTGCTTCATACTCATGATTGAAAGTGTTGCTTATCTAAACTGGAAACTCTTTCAAAGACAGGAATCTGTTTGAGCTCTGCAGTACAGATGTTCCTTCTGATTTACAAGTACACGCGCAGGGGTACAGACACTCCTGGAACAAGCTGCAAAACAAGAAGGGGAAACTAGATGACAGAGAGAAGAAAGAAATGCTGAGCAAGGTGCAGATGCAGCTGTAAATTAACCAATGGAGGCAGGGAGTGATGGAGGGAGAAGGAGTCTTTTTGAGAGACGGTCTGAAGCAGAGTTCTGTGTGGCAGAGCTTGAAGCCACCACACAACCCCAAACCTTCCTGTGAGCTCCGAGCATGATCATACGGTAACCATGTAAATATTACAGTTGCATGTCAAAAGTCAGATAAAATATACCATTTCTGTTGGCTTTGCACAAAGATATTTTTCATTTTCTTCAAACCTGCAGTTCAGAGTGAAACTCTGGGAGGGACGGGACTAGCGAAACCCCTGTGGATGGGAACCAAAGCCACTGCTGGCACATGCAGCCAAGGAGCAAGTTGCCAACATTTTCCTACAGCTTTTCTCCCGGTTCGTCGTTGTTTGCCCCCACTTCTGCCGCTGATTTCCACGAGATGGAGCTATTCTAACACGGCTTTGGCAGCAGCCCCTGGAGAACAGTACGCTACTGCATATTTTATTTTATTTCCATGACAATATTTCTGAAGTGGGTAGGCTTTTATGAAAAATCATCAGCCAAAAAAAACCCCAACAGAAACCGCTGGAGCTTGATGCGCATTTTGCTAGGCTGCATCGTGAAAAGGCTTCTTGCAAAAATTGCTCCCAGGGGATGCAGGTTTGTGCAGAGCAGCTTTGCCCCACATTGGGGCAGCTGGTGGGGTATGCATCCAGCCTCACCTCTCTGGAGGGCTTATTTTGCCGTGGCTAAGGAAACCTCCAATGCTGCATGTCCTTGGGGCACCCTGCATGTGCCTGGGGAGGTAGCCCTTTGACACCCACCGGCCCTTGCCCACAGCCCCGGTCTGCACACCTCAGCCCGCTGGAGCAGCTGCCTGCCTTTGCCGAGTTGCGATGACCCCCTCATGCGGCATTTCTGTCCTTTTTAATCTCTGTTTTTAATCTAGTTTTGTCTGCTTCCACATGCCGCCTTCCCCCCGCTGCAGCACCTGCTTTTTCGCTCTCCGCTTTGCCCCCATCAGCCCTGTTTCCCACTGAGTCACACTGCAGACAAATTGTGCAAATGCTGTTGTTCTGTGATATATGTCTGCAAACCTCATGGCATGACCTGGCCTTCAACCGGATCATGTCTGTGGAGCCAAGCTCCTCCTGCACCTGTCGTTCGGGCATGCTTTCCCACTGCAGCCCCTACAAACTGCAGCAGCTCAAGGACAGGCTTTTATCTGGGGAATTTCTACAGGAGTTATCAAAATCAGGGCCAGGTTTATATGCAATATTGGTAATGCTTGAAAAGAGGGTATTCTGAAAACCTCTTGCTCGCTGCTTGCATTGCAAACTGTTTAGGGCATTGTCACGAGAAGCTGGTGTTCTCAGTTTGCACACAGGAGATAAGCAGTATCTCTGTGACGAGGTGTCGCTGGCAACGCGTGCCTGCCCCTGAGCATGCGGCCATGCACGGAGCCGGTGGGCAGAGGTTTCCCTCCCAAGCAAGTGCCTGGCGCTGGGGGCCGGTTCCTCCCCACGCCTGCCACAGCAGAGAGCCGGCTGCCGCTTCTCAGCCACATGGAGTCTGAAATCCTCGCTGCCGCAGGACCCGGCTAAGTGGAAACCACAGCAAGATAAATAAAGGTCAGCTATACAGGGCAGGGAGCTGCCATTGCCGGATCTGGTAACACTGCACCTGTCCAAATTCCCGTGTGAAATCTTAATTTGCAAAGACTGGAGCGTGAATGTGTTTGGTGGTTGTTTTTTGTTGTTTTTTTTCTTTTTCCAGTGTGGTTTAACATCTCTCCTTCCCTGCCCCCAGTCCTGCGCTTTACAGCGGAGGGAGCTTTGGAGGAAATATAAAAACCTCTTGTGAGCTCCTAAGCAGAGGGTTGTCCTCTTTGCAGGCACCCCAGGGGCAGACTGAAACCTCCGATGCACTGTTGGCACACAGGTACTTACCAAGCACTGTCTGTCTCTTGCTTTGCAAGACTGGGACAGAGACAGCATCAGCATAATTTCAGTTTCTTTATTCTGATGACCATTCTCCAGCAGCTGAGGAGTGCAGCTGGGAGGCCCCAAGGAGCAGGCAGCCATCAGCCAGCCCCGCTGCTGAGGAGCGCTTTGCTGTGGTTCCCCTGGCTGAAGTTTGCTCGTCTTTCTTCCCCTCTCCAGCCTACCAGTGTGACCTTCTTTGAAGTGATTCTGCTTGGGCCAATTTGTTGCCACTATCCCACTTGTCCGTTCATGGAGACATTAAAATCCTCAATACAGCTTATTTAAACATAGCCTTAAAGGCCTAATTTTCATAAAAATGTGCATCTATTTGTGCACGGCTAGCACGTAGTTACCGTGCACCTCGTGTGTGTGCATTTGACATGCTGGCCTATCCGGCTCAGGTTTGCACATGTGAGTGGCTGTATGGGTGCATAGACCTGCCATGTGCATGTCCAAATACAAATGGGCATTTGAAATCAGCCAAGAACACATGCAATATGCAATTGCCTGTAGGTGTTCAGGGGTGTAATTCTTGGGGGTGGCAAAGTGTCCACAGCTTCTTATGGATTTCCCTGCTGTGCAAATTCCCCAAGACCTATTAGTCCAGGTCCCAAAGCTCCTGGCTTACTCTGCCTTTGGGAGGGCTGCCCAGATGGAGGGAGGGAGGGAGGGAAAGAGCAGGCTGATTGCAGCCCATGGGAGCATGGCACAGGCAACGCTGATTCCAGGAGGAAGGGGTGAGTGAAAGACTGATGAGCCAAAGTAGACTATTCCCCTTGCATGCAGGTCCCTGCTCTAGGCAGGCAGCCAAGCTGGAGCACAGCAGAGAGGGAGCATCTCGTTTGCCAGCTCCCCTGCAAGCCCACCACCCAGAGCCAGGGAGAGCTGAAAACACCTGGCGAGGGGTGCCTGCTCACGGCCACAAACTGTACACAGAGCAATAAACGGTTCTCCTCTATGTTTCTTCATCAGAAAGAAGAGGCATGTGATAGCTCTTGCTACACATCGGTGCCATGGATATTGTATTGGGTTTGCGTGGCAAGGTTTTGGTAGTGGGGGGGGCCTATAGGGGTGGCTTCTGTGAGAAACTGCTAGAAGCTTCCCCTATGTCCGATAAAGTTAATGCTAGCGGGTTCCAAGACGGACCCGCCGCTTGCCAAGGCCGAGCCAATCAGTAACAGTGGTAGCGCCTCTGTGATAACATATTTAAGAAAAGCAAAAAAAGTTACAGGGGGTGGCAGTTGCAGCGAGAGAGAGCGGAGTGAGAAGATGTGAGAGAAACAACTCCGCAGACACCAAGGTCAGTGGAGAAGGAGGGGGAGGAGGTGCTCCAGGCACCGGAGCAGAGAGAGAGATTCCCCTGCAGCCCGTGGTGAAGACCATGGTGAGGCAGGCTGTCCCCCTGCAGCCCATGGAGGTCCATGGTGGAGCAGATATCCACCTGCAGCCCGTGGAGGACCCCACGCCGGAGCAGGTGGATGCCTGAAGGACGCTGTGACCCCGTGGGAAGCCCGCGCTGGAGCAGGCTCCTGGCAGGACCTACGGACCCGTGGCCCCATGGAGAGAGGAGCCCACGCTGAAGCAGGTTGGCTGGCAGGACTTGTGACCCCGCGGGGGACCCATGCTGGAGCAGTCTGTTCCTGAAGGACTGCACCCTGTGGATACCCACGCTGGAGCAGTTCGTGAAGAACTGTAGCCCGTGGGAAGGACTCACGTTGGAGAAGTTCGTGAAGGACTGTCTCCCGTGGAAGGGACCCCACGTTGGAGCAGGGGAAGAGTGTGAGGAGTCCTCCCCCTGAGGAGGAAGGAGCGGCAGAAACAACGTGTGATGAACTGACCCAAACCCCCATTCCCCGTCCCCCTGCGCCGCTCGGGGGGGAGGAGGTAGAGAAAATAAGGAGTAAAGTTAAGCCTGGGAAGAAGGGAGGGGTGGGGGGAAGGTGTTTTAAGATTTGGTTTTATTTCTCATTATCCTGCTCTGATTTGACTAGCAATAAATTAAACTAATTTTTTCCCCAAGTCGAGTCTGTTTTGCCCATGACGGTAATTGGTGAGTGATCTCCCTGTCCTTATCTCGACCCACGAGCCTTTCATTTTATTTTCTCCCCCTGTCCAGTTGAGGAGGGGGAGTGATAGAGCGGCTTTGGTGGGCACCTGGCATCTGGCCAGGGTCAACCCGCTACAGATATTTATTCCTTTTATGTGGGAAGAAAAAAATAGTAGAAGGACCTAATAAACCACAATATAAATATTACCATTTGAAAGATCTGGGCTAGGAATTACTTGGACTTCCATGAGTTTCACATGGCAGGTGTGTGGGTGATTTAGGCTAGTGATTATTCAAGACACAGGGTGTGATTGGACTTTTAGGATTTGAAAGGATTACACTTGCTTGTCAAGTGGGTGTTTAATTTCTCTTCAGTTTTAACTCATTCTTTGTAAATGTTAAAACTACAAATTATCACACCCTTGGTCTGTGGCACAGGACAAACTGCTAATTTTCTCCCACTTCAGCTCAGATTAACTGCTTTTCTCCAGTGCTATTAATGCCACAAAAAATATAGCTTTTCTTTTTTAAGTAGTTCACACTGGTGTGTGCATGCACACATGCAGGCAAGCATGTGTTTCGTAACAGGTTTTTGTGCTTGTGACTCAGAGCTGAACTATTAAACTATAACACATGGCTGACATCTGGAATTCACTCAGACATTTTTGTCATTTGAATATTGGTAGCCATGGTTTGCTACTCTCCTTTCCTCCAAAATGTAACTTTTTTATTCTCAGCTCATAAAAACAGAGGTAGAAGATTTTACTGAGCCTGTTGGTGTCACTTGATCAAGATATATAAAATATTTTGTCCGAGCCTGCTTAAAAAGCACGTGTTCAGAGAGTTTGGCAGATAGATAGATCTTTCTAAAGAAAGTCTCTGCTTTGCCTTTAGATTTAAAACGATTGCTTACCATGAGAATATTCAGAAAATTGCTTATTTTTGCTCAGTAAGAGTCTGCACTTGCTTAGAGCACAAGCAGTCACCTGTTAGCTAGCAAATTGGGGTAAGAATTGCAGACAGATCGCCTTGGTGTTTGAATCTAATTAGTTACATTAATTCCTTCAGATGAATGTCTCTCATTCAGCTGGGTTTAGAGCAAGATTTAAATATGCTGGTGTTTGCTGTAACGTGGAACAGTTTGTCTTCCCTGCGCCTCACAGGGTGCAGTGTGCTATTCCCAGGGCTGTTTGCTGTGGGCTGGTATGGTCCTGTGGAGATTAAGATTTTGCATTCTCCTTGAAAGTATTGTGGGGATGCCAGTCAGAGTGTTGTAATTAAGGATGTGTTGAATCTCACACTGATACCAAGGATTTAAGGAAAACTGCTGTCTATCTGCCACTGTGATGAGTCTCAAGCAAAAGGGGTGAATTGGGGGAACCGCTTCTAACTCTGACTCAGAAAAGCATCTAAGTATATTTTTCAATCCAGCCCTCTAAGCACATCTTTAACTTTGGGGACCATCTGGTTTTCCATTGACTTTGAGAAGGATGTGTCTCTGCTTCAGTGCTTTCAGGAAGAAAGAAGGA